>NC_138771.1:185901204-187191204 GCF_965119305.1 Pelophylax lessonae | reverse complement strand
TATATACTTTTATACACGCTCACTCACTAAATTGATATATTTTCTTTTCCTTGCTGTGTATTCTGCCTATAGCCCCTTGCATGTCTAGCTGCTGTTTTTCCCTCCATTTGTTTTAATGAGTCTGGGAGGCACAGTTGCAGCATCCAGCCACACTACCTATCAAAGCGTTTAGTGCCCTATGCGTTCAAGGATGAATTAATTCTGGGCATTTGTCCTTAAATGTAAGGGGCCCTAAAGATGGGTACTGCATGCTACACCATTCAGCCCTGTCCAGTCGCAGCTGCCACAGACTTTGATAGGCTTCCAGCAGCAGAAATGGAACACTGCATCTCTTTCTCCCAGGCACACTATAATGCTTGGAGGGACGCACAGCATCTAGACGCCCCCACTTGCAAGGGGCCTAATTGTTCTGTGTTTTGGGTAATTTAAGTGCCAGCTGGCACCTTAGATTGGATTTATTTTAAATCTCTGTGCATGCGTTTCTGATGAGTATAATATATGAAATAGATATATCCCTCCCCTGTATTGCTTTTGAATTCCTCTAGCATTGCTGGATTTAAAGAAGGTTGTTCCTAGGCAGTCTGCTTACGAAGTACCTTGCTATGCAATAACCAACTCCAATCCTAACTTTGATATTACACCTACTGTTAACATAGCAGTCAGGGAACGCTAGTTGAGTTATCTGCAATGTAGAACGGTTCATGCTATAGATGCACATGGTAAGAAATTACTTATTAGAGCAGAAGTTTACCTTTGAAGAAAAATAATAAATGCACATAAGTTTGTAGGTAAAAAAATATGCATTTATTATTATTTTTGTTAAGAGCTTGAAAAGCATTGCCCCTGTGATCAGCAGATCGTGTGTTTATTGCCACGGTTCTGCAGACTGTTTAAGGCTGGGTTCACAGTCGCACATATGCGAATTGAGTGCAGGTTTCCCCGCATCCAATTTACATGACAGACGAGTGTGACCAGCTCTTAATGGAGCCGTTTCACACAGGCTCGGAGTGACCACCTTTCACATTCAAAAAGGGTCCTGTGCGTCTTGGGTTAGATTCCGGTGTAAATTTAGGCAAAAATTCGGACCGGATTTGCACCTGAACCGGTGAACAGGGACGCACCAGACCCCAGTCATGAACCAGCGGCTGCATGTGTGTGTACCCGGCCTTACTGTCTTCCCGTACGTCCAATACTGGCAGGCAGTTACACTGACTGGAAGACTCAATCACCTACTGGAGCGCTCAACAGTGCCCTGGTAGTTCTTTGAGAAAGCCAAAAGCTGAAAAAGGCTGTCTGTACTTTTTCCACTCACCAAACACTTTTTTTTTTTTTTTTCTTAGATTGTGACAGCGAGCGTGGGGTGCCCTCACTCGCTGTCAACATGGGATTTGGGGGGGGGGGGGGGTTGCGGGGGCCAGTGCGCATATGTTGCAAGTAAAACACTGAAATAAGGGTGTAACATGTTACAAAAGGTGAACTTAAAAAAAAAAAAAAAAAAAAAAAAAGTGAACTTATCCTTTAAAAAAAAAAAAATGCGCTAACTGGAAAACAGCATGCTGGGAGTTTTGTGCAAGAGGCACTCCATCGGGAAACTAATTACAAACTGGTCCTGTGCGTTGACCTGTATTATGAGTGACGTACTGACATTACATGCAGTTATGCTTGTGTTCAAGACCATAATGATATTTAATTGTACAAAATGACGTTATGTAGCCCATGAGCAGCAAGGGTTTTTTAATATAAAAGGCTCGGTTTTGCAGTTTTTTTGTAAGGTGGAGATGTTGTCCTGTACACTTTAGTATTTACATTTTTGCAAAGTCAAGCTGATTTATTTCAAGCATCTGTTTTAGTGCTGCTTTTATTTTAATGAAGAGGTAGTAAAAAACCACGGAATGCATTCTGGAATAGTTGTGGAATAGTTGTGGCTTTTCCTAGTGGTCATTTAACTGTATGTTCTGTACACTGTATTAACAAATGGCGTCATAGTCATTACATACAGTCTAAGATCTTATTGGGGTTTTGCACAAAGCCATTTACTATTAAAGCAAATAAATTCTAAAATCGAATGAATATTTTTAGGGTCATAGTAAAATGCCTCTGAACGTTTGGATGATCTGTTGTTGCAAAAGAGTTTCTACTCTTATCAAAGAAACACGATTTGCTTTAAATGATCAACCCTCCCCAGCATACTTGTTCTGGATTAGTGGCTCAAAAAGTATTAACACTAGAGACAACTAGTGCTTTTAGAACAAAGTCCGCAATGCCAGCCCATGTACTGTATTTGCTTCAGTAGACATTTCTTTTAAATAACCACAAACACCATAAATAACCATGCCAACCATTTGTTCTAACTGCTAGTGAGTGAAGTGACGAAAACAACAGTTTTGAGTGATGCCTGTTCACATCTTTGTGGCTTTTTCCATGATTTAGGAGGTTAAAATGCTTGTTACTAACCAAACTAACCCAAGCCTTTACCCACGTCCCGGGTGGGAGGGACCCAGTGCACATTACACTTGGTCCCATTTAAATCTTTGCAGGGCTCTGTCCCAGGCTGAATCCCTATTTGTGGGCATTTCTGTGGAGTGGTTGCAGGCAAGTCTGGAGCCACCACCCTTCCCCATTCTGCACCTCTGCCACCCCGTCTGCACGTAACAGTGCACACAAAACAGCCTTCACAACCAATCCCCCTCCAAAAGCTGCCAGCAAGATAAAGCATCTGCAAACCTCTGTGTATTCCTGCAGACCTTTGACTCCACTGATCAACTCTGGTAAGCATCTTTATTATGATCCGAAATACTGAGCCCTGACCCGCCACCAGCTATTTAGGGGAGAGTGGAGTAGTAACTGTCCACTAATGTTGTCGTGAATGATGGTGGCTAGAGAGGAATGCCCGCCTTCAGGAAAATATAAGCCCACAAAAACAAGCCAGCTACTTCACTTATCAGAGAGAGACTAGTGTAGTAGCTGGATGCGTGTTTTTGTGAATGAGGACTCTCATCTCAAACCACTGTCGTCACAACAACACAAGCTGACAGTTACTGTTCTGATGTCTACATGAATAACTGGCAGCAGATCAAGCCTCATTCTTTCTTTTTAGCTGGCATAGGAGATCAGAGAAAGCACCATGATGCCTAGCAGAGCTGCAGAAGTTTCTATCTGACAGCTTTCAGAGGAGATGGGGAAGGGTGCTATGTACACTATGAGGAAGGGTTATGAGTAAGCGACCTTCAGAGTCGTGAAACATGTCAACCATGTCCATGTCTGTTCGATGCACCGTTGTCTTTTATGAATGGGAATAAACACTTCAAGTTCATTCATCTCTGAGTGCGGTCAATTTTTCTCTTTGGAAGTTTGCTATGTACACTATCGCATGCCTACCCTCTTTCCATGCTCTCAATCAGCACTTAGTCTTCTTGCTCCAGTGTGGTTGTATGAATGTGCACAGCAACCCTTGCAAAGATTTGAATGGGAAGTGTAATAGTCACGGATTCCTATGAGGATTTAACAAGCCTTTTCATCTTCTGGCAAGACTACTTCTTTAATGGCAATGTGCACTTTCAAATGTTTATTTTATTTGCTAGTATTCGTGTATTACCTGTGTTGTGTGTTTGCCTTACCTTGTAAGGGTAAGAATGGGCTCACATGTTGTGATTTGTAGTTTGTAATGTCATAGCTGATCAGTTCCCTTTTTAGCTTGTCCCTGTTCACTAAAGACAACTTCTTGTTCTTGGTCACTCTGCATCCAGTTAATGCCTTGCAATTTCGTGTTGCATCACAAATGTGGGTGTGCTAATGTGCTGAAACAGTGATCTTTTTGTTAATTGCTATGCCTTTGTCAGATCGAATTGCTAATTCTCACCCGCAGAAGCAATGACGGAAAGATCCAGGGATCATGGAATATGTAATTTCTTCACAAGATTTAAGGCTGGATCACACCGGATTGCAGTACAGGAAAGGAGCGTTCCTTGTGTTTCCTGCATCGTGCTCAAAACGCACTTCCTTTGCGATTTGCTGCGGGTGAAAATGCATTAATGGCATCCCAAAAGCAGAGTTTGCAGGCACCAGATGGTACCGCAGTGCATGCTATACTTTTTTGTATGATCTGGTGTCGTTTGCAGCACATTCAAATGAATCACTGCAGGGGAATGCACAGTTAACATGTACCAAATTTCTGTGTGATTCGGGTCTGAACCAGCTCTTCCTCTACAATAGGCTGTGTGTACAAGGCTACAGATGACACTAATCCACTACATGATCAATTCACATCTTATGCAAGTTTAAAACACAAGTTGCAGGTTTATAATGCCTTTAATGGAGAAGTGTGGTGTTCTTAAAATAATAAATAAATAAATAAATAAATACAAGCCGCTCTGTGTTTGTCTATGGACACACACAGTATGGCTCAGGCACAAGTCTGCATGATGCCCCCACCATACCAAGCCACTTGCTATGGATGCATTTGGCATGAGGAGGAGCCAGGACCACCAGCAGGTGACCTCAGAAGGGCACAACCATTTCACAGAGCAGGTATGTATGAGAGGGATGATGTTGTTTTTTTTTTTTTTTTTTTTTTTTAAGTTGCGTTTTTATAGTTGCTTTATGTTTGAAGGTTAGTGGTGACCATGTAGGTAATTTCATGTAGAACACGGAGAAATTCTTTCATTGATTGCACTGCTTGTAACAATCTATAAATGGAGGAAAGAATCCTGTGGCAGATCAGGCTCTCAATTATTCACAGACAGTGTTGCAACCAGTGCAATCAATGAAAGAACTTTTCTCATTGGAGGAGGAGGAAGCAGGGGGTGTATTTCCATCAGACCCAACTGTACTGCTATTTTGCCTAAAGAGCCAAAGATGTTAACAATTGCAGCCCTGGAAGTTCAGAGCCAGGAAAGGGACCGACAACACCAAACCCCTTTTGTGAAATGCGTTTCTGCAGCTTATTCTGCTAGCTAGCATTACGGGGTTGTCCTCACAGAAAAGTTCTGTGCCATCCAGATAGTTGCCTACGGAAGTTGTATGGACAGTAATGGGTCGTAGAAATCTGTTATGTGGCCTTTTAAAAGATTACTTTGCAGTCCGAGATTGCACAAAACCTGCACATTTATTATAGTAATGTTTTGTTCACTTGTGGTTTACATTTTCTTAGTGGTTTTGCGTAACATTCTGTATAAAAGGTTATGTACTATTCTTGTGATGTAGTTACTCTTGATTTCTTTCTTCCTTAGCCTAACATTCTCCATTTTAAAAGTATGATTTTCTTTTCCCTTTTGCAACTTGTGCTTTGCTTTAGACTTTTTTTATTTTTTGTATTTATTTTTATCTTTTATTTTTCCTGTACTGCTCCCTTAGTTATATCTGCCATATCTAGAATATTTCTGTGTTTCCGTTACAAATGGATCTGTCATCATTAAATATACCTGCATAAATGTATACATTTAAATGCCACTTAACTGGATGTGGCCTGTGTATGTTTCTAGATTTCAGTCCCTGTTGCCCTGTGCAATGATCAGACTCCCATTTGTGCAGTGGAAGAAAGAAGCGGGTCTCTGGTTACTGAAGGCACCAAGCGCTGTTCTTCCATGATATTTTTACATAGGAAACTATTTAAGCTTTGAGATTTATTTTAATGCTCCGAATGTGTTGAGTCTTTAGCTACTGTTAACACAAATGGGAGCAATCAATTAAAAAAACAAAGTAAGAAAAATAGCCAATATCATACAAGTATTCCTAATTTAATGAACAATTTAATGTTGACATGTCCGCTTTAAAATTAGAATGCCTTATTTTGAAATTTAGGAAAAAAGCTGATCAAAATATAGCAGTCATTGGCTGGTACTGTAGTGGAAATTATTTAGGTTTAGAGCTTAGAAACGAGTTCAGCCTCTAACACATGGAAACTGTCTTTCTGATCATTTATCTTCTCACTTCTCTCTCAGGATGTTTGATGTTGGCGGTCAAAGATCTGAAAGGAAAAAGTGGATTCATTGCTTTGAGGGAGTTACAGCAATCATTTTCTGCGTAGCCCTGAGTGATTATGACTTAGTTCTGGCCGAAGATGAAGAGATGGTGAGTATGAAGGTTACATTTGCACAAGGTGATAGCTGGATAGATGTGAGATATTCTGTGTTAGCTCTTTTTCTGTAGTAATATCTCCACATTAAGTCGATTTATGTATTTATTCATGTTGCTCAATGTTTTCTCTTGCAGCTGCCTTAAGACGTGTTCATGGAATTTAAGGTTTTTTTTTTTATTTAGGTTGCTTAAATTGGACGATGTATATCTTAATAAGGAGCTTATTTGGTAGAACTACAGAAACTGGAAAAGAGCATGGGAGCATGCTTTGGACCTATGTATATCTCATACCTGACTGATGCCCCTGGAAGCTGTACATCACTTAAGTAGACACCGCTACTCCAGTGATCTATACCGGTTTCTGGGTCTTGTGCTTAGTTGCCGGGTCTCCTGCTTACAGAACAATGGAGGTCAGCCGCTCTGCATGAATGCTATTAAGGGAATGCTTTGCATTTTCTGAATGCATAAAAAGCATTCTCTGATTGGACAAGGCAGGGTAATGACCTCACTCTCTCCACCTTGCCCAATCAGAGAGCGCTTTGCATTCATTCAGAAAATGCAAAGCATTCTCTGAATAGCGCCTGTGCTGGGCAAACGACATGGTCTACAATATATCAGGAAGGCCATGTGGCTCGGGACCCAGAAACTTGGAGCGGTGTCCACTACTTTAAATTCCTGCTTTCAGGGGCATCAGCCAGATATAAAGATATATACATGGTTACATTGGTCCAATGGAACTATGTATAACATAGCAATACCTGGAATTCCATCGGTCTTGCTGATCCCTTCCAGTTTGTCTGTTATATTGAACCAATAGCTTAAATACCTAGAGAGGTAGTTGTTCTGTGTGGTTTCTTAGGTCAGTGATTCAAAATCCTGAAATATGAGTTGGCACAACAGTCAGACCACATGTATTTTCAGAGAACTCACTGAGAAGAAATCAGAGAAATCACAGCCTCAATATCCCATATTGAAAATCCTTAAGGGCCACACTAGAATGTAGTGGTGTTCCCCCTGCGGTTTGCCACACCACATTCCACTCGCACTGCCCTTGCAATCTGCAACAAGAGTCAGTGCAAAGTACCAATGCTCCAAATGCAGGTTGCAAACGCAGTGCTTTTGCCTGCGCCGGATCGCATCGAACAAAAGAATCATGCAATCCAAAAGCAGTCCATTTCAAGAAGTAGTGCATGCACTACTTTTCGGTGTGCTGCGATTTTTCGTAACATTCAAAATGAATGGGCTGAAATCGCACTTCACAGAACTGCATATAAATTGAACAGGAACTGTACGCCATTCATGTGCCATTCCAATGCACTCCCTAGTATGAATGAACGCTAAATGGGTATGCTAGCGTTTATGGGTTTACCTAAAGTTTCCATATGACCAAATGTCTAGTTTTTTGTTGACTGACCTGGGAACCCTGAATCAAAAGGTGCTCTGGTGTGCAATTTCTGCCAGCTGATGTGGTCTAGAGGCAGGTCTCACCTCCTCCTCACTATTGGTGCATCACTGTGGCAAGGGGGGGTTCTTATGGCCAGTAGTGAAAGCCCAACTCCATCTAAATCTTTTTTCTCTTTCTTTCGTTGACATACACAACTCCTTATCATCTTAACCATTGGGGTATACTGCCTCCTACAGGAGTAGGACAATAGGCAGGAAAATGCTTGACAACGCCAATGGGGCAGTCCCAGGGGGTTTCCTCCCACTCTTAGCTATAGGCTTTTTCTGCCTATTCAGGAGTGAGGACCTAGTTCTTTGCTGGGATCTCTGGTCCTGGCATTTTTTTTTCCTTTTTTAAATGGAACATTTTCCTATCTTTAACCCTCCACTGATTGTTAGGTTTTCCAGGTGAGCTAAGTATATATCGCCCCCCTCCTTCCCCTGCCCCATCTGTCTCATCAGATCCTGAATCGGTTTGGGGCTGCCGTGGACGCGATTCACCCTACTGGGTCTGCGTCCAGGCATCATGAGTGCTCCGATAGTGAGGACGATTCCCCTGCTCCTCTAGTCACGCATGAAAAGGCGTTGGAGGATGCACTGATTGTGTCATTGCCTGAAACTTTAAAAATGGAGAATGTGGCTGATGCTGCATCGGAGGCGCCCGTCTCTTTTTGGACCCACAGGCCCTCCAAAGCGGCGAGGGTGTTCCCCTTTTACGCTTACTTTGACAACATTGTCACAAAATAATGGGGTTTTCCAAAATGCTCTCTTGTGGTCCCTAAGCGTTTTGCTATCCAGTATCCTTATGAGGATTCCCTGCTTAAAAAGTGGATGGTCCCACCTGTAATAGACTCGCCGGTTCCCAGTTTAAATAAAGCGACCTTAATTCTGGTTGAGGAGTCCCTGGCCTTTAAAGATCCGGCTGATAGGAGGGGGAGGCCTGCCACATGTTCACTGTGGCTGGTTCAGCACTTAGGCCAGTATTTACTATTGCCCTGGTGTCGCAAACTATGACCAAGTGGGCTAAAAATTTATGCCGGGACCTGGAGGGGAAACCACTTCCCCCTGCCTTTGGAAAGCCGGTGGATCAGTTGCTCCAGGGGCTACAGTTTTTGTAATGCCTGTTTGGATGAGGCTCCTTTGATTTCTATGCTGTCTGCATCGGCAGTGATCCTTCGGCGTATTATCTGGCAGAAATGCTGGTCTGCAGACCAGACTTCTAAGAAGGCCTTATCTGATCTCCCCCTTGTAGGAAATCGCCTGTTTGGAGCTTACTTGGATGACCTCATTAAGGGTCTCACAGGGGGGTAGAGTACTCTTCTTCCGCAGGCTACCAAGGTCAAGGAGCCCCGTCGTAAAGATGGGCCATTCTTCTCGGCTCATAAGAGGCCTTTTCGTCCCTCAAGACAAGGTATCAAAGCCCTTCAGAGCCTCCACGGGAGGTTCATAGAGGACCTGGTCTGGCAAGCCACGAGTGGGCTCTTCCAGACCTGCGAACAAGGCTTCCTCTGCATGAAGGGGTGCCCTCACCCGTATCTGGGTGGGGGGACATCTTCGCTGGTTTCCGGATCTGTGGACCTCCCAGGTACAGGACAAGTGGGTCCACAACGTCATAAGGTCCGGCTACAAGATAGTTTCGGTCTAACCCTCGGGAAAGGTTCTTCTCTTCCAACCAACCTGCACTTGTCCGCAGATTGCTTACGAGTCTCTTTAGGGCAGTGCAAGACTTGCTACTTCAAGGGGTGATTGTTACAGTTCCAATTTTGGACAGTTTTTAGGGGTTTTACTCAAACCTCTTTACAGTTCCCAGGAAGGAAGGCAAGGTACGGCCAATTCTGGACGTCAAGGCGCTAAACTGCTTTGTGCGGGTACATAAGTCCATTCTGAATGGAGTCCATTCGCACAGTAGTGGATTCCCTACATCAGGGGGGATTTTCTCGCTTCTATCGACATAAAAGACGCTTACCTTCACATTCCAATATGTGCCGGTAACCAGTTCTTCCTCCGCTTTGCCGTGGGCGAGGAGCATTATCAGTTTTTGGCAATACCCTTTGGTCTCTCCTCCGTGTTGGCCCCAGAGCTAGCATTGTTGCGGCAGCAGGGGATTGCGGTACTGGGGTACCTGGACGATCATCTTCTGCGAGCAGAGCCTCAGATTGCTCTAATGGACAACTTGGAGGTTACTCTGCGTACTCTGAGGGAGTTTGGTGGGATTCTGAACCTTCAGAAGTCTGCTGTGGTTCGGTCCACAAAACTGGATTATCTAGGTCTGACTCTGGACTCGGCCTCAGCTAGAGTGTTTCTTCCTCTGGAAAAACTACAGACATTTCAGGAGGCAATTCAGCTTCTGTTGTCTAGCAGACGGTCATCCCTCCGGGTGCCAGCATGTCCGGGTGGGGACCTTGGGACAGATTGTGCTCAGAGGGTCTGGACTCTGGGGGTTTGGACTCTGCTGATGTACTGGAACGCCGAGTGATCAGACTTTGTCAGGATCATTGGACAAATTTGTCTTCAAGGGTGTCCGGTATGAATTGAATTGGACAATGCCATGGTCTATGTCAATCCCCAAGGGGGCACGAGAAGTTTCCTGGCGGCTCGGGAAGTAGCTGGCATTCTAAGGTGGGCAGACCGATTTTGTTCCAACTCTCTCTGCTGTACACATTCCAAGGAAGGTACAGAGGTTTGTGGCACAGTCTCCCGATCCTCTGGCCGATGCCACAGACGCATTGGTGGCTCCTTGGTGTCAGTATCATCTGATTTACTCCTTTCCCCCCTTTCTCAAGCTTCTGCCAAGACTCCTGTGCAGGATTGAGGCAGAAGAAATTCTGGTCATTCTAGTGGCTCCAGACTGGTCTCACTGGTCTTTGTATGCTAATCTGGTATGGCTGGTTGCTGATGCTCCTTGGAGACTTTCTCTCAGGGAAGATCAGCTGTCCCAAGGGCCATTCTTCCATCCCGCTTTACAGTTGCTGGCTTTAACGGCTGGCTGTTGAAAGTCAGGTGCTGAAGGATAGGTTTGTCAGAATCTGCGATTCCTAGGCTGTTAAAGGCTAGAAAATCTACCTCTAGGAAGATCTACCATCGTACTTCGAAGACCTACATTGCGTGGTGAGAGTTTTCTTGGGGTTCTCCCTCGCTTCTTTTCGATGGCTCGGATCTTGGCTTTCCTCCAACAGAGGGTTGAGCAGCACCTGGCCTTGAGTACCATCAAGGGCCATGTTTCTGCCTTGGCGGTTTTCTTTCCACATCCATTGGCCACATTGCCTCAATAAGGTTGTCAGTTCTCCAAAAATCTCCCTTCGAAAAATATTCGGGAGGTTCCCCTGCTTACGTTGTCCCAGAAGGTGGCCTTTTTGGTAGCTATTACTGCTGTGTGTGGGGTGTCTGAGCTGGCGGTGTTGTCTTGTCAATCACCTTAACTGGTGGTTCACAGAGATAAGGTGGTTCTTCGTCCCTGTCACTCGTTCCTTCCAAAGGTTGTCTCTGATTTCCATTTGAATGAAGACATTGTGTTGCCTTCCCTATGTTCCAGGGCTAAACATCCTAATGAAATTACCTTTCATTCCCTGGATGTGGTTCGTGCAATCAGGGTTTACCTGGCAGCTATGGAGTCTTTTAGGAAGTCAGAGTCACTATTTCTACTCAAGGATGGACCTCGGACCGCTTGTGCTGCGAACATTTCCAGGTGGATCAGTCAGTGATGCAGGTTTGCAAGGCGGCCACCGTTGTTGTCTGTGCACACTTTCACAAAGTGGATGTGTTTTTGAAGTTTTGAGAATGACACAAATAACATTTTTATCAAAGTCCGATGCCCCAGTTTTTATGATGGCAATTTGCATACACTTCAGAATGTTATAAGGTGATTGGATGAATTGCAAAGTCCCTCTTTGCCATGAAAATGAACTTAATTCCATAAAAAAAAAAAAAAAAAATTCCTGGGCACCCATGAAAGTCCAGCAAGCTCCAGGACCGTCTCCTACATTTGGTTCAGCTGCGGGATCGGGTCACCACCAGTGCAGAGCTTGCTCAGGAATGACAGCAGGCTGGTGTTAGTGCATCTGCAGGCACAGTTAGGTGAAGACTTTTGGAGGATGGCCTGGTGTCAAGAAGGGCAGCAAAGAAGCCACTTCTCTCCCGGAAAAACATAAGGGGTAGACTAATATTCTACAAAAGGTGCAGGGATTGGACTGCTGAGGACTGGGGTAAAGTTTATTTCCTCTGATGAATCCCCTTTCCTATTGTTTGGGGCATCCAGAAAAAAACCTTGTCAGGAGAAGAAAAGGTGAGTGCTACCATCCGTCCTGTGTCATGCCAACATTAAAGCATCCTGAGACTATTCCTGTGTGAGGTTGCTTCCCAGCCAAGGGAGTGCACTCACAATTTTGCCTAAGAACACAGCCATGAATAAATAATGGTACAAAAACATCCTGCAAGAGTAACTTCTCCCAACCATCCAAGAAACGCTTGGTGCCGAACCATGCCTTTTTTTCCAGCATGATGGGACATTTTTGCCCTGGTCAGGAAACTGAGGCAGGTGAAGAATAAAAAAACATCCCACAAATTCTAACAAACTCCAAGCATTGATTATGCAAGCATGGGCTGCCATCAATCAGTATGTGGCCAAGATGATTAACAGCATGCCAGGGCAAATTGCAGAGGTCCTGAAAAATAATGGTCAGCACTGCAAATATTGACTCTTTGCATAACATTAATGTAAAGTCAATAAAAGCCTTTGACGCTTATGAAATGCTTGTAATTATAATTCAGTATACCATAGTAACATCTGACAAAAAGATCTAAAAACGCTTAAGCCGGAGACTTTATGAAAATGTAATATTTTTTTCTTTATTAAAACTTTTGGCCACAGCTGTAGCGAAAAATGTTATCATGCAGGGTGGAGGTCTCTGAAGCAGAATTGCAGTGGAATTGATTTTTTAATGTCCAGCAAATGTAATTGCTAATCTCTTTATAAAAAAAAAAAAACTCGGTTGGATGTTCAAGCCAAATTATTTTAAAATGTATTGTGCTTATACAACCAGTATTTATCCTAAAAAATAGTGTATAAAGTATTGTCATAAAACGCAACTCTTTAAAATATACTGGAAGGATCAGTGTTTATTTCGAAGGTTCATTTTAACTACTATAATTTATTTATTTTGTTTACCCATTCTTTAGAACCGAATGCATGAAAGCATGAAATTATTTGACAGCATCTGCAATAATAAGTGGTTTACGGACACCTCCATTATTCTTTTCTTAAATAAGAAGGATCTCTTCGAGGAGAAAATTAAGAGGAGTCCTCTGACAATCTGCTATCCTGAATATGCAGGTAAATAACATTACTTTTCTAGAATAAAATAATGCATGAGTGGGTTTTTGTTTTTGAAGATTTTTTTTATTTTAGAACTATTTTAAAAAGTGGCGATTATCAAGCAGTTAGGTTTGTAAACTGCCTTCGGCAGTAAAGAATTACTTTTGACAGCTCGTGGTGTTCAAATGCCACTTTTGGACTGAAAAGCAAATAATAGTCCTCCTACTATCATGTGATGTGCTTTTGAAATCAACAGCTAGATGGACCTGGTGGGGAATTATTCTCAGTCTCCCAACAGGCTCTGCACACCCTTGTGGCGCTTGTTGGTGTGATGGGTGCTGTGGCTGGGGGGGGGAGAGAGGAGAAAAGAAGCCCACAGATGGAGATCATAATGGACTATCCAACCTCCGTTCCCAACACTTGACAGATTTATGAACCCGTGTCTGACAGGTACATGAGTTGCAGCACCCGCCAACCATTTCAGTTTGTTAGCCAACGGCATTCTAAAGGGTGTCTTCACATCCTTTGTGAATGCCTCCCACTGTGTTGTCCTGACTGAGAGGAAGGTAGGAGCATACTATATTTCTGACACAGCAAGTTATTTTTCTGTACTTTCAGTGTGTTTAAAGGGACAAAACATGGTGAGCTGTGCATGTATTCGAAAGATGTACATTTTTTTAATTATGTCTAACTTTTTCAAATTTGCCCTCAAGACATAAAGCACATATTTTGTTAGTCTGGTGAAAAGGGAATATATGGTATTGGTAGTACTAAGGCCAACTTGAATTTGCTCTAGTAGATGGTGTATTTTGAAAGGGATGACCTAAATATCTGGGGGGAAAAAAATTGTTTTCTTTAACCACTTAAGCCCCGGAGGATTTGGCTGCTAAAGGACCAGGGTTTTTTTTGCGATTTTTTACTGCTTGACTTTAACGGACAATTGCGTGGTCGTGCGACACTGTACCTAAACGAATTTGACGTCCTTTTTTTCCCACAAACAGAGCTTTCTTTTGGTGGTATTTGATCACCTGTGCAATTTTTTGATCACGCGCTATAAACAAAAAAAGAGCGTAAATTTTGCAAAAATAACAATATTTTTCACATTTTTTTATATGAAATTCCCCCAAAAAAAAAGTAAAAATCAAAATTTTTTAACATTTTTCGGCCAATTTGTTTTATGCTACATATGTTTGGTAAAAAAAATCGCAAAAAGCGTATTTTGATTGGTTTGCGCAAAAGTTAT
This sequence comes from Pelophylax lessonae, assembly GCF_965119305.1. Lineage (NCBI taxonomy): Eukaryota > Metazoa > Chordata > Amphibia > Anura > Ranidae > Pelophylax > Pelophylax lessonae. The sequence goes on along the minus strand of NC_138771.1, from coordinate 187,177,132 downwards.
CGCGTTTACTAACAAAGGGAAAGATTTTTGTCATTTTTGGTGTTTTTTTTTTTAACGCGTAATGGCGGCGATCTGCGATTTTTTTTTTCGGTACTGCGACATTGCGGCGGACAGATCGGACCCTTGACTGACATTTTTGACACTTTTGGGGGTACCAGTGACATTACTGCAGTAATCAGTGCTATATATATGCACTGTTACTGCAAAAATGACACTGGCAGGGAAGGGGTTAACTTTATTGGACAGGGAGGGGTTAAGTGTGTCCTAGGGGCGTGATTCTAACTGTGTAGGGACTTTCCTATTGGTGTAAAAGCAAAGATCAACCGTTCTACATAGTAGAACGGACAGATCTTCACTTTTACACAGGGAGAACTGACAGGCAGCTTGTTTACACAAGCTGCTCTGTCTTTCTCCCTTCACAGGAGCGATCGCAGTGTGACTGGCGGACATCGAGTCCGCCGGTCACACGCACTGACTTGCCTGTGAACGAGCCGCGGCGGGCGGGCGCGCGCCCGCCCGCGATAGGCTCGCAAGTCAATGACAGGCGAGTGACGTACCGATACGTCACTCTGCCTGGCCGGGGCTGACCGCCGCAGTATATAGTCGTGCGGCGGTCGGCAACCGGTTAATGCTACAGTGCTGAATGTCCTGAAATCTGAAATGTACATCTGTGCGGAAAAAAAACAGCTGGTTTCTAGATGGAGAGAGAGAGATATTTGTCAGACCTATTTACATACAGTGCCTTGCGAAAGTATTCGGCCCCCTTGAACTTTGCGACCTATTGCCACATTTCAGGCTTCAAACATAAAGATATAAAACTGTAATTTTTTGTGAAGAATCAACAAGTGGGACACAATCATGAAGTGGAACGAAATTTATTGGATATTTCAAACTTTTTTAACAAATAAAAAACTGAAAAATTGGGCGTGCAAAATTATTCAGTCCCCTTAGGTTAATACTTTGTAGCGCCACCTTTTGCTGCGATTACAGCTGTAAGTCGCTTGGGGTATGTCTCTATCGGTTTTGCACATCGAGAGACTGAAATTTTTGCCCATTTCTCCTTGCAAAACAGCTCAAGCTCAGTGAGGTTGGATGGAGAGCGTTTGTGAACAGCAGTTTTCAGTTCTTTCCACAGATTCTCGATTGGATTCAGGTCTGGACTTTGACTTGGCCATTCTAACACCTGGATATGTTTATTTGTGAACCATTCCATTGTAGATTTTGCTTTGTTTTAGATCATTGTCTTGTTGGAAGACAAATCTCCGTCCCAGTCTCAGGTCTTTTGCAGACTCCACCAGGTTTTCTTCTAGAATGGTCCTGTATTTGGCTCCATCCATCTTCCCATCAATTTTAACCATCTTCCCTGTCCCTGCTGAAGAAAAGCAGGCCCAAACCATGATGCTGCCACCACCGTGTTTGACAGTGGGGATGGTGTGTTCAGGGTGATGAGCTGGGTTGCTTTTACGGCAAACATAACGTTTTGCATTGTTGCCAAAAAGTTCGATTTTGGTTTCATCTGACCAGAGTACCTTCTTCCACATGTTTGGTGTGTCTCCCAGGTGGCTTGTGGCAAACTTAAAACAACACTTTTTATGGATATCTTTAAGAAATGGCTTTCTTCTTGCCACTCTTCCATAAAGGCCAGATTTGTGCAGTATACGACTGATTGTTGTCCTATGGACAGAGTCTCCCACCTCAGCTGTAGATCTCTGCAGTTCATCCAGAGTGATCATGGGCCTCTTGGCTGCATTTCTGATCAGTCTTCTCCTTGTATGAGCTGAAAGTTTAGAGGGACGGCCAGGTCTTCGTAGATTTGCAGTGGTCTGATACTCCTTCCATTTCAATATTATCGCTTGCACAGTGCTCCTTGGGATGTTTAAGCTTGGGAAATCTTTTTGTATCCAAATCCAGCTTTAAACTTCTCCACAACAGTATCTCGGACCTGCCTGGTGTGTTTCTTGTTCTTCATGATGCTCTCTGCGCTTTAAACGGACCTCTGAGACTATCACAGTGCAGGTGCATTTATACAGAGACTTGATTACACACAGGTGGATTCTATTTATCATCAGTCATTTAGGTCAACATTGGATCATTCAGAGATCCTCACTGAACTTCTGGAGAGAGTTTGCTGCACTGAAAGTAAAGGGGCTGAATCATTTTGCACGCCCAATTTTTCAGTTTTTTATTTGTTAACAAAGTTTGAAATATCCAATAAATTTCGTTCTACTTAATGATTGTCTCACTTGTTGATTCTTCACAAAAAATTACAGTTTTATATCTTTATGTTTGAAGCCTGAAATGTGGCAAAAGGTCGCAAAGTTCAAGGGGGCCGAATACTTTCGGAAGGCACTGTATATTTTTGGTGTTTTTCTGTTAATAGCACTAGGGAAGTTTATTATTGAACCAATGCAATAAACGTCATTTTGCTGTAGCCTGTGTGTTTCTATGCATGGTGACCATGTGTTGCCTGGCAGCCTATTTGCTGTGGTTTGCCATTAAAAATAACTGCAGTCATGACAGTGGAGCCCTGTGGGCGGCGGTTTTGGTTGTGGGAGCCCCTCCTTATCCCCTGGTGCTGACTCCTGGATTTTTTTACTCCCTGATCGCTGCACATGGAGTGCAGATTATCCTGGTGGCTGCAGGTGCTTGTTTCTGTGGTGAGTCTGGTGGGGTTCTCTCTCTCTGCTGAGGATCGCTTGGTGCTTGTGCCTGGCGACCGGGTGGTGCTACCAGCACAGTTGGGTTTTTTTTTTTTTTTTTTGCAGTGTTTTACACTTTGTGGGGTCCCCCTGGTGACTCATAGAGTCTTTAGAGCACATCTCCCCACCGGATCCCCTCTCTGAGGCTGCGGGGCCCTCTGGGTCCCAACTATCCATAGATGCACTGGCGGCGGTCCTGACGTCCTTTGTGTTCTGAGTGGTGGTAGCTATCGGGCGACGGGCTAGCAAAAAGCGCCCCCGCCTTCCCCTGCCACATCTGTCTCATCAGATCCTAAATCTGATTTGGCCACCACGGACGTGGGTCTCCCTGCTGGTTCTGCAACCACAAGCCCGGAATCCTCTCATATTGAGGATGAGTCCTCCATATCTGCAACTGCGCACGGAAAGGCGCTGGTGAAAGCACTGATTGTATCTGTGTGTGAGACCTTGAAGATGGAGGATGGAGAGGCAGGTTTCCTTTGGCACTCACAAGCCATCCAACGTGGCAAAGGTGTTTCCTTTCACCGCCTATTTTGACAAAATTGTCACAAAAGAGTGGGGAGGACCGAAGTGTTCCCTTGGGGTCCCTAGGCCATTTTCTAGGCGTTACTCTGAGGAGTTCTTATTAAGAAGTGGACTGTTCCACCGGTGGTAGACCCTCCGGTTTCCAGATTGAACAAGGCAACCATGATTCCAGTTGAAGAGTCCCCGACCTTTAAGGATCCGGCTGACAGGAAGACAGAGGCTGTGGCCCGCAATATGTACACCCTGGCTGGTTCGGCACTGAGATCACTGGCGCTTCCTCCGCTTTGCCGTAGGAGAGGAGCATTATCGGTTTGTGGCATTACCTTTTGGTCTCGCCTCTACTCCTTGGGTCTTCACGAAAGTGTTGGCTCTGGTGCTAGCTTTGTTATGCCAACAGGGGATCGTGCTACTGGGCTACTTGGATGGCCTCCTTCTGTGAGCAGAGTCTCCTACTGCTCTGGTGGACAACCTGGAAATCACCATACGAACTCTGCAGGAATTTAGCTTTGTGGACAGAACCAGAGCAGACTTCTGAAAATTCTGAATCCAGCCAAACTATCTGGGTCTGACTCTGGACTCCGTCTTGGCCAGAGGGCTCCTTCCTCTGGACAAACTCCAGAAAATGCAGGTTGCAATTCCATCTCCTGCTGTCCAGCAGATGGTCATCCCTCCAGACTTTCATACGGGTGCTGGGCCTGATGGTGTCTACATTCGAGGTGGTTCCGTTTTCACAGTTCCATGCGAGATCCCTGCAAAGGGAGATTCTGGCCAAATGGGAAAAGACTCCGCAGTCTCTGGACAATCCGATCAGGCTGAGTCTGGGAACAAAGGAGTCCCTGATATGGTGGCTTCGTTCTCCGGCGCTTCGGCTGGGAAAATCCTTCCTCCCCTTGTATTGGACAGTAATCACCACGGATGCCAGCCGGTCTGACTGGGGAGGCGTCCTTGACAGCATTCTGTTTAGGGGATCTGGACACTGGAATAGTCCAGACTTCTGATCAATGTTTTGGAACTCCGAGTGATCAGACTCTGTCTGGACCATTGGACGGATCATCTTCAGGGATGTGCAGTGTGCAATCGAACAATGCCACGCCCGTAGCTTATGTCAATCACCAGGGGGGCACAAGAAGTGTGCTGGTGGCTCTGGAGGCAGCCTGCATTCTAAGGTGGGATCTAAGAGCTGTTCGTTCCAGCCCTCTCCGCTGTACACATTCCCGGGGTGGAACACTGGCAGGCATTGGACCAAGGGGAGTTGTCCATCCGGAGGTGTTTCGTCAGTTGTGTCTCCGGTGGGTCATCCCCGAGGTCGAACTGTTGGTGTCTCGGCTCAACAGAAAGGTGCAGAAGTTTGTGGCTCGGTCACGGGATCCTCTGACTGGTGGCCCCCGTTGGGGTCAGTATTGTCTGATTTACACCTTCCCTCCTTTCAAGCTCTGCCAACACTTCTACGCGGTATCGGGGCTGAAGGGATTCCGGTCATTTTAGTGGCTCCGGACTGGCCTTGCCGGGCTTGGTATGCCCACCTGGTGCGGCTGTTTGCCAACGTTCCTTGGATGTTTCCTCTCAGGGAGCATCTGGTGTCCCAAAGACCCATCCTCCATCCTGCTTTACAGTATCTGGCTTTGACGGCTTGGCTGTTGAACGCCAGGTGCTGAAGGATAGAGGTTTATCTGAGTTGGTGATTCCTACGGTTAAAACCTAGGAAATCTACTTCTAGGAAGATCTACCATCGTACGTAGAAGACGTACATTGCATGGTGTAAGTTTCTTGGGGTTCATCCTCACTCTCTTTTTTTTTTTTTTTTGGTGGCTCGGATCTTGACCTTCCTTTAACGGGGGGTTGAACAGAAATTGGCCTTGAGTAACATCTAGGGCCAGGTGTCGGCTTTGGCAGTCCTCTTCCAATGACCCTTGGCCGCACACTCCCTGGTGGGTACCTTTCTTCAAGGTGTACGACATTTGGTTCCTCCAGTGCGGTCTCTGTTGCTGCCTTGGGAACTCAATTTGGGGATTTCGGTCCTTTGGGAGATTCCCTTGCTTACATTGTCTGATTTTCATTTGAATGAAGACATTGTGCTGCCTTCCCTGTTTCCCAGGCCTAAACATCCGAAGGAAATTGCCTTGCATGCCTTGGATGTGGTCTGGGCAATTAGGGTGTACTTGGCAGCTACGGAGTCTTTTAAGAAGTCAGACTCAATATTTGTACTCTCGAATGGGCCTCGGAAAGGGTTGTCCGCTTTCTCTTCGACCATTTCCAGGTGGATCGGACAGATGGTTATTCAGGCCTGTTTCATCAGGGGTCAAGTTCCTCCGTTCCCTGTCAAGGCGCACTCTACTCGGGCGTTTAGTGCCTCCTGGGCCTTCCGTCATCAGGCGTCAGTGACTTGCCAAGTGTCTATCTCCGCCCCTTGTTAGTAACGCTATCCACCCGCAGAAGCACCCTGTGAACGTCCGGTGGAGCTCGCCCTCCGACCAGAGACTTTTGTCCCCACCGGGCCCCTCTAGTGAATATGTGCGTGCAGCTGCTACTAGAGGCAGGTGTCAGAGGGAGTTCCGTAGTACGGGCAAACGGCAGACTTGTCTCGTCACAGCCGTTGTCTTCTCTCTGCTCAAGCACAGACTTTCCCTGTGACTGTCCATAGCCAGGGCCAGAGCCCGTCCTCCCCGGAGACACACAGCAAGCACTAGCTGTACAACAAAGCAGGGACCATGTGTGTGTCAGTCAGAAGAAGGGAAACTCTTCCCATCTCCAGCAGTGACATCATCCTGCTACTGGAAGATTAACTCAAGTCTTTGATGAACCTTGGGGAGCCTGCTGAACTTTTTTGAAGGGAGAGAGGCATATCAACAACACCAAGGAAATCACAGAGCGAGTTATTGATATAATTCCGGTAAGAGGCTATTTGGTTCTTAAACAAGAGGTGAAGAGCACAAGTATTTTGGTGTGGTCACATGAGTTCGTTTTTGATTATTATTATTTATTGCACTTATCTATCGTCCGCCGGGTAAGGAGGAAATTTACCAGGTGGAGGGATTTCATCACTGTTATCGATTTATTATTTGAATCTCACATCTGTTTTTAAGTTATCATTATTGTCGACTGAAGATTTTATTTCTTTGGACTTTGGGACTTTATGATTATTTTTGATGGCTACTGTTTTAGCCTTGGGAATTTATTTTTCCCCATCCCTCATGTTTAACACTGCTTTGGGACGTCCCAATGGTTATGAAGATCAGGAGCGGTGTCTTTCAAAGAACAAAAGAGAAAATGGGATTTTTGACTTACTGTAAAATCCATTTCTCTGATGTTCATTGACGGACACAGCACCCGCCCCTCTGTGGAGTTGTAATTCTTCTGACACTGCTTGTAACTAAACTGAGTACCTATAGCAGAGAGAGGGAGTATACTCCCTGGGACTGCCCATAAGCATAGCCAGATTTTTTCTGCCTAGTGTCCTACTTCTATAGGGGGCAGTAAAACTCAATGGTTATGAAGATCTGGAGCTGTGTCCGTCAATGAACATCAGAGAAATGGATTTTACGGTAAGTCAAAAATCCCATTTTTCGCTGATACATGCGATGTGTGTACTGCAGAAGTATTCACAATTAGCTACATAATAGTAAGCAGTAGCAATATGGTCAACTTCCCGTCTGCTGCCAAAACTAAATAAATTCAGTCTGAGTGCTTCTGCACCGATCAGAAGAAGCCTTGTATTTTTTTTCTTCTTTTTAGTGAATCCAAGGCTTCCTCTAATTGGCCTGGAGAGGGGGCTTGGACGGATGACCCATTGATTGCCACCTCCTCCACTCAGTGAACTGAAAGCTGGAATTCTACTTTTAAATGGACATGTTTTTGTTTTTTTTTGTAAAGGAAAAAACTATGTTTCTAACATTATTCATACCCTTAAAATGTTAATCTATAATGTACATATAATAATGTACATATATAATGTAAATAAGTCTCCCTATCCCTTACTGAAACTAAAATATAGACTTGATATTTCATAAAACATTCGCTCAAAATTGCTGAAACATTTTTTTCTTTTTCTTTTTTTCATTCTTCTTTAGGCTCAAACACTTACGAAGAAGCAGCTGCATATATTCAGTGTCAGTTTGAAGACCTTAACAAAAGAAAGGACACAAAGGAAATTTATACCCATTTTACATGTGCAACAGACACCAAGAACGTGCAGTTTGTATTTGATGCAGTAACTGATGTCATCATAAAAAACAATCTCAAAGACTGTGGCCTTTTCTAAAATGTGTAATTACATGGTAAGCCAAAATACTCTGAAGTTTCACGTGTGTGTGTGTGTATATATGTGTGTGTGTATGTATGTGTCTGTAGATATATAGAGATATACAGTACAGACCAAAAGTTTGGACACACCTTCTCTTTCAAAGAGTTTTCTTTATTTTCATGACTATGAAAATTGTAGTCACACTTCAAGAGGTAGCCACCTGAAAGGGTTTTCACTTCACAGGTGTGCCCTGTCAGGTTTAAGTGTGATTTCTTGCCTTATAAATGGGGTTGGGACCATCAGTTGTGTTGTGCAGAAGTCAGGTGGATACACAGCTGATAGTCCTACTGAATAGACTGTTAGAATTTGTATTATGGCAAGAAAAAAGCAGCGAAGTACAGGAAAACGAGTGGGGCCATCATTACTTTAAGAAATGAAGGTCAGTCAGTCCGAAAAATTGGGAAAACTTTGAAAGTGTCCCCAAGTGCAGTCACAAAAACCATCAAGCGCTACAAAGAAACTGGCTCACATGCGGACCGCCCCAGGAAAGGAAGACCAAGAGTCACCTCTGCTGCGGAGGATAAGTTCATCCGAGTCACCAGCCTCAGAAATCGCAGGTTAACAGCAGCTCAGATTAGAGACCCGGTCAATGGCACACGGAGTTCTAGCAGCAGACACATCTCTAGAACAACTGTTAAGAGGAGACTGTGTGAATCAGGCCTTCATGGTAGAATATCTGCTAGGAAACCACTGCTAAAGTAAGGCAAGCAGAAGAGACTTGTTTGGGCTAAAGAACACAAGGAATGGACATTAGACCAGTGGAAATCTGTGCTTTGGTCTGATGAGTCCAAATTTGAGATCTTTGGTTCCAACCACCGTGTCTTTGTGCGACGCAGAAAAGGTGAACGGATGGACTCTACATGCCTGGTTCCCACCGTGAAGCATGGAGGAGTAGGTGTGATGGTGCTTTGCTGGTGACACTGTTGGGGATTTATTCAAAATTGAAGGCCTACTGAACCAGCATGGCTACCACAGCATCTTGCAGCGGCATGCTATTCCATCCGGTTTGCGTTTAGTTGGACCATCATTTATTTTTAAACAGGACAATGACCCCAAACACACCTCCAGGCTGTGTAAGGGCTATTTGACCAAGAAGGAGAGTGATGGGGTGCTGCGCCAGATGACCTGGCCTCCACAGTCACCGGACCTGAACCCAATCGAGATGGTTTGGGGTGAGCTGGACCGCAGAGTGAAAGCAAAAGGGCCAACAAGTGCTAAGCATCTCTGGGAAGTCCTTCAAGACTGTTGGAAGACCATTTCAGGTGACTACCTCTTGAAGTGTGACTCTACAATTTTCATAGTCATGAAAATAAAGAAAACTCTTTGAATGAGAAGGTGTGTGCAAACTTTTGGTCTGTACTGTATATAGATAGATATAGATAACGAGCAGTGCCCTCTAGTTCCTCCTGTTTTGAATTGTATTGTAACTGTATTGTCTTCCCTCACATTGTAAAGCGCTGCGCAAACTGTTGGCGCTATATAAATCCTGTATAATAATAGATATAGAGATATATATATATATATATATATATATATATATATATATATATATATATATATATATATATATATATAATATAGATATATATATTATATACAGGGAGTGCAGAATTATTAGGCAAATGAGTATTTTTGAGGATTAATTTTGTTATTGAACAACAACCATGTTCTCAATGAACCCAAAAAACTCATTAATATCAAAGCTAACTATTTTTGGAAGTAGTTTTTAGTTTGTTTTTAGTTTTAGCTATTTTAGGGGGATATCTGTGTGTGCAGGTGACTATTACTGTGCATAATTATTAGGCAACTTAACAAAAATCAAAGATACAGTATACCCATTTCAATTATTTATTTTTACCAGTGAAACCAATATAACATCTAAACATTCACAAATATACATTTCTGACATTCAAAAACAAAACAAAAACAAATCAGTGACCAATATAGCCACCTTTCATTGCAAGGACACTCAAAAGCCTGCCATCCATGGATTCTGTCAGTGTTTTGATCTGTTCACCATCAACATTGCGTGCAGCAGCAACCACAGCCTCCCAGACACTGTTCAGAGAGGTGTACTGTTTTCCCACCTTGTGAATCTCACATTTGATGATGGACCACAGGTTCTCAATGGGGTTCAGATCAGGTGAACAAGGAGGCCATATCATTAGCTTTTCTTCTTTTATACCCTTTCTTGCCAGCCATGCTGTGGAGTACTTGGACGCGTGTGATGGAGCATTGTCCTGCATGAAAATCATGTTTTTCTTGAAGGATGCAGACTTCTTCCTGTACCACTGCTTGAAGAAGGTGTCTTCCAGAAACTGGCAGTAGGACTGGGAGTTGAGCTTGACTCCATCCTCAACCCGAAAAGGCCCCACAAGCTCATCTTTGATGATACCAGCCCAAACCAGTACTCCACCTCCACCTTGCTGGCGTCTGAGTCGGACTGGAGCTCTCTGCCCTTTACCAATCCAGCCACGGGCCTATCCATCTGGCCCATCAAGACTCACTCTCATTTCATCAGTCCATAAAACCTTTGAAAAATCAGTCTTGAGATATTTCTTGGCCCAGTCTTGACGTTTCAGCTCGTGTGTCTTGTTCAGTGGTGGTCGTCTTTCAGCCTTTCTTACCTTGGCCATGTCTCTGAGTATTGCACGCCTTGTGCTTTTGGGCACTCCAGTGATGTTGCAGCTCTGAAATATGGCCAAACTGGTGGCAAGTGGCATCTTGGCAGCTGCACGCTTGACTTTTCTCAGTTCATGGGCTGTTATTTTGCGCCTTGGTTTTTCGCTTCTTGCGACCCTGTTGACTATTTTGAATGAAATGCTTGATTGTTCGATGATCACGCTTCAGAAGCTTTGCAATTTTAAGAGTGCTGCATCCCTCTGCAAGATATCTCACTATTTTTGACTTTTCTGAGCCTGTCAAGTCCTTCTTTTGACCCATTTTGCCCAAGGAAAGGAAGTTGCCTAATAATTATGCACACCTGATATAGGGTGTTGATGTCATTAGACCACACCCCTTCTCATTACAGAGATGCACATCACCTAATATGCTTAATTGGTAGTAGGCTTTCGAGCCTATACAGCTTGGAGTAAGACAACATGCATAAAGAGGATGATGTGGTCAAAATACTCATTTGCCTAATAATTCTGCACTTCCTGTATGTATATATATATATATATATATATATATATATATATATATATACTCATGTAGCTCGTTAGTGTTACAACATCTCAGGTGTGAATGGGGAGCAGGTGTGTTAAATTTGGTGTTATCACTCTCTCTCATACTGGTCACTGGAAGCTCAACATGCCACCTCATGGCAAAGAACTCTGAGGATCTAAAAAAAAAAAAATTGTTGCTCTACATAAAGATGGCCTAGGCTATCAGAAGATTGCCAAGACCCTGAAATTGAGCTGCAGCACAGTGGCCAAGACCATACACTGGTTTATCAGGACAGGTTTCACTCAGAACAGGCCTCGCCATGGTCGACCAAAGAAGTTAAGTGCACGTGCTCGAGGTCATATCCAGAGGTTGTCTTTGGGAAATAGACGTATGAGTGCTTCCAGCATTGCTGCAGGGGTGAAGGGTCAGCCTGTCAGTGCTCAGACCATACGCCGAACACTGCATCAATTGGTCTGCATGGCTGTCATCCCAGAAGGAAGCCTCTTCTAAATATAATGCACAAGAAAGCCTGCAAACAGTTTCCTGAAGACAAGCAGACGAAGGACATGGATTACTGGAACCATATCCTGTGGTCTGATGAGAACTTATTTAATCTAGTTGGTGTCAAGCGTGTGTTGCGGCACCCAGGTGAGGAGTAAAGACAAAATCTGTCTTGCCTACAGTCAAGCATGGTGGTGGGAGTGTCATGGTCTGGGGCTGTATGAGTGCTGCCGGCACTGGGGAGCTACAGTTCATTGAGGGAAACCATGAATGCCAACTTGTACTGTGACATACTGAAGCAGAGCATGATCCCCTCCCTTCGGAGACTGGGCCGCAGGGCAGTATTCCAACATAACGACCCCAAACACACCTTCAAGATGACCACTGCCTTGCTAAAGAAGCTGAGGGTAAAGGTAATGGACTGGCCAAGCATGTCCCCAGACCTAAACTCTATTGAGCATCTGTGGGGCATCCTCAAATGGAAGGTGGAGGAGCGCAAGGTCTCTTAACATCCACCAGCTCTGTGATGTCCATTATGGAGGAGTGAAAGAGAACTCCAGAGGCAACCTGTGAAGCTCTGGTGAACTCCATGCCCAAGAGGGATAAGGCAGTGCTGGAAAATAATGGTGGCCACACAAAATATTGACACTTTGGGCCCAGTTTGGACATTTTAAGTTAGGGGCGTACTCACTTTTGTTACCACACATTGTAGCAAAGTTTCATTTTCATTTGCTTTATAGAAAAATGCTGTAATAGTCCCTGTTTACACTATAGCGATGACAGACCTCGCATGTGATTCGGAGCGCACGGATTGTATGGCTGAATTTGCATCAGATTCGGACAGAACACGCACAGGACCCTTTTTTTGGGTCTACAGCAAAATCGGATCGCATGGTGGCTCATACTAATACAATCTGATTCATGTCCGAACCGTCAGTTTACATAATGCAGTGCGAACTGACAGTTTGGACATTAATCGGATCGTATTGTTAACTTTGTATTGACACCCTCAGAGATTCGCATATGGTAGTGTGAACTGCCAGCGATTTGAATGCGATGCGGGAACCCACAGTGTATTTGCAGTGTTCCCGCATCACATAAATGTGAACCGGCACTTACTTTGGAAGTTGTTGGCCTTTTTTTGTCCCAGTCCTTTATCTTTACCTACTTTGCTCTAGGCCGGGACTCTGTTTTGGGTACAAACGTAATCACTCTAAATTTGCTAAGGCATTGTTTATTGTAGCAAAAACATAAATCAGTTTTGATAGTAATTATCTTTGATATAAAAAAGAGAAGATCGCTTGCGGTTTCCTATCAGAGGCACGGGAGGGTTCTTGTTCTTTTTCAGCTTGCATTCTTGGTAAACATGCCGCACCCCTGTCTGCTCTGCTACTCAGTGTGGCACTCCATGCTCCCATAGACAGAAACCATGTAACATTGGGGCTCCATATTCATACAGGTCTTTGATGAGCAGTGTATTAACATGGCCAGATTACTAAAACTTTAGGCTAGACTCACACCTGACCAGTGGTGATGCATTGTGATAATACAAAATTACCCACCTCCCACCCGCCCTATAGTACAATGGCGGCGGGCAGGTTCCCCTCTGTCTGGGATGACGTTGCACCAGTGTCTCCTCTCTCGCACACCCGCAGCGGCCTAGGACACGGCGCAAATCCGATGTCTGCAAAGAGTCGATGAGGCTGCTCTTTACCCATGTGATCTGCTGTGTCCAATCACAGCCGGTCACATGTAAACATTGAAGTGCTGTTTATCGGCTCTCCTCGCCTCGCACTGTCTGAGGCGAGGACAGTCGATCAGCGGCATCTCCTCGCAGGGGAGACATGTACAGGTAATCAGGGCACTGATTATCAGTGCAGCCTCAGCAGTGTCTATCAGTAACACCATTTACTCCCATCAGTGCAGCATATCGGTGCACATCATTTGAGGAAAAACGAAAATCTAAAACAATTTTTTTTTTTTTCCCCCCTTCAAAATTTTTGGTCTTTTTTCGTTTTGTTAGGAAAAAATAAAGCCAGTGGTGATTTAAATGCCACTAAAAGAAAGCTCTGATTGTGTGAAATAAACAATAACATTTTCTCTATCGCTCATTGACAGACGTAGTCCTCGGTGATACAGCACCTTCGGGTTATGTTGCCTCCACAGGAGTAGGACTAGACAGGAAATAAAATGCTCTGGCCACACCCTAGGGGCAGTCCCCGAGGGTATATCCTCTCTCTCTCTGCCACAGCAAATCAGTTTTTTTCTGTCTAGTCAGGAGTAAGGACCTAGATACCTTGCTGGGATCTTCGGTCCTGGCAGGATTTTTTTCTTAGAAAAGATTTTTTTAGACAGCTTTTTTTCTCCAGTGTTCCTGTGAGATCTTCAAGCAAGAAAGCTGAACTGGGCGACGGGCGGGATGTTGAGATCCAGTGGTCGCCCCAGTTCAGCCTACGAGCGCGTGCAGGCCATAGCTCGGCGCGGGGTCGGCCCCGACATAGTCCCACTTGAGGGGACTGACCCTGCGAGTTAAACGTCTCGCTGAAACGCCAAGGACCATGAGTCACGGCGTCCGTATTGGTCGACAGCCCTCCAACTTCGGTGGAGAGGGGTACTGTCAGGAGTTGGCGCCCGCCTGGTTCCGGTATGGTGAGTAGTATGTTCCCCTTTTCCCCCTGACGGGTCTTGTGGTGAACGCGGGCCCCTCTCTGTAATGGTAAGGATGTGTTCCCCTCTATCCTATAACATAGCACAGATCCCCCTATATTGAGTGTGATTTGTGTGTACAAAAAGCCAGCAGGCTTGGTTTGGGAGCTGACAATCTAATTACAAAGTATGTTTAAATGATTGTAATATGTGGCAGCACTAGAATCTTACTGTGTTACTAGAAGTATCCTACCTGTCAGAAGCCACAGGACAGGTATGCGGCTTGCCAGGTCATTCCTCCAGCTGAAGCAGGTCTCCCGACGGCCACGCGGTTCCGCCAGGGTTCGGTACCGCCGGTCAAGCTGATCTCCATGAGAGAAAGATTTTGCGATGCCTAGTTACTCTGCAGGACGCCGCTATGCTGTATCAGACCGCCGTAGATCGCACGAGGCCGCCATTTTGGCGTAGCCTCGTGTCTGCAGCATGGGGGCGGCCATGTTTGAGGTGACTCAAACACCTCGTGGAGCTAGGGGAGGCGCCGGAAGGCATGCAGAGGGGTGGGGCCGCCTCCTTTCTTCCCGGGCAGCCAGCCAAAAGACTTCCTGTTTGTGAAGACAGCGCTGTAACCTGTTGCAGTGAACTCTGAGCATCAAGTGGTGAGCCTGGGGGTCTATCTCTCTCTCTCTCTCGATCAATAGGGAACCCTAGCAGGTAACACTGAGGGGCTTTTGTGGCGCTGGGGGTCTGAAAAAAAAAAAAAAAAAGTTTTTTATTTAAGTTTGGATTGTATTTTCCGGGTAGTTACTGGAATAATCATGGACCCTGCCACACAAGTACCCCCACCTGTTTCCCTCGAGGGGGCCACGGGACCCGCCGGTGCACAGAGTATGGATGCATTTACAGCAGTTTTGGAGTCTATGGTGGCTCGGGTGGAGGCGGCCTGTCAGGGTCGGGGGTCAAGAAAGCGACCCCCGCCTACCCCTATATTATCTGACACCTCTGACTCAGATTCAGAGATGGTCACTGCAGCTGCATGTCCCTCTGCAAGGGCTGTTATCTCAGGTAAAGCTCCCTCAGACAGTGAGGAGGACGTTCATTCTTCCGCCATAATTCAGGAAGAAGCATTGGTGGACGCACTAGTTGTGGCGGTGCGGGAAACCTTAAGACTTGAGGTTTTACCGGCAGAGGCAACTGAAACAGAGATTCCCTTTGGTACTAACAAGCCCATCAAAACGGTGAAGGTTTTTCCTGTACCCAAGTGTTTTGGTAATAAAATTAAAGGAGAATGGGAGCATTCTAAGCGTACCTTTACTATTTCCAAGCGTATTGCTAGACGCTATCCGTTTGAGGAATCCCTCATTAAGAAATGGACGGTACCACCAGTGGTGGATCCACCTATTTCCAGGCTGAATAAAGCCACGGTTATCCCAGTGGAGGACACTTCGTCCTTTAAGGATCCGGTGGATCGAAAGATGGAAGCGGAGTCCCGCACTATCTTCTCCCTGATAGGGTCAGCATTTAGACCAGTAATTGTTATTGGTCTAGTTTCCCAGACACTAACGGAATGGGCGAGATTGGTACGCCAAGACCTAAGGGGAAAAGATATCTCCCAGGGAACATCTGATTTGATGGAACCGATTATACAAGGGCTACAGTTTGTCTGTGACGCAGCCTTGGATGCTACCCCCCTATTAGGGCATGCATCTATGTCAGCGGTAATCCTCAGACGTGTGCTGTGGTTAAAATGCTGGTCAGCTGACCTAGGTTCCAAAAAGACCTTGACGAATCTCCCCTTTCAGGGGAATCGCCTATTTGGGGCCACCCTAGATGAGATTATTAAGGATGCCACTGGGGGCAAGAGCACTTTCTTGCCACAGGCTGCTAAAGCTAAGGGACCTCGCAACAAGCGAGGACCTTTTTTTTACCGCCCATAAAGGGTTCGCACGCCCGGCTGGAACAAGCGGGAAAGGCAAGACTCCTCCAGGAGGGTTCAAGAAAGGCTGGTCGGACAAACAGAGGACCGACTCAGCCAAACCCGAAGCAAAGGATTACACAGCCTGAAGGTGCGCCCCCACCCGGGTTGAGGGTGGGGGGACGTTTTCACCGGTATTCAGGACATTAGATCGAGCATCGACTACTACTACCGGTGCGATTCTTCCCTTCCAACATTTAAGTACTACAGGGAGCGGTAGTCACCGTTCCCTGAATAGATCTTTTCCTTTACCTTTTCCTAAGATTAGTCTCAATTCCCCACAGGAATCGGATCTGGTTGACCAGACAGACCAAGAAGCCTCTAGCCGGGTGACTTCGGTCCCTGAGATTCAACCAGGAGAGATCACCGTTCCTGATAGGAATCAGGTGTCGGATAAATGTGTGGGAACAGAAAACGACCAGACTTTCTCGGATGGTCGGGGCCAGATAGCTCTAGGGACGCCTGGTTCAAATCCCGTCAGTGCCAGTGGTCCTAGAAATTCTAGGCTGGCCTCGTCAAGCCGGCCTGGCCGACATGGACTTGCTAGTCGCGGACGTTCCGTGGGAACTACGTCTCAGGGAGTATCTGCGGTCTCGAGGACCAATCTACCATTGTGCTTTACAGTCGCTGGTTTTAATGGCCTGGCCATTGAGACCCAAGTACTGAAGGACAGAGGGTTGTCAGCTTCAGTCATTCCTACCCTTATTAAAGCAAGGAAAGCGACTTCCAGCAGAGTCTATTATCACACATGGAAGACTTATATCGCGTGGTGCGAATCTTTAGGATTTCCTCCACGTACCTATTCGGTGACTCGAATATTGGCCTTTTTGCAAAAAGGGGTTGAGCAGAAACTAGCCTTGAGCACCATCAAGGGTCAAGTTTCAGCATTAGCAATCTTCTTTCAGAAACCTTTAGCTACCAAGTCCTTGGTGCGGAATTTCATCCAGGGGGTGCGGCACCTGGCTCCACCAGTCCGCGCGCCCTTACCGCCCTGGGATCTTAATTTGGTTTTGTCGGTTCTACAGAAACCTCCTTTTGAAAACATCAGGGAGATTCCCTTGCTTACTTTATCCCAGAAGGTGGCCTTCTTGGTGGCTATCACTTCTGCACGCAGGGTGTCAGAACTGGCTGCTTTATCATGCCAGTCCCCATACTTGGTGATTCATAGGGATAAGGTAGTACTCCATCCTAAGCCATCCTTTCTTCCTAAGGTGGTTTCAGATTTTCATCTGAATGAAGATATTGTACTACCTTCCTTGTGTCCTCAGCCCAATCATCATCGGGAACATGCGTTGCATTCCTTGGATGTGGTTCGGGCAATCAGGGTATACCTGAAGGCTACGGAATCGTTCCGTAAGACGGATTCACTTTTTGTGATCACGGATGGCCCCAGAAAGGGGTTGCCTGCATCTGCCGCGACTATTGCCAAATGGATTAGACAGACGGTGGTACAGGCTTATTCTATTAAGGGTCAGAGTCCTCCGTTCCCTGTTAGGGCGCACTCCACTCGAGCGCTCAGTACTTCCTGGGCCTTTCGCCATCAGGCGTCAGTGGTCCAGGTATGTAAGGCGGCCACCTGGTCGTCAGTACATACCTTTACAAAATTTTATAAAATTGATGTGATGGCATCGGCGGATGCCTCATTTGGCCGCAAGGTTTTGCAGGCCGCAATTTGAGGAGACCGGTGGTCTACCTCAAGGGTTTTTTTTCTGTTTGAAAATTTTTTTTTGTTGAGTCTCATCATTAAGGATGAGCATTGTAAACTTCTAGTTGGCACCGGTTGGGCCTTCTAGATTTGGATTTGATTTCCATTTTTCCCACCCCTCATTTGTGATACTGCTCTGGGACGTCCCGAAGGTGCTGTATCACCGAGGACTACGTCTGTCAATGAGCGATAGAGAAAAATGGATTTTTGTAAAATCTTACCGTAAAATCCTTTTCTCTTAGCTCATTGACAGACGTAGTACCCGCCCCTCTGTTTTTGAGTTGGGTTAAATTCTCTAAACACTGCTTTTGTGACATAACTGATTTGCTGTGGCAGAGAGAGAGAGGATATACCCTCGGGGACTGCCCCTAGGGTGTGGCCAGAGCATTTTATTTCCTGTCTAGTCCTACTCCTGTGGAGGCAACATAACCCGAAGGTGCTGTATCACCGAGGACTACGTCTGTCAATGAGCTAAGAGAAAAGGATTTTACGGTAAGATTTTACAAAAATCCATTTTTAATTTGGATACAGTGTTGCATGACCACGCAATTGGCGACCGCGCCAAATGATGAAAATTGGCCTGGGCAGGAAGGGGGTGACGGCTCCTGTATTGAAGCAGTTAATGTGCTGGAAACATGCCTCAAAAGCCCAGAAAATTGACCTGCATCCTTTCTGGAAGTACACTGTGGCATAAGTTAGTGTATTGCCATGCAGTGTGCTGCAGCGCATCTCTGTCGGCAAAGTGCATTGGGGTGGCATTTAGAGTGAATTCCATTGCGCCCACGCAAGTATCGTGCCATGTGTTGCCACAGCACAGTAATATGAACCGAGCTTTAATATTGCAATCCTGATTGCCATGCAAATTCTCTTCATGAGCAAGCAGCCTCCATGTTTGTGATGTATTTGTGAAACCAGAGCACTGCTGTGTGACTTTTTGCACAACTATGTTGTTACACCTCCCCCTTTTTATAGTACTGCTTGGGATTTTATTAGCCTTAGCAACAGTGAGGTCCGCCACCAATAAGAAGTTAGGAGCTCATAGGATTTCCAGCAGGTTAACCATATATTTCTTTCTTGCATGGTATTGAATGTATTGCAGAAATGTACTGTTTTTTTTTTTTTTTTTTTTGTAGCCCAGATATATACTTTAAATTTTAAATCCCATTCCAAATTAGCAGTTAAGCCTAAGTCCTAGTCTCCTGTCACTTTAAATATCTCATGTGGGCCAAGTTGACCCAAAGGAACCATTTTCTGTATTAATTGATGCGGCTGCTGTGGATGCAGTATCAAACTGCATGCAGAATCCACGACATAGTTTGCAGCGCTGTGTTCTGGTAGCATCTTCGGAGACTTGCATAATGGCGGTACAAAATCAAGGCTTCCACAGATTGGCTGTGGTGAAGATCGTAACGTCATCTGCCCACCCCTCCCAACTTGGCTAATCAGTGGATGCCTTGTTGGACTGTTTCTTGCCACTGCACCGATATCAAAATGGGAACAGCGGGTGTGTTAATGCAGCTGCTGCATCTCAATAAGCGTGAATGGAACTGCTTTGCACATGGGCGCATGGAACATCTCTGCATCTGCTGCAAGCACATATTATAACGTGGATGTACCCTTAAGTGCGTCCATATTAACAGGCCTAGGAAACCTCATGTTTCTATTTTAGAAAGCGATCTAGACGACTTAATGGAGCCTGAAGTACTAGTGGACAGTGAAGACGAGGAAGAAAAAAAGTAAAGACCCAAAATTCAAAAAGAAGTCTAACAAATTTCCGTCACTCAACCTCAACCCGGCAATTGCACTCTTCGTAAGACAAACAACCAAAGACATTGAAAAAATATGCAAAGATAAAACAACACATAACCTTACAAAACAACAAAAAGAAGCCTTAAAAGAGCTAAAAAACAATGAGGAAATTACCATCAAACCCTCTGACAAAGGAGTAAACGTTGTCGTCATGGACAACGACAAATGCAAATCCATGTGTTTGAGCATACTAGCAAACAAGAAATGCTATAGGAAAATATCGCTTGTAATGACAAAAACCTATAATGAAGACTTTTACAAAAAAATCGACAAAGCACTAAACAATGGAACAATATCTCAAACACTATGGGAGTATGTACGAACCACCCATTCAAGAATACCAACTTTTTACGCATTACCAAAGGTACACAAAGACCAAGTAAACCCACCAGGAAGACCCATAATCTCCGGCAATGGAAACATCACTGAGTCAATGAGCAAGGTCATTGACATGTACCTCAGACCCCATGTTGCCAAGCTACCTTCGTACACCAAAGATACAGTACATCTACTTAAAATCCTGAATGATCTAACGATACCAACTGATACATATCTAATAACTATTGACGTAGAATCGTTATATAATAACATTTCTCACAACAAGGGACTCATCGCAGTCCATAAAGCACTAGACCAACAAAGCCAACACGATCAAAAATTTAAGGATTTCATCGTAGACATGCTGGATTTTATTCTGAACCACAATGTGTTCACCTTTTGTGGCAACTACTACCTCCAAACCTGTGGGGTCGCCATGGGCACTAGCTAAGCCCCATCGTATGCCAACATCTATCTAGGGATGTGGGAGCAAGAATTCCTATCCAAAGAGGAAAACAACAAATTTTTGTAAATAACATCATGATATGGCAAAGATATATCGACGATATACTGATTTATTTGTAATGGCCCGAAAGACATGATCTATGATTGCCTGGAAGAAATTATCAATATAATTTGTTTTTTGCTGAAACAAGTCTCCTTCCTCGATACATGGATTTGCAAAAATGAGATTGGAAGAATCTTGACAACCTTGTATAGAAAAGAGACTGCAGGTAATACAATACTACACGCTTCCAGCTTTCATCCTACACCCCTGAAAAAATCCATTCCTTACAGCCAGTTCTTGAGACTTAAAAGGAACTGCACTAATTTGAAAGATTTTCAATCGGAAGCCGATGCCCTCACTGAACGCCTAATGCAAAGAGGCTACACAAAGACATCTTTGAGAAAAGCCTTTAAGAGGGTGAAGTTAAAAGATAGGGAACAACTCCTTCAAAGGAAACAAAAAACTGGAATGTGGAAATGAGGAACCTACCACTAGAATAATTGAGATATACTAACGAGCATCAAAAAATAAGGAGCATCCTAAAAAAACATTGGTCTATACTTAAGGAAGACCCAAACATCACTGGCTTGGTACCGGATAACCCCCCCATTACTTTTAGAAAAGCTGGCTCACTAAACCAAAGCCTGGTTCACAACATAATGAAGGATCTAGAAAAGATCTGTGCAAAACCAAAGGATAGTATATCTAATGCGATGCGAGTGTGGATCTTTTTACGTCGGCAAAACTCGGCAAGAGTTTGGAAAAAGGGTTAACAAACGCCTACAAACCATGCGTCTTGGGAACTACTATGTCCCTCTTGGGAGACACATAGCTTATGATCAGAAGTATAAAATGCCCAAGATAACATTTATGGCCCTAGATCGAATCCATATCCCAAGGAGAGGAGGGGATTGGAAAAAAACACTCTTGCAAATCGAAATGAGGTGGATTCGCTTTTTAAAAGCAGCAATACCACCAGATCTAAACGAAGCGGGAAGCTTCCGTCCTTTCCTGGAAGGCTTCACCTCAGGAAAAAACGATTAATTCTATTTTCCCCAAAAAATATCCGTTGGATCCATTCAAAAACTATAGACATCCATTCACCAAAATACTTGAGTCTTTTTCTCCAAAATGGCCCCAACAATACAAGGTCACCAATATATCCTAACACTCCCCCTCCCTTCCCACCCTCAGGCCCTGATATTTTTGAGAGCAGAACCGAGAGAAAAACATCTCTTTCTCTGTAAATACAATTATGTCTACCCAAGTAAACCTCCCATCTTTCAGCCATAAGACTTATACCAAAAATATGCCCATCCCGAGGAAGTACACCATCTATGCCCAACATTGACTGTTCTCCTCGTTCCCCCTACCCGTCAACCTACCCAGGCATAATCTGTGCCACCTCCAACCTTGTTTTTATTTCAACTGCTGTTAATACAATACAAGATATCTTGAAATGTATCCATAATAACTAAGTTTTTGATTTGTTCAAAATTATATATGACTATCTTTTTATATATATATATATATATATATATATATATATATATATATATATATATATATATATATATATATATATATATATATATATATATATATATATATATATATATATATATATATATAATTTAACATATTCTTCTGTCAATATGTCAAGTCTCCACATGTGATGATCGCCCTCAGTTTTTCTTTTTGATCGCACCCGGCACGGAAAGCCCCGATCAATGATCGGGGCGTTAGGAGTTTAAAAGGATGGCAATGCTTGCCTCTCCAGATTCCCCCCCAACCGGGGTTTCCAAACTCCATAGCACGTGCCACGTGTCGGCGGCCTACATATCACGACCGCACGGCATTCTGGATGCGCAGCTGCCTAATTTGACACCTGCGCAACAAGGAAGTGCCGCTTTATAAGGCCGGGTAACGCACCATTTTCTTTGTTCATCTCATCTTCTTTTTCAATCATTCATATTTAAAATCCTTACATATTTTATAGCTACGAACTTTCTCATCTTGAGGAACTCCTTTTTTGGATTCTACCAGTACAGCTAATCTATATGATTTAGCCTGTAAGTAAACATAATTTTTTATCTACAATTATTTCCTTTTCCTAAAAAAAATAGCATTTTTTAAGTAATTTATCTCAATTACACGTCATTTTATAGAAGCAGCCTTAGTTCCTGATGCGACTTAGAAACCTGGGGAAAACCTTTCACACATGGACCAGACAAAAGAAAGATGTATGTAACATAAAGCACATTGCATAATTCTACTTTAAATTCTGCATATGTGCAAAAAACTTACAATTCCTTGTTGTTTCTAGACATGGTTACTTATCCTTGAAAAAGACTAATGCCTATACAGCTGAAATGCGTAGGATAATCTCCTGGACATTTTCCTCTGAACTAAGTTCCAAGCCTGAAATACACGCATGGAACAGAGACAAATGTTCCTCAAAAGTCACCATTTTTCACCTTGTCACCTACCTTTCTAACTTCTTCACTTCTCTCACCGATAGACCTTAAACCCATCCACGACAAACTTGTCTATTACCTTGTAAAACCTTTTTTGAAAATAAACTGTTCAATTTTTATTCTATGATACTTTACTTTGTTTACTCTTGCCCTTAAAGTCCCAACAACCTTGGTTTGAGGCACCAAACCCAAAACACAACGATTTCACAGGGACGATGGCAAAACCTTACTATAGGGCATCCTAGAGATCAAAACCCCTTTTTCCAATATATTTTTTTGAAAACAAATGCTTCCTGTAATTTTAAAGTGGACCTAGCATGTTTTTCATGTTTAAATGTATGCTTGCTATGTAATATGTAATTCCTGCAAGGACCGGGACAACACAATTCTGTAAATCCAAGTGCGGCTGCCATGTTCAAAGTGTTCTGCTGTACACAGATCAGTCCCTATCGCAGCCTCCCAACATGTAATTTGTTACAAAAATACACTATTGCAGTCTGATCAATGTGGGAGAGGAAATTGAAGACTTGAACACCTCAGCCAAGGCAAAAGCACTAGAATGGAGCTTATCACCATCATGACGACAGTCCGCATATATGCGGCCCCACTGGACTGGGCTTTTTTCTGTGGGACCACATATATGCACTGCACAGAGACCGGGGTCCTATACTAAGGATCAGTACCCGGAACGCCTGGTTCCAGGTCACCCGATTGCTGTAATAGCCTCGATTGGCTATCACAGTGATCAGTCACCGTAAAGCCCACCACTATGTATCTCTCCGTGTGAATGGAGAGGAAAAATTCTCTCTCTCTCTCCCCCTCCCCCTTATTTTGGGTTTCTTGGTGGTAGGTTATGGTAGTAACAAGAAATGTATAGTTCTAGTTTAAAAAATGTTTTTTTTTTTTTTTTTTCTCTTTTTGGACCAGTTTTCCTTTGATAAAACGAAATCAGGCGATAACCATTACCTTATACCACCAAATGAAAGCCCAATTTGTCCTAAAAAAAAAAAAGTATAATTTACCTGGAATGCACAAAATAGTTGTGGTGATATGTACAGTTTTACCAACACATGTCAAAATTGCGAAATTATGCTAGGTCATGAACATTTGTTTTACCCTTAGGCCCATTTCTACTTACCTGAGTCTGATTTTCTATCCAGCGCTGTGCACAAGAGCTGTGGCTCTCTGCTCTCTCCTTTCTCACAGGGCATTTTGATAACAGTGGCTCCCACTGCTGTCAATCAAATTGTGGTGGTGCAGGGCCGAGCCCCTCTGTGTGTATGGATGCAAATCAAGCCACCACAAGTGTCCCGATAGAAAGTTGCTTTCTATGGGGCACTTGCCGAGGAGCCAGGCAGGGAACCCCAGAAGAGGAGCATTGGGGCTGCTTTATGCAAATCCATTGCACTAAGCATGCAAGTATAACATGTTTATTTTTTTTTTATTAAAAAAAAAAAAAAAAAATTAAAGGTTTATAATCACTTTAAGGGCAGATTGTTAATGATAGATCGTAGACCTACAGTAAAAAAAAATTAAGCTGCTGTGTATAATGACATGTCAGGAATTTTTTAATGTATTATAAAGTTACTCAAAGCACTTATTACTTGCTAGTTCAGGGGTATTCAAAGTATTGCCCTCCAGTTGTTCAGGAACTACAGTTCCCATCATGCCTGGTCATGTCTGTGACTATCAGAGTTTTACAATGCCTCATGGGATGTGTAGTTCTGCAACAGCTGGAGGGCCAAAGTTTGAGGATCCCTGCTCTAGATAAACCCTATATTGCCAGATCCTTGCACTATAGCCAACTGTAAACAAAGTAAATGCCATAGACTTTGTATTTGGATTTGACTAATATCATTTATAATGTCTACCTTTTTCTTTTCAGATTGCATTTGACTTCACCCTGTTATAGCTTGATGGCTTTTGGAGTGGTTTAAGACTAAATGAACAGCGGACCAGTACTCCAGTACTGTACTTGCCAGTTTTATTAGCTTTATTTATGTTCATGTCTTGTAAATTTTCAAAAAACAAAGTAACTGCTACTAGGCCACACAATGGAGAAGGTATATTTGATTGTATGTATACTGTAATTGTAGGAATGTTATTTGTACAGACATTGAACAGAATATTTTAATAATTTGATTTGTTCTATTAAAAAAGAAAAAAAAAAAAAAATCCTCGGTTTTATGAAATGCTGTTAGAGGACATTACTTTTTTTTCTTTCCTCGCCTGTTTAGGTTATTTAAAGAAATAATGTATATTTTATTTTTTTCCCTTTTAAGCATGCATGCTGCCTTATTCTGTGTTCTGCAATGTTTCCTTGCAAGCCTGTAAGATAGATATATATATATAATGAAGCCTAATGAAATCTGAACACCTTAAAGTTGCACAACCCCAGGGCATGTAACACAGAATCATCCTGTCGGCCTGAGCCTTCACTGTGCATTTTTATTATCTAATAGTTATCTTGTGCATTGCCTTACAGGTGGTGCCAAAATTGCATTTTTTATACATTTTAAAATCAACAAATCTTTTATTTGTAAATAGATTTTTTCCAGGTGTTCGTCTAGAACATTTTTTGTGGGCTATTGAAATGCAAACAAAAAATAAAAATTTTGAGATTGATGACTTTATTCTTGTTGGAACCTGTTCTTGGCATGCTGACCATGGCAGTACTTTGTATAGATGAGTCAGTCTGGCATTATTTAATTCCACATATGTACCACACTTTAGTCCACGTGAGCCTTTCCATTGAACCATGCAGCCAGATGATGTTCCATGGTATTCCATTTTAATGTGTGACTTTGTGATGCTGTCTTTGTAATTGCCTCACTGTCACTGTTGTCTTAAAATCCTATCATTCCTTCACCGTTGTAAATTTCAGGGGTGGTATGATGTTGTAGGCCCTCCTTGGAATTAAAGAAAAAAGTTCCTGATGCGTTTTTTTTTTTTTTTTTATTGGGTTTTAAAACAAACCACTAAAATTTTCAGACATTCTGATTTACGCGTAGGTACTAAAAACCTGCATAGAGACAGCTTTTTCACACCTTTACCTCACTGTGAGTTGACTGCTGGCTTCACTCTTAGTCGATCTCATCAAAATTGTGTTGCTTCATATTTACCTGAAATTCACCAGTAACTTTTGTGTTGTCCAGAACATGTATAAATTAATTGTACTTGTTGTTACCTTCTTCATTAAAGTTTTTGTACTTCACTATATGGAATTAATTCATGGTGATTGATTATTAAGGTTACAACTGAATTCTTTGTGCCTTGGATGATTTTTTTTTTTTTCTCCTTTTTTTTACTTGGAGTACCTAGAAAAAATCGGATGCATACCTGTAAAAAAAAAGGAAAACCATATTGCCCGTGTTATGTATTATATTAGAGCACACAAGCTGGTCAGTGTTCTACATGGGTACCTTGATTTTCTCCTGTATAACTGTGTTGCTAGTGATTCTTAATAAACCTTGCATTTTTTCAGATTTTAATTGCCTTGTTAAATGTTGCTCACGTTTTTAAAATCTTGATTTTTAGGTTTGGCCAATGCATTAAAAAGTAATGTTTTCACAGAACCACAGGTAAAATGATTAGTATGCTTCTTTTAAACTATAACTAGGCTGGACAAGTGCCTGAAAGACTGGAAAACAGGATTTATTATTATTGAATTATTATTTTGTGCATATTTGGAGCTCCATCTACAATACCAGCTTAAACTTTTCTTCGTTACTTTTTATTGAATTTAAAAAAAAAAAAAAACACAAACATAGGTGGCTACATATTGTAAGAGAAAAAGCAATGCAGTTTAACACTGTAGAGTTCAAGAATACTCGAGAGTTTGGGGCGAAGTGGACAATTGAACATAACAAGCGACAAGATGTTGAGTTTGAGAAGATACACTTTATAACATTTACAACATGGGTATAATTGTGCCTCTCTCAAGACCTTTTATATCTGTCCATATTTTCAGAGCCTGATTGAATGCTACACAATTAAATTGCAAATAAATGCTCATAAGTGTAATTTTGCTAAACTGTATTAATCACTTCAGATATATTAGAAGGTTGATTGGATTTCCATTTTCTAAGAACAATTGAGCGAGCTGCCAAAGTATGCGAGTGACAACAACAAAATGAGTGTGGGTATGAATCTTTACCAATATTGTGTTGGGCTGGATCCAGTAAAGTAAGGATCTCCCTGTGATCTTGGATATGAGTTGAAAGATTTGTCTCGGAAAGCAGATTTCCATTGGTTGGGAGTAAAAGGGGTATGGAGATCTCCGTCCAATTTTAGCATCGTAGTGGTTTTCCGAAACGTGGTCTTATCTTGTATAAGGTTATACAAAATAACTATTCCCCCTTTTTTTTTTTTTTTTTTTTTTTTTTTTTTGGCTCTTGTGAGGTCTAAAATTTCCAAATTTTAGGATGTGCATGAGGCTTCAGGATTGTGTTTGGCCAGTAAGTGTAAAATCTGAGAACATGTAAAGTGTACTGCCCTTGGCAGGCCAAATTCCTCCACCAGTGTTTCCACACTCTTGGGTTTAGAAGCATACATAAAATATTGCACTGTTTTTAGGCCATAGTGGGGAAGAGGCTTAGTGCAGAGCATTTGTATCATGAAATCTAGGATGTGAAAAGGGAATTAGACAGCCTTATTTCAAATGTTACAAGCAATTTTATTGTGACTGATTCTCCATGCTAACAACGATGCTTTGGTGGGTGGTGATAGAGGAGAGAGATCCCCTGGCTTCCATAAATCATTTATAAAGAGTGTATAAAAGTCGGGAGTAGGTGCTAGGGCAGTTTCTATGTCTAACCACAGAGGGTCATCACCTACTCTTAAGCAATGCTTGATCTAGTCCATGTAAACGGCCCAATAAGTCACGGATATCCGCTAACCCTGCACCTCCTACCGCCCTCTGCCTCAGCAGGCTGAAGTGCATACATCTGACTCGTTTTCCTTTCCAAAAAAAATTCCGAAGTAGACTTAACAGGGTTTTGAAGTAGTGGATTGCTAAGGGGATAGGTAATACCCGAAACACATATAGTAGTTGGTTTAACACGTTTTTTTAAATTTCTGCTAGCCTACCAGATCAGGAAAGTTTACGCCGCAACACGTGTTTTGAATTGTTTATCAATTTTGGCAATAAGGGGTTTGAGATTAGATGCAGCAATGAAAGAAGATTTAGCCGTTAGCGTGATTCTTGGGTATGATATCCCTTGTGTGCTCCACGTAAAGGATAATTTGTGTGGAAGGTCTTGTCTAGTGGCAGTACTCACACCTATGTCCAAAATTAGGGATTTTGTAGGGGTTAACTCTGTTAAAAGGGATAGCCCAGAAGCAGGTTAGGACTTGATGAGCTTGCGGAAAGGGAGGTTAGCATATTGGTCAGAACTGGTAGAATGTCATCTGCAAACAGATTAATTCTATTGAGTCCTGAACAAAGCTGAAACCCGGTAATGGAGGGGTGTGAGCAGATTGCTTCTGCTAGTGGCTCAGTTATCAGGTTGAAAATGTTAGGGGACAGAGGGACAACACTGTTGAGTTCCGTTGGAAATGGTAAATGTTTTAGATAAGAGGCCTGTTGCTGTCGAGTCGGAGTACAATGCTAGAATTGTGGATAGGATGGAAAGCACTATTGAAATATACTATATTGTTAAAAGTATTGGGATGCCTGCCTTTACACACACATGATCTTTAATGGCATCCCAGTCTTAGTTTGTAGGGTCCAATATTGAGTTAGGCCACCCTTTGCAGCAATAACAGCTTAAACTCCTCTGGGAAGGCTTTCCACACGGTTTAGGAGTGTGTCTATGGGAAGTCTTGACAATATAGTGTAAATTGCCAGTTGATGCTATTGAACGTCTTCTCTGCGTCTTTAGAGAGCAGCAGAGTTCTTTCAGCATAATGTATGATTTTCAGTATTCTAGTAGCATCAGAGGTTTTTCTCCCCCTCGAGAATCCCATCCAATAACATTGAACCGGAGAAGGTACTATAGCCATTAAGTGTCTAGCTAACAGTTTAGCGTACATTTTAACATCTGGGTTTTTAAAAGTGAGATTGGCCTGAAGTTGGCTGGACTAATGGGATCTTTTCCAGGTTTTGGTAATGTGACTACATATGCTTTCAGCATCTTTGTGGGGGGGGGGGGGGGGATGAGGAAGTCTGGTCAGCTTTAGTGAAAACATCTGTCATATAGGGTGACAGTAATGTGTTGAATGTCTTGTGAAATTCATTACAAAAGCCATTGAGAACTTGCCATTGGCCTTTGGGCAGGGAAGCTACAATGATTTCTTTTTCCGAGGCAGTGAAGGGAGTTGCGCTGCAGAGAGGGTATGAAGATGCAGTGTCAATAAAGTTTTGTATGTCCATTCTCATGACCGATCCCGAAAATATCAGCTCATGTTCAGGAGATGATGGGATTTAAAGAGGCCTTTTACTTTGAAAGCTGGCCGAAGGACTGGTCTGCTGTATTAACTGTTGGCTGCCTGCAGATTATCTGTTCCCCAGGACCAATGTACTATGCTTTTTGTCACTCTGTCTATTTTGTGGAGATGACCATCTTAGCAGAAGAAGGCCTTTGTTTCCTGTTAGACCTATTCTGCTTGACTGGTGGGTAAGGATCAAGAAGCAGAAAGAAATAGGAGAGAAGCACAGATCTGCAGAATCAAGAAGATACTTGTACTGCAAGTCCTCAGGTAGAGCTTCCAATCAGGTAGGCAATCAGAGCAAGCAGCACAGTAGTGATGTAACTACTAGGCACAGTCACATTAGAATTCAAAGAAAAGGGTAAATTAAGGTTACTGCTTAGTCAAATTTATATTTATAGAACTTAACTGTAAGACAGCAGAACTTCACTTTATAAAAATAGGTCCAATTTACCATTTTTTTTTTTTGTGGGGGGGGGGGGGGGGGGTAGTGACTGACTATAAAACCTGACTTCTCCTCATACCAGTATTTCCTATGAAACCAGCAGTACTCAAGTGATCTACAGAATAGGGAGGGTAGCCTTTCTGAGCTTCCCCCAACTCCAGCCAAAGGTTTTGCTTTCATTTTGGTTAGTGTGGGGGAAGGCTTAGGCTTTGCTTTTCTGTCATATATAACCCAGATTCTTTAATTCATTAAAAACTCCACTCTCACTAAATGTTTCCTTTACCACTGGTCTACCAAGGTATGTTTATAAACCTCATGGTGAAAAGTGGTTAAACAAGCTACACAGCAGCTGTGAACTTGATACTGGCTTTACAAGCCAGTGAAGGGCTTTCCTATCAGGTAGCTTGAGAGCCGCCCAATCACTTTTAACAGTCTCTCAAAGCGGTTACCCTCTAGGTGCTGCTGTTTCAAGTGCTTTCCCATTCCATCAGGGAGCCCAGGACCACAGGAAAGCAGTAAGAACTCTGGGAATTACTATTCCTGGTTCTCTCCTGCAGCAAATGATCCTGGAAGCAATGTTACATTTCTTCCAGGCTCACATCTTTCTTTCCTCATCTACTGTAGCCAAGGATGCAGCTGTTCTAGCACAATCTGTGCTAATAGACCCCAATGTCGCCATAAAGAGGAGACATGACTATAGGTTAGGTTCTGTAGGTTTGTTCTTAAGTTGAATTTGTATGCAAGTTGGAACAGGTACATTTTCTAAGTGAAAATCCGGACAAAAAATTACAGGTTTGAATTTCCTTTCATAGAGATAGATGGCGTCTCAGGGACAGTGAGATTAAATCCTAATGAGAATACAGACAACAATAAAAATTTCAGTGGCTCTAACCCCACACCATACAGTACTAGCCAAAGCTAAAAAAATAAATACATGCAACCTGGACAGATCTTTGTCTTAACATATGTATTTTTCTCTTACGTCCTCCGACAGTCGCCGCCTCTTCATATTCGTCACATATGGGGTATTAGACTTTGCTCCGAAGGAGTAGCTAGGCAACAGAATATGTTAACAATAAAGCTTTTAACATATCCCACCCTCAAGGGGTGGTCCCCTCAGTCAATACCCTCCTACTTCCTGCAACCATATCTCAGTTTTAATGTCTAGCTTGTCAGGAGTGGCTGGCTCTCTCTGTGCTGGGACTTTCTGTCCCAGACTCTTTCTTCTTTTTAAAATTTTGTTTGAGTTTTTCTCTCTACCTTTACTCAGCTGTTATTTTGTCAGCGTTAGTTCTTCGGATGAAGAGGATCATGCGGACTGGGTCTCGGGCTGATCCCCCTGGTCGCAGGTCGTGGGTCAGTGGCTTCCCAGTCTGCCATCGAGCGTTCAGCCAGGTAACGCTCCTGGCACAGTGAACGACCCATCCCTGTTCGGTGCAGGGATGATTGGTGAGGTGGCTACCTCACTGGACGCTGTGCGGTTTCTTAACCCCCCTTGTGTGCGTCTTGAATGCGACTCTCCCTGCCTCATGTGCAGCGGCTTGTTCGCCTGTGCGGGTCCCCCACGCCATGTGAGGTAAGTGTATTTATGTGGGGACCTGTCTGTCTGGGGGGGGGTGTCAGTCTGGGACTGTGTAACCTGCCTCTATTCACACTGCTTGTCTCCCTATCTCTCGGCTGCATGCTGTGGGCTGCAAGGGGGGGGGGGAGCTGTATGACACTGTGTGTGTCAGACTGGTCAGTGTGAGAAGCTGTGTGCTGTGGGGCATGTTTTTTTTTGGCATGTTTGGGCATATACAGCGATCGCTGCGGCGATCTGACATGTATTCTGATATTGGAATGTAATGTGTGTTTTAATGCACTGTGGAGCGGCGGTTTCGGCGCAAAACGACGCCATTTTGCCTACACTCGCTCCGGCCGCATGTTTTACATGCATGGCGGCCATTTTCTTGTAGCCTCCATAGGCTTACATAGAGCGCCCTGGCAGCATCACTTCCTCTTTCCAGGAACACCGATCGAGGCAGCAGCAGCGGCGAGGGTCTCCTCAGGTTTTATCCTTCTGTTCTTGCTATCCATTGCCTGTGTTCAGTTTGCATATTCCCTGTGGGGGTCTCATTGTGCTTGAGTGTGGTGCGGTGGGCTGCGCTTGCCGCGCTTGCTTGAAAGGGGCAGTTAACCCTTGGTTGTCTGGCATTACAGGGGCAATGGATTCTCAGGAGGGCAAATTTCCTACAGTATTGGTGGAAAGCCAGGGGACCGCTGTTTCCCCCCCCAGGGGGGGATTTAGCCACTATTGTGGCTGGCCTTGCTGCTCAGGTGCAAATGCTGGTGGCTGCTCAATCTACTAAAAGGCCCAGAGTTGCTCTTTCCTCTGATTCTGAGGGTGAAGGTGATGGGGCTGTTATGGCGGGGGCCTCCTTATCGGGGTCCCGCTCCTCTCTTGATCTAGTGGGGTCTGAGGTGGAGGCTGAAGTTGAGGGGGTTGATAATTCTCCCCCTGGCTCGCCTGAAGAGCTTGCAATCATGGATGAGTTGATTGCTTCCATTAAGCAAACGCTGCGTTTGCAGGACGAAGTGTGTCCCCCCGCTGCCTTGGCGGCTTATGGGACGCAGAGGAAACGCAGGACGCCGCAGGTTTTTCCCTGCAATGATGATTTTCAGCGCGCTGTTAAGGATCAATGGCGCAATCTGCGCAAACCTTTTGCGGTACCAAGTAGATTCAAGCTGCGTTATCCTTTTTCGCCTTCCACTGATGAAAGGTGGTGTGTGCCTCCACCAGTGGATCACGCAATTGCGGTTTTGAACAAAGCCACTGCGATTCCTGCAGAGGATTCCCCTGTTTTCCGTGATGCCACGGATAGGAGACTGGAGTCTCTTGCCCGTCATACTTATTCTGTTACAGGTTCTATGCTTAAGGCTCTGTTTGCTTCTCTCATGGCGGCCCAGGCGATCGCAAGTTGGACGCAGATGCTTAGGCGCGTCCTAGTGGCCGACTCGGCCTCGCCGGCGACCCTGGATATGGTGGATCAAATCCACCAGGGTGTCATGTATCTGTGTGATGCGGACCTGGACCTGGTTCCGTTGGCTGCACGTGTGCACAGCGTGGCGGTGTTGTCTCGCCGCCTGGTTTGGCTAAAATGTTGGTCGGTGGACCAATCTTCACGTAAGACCTTAGCCAATCTACCTTATGATGGGTCTCGCCTTTTTGGGGAGTCCCTGGATGTGTTGATTAAGGGGATCACCGGGGGGTAAGAGCACTCTCTTGCCCCATTTCCCCAAGGCTAAGGGGGCTTCTGGGAAGAAGCATGCTAATTTTCGGCCCCCTCAGGGGTCCTTTCGTGCCTTTCGGCCGCACTACAAGGGCAAACCGTTCAAAGGTCAAGGCTCTCAGAAGAAGCCCTGGTCTGGTAAACAGAAGTCCGGCCAATCCGGATCTGCAGCCCATAACAGTTCGGCTTGAAGGGGCGCCCTCACCCAGTTTTGGGGTGGGGGGGACGCTTGCTCGGTTTTCTTCAGCCCTGGTTGGCCCGTGTGCGGGACAGATGGGTTCAGGAAATCGTTCGATCTGGTTACAAGATCGAGTTTCTCTCTCGGCCGGGGAGCAGATTTTTTCCCTCAAATCTTCAACTGTCTCCAGAGCGCTTGCGGGACCTGCACCTGGCGGTGCGGGACCTGAGGGCTCAGGGAGTGGTGGTTCCGGTGCCTCATCGGGACAGGTTTCGGGGGTTTTATTCCAATCTGTTCACCGTGCCCAGAAAGGAGGGCAAGGTTCGTCCGATTCTGGACTTGAAGGCTCTGAACCGCTCTGTGCGGGTTCGCAAGTTCCGCATGGAATCCCTGCGGTCGGTGGTGGCTGCCCTGGTTCCGGGGGAATTCTTGGCCTCCATCGATTTGAAGGATGCATACCTTCACATCCCCATATTCGAGGGTCATCAGAGATACCTTCGATTTGCCATTGCGGAGGATCACTACCAGTTCGTGGCGTTGCCCTTTGGTCTCGCCTCGGCTCCGCGGGTCTTCACCAAGGTGCTTGCACCGGTTCTGGCATTATTGAGGGCCCAGGGCGTTTCTGTCCTGGGGTATCTGGACGACATTCTGGTTCGGTCTGCGACCAGCCAGGGTCTGGAGAAGGACCTGTCTGTCACGATGCAAACTCTGCAGGAGTTTGGTTGGACGATAAATTTTCCAAAGTCGACACTGAGTCCGTCGGTTCGTCTCCCCTATCTGGGAATGATTCTGGACTCGGTGCAGGCGAAGGTCTTCCTGCCGGAAGACAAACTCAGGACTCTCCGGGAGGAAGTCAGGTCCCTCAGGGACGTTCCGAACTCGTCTCTGCGGACGTGTATGAGATGTCTGGGATTGATGGTCTCGGCCTTCGAGGCGATTCCTTTCGCCCAGTTTCACACGCGGGGTCTCCAAGCGGAGATCCTGTCCAGGTGGGACGGGCGACCTCAATCTCTGGATCTTCAAATCTCGTTGAGTCATCGCACCAGAGGAAACCTTCTGTGGTGGCTCCAGTCCCCGTTGGTGTCCAGGGGCAAGTCGTTTCGTCCGATCTCGTGGACGGTAATCACCACGGATGCCAGCCTGTCGGGCTGGGGTGGAGTTCTGGGCGTTCTGTCCGCCCAGGGGACTTGGTCGGAGGGGGAGTCTTCCCTTCCGATCAACATTCTGGAATTGCGTGCGATAAGTCTCTGTCTTCATCGCTGGACGGACCGGCTGCAGGGTTGCCCGGTTCGGGTGCAGACGGACAATGCCACGGCGGTGGCCTACATCAACCACCAAGGGGGCACCAGGAGTGCCCGAGCGGCTCGAGAAGTGGCCGACATTCTGTCTTGGGCTGAGACTCATGTCCCGGCGATAACGGCGGTTCACATTCCGGGAGTGGAGAACTGGCAGGCGGACTATCTGAGTCGCCAGACCCTGGATCAGGGGGAATGGTCTCTCCACCCGGCTGTCTTCCAGATGTTGTGCGCGAAGTGGGGTCTTCCAGATGTGGACCTGTTCGCGTCTCGTCTCAACAACAAGGTGAAGAGGTTCGTGGCAAGGACGCGCGACCCTCGGGCAGACGCGTCGGACGCGTTAGTGGCCCCGTGGCATCAGTACAGGCTGATGTACGCGTTTCCACCGATTCAGTTGCTGTCCAGGTTCCTTCGCAGGTTACACTCGGAACGCAACACGGTGATTCTTGTGGCACCGGACTGGCCTCGCCGGTCCTGGTACGCAGACCTCGTGAATCTGGCGGTCGACGCCCCGTGGCGTCTACCTCTTCGAGACGATCTACTGTCTCAAGGACCGATATACCATCCTGCTTTACAGTCGCTGGCTTTGACGGCCTGGCTGTTGAGACCGAGGTCCTGAAGGAGAGGGGTCTCTCTCCGGAGGTCGTTCATACTTTGATCAACGCGAGGAAGTCTTCCTCAGGGAAGGTTTATTACCGTACTTGGAAGGCCTATTTTGCCTGGTGTGAGTCCAGGGGGTTTTCACCCCGCACGTACTCGGTGTCCCGTGTGCTGTCTTTCCTTCAAACGGGTGTTGATCAGCGTTTGGCGCTGGCTACGATAAAGGGTCAGGTGTCTGCTCTGGCCGTTCTGTTTCAACGTCCCGTGGCTTCCAACCCATTGGTTGGCACCTTTGTTCAGGGTGTGCGGCATCTGGTTCCCCCTAGGCGGGATCCTCTGCCCCCTTGGGACTTGAATCTCGTTCTATCTGTGTTACAACGTGCTCCTTTTGAACAGATCAGGGAGATCTCGTTGTCTATGTTGTCCAAAAAGGTCGCCTTTTTGGTGGCGATCACTTCGGCTCGCAGGGTGTCGGAGCTGGCGGCTTTGTCCTGCAAGTCTCCGTACCTGGTTATTCATTTGGATAAGGTGGTCTTGCGACCTAATCCTTCTTTTCTTCCGAAGCGAGTTTCGGAATTCCATCTTAATGAGGATATTGTCTTGCCTTCGTTGTGCACGAAGCCTAAACATCCAAAGGAGGTGAGATTGCACTCTCTGGATGTTGTTCGGGCGATAAGGGTTTACCTTAAATCGACTGAGTCTTTTCGAAAGACGGACTCCTTGTTTGTTCTTCCAGAGGGTCCTTGGAAGGGCATGGCGGCTTCGGCCTCTACCATCGCCAAATGGATCAGGCAGACCATTGAACAGGCCTATGCTTTGCAGGGGAAGGTTCCCCCTGTGCCTGTGAAGGCGCACTCTACTAGATCTCTGAGTACGTCTTGGGCCTGTCGTCATGGGGCTTCTGTAGCCCAGGTGTGTAAGGCGGCGACCTGGTCGACCGTGCACACTTTCACAAAATTCTACAAAGTAGATGTTCAGGCATCGGCGGATGCTTCCTTTGGCCGCAAGGTTCTTAGTGCGGCTGTTCCCTAGGGTCCCTTGTTGGGGACTCCTGGCTGTTGGGATAAGTTTTTTATATCCCCTGGTTTTTTGTCTTTTCCTGGGTTGTTGCTCCTGTTGAGCACTTGTTTTTTGCTGTTGCCCAGCTGGTTTCCTTTCTTTGGTAAGGTTCCTTTCCTTGATGCGGAGACTGCGTTGCCTTTCGGCGCGGATGCGTTTCCCACCCCTCATGTTTGCACTGCTTTGGGACGTCCCCATATGTGACGAATATGAAGAGGCGGCGACTGTCGGAGGACGTAAGAGAAAACGGAATTTTTGTAAAATCTTACCTGTAAAATTCCTTTCTCTGAGTCCTCCGACAGTCGCCGCCCCCGCCCCTCTTTTGGGGTTTGGTTGTATACTCTACTGCTATTCCACTAAAACTGAGATATGGTTGCAGGAAGTAGGAGGGTATTGACTGAGGGGACCACCCCTTGAGGGTGGGATATGTTAAAAGCTTTATTGTTAACATATTCTGTTGCCTAGCTACTCCTTCGGAGCAAAGTCTAATACCCCATATGTGACGAATATGAAGAGGCGGCGACTGTCGGAGGACTCAGAGAAAGGAATTTTACAGGTAAGATTTTACAAAAATTCCGTTTTTTTTACCTCTGCATGTAAAAGCTTAAACATTTTTAAGTGCTGTACAGTACAGCCTTAAAACAATCATGGTAGAGGGTGCTGGACTTGTTGGAGAGAATTGGACAGCTATCATTGTCAGAATCTGATTCTGTTGCTGCAGTCAGTTTCTTGAAGCAGGCCTCAAGGGAGGTTTGCACATAGCTTTTTTTCTTATCATAAATTGTCCTATAGCATCAGACTACATAGGGAGCAGCGGCAAGATTGTTTGGGGCTTGGTGTCACCCTTATTTGGAAAGGGGTACCATTTATAGGTGGACAACTTCTATACAAGCGTGCCAGTTTTTAGACACCTTTCAATTAGGAATTGGCGCATGTGGCACTTTGCAATCTACTCGCCGGGGCTTCCCCCAACGGCTTGTAAATGGCCCACTTAGGGGGAGAGAGCCTACTGGAGGTGCAATGAATTGCTTGCAGTGAAGTGCAAGAACAAACTGAACATTTTTGTTCTGTCTTCCATTCACACAGATACGGCAGTCTAAATTACAACGGTGACTAGTAATGAGAAGTCCCTCTGTGTCCACGACTACAACGGGAAAATGGGAGGGGTAGACTTCAACGACTAGATGCCATCTGGCTCTTTTCAACGCTTATGTACTATACAAAGCGTCTGGAAGAAGTGGATCTTTCCTAAAATTCCTATATAATATATAAAATATATAATACAATCACACACACACTACAGTAATGGTAGTGGGTACTTGCAAAGATTTGCTTGTAAGGCACTCTGTGGCTGAGCCCGGGAGGAAGCATGTGGCTGCAGTATAAAGAAAAGGCCTCTGCTTCCTGTGTATGTGGCTCCTTCTGTCACAGGCAGAGTGCATCTGATATAACTCTGCCTGTGAGCCGGACCTATACAGAAAGTAGCGGCTCCGTTCTCATACATGACAGCTGAGGCAGAAGATACTGCGGGGAGACTCCAGATCAGTGTCCACGGAATGCCCAGTAAGGGATTTAGTCAGTATTCGCTCCATAAGACGCACAGACATTTCCCCCCATTTTTTTTGGGGTGGGGGGAGTGTGTCTCATGGAGCGAAAAATATGGTAATTCAGGCATAAGCAGCATAAATTACAAAAAAGGCGTTGACTAACTATAAACAGCACAAAAACTGATTAAAAACATACAACTCCACCACTACCGGGCTGGAACACAGGTGGATATACTGTATAGTAACAGTCCTGCCATTATAGAAGTACATGGCATTCTCCTCAATATTTGTGGGCACAGAGTATGCACAAGTTCCATAGTCGGGATTGTTATAATAAATCTCAACAGTTACACAAGTTTCGGGCACTTCTAGCTATGCAGTGATGTGGGATTCCATTACTGTAGCCGGTAAGATTGCTGCCCTTTCCAGCACCAGCATGGAGCACAAGCAGCCGGAAGGAACATCATGCTGCCTCCATTCGTAAGTAGAAGTTGTTCGTCACTCGAACATTCATAACCCAAAGACCTGCCTGTAAAGTAAGAAAAAAACAAAATGTATTAAATAAAAAATAAATTAATTTAAAGCACCCCTGTCACCGCACACACCCCAAATAAAAAGCGTATCGTAGGACGAGCACGTTTTTGTAAATATCGCACCACACATAGTTAACTCTAAACTGATAACCTGTAAATTCATTTAAAGCATCACTTAAGGACATTTTTGAGTACTAAAGATTTTAGATTTCCATGGGCTTGGCATGTTTGGTATCAAGTTACACGACACAGCCCCACCTTTTTTTTGTTTTACCAAAAGTTTGTTTGCATTAAAATTAAATTTAGTGTATTTTTTCGTGAAGATATGTGTTATGTAACTGCACAAATATCGTGTTGAAAAAATTCAACTACCACTATTTTATTTTCCAGGGCCTCTGCTTTTTAGGAAATATATACTATTTGAGGGGTTTACACATGATGATTTTGTCGTGTGCAAAGATGTAACAAAAAAAAAAAAAAAAAAAAAAAGCCCTGGTAGACATGGGGTTAGAGACCCTGTCACTACACACACAAAATTTCTAGTCTACACAAAAAAAAAAAAAAGGTTCACATCTACTTGCATGATTTGCTTTCAGTTTTTTAATACTTTAAGTATTTGGTTAGCAGTGGAGCTCGGAAACCACTTCATGATTGGTTGAATCCCTAGTTTTCCCTGCCTTATGCCGCCCTCTCCCTTTCTCTTGTGATGTTATACCCCTCTGCTGCAGTCCCTGGCAAGGCTTTGCGCAAGCTGATCTCACAGTTTTAAAGGGTAACCCCACTTTCGTGGGGAAAAAAATCAGCAAATAAAGAAAAAACAATATTGTGTATAAAATTGTGACACAAGTCCTGTTGTAATTGAATGTTATTAAAAATTGCATTTCCTTTTCAATCTGCAGCCATTTAATTTTCTGAAAATGCAATACAATATGTCCACCTGGAGTTGTTCTGTACACAGAATGTGTACTGACCACCCCCCAGAAATATAACTTCCTGCTTGTGTGATTGGCTCACCAATTTTCTCAGAAGTCTGCCTAAGATACAAGTCAGATTTCTGGCATCCCCTGTAGCAACAAAGGTGAGACACTCCCAATAGAATCACGTCTAAAGGGATGCAGCCCAGCAGCTTTCTCATTAGAGCCATGCAGCTGCCACAGCTGATAGATAATCATGAAACCACTCCCATTTGACCCACTCAGCACAGAGGAACAAACAATGATTTCTTCAGAATAACAAAAGGTAGGAATCTGCAACAAAGTTTGTTAAAATCCCTACAATGTACAGAGATCACCCAGAGGGGAATGTTTTTTCTCAACAAAAGTGGAGTTGGGCTTTAAGGCAAAGTGCTGGAGTGTGCATAGAGGTTTGAGTGGACGTAAAGTAGAACATCTTGAACATTGTGAACTGCACTGACCTCTCAGCAGCCGGAAACGTCTTCACTATAATTTTATTAACTCCTCAGGGTGGAAGCCCCAAATCTATTCAGCAATGTTACTAAACCATTTTTCTATATCAATGAGCTGCCGAACACACCAAAACACACTGGAAAAGGTGCATGTAGCATTTCTGGCATCCCAATGCACATTAGTATGCTGCGCTGCAACACATCTATCGGCAAGGTGTATTGAAATTCCTTTCATAATGATTGGCACAGATCTGTGCATTACAATAGCATGAAAAGGCCCTTACACATAATACTGCAAGCAGTTTTGTAATATGCTCCCCATAGTAAAAATAAATTCAGTTAACTGTATATGATATTATTTAGTATATAAATTCCTTTATATTTCACATGCCTTTTATTTTTCTCCACATTTACACGCAGACCAAGTTGATGGTTACAAGGTTTGGGACGGACTAGTATACTAACAGAGGTGCCTAAAATTATTATTTACAGGATTTAAACCCATTTTTTAAAGAACATCACTTTTGCTGTAACTGTTTGAATTGTGTTTGGAGTTGAGATTTTTTTTGCTGCCTATTAAAAGTCCTCCATTTATTACTACATGTTCATTTTAGAACACACTGCCCACAGGTTGACAGTGGTGCAGTGATATAACTGCAGAATAAACCATGTTATAACTCGGACCTAGCATTTTTCTGACATTTGTTGTTTACAAGTATAAATAGAGGGAATAAAGAGAATAAAATGGTGATCGTTGCAATTTTTTTGTCACGGTATTTGCGCAGCGGTTTTCAAAAGCAATTTTTTGGGGGAAGATACTCTTAAATTTTGATGCAAAAAAAAAAAAAACACAATACATAACCCAAGTTTTTTGTAAGTTATAAAAGCCGATGTTACACCGAGTAAATAGATCCCAAACATGTCATGCTTTAAAAGTGCGCACTCACGAATGACGTAAATTTTACTATCCATAGGTGACGCCTTAAAAGCCTTTACAGGTTACCCTTATATCTACAGATGAGGCCTTATTATTTATTATTTAAAAAAAATATATATTACACTGTTGCTTTCATTTTTTTTTATCACTTTTGTTGCTGTTACAAG
The DNA here is from genome assembly GCF_965119305.1 of Pelophylax lessonae. Taxonomy (NCBI): domain Eukaryota; kingdom Metazoa; phylum Chordata; class Amphibia; order Anura; family Ranidae; genus Pelophylax; species Pelophylax lessonae. The sequence goes on along the minus strand of NC_138771.1, from coordinate 187,136,640 downwards.
AAATGTAAACATCCTAGCGACAGCAATAGGGATGTGACAGGTACTCTTTATATGGGGATCTGGGGTCAATAAGACCCCAAATCCCTCCTGTGCACTTAAAAGCATTCAAAATGCCAAGATCGCAAAAAATGCAGCCGATGACAGCCAGGTAAACTGGAAGTGATGTTATGTCATTGCTTCATAGCGGAGACCCGATCAAAGCTGATTTCTGCTTTGTATCGTTCTCTAGCCAGTGGGCGGATGTGCCGGCTGGTAGCTCGGGTCCCCCGGTGGGACAGGAGATCCTGAGAGAGCCACAGAAGGCGGCAGGAACATCCCCTCCTGCTGCTTGTAATAGTAACCGAGTGGCTAATTAGCCACTCTGGTTGCTATTACAAGAGAAGGGCTCAGAAAAAGAAAATCTGCTTTTTTTTTTTTTTTGCTATGGCACATTGCCTTATTTATAAAAAGTTTGGTTTTACTCATCATTCCACTTAAAAAACAAACGTGGCAAAAACTTAAATCTGCAGCTGCTACAGTATACTAAACTGCAAAAAAAAAATTAATTTTGACTTTCTTGAATACATGACTATTCAACCCAACACAGTTTCATAGGACTTTACCGTTACTACTAGGGTTGAGCGAACCTGGACTGTATTGTTCGGGTTCGTACCGGACTTTTGGGTATTCGGTACCCGAACCCAGACATTTCACTGTATGTTCGGGTACTGTCCGTTGTTCTGTAACGTCATTTGATGCTTTGGCGCGGTTTTAATGGCGCGCTTTCAACAGGTGCAAGGCAGCCAATCAGCAAGCGTTTAACTAGTGCGCCCTAGAAGCCATCACAGCCATGCCTACTAATGGCATGGCTGTGGTTGGCCAGTGCAGCATGTGACCCAGACTCTATATAAGCTGGAGTCGCACATCGCCGCACGTCACTCTGCTATAACTATAGTAGGGAGAGGTTCCAGGCTGCTGCTGCTAAGGGAGCGATAGGAGATTACTGTAGGGTCAGGCTGGAGATTGCTTTCAGGGAAAGCATAGATAGGAACAATCTTCAATAATCAGACAGCGATCTACATTGATTGTATTGTGTGGGGGTGCAGTGTACGATCTTTATGCCCTGACCTGAGCCCAGTGAGGAAGAGAAGGGAGAAACAAAAAAATGTTATCAGTCTGTTAGGCGTGCGGTGCTGCACATTTAATGCAAGCTCAGTGCATATGTGTCTGCTTAATCTGCATTTAAAAAAGAAAAAAGAAAATTTCCTTCATATTTAACTTTGACATACAGTCTTTAGACAGACACTGCTTTTCTAACCTGCTCTTCAAAAAGCAGCAATGTAAGGGGAAAATAATTATTTTTCAGTATTTAGGGAAAACATTTTTTTTTTTAGTTTTTCATTCAAATGGGTTTTTTTTTATTCAATAGCGGAATAGAACAGGCGTGCGGTGTGTAGCGGCCATTTACTGCTAGCTGAGTGCATATGTGTCTGCTTAATCTGCATTTAAAAAAGAAAAAAACTTTTTTCCTTCATATTTTACTGTGAGCGTTTAGACAGACACAGCATTTCAAATCTGATATTCAACAAGCACCAATTAAGGGGACAATTATTTATACGCTTTTCATTCATACGTTACAGTGAGATACACCCATTGCATACTGTTGTATTGCACATTGCAATAAAAAAAACCTTTAGGAGCAAAAAAAGTTAATCGCGGCCCTGTCCGCATATGTTACATTGAGATACACCCATTGCATACTGTTGTATTGCGCTTTGCAATAAAAAAACCCATTTAGGGGCAAAGAAAGTTGTTTGCAGCCCTGTCCACATATGTTACAGTGAGTTACACCCATTGCATACTGTTGTATTGCACTTTGCAATAAAAAAAAACATTTAGGGGCAAAAAAAGTTGATTGCGGCCCTGTCTTCATATGTTACAGTGAGATACACCCATTGCATACTCTTGTATTGCGCATTGCAATAAAAAAAATTTAGGGGCCGAAAAAGTTAATTGCGCCTTTTCTGCATATGGAACAGTGAGTTATACCCATTGCATATTGTTGTATTGCGCATTGTAATAAAAAAAAAACATTGGGGGGCAAAAAAAAAAATTGCTGGCTAGTCTGCATATTTTACTGTGAGATGCACCCTTTCTATACTGTTTTTCTATTCCGCTATTCAATAAACACCCATTTAGGGAAAAAATATTAAATTGCGGCCTAGTCTGTAACTGTACGTGTGAGATACACCCTTTGGATACTACTGTTGTATTCTGCTATTCAATAAACACCCATGTAGGGGACAGAAAGATATTTAATTGCGGCTTAGTCTGTATCTGTAAGTGTGAGATACACCCTTTGGATACTGTTGTTGTATTCTGCTATTCAATAAACACCCATGTAGGGGACAGGAAGATATTAAATTGCGGGCTAGTCTGTATCTGTACGTGTGAGAAACACCCTTTGGATACTGTTGTTCTCCCAAAGAGAGACCCCATGAGAGAGGGCAAACCAAGCCAGAAGGCCATATCCACCCCCTCCCAAGACTTTCAGGCACAGGCCCAAGAACCTACACCCTACTAATAACGCTGTGCAAAATAAAGTGTACCACCACAATAAAAAACACAAAACGCGAGACACACAACTAAAGATGGCCTTGCAGTTCGCCCGGCGGTCGGTTCGCGGCAAATTTTGCTTGTTCGCTACTCGCCAAATTTGCGAACACATGGCGTTGTTCACGGCGGCCATATTAATTTACATTGGGGAGAACTTTGACCCATGACACAGCCGTCAGGTGGAACGGGACAGCCAATTGAAACATTCCAGCACATGGACAGTCCCCCTACCCTATAAATAGACCTGACTTGGCGGCCATTTCACATTCCGCTTTCTGCCAGTGTAGGGAGAGGTCTGCTGTGCTCATGAGGGAGAGTTTGCTAGACACATATAGTGCTGTGAAGATCCACAAAAGTCCTTTTCAGGGCTGGTATTTCGCTATAGGCCTTCTACAGTCTCTTTTCAGGTTAGGGAGAGGTATCCAGTCGGTGCTTTAGCTATGTTAATGTCCACAAAAGCCCTTTTCAGGGCTGGTATATCGGTATAGTTCAGTATAGGGACAGGTTATTCAGTCTGTGCTGTAGGGGCAGTTAGAGATCGTCATCTGCAGTGATACAAATCGCTCTGTTAATGTCCACAAAAGTAATTTAAAGTGCTCCAATGTCATTATAGGGTCTATTACAGTCTCTTTAGTATAGGGAGAAGTATCCAGTGGTTGCTGTAGGGGCAGTTAGAGATCATCAGCAGTGACACAAATCGCTATGTTAATGTCCACAAAAGTCATTTAAAGGTCTGCAAATTTTTTGGTATTGCTGTGCAGTGCACTAAAAAAGGGGGTGGGGGAGGGGGTAATCCACAGGATAATATACTTTGTAGAAAGCATATTATATTGGATTCGTAGTATTATTGTGCACTGTGCAGCATTGTGACCGGTGTGGTGGCGAGACTGAGCGTTTCTGCAGCAACACTACACACAGTGATAAAAGCACTTATAATGTATTATAACTGGTATGATACACCAATTGCCCCCCCCCCCCCCCCAATACCACATATTGAAGTGTGGTGTTATCTGAGTAAACTTTTTCAAGTGTACTTGTGTCATGCAACAATATTGCCTCGTTTGCTGAGTGAAGTCTGGTACACACAGCGCCAAACTCACTGGCCAATTTTTTGAACTGGTGTGATACACCAATGCCCCCCCAATACCACATATTGAAGTGGGGTGTTATTTAACAGTATATTTTTCTAAGAGTGTATTTTAGTCCTGCAAAAATTTGGCCCTTTGCTGTGTAAACAGTGCTACACACAGTGACAACAGTTACTGGCCAATTATTTGTAGAACTGGTGTAATAAACCTGTGGCCACCCAATAACACATATTGAAGTGGGGTGTTATCTGAGTAAATTTTTGCAAGTGTATTTGTGTCATGTAACAATATTGCCTCATTTGCTGAGTGAAGTCTGGTACACACAGCGCCAAACTCACTGGCCAATTTTCTGAACTGGTGTGATACACCAATGGACCCCCAATACCACATATTGAAGTGGGGTGTTATTTAACAGTATAATTTTCTAAGATTGTATTTTAGTCCTGCAAACATTTGGCCTCTTGCTGTGTAAACAGTGCTACACACAGTGACAACAGTTACTGGCCAATTATTTGTAAAACTGGTGTAATAAACCTGTGGCCCACCAGTGCCACATATTGAAGTGAGGTGTTATTTAACAGTATAATTTTCTAAGATTGTATTTTAGTCCTGCAAAAATTTGGCCTCTTGCTGTGTAAACAGTGCTACACACAGTGACAACAGTTACTGGCCAATTATTTGTAGAACTGGCGGACTGACGGACTGGCAGTAGGGAGGAGAGGCAGGCAGAACCTGCATTGCACAACAGGTACAAAGCAGACTGCAAATGCATCAGGAGTGAGCCATCAACCATGTACAGTCACATCTGGCGCTCCCAGGACGCTGGCACATGGCTCCACAGTGTGGGCTTTTTTTAATGTGTCCGTTGCTTACACCAGTGTTGCCATCTGCAGCCTTTACAGTCAACGCATAAGTCGCGGTAAGCCCAACACTCACCTAGGGACAACCATCTTAAGAAGGCACCTGAAATCCGCCATCACCAAGCCCAGTGGGAGCAACACCGTCAGAACCCACAAAGCTACACTCCATGCTCTCACCGTCCAGCTTCTTCTCCTGTCTCCTCACATTTGTCCAACACTCCATCTTCCATCCAACCAACCTCCCAATTGGTCGATGGGGGGGAAAAAGGGAGGGGGGGGGAAAGGGAAAGAAGATGGAAGGGGAATGTGTCTAGGACTTTCAAGGTACCTTATTCAATAATAAACAATAATAAAATCTATAATTTTTATTATGAAAAAACAGGATAATAAAATCACATGACAAAAAATATGGATACAATCCGTGTTACCATATACTCCAAATAATGTATTACATGTACAGTATAAGTTTTGCAATCCTGAAGTGGATTTTCAAACTTCAAACAATGCGCAACCTCGACATGTTTCGTGGTATACCCACTTCTTCAGGAGGATGTTATGCACATTAATACTTGCATCTAGTGATGACAATAGGATGATTAATAATGACATTTAACAATGAACAGTATAGCAAAGATCATACAGCTCAAAATAGGGGAGGAGCCATCTTACCCAAAATTGGGAGCGTGGGTAGATCACAGATTATAGGACCCAGCCATCATGTGCCTCTCACCGGCGGACATTCGCGCATGCGCGGACCTTGGTGGTCAGAGTGGTCTGACGTCACGCACCTCCACGGAGTGCGGTGACGTCCGCCCCCTAGGCGGACACTTAAATAGCGCCCGCTATTAACAATGGCGGCTGACGCTAGCGTTCCTTACCATCCACCTGGACACACAGATTGAGGACCTTAGAGGGTAAGACAAACCTGGACAGCTATCATTAGGCTACAGTGTGGTGCCATTACATGACCACATAACCGAGATGTATAGGGCTAATCCATGCTCATACAGTTTATATATTTTGCAGGTGGTCTATTCCCTGTGTCTTTCCTGGCCCAGGGAAACGGGTCTGGATACAAGTAAATTGTCCTTTGAATTTCCATCATCAAGTGGGATATAACAGCTATCAGCACTATACCATCTATATAGTGCTTATACATTATCCTCCTCTCTCTGACCCCTGTCCAGGTTGGAAATCGGTTGGGATTGATTTGATTTTATATACTTACCTCATCAGTGGGTGGCTCCGCATGATTTGTTCTGGGGTATGTTTCTTTGTCTGGTTATAGACATATATAAGCATGACCTCCAAAACACCAGGGTGCTTTCTCACTGGGTGATTGGTGATTTCCCTTTCCCTATTTTCATTCATGGTTTTATCCATCTAAGCCACCACCATATCCTTCCATCTTTCTTTTGTCTTTCTTTTATTATATCCTACATCCATTTTTTGTTTTCTTCCCTCTGCCTTGTGTTTTTTCTCCCCACTTTTACCTATTTTCTTTTCCCTCCCCTCCCTCTTCCTTCTTTCCGGCCCCTTTTTCCCCCTTTTCCCCCCAAACCCCCCCCCCCCTTCCCCATTCCCCTCTTTTTTTCCCCTTTTCCTTCTCTATCTTTCCCCATCCTTTATATATCTCTCTTGTTCTCTCTTTGACTTTTTTGGTGATGGTGGTGATTAATTTTCTAAATTATACTAGCCGATAAAACATGTATACCTTTTATAACCAATCTATATATAGTGTCCCCCATGTCCGCCGGTGAGAGGCACATGATGGCTGGGTCCTATAATCTGTGATCTACCCACGCTCCCAATTTTGGGTAAGATGGCTCCTCCCCTATTTTGAGCTGTATGATCTTTGCTATACTGTTCATTGTTAAATGTCATTATTAATCATCCTATTGTCATTACTAGATGCAAGTATTAATGTGCATAACATCCTCCTGAAGAAGTGGGTATACCACGAAACATGTCGAGGTTGCGCATTGTTTGAAGTTTGAAAATCCACTTCAGGATTGCAAAACTTATACTGTACATGTAATACATTATTTGGAGTATATGGTAACACGGATTGTATCCATATTTTTTGTCATGTGATTTTATTATCCTGTTTTTTCATACTAAAAATTATAGATTTTATTATTGTTTATTATTGAATAAGGTACCTTGAAAGTCCTAGACACATTCCCCTTCCATCTTCTTTCCCTTTCCCCCCCCTCCCTTTTTCCCCCCCATCGACCAATTGGGAGGTTGGTTGTGTGGTATTCCTAAAATTTCCCATATGATATATCTTTTTGGGATGCTGGTACAATTGCTATCTTAAGATATATTCAGGCGTCCATATTTATATACTCCATCTTCCATGATGCCGTCGTCACGTTGTTCTGGAAAAAGGCAGGCTTCTGTGGCTCAAATGTTGGAGCGTAAAAAAAAAGTGTCCGACTACATCGGGTTAACGGCCGATGTGGACGCTCTGAGGAGTGATGAACCCCTGGACTACTGGGTGGGCTTGACCTCTGGCCAGAGCTTGCACAATTTGCAATGGAACTGTTCGCTTGCCCCCCCCCCCCCTCCATCCAGTGTCCTGTCCGAAAGGACGTTCAGCACAGCAGGGGGGATCGTGACCGATAGGCGCACTCGCCTAGCTCATGACAGTGTAGACTACCTCACATTTATAAAAATGAATGAGGCATGGATCTCTGAGGAATTCAACACATGTGACCACCAGTAAACCATGTTTCATTCAATTCCTCATCACAGGCCACAAATATCTGCCAGACCGCCATCAACCCACAACAATCCCTGGTCCTTGTCTTTGCTAAATACAGCAGCATAAAAGGCATTTCATGTCCATTGAATGGCTAATTTTTGCAGCCTATACAGGCCGACACTTACTGTTCTGTGTACTGTGAATGCCTACTGTACCTCTAGCCATCATATACTACGTTCTTTGCTGTCAGTTCAACCTTTGTGAGCTATTTTTTGCAGCCTATACAGGCCAACACTTGCTGTTCTGTGTACTGTGAATGCCTACTGTACCTTTAGCCATCATATACTACGTTCTTTGCTGTCAGTTCAACCCATGTGAGCTAGTTTTTGCCGCCTATACAGGCCGCCACTTCTGTATACTGTGAACGCCTACTGTACCTCTAGCCATCAAAAACGAAGTTCTTTGCTGTCAGTTCAAACCATGTGAGCTAATTTTTGGAGCCTATACAGGCCGACACTTACTGTCAGGACTCTGGAGGTGAGCCTGACGTGCAGAGGGTAGCCTCTAGCTCACCGAGGGATGGAGCACAGACGAGTCACCTAGGCAGTAGACGCAGGCTAACCCGAGGTGCGGAATCTAAGTGCCAACCGGTCTTCTCCAGAGCCTCTGGTGGTGAGGATGGATTTTGCTGCGTATATAGCACCAGGTCGCGGTCCTTTGGGTTGCCCTGCCAGGAGGTGAACAGGTCCGAATCCGGTGGTAGATAAACAGACAGGGATAAGACAAAAGAGTGGTCACAAACAAGCCGAGGTCAGGGCGGGCAGCAGACAAGCGAGGTGAGGGACAAGCCAGGAGGTCAACAGTAATCAAACTGGATACAACAGGTTTCAGGTTCAGGAACACAGGAGGAGCTGCAGATCAGACAGCAAAGACACTGTGCTGCTGAGGTGCTTAAATAAGGCAGCCTGTTGCCAATTAATGAAATTAGTCTGAGCTAGGTTAACCCTTAGGTTGCAGATTCATTACAGTACTTCAGTGTGCACATGGAGCGTTCCTGACACTTACTTCTGTAACATGTGAATGCCTAATGTACCTTCAGCCACAGAATACTACGTTCTTAGCTGTCAGGTAAATGCATGTGGGCTAATTTTTGGGGCCTGGAATGGCCGACACTTACTTCTTTATCCGGTACCTAATTTTTCAGACTGGAAATGAAAAACAATGGGTCTGTAAAGGTTCCGCCAAATTGTAGAATGGATGCGGACCCATTTTACAGATGTGTAAATGGACCCTATATGTATTAGACAATGTATTTACTGGCTGCTGTCAGTTCTGGCTGATTTATGAAAAAAATAAATATTTTTTGCTGTAAAAAAAAAATAAAATTTAGGGCAACTTTTTCAATTGCAATACTTCTGTTATGACATTGTCCATGTGCTGGGACTATTTGTGTACAGCTAGTACATCTTTTGTGGCTGCAAATATGACCTAAAGGCTTTTAAAGTTCGCCTCCCATTAAAGTCAATTGGGCCCGCCGCGAACTCGCGGTTCGTGGACTTTTGAGAAAATTTGTGAATCGCTCCGGCCGACGTTCGTCCATCCCTACACACAACACATAAATGTGGGGAAAGGGATAGTGGAGAAATGCAAGGTTAGTGCATCGTTGCAATACTATGGCAGGCCCTTCGGCCAGGAATAAAAAATTCCTCTGGTTCTGACTCCTGACCAAAAGGCCCGGCCCTAGAGGCAGGTGTGAAAAATGTGTGTAGGAAGTGCAGTGTCCTTGGTGCCATACTCATAGTGTTGCCATCCACCGTGAATTATGGCACCCCTCGACTGCCACTCCAGGGGCACATACACCACAGGCTTTTCAGAATCCCGGTCCCTGGCAAGACCAATGCAGCCCCTGTCCCTACCAGAAGGCCTCAGAACTTAGACAGCTTTGGGAGAGCCTGCCCTACAACCAGGGACACATACCTTTTCCAAGGCCAGACTCAACCCAGAAGGGAGAAAAAAGCCCCCCCGCCACCATCACCGTTCCTTACCGTATACCATATACTGTTCCTTACGTACTGAATGACGGGTCTGCTCCCTTCAACTTCTGGGTCTCCAAACTGGGCACATGTCCTGAGCTTGCCCTTTACGCCTTGGAGGTGCTGGCCTGCCCTGCAGCCAGTGTATTATCTGAACGTGTATTTAGCACGGCTGGGGGCGTTATCACAGACAAGCGCAGCCGCCTGTCAAGAGCCAATGTGGACAAGCTCACGTTCATTAAAATGAACCAGGCATGGATCCCACAGGACTTGTCCATACCTTGTGCAGAATTGACATGTATACCGGCCTTACCCAGCCATTGTTGTATTTGATCTTTATAACTCTTTTGGGGTGTACCCTAAAAAGAAATAAAATTAAAAACAAAAGCCAGTGTTGGCTACCTCGTCCTCCTCCACCGCCGCTTCCACCTACACCGCCACCTCAACTTCCTACTCCATATGGGCCTCGTCCTCCTCCTACATCATTCAAGATGATTATTTTTATGTTATTTTAAGTAATTTCCCTATCCACATTTTTTTGCAGAGCACTTGCCATGCTCTTAAGATGATTTTGCAGCCCTCTAGCCCTTTCCATGTTTGTTTTAGAGGCATTTTAGTGCTCAAAAGTTTGGGTCTACATTGACTTCAATGGGGTTCAGGATCGGGACAAAGGTCTAAACCCCCCGAACCCGAACATCCAGGTGTTCGCTCAACTCTAGTTACTACATGTAAAGTATCTCACAAAAGTGAGTACACCCCTCAAATTTTTGTAAATATTTTATTATATCTTTTCATGTGACAACACTGAAGAAATTACACTTTGCTACAATGTAGATTTAAATAAAAATATTTTAACACACAGCCATTAGTGTCTTAACCGCTGACAACAAAAGTGAGTACACCCCTAAGTGAAAAATTGGGCCCAATTAGCCATTTTCCCTCCCTGGTGTCATGTGACTCATTAGTGTTACAAGGTCTCAGGTGTGAATGGGAAGCAGGTGTGTTAAATTTGGTGGTATTGCTCTCACTCTCTCATACTGGTCACTGGAAGTTCAACATGGCCCCTCATGGCAAAGAACTCTGAGGATCTGAAAAAAAGAATAGTTGCTCTACAAAAAGATGGCCTAGGCTATAGGAAGATTGCCAAGAACCTGAAACTGAACTGCAGCACGGTGGCCAAAACCAAACAGTGGTTTAACAGGACAGGTTCCACTCAGAACAGGCTTCACCATGGTCAAGCAAGGAGGTTGAGTGCTGCCAGCATTGCTGCAGAGGTTGAAGGGGTGGGGGGGTGAGCCTGTCAGTGCTCAGACCAAACTCCACACACTGCATCAAATTGACCTGCATGGCTGTCGTCCCAGGAGGAAGCCTTTTCTAAAAATGATGCACAAGAAAACCGCAAACAGTTTGCTAAAGCCAAGCAGACTAAGTACATGGATTACTGAAACCATGTCCTGTGGTCTGATGAGACCAAGATAAACGTATATGGTTCAGATGGTGTCAAGTGTGTGTGGCTGCAACCAGGTGAGGAGTACAAAGACACGTGTGTCTTGCCTACAGTCAAGCATGGTGGTGGAAGTGTCATGGTATGGGGCTGCATGAGTGCTGCCGGCACTGGGGAGCTACAGTTCATTGAGGGAACCATGAATGCCAACATGTACTGTGACATACTGAATCAGAGCATGATCCCCTCCCTGATCCACAGGGCAGTATTCCAACATAATAACGACCCCCAAACACACCTCCAAGACGAGCACTGCCTTGCTAAAGAAGTTGATGGTAAAGGTGATGGACTGGCCAAGCACGTCTCCAGATCTAAATCCTATTGAGAATCTGTGGGGCATCCTCAGGGTCAAGGAAGGTGGAGGAGCGCAAGGTCTCGAACATCCACCAGCTCCATGATGTCATCAAGGAGGAGTGGAAGAGGACTCCAGTGGCAGCCTGTGAAGCTCTGGTGAACTCCATGCCCAAGAGGGTTAAGGTAGTGCTGGAAAATAATGGTGACCACACAAAATATTGACACTTTGGGCCCAATTTTTATTTTGTCACTTATTTAGTAAGAGGCATGGTGAGTTTTTAGAAGTTGTAATTTTTTCCCGCAATTCTTTGCAAAATGAAGATTTAAAAAAATATATATTTTTTTCACAAAATGTTCATATTACAAAGTTATTTCTCACACACTGTACAAGCATACTTGCAACTACACCCCAAAATACATTCTGCTACTCCTCCTGAGTATGGTGATACCACACGTGTGAGACTTTTCCACAGCCTGACCACATATAGAGGCCCAACATTCAAGTAGCACCGTCAGGCGTTCTAGAAGAAAAAATTACACATAATTTTCTGACCACCTATCACACTTTTGAAGGTCCTGGAGCACCAGTACAATGGAAACGCCCACAAAATGACCCCATTTTGGAAAGAAAACACCCCAACACATAATATAGGAGGCATAATGAGTCTTTTGAACATGTCATTTTTTTTCCACAAGATTTTGGAAAATGTGGAAAGAACCAAAGCTGTCAATTTATAAGACATTTCTAACACATAGCATGTACATGGCAAATATTACACCCCAAAATACATTCTGCTACTCCTCCTGAGTATAGCGATACCACATATGTGACACTTTTCCACAGCCTGACCAAATACAGAGGCCCAACATGCAGGGAACACTGTCATTTCCTGACTTCCCATTACAATTTTGTGAGGTACTGTAGGGCACTGATAAGCATTGTAGTGGCACTGATGTGGCATGGATGTAGCCCAGATGAGCACTGACGTGGCACTAAAGAGCACTGACATGGGATGGATGTAGCACTGATGAGCACTGATGTGGCATGGATTAGCCCTAACGTGGCATGGATGTGGCACGGATAAGCACTGACGTGGCATGGATGAGGCACAGATGAGCGCCCTGACGTGGCATGGATGTGGCACAGATGAGCACTGACATGGCATTGATGTGGCACGGATGAGCACTGACGTGGCATTGATGTGGCACGGATGTGGCACTGACATAGCATGGATGAGCACTGACGTGGCATGGATGTGGCATGCATGAGCACTGACGTGGCATGGATGTGGCACGGCTGAGCATTGATGTGGCATGAATTAGCACTGACATGGCATGGATGTGGCATGGATGAGCACTGACGTGGCACAGATGTGGCATGGATGAGCACTGACGTTGCATGGATGCGGTAGGGATGAGCACTGACGTGGCATTGATGTGGCACGGATGAGCACTTATGTGGCATGGATGAGCACTGATGTGGCATTGGTGTGGCAGGGATGAGCACTGACGTGGCACGGATGAGCACTGAAGTGGCATGAGTGTGGCACGGATGAGCACTGACATGGCATGGATGTGGCACGGATAAGCACTGACGTGGCATGGATGAGCACAGACATGGCATGGATGAGCACAGACGTGGCATGGATGAGCGCTGAGGTGGCATGGGCGGGCACAGATGTGGGATGGATGAGCATGGATGTGGCATGGATGAGCACTGAGGTGGCATGGGCGGGCACAGATGTGACATGAATGTGGCACGGATAAGGCATGGATGAGCACAGATGTGGCATGGATGAGCACTGAGGTGGCATGGGTGGGCACGAATGTGGCATTGATGAGCACTGAGGTGGCATGGGTGGGCACGGATGATGCATGGATGAGGCACGGATGAGTCTGTGATGTGGCACGGATGAGGCACTCTGATGGCTGGGGCACGGATGAGGCACTGTGATGGGGCATGGTTGAGGCAGAGGAGGCGTGCAGCTGCAGTTTCTCTCCTCTCCTCGCACGCTGTACCGATTGCTGTGTACAGCATGCGAGGAGAGGAGAGAAGTGAACCGGACATGCGCCGGTTTGTCGTGAAGTGATCGCTCCGTCATTGGACGGAGCGATCACGTGGTAAAGGACCGCTCTCATTGGCCCTTTACCGCGATCCGTGATGCATTGGGTCCCCGGGACACGGCGAGCACGGACACTCCCGCGTGCGCACGATTCTGGGAGGAGGTCCATGTACGCCCTCCCAGAACTAGACGACCGCGCTGTAGTCGTCTTTTGGCTATGGCCCGGTCGTCAACTGGTTAAACAAAATCTCACTCTACCAATTGAAATATGTTTCTTAATTTAAAGATTCAGCAGATAGGAAGTTTGAGACATCAACCATTTGGTGGCTTGACAGGTTGATTGAGAGCACAAGCAAACATGACAGGTTTCATTCATGACATATCACTGCGAAACTGTTAAATCAATGAGTTTAGTTCTGCTTTAACCAATGGGGAAGTCTTTCCTTTCTTATCTCTGGAAAGTGAGAGCAACAGATGCCAGTCTTTCAGGCTCGGGAGGAGTGTTTTAATCCCTCACGGTCATGAGAACATGGTCATTGGTGGAAGCCAAGCTCCTCATCAACATCCTGGAGTTCAGAACAACACTGCCTGGATCTAGAGGAATGGGCCCTTTACCCCAATATCCTAAACCTTACAGGCTAACTCTATTTGTAGCCATGAGCAAGGATCCTCTAGCACCGGCATTGGATGCCTTGATTATCCTGTTGCTTCCATTCAGGCACACAATAGAGCAAGAGAAGAAGCTGGTGATTCTCACTGCACCAAACTGATCCAGAGGAACCTGGTACACAATAATGTACCTGATTATGTATGGAGACATAATCAGACTGCTAGGAGGCAACCCCTGATCTCTCCTCAACAGCCAAGACCTGTTGTCTCAATGCCTTTTATTGCATCCTGCTTCTCAGTTCTTAGCTTTAACAGCATTGCTGTTGAAGTGCAGGTCTTAAGAGACAAAAGATTCCTAAGAGACTAAAAGCAAAAAAAGCCACTTCTAGAAGCATCTGTTGTCATGCATTGTACAAGGACTCTTGTCAGTCTTTCTTTTTGTAATCTACTGTTATGCCTGGAAATCCTTCTTTACCTAGGGTGAATACAGATACCTCAATCCCAGAGATTACTCTGTGCCTCACGTTCTGGCCTTCCCACATTCAGAATTGTACAGAACTTGACCTTAAGCACTGTGAAAGGATAGGTATCGATTTGGTCTATTCTTTTTTCAAAAACCTCTGGCCTCGCTCTCCCTTGTCAAAACCTTTATTCAAGGTGTATCTCAGATTAGACCACCTTCTTTACAGCACGCTGTGCTTCCTTTGGACCTCAACACAGTTCTCTCCGATGTGCAGAAACCACCCTTTGAGCCCATCAGGCATATCCCCTTAGATTAACTCTCTTGCTAACTGGCCTTTTTGGTTGCTAACACATCTGTCAGACATGTGTCTGAGCTGGTGGCTCTCTTTTGCAAGGTGTCCTTCCTCATTCTTCACAATGACAAGGTAGTCCCCTATTTTCTTGCTAAGGTGATATCACTTTTTCACCTCTGTGAAAACATATGTTTCATCTTTGTGTCTTACTGCCCTGCTCCAAAAGAAGTTGTTCTTCATTGGTTGAAAGTAGTCAGAGCCATCAGTGTCTACCTCAAAACAACAACTTCTTTCAGGAAAATTGACTCCCTATTTGTCCTATCCTCAGGACCTTGCAAGGAAAATCCTGCTTCCAAGTCCACCATTTCTCGAAAAAGTATAAGATAACTGATTGCTAGAGCTCACACTCCTCCTGTGATTTCACATACTCACTCCCCCAAGTCAGTGGGTGTTTCCTGGGCTTTCCCACACCATGCCACCATCTGGTCCTACAGTGCCTTGCGAAAGTATTCAGCCCACTTGAACTTTGCGACCTTTTGCCACATTTCAGGCTTCAAACATAAAGATAAAAAACTAATTTTTTGTGAAGAATCAACAACAAGTGGGACACAATTATGAAGTGGAACGAAATTTATTGGATATTTCAAACTTTAACAAATAAAAAACTGAAAAATTGGGCGTGCAAAATTATTCAGCCCCTTTACTTTCAGTGCAGCAAACTCTCTCCAGAAGTTCAGTGAGGATCTCTGAATGATCCAATGTTGACCTAAATGACTAATGATGATAAATAGAATCCACCTGTGTGTAATCAAGTCTCCGTATAAATGCACCTGCACTGTGATAGTCTCAGAGGTCTGTTTAAAGCGCAGAGAGCATCATGAAGAACAAGGAACACACCAGGCAGGTCCGAGATACTGTTGTGGAGAAGTTTAAAGCCGGATTTGGATACAAAAAGATTTCCCAAGGTTTAAACATCCCAAGGAGCACTGTGCAAGCGATAATATTGAAATGGAAGGAGTATCAGACCATTGCAAATCTACGAAAGACCTGGCCGTCCCTCTAAACTTTCAGCTAATACAAGGAGAAGACTGATCAGAGATGCAGCCAAGAGGCCCATGATCACTCTGGATGAACTGCAGAGATCTACAGCTGAGGTAGGAGACACTGTCCATAGGACAACAATCAGCCGTATACTGCACAAATCTGGCCTTTATGGAAGAGTGGCAAGAAGAAAGCCATTTCTTAAAGATATCCATAAAAAGTGTCATTTAAAGTTTGCCACAAGCCACCTGGGAGACACACCAAACATGTGAAAGAAGTTGCTCTGGTCAGATGAAACCAAAATCAAACTTTTTGGCAACAATGTAAAATGTTATGTTTGGCGTAAAAGCAACACAGCTCATCACCCTGAACACACCATCCCCACTGTCAAACATGGTGGTGGCAGCATCATGGTTTGGGCCTGCTTTTCCTCAGCAGGGACAGGGAAGATGGTTAAAATTGATGGGAAGATGGATGGAGCCAAATACAGGACCATTCTGGAAGAAAATCTGATGAAGTCTGCAAAAGACCTGAGACTGGGACAGAGATTTGTCTTCCAACAAGACAATGATCCAAAAAATAAAGCAAAATCTACAATGAAGTGGTTCACAAATAAACATATCCAGGTGTTAGAATGGCCAAGTCAAAGTCCAGACCTGAATCCAATCGAGAATCTGTGGAAAGAACTGAAAACTGCTGTTCACAAACGCTCTCCATCCAACCTCACTGAGCTCGAGCTGCTTTGCAAGGAGGAATGGGCAAAAATTTCAGTCTCTCGATGTGCAAAACTGATAGAGACATACCCCAAGTGACTTACAGCTGTAATCACAGGAAAAGGTGGCGCTACAAAGTATTAACTTAAGGGGGCTGAATAATTTTGCACGCCCAATTTTTCAGTTTTTTATTTGTTAAAAAAGTTTGAAATATCCAATAAATTTCATTCCACTTCATGATTGTGTCCCACTTGTTGATTCTTCACAAAAAATTACAGTTTTATATCTTTATGTTTGAAGCCTGAAATGTGGCAAAAGGTCGAAAAGTTCAAGGGGGCCGAATACTTTCGCAAAGCACTGTATGTTCATACCTTTTTAAAGTGTTACCTAGATGTCCAACTATTTGCGCATTCAACTTTTGACCACCTGGTTCTTGCAACAGCTCACTGAAGTTGGATCTGTTGACTCTTGTTATTGGGCCTGTTGACACAGTTCTGTTTGCCTACTTGTTTGACCACCCTTCTCATTCATTGCTTTGGGGTACTCCCACAGTCTATAAAACACTCTGTCCTCTACTGTATGTTTAAGATAACATTTTTTTTATTTACCTGTAAATTCCATATTTTCCAGGACATGGGCCAACCTCCTTTCTATTTCTTGGTTACTTTGCATTGCTTGCTACAAAACTTAGGACTCAGAGAGAGATAGAGTTACAGGGGAGGCATCCAGGGGGAATTTCCTAAAAAGTGCTGTCAGTGCCCCATCACCTGATTGTACAAGCCTATAACCCAGAGTCTGTGAAAACGCAGCCTGTTTCCTGTACTGTACTCCAAGCTATGGAATTTTTATATATTTTTTTTATATATTCATGAACAAAGGTACAATAATCCAAACCAAGTGGTTGACGCTGTCAACTGATTTACTCATTCATCCACCCAGTCTCAATAGCAGTATGAAGAACAAGGTGACTTGATGACATGAAGCTAGAAAACCACATACACCTCTCCTCAGCAGTTGCTGGTATTTTTTCTTATAGCCCAGATTGTGAATGTTCCCTACTGCTTACTCTAAGTAGGCTTTGCGCTACATCTCATAACAACCAGCTGTGGGTTGGTATGAAGAAGGAAGTAGAACTGTCTGAAGAGCCTTAACATTTAGAATATTTTGAGGAGTTTGACAAAGTTTGCAATGACGCTTAAGACAAATGTTAGGGTGGACAAAGATGACCAGTACAACTAATGCCACAACTGCAGTTCACAATCATGCCTTTGATTTGGTGCCAGGTAATGACTTAGATGAAATGAATAACACATGGGAACCATGTGTTGATAAGAAAACATTACAAAAAAATTAGAAGATAAGCTGCAAGATGTTTTTACAAAGATGGCTTAGTTAACATTAAGCGGGGTCATGCTGCTGTTGCCTTTGACTCAGGGTGTAAACGGTGATTCGCAGAGTACATGTTGGTAGTGCTTGCTTATATCTAGTCTAAGTTCATTTTTCCTGTAGAGTAATATGACCACTCCATTGCTAAAGATAAGGCACACATTTACTTACGAAATGTAAGACACCCCAGTGAAAAATAACATTGTTCAAAACACTACTAAACTGAGTACTAAAAGACTTTTGATTAAAAAAAAACTAAGTACTAAAAGTACTTTCCTCTTCTTTCTCCTCCTAATACTTCTCTTCAAAAGTTTGCAGTGGCATAGCCACGTATCACTGTCATAATCTCCTACTGCTGCTGCTCTTGTTTAAGGTTTTGACTTACCTGGCATGTCCACCAGCATTGATAAAAGGTAAAGATGCTAAAACATAATTTAACAAAATTACTTGTCCGTACTTGTCCGTAGAGTTGACTGAATCTGCCCAAGTTTAAGCTACCCCAGGAATGTGGAATCCTTTTAGAAATTCAGCAAAACTGGACTTACTAGTAGGAAGGATGTGGTTTCAATTCTGTTTGAAAATGTTGGGCATTTGTAAGGGGTAATAGCTATTGTCAAATGGTCATTGGAAGCTGGGCATTGCCATAGGGGACTAGAAAAAAAAAAGATAGGTACCATACAGGCTCTTTCTGAATGTAACTTCAAGGGTCACTTTGAAAATACACAAATTTGTGAAATTACTTGTTTGGAGATGGTGGTATAGAACAGTATGCTTTTTTTTTTTCTTTTTATGAAAGTGCCTAACTGTGGATGCTGCCTTGCCAAATGAAAGTGCATCATAAACCTGTTTGGACTGGGCTTTGCTGCTACCACGACCACCAACTACTCTGCCCCCCTCGCAACTAACTGTATCTACAGTAAATATATTGTATACATTTTTTTATATATAATTTTTTTTTTACAGCTGAAGATGATTGCACTACATCCATTTAATAATGCTTTCCATTGCATCCTGCAGGCACAACCCAAAAAAAGGTTCTATTAATAGAATGGTGCCCTTACAATCTTAATAATAGCATTATAGCTGTTATCTGTGTGCAGTAAAAACTCAAGATCTAGTGCTAAACACAGTTAATTGTGTCATATATATATATATATATATATATATATATATATATATATATAGATAACAAGAGGGGTTGTGGGAGTTGGATAGGTTTGAAAAAGTGCTGGGTCGTTTTAAACCCTCATCCCTTTAGCTAGTATAAAGCATAAATATGGATAATATCCCCCAGATTGGGACTATGACGGGTAACGACACAGGTGGGTATAACCAAAGAAAAAGGTTTATTTGTTATAAACACAATAAAAAATATATAAATACATTAATTGGCAAAAGGGCCAAAAATATTACACAATTGCACAATTTTGAAAGACAACGTTAAAAATTGAGCGACTCTTTATATTGGTAGATCCAAAGATTATTTCGACATGGAGGAACCTGTAATGTGGTCTTGAAGACCCTACGCGTTTCAATTATACTCTTCTTCAGGGGTATTTTTAGACCTTGGTTCCAATTGATTGTTTTATAACTATTTTACATTGTTCTACAAAGATAGAAACAAAATTGTTAATTTTATATCATAGTACAACTTCTAATTATGTATCATTTGTTTTTAGTTGTATATTATTCACCATATCTCATCATATACATACCATGTCTTTTTTTGGTCATTCGATCTGTAAAGAGTCGTATTTAAAAACTTGATCGTTTTAGCCTTCCCCAGAATCACATGCCGGGAGATGTATACGTGGGTTTGTACTGAGAATTCAAACCATTCCTACTCAATCCAACAAAGGGAAGAGAGATATGGGTGAGTCAGTATAACCTATATAGAAAGCCAACGGCAGGGAACTGCATATTACACGCCAGCAGTTTCCACCCAAAACCACTTATAAATTCCATACCGTTTAGTCAATATTTAAGAATCAGGAGAAATTGCTCACGTGAACAGGACTACAAAAAAGAAGCTGATAATCTGAGAAAAAGCCTATCAGATCGAGGATATTCTAAATCCTGTTTAAAAAAAGCCTTTCATAAAGCCAACGAAAAAAATAGGCAGGAACTCCTTTTCAAAACACGGACAAAGAAAGAGATAGATGACACTCCTCGCATCATTACGCGCTTCTCTAATCAGCAAAGAGATATCCAACGTATCATAGAAAAATATTGGCACCTCCTCAAAATGGATCCAAACATCAAACAATTTGTCTCTGAAAAACCACATTTTACCTTTAAACGTGCAACATCGTTAAAAGACAAGCTTGTTGCTAGCGAATTTAAAACTGGACCCTCAAAGGATCCATGTAAATATCATGGTACCTTTAAATGTGGGGGTTGCCAATACTGTCAATTCATGAATGTAAGGAAGGGCATTAAATTGCCAAATGGAGAGTTGTACCGTCCACACCACTTTGCAAACTGTAAGACCCAAGGGGTAGTGTATATGCTTAAATGCGAATGCCCCTCTTTCTACATAGGAAAAACTAAGTTAGAATTTTGGTAGAGAGCATACAAACATATCCATTCAATGAAAACTAAAAATCCAGATCTGCCCCTAGGCAGACATGTCATCCAGATGCATGATGGGAGATTCCCCAAAATCTCCTTCATCATCTTAGATAGGGTCCATATAGGTATTCGAGGTGGAGACTGGAACAAAATTCTCCTTCAAAAAGAACAAAAATGGATCTTCAGACTTCAAGCCACTACACCTCCAGGCTTGAATGAGATGATCTCATACAAGCCCTTCCTGGAGGGATTCGTATCGGGAAAATCTGAGTGGAAAATGACTTAAAACAAAAAATCCTATATTAGGTCCCATGGTCCATGTCCCTCTATTCCCTTCCCTTCTCTTTAAAAACGATGAAGAGAAGGAAAGGGAAGGGAAAGTAAAGAGAAACAAAAAATCCTTCTTTCCCCTCTTTCCCCCCCCCCCCTTCCCCTTTTTTTTTTTTTTTTTTCTCTGCCTGTGTTATGCCTAAAGATCTAGGTGATGATGTCACGCTTTAAACATTTGATGCCATGGGCTATATCTACTCAAAAAGTTCCCTGGGAATTTATGTAGTGACTGGGGAACAATATGACCACTTATCCTATACTTTCATTTCATTTTATTTATTTTTAAACTTAGCAGGCATATCTGTTTCAAGAAAGTGACAACAAAGATATCATTCGTGACATCATGACCCAAGATACGATAGGCAAAATAAAATCAGAAGTGCAATAATGTATTATAGAATAATTTTTTGTATTTAGTGATATATTATTAGCATTAATATCCATGAATGTATATTATCTCCATCAATGTATGTAAATGTATAATAATAACAAAGAAATCTTGTCAATATACCTGCATGATGTGGAAATACATCCCTTTTGTTATACATATTTAACAATAATGTAAATACCAACAAACTTCAAAACGATAGTTAGATACATTGTATGGTTTAGATAATACATTATGTCCAATGTATGTTGTTATTTACATCTTCCTTTCTCTCCTTTTGCTTTCTTTAAATCCATGATTTGTCATACAGATCGTAGGCCTCCCCAGGGGCATTCTGGGACTTGTATGCGGAAAGATCGGGTAAGCCACACAACGTGTGACATCACATCCGCCCTTGGAGGAAGCGGAGATGGGACGGTTCCAAAGTGGGCGGTTCGCATAGTCGCTGCCCGGCGCACGTAAGCCATCCGATCTCTGGCAATCCATGCCTTAGAGATGGATGGCTTTGCGGGTCAGGATGGTCAAAACTGACCGCCCTGTTTCCCCCTCTCGTGCGTCGGTGGGGGAGCGATGCGGATCGCGATCCCGGGTTTGTTGACGGCGGGGTTGCCGTGGTGACGGTCAGATTCCATCCTGACGTATCATGACGGCTGGCCCCGATTGGCTGGCATCCCGTGGGACCCCCCTCCGCACCGCCCCCTCAGGGGGCCCTCCCACCATATACACCTGTTTTAGATCAGTCAATCCAGTCTCACAAATTCAGACATAAAAAGCCATTCCTCCCACAACCATTTAGGCATTTCTTCACTCACAGGAGGAGAGGGACACACACTCTGCAATCGGCCTGATATTTCCCAGGAGGTAATCTTTGAAATATAAAAACTTCTGAAGACACTTATAGACAGATGCATTTTCTGGTCTGACTTTCTTTTTTAGAAGTACAGACTATAATCATACACCAAATTTGTTGTATGAATAAATACATACTTACCTACTGACACACAACTTTACATTTGAAATAGATGTCTCCTCTGTCTCTTTGGAAATTATATGGCCATTGAAAATACCTGGCAAGTGTGATTATTTGACCTGTCGTACCCTCCAAAGCCTCCTTCCTTTCTTGACAACATACCTGTATAAGGTAGGCATCCCTTTGAGAGCACGAATGTATTTTGCAAAGGGAACAATTTATATCCTGCAAGATGATATCTATCTGGTTTTATTTTTTAACCCACATTTCTATTATAATACTTAAATGATTACTCAAGATCTAGGAATATGTAAACCTAAAATCCTACAAACCTGATTTAAATTTTAAAATAGGTTAAGAGATACATCTCTTTATACTGTTATTTTCTAACTAAGAAAGTATGTTACCAACAAATAAGAATACAACATTTATATTCTCTAACTTAATTTTTTAGAATGGCGGACTGAATAAGCTGGTGTTCTTTTTTGGGTAAGGACCCCTTGTAGTGACTCAGTGCTTCCGTCCCACGTCTCTGTCCCTATCTCGGCTTCCTATCCAGTACTGACTCACCCATATCTCTCTTCCCTTTGTTGGATTGAGTAGGAATGGTTTGAATTCTCAGTACAAACCCACGTATACATCTCCCGGCATGTGATTCTGGGGAAGGCTAAAACGATCAAGTTTTTAAATACGACTCTTTACAGATCGAATGACCAAAAAAAGACATGGTATGTATATGATGAGATATGGTGAATAATATACAACTAAAAACAAATGATACATAATTAGAAGTTGTACTATGATATAAAATTAACAATTTTGTTTCTATCTTTGTAGAACAATGTAAAATAGTTATAAAACAATCAATTGGAACCAAGGTCTAAAAATACCCCTGAAGAAGAGTATAATTGAAACGCGTAGGGTCTTCAAGACCACATTACAGGTTCCTCCATGTCGAAATAATCTTTGGATCTACCAATATAAAGAGTCGCTCAATTTTTAACGTTGTCTTTCAAAATTGTGCAATTGTGTAATATTTTTGGCCCTTTTGCCAATTAATGTATTTATATATTTTTTATTGTGTTTATAACAAATAAACCTTTTTCTTTGGTTATACCCACCTGTGTCGTTACCCGTCATAGTCCCAATCTGGGGGATATTATCCATATTTATGCTTTATATATATATATATGGTGCCACTAATATACGCACTGATCACTGCGACTGACTGTTTTTATCATTGTCTTCCTTGTACTAAAACAGTTTTGATAAGAATTACAGAAAGAAGAATTATAGCCCCTAGTGGGGGTAGCCGGACAGGAGGGAGACTCCAATGAAACAGCTATGTGAACGGGCTTTCTGGAAAGGCATAACAATGCAAGCTTAATGTTAGATTTAAACTGCAGAACATTTTGTTATAAGTAACAATGGAATATATTTGTAGATTTAGATTAAACTTTGTATTTTTTGTCAGTCTCTGGTTTCCTGCTATCAGTCAGTTTGACACTTATTACTCTCTTCCTGCATAGATGTTGTGAAATAAAAGGACATCTGTTATATATCAATGAGCAGATTGCTTTTCATGATCTTTCTTGCAAAAGCTTCTTTTCCCTTTGTTCTGTATAAATAAAAAAAAACACCTAATAAACATTTTACCACTTGCAAGGCTAAAAATGAGTAGGTCATGTAAAAATGTGCATGGCAGGAGAATAATCAACTTCTGCATATCAGACTACTGTATGATGGCCTGTATGTTAATTTCTATTAATATTGCACCAAGGCGATTTCTTTCTTTAAAAAAAGATCTGTCATTTACAGTCTAAAAATATCAAACTTGATTTTAGACTGCGATTAAAAGACCTACTGTGAAAAGAGACAGCTAGATTTTCATGAGCCCAAGTGGCAGAACAAATATTAATTTCAATATGTCACATGCAGGTCATCTGTTAAATAGACATTACAAAGATCCCTTAAATAAAAATAATAGACATTAAGCCTGGGATGACTTCCGCACTACTTTGAATCCGACATCCCTATGCGACTTCATTGTGGCTTGCATACGACTTCTTTAACAAAAGTCAATGCAAGTCGTATTGAAGTCACACCTAATGTGCAGGAACCTTTTTCTGCCTGGGTTCATATTGCCACAACTTTTGCGTGACTTTGAATCCGACATCCCTGCGCAACTTTATCACAGCTTGCATGTGACTTCTTTAACAGAAGTCAATGAAAGTTGTATTGAAGTCACACCAAAAGTAGTGCAGGAACCTTTTTTTAAGATGGAGCAGCTTGAATCACACTGATTAGAATGGTTCCATTGCAGTTAATGGAGTGAGACTTGTCATGCGACTTTGAACTCTTTAAACTCTCAAGTCACATGACAAGTCACGGCAGTGTAAAACAGGGCTTAGGGTATGACCACCTCAATCCGATAGCTAGGGAATATTGGAGACATGATGTTTCAAAGGAAATGGAGAGCAAAAAAGAATGACAGTTATAATAATGCCTTTACAGCATACATCAGGCTATAATGCCCTGCCATAGATTTTATTTAAAAAACACCCGCCAGCTGCTGGAACAAGGTATCAGCAAAAAATAAATAAATAAATGCATGTTTCCTATCCACTTCTCATTAATTATGGATGCAAAGCTGCTGGAGCAGGATATAGCCCAAATCAGAAACCAAATCAGTTGTGTGAAGTGAAGATCACTTTTGTTGGATTCAAAACTTGCAAAATTGTACCTCTGTGCAAATGTTTTTTACTTTTTAAAAACAGAGTTACTAAGTGAGCAATAAAGTGAATTATTCCCCTTGATTTACTATCAGTGTGCACGTTTTTTTGACTAACTTGGTCTCATACTACAATTACATATTTGAATCCCTTTTAGCTAAAATGTGAATCTTTGATTGCATGTATTATGTCAAACCTCTGTCAAACAATAGATTTAGAATGCTCACATCACACTTTATACTCAGTTATTTGTCACTGGGCTATATTAATGTATTAACAAATATCCATCTGGCAACAATCAATGAGCTAACTTCTTCTGTCAAATCTCATTGTAGCCTTTTTCTTTTTTTGCTGAGATTTGTTGCAGATGCTGGGTTTATTTGCTTGGAGCTAACATGTGCATTTGTTTTATTTATTTCCCATGAAAAACAGCATCAAATCATTTCTTCCAAAGTTTTTTTTTTTTTAAATCAAATATACAATATGTATATCCATTACAGGAATGGATGACGTTTATCAAATGTGCTAAACTTTTTTTTCTGAAAATAATATTACTGGAAAAGAGTAAAAAATGTATATATGTATTTTGTTTCTATATTAACTTTTCTATCGTTTTAGTTAGGTACATTCTTCAAGGGGGCTATTTGAATGCAATATGTGCAAATCATATCCTCATATAGTGTGTGTACCTGTCTCAATTCAAAGAACTGTGTGTGAATCCTAGCCACTAACACCTTCCTCTGCAACCTACATGTGTCACTTCTGGCCATTTTCTCAAACACCAGGCATATCATGGTGATGGCCTGTGTTCCCCCACCACACAGCAGGTGATTGACAGCCTTACTGAGATAAGCTGATGTCAGTTTTTCCTAGTGAGGCTGTGTAGAGGGGGGTGTCTATTCCTTCCACTCAGATGTCTGCTCTGTGCTGTGCAGTGTGTGATGTCAGAGGAATACAATCTGCTCTGTATTTTAGAGAGCTCTAGAGAAGAGAAAGTTGCAGATAAAGAGGTACAGCTCATGTGGGATGATATACTTCATGATTGTTTACCCCTGAGGCTAGTCATTTCAGTGGGCTTATGTAAGGGTTAATTTCCACTTTAAGATTCTTTAAATCTATAATGTAAATTAGTATGAATAACCTCAAAAAAGGTTTGGTTACTGTTATAGTGAGGGCTGTTTGAGGTCCAGACCACTCTCTGACCAACCAGTCTGGAAAAGGTTTTAAAAGAAAATCCTATGCAATGTTTACACTTATGATGCTTTTGGTAACTGTGGCACAAGATCTTCCATAGTAGCTTAGAAAATTGCATCAGAATAAAAAATTTAAAAACACAGGGTGAAGTCTTTTATGATATACTTTACTGTAAACATGTTGAGATGTCATCCAGCCTAATTATCTCTCCTAGGCGAACATGACTGAAATGAAACATTTGCTGATAGAATGTGTAGGCTGCAAATGCTAACCTTTTATAAAAATGTATATTTTGTTATCGTTTTCCAATATGGGCCCCAACAGATAAGTAACCATACAAATAATTTTCCATCCTATTTTGTGACAATGCTCTTCACCTTAACATTTACAATATGTGGCAAAAAGCCAACTCAAAACCACTAAGACGACTGGCTATATTTAAAAATGAGTTGACTACCCCTATCATATAAATCAGGTATCCAACACCATTTATTGCATAGGAGATAAACTAGACCCACATTATCTAATTCCTCTATATGATTTGGTAGAAAAAAACTGCTTTATCCAACCTTTTCCATACAAGTATACAGTTCTTTTCATGGTATTTTATAGATCTATGTACAAACAATTCTTTTATTTATGCTAGGTGTGTATATATATATATATATATATATACAGTGGGTACGGAAAGTATTCAGACCCCTTAAATTTTTCACTCTTTGTTATATTGCAGCCATTTGCTAAAATCATTTAAGTTCATTCTTCTTCCTCATGAATGTACACACAGCTCCCCATATTGACGGAAAAACACAGAATTGTTGACATTGTTGCAGATTTATTAAAAAAGAAAAACTGAAATATCACATGGTCCTAAGTATTCAGACCCTTTGCTGTGACACTCATATATTTAACTCAGGTGCTTTCCATTTCTTCTGATCATCCTTGAGATGGTTCTACAACTTCATTTGAGTCCAGCTGTGTTTGATTATACTGATTGGACTTGATTAGGAAAGCCACACACCTGTCTATATAAGACCTTCCAGATCACAATGCATGTCAGAGCAAATGAGAATCATGAGGTCAAAGGAACTGCCTGAAGAGCTCAGAGACAGAATTGTGGCAAGGCACAGATCTGGCCAAGGTTACAAAAAGATTTCTGCTGCACTTAAGGTTCCTAAGAGCACAGTGGCCTCCATAATCCTCAAATGGAAGACGTTTGGGACGACCAGAACCCTTCCTAGAGCTGGCCATCCGGCCAAACTTAGCTATCGGGGGAGAAGAGCCTTGGTGAGAGAGGTAAAGAAGAACCCAAAGATCACTGTGGCTGAGCTCCAGAGATGCAGTCAGGAGATGGGAGAAAGTTGTAGAAAGTCAACCATCACTGCAGCCCTCCACCAGTCTGGGCTTTATGGCAGAGTGTATAAAAAGGTGTTCTGTGCAGCGGTCAGAACTAAAGTTGGTTAAATGGTCAAAACAAATATAGGGACACGGGTATTCTATATTTTAAATAATAACAAGTTTATTAATAAAAATTTGGACTTATAATCATAACCGTACAGTATATAATTCTTTATGTACCAGTATATTCATGAGGAACAAGACATACAACATAAAACAAACATATAACAAAGTACCGGCCGGTGCATATTAATTCAATCACAGGGCTAATTTTCACTATTTTGGTTAAATACCGGGAGTATATCTTCCTGTGATTTGTGTCTGTGGATAAACGGAGTGTAGTACAAAAAAAGTGGGGGTGTTTTCAAAATTAAGATGTTCTGAAAAAATTGCGGTTTTGGAAGGTAGGTCTGATAGGATGGCTATTTTCCATTTAGCATCTTTGGAAAGTAAATTCTGGGGTGCCGGTGTGCAGTCCGGAGTCTGTCCTAATACTTTTGACTCCTGTGGTAATTACCATTGCTTCACCTTTTCACATTTCCTCCCTTTTACTTTTCCAGATACTGGTTGGGTAAGTGATTTCTCAGCGGTTTGTAGATAGAAAGAAATGGGGATTTCCTGTGATTCGTTGTCACATATGGTTCCCTTTTATGGCGGGTGTATAGAGTGGTGTCAGGGGTATTTGCTGGTGGTTGATAATACCGTATCTTTTGGGGACTATGCAGAGTGTTTTTTGTAGGGCGGATAGGTGTTGGGTTTAACTTTCAAAGTTATTCCTTATAGGGTGTCCTTAATTCCTTCTCCCCACTCTGTCAGCTGTTTTGGCCGATGTTTCACCCCTCTACTGATGTGTATCAGTGCGTTTGGGGACTATGCAGAGTGTGCTTATACAGGGCGGGTAGGTAATGGTTATTACAATACAACTCCTCCGGTACCCGTCTATTCGAATGCACCGTTCACCTATTGTTTTTCCCCCACTCTGTCAGCCATTGGCTGATTCTTCACCCCTTCTTCCGTTGTGTTCCAGTAAAGTCTTGCACTTACCTGACCTTCACTCTATAGCCGCTCGTTCCGTTTTCTATCTTCCGCTGCT
Organism: Pelophylax lessonae; assembly: GCF_965119305.1. Taxonomy (NCBI): domain Eukaryota; kingdom Metazoa; phylum Chordata; class Amphibia; order Anura; family Ranidae; genus Pelophylax; species Pelophylax lessonae. The sequence continues at coordinate 187,108,316 of NC_138771.1, read as the reverse complement.
TCCTTGTTGCTGTCGCCGATCCTCGACCTTTCGCTTCCGTTCGCTTTCTCCGTTGTCCGCGTCTGAGACACTGGTGGGCGTGCCGGCGGTGGTGATGACGTCAACGCGTTTCGCTTCTAAGTGGCGTAGCTTCATCTGGACGTCCATGTTTATGGCAGAGTGGCCCGACGGAAGCCTCTCCTCAGTGTAAGACACATGAAAGCCTGCATGGAGTTTGCTAAAAAACACCTGAAGGACTCCAAGATGGTGAGAAATAAGATTCTCTGGTCTGATGAGACCAAAATAGAACTTTTTGGCCTTAATTCTAAGCGGTATGTGTGGAGAAAACCAGGCACTGCTCATCCCCTGTCCAATACAGTCCCAACAGTGAAGCATGGTGGTGGCAGCATCATGCTGTGGGGGTGTTTTTCAGCTGCAGGGACAGGACGACTGGTTGCAATCGAGGGAAAGATGAATGCGGCCAAGTACAGGGATATCCTGGACAAAAACCTTCTCCAGAGTGCTCTGGACCTCAGACTGGGCCGAAGGTTTACCTTCCAACAAGACAATGACCCTAAGCACACAGCTAAAATAACGAAGGAGTGGCTTCACAACAACTCCGTGACTGTTCTTGAATGGCCCAGCCAGAGCCCTGACTTAAACCCAATTGAGCATCTCTGGAGAGACCTAAAAATGGCTGTCCACCAACGTTTACCATCCAACCTGACAGAACTGGAGAGGATCTGCAAGGAGGAATGGCAGAGGATCCCCAAATCCAGGTGTGAAAGACTTGTTGCATCTTTCCCAAAAAGACTCCTGGCTGTATTAGATCAAAAGGGGGCTTCTACTAAATACTGAGCAAAGGATCTGAATACTTAGGACCATGTGATTTTTCAGTTTTTCTTTTTTAATAAATCTGCAACAATGTCAACAATTCTGTGTTTTTCTGTCAGTATGGGGTGCTATGTGTACATTCACGAGGAAGAAGAATGAACCTAAATGATTTTAGCAAATGGCTGCAATATAACAAAGAGTGAAAAATTTAAGGGGGTCTGAATACTTTCCGTACCCACTGTATATATACAGCAGGTAAAATAAATATAGAAATCACATCACCATTTTTCCCGGTAAATATATTTCTAAAGGTGTTATTGACATGTAATTTTCACCACGTCGTTAACACCCCATGCAAAGAAACCAAAACAAATTAGTTCAGAAATAAAGTTATGTGTAATAAAATGGAATGACACAGGGAAAAAGTATTTAACATGTGAAGAAAGGGAGGTGCAAAAAGGCATGGAAAGCCAAGACACCAGCTGAAATCTATCAGTAATTAGAAAGCAATCCTGCCCCTTGTCAGTAAAACAATAACAGCCGGTTCAGTCTCAACTGATGACCTATAAAAAAAGTGTCTGGTTACCAAGGTGTCATACAAGAAACATGTAATGAATGATGGGTAAAAGCAAAGAGCTCTCTCAAGACCTTTGCAACCTTATTTTTGCAAAACATTCTGATGGCATTGGTACAGAAGGATTTCTAAACTTTTCAATGTCCCAGGGAGCACTGTTGGGGCCATAATCCGGAAGTGGAAAGAACATCATTTCACCATAAACAGGCCACGACCAGGTGCTCCTCTCAAGATTTCTGACAGAGGAGTGAAATGAATTATCAGAAGAGTTGTTCAAGAGCCAAGGACCACTTGTGGAGAGCTTCAGATAGACCTGAAATTAGCAGGCACAATTGTTTTAAAGGAAACAATAAGTAATGCACTCAACTACCATGGCCTGTATGCACGCTCACCCTGCAAGACCCCATTGCTGAAGAAAAAGAATGTTGAAGCTCATTTAAAGTTTCCTGCACAACATTTAGACAAGCCTGTGAAATACTGGGAGAATACAATCTGGTCAGATGAGACCAAAATTGAACACTTTGGATGCCATAATACACACCATGTTTGGAGGTCAAATGTCACATCACCCCAAAAACACCATGCCAACAGTGAAGTTTGGAGATGCAAACATCATGGTGTAGGGCTGTTTTTTTCAGCATATGGTACTGGCAAACTTCATGTCAAATGAAGGAAGGATGAATGAAAAAATGTACAGTACCAAGACATTCTTGATAAAAAAAAAAAATCTGCTGCCATCTACCAGGATGATGAAAATGAAACAAGGGTGGACATTTCAGCAAGACAATGATCCCAAGCACAAAGCCAAGGAAACTCTCAATTGGTTTCAAAGAAAGAGAACAAAGGTGCTAGAATGGCCCAGCCAATCACCTGACTTGAATTCAATAAAAAAATCTACGGAAAGAACTAAAGATCAGAGTTCATAGAAGAGGCCCATGAAACCTTCAAGATTTGAAGATGTTTTTGTGGAAGAATGGGCCAAAATTACACCTGAGCAAATGCATGCGACTAGATTCTCCATACAGAAGGCATCTTGAAGCTGGTATTACCAACAAAGGATTTTGCACAAATTATTAAATACATTTCAGTTAGCGTTTTTAATACATTTTACCTATGTCATTCCATTTTATTACACAAAACCTATTTGTTTTGAATTCTTTGTATGTATGGATTGCATGAGTTGTTACCAACATGCGGTGAAAATTTCATGTCACAAGCACCTTTAGAAACATATATTCCTAGAAGAATGGTGATGTGTTCAATACTTATTTTACCCACTGTGTATCATTAGAGGCCTAGTGGCATTATCTTTTATTAATAATTATGTACCATCTTTGGTGGGCCAGTGTATATATTTAATAATATTTTAAAATTATTTGGAGATCTCGCTTAATGATTTGTTTTTTTCTTTTTTTTTTTTACTTAATATTTTAATGTACTTATACATTAGTTTATATTGGTGCAATTAACTTGTCCCGCCTGTGGTGGCGCTCTCACGCCAGGTATATTTTTTTTGTACATTTTGTGCATTAAAAATGTTAAGATATATACTGAGAGGCCTTTAAATTTATTTCTACATTCTTTTAATGCAAATATTTTTTCATTAGTTATCTGCCATTGTGTTAAAAATTTGGAAAGGAAGATAAATTTATGTCTCCATCAGATCAATGGGAAGAGAGGATACTGTATCCCAATCATTCCTTAATATGGACTTCCTTTTACTATATCTATATTACCGAGATAAAATCACCTCTCGTTCTACTGGGTATTATTGCCATGGACTATCCCAGCAAACACAGTTTCCAAATCCTCTCTCTTGTTGGTTCACAGCCTGGGGACAAGCGAAGATTACTAATAAGTCCCTATTATTGTTGGAACATGAGTACATTCCTGTAAAGTTTCCCTCAGACCTGCCTCATCTTACCTTCACCTTTCTGCTTCATCACATGTACATCCTTTACTTGCTGCCTCACTGGCATCTCCCTAATATCTCTCACTCAGCCATCACATAAAACAGTGCACTGCTTGAAGCATGACCCCATCCATGGAATGGACACGCATATTGTGCATGCTCTGAGTCCAGCCAGCAACTTGGGGTGGTTCAACCTCACAAGCAGTTGCCTTCTCAAACAACAGAAGGCATGGTAGGTAGTATGCCACCAGAAGGGAAGAGGATGATCTATCCCAAGCCACAATCCAGAAACAGAATTTTTAACTCCTGGTGGTTCTGCTTCAGGTAGCTGACAGCACAAACAGACCTTGATATGCAAAGCAATGAGCACTTCAGACAGACTGAAAAAAAAAAAAATCACATAACATCCATTATTGACTTATTAAAGCAACATGAAACAAAAAAAAAAATTATGTTGAAGCCAAAATCACAACCTATATACTACCTCTACCGATATATTAGTTACCTATGAACAGAGATGTATAGTAACTAAATAGAACTACTTCACTACTGTACTTAAGTACCGAAAGGCGGTATCTGTACTTTCCTGGAGTATAATTTTTTTCTCCTACTTCCACTTTTACTTCACTACATTTTTCCGATGATTTCAATACTTCTACTCCAATATTTTTTTTTTGTGCTGCATAGTTACTCGTTACATGTGTGTATAATGTCATGTGTAAATCAGCGCATGCGAAAATAAATGCTGCTGTATGTATAAATAAAATGGTCTACATATCTGCTGTTAAGGGGAAAGAGAACCTCCCCCAACCAAGGAGAGTCACAAGCGTACATAGACCTTTTTTCTGGTAAGAGGCTGATTTTGCTATTTTCACTGGAAGTTGAGAGCACAGGTTTTGCAGTTTTGTTTCACTGGAAGAGTCTATTTGGATATTATTTTGCACTTACCTTCATCAGTCGGGTAAGGGGGAAATCCACAAGGTGGTGGGAGTCTGCACCTATTATTTGGAATAGCACCTGTTTGATTCCTGCACCTTTGAAAATATATTTATCTTGTTTTGTCACATATACAGTATATGGTATTATGGCATTATGGACTTTTTATTGACTTTGATTTCATACACTCTTCCTTTATTTCATTATTGGAATATATTGTTGTATGTCACATTGGTTTGTATATGATTTTGCGCACCAGTAAGCTGTGGAGAAAAAAACATGCAGGGAAGAGAAGGAGGGATGCTTTAAAGGGGAAAGGGAGGGACATACTTTATCTGTTTTTGTTTACAAAAAGTTACAGCCAAAGGAATTGTGATTGTCCTTTAGGTTAATCATTTGAAATAATAAAAAACAATATGATGTTCAAACTTTTGACTTCTTTCTTTAAGAACTACATAACACAGTACTTGTACTTTTACTTTCAGTACTTGAGTAGCAATTTTTTTAAAAAAACTACTGGTACTTTTACTTTTAGTACTTGAGTTGCAAAATTAAAAAAAAAAAAACTACTTGCAATACTTAAGTACAAAAAATTTTGAATACTTTAGTACTTCTACTCAAGTCACTTTTTGATAGAGCACTTCCACTTCTACTCAAGTCACTTTTTGATCGAGCACTTGTACTTTTACTCAAGTATGGGTTTTAAATACTTTATACAAGTGTGCCTATGAAACAGGTTTTCCACCATAAATTTTCACATCACTGTCTACCTCCTTGTTCTCTATGTATAGTTCAGAAAGAAGCCATCAGTTTAATTCAGCACATGGTTCACATGTATTTCCTGGCTTCTATATTCTATTCTTCATTAAAAAGGTTTAATATTTAAGGTCCTATTTAGACCTGGAGCTTGAGATGCCACTGAACTATATATCCATCTGGTTTCACATTGTAGGAGAGTTTGTCAATATTATCTCTTCTTTCACTCGTATATATGGGATATATTGAATAGAACTGAATTGTCGAGGTATCAAAATTATGGTGGAGCCCTACATTATGGCTAATTGACATAATTAGTCTTCCATTGGAGAACAGGTATATGTAGACATGCATTATTTGTTTTTATTTTGCCCACATGGAAGGCACCTGTATCTGCATATCATCAAATAAGACTGTCATAGTTTCAAAATTTACTAAATGTTTCTGAAACCATTTTTAACACCTGGCAAAACCATACTTTCTTTTCTTGAGTCAAGGCACACTGTTTACAAGTCCTACATGCAAAATTAACTTTTAGGGCCTATTCACATCAGATGCAGTTGTATGCATTTTTGACTGTGTTCCAAATGCATAGGCAGTCCAAAATCCAGATTATCCTATGGGCATTGAAGATAGGTATGGAGGTAAATGGCGCTGCCACAGTGTAAATATTAAATATGGGTTAGGGTGTGTATATTTAAATCTGGGGCAAAAATGAATAATAAAATGTATAAGGATAAAATCTGGTGGACTAAAAATGTATGTTTTAAATCTGTGCAATAAATAATGTATACATAAAATTACAAATGATTAATGATAATGTGGGTGATGATATAAATACAATAAATACATTTGTGATAGATGGGCGTGAATAAATACTGTCAGATAAAAATAAAGGAATATGTAAAAAATGGATCTAAATCTATAGGTGTACAATATAAAGTGATCACATGAATAAATATTAAACCCACTCAGGTGATAGTGGATAATGAATAAAGTGCATACTGTATATCAAAAACCGTGTTCAGATAAAGTGCATATAACGTGCTCAGAATAATTAAACCACTTTAAAAAAATTTGTATAAAACCAGTAGCCTCAGATAAAAATTTCATAGAAGTCCATAAAAATCAGCAGCAATAGATATATATATAATGATAATCACAATTGAGTCCATACACCAAATCTAAACAAAATCCAAAGAAAGTGAGGAAAAAGTGGATTCCGGGTGATAAATAGGGATGGGGGTGCTCAATGGAGGAATAAGTGCTCCCCTCCTCTTGATCCCGCACTCACCAGAGGGTACTACCCCTACAGGGGTAACCAGCGTGAAATATATCTCCTGGGGGTCCCTCAAATGCTTGTCCAGATATCCACTTGTTCCAAGATAGGAATCAGTAGGCAGTAAATCCTCAGTCATATACCGATAACGTAGTAATAGGGAACCGTATCCAGGAAATGTGAGGAAGAAAAAACTCCAATAGTGAAGTATTGCTAAAAAAACTTTCACCCTTACCCTTACCCTTATCCTATGGGCATTGTTCACGCCATTACGGTGCAGTGCAGTTTAGTGGAAAAAAAAGTACAGCAAGCTGCATTTTTCTGCACTTCAAATGCGCAAAACACGCGCTAATGCCAGTAAACATGTGCAAAGGCAATGTATTGCACTGCACGTAAAAGGCCAAAGAAACATAAAGGAACTTTAAAGTTCAACAAATCAACAAATGCAGATGGGAAAAGTGTCAACTGCATAGAAACATGCATCAACTGCATGTAAGCGTGCATAAAAATGCACATCAAATGCATGCAAATGTGCATGAAAAAACACACAGTAGAAGTGCAGTTTGTGGTATAAATGGGCCAGTATACATTTCATAATGATATAATTTCTATCATTATCGCAATTATCTCTTTAAGAAAAGAAAAATGTGTCCTAACATTTCTGTATTTGTATCTTTACAGTTGTGACAATATAAATGCTTTGCAGCTCCTGAACAAGCCGACTGGTGAAATATGTTGGGCGATGGACATTTGTCAACAACATAAAACTCTGTATATGATACTGTCTATGTGATTTTAATATTTGGTGTATTTCTATGCTCCTTTTTTAAAAAATTTGTTACAAAATAAAAACCAATGTTTTTACAATTTATGTGTTATGGCACCCTTAAAGTCCCGTTGAAAACCTGTTAGTGTCTGCAAAAGACTCAAGAACTGAGCGGAGATTGACCTTCCAGTAGGACAACGATCCTAAACATACAGCCAGAGCTACAATGGAAAGGTTTAGATCAGGGGTCTTCAAACTATTGCCCTCCAGTTGTTCAGGAGCCACACTACTCATTATGCCTAGTCATGTCTGTTAACGTCAGTTTTACAATGCCTCATTGAATTTGTAGTTCTGCAACAGCTGGAGGGCCGTAGTTTGAGGATCCCTGTTTTAGATCAAAGCATATTCATGAGTCAGAATGGTCCAGTCAAAGTCCAGACCTAAATCCAATTGGGAATCTGTAGCAAGACTTGAAAATTGGTGTTCACAGATGCTCTCCGTCTAATCTGACAGAGCTTTAGCTTTTTTGCAAAGAAGAATGGGAAAAAATGTCACTCTTTAGATGTGCAAAGCTGGTAGAGACATCCCCAAAAAGAAGTGAAGCTGTAATTGCAGCAAAAGGTGGTTCTTCAAAGCATTAGGGGGCTGAGTAAAAATGCACGCCACACTTTTCAGATATTTATTTGTAAAAAAAATTGAAAACCATTTATCATTTTCCTTCCACTTCACAATTATGTGCCACTTTGTGTTGGTTTATCCTGTAAAATACCACTAAAATACATTTAAATTTTGGTTGTAACATGACAAAATGTGGAAAATGTCAAGGGGTATAAACATTTTTTTAAGGCACTGTATCTCAGCAATATCCTAGTAGTTTGTGATTCTTCATTTGGGGGTACAGCCTTTTTTTAGTGCCTTTTTGGTGTAATCCTTTCATGTACTTTATCCCCTAAAGCTTTGACTTCACCTTCAAAGTTCAAGTATTTTGTGCAATTTAACCTAATTCTGAAATTTTGAAAATTAGTTTTAATGTCTATCTTTTTACAAGCATATACTAAACCTGTGTGCAAAAGTTTACCAGCGTTAGTTTTTTCTTTATTAGTAAACACCTGGTTGATCCTACCTTCCCATTGACTTCCCTACTGTCAATGGCAATGATATAGAAGCTGGTCGTCTGGCTGCTATGTTGCCATTCTCAATGCGCATGCTCAGCCAGCTTCCTAGGTTCCCTATTCACTTTCTTCCCTCCTGTGGAAGCCACCCCATGTGACTCTCTGTGCTTGAGAGGCGGCTCCAGCAGGTTGATTGACAGGTGCCTGCCATAATGGTGCCTGTCTTTGTCCCTTCTCTGTCCTGTGTTCAGCCACATTTACCCAAGCCTGTCTCTTGCTTTTCCTGCAGCCACTGTTCATATGATACCACCTTTTCAAACAGTTACAGCTGCTCTCCCTTATCCTGTCTACTTTTCAGGTGCTGAAAATAAGCCCTGTTCTGACAGGATGGCCCTGGCCCCACTAATATTGGTTGAGCAGAAGCTGAACAGAGAGGGAGAGGCACCATATGAATAGCAGCTGTGGGGAGATGAAGAAATAGGACAAGGTGAAATCATCTGAGCAGTAGGTTGAAGAGGTACAAAGACATAATGCTTAGGAGGTGGGGATTGATGTGGAGTCTCTGTACACGTCAATACATCAATCCCTCACCAATGTGGATTGGAAGCATCAGTATATTTTTTGAATCGCCTCTTTCCCAAAATGGGCCCGCAAAATTAGTTTTTGTTGGAGTTGCTGGAATTTATGTTAATGAACATTTTTTTCCAATTTATGGGTGCTAACCTACCAACAAATAACAGGGGCCTTGATGGAAGCACCATGTGAGCCAGCATATGTGTGCCCAGCCTATATTTAGACTTTTGGGAGGAGGTGTCTGTATCAATTTCATGACAAGGTGTCCGTATGGTTGAGATATATTGACAACGTGTTGGCTGTGTGGAGAGTGACGGACTCAGAATTACAATGCTTTTTTCAGGTTTTGAATTCGAAGGACTTTTCCTGTGCTAAGGTCCACATCCCTTTTTGAACCGATTAATGAATAAAGAAAATGGATATTTGACAAGGAACACATTTTGTAAACCTACAGCTGCCAACATGTTGTTAAAGCGTAACTCCACTTTTGTTGAGAAAAAAACATTCCCCTCTGGGTAATCTATGTACATTAGAAGGATTATAAAAAACTTTGTTGCAGATTCCTATCTTTTGTTATTCTGAAGAAATCATTGTTTGTTTCTCTGTGCCTCTGTGCTGAGTGGGTCATATGGGAGTGGTTTCATAGTTATCTATCAGCTGTGGAAGCTGCAGGGCTCTAATGAGGAAATCTTTAGACGTGTTTCTATTGGGAGTATTTCACCAAAAAAAAAAATTTTTTGCTGTAGGGGATGCCAGAAATCTGACTTGTATCTTAGGCAGACTTCTGGGAAAATTGGTCAATCACACAAGCAGGAAATGATGTTTTTGGGGTGTGGTCAGTACACATTCTGTATGCAGAACGCTCCAGGTAGCCATATTGCATTTTTAGAAAATTACAACGGCTGCAGATTGAAAAGAAAAGGTCATTTTTAATAACATTCAATTACAATATGATTTGTGTCGCAATTGTATACGCTATATTGTTTTTTTCTTTATTTGCAATTTTTTTTTTCCGCACGAAAGTGGGGTTACCCTTTAAGGGCTGCTCACCATCACCGTTAACCCCTGATTAAGGGAATACCTACAGGGCAGCTTCTTCTAACATGGAGGAACTGTACCGACGTAGAGGTGCTTAGAGAGGAGGCAAAGGAAATCTATGCCCAGTTTCAGCAGAGAGGCTACATACACAAACATTTCAAAAAGGCTATAAAGAGGGCACTAGAATGTGATTGGTCCCTTGTTTTGAATGAGACGTGAGGTGAGTCATCGCAAACCAGTGATCCAGTGAGGTTTGTAACCCAACACGGTAACCAATGGGCAACAATACGTGACATCTTGAACAAATACTGGCATATACTAACAAGATGCCCTACTTTGGCTAGGATTGTGAGACCCCCATCCCCAGAAAATTGCTAGGTGTCAGGCTAGGAGCAGATAGCAGGATCTATGTTCAGATGTGTTGATTATTCAAAGAGTTAAAAAAACAAGAGCACATACCATGAGCAGGTTTAAGCAGAGCATATCAGCTGAAACTTGTAGTTCACCGCTGCAAATGAAGGTAGAGTTTGAAGTAAAATGTTTGATATATGGTGTTAGATCAGCTGCTCTACCACAAGGGTCATCTATAGTCTGGAGTGCCATTGTGGTAAGTTTTATATTGGTAAAACTAAATGTCAGATTTGGGTCCCTGTCGGTGAACACCTAAGGGACATTAAAAAGAGAAAGCCCTCTGACTCATCATTTTAAAATATTTCATGAGACTAGGACAGAGGGCCTGAGAGTTAAAGGTATTTACACTTGGTCCCATGTTGTGGTGATTTTAAGTCCCCGTTCACACTAAGGCGACCTGTGAGGCGACCTGGTCGCCTCACAGGTCGCCGTAGGTCGCCTTCCATAGGGAAGCTGCGGACCCATTCTAATAGGAGCGACACAAGTCGCTCCAACTTAGAAAAAGGGTCCGGAGCTTCTTTGGGGCGACCCGGAGGCGAACGCCATAGACTTCAATGTTATGAAGTCCGTGGCAGCCGCTCCGAGGTCGCCCCTCTAAGTCGGATCGCCCCTATGTGAACGGGGCCTTATACTGTTCTTCATTTATTTATTTATAAATAAAAATTGTATTTATAAATTGGGCACCTTGACACCCAAGGGCCTAAACACTGAATTGACCTTGCAGGTCTTTTTGAAATGTAATCCAACATAGTTTATATTGGACCTGAGGTTCTCTTATTGTTGGTATCCTGGGTTTAGAACCTTTATCATCAAGCAAGTATAATGCATTAGTAATTTATGAGATTGGCTGTGAAGATTATCTTGCCTTGTCCTTCTTTTCTTTCTTTGGTCCTCCTTCTCTTCTTGCTTTCAGATCCCCTGTTTCTTCTGCGGACCCCCAAATGCTTGGAATGGATTTGCTTGTTGGAGTTCACATCCCTGGTTATTGTTCATGATTTCTCCCTTTTTGTATTTGTTCTATTTTTTATTTGAAAGTGCATATGCCAAACATCTCCTTATGCCCTATATATAAGGGTGAGGTAACCAGAGACTGCAGGACTAGTGGTGTGGACTCTGCTTATAGCTGTACTTTGGACAGATCTCATACAGCTTAAATGCCTTTGAGATACACATATCCAGCGCATGTGCCCTTTTTTACTCTGCTCCTAACCCACTTTCCTGCAATTGCTTTTGCTGGGCAATGCTGCTTTATTACCTTACTCCTGCTTATGTGTGTCTGAACGAGCTTCTGCAACCTTTCTCACTGTGTAATGCCGCTATTTACATCCACATCTTTGCTTTCACTCCATACCTACTGCCTGTATTTCTACTGAAGAACAATCTCAGTTAAGTAACATTCTTTAATAAGATATTTGCTGACTTTAGCCCTACATGTGGAAGGATAGATTTGTTGCTGACATCCTAGGGTGCAGGTGTATGCTCAGAGGGCTGTAGTTCTAGAATCTAGAGTTTATATTATCTATGAGGCAGGGACCCATATCTGGATTGAGTGGCTCTAAATGTTGAGGCCATGTGCACAATTGAGGTGAGGGTCTCATTCCAGGTATGTTTATCTACCATATCCAGACTTTGCTGTTTTTAGGGGAAGATAACGTTGTGTCATTTTGGCAAATGAGGGTTGTGGGTTGATTTTTTATTAATAATTGAGTCATTTGGTAAAAAAAAACTTTTTAACTTTTAGAATCGTGCTATGTTGATTTTTGCACTGATTAAGGGTAAGCCGCATTGATCAATATTATGGTTGTTGCTTTTTTCGGGGTGTCCTTGCTCTTCATTTTTTTTTAATGCTGTTAATTTGACCACCTGGGCCACACCTGAATATTGTGAGTCGGCATGCAGTCCTAATGTTGATATTCCTGGCTTAACTTTGTTTGTAGTTTAATATATTGCTTAGGAGGCTCTATCAGGTTCCTTACATCTGATCCCTCTCTCTGGTTGTCTGCCCTTACTGCAGTTTTTGTTTCTTTTTGCTTGCTCCAGCCCCTTTATCTCACAGGGCAATTCAAGCACTGCACACTGTTCAAGCATTAAAAAAATATATATTATTTAGTATTATTTATTTTTATGTGAGCTAAATGCTCTCACTAATGTTCTTAGATTTTCTGATGATAATACTGAACATGTTTAAATGGGTTTAAATATACTTCAGATCTTTAAAAGCCTGAATTTCATTGAAAAGTGAAATTCATCCACAACTCAAGGTTATGATGTGGATGTATATCATAAAAGATTTTAAATGTTAGATTTCAGGTGAATACATTTAGGTCCTTAACGATCTTGAAGCTATATACTGTATATATTGGAATGGGAAAAATTTAGGCCTAACTATAGGACTTGGATATTATCCTCTGATAAATGAATAAGAGGATAAATTAATTACTTTGTGTTGGTCTTTTCTGATGACATTTTGGATCTAGATTGCTGACTTTCTTGGTTTATTCTATAACTGAATTGCCTAAAAAAGAAAAAGACACGAAGATGATTAGATAACTGCTTATTGAGACTAAATCCTATTTTTGAGGCTACATGTAAGCTAAAATCTTGGCCCTATGTCAATAGTGCACTTACAAGGAGAGGAGGCCTCTTACCCCCTTGAAAACCCTTTTTATAATGTTGTGTAGGTGCTGCAAAACCACCTCCATCACCTCTACCAGCATCTGTGATTTGTTTCTGTTCCTGTTTGTAGGGTCTATGTGAAAGTCATCCACAATTTTGCGAGGAAGAATATTTACTTTAGTGCTTTCATCCTGTGCATGATACCCACCCAATTTTTTCCATGCTGTGTGATTTTCACTGTTGGAATATGATGTGTCCATGTGCTGTGGAGACTGGCAAGAGGAAGAAAGTGAAACATCAAATTCATAATCATATTCTCTAAATTTGTTGTGGTAATTCTCTAATTTCCCAGATCTATGAAGTCTAGTTTTCTGATCTCTCCTCCATTTGTATACTCACCCTGTACAATAAGCCAATTGTTTCAGCAGATACAGTATCTGTATTATATAATTCCCTATGATATTTTCCTGATGTTCTTTGGGTTCCTTCACTTGGTTAATAAAACTAGGTAGGTCACAGATGTATAACGGGCATATAAGAGGCCAATCTTATTATCCAAAATATTTCTTTCTTTCTTGTAATACAATTTTGCATTTCTATTATGCTGAAGGGGTACTTTTGCAAGTTTTTCTCCCATGATATTTTTATATTCAGCAACATTTTTTCTAAGCATAAGCCACAATAAACATATTTTTCTCCAAAAAATTTTCAAAAGGCGTTTGACTTTTTCTCTAGCAACCTTCTTAAAGTGGAGTTCCGGCCTATTTTGCAACTTTAGTGATTCCTGGAGTGCTCGCTATGCTGATCAACAATTGGGCATTTTCAATTCTTTGCGGGGGTCCCTTACCTTATTTTCAGGGCATTTTTGATTGTACTTCCTCCTTCTCCCCCCTCTGTGGCTACGGCTAACGACATCACTTCCGTCTTTGCATTGCATCCTGGGAGCTGTTTGTCATCACTCCCAGGAGGCTGGAATCAGGAAGAACTCCCAGAACACTCCCTGGAATCAAGAAGAAGGACACAGCAGATTACACTGTGGCTTCAGATGCCCACGTCTAAGATGGCCGCGCCCAGACAGCATTTTTAAAAGTAAGATTTTGACTAAAATCTAATACTGTACACCTTGTAAGTATGAGAATAGCGGTTCTGTAAAGGGCGATGGATTTGTATTATAGGGGTATTTTTAGTTAAAAAAGGTATTTGAGTCCGGAACTCCGCTTTAAGTTGGATGTAGGTCTCTGATAGCCAAAGTTGGTGGAACCTAAGAAACGTCTACAAGATTATGAGCACAGAAGACTGAGGGTAATTTTGATAATTTTTTCACTTCTGACTGATGTAAATTGGAACTGGTATTAATAGATTGTTTGAATGTAAAAACAACTGGTATATCGTGATTGAAGGTGAACTGCATACAATACCACTATATGTTTCGCTACAGGTGGTTAGCCACAGGTACTATGGTTAACCTTTATAAGAAGAGTGCTAAACAAAGCCATATTTTGCACATCATGGGGATGTAGTGCCATGATTACCAATTACTCAATAACCTTTGATGTTTTTGTTGTTTTTGGAAAAAGGTCAGAGATGTCAGCATGCAGAATTTTTTTTGATTTAAGGAAACAAAAAGCTTTTGTGATATACAATTATACAATTGAATGTCACTAGTTTTAATACAAGAGGAATCATTAAATATGCACCTTTTTTCAATGAGCTATTTATGCTTTAGAGCCTATACTGTTTTTCCTGGTTTCCATCAGGAGATTTTACTACGTAGCAATGTGAGTTCAAGGTAGACTCCTTTGTTTTTTAAAAATTTCCCTGAGGCCAACATTTTGAGTATTTCCCTAATGAATATCAATTGTAAAGCTCCCAAAGCCCTAAAACATTTCATTAAATATGCACAAGCTAGAAGAACTATTCATTTTGCACTTAGGAAAAAAGAGTAATGGCATGATCAATTACTAAAATATTCCTGCATCCTGAAATTTATTTTTTATTTTTGCTATACTTCCAATATATTGCACCATGACCCTATGCCATCCAGTTATTGGTGGCAATACTTTAACTTATGACATTCTTAGGAAAAATGTGTTTTATATGTTATCAAATTTAGCGGAAACCCAGTTATTAAGTTATATAAGAAGCCAAACAGCTAAAAGGGCTTTCAATTTACCCCCTATAGGGATAATTTTAATCTGGATCAAATTGTGTAAGTTTTCTTCTCAATCGTGCTAATTATGTAACTGTAAATATATATCTTTCAAATACCTTGTCAGAACCCTGTGGCTCCTCTTTAATCATTCTTTACATTCAAACTTCAATTGCCATCATCGAGGTTTTGATATATGTGTCACCTTTATTCTATCTGCTAGAAAACAAAGCTTAAAATATAATGATAGGTAAACTCTCCAAAACAACATTCTGATAAATAATGATGAAATACATTTATCAAGGCATGCCCCTGAGTGAACTTAGAATACAACACAACTCTGAAACCTAATCTGAAAACATAATGCATTTGTCAATTAATGTAGGATTTATTTTGCAATGATGTGTATTAAATACGCTGATATAACTGGACCACATGGCATAGCGATACAAGGGCCACTACATTAAAAAAAAAATTACTTTGACATTGTTATATCACATATTTGCTAGTAAAGCTGAGCTGTAGCTAACTCACAATGTGGGTTGTCTGTTTTTTTCAGGGTGACTCAGTTTTGTACCTGTTAGGTTTTTGGGCAGTAACCTTTATCAGTTCTCTTATAGCCATGGAACCACAGCAAACAACCCTCCTGGAAAGGTATTCACAGACTAGGATTTGTTTATCATTGCTAGGTACTAGTAGGCAAAAAAAAATAAAATTTAGTGTCTGCCAGTGCTCCTTTATCTATTTTTTTTTTTAATTAAATTCTAACATTATACTAGACAGCAATCAGAAATTGATATTATGCAGGAGTACTAGGCAACATCAATGATAGTGTCATGAAAGGTATATTAACAATAAGAAGAATTAACTAACTGTCACTTAAACACTATTACTCATGTAATCTGCTCAAGATCAGATATTTTTGAGGATGCACAAAACACAAAAATAGATACCAAAAGATCCGACTTAGGCTGCCCAGATAGATCTTCTTTTTTTTTTTTTTTATTCCCCAAATGGGCTGATAAAAACAAGCTGAATGGACTCCCCCATCCACACAAGCAAGGTGGATCGAGGAATCCTCCCCATGGTGCTATTGTATTCTAACAGCGGCAACTCCTCCTCTGTCTGAATACACTAAACAGTGCTGCAGCCGATTTGCTGCATGTGCTGATCAAATGAAAATTTTAAAAATTCTTGTTTGAGAGAAGCTGATCATTAGATCGACTTTGCTTGAGCGGGAACGACCATAGATGGATTAAAATGTGTCCGATCCTTGCTGAACCTGCCAATTTTCAATCCATCTATGCCCAGCTTTAGGTTATATGGCACATTGTGTAGGATTTTAGATTGCATCCCTCCTCCCCTAGGAAGGACTGTAATTGATGCCCACTTTTTCAGCATCCATTCTCACCTAATTGGCTGTCAAGAAAAGTGCAATACGTTTGTTCTCAGTCTCAGGAGATGGGTGCTGGTAGTTTTCAGTGTGAGGGGAAATAGTGTAGCTGTTCAGCATTTTAAATTTGTACAATGTATCCTTTACACTAGTTCAGGTGCCCAATCTGAACCCTAGAAAAGTAAATGGAAGCAGAATATTAAAAAACAGTAATGGCCAGTTTCTATTCTAGGCTAATAGGCAAGGTATTATTAAACAAACTGTACAGGGAGACTGCTCTAGGGGACACGTACTTAAGCAAAATAAAAAAAAAAAAAACATTTTTAAAATTCAATTTGGTGTAAATTGAAACATTAACCGTTTGCCGACCACCACACGACTATTTACTGCGGCGGTCAGCCCCGTACAGGCAAAGTGACATAGTACTAGGTCGCTAGCCTGTGAGCCTCTAGAGGGCGAGCGCGCACTGGCAGAGGCGCGCTCCCGCCCCCGCTCGTTCCCTAACAAGTCCATGCGTGTGACCAGCGGACCCGATGTCCGCCTGTCACTCACAGTCTCCCCGTGGAGAGGGAGAAAGGCAGGAGGCTAATGTAAACAAAGCCGCCTGTCATTCTCCCTGATCTAACTGCAGAGATCATACGATCCTGCTATGTAGGATCGTATGTCTCTGTGGTTACATCACTAGCCACACCCTTTTACAGTTAGAAGAATGCCCCTAGGGACACACTTAACCCCTGCATCACCAATAAAGTTAACCCCTTCCCTGCCAGTGTAATTTTTACAGTAACAGTGCATATGTATAGCACTGATTACTGTAGTAATGTCACTGGTACCCCCAAAAGTGTCAAAAATGTCAGTCAAGGGTCCGATCTGTCCACCGCAATGTCGCAGTCCCGCAAAAAAAAAAAAATCGCAGATCGCCGCCATTATTTGTTAAAAAAAACCACCAAAAATGACAGAAATCTTTCCCTTAGTTAGTAAACACAATAACTTTTGCGCAAACCAATCAAAATACGCTTATTGCGACTTTTTTTTACCAAACATATGTAGCAGAAAACAAATTGGCCAAAAATGTTAAAAAATTTTGATTTTTACATTTTTTTGGGGGAATTTCATAAAAAAAAAATTTGAAAAATATTGTTATTTTTTCAAAATTTACGCTCTTTTTTTGTTTATAGTGCAAAAAGTAAAAATCGCACAGGTGATCAAATACCACCAAAAGAAAGCTCTGTTTGTGGGAAAAAAAGGATATCAATTTAATTTGGGTACAGCGTCGCACAACCGCGCAATTGTCCATTAAATTCACGCAGTGCCCAATCACAAAATAGGGCCTGGTCAGGAAGGGGGTAAAATCTTCCGGGGCTTAAGTGGTTAAAAATGTTGAATTCCATTAAGTAACATGCTTTGAGATGCCCTTAATCTGCATGTGAAGTGGCACATCTGTACAACATATACAATCTACTACAGCCAAACTGACCTTTACATAAAAAAAATGCTGCTTAACTACTTGGTAAATGACAGCTCTGGCCTTTTACTTCTATTTGTTAACAATACTGGAGTCCCTTCATCTATAACATACCCTTACTCTTATCCTTGATGAAGGTCTAATATGGATGTTAATGGGTGACCCCCACACAAAACATGTTGTGGTGTTTCCCCTAAAAGTAAATACCAGACCTTTATTATTTTTGGTAGGGATTTCAATGGGGATGCCACGCGAAAAAAATAATAATAATAAAAAAGGTGTGCAACCCCCCTCCCAAATTCTTTACTAAACACTTTGCATCTGGTATAGTTTTTAGGAGAAAAAAACTTTAGGAAAAAAAAAAAAAAAGCTTGATGTACCTCCTAAAATTTATACCAGGCCAGGAAGGGGGGTTAAGGAGTGTGCACCACACCATTCCTGAGCCCTACCAGGCCACAGGTCTTCAATATGGGGGGGGGGGGTACCAGGGGGAAACCCTAGCAAAATACCTTGCCCCATGTTGCTGAGGACATTGGCCTCTTCCCCACAACCTTGGCCCTAGTACCCCTATTTATTCACAAAAAATGTAGTAAATGAAGACATCAGACTTTTGACAAGCTCATTGTTAAAAAAAAAAAAAACATCCCACAATGTAAATCCATCATCAATTACATTGTCCAGTGATGCAGATCCTCATAAATTACAATGAATGATGCCTGCCAAATAATCAACATGTCCAATCCCCTCTTTACACTCTTTGCTACCGACAGCGCATGTCCCCACAGCTAAATATAAACAAAGGAGTGGGGTACTTATTGATGTCATTGGTTAAATATGACCACCTGGGGTGCTCTGGTGAAGATTACCTGGCTCTTGGGCTCTGTACTCTGAGGGAGCCCTTGTTCAACTGCAAGGGGGCACCCTAACAGAATAGACTAGTCCAAAATCCTCTCTTTCTTCTTGAGCCATTCCTTGGTGGTGTACTTCAATTTCGTTCAGTGTTAAAAAATCAATTTCCAGTTTCCAAGTCTTCAGCTTTCAGACCAATGGATTCACATTGTTTGATATGATGCATAATTCATAGTTGGCTTGATAATTGCATGCTGTCCAGGCCCTAAAGCAGCAAATCAACTTCAATGCAGAACACTTTAACCACCATGCTTTATAGATGGTATGGGATTTGTCTCCTGAACTGCTGTCTAACGTTTGTTCCAGACATGTCTACTGTTACTGGGACCAAACAACTCTGTCTTTATTTAATGGGTTCACAGCATAAAGGCCTTCTTGTTCCCTATATGTTCAATGAAACTGTAGCCTCGCTCTAATGTTGTTTTGGACAACAGAGGCTTTTTGGGACACTTTGACATCAATTGCTGCAAGAGTTACCTACGGATCCTATGATGAAATTTTGGGGTTCTTGAAAACTTCTTGTATATATAACATCCTCTCATGCTTGCACTTTCCGCACACCCCCTGCGGTGTGCATCCCCAATGATCTGTAATCGCTGAATCCTTCAGACACAGCTGATCAGAGATCAAGGTAAAGAGCCAATCACAATGGCTCTTTACCATGTGGCCAGCTATGTCACAGCTAATCACAGTGTAAACAGGATTTAGGCTGATCACGCTGACTGTGCGTGGAGAGCCGATTAGTGGCAATCCACACAGGGGACATCTACACTGATAATCAGGGCATTGATCATCAGTGTCCTGACCATCAGTGTTTCCTCATCAGTGTCTATCAGTGCAACCTATAAGTGCCCATCAGTGCAGCCTCATCGGCGCACATTATGAAGAAGAAAAATTACTTATTTACAACATTTTATAACAGAAACTAAGAAAAACTTTTTTTTTTTTTATAAACTCTTTGGCCTGTTATCGTTTGAAAAACAAAAACCCAGTTGATGTTATAAACTACCAAAAGAAAGCTCTAAATGTCTCAAAAAAAATGATAAAAATGTATTTTAGGTTCAGTGTTGCAATTGTCATTTAAAGTGCGACAGCGCTGAAAGCTCAAAATTGGCCTAGGCAGGAAGGGGGTGAAATTTTGCAGTAGGCAAGTGGTTAATCCAGTTTGGTGATATTTTAAATCCCGTTCAGGAGATTCTAATCACTGGGGAATAATCTGGAGCATCTGGCTCTAATTCCATAGATTTTAAGTGGTTGTAAATATAGGGGTATACTTACTTTTCCCACTAACCTGCCATTCTTCTGTCCAATGAGAGTAGGTCATTGGCCAACAAGGGTACTCTGATTGGATAGAGGTAGTCAGGTAAGGAATAGCCCTGATGTCAGGCAAGTCAAGTCCTTAGTAAAGTCAACCAGAATCAGCTGGGTGAACAAAGAATCTATCTAATCTTAGGTGGAACTTGAATTTATAAATGTTTAAAAAAAGGCAACAGGTTCACTTTAATTGTAGGGTAACCACAACTATTTCAACTCTTGTTTTAGGTACTTAAAGAAGCCTTAGGAAGCCTTTTATAAACTTGGTAAAATCCAGGCACTGATTGGTGCTAACACTGGAGTTTTCAGCATCGAGTGCGCTCTAAAATCCGACAGCTTTCTCGAGTGGTGAGTGGCATTAAGCAGTAGGAAGCAAATCCTTCACAGCAGTGTTTGTCAAATTTTCCCCCTTCCCGCACAGAGAGGTATACTCACAAAGCATGATATGTACTACATGCTGACAGTTTCTGATTCTTTATTGCTGGCTATCAGGAAGAAGTTAACAGCAAACAGAACAAATTGCAGTTTAAGAGTTCAACCTGCTGGAAGAGGATGAAATCATGACAGAGACTTCCCACTGTTTAGCAAGCTTCCAGGAAAGTAAAGTTTCTTTTATAAAGTAGAGAGAACGGATAGAGGGAGAAACAGAGGAGCATGTTTTCCAACTGAAAGTCGAAGTGGCTTGCTAGAAATATGCAAACTCTATACTGTATACGATAATGCTATGGTATACGTTTTATTGAATTTTATTAGATAAAATGTAGAAAATCCAGTAGCGGGTGCTTTCCCATAAGGACAGTCACCTTCACAGGCTGCACATTGCCACATGGCTAACTGATGTGACTGTTTCCCATAAATGATCATTGTGGAGAACTAATTGCCACAGCCATGGATATTATTCAGGAAGATGAGCATGCTGAGCTATCATGCTGCTATTTTTCTATTATTTTCCATCATTTTAGATTCTCTAAACAGAGACCATATGCTTCACTGTTTTACCCCATTTGAAGCCCAACTGAGTTTTCAGTGTAAATTAGACAAATACATTTCAGGTGCATGAAAATAAAAGGTGTGAAAATTCTTAGGGTTCATTCATACAGGCACATAGGCCTACATCCACACAGGGGGCCGTGATTATGCCCCCTGAATAACAGGTGTTCAGTTTAGCAATGGGCTGAGAAATGCAGCGTCTGTACAGTACACATTCAAGTGTTTACATCCGTACAGGAATGGGTGCACAGCTCTGGATGCAAATACGACTGCGACTAGAACTGTGCATCTGTCCCTGTAGAAATGTAAACACTGGGATGTGGGAGAGATCTGTACAGCTGCTGCATCTCTTGGCCTCCTGTCATTGAATTTGACAGCCTGGCTGTATGGGACCTGTCCCTCCCTGGGTGAATAAATATGGCTCTCTGCATGGATATAGGGGTCTATGCCCCTGTGTGAATGAGGCCTTATAGTTTGTTTTACACAGAAAGCAGCCACATTTTGAGTAGAAAAGCCTGTCCTCTGCCAGTATGCTTCATCCTCCCATGTGCACGTACTGTAGCGATCTCTCTGCAGAGGTTGATACATTGATAAACAGCACTGTTCATTAATAGGTGATACATACTAATCAACTTCCATGTACGTTACAAAACAGCAGCACAAAGCTGTGCTATCCTCAGGATCCTCTGCACAAATCTTCTAATTTACTGCAACAATGTCAGAAATCTGCTATCTCACGAATGATAATGTCATGTGTGGTTTAGACTATTACGTGAAGAAAGACAAGTGTATGGCCACTTGGATCAAAGACTATCAATGAACATAATCATCCCACATTCACAAACACATTCAGTAGATGAAAATGTACACTTTATACCTGAAAGTATTGGGACACCTGCCTTTATCTTGCAAACCTGGCCTGTTAGTGGGCCCTGAGGGCCAGGGTTGAGGACCACTGTTTTATCAGGTTGAGGTCAGGACTCCAGTCAAGTTCCTCCACCCCAAACTCCCTCATCCATGTCTTTATTGACCTTGCTTTGTACACTGGTGTGCAGTCATGTTGGAACAGGAAGAGGCCATCCCCAAAGTGTTTCCACATAGTTGGAAGCATGAAATTGTCCAAAATGTCTTGGTATGATGATGCCTGAAGAGATCCAATTAAATCAATAATTAAAAAAAGGAACTGACAAAAATTGTAAATTAAGCTATGTCAATTATCATTTATTAGTCACTAATAAATGTTTTATGAATATGCGTTACAACATGAATTCTGCATCACATAATGCAATATAATTCAAACAGTTTTTGCTAGTAATGGAGCAGTGAGGAGTGCCACCTTAAAATTCTAAATGTTTAATGTCGTTCCATTGCAGTTCATTGTAAAATGCAATTCTCTGGCATTCTTTACAGAGACATGAATATGAATGAATGGGTTCCTTCCAGGTTAGACATGCAGCATTGCGTCGTTCTTATTTAAAATTAAGGTCAACAAATAAAATCCTCAAAATACCTCATTACATACATAATCATATATACAGAAACAGTGGGGGAGTTGCCAGTATAATGAAAATTACTAAATAATACTAAAATAAAAATCCTGGCTATGACTACCAAACCCGTTGTATGTGTAATTGAAAATGCACTGCATGGCCAAAAAAAAAGTTGCCACCTGGAATTAAATAAGCAACTAATTAAACTAACATGCAGTAACTATCCTATTGGACAGTTACTGCATGTGCCCAAAGAATGAGGTCAGCTGGCTACCTGAATATACTGAATGACCAGGTACGGGCATATTCCAAGATGACAATGCCAGGATTCATTGGCTCAAAATGAGAAAGAGTGGTTCAAGGAGCATGAGACACCATTTTCACACATAACACATGGTGTGGTTATGAGTAAGTGATCATCTGTATCGTGAAACGCGTCAACCTGACATGTCTGTCTTTGCAATGTCTGTATGAATTCACCTACGAGGAATAAAGGTTTATTGATTTCAACTATTGCTTCGTGTGCGGTCACACTTTTGGATTTCTATCATTTCGGAGGACGGATCTGACCTGCTCCAGGCTTAACTACCACACCTGAGCGGCTTTTCCCAGTTCACATACAGTATATAGTCTATTAGAAGTATCTTCAATCACCACTGTGTATATAGTGCATCAGGTCCTCCAAATTCACATCAGGATTACCAAATCTATATATAAAATTCCAAGTTTTATTTACTCAATTAACATTTTTAGTGCAGTTGCAGTTTGTATAAATGCACTACAGTCCATTTAACATGGGTTCCTATGGTCCACAACCGCAGTTATGCATTTTTGGAAAGGGTCAGGGACTTTTTTCCCGCAGCAGATTGCGTTTTGCGTGTAATAGACTTCAATAGACCCTCACCAAAATGCAAGTGTTGTGTTTTTGATGCATTTTCCGTGCGTTTCACGTTTTTTTTATTATCTCCATAACAAACTGTGTATAGCTGGTTGTTAACCAGTTCTGGACTGGAAGGATTTGCCCCCTTAATGACCAGGCCATTTTTTGCAATTCGGAACTGCAAACGGACAATTGCGCGGTCGTGTGACACTGTATCCAAATAAAATGTATGTCCTTTTTTTCCCACAAATAGAGCTTTCTTTTGGTGGTATTTGATCACCTCTGCGATTTTTATTTTTTGTGCTATAAACAAAAAAGAGTGACAATTCTGAAAAAAAAAAAAAAAAAAACAGTATTTTTCACTTTTTTTTTCAGTATTCTTCTATAGAACATCCCCCCCCCAAAAAAAAAATATTAAAAAATCAAATTTTTTCATCCTTTTAGGCCAATTTGTATTCTGCTACATATTTTTGGTAAAAAAAATTGCAATAAGCATATTGATTGGTTTGCGCAAAAGTTATCACGTCTACAAACTAGGGGAAAGATTGATGTCATTTTTATTTATTTATTTATTTTACTAGTAATGGCGGCGATCTGCAATTTTTAGCGGGACTGCGACATTGCTGTGGACAGATCAGACCCATAACTGACATTTTTGACACTTTTGGGGGGACCAGTGACATTACTACAGTAATCAGTGCTAACAATATGCACTGTTGCTGTAATAATGACACTGGCAGGGAAGGGGTTAACCTAGGGGTGATCAAAGGGTTAAATCTGAGCCCAGGAAAGTGTTTACTAACTGTGGGGGAGGGGCTTGTGATATGACCATAGAGACCTGTGATCCTATATAGAAGGATCACAGGCATTTTTACAACAGCTGACCGGAGTTCTCTCTCAGTGGGGAGCAATCACAGGTGCCCAGCGGCAATTGTGCCACCGGCCCGTGCATCGGCATCCCCGCTGCCTAGTGGCGGTGGGCGTGCACCTAGGACCGCTCCTGCGAGCCGACGTACCCCTACATCGGTTCACTCAGTCGACCCAGACTACCGCAGTAAATCAGTAAAAAATTGTACAAAGTGAGTATAGACATAACATGAGTCCTTTTATATTAAAAAAAAAAATAATAATAATGTTCCCCGATTTAGATCCATTGTCAATTTTGCTGTTATAGACCAGCTGCATCAGAGGCAATGTAGGCATTTGCCTCTAAGGATCAGTCCCCTTGGAAGTCAGCCATCATTATCATAATTATACTTACCAGTACCTGTTTAGACCTCTTATAGTTTGGAAATCAGTAGTAACATGAGCAGATTCACATACACTTTGGGTCTGGAGTTGGAATCACTATTTTATCAGAAGAAGTGTAGTTGCACAAAAGGAATGTTTAAGCATGGAACATTTTTTTACTTTATGAATTACACGTTAATTTTTTTCACTCTTACTTAAAGTGATTGTAGTCTCATTTTTTTTTTTTTAATTATTTTAAATAACAAACATGCTATACTTCCCGGGCTGCAGCTCTCTGTGTAACTATTCAGACACAGAGCTGCAGTTCGGCCCCTCCCCCACCTCTCCTGATTGGTTAACTGACTTTGATTGACAGTTGCGGGAGCCAATGGTGCCTTGGCTGTGTCTCAGCCAATCAGGAGGCAGAGTCCTGGACGGAAGTGTGACTCGTGGACATCGCTAGAGAGAGATGGGCTCAGGTAAGTATTTGGTGGTGCTGGGGAGGCTGCTACACACAGAAGGTTTTTTTATCTTAATGCATAGAATGCATTAAGATAAAAAAAAAACCTTCTGATTTTACAACTCCTTTAAAGGATAAGTTCACCGTTTCGAAAAAAAATAAATAAATGCACATTTTTTTTGCAGGTAAAAAAAATGTCCATTTATTATTTTTTTCTTTTGGAGCCTGTAAAGCATTGCACCAGTGATCAGAAGATCGCTGGTGCCATGCAGGTCTCCTTCAGACCTGTCAGTATATCTGCATACCCGTACAACCTGTACGACCAGGCAGATACACTGATAGGAACACTCAATGAACTACCACAGCGCTCCACAGCGTTGTGGTAGTTCATTGAGAACTACAAGCCAACAACAGTAAAGGATGTCGGGGCTTGTAGTTCATTCACACACAGAGCTGTTTTTAAAAAGTGGCAGCTAGTACAGGAAACTTTTTCCTGTACTGCTGCCACAAGGAGAGAGGGCAGCGGGCAGCGACTGCAGCATTGGGAACATGTTACGTTTCACCCTAAAAATGGGTGGAACATGTAATGTGTTCCCAAAGGGGAACTCATCATTTAAAGCGGAGTTCCGACCTCGGAAACTATTTTTCAATAAAAATACCCCCGGGACAGTCAGGGCTAGTACATTTCATAATGGATAGCCTCTGAACTGTCCCAGGTCACACTTACCTTTTAGAAGAAATACTTACCTTGAAAATGTCTTGTCCAGCGCTGCCATCTCAGGTGTGGGCAGCTGAAGTCAGCACATCCTCTTCGGCGTCCTCTTCCGTGGCCTCTTTGGTCCCACAATGCCCTGCACCGACCCGCTAGTCACTTCCGGGGCATGCACTTCATCCCTGCATAGCTTCTGGGCATGCCCAGAAGCTTTTTAGTAGGGAATGATGCGCCTGCACCGGAACTGACGAGCGGTGCTGGTGCAGGCGCACTGATTCCTGGGAGCGATGGCGTTCAGCTCCCAGGAATCAATGCAAGAAGGAAGTGACGGCGCGGGTCGCAGCTGCAGAGGGAGAAAGTGGAAGAAAGGTAAGTATATTTTCTTCAATATCAAGGTAAGTAATTGAAAAAAAAAAAAATCGGGACTATCCATTTCTTTTTTAGGTGACACTGAGCAAGCGGATGGCCCAAAGTGGATTTTGAGGCCGGAACTCCGCTTTAAAGATAGAAATTTAGTTTCATCACATTTTTGCACTTTTAACATTTATCTTTATATTATATTTTAATTTCTGACCTTTAATTCTGAAAATGCTCTGACTTGTTATGTTATGAGTCACTATGACAAACAAAGTCATAATGAGGTTCTAACTATGGATCTGCATTCTTTTTTTTTTTTTTTGGGTCACTGGCTCTGAAAACATTAAAGCAATTGGATTACCATGACAGCCAAGCAAGTTGCATTTGCAGAAACAAAGATCAGCAATGTCATCCTCTGTATTTCTGCAAGCACAAGTTTTAATTTACTCTATAGTAAAATGGATCCCTTTATTTGCATTGTAGCTACGACATTATTTTACCTAGCACTATTACCAGAAGCAATTGTATACATTCTGTATCTTCATAGAAATAAATGTTTTTTAATCTACACTGAAATTTTTAAATGCAACACTTTTGTTTTTGCCCCCATTTTTTCATGAGCTGAACTCAAAGATTTAAGAGCCCATTCACACTGCCGCGACTTGTCAGGCGACTTGTCAGCCTGACAAGTCGCGGTCGGTCGCGGTCCATTGAGTAGTACAGGACCCGTTCTAATAGGAGCGACACAAGTCGCTCCGACTTAGGAAAAGGGTCCTGTACTACTTTGGGGCGACCTCGGAGCGACTTGCATAGACTTCCATTATGTGAAGTCCCTGCAAGTCGTGCCGAAGTCTCGGTGCACAGCGGTGCACACGACTTCACAGGTCGCCCACCGAAGTCGTGTCGCCTCAGTGTGAACCGGCTCTAAGACTTTTTCTGTGTACACAAAAGGCCTATTTCTCTCCAATATTGTTCACAAATCTGTCTAAATCTGTGTTAGTGAGCACTTCTCCTTTGCCAAGATAATCCATCCACCTCACAGGTGTTGCATATTGGATTGGACAGCATGATTATTGCACAGGTGTGTGCAGTTTTATCACACAGCACAATGCCACAGATGTCGCAAGTTTTGAGGGAATGTGCAGTTGGCATGCTGACTGCAGGAATGTCCACCAGAGCTGTTGCCCATGAATTGAATGCTCATTTCTCTACCATAAGCCGTCTCCAAAGGCGTTTCAGAGAATTTGGCAGTACATCCAACCGGCCTCACAACTGCAGACCAAGTGTAACCACACCAGCCCAGGACCTCCACATTCGTCATCTTCACCTCCAAGATCGTCTGAGACCAGCCACCCGGACAGCTGCTGCAACAATCTGTTTGCATAACCAAAGAATTTCTGCACAAACTGTCAGAAACCGTCTCAGGGAAGCTCATCTGCATGCTCATCGGGGTCTCGACCTGACTGCAGTTCGTCGTCGTAACCGACTTGAGTGGGCAAGTGCTCACATTTGATGGTGTCTGACACTTTGGAGAGGTGTTCTCTTCACGGATGAATCCTGGTTTTCTTTGATCTTTGAGTTCAGCTCATGAAAAATGGTGGCAAAAACAAGTGTTGTGTTTATAATTTTGTTCAGTATATACTGTATGTAGGAAGTGATGCAGCCACAAAATGTCAACCAGGGATGCTACAAAATGAACATAAAATATAGTTTTCAGCCTGTTTTGTATTTTTGTTAAGATATTGTCTGAGCCAAATTAAATTGGTTTGAATAACCACTGTATTATTCCTGACATCAGCAGTGTACACACTTGATTAATTTCTAAAAATATTATCTTTTCCTGCTCAGCTGTAGTCTTTGAAATATGTTTTGTATACTTGTGTCCCTATCAACAGGAAATGTAAACTATCATCAAAATCATGGTGCCATTTTCTGATTGTTGAATGTGATCAATTTTGGATCTCATTATGAGCAGATGTTTAACAGAAACTGTTCTGTGGGACAATCAAAAAAAATGCAAAAAAAAAAAAATGCATTTTTTTATTTAAACTGTTGGATTAAATATCTCTGACTTTACAGATCGGTAGAATTAATAGATACTATGTGCAATTATCTATAAAATACATTCTGGATATTAAACTCTAGTTAGGCTCCCAGATAAAAACAATTTAAATAAAATTATAATAATCTCTAAAAAACTATCCAAATAATGAGTTGCTCAGTACATTCATATATGATATATGTTACTAAAATATATGTCAAAACTACCATAGGCATGCACAGGGGGTGTGCCAGGTAAGCCTATGTGCAGTGCCGATTCTCCCTACTGCTCAGGCTTTCCATGTATGCCCCCCGCCCCTCCTCTCCTCTCCCCCCAGCTGTTGCAGCTGCAGGGGATGTTGCAGGATGGAGAGTGAGGAAAGGGGCTAGTAAATATGTTGGCATCTTACTTTTCTAAATGAACACAGTGAACACACTCACTCACTGTGTTTATTCATAACTAAAGTATAAAAAACTGTGTTTACTATGCTTCAGTTTGTAAATGAACAGGAAGCTGCTCATCAAAGAATACTTCCCATTCATTCACAGGCTTGTGCGTTTGAGCTTTGGGATGCACACCCTAGTGCACACCTATGACCATTACAATAAATAGTATTATTTATAGTATCTTAAAGATTCTTAAAAAAACTTTACATGCCTCTTGGACACAAATATTAACTTTCACATAACTTCAAAGTATATACAATATATTACTACAATTTGCATGCTTTTCAGAAAATAAAATGACGATCATGTTTAATCTTAATGTACTGCCATAACCCCAAGTATTCAATATTATAATAATTTTGTTGGATTTATTGTACTGTAACTGGCATTATAATAAACTAACTGATTGCTAACTACTAAATAAATCAAAGTATATCATTATAAACTAAACTGGCCAAACCTCACTACTCGTTAGAATACCCTGGAACTGTTAATTTATATCTTGGTATATTTAATTCCATATTGTTATTTCACTTCACTATTTACGGTATTCACAATTTAGCTACTTCTGCACTAAGGTTGGCTAACATTCTTTTCTTCTTTGTAAGTTAAAGATTGCTCCTGAGTTGGATCCTTGGACCCAACAACTGTGACCCTGCTGCGCCCACTGTAATGTATTTCTCTCTTCTCATACTTATTCTGGTCTCCTTGCTACCTTTTCGGTGTGTGACAGACGATAATAACACTACTGATGTGCTCAACCTCTCTTCTATTTTTGTTAACATGTTCTGTTATATTTTTGAAGAATTCTCTTTTATTGTAATACATTATGCTTAACTTGTATTGTACAACTTTCATAAAAATAAAAAATCTTTATGGAAAAAAAATAAATAAATCAAAGTATTTAGCAATTAAAATATATGTTCTAAAGTGAATGGAGAGCTGAATTTTATGATCCCATGATATACTACTACTACCAATACTAATATATAAATAAAAGTTAAACATTTTATTCCTCTATATATAAACCAAATCTCTAGTTTATGACTACAGATTAATTAACTTTTTGATATCTTCACAATGATCTGCCTCTTTGATCCCCTTTGTAGCAGGAAAACTCTGATGACTTGTCACACCTCTTTCCCCTAACCATCTAGAGAGACTTCCAGATTAAAGTATTACATGGAAATATATATTTATATATACTGTGTGTGTGTATATATATATATATATATATATACACACACAGCAAAGCATACTGCCTGTCAAAAATGATAGACTACCAGCTTCATCCTGGTAGAAAAGGTAACAATGAGAAAAATAGAAATTTAAAAGAGAAGTATGGGATTAAATAAAAACAAACATACATACTCACCTATTTGGTTGCAGCATCAGTCCGATGCTGCAGCTGTCTCCACCAACTCTAGGACCGAGAACGAAATGATCACATGACTACTGATCATTCAGTTCTCAGTCTTCAGTAAGTAGAGACTGTCAGTCACCTCACTTCGCCCTGCCTCTCCAGTGCTCTCTGGTGCTCCTGGCTCAGGCTTTCAGTAGTGCTCTGAGAGGCTGAGCCAGCTGCCGGTTAGGGTTACCCTACTGGTGGTGGGAGCTAACTCCCTCAAACCAGGTGACCCGGGCAGGACCACCAACAAGGGGGTACCACTGGTTTTCCTGTATGGGGGTACCACTGGTTTTCCTGTATGGGGCCCAGGCAGCAGGGGAATCAGATGTAAACAGGACAGGGAGGGGGGATTGGTGCAGTTGGGGGGCAATTACAGGAATGATGCCCTGTGTGTCTCAGCTGTTGCAGGGAGAGACATACATGGAATTATTCCTGTAATTGCCCCCCAACCGTGCCAATCCCCCTCCCTGTCCTGCCCACATCTGATTCCCCCTGCTCCCCCCCCCCCCCCGGCAGCGCTGCCAGCTTTCTTTTCCTGCAGGCACACAGGGGGGATGTTCAGGATAGAGAGAGGGGAAGATGCAGGTAACTATGTATTTTGCTGGCCCCTTTCTTTTCTGAATGAACACAGTAAGTGTACAATCACTCACTGTGTTCACCCATAACTGAAGCATAGTAAACATTGGTTCCTGTTCATTCATCTTCAGTGCAACTGAGGCTGCAGAGAAAAAAATTGAAGAATCTTTGGCCTTATTCCCTTTCTCTGTGCCAAAGGTGAGATTTCAGGGGTCTGTTTAGACCCCTGATATTTCACCCCAGCCCCCCACCAGTGTTGTAAAAAAAAAAAAAATGTAAAAAAATAATTTAAAAAAATGTAAAAAAAATGTGAAACTTAAAGGCTTATTCACACTGGTTCTTTGGCCCATACAGTATGAATGAGAGGTTTGTTTGTGCAGCTGGAGCCGCCTATTACTCTATGAGGATGCAGCAGCTGTATGAACACAGCCGCAGGTCCTTATTTGACAGCTGTGCAGGTGTGGGTGAGTGGCCTCAAATATACATAGTCAATGTTTAGGGGCCATACACTTACATCAACACGCCTGTGTAGGACCTGCAGCTGCTACATTCCCATAGCTTGACATAGGCTGCCTTCACACAGCAATAGCCACATTTAAAAAAAAAAAGATTCACACTGTACAGGCAACAACACCTGTGTGAATAAGCCCCAATACCTCATGTGCACATAGAAAATGATTTATTAACCCAATACAATTTTATCTTTTAGATTTAGCAAGTAATTTTGTAAGTTCTTTAATGTTTGTGTCCACTAATAATGAACAATAATGGAAGACTGTATGGGGCCCCCATGATTTCTAACAGTAGCCTTGGACCCGGGCCCTGAGTGCATGGTTGGACTCCTGGAGCCCTAATCTGGACCTTGTTAAATCGTGGATTTGTGTAGGAAGTGCACCATCCAAAAGGGGTTAATTTGGACAATGCTCAGGGGAATGTGGGAAGATGATCTCTGACCAGTGTCCATGCATGTGATGTCTGGGTTGGCTTGGGCGGTGAATACTTTAGGAGTAGCCCTGGAAGCCCTTTTTGTACATGGGGTCCCGTGCATGTCCAGTCAAAGGAGTCAGAGCTGGATAGCCTGCTTATACTTTTTCCTCATAATAACCACATATTGCAGGAGGAATATACTCCCATTCAGACTGCTTAACAAATTCAAAAGTAATTTTATAAACTCCAGGTTAAATTCTAAATTTTCCATAGTCTTTCCAATCATTAACAAAATGCAACCGATGGTAACTTCATGAGAACCTTTGGAAAGTTGAGTACCAAGCAGATTTCTACCTCCCTGATCCCTCAGAGAACTGGAGGTCTGTCTTCTAGACTTGTATGACAACATTCTCTCATCTTAAATGTAAAGGGTTCATGATATTAATAACATATGTCTTTCCTTTTTTTGTGTAGCCCTGTGTATATAGCATCAAATAAACAGAGATAACTGACTTTGATATGGTCCAGTGTACTCTTTGATGCAATAGCAGAAGCGATCCAGACTTCCAATAGGACAAGAGATCCAGACATACAAGACATCTAAAGACATTTTGTATGTGTACCAAACAAAGCAAAGAGAAATTAGTAAAAAAATGTGATCAATTATCAATAGCAAGGGCATTGCACAAACGGCAGAGACATTTACTACAAATATATACTGCTAGGAGTTGGGTAATACCAAATCCAATTTCAAATATTATATAGAAATAAAATAAAATAAAAACCAACTATACCACTTGATCTGAAATAACGTTTCAGTAAAGCCTACTTACATTCCTAACTTATACCATGAAGTAAACTGTGTGAAAAATGAGTTTCTTTGAAAGAGGGAAATTCCAGTGTAAAAATTGGGATTAACACTTGAACTGAAGATGGAATAAACACAATTAGTTTTCTTATTACTGATTTACCATGCCTTGTTCTGTACTGCACCTCTGTGTGGAATTAGCCATCTTGGTAGAGGCAGGGTTTTAATTCCTCATGTCAGAGTCTCCAGTTCTACCAAGAGTGTGCAACTCTGTACTGAAATCCCCAATTCTCATTTCAAACCTCAAAAGACTAGCAGTCAGAATCAGCAGTGCTTGGAGTCCTCTCATAGCATAAATTGCGGTGCTTTTCTTTTTAGGAGGATATCAAGACTAGGGATGATCGAACTTTTCAAAAGTTCGGTTCGACCAGAACACCCGAACTTCCCGAAAGTTCGGCCCGGATTTCAGAACCCCATTGAAATCAAAGGGACCCAAACTTTGGTAATCAAAAAACACCATTTTGAAGCCATAAATCCAATAAATTCCCCTGAAAAGTGCCTAGGTTTCTGGGTCATGCCCCAGGGACTATTAATCACACAAAAAAAGTTCTTAAAAATTGTCATTTTTGATAGAGAGCCAATTATTGAAAAAATTATTGAAAAATAAAAAAAATGAGATTTCTTTGGATTTAGTGTCTGGGGGGTCTAAAATATGTACCTGTGAAGTTTCAGCTCTGTAGCATGTCCAGAACCAGAAAAAAAGATCATTTGTATTAGAATTGCAGTAGAGCAGGATAGTGCAACAACACACCTGGGCGTTTTTGTTGGGCATTTTTTGGGCGTCTTTGGAGGCAGGCATAACATCTGAACGTCTGTATAGGGGTATATACACACACACACATATATGTATTTATACACATACACACATATAGGTGTGATAGGAGCGAAGCCCTATGCCTGCAAATAATTTCATTAGCGCAGGCATAGGGTTCTGCTACTTTCACACCTATATATGTGTATGTGTATAAATACATATATGTGTGTGTGTGTGTGTATATATACCCCTACACAGAAGTTCAGATGTCATGCCTGCCTCCAAAGACGTCCACAAAAAAGCTCAATAAACGCCTGCAACAAAAACGGCCAGGTGTGAAAGTAGCGAAGCCACTATCCTGCTCTACTGCAATTCTAATACAAACAATCTTTTTTCTATGGCGGTCACCCTGACATGGAAGAGTTTGGTCACCATGCCATAGCAGTCAGAGTCAGTTAACCCTACACTACACTACAGTCACCCTGACACTTAACACTTTCCCTACAGAAACTAGATTATTAAATCTAACTATAGTGGAAAATAGTACCCTAACTACACTAGATATCCCTTTCCTCACACTAATAATTGCTAAACTACACTTTTGAAGCAGGAGTAACAGAACTGCTTCCACTCTCTTCCACATCCCTGTATTACAATGCTAGAGATTTGGCGGGGCTATCTTATATACTGGGGGGCGTCTGGACCCCCTAGTCACTCCAATCACATTCCTAGCATCCTCCTGCCCCCTCAATTGGCTTTTACTGATGGTTCTGTTCTGGTCCAATCACAGTCTTTTAAAGCCCAGTTCCTGTCCCATTGCATTTTGGTCGGTTCTGGTTGTGGAATTCCGAACTTTTTCAGCAAAAAGTTCGGAATTCGGCCGAATTTCGAACAGTCAATGTTCGGGTCGAACCGATGGTCGACCCGAACCAATCGATCATCCCTAATCAAGACCAAAGGTGACATTTTTAGATTACTGCTTAGGCACAATTAACATTTGACAATGGCTTTAGTGGAATGCCCTGCTGAAGTACTCAGTATGGTGATGATTGAGAATGAAAAGCACTGTTTCTACCAAGAAAAGCTCTGAACAGAATAGTAGCATAAATATATAAAGTAGGTGAGGTTACTTGGATGTGGGTACTTAAATATGTTATATAGTTAATCTATCCACAGTTCATCTATTATAGCAGTAGTATGTGTTGAACTCTGAGTACCCAGGCACTGGTGAATGTGTGCTTCTGCAATGTTATAACTTGCAAGTGTAGGGTCCCTGAAGTTGCAAATAAACATTTGGGGGATCTGCTAATTACCACCACAGTATAAAAACTGACACACAGGGCTGCTGTTAGAAATCGCGGAGCCCCGTACAGACTACCTGCCAGGGCTCCCCCAAGAAAATATTAAAGATATATTTAGCTAAAATTACAACAAAATCACTATTAGCAGACACAAATATAACATAACTCGCATAATTCCTGCTAAATCTAAAAAAAAAAAACGACGTTAAATAAAAAAGAAGATGAGATGAGAAAAAGATACAGGCTGGGCAGTTGGAGCTCAGTGATCAGAGAGACAGAGAGAGAGAGAAACAAAGTTACAATTTACAAATAAACTCCTGAGCAGAGATAAGTGCTGGGAGGGGGGCCCACACAAGGGAGGGGGGTTAGTGAGGGACAACTGTCTCTTTCTCAACAGATAAAAGCTGATAGCAGGGAGAGGGACAGATCAGATTCAGGTGCTGGAGGAAGATTTCTTTATTTGTTGTCCATCACTAATGCCCCTCTCTGTGTGGGGCCCCCCTGTGTGCTCGGGCCCCCTACAAGAGGGCTGGTGGTCCCCCCCTATCAGCGGCCCTGCTGACACAACACAGTAAGCAAAAAAAACAAAAAATAAAGATGTCTTCACATATATTTCCGTGACAAAAATCAGTCTTATGTGGGTTGAACCTCAAACCAGGTGAATTGATTTGATTTATTTTGTTAAATGTCTTTATTGATATGGGGATATATGAGTACAGTTAGTAATGCTGATGCTTCATCTGCTTTCTGAGAGTGTTATTGTTGTATCAATACCCCTGTGGGAACTACTGGTAATGTTTGATTCTTCTATCATTTCCAGTGATGACTCGCCAAGGGATTTCCATGTGCTGTACCCAATATCAAATGTATAGGGGTTTATTTGGGAAACAATAAACCTTACAGATCAATGATGGATAATCAGCTTGAGCAATGGTAATAGCAACAATCGAGGACAGTGGTGCAATACAGCCACACAATGAATGAAGTTCATTCTCTGTGCCACCTCTGAGAAAGGTTGCCTCAAATGTACTAGGCAAGTGGAGAATGGCACTGCAAGCAATAATAACATTATTACAAGCAATACTCAACATTTAGCAGAACAAATATTCATAATATTGAGTCAGAAAAAAAGGCTAACTATTGGGATCCATTACACCTTTTAGAAAGTGCACAAAACCCTTTAGACCCTGAATAACTGCTGACCATTTTTAAAAAGCTCCAATTTAGGCAGTACTGTCTCCAAACAGATGTAGGCAAAATTCAGCTCAACAATGGATGGCCAAAGGCTTTTCACTACTCCGATGAACGTTCTCCTTGATGATCTCTTTATTTAGTGCCAAAAGTTTAACACGTCACTTTACATATATTGTACATTCATCAGTCTATGTCCTCAAGGAGCTTAAAATTCCTACTTCATATGCATACATACATATACAGTACTAGGTCCAGTTTAGACAAGAATTAATTAACCCACCAGCATGTCTTTGGAGTGTGGGAGAAAACCCATAAAAGTACAGGGAGAACATGCAAACTCCATGCAGGTAGTGCCATAGTTGGTATTTGAAACGAATAACCTGAGTGATTCAAGGCAAAGGCTAATCACTATGCCCCTGTGCTGTCCATGCATTCTGTCCCCTGACTGCAGTCACTGCAGGTTGAATGGGGGTTGATGAGGTGTAGGCTGTGGTGCCAGTGTTGATTAGTACCTCTGTTATGGGTCTTAATAGGGTTCAGGTGAGGAATAAGCCACAATGCCCCTTTTATATTCACCCTCTTCCCTGACAATCATGGTGGCCTTGAGGGCTTCCACCACTCTGCTCTGGCTGGCTACCTGCCTCCTTAATCATGTCCCCAGGCATTCTCTTTTCCTCCCTCATGGCCTTTCTATTTCCTACATGCTTCTACAGCAAATATTGGCTTTCAATTTGTAATTTGCATTGTATTTCTAAGCTCTGTGTTTCAGTTCACCTATTCTAGTTCTTTAAAGATTATTATGGAGTTTTTTTTCTTTTTTGGAGTTTCTGTTTACCATTGGAGAGGTTTACCTACACTTTTTTCTCCTGAAAACACAGCAAGAACAGTGCCATCTTAAGAGCATTAAAGGGCCCCTTGCAATGCAGTGCACTGGGGCTCTGCCTAAACAATCACCC
The DNA here is from genome assembly GCF_965119305.1 of Pelophylax lessonae. Classification (NCBI taxonomy): domain Eukaryota; kingdom Metazoa; phylum Chordata; class Amphibia; order Anura; family Ranidae; genus Pelophylax; species Pelophylax lessonae. Next base: position 187,071,710 of record NC_138771.1, on the reverse strand, counting down.
ACGAGAATAAAAATGCAAATTATCGATAAGGCTGTATTTATTAGTACAGCAGTTCCAGGCTAATGACAGCTTCCAAGTTTGGCGGCTGGGTCCGGTGAACACACACACGGACGGGTATAAGACTCTACTGTCCTGTGTGTGCTTGTTCTCATGGAGGCGGAGAGGCGTTCCTGCAGAGGGGGACTCCACGGCTCAAGTGGCCTGACAGCAGCGCAGGGCTGACAGGCGCTTGCCACCTGCTAAGTTTGGTGGCGTGATGCGCACGGGAATCACGACTAATGCTTGGCTGTATCTGGGTCACGGGTCACTGGGCAAGTGGGGCCCCTGGGCAACTGCCCAGCGTGCCCATTTGGTAAGATGGCCCTGAGCAAGAAGTGAAAAATTATCTTCAAAGTGAAGGAAAATCCCCCTCAATCCCCCCTGAATTAATTCAGAACAGGTGCCTCAATAGGAACATTTCCAATTGCCTCCTATTCTAGTAACAACTGTAAAAATCACTTTTTCCCAGTGATAACTAAAGAGGGTTACTCTCCCCAACAGGGAAATACATACAGTACAAATATGACAGGTGTTTTAACACTTCCACACTATACAAAAGAAAAATAATTCATTAGATATACTTTAAGGAAAAATGATCACTATTTTTTTTTACTTTAGTAATTTCTGGATAGGGCAAAGTACATTTAGTACTTTGTCCAATCTCCCTAGGTGCCCTGTAATGCTAGCTGTGGTGTCAGACAGGGTGCTTCCCTTAGTGCATGGATGCCCAACACTGCCGCTAGCAAGGAGGCGGTTGCTTTAAAAGTGAGTCACTGTCTCTGGCTCTCAGCGCTTGCCAAATGCAAGAGGGAGGTGATGCTGACCTTATCTTCATTCCTCTTGCCAATGCTTTCTCTGAGCAAGTGCTAAAGATAGACACTTCGAAGCAATGCAACTGTGTTCTTGGGAAGCTGTGCACTAAGGGAAGAGGGTGTCCTGTCTAACATTGTAGCTAATGTTACAGGTTACCTAAGGAGATGGGACAAAGTACTACATGTACTTCGACCCATCAGGAGTAAGGTAAAAAAATATATATATATTTTCTCTTTAACCTTAATTCTGTTTATTATTTTCTAATTAAATTCACATTACAATTTTATGTATAACATAAAAGCGTGCAGAGGGATTAGAACGCTTGTCAGTTTTTATTGCTGTCTCTGCCCCTTTTAGGGAGATTCGTCTTCTCTATTTGTTCTGTTTAGCATTATCATTGAAAGCGAAAGTAAAAGAAAATCCTAAATTTTGGATTGCCCCCAGAAATGTAATAGAGTGGAAATATTCCAATGGGAACACTAGTTCTGGTGACCTAGGGTCCCCAAGGAATTACTTTAATTTGCAGGGATTTCCTCTCACTTTCTGTTTGGCTACAGGACAAGAAGTGAAGGGAAATCTCAGCAATGGGACACAGATGGTGAAAACAAAATCTCACAGGGGTTATAACCCTCCCTTACTCTATTCAAAATGAAAAAAAAAGTTTTGTCTATAATCCTACTTTAAATTCCTTGCAGCAAATAGTCCATTCATAGTCGTAAAAGTTACAGAGCCTTTTTCCCTGCAGAACTCCCATCATTTCCAAATCCCCATTTTGTTTTTTGAGATATCTCAGTTCTGTACCCAATAATTTGTAGCCTCTGTGGGTTACTCTATAACCCTTGGTGCCCAACCTGCAACCAAGAGCAGCATGTGGCCCTTTAGTAAATACCACGTGACTAGGGGGTTTCAGCAACGTTGTTGATGACTACGAGATAGTAAAAGGAAAAGATTAATTTGTTAATACTAGCAAAATGATTTGGTTGTTTTGCACTTTTATTTTCTTTTGTGTTGTCCTGTCTATTTTAATCTTTTTGTAGCTTTTTTGGAAGACTTTTTATAATTGATCTTGCTATAAGGAATATCGAATGTGGTGTCATTAATTTCTAAAGGGGTTGTAGGGAGAGCTACCTTACTTGACCATCTCCTATGTCTTCAGTGTTTGACCATCACCCATGTCTGCAGTCTCTAGCTACCTACTGTACCATATAAAACATTAAAAAAAATTGAGCAGTGGACTTTTTAAGGCATGTAGTAATTCTCACAACAAGAAACTCTTCATACAACCATTTTCCACATATCAAAAACATATATAGCACCAATGCCAATGCTTTCACAAAGGGTACACAAATCTTTATCCATTTCACAATCCACATGTCAGCTCAAAGTGTTTTGAATGTTTGAAACATCCTCATCAGGAGCACATGTGAACAATGTCCTTTTAGTGGAACCCAAACTCATAAAATCACAATTTTATACAATTTTCATCTCTGTGTATCACCCATTGCTAGTCACTTCACTGGCTATTTGTGAGGGTTTACAACCACTTTAATTTAAAATTAGGAAAAAAATGCATATGTAAACTTTTACATAATTTGAGCAGCCTCAATTACCCTTCAACAAAAAAAGTATCCCTTATATGCAAGTTTATAACATAATAGAACAGTAAAGCTTAAAGTAAGTTTATAACATAATAGAACAGTAAAGCTTAAAGTGAGTTTAGAATTTAGAAAAGCATTTTGCCCTTTTAATATTACATTGAGATGCCACACACACACACACACACACACACAAAAATTAATGTTTTCATTAGTTTAGGTAAGCAAGTTAACTTTGCGTGGATGCAAATTAGCTCTACTAGAACATGGGATATGGAAGAGTTATTAAAAGTTGGGCTCTCTAATAGTTCCAATATCTGTGTTTTGTCTCCAAATACAATTAAATGCTAAGCCTAAATCTTTATCTGTATAACATAAAACACACACATAGCCTAAACATGTCTATAGGAATGAGTAGATCTGCATGGGGCGGTCGGCAAGTGGTTACTCAACCATTATGCTTGTGTGAATACCTTTTGTCTAAAGTATGTACAAATCCAAAGATTTGGACTGAGCCTTTTGAATATGTCTGCTCTAAATCTATAGATGGAAAAAGCTGGTTTAGGGAACTTTTAACTGCTAAAGAAAGCAGCTTGTAAACAGTATATGTAAAAACCTGTGTACTAGTCTGTAGTAACTTGACATGATGCTCAGATTAAATTTTTAGCATGAATATGCACTTATGGGACGTAGATGAAAAAGGCGCTGGTGATCTTTTATATTTACTGGAATAAAACTTGTTCAGGGTAGCAAGTGTATTAAATATGTATTAAAAGTGCTTGTTAGTGAATTATTATAATTAAAGGTAATAGATATATTTTAAAGTGCACAACTCAAATTTAAAAAATATTTCTGTTGCTTATTGATAAATAAATATATGTATAAATAATTATATATAAATAGATGAATAAATATATTGTACATGCAACAAGTAAATCACTTATATAAATATATAATATTCCGTGCAACAAGCAAATAAAGGTGCTTAATAGTGCGTGCATAAAAAACTCATCAAATATAAGCAACTAAATTCATGCTCTCCAGTGAAAAAATATTAATTGTATAACAAGTGTCTCTGTAATTCGTGCAAAAAATATGCTCCTTAAAGTGCTTCAGGTGGTGGGGTGTGACACACGTGGCTTCTTACCAGCTTCCAATGAGTCACAATGACTCCCAACGCCTGTGATCCCTTTAATTGGGTGGATCAGACCTCTCCTCGATATCTTTTGGGATGGATATCTGCTCCTACATTAGGCATGTATGGACCATATAGTCCGCATAAAGATAAAAAGAAAGCCTCCAATAGTGAAATATTGTATGCTTTATTTGAAAATTAATAAAAAGGTATACAGTTGGTCCCTTACTCTTAGTTGTGCCCTCCTGGCACTGGGCAATTCGGCAGTACACAAAAAACTTTCAGTAGTGGGGAATCGTATCCGAGGATCTGCAGCTTCCTCTTAGTTTTTCCTCTCACTGTGCTGTGTGCGGCGGTCGGCGAGCGTCCCTGCCTCTGCTACGAATGCCTGTATGTTTTGCTTCCGGGTTTGTCAGTAACCACAATGCATTTCGCATCTGTGCGTCATCAGGCGGCCTGATGACGCACAGATGCGAAATGCATTGTGGTTACTGACAAACCCGGAAGCAAAACATACAGGCATTCGTAGCAGAGGCAGGGACGCTCGCCGACCGCCGCACACAGCACAGTGAGAGGAAAAACTAAGAGGAAGCTGCAGATCCTCGGATACGATTCCCCACTACTGAAAGTTTTTTGTGTACTGCCGAATTGCCCAGTGCCAGGAGGGCACAACTAAGAGTAAGGGACCAACTGTATACCTTTTTATTAATTTTCAAATAAAGCATACAATATTTCACTATTGGAGGCTTTCTTTTTATCTTTATGCGGACTATATGGTCCATACATGCCTAATGTAGGAGCAGATATCCATCCCAAAAGATATCGAGGAGAGGTCTGATCCACCCAATTAAAGGGATCACAGGCGTTGGGAGTCATTGTGACTCATTGGAAGCTGGTAAGAAGCCACGTGTGTCACACCCCACCACCTGAAGCACTTTAAGGAGCATATTTTTTGCACGAATTACAGAGACACTTGTTATACAATTAATATTTTTTCACTGGAGAGCATGAATTTAGTTGCTTATATTTGATGAGTTTTTTATGCACGCACTATTAAGCACCTTTATTTGCTTGTTGCACGGAATATTATATATTTATATAAGTGATTTACTTGTTGCATGTACAATATATTTATTCATCTATTTATATATAATTATTTATACATATATTTATTTATCAATAAGCAACAGAAATATTTTTTAAATTTGAGTTGTGCACTTTAAAATATATCTATTACCTTTAATTATAATAATTCACTAACAAGCACTTTTAATACATATTTAATACACTTGCTACCCTGAACAAGTTTTATTCCAGTAAATATAAAAGATCACCAGCGCCTTTTTCATCTACGTCCCATATTTCATATTGTTTTTACAATTAAAAGGGCAGCAGGTTCAGACATATCTTTAAAAAGGGCCAGGCGCCTTCCTATAATTTGCTAATGAATATGCACTTATTCTTTTACTAACGCTCTTCATCTTGCATTACATCAAATGACCCTTGCTGCTATTATTATTCTTTAATGATGCTGTAATTGCTGATAGGCTCTTGTAAGATTGGTATTTGGACTAAGGCTAAAATGCTGACTGTATATTTTGGCGAAAAATCTAAATCATGACACAAATCTTTTGTATATTAGAGCCAGTCGAGCAAAGCATTTCAATTAATTTCAAGATAAGGATCATGGTGTTAGTAGTTTTTTTTATTATGCCTATGCTCTTTGATTAAATTAAGTAAATGGGGCTTCTTTATATTATCTAGCAGTAAGATTTATTATACCTAAAACTAAATTAGATATTGCAGCTCCTATTTAAATGATAATAAACTTAAAGAAATGCTAGTTATGTAAAATATCACATAGTATTCAAAGTAGGTTACTTTATTATTTTTACATGATTTGCAGAGAGATTAGGAAAGATTTAAACAAAGTAACACATTTATTTTTCTGACAATCTCCATGGCAGCACAAGTATGGATTAATTCTGCCTCCTCTCCAATCCTATAGGACACCACTCCCAAAACTTTTTGCTCAGAGCCAAAAGACTGCATTCCTTTTTTGTCCTCCTCCTAGGACTCTGTGTGTTTGGAATCTTACCTTTGCTCAGGTGATAACCAAAGCCTGGTGGTTCAGTATGTAAGCCATATCCAGGAGATGCGTCCCTTGTCAGTTGCAACACTCCCCAGCTATTTGGGTGGAAAAGAGCAACTGATTGCGGTACCTATGAAAAGCTAAGGCCCTGCCATTTGCGGGCAAACTGCAGTTTGGGTGGACAGCACTATTAGCGGGTGGCCATAGAGTGCCCAGGAAGGATGCAGCAGTCTACCTAGACCAGGGCATTTAAATGTGATGCCAATGAAGAGCTAAGGCCCTGCCACTGGCATGGAAGCAGCAGTTTGACTGGATAGCCCTGATATAAGCAGGTGGCCATGAAATGCCCAGGATGAATGCAGCAGTCTCCTTGCACCAGGTGGAGGTCACGGGAGTGCCATCATTTAGTAATTTACACTTGCCCTTTTGCTCCATGGCAGGTGTTTTTGTGATTAAATGTGTCTTTTGTCTTTTCTCCTTGGCTCTCATGGTAGCTGCAGCGCATCTGCATTCCGACCCCAAGAGGCAGGCCCTTCCGCAGGGGTGGTAGGGGTAGGGCAGGAGCACCAGGCCGGAGCCAAAGTGGGAAGTTGCAGAAGGTGCGTTTGATTATGTCAAAGATCGCACCAGACTTGGTTGAGAGGCTCACTCAGCCTTCCTCTTCTGCACCCTCCTCATCCTCTCTATCTCACCCTCTTCACTCTCTGCTGTGTGCACCTGCAAAGACACCACCACCAACACCACCACCACCACCACCATATACCCTCCGCTTGAGTCACAGGAATTATTTTCCGATCCATCACAAGACATTTGCGATGCGCAGCCATTGGTGGCATCGGATCAGGAAGAGGAGGTAGCAACAGCCGCCACTCAGCAGTCTGACGACAGTACCCAGATCAGCCCAAGGAGGTTGGTCCCCACTGTTGCTGCCTACTCTGAGATCTCAAATGTTAGTGGTGGGGAAGGTGACATTGATGATGACGTGTCTATGGACGTCCCATGGGTGCCCACAAGAGAGGAAGAGGAGGGGAGTTTAGAGGGAGAGATGGACCAGCAGATAGGGAGGAGAAGCAAGCCAAATTTACATTGCACAGGAGGGACAAACCAGATTGGTAATGTATCAGGAGCGAGCCGTCAACCATGTACGGTCACATCTGGCGCTCCCAGGACGTCAGAACATGGCTCCGCAGTGTGGGCTTTTTTTAACCTGTCCGCTGCTGACAATAGTGTTTCCATCTGCAGCCTTTGCAGTCAACGCATAAGTCGTGGTAAGCTCAACACTCACCTAGGAACCACCACCGTAAGAAGGCACCTGGACTCCCATCACCGAGCCCAGTGGGAGCAACGCTGTCAGAACCCACAAAGCCACACTCCAGGCTCTCACTGTCCAGCCTCTTCTCCGTCTCCTTCTCCTCTCTCCTCACAATTGTCCTCCACTCCACCTTCCATCCTCAAGTTTATCTGGAAAAAGGCAGGCTTCTGTATGTCTGGCACACAGTGTCGGTGCCAAGATACATCTGACCACAGACACGTTGTCTAGCAAACATGAGCAGGGAAGGTATATAACTTTTGCTGCCCACTAGGTGAACCTTCTGACAGCTGTCAAGCATGTAACCCGTGGCACCCGTGTAGATTTGGTTTTACCGCCACAGTTTGCATGCAGGCCTGCCTCTTCTTCTCCTCCGCCATCCTCCCTCTCCTCCTCGGCTGACTCGTCCTTTTCCGCTGCTACCGTCTCTTCTGCTGCGCCGCCTAAGATCCCCAGAACCTATTCCACATGCCAGGTGAGACGTTGCCATACTGTGCTGCGTCTGTTGTGCCTGGAAGAAAAGAGCCACACTGGTCCTGCACTCCTTTCAGCTTTGCGTTCATAGGCAGATCAGTGGCTAACACCGCTCAATTTGACAGTTGGTAAAGTGGTGTGCGACAACGGTGCCAATCTGCTGAGCGTGCTGAAATAGGGCAAAATTACACATGGCACGCGCCCTGAACTTGGTTGTGCAGTGATTCGTGGGGTCCAGGACGTCTTGCGGCAGGCCAGGAAAATCTCGGCCCATTTCAGAAGATCTTACACAGCCATGGCTTGCCTTGCTGACATTCAGTGGTGACACAAGCTGCCCGTCAGACGTCTTTATTGTGACTGCCCAATGCGATGGAACTCAACCTTGTATATGCTTGATAGGCTGCTCCAGCAGAAATGTGCAGTTAACGACTACCTGTACGAACTCTACGGCAGGACAGGTTCTGGGGAGCTTGGTTTTTTCTCACCACGCCAGTGGCTGCTCATGCACGACGCATGCAGACTTCTGCGGCCATTTGATGAGATCACCATCTCGCCATCAGTGACATCGTACCTTACGCCTTCTTTTTGGAGCGTGCATTGCGTCGTGTCATTGATCAAGCCGTCGAGGAGCAGGAAGATGAGGAAGAAGCAATGCTACTCCATATGAGACAAGTCAACAACAGGAGTCTGAAGAGGAGTCAGAAGAGGAGGAGCAAGAAGAGCATGCTTTAAACCTTTCTGGGATCCCTGGTGTTGTCTGTGGATGGGGGGAGGAGAACGAGGATGACATTATCCTGGATGATGAGCAGGACCCAGGCCACTACACCGCTTCCAGTTTAGTGCCAATGGAGGCCTACGTGCTCCAGTGTTTTAAGAGGGACCCCGTATAAAAAGCATAAAGGCCAAGGAGCAGTACTGGGTGGCAACGTACTTAGACCCCCATTACAAACACAAAATGACGGAAATGTTACCACAATCACAGAGGGCGGTCAGAATGCAGGGCTTCCAGACCTTGCTGTGTGAAATGCTGCATTCTGCTTTTTCGTGCGCTGACAGAGGAATTTCCAGTCACAGAGAGACAGTTGCGGGTAGCAATCCAACAGTGGTTTAGACATTAATGCCTGTGTGTGGAGTTATTTTGAGGGAACAGCAAATTTACACTGTTATACAAGCTGTACACTCACTACTTTACATTGTAGCAAAGTGTCATTCCTTCAGTGTTGTCACATGAAAAGATATATTAAAATATTTACAAAAATGTGAGGGGTATACTCACTTTTGTGAGATATTGTGTATGTATGTATGTATATATATATACATACATACATACATACATACATACATATATACATACTGCTCAAAAAAATTAGGAACACTTTCTAATCAGAGTATAGCATCAAGTCAATTAAACTCCTGGAATATTGGTCTGGTCAGTTAAGTAGCAGAAGGGGTTGTTAATCAGTTTCAGATGCTTTGGTGTTAATGAAATTACCAACAGGTGCACTAGATGGGAACCTCCAAAACAGAAAATTGTTTTACAGGTGGAGGCCACTGGCATTTTTCCCTTCTCATCTTTTCTGACTGTTTTTCACTAGTTTAGTATTTGGCTAGGGTCAGTGTCACTACTGGTAGCTTGAGGCAATACCAGGACCCTATAGAGGTTGCACAGGTAGGCCAACTCCTCCCGGATGTCACATCAATAGGTGCCATTGCCAGAAGGTTTGCTGTATCTCCCAGCACAGTCTCAAGAGCATGGAGGAGATTCCAGGAGACAGACAGTTACTCTAGGTGAGCTGATTAGGGCCGTAGAAGGTCCTTAATCCATCAGCAGGACCAGTCTCTGCTTCTTTGTGCAAGGAGGAACAGGATGAGCACTGCCAGAGCCCTAAGCAATGACCCCCAGCAGGTCACAGGTCTGAATGTCTCTGAGCAAAGAATCTGAAACAGACTTCATGAGAGTGGCCTGAGGGAACGACATCCTCTAGTGGGCCCTGTGCTCACTGCCCGACACTGTGGAGCTCGATTGGCATTTGAGTACATGTGACAGACGTGAAAAGGTCTGGAGAAGCCATTGAAAACAAAACGTTATGCTGCCTGTAACATCATTCAGCATGACCGATTTGGGGGTGGGTCAGTGATGGTCTGGGAAAGCATATTCATGGAGGGATGCACAGGCCTCACTGCCATTAGGTATCGGGATGAAATTCTTGGACCCATTGTCAGACCCTACGCTGGTGCAGTGGGTCCTGGGTTCCTCCTGGTGCACAACAATGCCCAGCCTCATGTGGCAAGAGTATTCAGCCTGTTCCTGGAGGATGAAGGATTTGATACCATTGAATGGCTCTCATGCTCGTCTGACCTAAATATAGTAGAACACCTCTGGGACATTATGTTTTTGGTCCATCCAACACTGCCAGGTTACACCTCAGTCTGTTCAGGAGCTTAGTGATGCCCTGGTCAAGATCTGGGGGGAAATACCCCAATTTTAACAAAATGGACTAGCCTGCTGCATCATTTTTTCACTTTTAATTCAGCCCTCTGTAGGTTGATAATTTTCATTTCCATCAAATGATGAGGCATCCTTTCATTTCTAACACATGACCCAGTTTATATCAGAATAGATATCCAGCATATTTTTCCCCATTAAGATTCAAAGTGTTCCTTTGATTTTTTTGAGCAGTATATATATATATATATATATATATATATATATATATATATATATATATATATATATATATATATATATATATATATATATATATATATATGTAGCACTACTCCCAAGGGAGCTGCTGGTGATGGGTTTCCCTGGGTTACCATTAGCAACAGTAGCACATTCTGACATGTTTCCAAGTTTTTTTTACCTCAGACAAGGACCAGTCCGGTTTATTTGGTTTTTATGTTTTTTTAGGAACTTGGATAGGAGAAGGGATGAGTGGGATGCTCCAACTGAACTATGCACAATAGGCGGGACGATCAAGAAAAATGCTGATTGATGCTGGTTAACGCTGGCTAATGCTGATTGAGCTAGTCACGGCTAGGCCACTGCTTCACTTTGCACTTGGCTGTGAAAGGTTCTCTTTAAGCTTCCTGAGGTAATTCTGTCCTAAGGCAAGCTATTCCTTGAGGTAGACTGTACTGCTGAACAACTTTGGGGGACCTTCCTGGCACCCCCTTTATCCCTAATCTTCAGGGCTTAACAACTTGGCACCCCCTTTACTGTAACACTCTGGGTTAGCTGGCTCAGTGATCCCCTTGACCTCTCTGGAGTGGTCCCCTCTCTTAGGCAGACCCCTGGGCAGATCCCTGAGTACTCACGACACATTTTTTCCTGAAGTCACACCTGGAAGCATGTGACAGGCTAACTAACAGCTCTGGCCCTCCTGATAAGTAGACAGGGCCACTCTATGCTTTACCTAGCACATAGGAGGGTGCTACACACACACACACACACACATATATATATACACATATATACACATATATGTATATATATATATATACATATACATATATATATATATATATATAGTGTCGACAACAGCCAAGACAAAAACAAAAATGTACCCCAGCATTGCAATATGCAATTCATAAAACTTAAGAAGCATAATTTGTTAAAGACGATTTAAACACTGCAATTCAAAGAAATCATCAAGCACACTTTATTAAAGTAGATGTAGACACAATCACTAAAATCTCATATATGCTTTAACATAATAATGTCACTTGAAAAAAAAGCCAGCAACAGTTAGGTAATGTGCCCCTTGAAAAAAAAACACATGCAGCCTGATTTTGATGTGGTGCATGTGAAGATGGACAGGCTATAAAAAAATATTTACAGTCAGGAAAAATTTGGAAATACAGGGTATGCCTTGTGAAAAAGCGCAAGCAGTCTGTTATGACTGTAGTGCACGTGGACAAAAGCAGCATTGAGGCAAAAAAATTCTTCCCTCCCCCACCCTCCCCAAGATGTACAGCATTTTGCTGCCTACATTTAATGAGGGTGTATACATAGTTTATGAGACCAGTGCTTACAAGTAGGGATGATCGGTTCGGGTCGACCATCGGTTCGGCCCGAACATTGGGTGTTCGAGGTTCGGCCGAATTTAGAACTCTTTGCCCAAAAAGTTTGGAATTTGGCAACCAGAACCGACCAAAATGCAATGCTTCAGGAAATAGGCTTTAAAAGCCCGTGATTGGACCAGAACCATTAGCAAAAGCCAATTGAGGGGGCAGGAGAATGCTAGGAATGTGATTGGAGTGACTAGGGGGTCCCTAGTCCAATCATTAGTGAATACGCCCCCCAGTATATAAGATTGCCCCCGCCATATTCCTAGCATTGTTATACTGGACATGGAAGCTAATTTTACTTTAAAAGTGTCATTTAGCTATTTATTAGTGTGAGGAAAGGGATATCTAGTGTAGTTAGAGTGCTCCGTTACACTTAAGTTAGCTTCAAAAATTTAGTTTCTGTAAGGAAAGTGTTAAGTTTTAAGGGACCGTAGTGTAGTGTAGGGTTAACTGGCAGTGACTGCTATGGCAGGGTGACAAAACCCTTCCATAGCAGGGTGACCGCTATAGAGAAATGATCATTTCTCTGAATTGCTTCGGCACAGGAATATGGCTTCTCACCAGCCAAGCATTTTTCATGCTGCAGGGGCTGCCACTGCCAGTGCTTTTTTGAGGACATGTTTGATGTCAGACATGACATCTGAACATGTGTATAGGGGGTATATATACACATATATGTCTGTATATATACCCCTAGACATATATAGGTGTGATAGTAGCAGAAATAAATGCTTGCGCTAATGAAATCATTTACAGTAATATATTTCTGCTACTATCACACCTATATATGGCTAGGTGTCTATATACATATAATTATGTGTGTATATATACCACTATACACAAGTTCAGATGTTTTGCCTGCCTCAAAAGAACCCAAAAAAATGCCAAAAAAACGCTAGCGTCAAAAAAAAAAATGCCCAGGTGTGTTTTTGCTGGCATTTTTTGGGGGGTTTTGGAGGCAGGCAAAACATCTGAACTTGTGTATAGTGGTGTATATACACACATCCATATATTTATATACACACCTAGACATATATAGGTGTGATAGTAGCAGAAATATATGCTTGCGCTAATGAAATCATTTACAGTAATATATTTCTGCTACTATCACACCTATATATGGCTTGGTGTCTATATACATATAATTATGTGTGTATATATACCACTATACACAAGTTCAGATGTTTTGCCTGCCTCAAAAGAACCCAAAAAAATGCCAAAAAAACGCTAGCGTCAAAAAAAAAAAAATGCCCAGGTGTATTTTTGCTGGCATTTTTTGGGGGGTTTTGGAGGCAGGCAAAACATCTGAACTTGTGCACAGTACCACTATACACAAGTTCAGATGTTTTTCCTGACTGCAAAGAACCCAAAAAAATGCCTGCTATTAAACCGGCAAGGCGTGAAAACCGAGGAGAGAAGCTAACCCCTGAGCTGAAAGTTTTCTAATACATACAATCCTTTTTTTTTCTGGTTCTGGACATGCTACAGAGCTGAAACTTCACAGGTACACCTTTTAGACCCCCCAGACACAAAATCACACAAAAAAAGTTCTTAAAAATTGTCATTTTTGATAAAAAAGCCAATTATTGAAAAAAAAAAAAATAAGAGATTTTTTGATTTTTACTTTGGATTTCAGATTTGGGGGGTCTAAAAGGTGTACATGTGAAGTTTCAGCTCTGTAGCATGTCCAGAACCATAAAAATAAGATTGTTTGTATTAGAAAACTTTCAGATCACCAATATTCCACACCTTGCCGGTTTAATAGAAGGCATTTTTTTGGGTTCTTTGCATATTTTTTTTATTAAATTACATATTTTAAAAGAACATCATTCAATGTACCATACAAAACAAGGTTAAAAAGTAGATCTACTACAGAGCTTGAATTAGGCTGGTCTACGCATTTCGCAGGAGCCCCCGCTTCTTTAGGACCATATTAGATGAATATCATGTATAGCTTTACCTAGTTACATCTGTAGTAGCAAGTAGTATTCGCTAACATAGAAGTCCACTTCAAAAGAAAAAAAGGAAGAAAGCAACATCTCCTGGTGTGAGTATGCCTACTGGCCATGGGACAGATCCAAAATCCTAGAGGTTTGGCTGAAGAGGTAAAGGTAATGGGAGTCACAAATATGATGTATTAGGTCCCCTGAATTGGATTGGTATTCATCTAAGAAATATCCAAGAATCAAATAGAATCCCACATGAACTTGATATATTTAGATGGTCTTCATAGTTTAGCAAGTGCACCTGACCAAGAGGGAAAGAGTAGTAGAAACTTAAGCTGCAAATGTTCCAGACAGGATCACTTCTCTCAACAGTAATGTAAAGAAACCTAAATATGAAATATGGAAACCATTGGGGTTGATTGTGCAATTTGCAAGTAGCTCTAGAGCTTAGTAAATGAAGTAAATCTTCACTTTACAAAGAATACCTAATCACATGCAAGGAAAATTTAAAAAAGGCATTTTTGCTCGCACATGATTGGATGATGGAAGTCAGCAGAGCTCTCCTCATTTACTAATCTCGGGATTATCTGTACTTGTAAAGTCCTCAATCTAAGTGCCTTTAGTAAATTCACCACGTTATGTTTAGTAAATCCACCCCATTACATGTAGTGAAATATATCTATTTTCCTTAATCATTTTGCCAATTTATTTGGAGACCTTTTTTGGGTATATACAAGCATATACTGTACATCAATTGTTGCAAACTCCCCATTTACTCCAAACATAATACAATGTACATGCATATCTAATCCCTTGTTAGAACATATGTCATATGTATTGGGAATACTTTACTTATTCACAATTATTTGAGATATTTTTGGCTCAAATATTCACAAGACAGAATGGGATTATGAATAGACAAGTATACTTACAAAGGTGTGGAACTTGAGCTGTTAGCAGAGGGATGTCATCAATTCGAAGGTTTGACCGATGGATACCAGAGTGACACTTTCAAGAACATCAGAGGATGACAATGGCTATTCTCTCAAGAACAATCAGACCTGTCCAAAGATATAGCAATGACTTTGCCAAATATCACAGCAAAAATCGTTTTAAAACATGATTTCTCAATCAGAGTTCCTCCAGATATTACCAGGGGAAAATAGTATCAAAATTTACTCACACAAAAAGTGGTGGAAGAAGGATTTTTATATTTGTGTGTAATTTTTTATACTAATTTCATTCAATATTTGACATTTTTAAAAGATATTTTTTATTTACTTAATTTAATTTAGTTGTTTTTGACACTCTACGTGTGTCCTGTGAAAGCAACTTCCCTTTGACCAGTATTCTAGTCACTTATTGAATATTTCTATGGTTTAAACCAGGCATGTCCAACCTGGGGCCCGGGGGCCATATGCGGCCCGGAACTGCAGGCAATGTGGCCCACTGGCCCCTGCCAACTTTTTTTTTTTTGCTGGGGAGGAAGGAAGTTGAGTCGGGGGCACGACCACAGCGGCTTCCAACTAACTGTAGGCAGAGGCTGCCTCGGAAGGGGGGGGGGAGTGCCGCCGGATTAAGGATAGACAGCACATTGGTGACATCTATCACAGGAGCCGGTCCAGGAGGCAGGACTTCACATGACAGTGGTCGTCGGGTAAGCAGGAGATCCCCATTTTGTAATCCAGCGGCTCTCCTCTCTCTTCATTGAAGACTGCATTGGATGGGCATGCACTGGTGAGGCTTTATTGGATGGGCATGCACTGGTGAGGCTACATTGAATGGACACTGATTAGGCTGCATTGGATGGGCACAAACTGGTGAGGCTGCATTGGATGGGCACTGGTGAGGCTGCATTGGATAGGCACTGATCAGGCTGCATTGGATGGGCACTGATCAGGCTGCATTGGATGGGCATGCACTGGTGAGGCTGCATTGTATGGGCACTGGTCAGGCTTCTTTGGATGGACATGAACTGGTGAGGCTGCTTTGGATGGGCACTGATCAGGCTGCATTGGATGGGCACACACTGGTGAAGCTGCATTGGATGGGCACTGTTTAGGCTGCATTGGATGGGCACGCACTAGGCTGCAGGTGCTGTGCGATCACCCAGATGTCGCGTGAGACTTAGGATGTCTGCAGTCAGTGACAGAGTCGCTGCTTCCTGTATAGTTCCACCTCTGTCACAGGGGGAGTGATATGAAATGCACCCCTCCTCTGCCTGTGACAGGAGCTATACAGGAAGCAGCGGCTCTGCTCTCTACTTCAGCTGCTGCTTCCTCCAGCAGTACCCGACATCATAACCAGCAGTACCCACCAGCAGTACCCCCCATCAGTACCCCTCCATCAGTAACCGCCAGCAGTCTGCAAAATAAGTAGAAAAGCTATGTGCATTAGCGTGTGTAAATTGTTGCAATATGTTTTTTAATAACTAGTTGTATTTTGTCATAATATGTCATGTCCTTGATCATACATGTATGAATAAGGACATGACATTTTCTGGCTGCCTAAGTCACATGTGCTATGGGTGCAACTAGCCCCCAGGACATAACTGTAAATATCCCAGCATGTGTAGTGTTTCTGACTCCTACCACCATGACCACTTCATGGTGGTTAGAGTGTTCCTTTAATATCTCTCAGAAGAAGTAAACCTCTGAATACTGATTCCATTTCATTTAATCATCCTCTAGTTGTGTTAAATTAGTGTGTGTGTGTGTGTGTGTGGGGGGGGGGGGGCTGACGGTGCGGTGGCGTGGGAAGGGCACAAGGGCATTTTGTTACTTATATACCTTAACTATTGTATATATTTTATATGCGGCCAGAGAAAATTTCTCTACACTCAATGTGGCCCAGGGAAGCCAAAAGGTTGGACACCCATGGTTTAAACCATGTTACCTCTTTATTAGCAATAAAAACTGACAGGGGTTCTAATTCTCCACTATATCCATCCCTCTGGATATCACATCAGATAAAATACTGCATAGTTTCATGATCAAAAAACTGCATACTGTATATCGATGAAATACGGCATGCCATATTTAGTAGCTTTTTTTGTGAATTGCAAAAAAAAATTTGAAAAACACCATGAGTTATTTTACTGCAAATTTTAAAGAGGAAAATACAGCTTTGTGAATGGAGCCTATTGTTCTTGAGTTTAGAAAATGTAGAATATGAAGAGTCCAAAAATAATAGATGTAGAAAGATTATCAACATGTTGCAGTTACAATTTAGAATCCCTATTGTTGCATTGTACTTAGTGATGGGCCAAACAACCCCCGGTTCGGTTCGCACCAGAACATCTCGAATAGGGGAAAAGTTCTAAGAATCATTCAAACCCTATCAACCACTTAAGCCCCGGAAGATTTTACCCCCTTCCTGACCAGGGCCTATTTTGTGATCCGGCACTGCGTGAATTTAACGGACAATTGCGCGGTCGTGCAACGCTGTACCTAAACAAATTTGATGTCTTTTTTCCCCCCACAAAAAGAGCTTTCTTTTGGTGGTATTTTATCACCTGTGTGATATTTTGATCATGCGCTATAAACAAAAAAAGAGTGACAATTTTGCAAAAATAACAATATTTTTCACATTTTTTAAATGAAATTCCCCCCCCCAAAAAAAATGTAAAAATCAAAACATTTTTGACCAATTTGTTTTCTGCTACATATGCTTGGTAAAAAAAATCACAATAAGCGTATTTTGATTGGTTTGCGCAAAAGTTATTGCGTTTAATAACTAAGGGAAAGATTTTTGTCATTTTTGTTGTTTTTTTTTTTTAACGAGTAATGGCGGCGATCTGCAATTTTGTTTTGCGGGACTGCGACATTGCGGCGGACAGATCGGACCCTTGACTGACATTTTTGACACTTTTGGGGGTACCAGTGACATTACTACAGTAATCAGTGCTATAAATATGCACTGTTACTGTAAAAATTACACTGGCAGGGAAGGGGTTAACTTCTTTGGGGAAGGAGGGGTTAAGTATGTCCCTAGGGGCATGTTTCTAACTGTGATTGGACATGGCTACTGGTGTAAGAACAGAGATCAACGGTCCTACATAGTAGAACCGTGTGATCTCCATTTTTACACAGGGGAGAATGACAGGCGGCTTTGTTTACATTAGCCGCCTGCCTTTCTCCCTTCACGGCGCACAATCGCGAGTGACCGGCGGACACGCACTGACTTGTTAGAGAACGAGCCGGAGCTATTGGCTCACAAACTAGTGACAGGCTAGTGACGTATCGGTATGTCACTTTGCCTGGCCGGGGCTGACCGCCGCAGTATATGTACTTGCGGCGGTCGGCAACCGGTTAAAGTCCATGGGACACGGACATGAAAAATCAAAAGTCCTCATTTTAAAGGCTTTATAAGCAAGTTATTGCCATAAAAAGTGTATGGGGACCTGGGGGCTGCCCTGGGGGACATGTATCAATGCAAAAAAAATGTTTTTAAACAATAATTTTTAAAGGAGCAGTCAATTTTAATGATGCTTAAAGTGAAAAAATAAAAATGAAAAATTCCTTTAACCACTTGCCGACTGCTCACACTAATATTACTGCGGCAGTGCAGCTCCCCTGGGTCCAGCGACGTAGACTTCACTGGACATAGACTTCACTAGGCGTCACTGGACTCCTAGTGATTCACCGCCGGAGGCGCACTCCCAATGTGTTTAGACACAGCGGGAGTCGGGGCGGGGGAAGGGGAGGCGGCGATTGTCGCCTTTCTCCTCCGATCGTCTGGGAAACTGGGAATGTCATATAGTAGAATGTGAAAAAAATATAGTTTTTTTTTCAAAATGGTCGCTATTTTTTTGTTTATAGCGCAAAAATTACAAATCGCACAGGTGATAAAATACCACCAAAAGAGAGCTCTATTTGTGGGAAAAAAAGGACATAAATTTAATTTGGGTGCAGCGTCGGATGACCGCGCAATTGTCTGTTAAAGTAACGCAGTGCCGAATCGCAAAATAGGGCCTGGTCAGAAAGGGGCAAATCCTTCCAGGGCTGAAGTGGTTAAATATTGTGTTTGGGGGAGGTCGTTGCAGCAATACTGACATTTTTAAAGGAAAAAAATGTAATTTAAACTTGCTTGTGGCTGTAATGTATTGTCAACTCCCGGCAATACAAATAAAAAAAAATGCCGTATGTTCCCCCCTCCAGTCCATACCAGGCCCTTAAGGTCTGCTATGGATTTTAAGGGGAACCCCATGCCAAAATTAAAAAAAAAAAGGGTCCCCCAAGTTTTTACCCCAATCTTTTTAAATTTACATTTACTTTTTACAATATTTTTTTAAAATTCAGCTCTCAGCAGGGAAGCCTTAACAACCTATTGACTGTGCACTCGGTGAGCGAACATCCTGCTAAGTGCCGAGAAAATTTAGGTGTTAGACGAGTGCCTGAAAGGGCAATGTTTAGACCAAACTTATGCTCAACCCAAACCGTTCACCCATCCCTAGTGGTGCCTGAACACTGTAACCCCTCACAGTTACTCCTGCTGGGTGCAGGAAGGGTCCCTGCTTTTAAAAATCAGAAACAAACATTGAAATTACATATATTTATCATACAGGTGCAGAAAAATTGGGCCTTGGGTGTTGGTGGTGCCTGAACATTGTAACCTCTCACAGTTACTCTTGCTGGGAGCAGGAATGGGCCCTACTGTTAAAATTTAGAAACAAACATTGAAATTACATACAGGTGCAGAAAAATTGGGCCTTGGGTGTTGGTGGTTCCTGAACACAGGTGCAGAGAATCGGGCCTTGGGTGTTGGTGGTGCCTGAACACTGTAACCCCTCACAGTTACTCTTGCTGGGTGCAGGAACAGGCCCTGCTGTTAAAAATTAGAAACAAACATTGAAATTACATGTACTGTCATACAGGTGCAGAAAAATTGGGCCCTGGGTGTTGATGGTGCCTGAACACTATAACCCCTGACAGTTATTCTTGCTGGGTGCAGGAACGAGCCCTGCTGTTAAATATTAGAAACAAATATTAAAATTACATGTACTCGTCATACAAGTGCAGATAAATTGGGCCTTGGGTGTTGGTGGTGCCTGAACACTGTAACCCCTCACAGGTACTCTTGCTGGGTGCAGGAACGGGCCCTGCTGTTAATAATTAGAAACACAAATTGAAATTACATGCACCTGTGGTACAGGTGCAGAAAAATTGGCCTTGGGTGTTGGTTGTGCCGTAAACTAAAAACATTGTTGGAAGCTAGCATAATCAAGATTCAGGAACAGGATAGGCAGCAAAGGCAGTCTTCAAGGGATGCCAGATCCCTAGTAAATTCAGTCAGTTACATCAGCATCAGAGGCTTTATACCTGCTGTTGATTCAGGACTGATTAATTTTTATAAATGTCAGCCGGTCAATGGAGTCTGTGGACAGATGCACTCTTTTATCTTTCACAAAACCTTCAGCAGCACTGACTGTCTGTTCGGAAAGTACACTGGAAACAGGACAAGCCAATGGCTCGCTTGCATATTGAGCAAGTTCTTGCCAGTGGTCCATCTTCAAGACCTAGTAACCCAGTGGATGCTCAGTTGGAAAGGTATCCAAGTCTGCTCTTGCCCCTAGATAATCCTGCACCATATGCTGCAGACATTGCAGATGGTTGCCTAAACCTAACAGCCCTGGGCACTGAGGTCTAAAGCATACTAAAGCATTGTTTAAAGGCATCTGTCAGCTGGCCGCCTTCTCCACCGCTTCTCCTTTGACCGAACGAAGTGTAAGTTTGAGGAGGCGTGAGATTTTGAGTCCTCTGGGTCACTAAGGATGACATTGTCAGGAGCAACCTCTCCCCAGCCACTTGCATAATAAATAAAGTAAATAAAGTATATTAAGTACATAAATAAATAAGTAAATAAATTAATAAAAAAAAATGTACATTGATTTTTCATCACTTTATAGCCATGTGCTTCATTTAAGGTCCCAAACCTCCCTCCTCCTTTATTTTTTTTTACGATTCCACGAAGCATGTTCTCCAGCAGGAAGACTAAAGAGACAGTGTTACTGATGCATGCATTGTCGCGGCTCACCATCCTTGTGGCCTCCTCAAATGGTGACAGGACAGTGCATCCATCCTTTATCAGCAGCCACTGGTGTGGTGAAAAGAAGCCAAGCTCCCCTGAGCCGGTCTTTGTGCCATACTCACACAGGTACTCATTGATGGACCTGCTGCAGCATTGCCAATGTTGAGTTCCATCTGGTGGGTGTGTCACAAATGAGGCGGTTGGTGGGAAGGTTGAATTCCCGTTGAATGTCAGCAAGCCGAGCACTGGCATTGTAGGACCACTGGTAATGGCCACATACTTTTCTGGCCTGTCTCAGAAGATCTTGTAAGCCTGGGTACCTGTTCAAAAATGCTGCACCACCAAATTAAGGACATGTGCCAAGCATGGAAAATATGTCAAGTGTCCCTGTCGGAGTGTGGAGAGAAGGTTGGTGCCATTGTCACATACAACCATTCCTGGCTCAAGCTGCTGTGGTGTCAACTACCTCTGAGCCTGCCCCCGCAGAGCTGACAGAATCTCTGGCCCGGTGTGGCTCCTGTATCCTACACAGATCAACTGAAGCACTGCATGACATATTTTTGCCTGACTGCTTGCATAGACCCTTGCATGCACTGCTAGTTCAGAAGACAATTTAGCAGAAGAGGCCATAGAGGAAAAAGACAAGGAGGGGGTGGAGCAGACAGATGTAGCAGAATCCCGTGTGTCCGTACTGCAGCCGGACGCGGGATTGCTCAAGACTCAATTTTGCTACATGCCCGTAATCACATGGATACATGTAAGTGTAACTGCCTGTATTATACACAATAAACTGGGGGTAATGCACTATTGTTGGTCCATTTGAATCTTTCTACATGTACCAATTGCGGAGCCATAAGGAGACAGGACACCATCTATCTTGGGATCATTGTATCAGTTGACAGCTATATTCTGGAGTGAGGAGAACTCTATTCCCTATGCTAAGTTTATTTGACATCTGGTAAGCGGTTTGCAGTGTGCATACACACCGGGTGAAGGTGCATGGGAATCAAGTTGACATTTTTATATGTATAATACTCACGCTATATATAAGTTTTATCTGGTAAGAAGATTAACCTGTCGGTGGTGGGGATCGTCTCACGTGGATATCACAATTATTGAATTGAGTTAACAAGATTCACATCATCATTCAAGTCACAAAAGTTTATTAGTTCATTTTTTGCATATTACACAAGGATGGACTTTTAATTTTGGACTTTTTCTTCACATATGTTTTCATTATATTTGCACTATTGTGAATAGTACCATTATAGTCAGTTTAGCGCACCAATTATTTTTCTCAAAGATGTAGCAGAATCACCACCAATGTTTTGGAGGTGTGGTGGCAGATCAAGCTCCAGCACCCTTCCCAGCTGCCAGCAGAGTTACCCAGTGCGCCGTGAAGTAAATGTAATGTGCCTGACCATGCCTGCTGGACCATGAGTCAGCAGTAATGTGCACCTTCCTGCTCACCACTCTGTCCAACAAGGCCATAACATTGCCTTCCACATGATGGTACAGAGCTGGAATGGCCTTACGTAAAAAATTCTTTTTGGAACCTTCCACTGGGGTACAGCACATTCCGCCTTTTCAGGAAAGGGGCAGAGTCTACCAGATAAAAGAGCAGCAGTTGTAGTGCTAGCAATTTGGCTAAGCTTGCATTTAGACACTGAGCATGTGGATGGCTGGGACAGTATGTTTTTTTTTTACGGTTCAACAACTGGGTTAGTGAAATTTGCCTGCTTGTCAAATTAACAGGTGGTGTACTGCTAGCAGATTGGGTGCAAGTACCTGTGGCACCCATTGCTATACCATCACCCCTCTCAGTGCAGGTTTTTGAGAGGACTTGAGGTATAGTAGGGGGTAGAGATCCCAGATGAGGAGCAAGAAGTCTGCATTTTATTATGATGTGGGTCTTTCAGGTGCTGTTGCCAATGGACTGCATGGCAGGTCGTCATATGTTCTGTCAAGCATGTGGTGCCCAAGCGACTGGTGTTCTGGCCACGCTTGATCCGCCTCAGACAGAGATTGCAAACAGAAACGCTGCGGTCTGCTGTACATGTTGTAAAAAGCCCACAACAATGAACTTTTGGCAGGGAGTTAACAGCACCCTGCACCTGTGGAACTCTGTGGTGTGATGCAATAAGGTGGCTGCCCTTAGGCCAGCCCCTGGAGAAAATCCTGCCTTATGGAGTTGTGCTGCCTCCGCTTCCTCCTCACTTTCCTCCTCTATTCTCTCAGGCACCCATGTATGGTCAGTGACCTCATCATCCTCTCCCTCCTTGTCACTGGAGCAAACTTGGTAGTATGCTGCAGCTTTTGGAACATGACTGCCAGTTTCTTGTCCGTCATTGTCACCCCCTCTATCTAGGCTCACGTTATTCCTTTCCTCAACCTGGGAACCAACATTGGAGCATTCAAATAGCTGCGCATCCTCCAGAATCATGTAACCGACACTATGATTGAATATGTCAGGTGACTCCTCTGTGCATGATGGTGAGGCTACAGAACGAGTAGCTGTGGACAAGGAGCCTGTGGAGTAGGCCACTTTGGCAGTTGCGGTGGAAGGCAAACTAGTTTGAGCCTGGGTGAGGAGGATGAAGATGGCACCTGCGACACAAAAGGGGGACATCGAAAAATGCCCTAAATACAGTGTTGCTGCGCCAAAAAAAAAAAGAACCCACTGCTGACGCAGAAGGAATAGCACCTGTGACACAAAAGGGAGGACAGCAATTATGCCCTAAATACAATTAGTGCTGCTGCGCCAAAAAAAAAAACCCACTGCTGATGCAGAAGTAATAGCACCTGCGACACAAAAGGGAGGACAGCAATTATGCCCTAAATACAATTAGTGCTGCAGCGCCGCAAAAATAAAAAACACTGCTGATGGAGAAGGAATAGCACCTGCGACACAAAAGGGGGGACAGCAATTATGCCCTAAATACAGTTAATAAAAAGACCGCCACTGCTGATGCAGAACTAATAGCACATGCAACACAGAAGTGGGAGTACTAAGATTGTAGCAACAGAACCTGATACTGCAAAAAAATAAAAAATTTAAAAGAAAAAAATATATATCAATGAAAAAAAAAATGGGATCTGTGGGGTGACACAGAGTGCTGTATACACCCAACACTTTAGTGGCCCCACTACACTGTGTTACACAAGAATCACAGCACAGCACTACACTGACTGCACTACACTGTGTTATACAAAAATCAGACCTACACTGCACTGCAGTACACTGTGTCATACAAGATGAATCAGCACTACACTAAACTGACTGCAGTACAATGTGTTACACAAGAATCAGCCCTATACTACAATACACTGACTGAATTAATTATGAAAACACAATCCACAAACTACCTGCCTAATCTCCACTTCTAATCTCCCCTAACCCACTACACACGGCTGCCGTGTAAGCATATAGTGTGGGGTGTGGACTTAGCCCTTGAGCCATGATTGGCTAAAGGCACCCAGCCTGACAGGACATTGTGCTGGGATTGGCCGAAGCATACAGGTCAGGTGCATGCTTTGACCACTCACAAGCACTTAATGCACAGCTATCACACAGTGCATTATGGAGCAAACTTCCCGCCAAGCACCACTTTTGTTTGTGTGTTTGGCGAACACATGAATACCCAATTTTAAAGTCGACTTACATTTGACTCGAACATTCAGCCCATCCCTAATTATGATGTGCATTTTCTTTATCCACTTGCAAATTGTATAGACTTTTTTGCATGTGAAAATTTTTTAAGAAATTTTTAGAAACCTAGAATGACATTGGACTGCTCCTAGCTTTGTAGAATACAGAAGAAGTGCATTGCAGAATAAAAACTTTTTAGTACATTTTGTAAAAGTAGTAGACAAAGGTTTTTTGCAGATGAGAATTTATATACATTAACTCCTTGCTGACCGCCCCACCTACATTCGTACATCACGTGATTCTGCCCTCTCGGGTCTGGGGCTCCCACGTGCACCACCCACAATCCGCTTCTGCTATGATTGGACACAGTGGAAGCCAATCAGCAGGTCCAGGGGACCTGATATCCGCCGGGACCCGCCTATTTTTCTTTAGGCAGACAGACTGGCGGTCTGCCTATGTGAACATGGCAGATCGTTGTTCTGTGACAGGGGTAGATAGAGATCCTGTGTTTCTGCTAAGCATGGATCTCTGTCTTCCCACAGTTAAAGCACCCCCCCACACAGCAAGCACTCCCTAGTAACACATTTAACCCTTTGATCACCCGTGATGTTAACCCCTTCCAGTGTCATTAGTACAGTGGCAGTGCATATTTTTCTAGCACTGATAACTATATTGGTGTCACTGGTCCCCATGAAAGTGTCAAAAGTGTCACTTAGTGTCCCGCTATTACTAATAAAAAAAAGAAATAAGTAAAAATTCCATAAAAATATCCCATAGTTTGTAAACGCTATAACTTTTGCTCAAACCAATCAGTATATGCTTATTGGGATTTTTTTTTACCAAAAACATGTAGCAGAATACATGTTGGCCTACATTTATAAAGAAATTTGATTTTTAAAATTTTTTTGTTTTATAGCAGAAACATAATTGTCGGTATTTTTTTGTTTTTATTGTTGTTCTAGTATGTGCCTGGAGGTAAAACTATGTTACAAATGGGTATCATTGTTTTTTTTTTTTTGTGTATTTGGTGCGCCACAATACTTTTTGTATGACGCAAAGTCGGCCACTTCAATATCTTGTTGAGTAGATTACACGCTTTCCATATGAAAAGAAAATACATATGAAATGCAAATCCTCAAAAGCCTAATCCTAGCTCTTAAATATTATTGTGTTACTTCCCAAGATACAAAGTGCATTTTACTGTTTTTTATATAAATGATTCCAGTTCCATTTATTCTTAACAGATTAAAAGAAAATCTATCATGTACATATAAGAGAGGAGAAAGGGATTTTTAATATTACAGCTAAAAGTACACTGAGACTACCATCAGTTTAAGGAAATATTAATTAGGGGCTTCAGAATCTATTTGTTTCATAGAGATCTAAAGCTCAGTTGGATTGACCCAGTAAAAATGAGTCAAATGTATTTCATGCTCATGTCGTTGGGATTTCAGCAACCCATTAACTAATTGCATTCAATAAAAATCATTATGTAGAGCAAATAGAAAAGTAGGACAATGGTCTGCAATACTCCTTCATGAAATCACTCCTCTTGTCACTGGAAGTATATACATGGTAAACTGAAAAACTGAGCTGCATTTTCCATTTACTTTGGGCAATGAGACAGTCTATTTTACTATGTTTCATCAGTGATAAATGCATCTTATACAGTTAACAGTTTGCATGTTAAAGGGAATGCATAGTGGTTTTGTACATATATGTTAGGTTGACTGGTTCACGATCTGTTCTGTGAAAATAGAGGAGTTTATAGACAGCTTCCCCCATAGCAGCCACATTTCCCTTAAGGCCAGTATGCTCAACCGTACTTGATAGCCTCCAAGGTTTGGGGTGCAATGCCATATTCACTGGACTGGGAGGCTCCACAGCAACTCTCTGACAGGTTCACATACTGTGACAGATAACCTTGCAGTGCAGAAATTGTTCAAGGCAGGTACAATATGCTGATGTGAACAGGGCTGGTTGGACACCAGTTTGCAAAGGTCTAGACTGGCTTAAAGGCATTGCCAATTTTCCAATCGAGGGTCAAGGCAGAGGGTCGATGGTGAGTTGGTTTGTATCCAGGCAAGAGATCAAGGCAGGTGGGGATTGAAGGCATAATGCAAATCCAGGCAAGAGTTTAGGACAGGCTGCAGTCAGGTAGGTAGTCCATAAAGCAGTCAAGGGTAAGCAACAGGAGCTATCAGGGACAAAGTGAGGCAGGGCATGAGGTGCAGTAGCAAGTAACTACACACTAGCAAGTGCCCAGGGCCCTAGGAATGTATAGCTCAAATGGAGCACCACAGCACCGCAGCCAAAGAGGAAAAGGCTAGACAGATGGAGATGACCCGCTATCTAACAATGAGGATGCCCTCCAAGAGCAGCACCACTGCTGGCCAAAAGGAAGGGGAAAGGGGTGTTGCTACGAAAGCCAGGAAGGAAGACGAGCTGGTAGATAGCTGTAGAAGGAGAGGCAGCTGGTGCGGTCACAGAATGAGACAGTAACAAAAAGAGGTTTGTTCCCCTAGTGGTGGGACTTTTCAGGCACTCATGAAAATTACAAATATAACATACAAAAAAATAATTTTATTGAGAAAATTATACACATGTTAAAAAAAAGTAACAGGTACATAAAAAAAGTAAAAGTAACATTACACATGGTGCAGGTGATTGTCAGACGCATTTGACGCTTTTCGAAGCAAAACACTTCTTCCTCAGGTGTATGTCTGACCTTTGTAGTGATTTTTATCAGCCGCATTTATGTGTAGTTCACACCGTTTGCAAGAATTAAAAACAACCAGTCTATGAAACCTGTCTGACGGGTCACGATGAAAACGCATATCCATAAGAAATTGGTGTCCCAGCAAGACTATCCGAGGTGCATATTCCCCAGCGTGGGCCTATTGGACAACTGAAGTACCAATAAATAGGAGCCCTTAGTATATGTGAAGAAGTGATGACCGAGGCTCGCGGCAGGCAGGGTGCTACAGTAGGAGCATTCCTCATTATTCTGCCAATATGATCTCTGTGAATTATGGCCAGTACTTCTTTTTTTAAATATTGGGTGGAGTGAAGAAGCACTAGGATACCTGACTTTAATTGCTGTCTGTGTTTCTGCTGGGAAGATTCAACCTCCAATAGGGACACCTGTTTTGGTGACAAAATGTCTACTGTCTCACTTTGGAGTGATTTTCTCTTACTTTTGTTGTGACTTTGAGTCAGGGAAAAAAAAGGGAAGTCTCCTTATTGGCACTCAGACAGCAAAATAAAACCTGACGAGAATTTTAGTTGTTCTATGCTCTATCCAAAACTAAAAACAAAAATTTCCACATTAAAAAAAAAGTCTATCACTTTTACTTTTTGAATAAAAAATAATACTTTAGGCTTAGACAAAATATATTACTTACAATGAATTATTTAAAGAGGTAATAAACTCAGATTTTTTTTACTTGTGCCTACATGAAAGCCTATGATAAAGCTTACCTGTAGGTACAGTTAATATCTCCTAAACTTGCACCGTTTAGGAGAGATTCACACTGCATGCAGCCAGTGTAGTCAGCAGCGCATCTGCTCTGAAGGTCCGGCAAAATGGGCCAGGCCTTCAGAGCTCGTGCCAAAAATGAGGGCATGCGTGAGAGTTACGTCATCGTGGCTCCAGCCACTCATGTAGCCAGAGGCCGCAAACCCGGAAGGAAGACCCGGTGAAGATGGAAGCCCTGTCAGCCATGAGTAGGTAAGCTTTAGGGTAAGTCTTGCATAATGTGCTAGTATGTGATGCATACTACCACATTATGACATTGCTTTTCAGGATTTCCTTTTTCAAAGATGCTGTTTACTATCGTTTTAACTGCTTTGATTACAAGCATTATATATGTAAGACATATAAAAAATAAAGTCATGCAAATATACGGTATGTTTTTTTTCCAGCATGTAGAATAATAGTGATATAATGCTGAAAAGTGCTGTATTTGCATATATTCCATATTTCCATATTGGTGGATTTATGATCTTTCCCAAGCATGATGTGCATGGTTATTATATTTTAGTTTTGTAACTGATATTCCAGTTTGTTATAGTCTTTGTTTGTGTTCGGGGCACTTCGCCCTAAGCAGTCCAAGTAATTTTACACTTGCAACATTCTGCAGTGTCTGCTTGCTTCTTTTGAGAATTGGGCTTAAAGATACTGATTAGTGTGAAAATTAGTTTGGAGTTATTCTTATCATTGAAAGGAAAAGTAATCCAAAGGAATTTCTGATAAGGTTGCAAAAATAACATCTGAATCACTGAACAGAAAAGGTACAGCACAGAAAAGGATTTCTACACACTTTTTTTTTTTTAACTTTAATCTAGCACCAGCAAAATGAGCCCATTTGATAAACAGGAAGATTTAGAATAGTTTAAAAGTAAGGGCCGGTTCACATTTGTGCGGCTGCGGCGATCGCATGTACAGTTGTGTTCAAAATTATTCAACCCCAACTGAAATTGATTGTTTTGGCCAGTTTGACATTGATTTTGATCATTCAGTCATCCTGCTTACAATTAAATCAAAGAGGCACGTGTAGGTCAGACAAATATAACATAACATTTATAATGAAATAACCACAAATGTCTTTTCTGTGCTCACATCATTATCAGTTTTATTCAACCCCCAAGTGACATTCAAACTTAGTACTTAGTACAACATCCTTTTACAGTTATAACAGCTTTTAAACGTGAAGCATAGCTTGACACAAGTGTCTTGCAGCGATCTACGGGTATCTTCGCCCATTCGTCATGGGCAAAAGCCTCCAGTTCAGTCACATTCTTAGGCTTGTGCACTGCAACTGCTTTCTTTAAGTCCCACCAGAGGTTCTCAATCGGATTTAAGTCTGGTTCCTGTGATGGCCACTCCAAAATGTTCCAGCCTTTAATCTGCAACCATGCTCTAGTGGACTTGGAAGTATGCTTGGGATCATTGTCCTGTTGAAAGGTCCAACGTCTCCCAAGCCTCAGGTTTGTGACGGACTGTATCACATTGTCATCCAATATCTCCTGGTACTGAAGAGAATTCATGGTACCTTGCACACCCTGAAGCTTCCCTGTACCTGCAGAAGCAAAACAGCCCCAAAGCATGATTGACCCCCCGCCATGCTTCACAGTAGGCAAGGTGTTCTTTTCTTCATAGGCCTTGTTCTTCCTCCTCCAAACATAGCGTTCATCCATGGGCCCAAACAGTTCTAATTTTGTTTCATCAGTCCACAGAACACTATCCCAAAACCTCTGTGGTTTGTCCACATGACTTTTGGCATACTGCAGTCGACTCTTCTTATTCTTTGGAGACAGCAAGGGGGTGCGCCTGGGAGTTCTGGCATGGAGGCCTTCATTACGCAGTGTGCGCCGTATTGTCTGAGCAGAAACTTCAGTACCCACATCTGACAAATCTTTTCTCCGTTCCTCAGCAGTCACACGGGGGCCTTTCTCCACTCTACGCTTCAGGTAGCGCACAGCAGTCGAAGTCAGCATCTTCTTTCTGCCACGACCAGGTAGCGTTTCAACAGTGCCCTTTGCCTTGAATTTGCGAATGATGCTTCCTATGGTGTCTCTTGGTATGTTTAACATCTTTGCAATCTTCTTATAACCATTGCCCTTCCTGTGAAGAGTAATCACCTCTTCTCTTGTCTTCCTGGACCATTCTCTTGACTTCACCATGTTTGTAACCACACCAGTAAATGTCTAGAAGGAGCTGAGTATCACAGTCATTTTAAAGCTGCCTAATTGATGCTTATTAGGCTTTATTGCTGCTCCCTGACATCCACAGGTGTTTTCAATACCTGATTGAAAACACTTCAATGAACCTCTGCTCTTCAGAGTGGTAGTCTTTAAGGGGTTGAATAATTGTGTCAATGAAGAATTCACAAAATAAACATTTACTACTGTATTACAAAACCAATTGATGTCATTTTAGTTGCATATGGTTCTTTAAAAAGTGCTTGTAGGATTTCATTCTGAATACAATTACAAATGTACACTAAATTCCCTAAAACCCTTTACAGCATTGGGGGGTTGAATAATTTTCAACACAACTGTAATTCGGAGCGCACTGCTCCTTCATTACATGCAATCAGATGTGCGGATGCAAATTCAGCCATACACTTTGTGTTCCCAGCATAGCTAGAGAGCTGACCACGCTGTGCTCTCCTGTTTAGTGTGGTCAGCTTTTGATAAGAAAGTAAAGGGACTGGATACAAGTACATGATACAGCAGGCACATATTAGGAATATGAAGTTTTGGGGTAACAAATGCTTTAATTCTCATGAACATGAAACTGAAATGTATATTTCTTTTTTGCTATTTATAACATCATAAACAATACAGAGTCAATTAAAGAGTCATCCGAGTTAGTTAACAGATGCATGCTTTGTGGGGTACCCATTCTAAACAGTGCTATGTATAATTGTTATTAATGGAGATTCAGATGTCTAAGATCTATTTCAGCTAAGCTTTTGTTCTGAATTTATCATCATATTTAATGGTAGCTGCACAGGAAATTGTTGCTTTTAAAGTGTATAAAGTATTATATACTGTAGGCATTAATGGTAACCTTTGGAGATGAATAATCATTTAGTCTGCATAGTTCTCATCCTGTATGCTAATCGTTATTATCACTCCACAGCTACAACAAAGCAGCATACTTCTACACAGTTTTTTTTTTTTGCTTCTTGATGGAATGTGCAAAGGCGAAAATCACTCAGGGACTCGCATGATTATTTGCAGACATAAGAGCAGTCTTTTCTATCACTGCTACGAAATCTTGTTGGCAAGCTAAACTGTGGCATTGCACACACTAAAATGCTTTAGAAAGCAAACCCACACGTAAGCAGTGTGCTAAAAATAAGATGTTTCTATGTATGATTAGAAAAAGACTACGAGGCACCCAGCCAATGTGTGTGTAAGATAGAGACAGAAGTCAATGGGTATTATAAAAAAAAAAGATTGAAGAATTAAAAATGGTACGGTTTGCAGATGATGTCCTCCTAACATAGCCCAGAATAACCCTCTCTAATCTTCATAGACTATTAGATGAATTTGGAAGTATGTCTGGCTATAAGGTCAAACCCTCTAAATCAGAAGCTTTACTGCTCAGTCTTTCACTTCTTAAGGTGCAGTATTTCTCGGGATCATTCCCTTATGCATGGAAGTCTACTGCCAGCTACGGCTCCCTATATGGAGCTAACTTCAAACCTCTGTTTATGACTATAAGAGCCCTCTTAACTAAATAGAAACACTATCGGATCTCTTGGCTGGCTCATGTGGCATCGTTTAGAATGACAATCTTGCCAAAGATTCTATATTGTCTCTTGACTCTCCTGATCCCAGTCCCTTTGAAACATTTCCAAAGTCTGCAGAAGGATCTTCTGAACTTCACGTGGAATCACAAATGACAAAGAATAGCTCAATCAGTTCTATTTGCCTCCAAGGATGATGGGGGCCTAGCGTTTTTAAATTTTATACAGTATTATTATGTAGCACAATGAGTTACTCTACCAGCATATAATCAATAGACTGAGGTAGATAAACTGTGGGTGGCCTCAATTCAGCTGAAAAATTTACTTTGGAATGTTGATGCTGAAATCCCTTCCTCCTCCCTCTTGCACTCCATGGTGCTCCCACGCAGTATGTTGAGACAGTTGAAAAATGGACACTTCCTTCAATCTGAGGCTTTTCTTTTGACAGCCTTCCTGTATACCCAAAGATTTCCCCTTGGTTGGTGAAAAACTTGTTTCATTTTGGTCATCTAGTTGACCCCAGGATGAAAATACTTTTATCCTTTAAAGACCTTTGAGGGAAACATTACCTACCCCATAGAGCTTTCTTTGGCTACCTCCAATTGCGACACTATGCCTCTTCTTATGCTCCTAATCTCCAATTCTCGAAATTGTCCACATTTGAACGAATAGTCCTCGCGGGCCCATCGCAAAAAAGTCTAGTTTCTGATATCTACAAGCTATTGAATGAGTATAATATGGATACCAGGGTAAGCATACATGCTCAGGTGGGAACAGGCTCTTAGGGAGGAATTGCCCATAGAACAGTGGAGGATTAAATGGTCTCAGGCAGCCAAAAGTTCAATCTGAATCCTCTATAAAGAGAATGCGTATAAGGTACTTTATTCTGGTACACGACCCCTGACCGTCTACATGTCATATATCCCTCAACATCGGACCGCTGCTGGCGATGTCGTCATGGTACACTGTTCCACATTTATTGCCAATGTTCCATCTTGCAACTGTATTAGAATTCAAGTACAGGATCTTTTCCAACAATTACTTGACCTGGACATTCCCCCAAAATTTTTCTATTAGGGTTACTCCCCCCTAGGTTACCTAGATTAGCAAAACAATTAGCATCTCATATCTTGACACCTGCAAGGTGTTTGGTGGCTCTGCAGTGGAAACGGCAGTCACGGACACGGTAGAACTCCATAATGCGGTGTGGGAGCCCTGGCACTTGAGAGAGTGCAGAACTGAAGTCAGGGGGCTACACCTGTGATTGTTCTATTCTATTCTCTTTTTTTCTATTTTATTAATTTTTAATCTATTCTTTTCAAATTTATTCTATTCAAAATTTGAATTTCAGAGGATGGTTATATTCATTTTTTTTTATTCTATTCTATTGAATTATATTCTATTGTTTTTTTTTATTTTCCTTTCTATTCTATTCAATTCTAATCTAATCTATTTAAATTTAAATTTATTCTTAATAAAATTTGAATTTATTCTATTTAAAATTTGAATTTATCCTATTTGAGATTTGAATTTCGGAAGACAGTTATGTTCTTTCTATTTTTTTTCTATTGTTTTTATTTTTTCTAATCTGATCTTTTATTTTCTATTCTATTCTTTTATTTTCTAATCTATTATTTTCGATTATTTTCTAACCTATTCTACTCAAATTCAAATTCATTCTATTTGAAATTTCAATTTTGGAAGATTGGTTATGTTCTTTCTATTTTGTTTTATTCTAATCTTTTTTTCTATTCTTTTGTATGCTATTCTATTGTATTATTTTATTTTATTTCTATTCTATTCTTCTCTATTCTATTCTAATCTATTCTATTCTTGTCTATCCCATTCCTTTATTTTCTATTCTATTCTATTTTATTCTATTCTTTTATTTTCTATTCTGTTTTACTAAACTTTTTTCTATTCCCTATTCTATTTTTCTATTCTAGTCTATTTTATTTTATATTTTTTCTATTATTTTCTATTATTTTGTATTCTATTATATTTTTTATATTCTATTTCTTTTCTTTTTCTATTATATTCAATTCTATTATTTTCTTTTCTAGTCTATTCCTTTATTTTCTATTCTA
This sequence comes from Pelophylax lessonae, assembly GCF_965119305.1. NCBI lineage: Eukaryota > Metazoa > Chordata > Amphibia > Anura > Ranidae > Pelophylax > Pelophylax lessonae. The sequence continues at coordinate 187,038,206 of NC_138771.1, read as the reverse complement.
TTTTATTTATTATTGTTTTTGAATTTGATTTAGAATTGGTTTTTAAATTTGTTTTCAGATTCAATTTGAAGTAAAATTTTGGCCAAATTTTATTTTGTTATTTCAGATTAGTTTAAATTTGTTAGTATTGTAATTTGGAAATTTGAGTACATCCGAATTTCAGAATAATGAAAAATTTGTCCGAATTTTGATTCGAAACTAAGTGTACAGCACATGTCTAAACACAGGCATTACTCAACGTATTCAGCAGGTGGCGTCTTTTTCATGGTACCCAATGGAGATGTATGGAGGGTGGATAAGGAACTGCTCCTGGTGTATGGTCTCATCAGTAGATGTAAAAATACAGTAGCAAAAGGCAGAAACCAAAGGGAGAGTGGGCTGTTCTAAGTGACATATAATTTATTTGTTAAAAGATAAGTTATAAAAATGCATTTAAGTCACATGTAGTAATAGCAACAGGCTATATACCAAAAATGTCTAGAAGGTGGCATTATATGATGGGTCCCAATGGATAGTCAGTCCTGGATGGTCATAGGTGGATAAGTATGCCAATAAACACTACTATATAGTCTCTCATAGGATGAGAATCAGGAAGAACCCACCCTGGTGTGTATGACTGGGGGCCATTGTGGATAGCAATGAATCAGGAGCACCAGCTAGGGCACCACAAAGGGAATGGACTAGAGGAGGGACCAGGAGCTAGATAGACAGCAAACTCGAATTCCAATCTGTGTACAGCCACACATTCAAGATATGAAAGAGGCCAATACATAATGATACCAAAGAAAGTGCAATTGAATAATTTGTAAAGCATACAAGAAAGCATTGTGCATCACAACAAAAAACAGTGCAGAAATAAATGTATATCTCTAAAAGGACAACGTAATGGCAAATATTGAATTAATTGCAAAACATACAAGAAAGCGTTGTGCAATACAATAAGAAGCTCTGCATGAATAAAGTAAATATATCTATAAAAAGACAACATTATGGCAAATAATGAATTAATAAAAATAATAATATCCATTGTTAAAAGTATAAAAACTGCCGACATAACCATAAAAGGAGTATAAATCAAAATAATGCATAATGTGAAAATGAATAAATGATTAAAAAGTTACAGATTTGTAGCAATTAAAATATGTGTATGTAGATATAGATGCAAAAAGTTAAAAGGGAATGGGAGAAGGGGCACAACAGGTACACTATTCATAGTGTAGAAATTGGAGACATATATAGGTGACCTTTCTGAAACCAGGACATGCATTAGGGTAGAAAAAAAATCACTACAAAGTATATTGCCATGGGCAATAAGTTTAAAAGGCTAAAAAAAAAACCTATGTGGCTCATGGCCTAAGTTAAAAAAAAAGCTATGAATAATAGGAAAAGAGCTTTTAAAAAATATAAAAATGAAGGAACACTATCATTGTTTAATTGCTATAAAGAATATAACAGAATATGTAAAAAGGAAATCAAGGACACAAAAATTCTAAATGAATGACAGATTGCAAAATATAGTAGGACAAACCCCCCCCCCCCCGAAAAAAAAAATCTTCAAATATATTAATAGTAAAAAGGTCAGGTCTGAGCATGTAGGCCATTTACAAAATGATCTGGAGTGGGTGACTAGGGACAAAAAGAAGGCAAATTTATTAAATACTTTTTTCAGCTCTGTGTACACAAAGGAGCATGGGGGAGCTCATGACCATAATGAGGATGGTACTGACACAGCCCCAAATGATCCACAATGGCTTAAAATTGATACGGTCCAGAAATATTTAGACAGAATAAAGGTGAACAAAGCTCCTGGACCAGATGACATCCACCCACGCATTCCAAAAATAATTGAGCGCTGTAATTTCAAAGCCTTTGTTTCTAATTTTTAGGGGCTCATTAGAGACTGGAATAGTACCACTGGATTGGCGTAGGTCCAATGTGGTGCCTATATTTAAAAAGGGATCAAAGTCTTTGCCAAGTAACTATAGACCTGTTAGTTTAATTTCTGTAGTCGGGAGGATACTGGAGAGTTTAATAAAAGACCAAATAGATATGTTCTTGCTGGAAAAAAAATATTTTAAGCAACAGACAGCATAGATTCATGAAAGACAGAAGTTGTCAAACAAACCTGATTTCTTTTTATGAGGAGGTAAGTAAAACCTTGGACAGAGGGGTGGCTGTGGACGTAGTATACTTGGATTTTGCAAAAGCGTTTGACACAGTTCCCCACTCACGGCTAATGTGTAAGGTAAAGTCTACAGGCTTGGAATGATCAGTTTGAAAACGGCTTGTAAACTGATAGAAAATTGGCTAAAATATAGTATTCAGAGAGTAGTGGTTAATGATTCTTACTCTGAATGGTCTAAGCTTATCAGTGGTGTACCCCAAGGTTCAGTGTTGGGACCCTTACTTTTTAATATCTTTATAAATGCTATAGGGTCTGGAATTACAAGTACCATTTCAGTCTTTGCAGATGACACCAAGCTTTGCAGTTGAATAACTTCCCTACAGGATGTCTCTGAATTACAAGCCAACCTGAATGCACTGTTTCATTGGGAAACTGTGTGGCAAATGAGGTTTATTGTTGATAAATGTAAAGTTATGCACTTGGGGGCTAAGAATATGCTTGCATAATATATACTAGGGGGAGTAGAACTGGGGGAATCGATAGTGGAGAAGGATCTGGGTATTCTGGTAGAGCCTAATATTAGCATGCAATGCCAAGCTGCGGTTTCCAAAACAAGCAAAGTCCTTTCTTGTATTAACAGAGGCACGGACTCCAGAGAGCAAGATATCATTTTGCCCCTGTACAAATCATTAGTAATACCTCATCTGGAATATGCAGTTCAGTTTTGGGCACCAGTTCTCAAAAAGGATATCAGGGAACTGGAGAAAGTGCAGAGAAGGGCAACCAAACTGATAAGAGGCATGGAGGAGCTCAGCTATGAGGAAAGATTAGAGGAACTTAATTTATTCTCTCTTGAGAAGAGGAGATTAAGGGGGGATATGATCAACATGTATAAATACATAAGGGGTCCAAATAGTGAATTGGTGTTGAGTTTTTCACTTTAGGGTCAACACAGAGCACAAGCACAGACTCTTTACGTCTAAAGGAAATAGGTTTTGTCTCCAAAATACAGAAAGATTTCTTCACCGTAAGAGCTGAGAAAATGTGCAATAGACTCCCTCCAGAGGTGGTTTTGGCTAGCTCATTAGATTGCTTTTATCCAGTTTACAACCGCCCTCCGCAGATGTACTGCAGCAGGCAGCTGCTCCCAGGTGAGTCACTGTACATGTACGGCACTCGCTCTCGGGAGGCTCTGATTGCCCCGCTGAGAGAAAAGAACCGTTAGCTGTTGTAAACACAGCTGACCGTTCTTCTCCCTGAAATGATCATAGAGCCCATGTGATACTTCTATATAGGATCACATGTCTCTATTGTCATTTCAGAAGCCACGCCCCCCACAGTTTGAATCACTCCCCTAGGCTCACATTTAACCCCTTGATCACCCATAATGTTAATCCCTTCCCTGCCAATGTCATTATTACAGTAACAGTGCATATTTTTAGCACTAATTACTGTAGTAATGTCACTGGTCCTCTCAAAAGTGTCAAAAATGTCAGTCAGGGGTCGGATCTGTCTGCCGCAATGTCGCAGTCCCGCAAAAAATCGCAGATAGCCACCATTACTAGTAAAAAAAAACAATAAAAATTACATAAATCTTTCCCTTAGTTAGTAGACGCGATAACTTTTGTGCAAACCAATCAAAATACGCTTATTGCAATTTTTTTTACCAAAAATATGTAGCAGAAAACAAATTGGCCTAAAATTTTAAAAAAGTTTGATTTTTAAGTTTTTTTTTTTTAAGAATGTCATATAGCACAATGTGAAAAATATTGTTTTTTTTTTTTCAAAATTGTCGCTCTTTTTTTGTTTATAGCGCAAAAAATAAAAATCACACAGGTGATCAAATACCAACAAAAGAAAGCTCTGTTTTTTTGAAAAAAAGGACATAGATTTTATTTAGGTACAGTGTCACACAACCGCGCAATTGTCCGTTAAAGTAAGGCAGTGCCAAATCACAAAATAGGGCCTCGTCAGGAAGGGGGCAAATCCTTCCGGTCTTAAAGTGGTTAGAAAAAGGCCTGGATTCTTTCCTGGGTGGACTTAATATAAGTGGGTACTAATATTTATAGTTAAAGTTTATCCAGGGAATATACGATTGCCTCTCGGGGGATCAGGAAGGATTTTTTTCCTCTGCTGTAGCAAATTGGATCATGCTTTGCTGGGGTTGTTCGCCTTCCTCTGGATCAACTGCGGGTATGGGATTGTGTATATGGGATTGTATGGTTGGGGTTTCTTTACTGTTTTTTATTGGTTGAGCCAGATGGACTTGTGTCTTTTTTCAACCTGACTATGTAACTATGTAACTAGTTGACCTTTCAGTAACCATGACATGCACTAGAGTGGGAAAGAAATAAAAATGCATTGGTATATGGCTGAATATTTAACAGAAATATAGCAGGAAGGTGTCTATTAGATGATGGTATGAATCTCAAGTTCCTTGTTAAGTTTTGTAGGAGATAGCATATTAAGGGTGTAGATCCAGTAATAATGTTTTAAAGCCTTCAGCTTTGCTGGATGTATTAGGAATGACTTCAACAATCCACACCTTAAGGCCATTGGTACTCTGTCCATGCTGTTCTTTAAAGTGGCGTTGTACACTGTATTTGGTGTTATTATGTTCAACAGCCCTTCTGTGCTCACCAAATCTGTCTTGCAATAGTCTGATGGCACAACCTACATATAAAAGATGACAAGGGCATACGAGGCAGTATACCATGTGATCTGTGAAGCAATTGTAGAACTGAATAGTAGAGAATGTCTTCCCATTATGGTCGAATTCCTTTTGGACATGCATCATGATCCCCATCTATTAGGTTCTAGTTAGTACCTCCCTATGTAGGCGGATCAGCTCCAGAATAAGTTCATTTAGTTTTGCCCTACTGTAATATGTTGTATTTCACCATAAAAATCATCAAAAGCAATTTCATTCACATGTATGATGTAAAATGTACGATGTAAGATAGCTTTTAAAACACTGCCTCTCTTCAAGGCCAATATTGGGTGCAGCAAGTCCTCAAAAGCCCATCCTCAGGATGCAGACTGCTGGATGGAGAAGAACACACAGCTGCCAGAACTGTCAGGTATCACCACCACTGACAGGCTATGCCAGACCAACCGAGCACACAGAGCACACAGAGTGGGTGCCACTGGGGAGACTGAGGAGAGAGTGTTTACTCCTGTTGATAAGGAGACAGTGACAGCGGAAAGCAGGCGGTGTAAATAGGAGACGGCAGCTGCGCAGGCCACATGGCTAGGCCTGGCGGGCTGGATTCGGCCCAGGGGTCTTGGATTTCCCACCTGATTCTTAGACTGTTCAACCCCTGCTATTACCCAAGAAGAAGATTGTCCTCTGATCAATACACGCTGAGTGTTTTGAAGTATCCCATGCTCTAACCCCTCTCCTGTTAAAGTCCTGAAACGATAAACTACAAAAAAGACAACCTCTAGAGTGGACTGATTCATTGGAACTCGAGTGTATGGACTGGTGCTTGTGTGAGTGGCAGTCTCTCTACTGTTAGGGAAGCCATTACCAGCAGCCCTACACATGTACCAGAGAAGTCTGAGGGGTGAGGCACTGCATATAAATGTGGGGTATGTGACACTGCATGTTAGCTGAGAGGTATGGGGCACTGCATGTAATAGACTGGCATGCGGCACTACATGTATTAGAGAGGTATGTGACACCACAGTTAAAAGATGTATGCTTTGAATTTTTTAGCAGAATGAAGCTTGGGGTACAGCATGTAATAGAAAGGTAGGAGGTATCAATGTGATAGAGTGGTAGTCATTAACCATGAGCTACTGAAGAAAGACTAATACAGGGGGTTGTAGAGAAAAATGAGTGAAGAATTGGTGGGGGGAACATATAGTTCTCTAGTGGCAAAAATTGATGACACTTCCTACAGCATGTGTAGTTTTCTAGAGTAGTAGGAAGTGACATCACTTCCTCCTTTTCTGCTCATGCAACCACACTGGTTTGCTCCAGGGGCACAGGATTTGAGAAGAGACAACTTTAAAGTATTTGAGTGCATAACTGAATCCCCTTCCTATTTAGGGTTTTCGCAATGTAGCAGTACATCAGCTACAGAAAAGCTGGACCTATAGGCCAAAGTTTGTCACCTGTTGTCTCCAAGTGAGAAATATGAAATAAGCATATGTATAATTTCAGGTTTACATTAAGCAAATGCTGAACATAATAAAATGAAAAAAAAAATGTATATATATTATATACTATGAATATACTTTAAACTAGTGAGTGAAACACGGAAGCCTCTACTCATAAAATGTCTGTAAAAGTAAATATTCTTTAGATGTTTTCTTGATTTAACACAGCTTGACAGCAGAAGAAGAGGAAATCTTGGTGGTCTGGATTATGTCTTTAGATATGTTTAACCATTAATATTTGAACACTTAAATATATGTACAAAGACTGAGAAATATTTATTGGTGGCATAAGGTTAAAAACTGCATGTTGTAACAACTGCACAAAGCAGAACTAAAGGCACACATACTTACCTTAGTTGCAACAGCCCTACTCCACAAGGTCCATCCCCAGCCCCTACATCTTATGCTCAGGCTCTTCCGGGTGCTGGTCTTCAGCCGGTTAAATTGGCCAGCAGGGGATGAAATCACTCCTGCGCATGCGTAGAATTGCAATCATTCTGACACACTGGCATTGTGCTGGAGTGTAGACTGAGCTGCGCATGTAAAGCTAAGTGTACATTCTGCAGAGGATTGTAAATAGATAAGTGTACTTTGTTGCAGAAGAGAAGAGACATTGCATTTTTCTTCTGCAATAAAACCCTGTCTGTTCACGCATTTATATTTGTTACATTTAGCTCTGCTAAATGTAGCAAAAGTTGTGATGAAAAATCAGTTTTTGTGGGGAATATATTTATTCTTAACAAATTGGCACAATAATCTAGACTGGTAGAAGGCAATGCATTTCATTAACAATTTTTTGCACAAATGATCAGTGATCAGATATTGTTCTATGGTGTTTATGTAATCTAGCACCACATTTGCTAGAATCCAGTTAAATAAGTAAAAGAAAGTAAAGCAGAGAATACATTTTATTTCTTTTCAATATATTGTAAGACCTAGTTTTGCTGGTATCCGAATCTACTGGACACACATCCCGTATTTTCAAGGAAATATGTGTACTTAAATTTTGGGTCTTCTTAGGTTCTGCCTGTCTCAGGCTTGGATACTTTGAGTCAGTAAAGCTAGTAGAGTTAGAACTCCTAAATCTGCAAAATTTTTCTGGGCAAGTAAATTGGAAAGTCTTGAAACCACCAGATCAGCATGACGGATAGGCAACTAGCATCATCAACAAGAGCATAAACAGTCAGAAGCATTTCCTCTCCTATTAGGATACCCTGGGGTTGGCTCTCTTCTGTTTAGACCATTTCACATAGCATCCTTTAGTCTGCCAATTTTTTTCAGGAAAAATCTGATTATTTTATATATTGAAGTGCCCATTCAAATCCTAGCTATACTTAAAGCTGCTTCCACCTCCATTTTAAGCCCATTCTAACTAACCTGAGTGTAAAGGAAGGATGCATATACATACTTATTCTTGGAGCGTTCTGGTCTGGTCACATGATCAGCTCCCAGCGGCAGCTTCAGGGGAGAGGAGGAACAGCAGATAACAGATGCCCCATAGTAAGCCTATAAGTGATGTCACCACCGAGGTATTGCAGCCGTTGTCAGAGATCTTTCCTCTTCATTGAAGCTGGCTGGTGGATAGATCATGTGACTGGACTGGAGCATCCTCAGCATGTTTAATGCATAGGTTAAAGAACCCTATACTGAGAGAAATACATAGGTTGTCATTGCTGACCAAAAAAAAAAAAAATTACCTTATAATACTATTCCCTGGCTTTCTCTGACCTCAGTACTTTTTGCACTTACCTGAAACAAGTAACTAAAGTTGGAGAAAAGTCAGAAACAGTGATATGCATACTTGTTTTAGATCTGTGCCTGAAACAAGTAAAGAAAGTATAGTAGCCTTTGTATCAACATAACAGCAAGGCAGTGATTGTTTTCAAAAGTGAAGTTCAGGAATGGCAGTGTACATATTTCAGAGCAGGTTTTCTATGATAAAAAAATAATAATAATAAAAATAATTTTTGTACAGCAACAATATTCAAACTGCCTTATTTCCTGTCTAGACCATGAGTGTCTTTATCCGGTTCCCACCCAGCCTATGGCAAGATTACATCGGCAGGAACCTTTTGTCTTTGTGGGTGAGGTGTGTCCGTCGGACACATTCCATCCCCGATCATGGAAAAGAGCCAATTTCATTGGCTCTTTACCACGTTACCGGCTGTGTCCAATCACAGCCAGTCACAAATGTAAACAAACTGCGGTAACTCGCTGTTACCCGGTTCTTCTCCTCACACACCGATCCAGTGTGAGGAGGAGACCGCAATAAAAGTGAGTTAATGATTAACCATCTAGAGTACCATGTCCTGATTGCCCCATAATAAAGAGTACCTGTCTGTAGCCCATCAGAGTACCTGTCTGCAGCCCATCAGATTACCTGTCTGATGGTGATACTTGAATGTTGGGCCTCTGTGTGTGGCCAGGCTGTGTAAAAGTCTCTTACAGGAGGTATCAACATACTCAGGAGGAGTAGCAGCATGTATTTTGAGGTGTAATTATTGGTATGCAAATGCTATGTGCCTATGCTGTATGTGAGAAATAACTTGTTAATATGACAATTTTGTGTAATAAAATTAATTTCTTAATTTTCCCTTTATTTTTTTGTGAGCCAAATTGACAACTTCGAAAAACTCACCATGCCTCTTACTAAAAACCTCAGACTGTCTACTTTCCAAAAAGGGGTCATTTGGGGGGTATCTGTACTGTTCTGACATTTCAGGAGATAGGCCGTCAGTACATCAGGTGTGATCAATTTTCAATGATTGGTACCATAGCTTGTAGACTCTATATGTTTCACACAGACTAAATAATATACACTAATTTGGGTTATTTTTACCAAAAATATTTAGTAGTATAACTTTTGGCCCAAATTTATGAACAAAAATTACTTATTTGCAAAATGTTATAATAGAAACTAAAATATATATTTTTTTTAAATGTTCGCTCCTTTTTTGCTTATATCGCAAGAAAATAAAAAACCCAGTGGTGAATTATTACCACCAAAAGAAAGCTCTATTTGTGTGACAAAAATGATAAAAATGTTGTTCGGGTACAGCGTAGCATGACTTTGAATTGTCATTCAAAGTGTGAGACCACTGAAAGCTGAAAATTGGTCTGGGCAGGAAGGGGGTAAAAGTGCCCTGTATTGAAGTGGTTAAAAGCCTCAAAACACCAACTAATTTAGAATGATAGAGAATGTGGGCTGGCTTCTGCCGAAAGCTGCTGCACATGCTTACAGCCATCACCCTCTTTGCTCTAAAGACTGCCTTGGTTTGTTTGTTTTAATATTTTGCTAAATCTTTCATAGATAACTGACCAAGAACATGTAACAGATCAAGTGTTCACAAAGTTTACTTTGTGTCAAAATGTGGGAAGTATTTGAAGATTTTAGTTTACGGTTATACAGTGACATGTTTTTTTAAACAGGAATCCACTTTTTATGCAGATAATCAGATTTATAACTAACGCCTGGCAGCAATCTGAATTTCCCTTTTTACAAGACTGTATTCAGAACCTTTCCTTCTTACCGATCCATTATGTATGACTCCAGCTGGCTCAAGAATAAACATTTAAATACATTCCTAAATAATTTAGGGCTTTTTGTCAATGGGAGTTCCATGGGACGTCCATATCTGCTAAAAATATTAATGTTTTATAAAATTACAAGCAGTTCAGCTTTCTGCAGTAAAGTTGGCAATGCGTCAACATGTTCCTCCTTGGTTCTATCCTAATAGAAAGCACAGAAACACATTTCATATTAATGTATTACTTTTAATGCTGTAATTTTGATTGTGAACTTGCCATTTTTTTCGAGCCATATGATGTATTTTAGGCTAATTAACCACTTAAGCCCCGGAAGATTTTACCCCCTTCCTGACCAGGGTTTTTTTTGCGAGTTTTTACTGCGTGACTTTAACGGACAATTGCGCGGCCGTGCGACACTGTACCTAAACGAATTTCACGTCCTTTTTTTCCCACAAACAGAGCTTTCTTTTGGTGGTATTTGATCACCTGTGCGATTTTTTGATCATGCGCTATAAACAAAAAAAAGCGTAAATTTTGCAAAAATAACAATATTTTTCACTTTTTTTTATATGAAATTCCCCCCCAAAAAAATGTAAAAATCTAAATTTTTTAACATTTTCGGCCAATTTGTTTTATGCTACATATGTTTGGTAAAAAAAAAAAAATCGCAAAAAGCGTATTTTGATTGGTTTGCGCAAAAGTTATCGCGTTTACTAACAAAGGGAAAGATTTTTGTCATTTTTGGTGTTTTTTTTTTTAACTAGTAATGGCGGCGATCTGCGATTTTTTTTGCGGTACTGCGACATTGCGGCGGACAGATCGGACCCTTGACTGACATTTTTGACACTTTTGGGGGTACCAGTGACATTACTGCAGTAATCAGTGCTATACATATGCGTTCTAAGGTAAGTATTTTATAATGCGATGCATACTAGCTCATTATGTGTTTCTCTTTCAGGTTTAAAAAAAAAAAAAAATTTATGGGTTTACAACCTATTTAAAGTGGATCTGTTGCAACCTTATTGAATATATACTTCCGATGCATATTTGTATTTTGAAATGTATTTATTAGGAAGGATCTGTATTTGAAAATAGTTGTAGGTTCCCCTATTGGCAAGCCCATGCAGGGCAGTAGGAAAATGCCATATGGTGGCACCATATGCAGCAGGTCCTATGATAGAACAATGCAGCCACTGGGGGAGGGGGGAGTTACCTTGTTCCCATGTTTTCCTGATTCTTCCAATGTGCTTGTGCAACTCTTCTACGACAAGACAATCTGGAATGAAACAGTTTTTAGATATAAATACAAGCCAGTAAATGCTTACTGGCATTTCAAGGTTTTAGGTTTACATTTGCATTGGACATTATGTTTTATTATACTAACAGAGATATTTGAAATATTTTGTCTTCATGTTTTTTCTAGTTTTGCTTATTGGGGCCAGCTATTGGTTGTATTAAAGCTGATCGAAAATGATACTATTGTGCCTCCTTCTGTGCAGTAAGCAAATTTTTCTCTTATATCAACTTGAAATAAGCTGATATTAACAGAGCAGTATTGGTCATACTGCACATTTCTGATCTTAAAGAGTGGCAAGGTAACAGATCATATGAAGCGAGAGTGGAAAATATGGGTAGTTACTGTATCTGTTACAGTTGTGAAAATCCCCCATAGGATGGTGCCACTGCCGACTGCACAAGGTGTTCATTGCTTAAGATGGCTATGCTCTTCATGGACAAAATTGAGTGAATAATGGGAAGATCTTTAACCATTCAATCAAATTTTTTTAACATTTTAGGCCAATTTGTTTTCTGCTACATATTTTTGGTAAAAAAAAAAAAATCACAATAAGCCTATTTTGATTAGTTTGCGCGAAGGTCATCGCGGCTACTAACTATGGGAAAGATTTATGTCATTTTTATTATTTTATTTTTTTCACTAGTAATGGTGGCGATCTGCAATTTTTGCGACATTGCGTCAGACAGATCGGGCCCCTAACTGACATTTTTAACACCTTTGGGAGAACCAGTGACATTATAATCAGTGCTAAAAATATGCACTGTTACTGTAAAAATTACACTGGCAGGGAAGGGCCTGCACTGTGGGTGATCAAGGGGTTAAATGTGTACCTAGGGGTGTGTTTCTAACTGTATGGGGGTTGGACTTGTGAAATGATCACAGAGACCTGTGATCCAATATAGAAGGATCACAGGTGCTCTGTGATCATTCCAGAGAGAAGAACGGTCAGCTGTGTTTACAACAGCTGCCCGTCCTTCTCTCTCAGCAGGGATCAAAGCTGCAGTAAATCAAAGGGGGGGGGGGGGAGGACTTCAAACAAGTTGAAGGATGTGGAAGGGGAACAGGGATTAGGGGAATACCCAAGGAAAACATGTATTTCCATCCTTACCCATCAATAAAGGTCTAACGAGGGACTGCAACATATGGCAACAGGCAACATCACCTAAACACCTGTATACAAAAATGGCTCAAATTATACGGATATCAAAAAGCACAAATTGACATGTGCACAAACCAATACAAGTGATAGTGGAAAAAGAGTGAATAAAAACCAGTGACGACCATAGGTGTAGTATCTCCTGGACGGAGAACCCCAGGTTGGTTAAGGAAAAGAAAGAGTGCCAAATTAATATCAAAGCCAAGCCTAGTGCACAGGGTGTGAAAAATATAAAGATATAATAAGGTGACTTTTCAGCTAACTATTTCAAAAGAGACCACAAGTGAAGATGGGAGTGACAGAGATACAAAGAATGATGTTGAGTTTGTACCTGGGAATATGTCCGTGTAAAAATACCTAGAATGTGCAAAAGTAACGATGAGAAATGATCAAACAAGAACTACTAAAAAGTCCAAAAGGTGATAAAAGGAGGTGATATAGATGAGTAGAAAAAATTGGACTGATGGGTTAACAAATCACCCACAAAAGTAAACTCACCCACTGTTTCAAAGAAAGAAAAGGGAGGAAAACTCCCCATATATAGAAATCAGTCCCCAAGATGATAAACGACTACTAAGAGGGGAGGGGATGTACCCTACGAGGGGCCCAGAACAAAGGAGTATGAAGTGAATGGAAAAACTTCAAAAAAAGCCTCCAGGCTAGTGGGATGACCGCAATAATTGCCAACAAATAAGTATAGCCAAAAAACTGTCAAAACAAGAGAAGTTACGAAAAAAAAACTGTGAGCTTGGCGATTATTCCTATCGCTATATAAATAGATAAAACAACCTGCAGTGTCAAAAGAATGGTAAAACTTACCACAGCCGGGAGTAATATAGTATCTGTCTTTCACTTAATAGAGCACAAGCCATCTAGGAGCAGAAAAAATCTCTCAGGAAAAGGCCAGGGTTTAAATAGGGGAAACGAACAACCCTCCTCCCCCTCCACTCGCCTCCCGACCCCCACATCCGCCTGCCAACAAGCCGCACAAGCACATGCGTGCGGGAGGATGTTTGTGTACAGTCCAGTGTCACCTCCAGTTCATAAAACCGGAAGTGACGCGTCTGGCAAACCGCAATGCGGTAACTGGATACATCTGGCGGCCACAGCCTCGGGACACCGCAGCCAGAGTCAGAAATTAAAAAGGGGGCTTGACACTCACGTCTCTCCTCCTCTCCATACAAGTCAATTATATAGAAATGGGCAAAAAATACTCATGTCCAATACGTGGCAACAGCACACAAAAAACAACCATAGTCAAAGGGGAGGGAAGGAGAGAACAGCATTATAAGGCACCCAGAAAGAGAATTATAAATAGAGACACACCATTAAAAATCGGCATATCAACACCAAATGCATAAATCTCCACAGAAAATCCCATAAAGGCTACACTACAGGAGAGATGTATATCCAAAAAATCACATCTCAGGCGCCAGACAGTAGGAGAGACAGGACAGTGATCCGATGTAGCTGAAACCCCACAATTGTACAACAAAAAGAAAAAAAAAAAAAAGGGGTGGCGGGGGGAGGGAAGAGAGAAGGAACAGAAAAGATGGGAAGAAGGAAAAAGGGAGGGAAAGGAAGATATGCAGAAAAAATATGCATATCTAAGTGCATGTGTATGGTATATACACTCTACACAAGCATATTAGTCCTTCCAATCTAACAAAAGAGGATGGATAAATATCATCCAAAATATAAATGGTATTAATTCAGACCATACTCTCCAAAAAGGGGGAAAGTTGGGACGATAATCCCAAAAATAGTAAATGAAGATTGTATGGAGAGAAATGGTCTAACTATAGATCAATTGGCACCGTCCCCTGGGATAAATTGCAGATACATTGTTAAACCAGGTTGGTAGGTGAATAATAAGGTAATGTGGGGAGGGAGGGGAGAAGACATGAAGGGAATAAATCTACCAAACTCTGGATATGGGGATTTGAGTGTGCCTACATATTCACAATAAAGACCACAAATATAAAATGTAACATTTTTATTAAAATTACAAACAATATAATGTATATATATATATATATATATATATATATATATATATGTAACTCCTCTAGTCATATGAATCTCACAATGTATATCTAAAATGCATCACATAATCTGCTTGTGGATTGACGCGTTTCGCTGAGACAGCTTCTTCAGGATCCAGTGAATATATACATGTCAGACAGAATAGTAAAGTCTCATAAAATCTAAGATTGACAACAATGCATGTCAGTATACATTTATATATATAATCATTCAAGCAGAAATACAACCAAATAATTGATACATCAATACATCATATCAAAGACTAAGAACAGAAGAGAAATGGACAAGTATAAAAAAAAAATGGAGGAGGGGGAAGGGGAAGATAAAAAGAATGTGGGGGATCAAAGCTGTAGCGGATCAAAGGGGGGGAGGACTTCAAACAAATTGAAGGATGGGGAAGGGGAAGAAGGATCCCTACTACTTCTCTACCAAAACTATCTGTCACCTATACCATGTCACCTCAGCTTCCCGACTGGCTGATTGCTTATGCACATAGAAACTAGTACTGTAGTCATTAGTAATGATGACATAGCTTTCTCATGTTTAGCTTGACTGCACATCAGACCTTTGTACTGCATATTAATTTAATGTTGTCCTGTCCCCAGGTGTGAACCCTGTTCGGTGATATGCCATGCATGCACCTCTTTTCTATATGGTGGAAAATAACTTCAGACCAGGCAATCGTCAATGGCAATGAACTTCTTACTTTGCCCAAAGCTTTATATGTTCCAGTGTCAAAGAATAATATAATTCTTCCAACATGTTTACAGTTTCATGCAAAGCTCTCTAATTGTGGTGCCTCCTGGCAGCCCCTGCCCCATTAGTTACCATACCTTCATAATGCAGAAAGCCTTTATAGTCCATACTGACTATGTCCTGGGAACCCTGACTGGGTTCCAGCCAAGAGTGACCACGATACAGCATAATCAATTACATTCTGACAAAATCTCCTCTCTAGTTCCCATCATGGAGCAGCAACCAACCTCTCAGACTGCTGATCTTTTGTATTTTTTGCACTTCTCAGGCACATGAACACCCAAGATCATCATTACTCAGCATAATAATCAAAACATTTTAACTCTCTCAAACCCAGGGGCAACCACATGCAGTATTTGAACAATATAAAGAAACACAAAGCTTTTATGACATACAGCAAAAAAAGACATATGCCTCATTACTCTGTAGGCACCTGCCTACAAGTTCTTCTTTACTGCTTCCTTCCGCTCCCTCTGTGAAAATCAGACAAAATGATCTTTACATGTGCAAAAGATGCAGGACATGGCCGAGACATTTTTTGTACAAAGGATGTGCTGGGCCATATAGTGAAGTTGTGTGGAGTATGGCTGAAGGTAGGTATTCTGTTCTACTGTATGATTGACAATGGAGGGATAAGGGGAGAGTAATAATGATAAACATTCTTGCTCACTATTCATAGCATTACAATGACAAGTTTAACAAACCCTGCTTCTTTTTGCTGACACTTTGAAAAGTATTTGGAAACTGTTAGGACGTCTTTAAGCGCCGGTTCACACTACCGCGACGCTACTTCCCGGGGCGACCTCCGAGATCGCGGTGCGAGCAGCGCGCCGCGACCTCGGAGCGGCCGCCACGGACTTCATAACATTGAAGTCTATGGCGGTCGCCTCCTGGTCGCCCCAAAGAAGCTCCGGACCCTTTTTCTAGGTCGGAGCGACTTGTGTCACTCCTATTAGAACGGGTCCGCAGCTTCCCTATGGGAGGCGACCTGCGGCGACCTGTGAGGCGATCAGGTCGCCTCACAGGTCGTCCTAGTGTGAACCGAGGCTAAGAATCACTGAATTTGGCTGTCA
Source organism: Pelophylax lessonae (assembly GCF_965119305.1). Lineage (NCBI taxonomy): Eukaryota > Metazoa > Chordata > Amphibia > Anura > Ranidae > Pelophylax > Pelophylax lessonae. Next base: position 187,022,061 of record NC_138771.1, on the reverse strand, counting down.
GTCCTTTATAAAGGTTACTAATTAAGGCAGCTGCCTTACCTGGTAGTGGGTAAAACACGCACTGCTAGCGTCATTGTGCTAATTTCGTATGCTTGCCACAGGCAAAAATGTAAACCTGGGATTGTACAGCATACTAGTTTCATGAATTCTAGAACTACAGAGATATGTAAAGTACACACATAAAACAGAGATACATATTTAATTAACTGTGCTTCCCCTGGAAATTACATTTTATGCCGCAGAATGTATCTGCATTTCTAATGAAGAGGGAAGGGCATAGGGAGGTCAAAGAACTTCAATATTCTCTGATTAGGTATGAATATAAGTGCTCTGACAAGACACCATACTAGCTTCAGAATGTAAATCCTAGCGAGTATTTCCCCACTTCCTTGAACAAGCCAATTAGAAATGTAAGAAAACAATGAGGTTGATGATTTTCCTATGTAATAAAAACCTGGTACTCTCATAGAAGATATACTGCACAATTGCCAAATTTAAAGTATAACTAAAGGCAAAACTTTTTTTTTTTTGGTTTTGGATGGAGTAGTGGAGGTGGATTAGAACCCCTGGTAGGTTTTAGTGCAGTCTGTGGCCCCATTAAGGAGATTTACCCTCTCTATATGTCCTCCTGTTTATCATTATCAATTTAGGTGAAAGTAAAAATGAAATCCCAAATTTTGGGCTGTGCCCAGAAAAGTAATAGAGGGGAAATCTTCTGATCAGGACACTAGTTCTGGTGATGGGGGGGGGGGGGGGTCCCCCAAGGAATTCCCTTAATTTTCAGGAATTTCCTCTCACTTCCTGTTCGGCTTTGGGACAGGAAGTGAGGGAAAATCTCTGCAATGGGACACAGATGGTGAAAAAAAAAAAAAACTGACAGGGGTTATGACCCTCTCTTACTCTATCCAAAATTAAAAAATAGGTTTTGCCCGTAATTCGACTTTAAATTAATCAAAATAGTTATATACAACAAATACTTGCACTTTTAAGGTGCTCCCATGTGTGTTAGTTATTGAAAAGGTTAGGCTCCTTTGGAAGATATGTGGAGTGAAGCAAACTAACCCGTCTGATTAGGCTTTGCTTGAACAATCAGTGGGTGGTATCAGAAATCAATTTGGTTTACCATATCTGCATCTGTTTATGATTACCACACAATCATCCAGATTTTTACATGCATGTTCAAGTTTAAAGTGCTTTTGTTGAGAAAAAAACATTCCCCTCTGGGCGATCTTTGTACATTGCAGGGATTTTAACAAACTTTGTTGCAGATTCCTACCTTTGGTTATTCTGAAGAAATCATTGTTTGTTCCTCTGTGCCTCTGTGCTGAGTGGGTCAAATGGGAGTGGTTTCATAATTATCAATCAGCTGTGGCAGCAGCAGGGCTCTAATGAGGAAAGCGCTGGGCCTGCATTCCTTTAGACATGTTCCTATTGAGAGTATCTCACCAAAAATGACATTTTGTTGCAGGGGATGCCAGAAATCTGACTTGTATCTTATGCAGACTTCTGGGAAAATTGGTGAGCCAATCACACAAGCAGGAAATGATGTTTCTGGGGTGTGGTCAGTACATATTCTGTATACAGAACAGCTCCAGGTAGCCATATTGCATTGCATTTTCAGAAAATTACAACAGCTGCAGATTGAAAAGGAAAGGTAATTTTTAATAACATTAAATTACAATATGAATTGTTTCGCAATTGTATAGGCTATATTGTTTTTTCATTATTTGCTGATTTTTTTCCCCACGAAAGTGGAGTTACCCTTTAAACTTTATTAATTTTGTCATTGGTAAGAGTGTGATAAAAGCTACCAAGAGAATACCATAACATTGCTGTTTTATAATTGTCTCCTTTGCTTTTGCCTAAAGCTGAATTCTAGAAAAACTGTTAAATACACAGTTAAATTACATATGTACCTGCCAAAGGATTTGTAGTTCTTCTTACACTATCTTATGATCCAGACACCAATGTCACACAGCCATGCTCATCAATGTGCTTTTGCTCCATTAGGCCCCTTTCACACAGGTGGACCGTTCAGATCCGCCTGTCCATTTTTTTGGCGGATCTGAACGGTCCCCCCCATGCATCTCTATGGGGCATCGGATGTCAGCGGAGACAGAAATGCTTTTTTCCCATCTGTCCAGCGGATTGGATGGGATCGGATGAGAATGGGCCGACGGTCCGTTCCCATCCGATTCCCCCATAGAGATATATGGGGAACTGACAGCTCTGTCTCCACATACAGCGTGGAGAACAGCTGTCATCCTCCTGCTCAGCGGGGGATCGGCGGATCGATCCCCCGCTGAGAAAGAAAGGAGTCCGTCCGACGGACGGGCTGTGTGAAAGAGCCCTTACTCTTCGATCACAGATTGGCATATGTTCTAGACCAGGCAGTATTGTGCAGTATAGATATCAAGGAGGTACAGGATCAGGCTATTCTCTCTGACAGGAGTGCCTGGATCATAAGACTGGCTGAGAAGAGCATGACCAGATACTGTATGTATTCCAACAGTAGGCTTGTTTGTGCAAAAACCAAAAGGCTGACTGCTGTCTCTGCCTTTCACACTCTGATTGCTGCTGTATTACAAGAGGCTAGTTCAATGTAAAACTACATGTCATTATTTTCCCTAAACTTATAACTGAATAAAACTGGGTTTTTATATCTGCCCTTACACAGCAAACAGGAGGTAAAGCATTTCTGTTTTGAAGTCCACTTTTGTGTACTGCACATAGGAAATTATTATTCACTTTTAGATAGATAGTATAGCTATAAATGACATTCAGATCACGTACTCAGATTTTTTTAACAGAAGGTATGCCAAGTTATTAAGGTATCCTACATGTTCGGTGATGTTACTTGCTTTGGGAATAACTCCTCGTAAATCTAGGTCATGTTTTCTGATTGACTTGCTCTGTTACTAATTGGATGCAGATGTCTGGCAACAGCGACTATATCTAATATGCTGAATGACTGCTCTCCCCTCTGCCTTGTTTTAATTTATTTGTCATCTTTTTTTTTGTGAGCAGTCTTACAAAACACAGACAGATCAAGAGATAAAAGACTAAATTCTAGATTAGTTGGGTATCTATCTATCTATCTATCTATCTATCTATCTATCTATCTATCTATCTATCTATCTATCTATCTATCTATCTATCTATCTATCTATCTATCTATCTATCTATCTATCTATCTATCTATCTATCTATCTATCTATCTATCTATCTATCTATCTATCTATCTATCTATCTATCTATCTATCTATCTATCTATCTATCTATTTATCTGTGTTTGATATGAAGGTTATTTTTTTGGCCCTTAGCAAAAGTTGGAAAAAAATGCAAAGTGCTTTTTTGGACCTTTGTTATGGCTGGTATGGCTAATTCTCCAGGAAAATGGTAGCCAGTCAGCTTCTAACCTCAGCTTGTTCAATTAGGCTTTGACGAAAAATATGGAAGCTGAATGGTTTCTATGCAACACTTCACCAGATTTTGCTCTCTACAGTTTTAGTAAATCAACCCCATTATGTATTTATACAGTATATAGGTTAAAATAAATAAGTATATAAAAGTTGGCTAGTGATATGCACCAGCCTAGTATAGTAGAAGATGAAAGAAGTGTGTATCTCATTGGGATGTTAAGGCCCGTACACACGTACCAATCGTCGGCCGAAAAGCTTCGGCCGACGACCGATCTGCCGATTGTAGGCTTGTTAGTATGATGCTTCCGACAGCCGACAGCGCACTTTCGGCCGAACAGAATCTGTCTTGCAAGCATGAAAATTTTTGTAGGCCGACACCAGAACCGCCGATTGTTCGCCAGTCAGTACAGAATTCGGCCGACACACAGCTACAAATCCCAACACGCATGATCAGAACCAAATAAGGTCCCGGAAGAATTTTCTCAAGTAAACTCAACATTTTATCCAGAAAGAACTTTCGGCTCGCGGCAGGCCAAAAAATATGTGAAATGCGGAGCACATGCTCATCTTGATAAATGTGAGAAGAAGGAAGATGCTGCTCATAATGCAATACTTTTCAAATAAAAAGGCATGTGTTCTGTTATGATGAAGATAATGTATGTCTATTCTATCTGTTCTGTCAAAATTTAGAATTAAATCATTTTAACTCTTCACCATTATCTTTGTATTTTGACAGCAAAGATCTAACTATTGATATGACCCTTTATTCTTTTAGGAATTAATGTATAAAACATATTTTGCTGGTTATGCACAATATTAAACATGTTAACAAATTAAGATAGGCCATTTTTTATTTCCAATTTTCTTTATTTTTGGAACTCAGAAAAAACAAAAAGAAAACATTAATACTTCCCGTATTTAAAACCTAAACATAAAAAAGGTCCATTTGGACTAAATTAAATTAGAAAATGACAAACAGGGGTAAACTAAATAATAGGGGGTTACAAAAATCATAATTGCTGATAAGCATAATCAGCCTGCCATGAGGGCATGTTTGGATCATGCTGGCCATATTGCCACTGGCCATGTGGCATTTGGCGAGGTGGTGGTTGTTGTGGAGGTGGAGGTGGAGGGCATGGGTGCTCCTCGCATGCGTGTCTGTGCTCGGTAAGTAAGCCCCTTTCCGCCTTTTGCAGCACATCGAGAATTATTTTTCTGGCATAGTGCCGCTGCACGAGGTCCACCTGCCATAAAATGTTGCCCGTCATGTTCCCGAAGGACTCATTTGCCTCCGGTTTGCGACGTAGGGCTATGGTGGCCTCAGTTATAAATTGGTCTGTGATGTCATCTGTATTTTTTCTTTTTTGCCTCCGTTTGGCAGGAGGTGGTGCTGGAAAGAGTTCCAAGGGCTCCCCAGGCTCCTGGCTGGAACCTGGCTCCTCCTCAGTGATACTTCCCTGTTGATGAAATGAACAATTGATTAGAATGTTATAGTGTATATAAAAATCCATGTTTGTTATATTATTGTGAACAAATAGCAGACTTTACATACAGTGGCGTATTTAGGGTCTCCAGTGCCCTTGTTGAGGAGCTGTATTTGGCAACAACCCCCCCACCCCCCACCCCCCAAGATCAATGTAAAAATGTAACCCCCCCCCAAAAAATCTAAAAGGGCATTAAATGTTTCTCATTTGTCCCTTGTTTGCCCAGTGTAGAGCTCTCTAGTGGGCAATCATTGTCTCAGGTGTGAAAAACAAGAAAGAGAGGGGTGAGAGATAGAGAGAGGGAGAGAAAGAGGGGGTGTGAGAGAGAGAGGAGGGGGGTTGCAGAGAGAGAGGGGCCTGAACTTGCAGAGGGCTTGATGTAGAGCAGTGGTCCTCAACCCTGGCCTACAGGGCCCACTAACAGGCCAGGTTTGCAAGATAACTGAAATACATCCCAGGTGATATCATTTGCTGCTCAGTGATTGCAGTACTCTAGTCTGCATCTCCCCAAGGTAATATTTAAAATCTGGCCTGTTAGTGGGCCCTGAGGACCGGAGTTGAGGACCACTGATGTAGAGCATTGAGGGTGAAGCGGTGTAGGGAAACAGGAATAAGGAAGCTACCTGCCTTGCTGACCCGGAGTGAGAGACCAGAGACATGGAAGCAAGGATGGATGTATCATTTGCAGGAGCTGTTAGTTTGTTAGTTTTGTTTAAAAAAGGTTGAGCCTGAGGTATGCTGAGGCTACAGCAGTGTTTGTTAGGACTGGAGGTGTGCTGGGGATGCAGCAGTGTTTGTAAGACCGGAGGTGTGCTGAGGCTATAGCAGTGTTTGTAAGACCAGAGGTGTGCTGGGGATGCAGTGAGAGGCAGTCTCAGTCTCCTGGTCTGTTGGCTCAGCTGCTCTCAATGTTTTACACCTGCATGAAGCTGCTCTCAATGTTTTACACCTGCATGAAGCAGCTCTCAATGTTTTACACCTGCATAAAGCTGCTCTCAATGTTTTACACCTGCATGAATCCGCCTGCAAACTGGGGGTTCTGGGGTGTTCAGGCTGAGTGGATTGTTAAAAAATCACTAAAACAATGCCAATGTTTTTGCGACCCCCCCCCCTTGGCCTGCGGCCCTGGTGGTTGCCTGTCATGCCAACCCCTTGCTATGCCCGTTTACATAAAGGGTCAATTATGGTTTAGCTTATAATTTTGTTACATGATTACATTTTTAGCAGACAATATATTGTGAAATGCCATACCTGAATCAAATTGCCCTCTAGGATATCTTCATCCTGGCTGGGATCGACAGAGACTAAGCCCTCTGCCGAAGTAGAAGGCAGTGTTGAAATGGATGGCCTGGATTCCAACGTGTCTGCCAGGAACCGCAGGTTGTCAAAGTACCACAGCCGTGGTACAGGTATATTCTCTGCAGCTGCTCCAGACTTGGTGGCCTCTTAAATTTTTTTTACCTCTTGCCTGTATGCAGTGCGAATACTGTTAATTTTCTTTCTTATATAATCGAGATTTGCCGCTGGATAGGCGGGCTTGTAGAAGGCCACTAAATAAACATAGGCCTGTTTTTTAAGATGTTTATTTTTGTACTCTGCAGATTTTACTTGCCACAAACAGGGCAGTTGCCTGAATTCATCAATGAAGCTGATGAGGAAGTCATGGCTGGTGTAACAGTCCACCATTTTGCAGGACAGTATATGCCTGCAAGACACAACACAACACAAAACATATTAAAATAGCATGTATTTTGGGACATAATAAAGATATTCCTAATAAAAGCTGTATAGGGCCCAAAACACACACTTTCTAATCAAATAGTCGTACCTTTGTTTGTGGGGAAGAGTCGTGATTCGCCGTTCGATCGTGCTCCAACCAACGATATGTCCGCTAGCGAATCGTCCGCCGAAAGATCTGGCGTCCTTTAAATACAGCGTATGCGTCAACTCCTCCTCCAGTGGCGGGCTTGTGCAGGGGTGTGTACGTGCCGAAGATCAGGCCTACATGCGACACACACACACCTGAGGCAGTGGAATAATCGTTGGCAAGAACCATGTCTCAACGATCTGAGAGCTCTAGTAGTGTGGGCAGAAGTGGTTGGGCCACCAGAAAAACCAGGGCTACACCCATGACCAAGGGGGAAATGGTGGAGATGGTAGGAATTTTAGAAAGGATGGATTATGATGGGAAGTTGGCAAATTATGATCGGCCCAATGCCAGGAAAGATCGCATCATGGATAAGGTGGTGGCCTGTTTGACCAAAAAATACGGTGTGGAGCGATCGAAAGATCAGATTAGGAAACGATGGTCCGACCTCAAACACCGTGAGCAGGATCAGCTGGGCCAAATCCATCGTATTCTGAAAAAAAGTAAGTTATTTTATTTTTATCATGCAATATGTTTTATTTAAATTTTGTGTATGTTGTATTAACATGTCTAGATTCTAATGTCTATATAAAAAGTACTATTACTCATTTTATTGGTAATGTCGTGATTAGATCGATCTATTGGTGTTTTTTTAGTATATTACATTAAAAGTCAGGAAGCCATAGTTGTGTTGCAACGAACGTTCTTTCCTGCACGAATTTTCTCTGCAAACATTCATATTAATCACAGATTATTATTCTATTATTTAAACCTTGAAATAGGAGAAAAAAGAAAACTAAGAGCCAAACAATGGGAAAGGAGGAGGAGAGGTTTGGCAGCTCCATCTAATTGGTTCCTATGCACAGTCAAACATTAATGTACCATATTTTTAGTAGATAACCATGTACATGTCTTAATATTTGTAGCTATCATAGCTATCAAGCAGGGCACCATGTCCTAACAAATGTACCTCTTGTGACTTTTATGATATGGCAAATTTTTTGTATTATGTAGATGAAGACATTATTCCGGAAATTATCCTGGTGGAGCCAACAAGTGACCAGACACCAGAGCAACATGAAGGTTGGTAGGCACAGATTTTTGGGTAGTGGGATCATAGAAATATATGTATTTGCAATGATTGTTTAACCTTATATTCTTGTATTCCCTTACAAATTTACATTGCAGATGTTCCCTCATGCGAGGATGTGGCATCTCCAGCCAGGTCAGAACCAACATCTCCTGGCAACTTGCCAAGCAGCGTTGCCGGAACATCTGAAAATGTGGAGGATCCTGGACCAAGTGACGGAGAGCCAATTGTGTGCCCACGTAGGTATTTTCATAATGATTTTTATCAGTGTTATTTTTAGCCTCCAATTGTCAACACTAGTTCCCTATGGGAGCCTCTTTATTTGAATGGAAGTCGCACCATAAGTCCGATCAGGATGCTCTGACTTGCGGGGCCACTTGCGCTGTGAAGATTATTGAGGGGGAACTACACAGAAAAATTGAATAACCCACCGTGGGTGTCCCCCCCCCAAGTTCCCAACCAGGCCTTTTGTGTGTGGTATTGAGTTTGAGGGTAGGCCCACAACAAAAAGACAGCGTGGGTTACCCCCAAAACCCATACCAGACCCTTATCCAAGCATGCAGCTTGTCAGGCCAGGAAAGGGGACGAGCAAGCGGACCAAACCCCCCCTGGACCACAGCAGGACACATGCCCTCAACATGGGGGGGTTTTGTTGCTTTGGGCCAGGGGGGGCTCTGCACCCCACACCCAAAAGCACCTTGCTCCCATGTTGAGGAGGACAAGGGCCTCATCCCCACAACCCTGTCTGGTGGTTTTGGGGGGTCATGCGGCCAGGGGGTTCCTAGGACTTTGGAAGCAACCTTTAACAAAGGGTGGCCCCCAGATCCCAGACCCCAATCCCTATGTGAATGGGTATGGGGTACATAGTACCCCATACACATTAACCACATAAATGGAAGTGTATGTGAATAACGACAGGAGACGTTTATGAAATGTTCTTAAATATCTTCATCCGGTCTTCTCCACTCTGCTCTTTGGATCTTCTCCTCTCCACTCTTCTGCTGTCCAATCTTCTGCTCTTATGTTGTATGCTCTTTTGCCCTAGGCTCTTCTTCTTCCTCCTGTCCTGTCCTCCTCTGATACTGTTGCCATGCATTCTGCCTGTCTCTGGTCTCTGCAGCTTAATATATATACATTATGACCATGCCCTCACAATGACGTCATCATGCGTTCACACCCCTAATGAAAATATAGTAAGCTCAGGAGACCGGCAGAATCATCAGCAACAGCATCAGAGGAGGACAGGAGGAAGAAGAAGAGCCTAGGGCAAAAGAGCATAAGAACAGGGTAGGTATTAACTCGAGAGTAATTTAAGATAACCTGGACACCAAATGTTTCTCTATTATGACCTCATGTAGGTGATTCACATTGACTCAGTTGTATTTTATTTTACAGATCATGTTTTACATAGTTGCACTTTGGCCAAATTAACCCGTGAGGCTCTACAATGCTGCTCAGACCTAGAGCAAATAAAGGAAACTGCAACGGCATTGCAAACCAAAATGCGCGATTTTGTGGACATGCTTGCCAAATTTTAAAGAAAAATTTTTATACGTTTTTAATGTTTGTATTGGTTCCTGATGTTAAAAATTTTTTGGAATCTTTTATGCAATTTTTATGACACTCAGATGTTAAGAGTGTACCCAAGTTTGGGAAAAGCACTTTAGAACACCCTAACCCTAACCCTGTGAATGTTTCTTACTAAAACATTTTTACATTCAACAATGTGTGTTTAATTCTTTATTTGACTTTCGTTGGGGGGTCCAGGTCTAAAGCTGTGTAAAGAAGCACTAAATGTATGATGGCTGTCCTATTCACATATTTACATGTTAATGAAAGCATTTTGGACACTGCCATATGCGAGTTGCTGGAGGTGTCAATGAAATGTTAAAGATCCCCCCAGTTTTAATGCATATCACAGTGCGATCTGACATTTCACACAGGATCGGATCACACAAGTGTGAACGACTGTGGGATCCTATCCTGATGCGGCTGAATAAATGCATCATGTGCGACTTTTGTGCGAGTGCAGTGCGAATTGAGCCATACAAACTGTATAGATGATTTTGGCCTGAACATCTGATCGCATGTAATAAAGGAGCAGTGCGCTATGATATTACATGCCATCAGATGTGCAGTGTGAATTGAGACATACACTTTGTATGGCTACATTCGCACTGAACACGCACACAAGTCGCACATGACCCTTTATTTCTGATGTATCTGGATTGGATCGCACAGTGCTTCCCACTTGTGTAATACAATCCTGTGCAAAAAGTAAGTGGCGGGTCACCCTTATGCGATACAGGAAGGCTGCAAAGTCGCAGACTTCCCGCATCGCATAAGTGTGACTCAACACTCAAGGTACTAGCAGTCCTAGGATTCAATATGGCATTGATATTGCCAGTAGCAATCAGTGTAGGGAGATCAGTGTAATCTATAGTGTATTGCTTGTTCGTTGCTCTAGTTCACTTTCCATTACCTATATATAACACTTTGAGATGAACAATGATCAAGTTTCACATAACACTGACATATCCTAACATTGGTGGGCAGTGAGAAGGATGTCATAAATGAACACAACATAACAGGTGTAGGTACATTGTTAATACCCTAATGTATTATATGAAATATATAGTATGGGCACCTTCTGGACAATGACCACCAATGTAAGGTGACATTAAATGAACCTTGGGTGTGACCTAGTTCTCAATGTGAGAGGGTTTGTGGAAATTTTATGGGGTGCAGAAGGCCCTTGTATTTACACCACTGGCTAAAAAATAACACATGGCCATCATCACTTTGGATCAGCTGGTGAGAGACTACAGTAAAGAAACACAATGATGAATGTATTAACCCTTCCAAAGTCACACATATATAACACATGATTAACCCAATAAATTATGTTTGGCATATGTGCCCAAATGATTAGAATCCACAATACAGAATCATTGCAATTTTGGTTTAATGTGTAGAAAAATCTTATATCTCTGACATTTATCTTGTGTGTAAAATAGTTTAGAACATTAATGGGTGTGTGACAGTGATTGCTGCCAGGACACAGCTCCTCTCCCCACGAAATAGTCCAGATATTCCTGGCGGATCTGACGGGCCCACTGTGATGCCAATCCTGAGAGTCCAACTTGCATTGACGTCATGGACTCCACTTGGTCACGAGGTTGGGCCTCTCCACTTGTACCTGGCATAGCAGGGTCAGTATCCAGTTGCTGCAATACATAATTTTGTGCATTCCTGCGTAGGAAGTTGTGCAAAATGCAGCAACACAAGACCACGTTATCCACTTCGTACAGTGCCAGGTGTATGGACGTCAGGAATATCCGGAACCGGTTGGCCATTATCCCGAAGGCATTCTCCACAACTCTGCGAGCTCTGGACAACCGGTAGTTGTAAATCCTTTGGTCGGGGGTGAGGTTCCTCTGAGGGTAGGGCTTCATGAGATGCTCCCCAAGCGCAAAAGCATCATCTGCGATAAAAACAAAGCTCATACCCTCAACGGTTTGCTCCCTGGATGGCAGGTTCAGAGTGCCGTTATGAAGACGACGAGCGAACTCCGTCTGCTCAATAACTCCCCCATCCGAATTGCGGCCATTTTTGCCAATATCCAAATAAATAAACTCAGTTTGCATTAACTATGGCTAGCATGACTATACTACTAAATCCTTTATAATTATAATAAAATGTGCCGGAATTCGGAGGGGGGACAATGCGGACGTGCTTCCCATCAATAGCACCCCCACAATTGGGAAGATTCCACTTCTCCAGAAATTGAGCAGAAATCTCCAGCCATTGCTCTGCGTTTGAAGGAAACTGTGGGGGGGAAAAAAAAAAACAAGATTTAGTGCTTGAGCACATCACATTATTAATTACAGACACAGTTGTCTGTTAAATGCTTATGCAACTTTTTAAAAATATAAACAACAGGAAGGCAATCGTTTGGATTTGGGGATGTAACATCTACATACATTTATTTTACACCTCCTATTGTTCTTATATTGTAAAGGGCCATACACACTATAAGATTCTCTGAAGACTTTTTCCTGCAGATTTACCTTTTCTATGTAGTGCAAGGGCCTGCCAGATTGCATAGGATTTGAAAGTGTTTCTTTGACCTCATATTATCTGGTTTTGGTAAATCGTAAGGAAAAATTGTTCTGACAATCTTATAGTGTGTATGGCCCATTATACTCACCAGCTAGAGCTGAAATTTACAAACTACGGCCCTCCAGCTGTTGCAGAACTACACATCCCATGAGGCCTTGTAATTCTCTGACATTCACAGACATGACTAGGCATGATGGAAATTGTAGTTCCTGAACAACTGGAGGGCCATAGTTTGAAGACCTCTGAGCTTGAGCTTTGGTATATGCTGACTTTTAGATTTAGCATGTGGGTGGGGGGATGGGTAAGTAAAACTGGGCATTTATACATCAATAAGGGCTTGTGGTCAGTGAAGGTTTTAACATCATTACATAAACATACACAATCATAGGTGGGAATGGATGGACTGATGTATTTTAGATAAATCATAAACTAGGTACTAAAACATTGGCCAAGGAATAATTGTTTGAGGGAAAGTAATAAAATGACCCAAATTAAAAATACTGTTAACAGGCAATGCGTTTAGGGACACATAGTAGAGAATGGTGGGGTGGTTAGTGGGTAATTTTACAAATGGTTAAGATAATCTACATCTTTACTACTATGTGCATGCGGACAGAGGGTAGTTCAAAAATAATGGCCCGTGTCAATTGCTGTACATCCAAAAACATCATAATTCGGGTGAAACGACTAATACATGTAATGTAATGTAAAAAATAAAACATACCTTCTGCAAGACCTTGATGATGGCAGAGCAGGTCTCAGGGATGATGACTCCAAGTGCTTGGGGGGAGATGCCTGTGGTGAACTTCAGATCCTGCAGGCTTCTCCCTGTTGCAAGATACCTCAAAGTCGCAATTAACCTTTGCTCAGGAGTAATTGCAACCCGCATACAAGTATCCTGCTTCAGAATATAGGGGGACACCAGGGCAAGAAGACGGTAGAAGATGGGATCTGTCATCCTCAAATAATTCCTGAAGTCATCAGGATTATTTTCCTGGAGCTCCCTCAGCAAGGACATATGAGAAAATTGATCACGGTTAAGCAACCAATTTTTCGTCCAGGAGGTCCGCTTCTTCTTCCTATTGCTCGTACGTCGTCTCAGAGCCAAAACTCCAACACTAACGACAGCAACGGTCTAATTCACGGTCGCCACGGTCGAACGATGTCTCGGAAAATAGCGAAATGTCGTCAACCAAACAAATGCTACCGAAATCAGCGCGAGATGCCCAGAAGGGTCACGGCCAAACGCTCACTTCCTCTTTTGTAGCGGCGGACGTGCGTCGAAAGTTCTGACGTCATTTTCTGTCGGCAGACAAAAGTCCTGGGCAAGTTTTGAGCACTTTTCAACAGACAAACAACAAACACGACAGCCGTGGACATTTGACGGCCGATCGATCGGCCGACGATCGGTACGTGTGTACGAGGCTTTACTATTTTCGGTATACTCAAGGACAGCACAACGGAGGTTTGACCTTTTCACCTGCAAAGGGATAGGAACAGAAACATTAAGATTGCCCACAGTTTTTTCTCATTTTAGGCTTTTCTGTCCAGTGGTAGACTGCATCAGAAAGTTATTCAATGACTTAAGCCTCGTACACACGCAACGATTATCGGCCGACCGATCGGCTGTCTTTTGTCCAAGTTGTGTTTTGTTGGTTGGAATGTGCCTAGACTGCACACAAATTTTCTCGGCCAACAAAAATCAACTTCAGAAGTGATGTCATGTGCTGGTTTACTTTCTGTGTGTTTTTTCTTCTCTGAGCATGCCCAGTCTTGCTCATCAGATTTTTGTCTGCCGAAATCTGTACTGACTGACCGAAAATCGGCCGTTGTGTTGACGGCCAACAAAAATTTTTTAGTCTGCACACCAGATTTTATTCAGCCGAAAAGTCAGAGTCGGTTGTCGAAAGCATCATACTAACAAGCCAAAAATCGGCCGATCGGACGTTGGCCGAAAATTCACGGCCAACTATCGACGCGTGTGTAAGGGGCATAAGAGGCCACAAAGTTTTTTTTTTTTTTTTTAAAAGTTACAGTCAAGTATAAAGCTAAATTCCATTTTTTGTTTGCTTTTATCCTACTAATGGGTGACATTTGTAGCTGCTGGTAGGTCCAGAAATTCTATGTTATTAAAAAGTCTGGGAGTAGTGATGACGAGAGCTGGAAACCAATGACAATGTATTCATCTCTGTATAAGGCCTTCTCTTCTCTTTGAGTGATTGGATTGTAAGTCACATGCCAAGCTTTCTTTCTTATACATTGCATCCGGAAAGTATTCACAGCGCTTCACTTTTTCCATGTTTTGTTATGTTACAGCCTTTTTCCAAAATGGATTAAATTCATAATTTTTCTCAAAATTCTACAAACAATGCCCCATAATGACAATGTGAAAAAAGTTTGTTTAAAATCTTTGCAAATGTAAAAAATATAAAAAATAGAAACATCCCATGTGCTCACAGCCTTTGTTCAATACTTTGTTGAAACACCTTTAGCACCATTATAGTCTCAAGTCTCTTTGCAGGACCTCTAAAGGTCCATCAGGTTGGATGGGGAGCATCGGTTCACAGCCGTTTTCAGATTTTTCCAGAGATGTTCAACAGGGTTCAAGTCTGGACTCTGGCTGGGCCACTCAAGGACATTCACAGAGTTATCTCACTCCTTTGTTATCTTGGGTGTGTTCTTAGGGTTGTTGTCCTGTTGGAAGATGAACCCTTGCCCCAGTCTGTGGTCCAGGGCTCTGGAGCAGGTTTTATTTATTTTATTTATTATTTTTATTTCAGGTACTTATATAGCGCTGTCAATTTACGCAGCGCTTTTACATATACATTGCACATTCACATCAGTCCCTACCCTAAAGGAGCTTACAATCTAAGGTCCCTAACTCACATTCATACATAAAAAGTAGGGCCAGTTTTATACAGGATCCAATTAACCTACCAGCATGTCTTTGGAGTGTGGGAGGAAACCGGAGTACCCGGAGGAAACCCACGCAGGCACAGGGAGAACACGCAAACTCCAGGCAGGTTTCATCAAGGATGTCTCTGTACATTGCTGTATTCATCTTTCCTTCGATCCTGACTAATTCCTGCCCCTCAAAAACCTCCCCACAGCATGATGCTGCAATCACTATGTTTCACTGTAAGGATGTATTGGTCAGGTGATGATGATGCCTGATTTCCTCCACACATGATGTTGCTGTTCAGGCCAAAGAGCTCAATCTTTGTTTCATCAGACCAGAGAATTTTGATTCTCATGATCTGAAAGTCCTTCAGGTACTTTTTGGCAAACTCCAGGCAGGCTGTCATTTGTCTTTTACTGAGCAGTGGCTTCCTGTTTGGCCACTCTACCATACAGGACTTATTGGTGGAGTTCTGCAGAGATGGTTGTTCTTCTGAAACGTTCTCCTCTCTCCACAGAGAAACGCTAGACCTCAGGGTGACCATCGGGTTCTTGGTCACCTCCCTGACTAAGGCCCTTCACTCAGTTTGGCCGTGTGACCAGCTCTAGGAAGAGTCCTGGTGGTTCCAAACTTCTTCCATTTACAGATAATGGAGGCCACTGTGCTCACTGGGACCTTCAATGCTGCAGAAAATTTTCTGTACCCTTCCCCATATCTGTGCCTCAATACAATCCTGTCTCGGAGGTCTACAGACAATTCCTTGGACTTCATGGCTTGGTTTGTGCTCTGACATGTACTGTTAACTGTGAGACCTTATATAGACAGGTGTGTGCCTTTCCAAATCATGTCCAATCAACTGAATTTACCACAGGTACACTCCAATTAGGTTATAGAAATATCTTAAGGATTATCAGTGGAAACAGGATGTACCTGAGCTCAATTTTGAATGTCATGGCAAAGTCTGTGAATACTTATGTACATGTAATTTTTTTATTTTTAGTAAATTTGCAAAGATTTTAAACAAACTTCTTTCATGTTGTCATTATGGGGTATTAGTTGTAGAATTTTAGGGAAAATAAGGAATTTAATTAATTTTGGAATAAGGCGGTAACATAACAAAATGTGTAAAAAGTGAAGCGCTGTAAATACTTTCCAGATACACTGTATATCAATAAGTGTATAGAATATCAGGTTCTAGCTGTGCTTGCATTTTTTTGTTGTGTGTTAAACAATTTCAATAATTCAGCAATGTAAAATTCCCCAACCATAGTCGCCTACATACACGAAACTGAAGATGGTTACTTACCACCTCCAACTGCAGTGGCTTCCCACACCGTCTACATCTAATCTACCATAGACTTGAATAGGACATTGATCCTTCTGTGCATTTTTTTACAAAACAGTTGGATAATAACATGTATGTGAAAATGATTTACTTCTTTTATAAATGTTGTATACATAAAATCCTAAAGATGTCCCTTCACATATATAGCTTCAGTAAAACATGTAAGACCAGGAATGCCAATCTGTGACTTGAGTTCTGACTCCACTTGATGTTACTTCAAAGCCACAGTTTGGGGATCCCCGTTGCACATATATTGCTATTGAATAGCGGCAAGACCATAAAAAATGCAATCCGGTAATTTACAGTTTCTCAGTCAATATCACATGTAGATACTGATACTGATGGTACTTCTGGCAGGTGCTGTTGGTACTTGATAAAAATTCAGAATACCGGTTTAAATAATAAACTTACACAAAATCTCCTCTTGTAACTATACAAGGTGTCCCAAAAAATGTATACAGGATTAGAATTAAAAAGTCAGTATTTTTTACCATACAATTCACTTATAAATTTAAAAATAAAAGACATAAATGATCTTTTTTATACTTAGCACCTGGCTCAATTAACTGCCCCTCACACTACCAGTGTGATGTAAGGACCTATCTTGATGAGAATATAACAAACAGATGGATTGGGCAAAGAGGTTCAGTAGAATACCCTCTGTATTCACCAGACCTCATGCCACTGGACTTTTTCCTATGGGGGGTTTCTAAAAGATAACGTTTATGCTACAAAACCGGCAATTGTTGACGAATTAGGAGTAGCCACTGAAAGAGAATGCGCCTAAATAGCAAACAAAGTGATTATCAATGTTTGTTATTATATTGCTTTGTGTTATCAATAATGCCTGGTCCAGAATGGCCATCAGCTTGCAAACAGGCTTTAAAGTGTTTGTTACCCCCATCAGTTTATATTCCTGATATGTGTCTGCTGTACCATGTACTTGTATGAGGAAGTATCCTGTTCTCTTATAATTGCTTTCTTTATGTAAAATCCCTGGTGTTCCTGCACGTGGTCAGTTCCTGATCTATGCTGGGAACTCAGTGTACTCTCCAATGATCAGACTTGTCCTGACATGCCCTCGTAGCAAAGCCATTCACTGAAAAGTTCAGTGTGCTGCTGCTTCTCCTCCCCCAGCTCTTATGCAGCTGAGAACAGAGGGAATTTGATAACTTTTAAAAAAGGAAAACAAGGTATTTATAATGCTTTTTTTTTTATATCTTTACAAAAATGTTTTGCCTTTCATTTCTATTTTAAACTGAATGGGTTGTTTTACAAGGTGATCATTTGCAATCACTTTAAGTATAAAAAAGTACATTTATATACTTTATTTTAAATTTGAAAGTGAATTGTATGGTACAAAAGTCTGACTTTATACTGTAATCATTTAAATTGTGTATACATTTTTTGCCCCCCCCCCCCCCCTCTATACAGTATATTTATCACATAAAAGCTACAATTTCATTAATGAGTCAATATTTTCTTTAGGATACTTACTGAGCCACTCAGTCCTGCTTACTCACCAAAGCATACATTTGACACACTCCTAATGAGCTTTTAAGCCTAAAATGCAAATCAATTCCATAAAGGGAGCTAGCCAATGAGATTGAACCCAATTTGTTCTTATTGCTATGAATATACCTCTGAGAGTATTTTGAATTCTACACCTGTGTATACATATGCACACAACATACCGTGTATATATATATATATATATATATATATACAGTGCCTTGCGAAAGTATTCGGCCCCCTTGAACTTTGCGACCTTTTGCCACATTTCAGGCTTCAAACATAAAGATATAAAACTGTAATTTTTTGTGAATAATCAATAACAAGTGGGACACAATCATGAAGTGGAACAAAATTTATTGTATATTTTAAACTTTGTTAACAAAAAAAAAACTGAAAAATTAGGCGTGCAAAATTATTCAGCCCCTTTACTTTCAGTGCAGCAAACTCTCTCCAGAAGTTCAGTGAGGATCTCTGAATGATCCAATGTTGACCTAAATGACTAATGATGATAAATAGAATCCACCTGTGTGTAATCAAGTCTCCGTATAAATGCACCTGCACTGTGATAGTCTCAGAGGTCCGTTTAAAGCGCAGAAAGCATCGTGAAGAACAAGGAACACCAGGCAGGTCCGAGATACTGTTGTGGAGAAGTTTAAAGCCTAATTTGGATATAAAAAGATTTCCCAAGCTTAAACATCCCAAGGAGCACTGTGCAAGCGATAATATTGAAATGGAAGGAGTATCAGACCACTGCAAATCTACGAAGACCTGGCCGCCCTCTAAACTTTCAGCTCATACAAGGAGAAGACTGATCAGAGATGCAGCCAAGAGGCCCATGATCACTCTGGATGAACTGCAGAGATGTACAGCTGAGGTGGGAGACTCTGTCCAATGGACAACAATCAATCATATACTGCACAAATCTGGCCTTTATGGAAGAGTGGCAAGAAGAAAGCCATTTCTTAAAGATATCCATAAAAAGTGTAGTTTAAAGTTTGCCACAAGCCACCTGGGAGACACTCCAAACATGTGGAAGAAGGTGCTCTGGTCAGATGAAACCAAAATTGAGCTTTTTGGCAACAATGCAAAACGTTATGTTTGGCGTAAAAGCAACACAGCTCATCACCCTGAACCCACTGTCAAACATGGTGGTGGCAGCATCATGGTTTGGGCCTGCTTTTCTTCAGCAGGGACAGGGAAGATGGTTACAATTGATGGGAAGATGGATGGAGCCAAATACAGGACCATTCTGGAAAAAAACCTGATGGAGTCTGCAAAAGACCTGAGACTGGGACTGAGATTTGTCTTCCAACAAGACAATGATCCAAAACATAAAGCAAAATCTACAATGGAATGGTTTCACAAATAAACATATCCAGGTGTTAGAATGGTCAAGTCAAAGTCCAGAACTGAATCCAATCAAGAATCTGTGGAAAGAACTGAAAACTGCTGTTCACAAACGCTCTCCATCCAACCTCACTGAGCTTGAGCTGTTTTGTGAGGGGGAATGGGCAAAAATTTCAGTCTCTCGATTTGCAAAACTGATAGAGACATACCCCAAGCGACTTACAGCTGTAATCGCAGCAAAAGGTGGCGCTACAAAGTATTAACTTAAGGGGGCTGAATAATTTTTCACGCCCAATTTCTCAGTTTTTTATTTGTTAAAAAAGTTTGAAATATCCAATAAATTTCGTTCCACTTCATGATTGTGTCCCACTTGTTGTTGATTCTTCACAAAAATTACAGTTTTATATCTTTATGTTTGAAGCCTGAAATGTGCCAAAAGGTCAAAGTTTAAGGGGGCCGAATAATTTCGCAAAGCACTGTGTGTGTGTGTATATATATATATATATATATATACACACAGACCCACAAATTAATTTAGAGTTCAATGTGCATTAATCAAGGCATCACATCTTCCTATTCCATCAAGGAGACTGCTGGCCAGAATCATTATTTACTGAGTTGGCAACGGTGCAAAGGGATTTCATCAGCTTCCTACCAGTCTGCATGTTAACAAAACAACTGGTGAGCACAGCTGGGTTCATAGAGTGGCTCCAACTCTTCTACTTAATAGCAATGGGGAGCTGCATGAATTAGATTCTGTTTATAACACCAGTTTATTTGGAAAAAGTCTGCAGTAATGTGATCTGTGGATATGAGTTTTTGGCTAAATAATACTGCAACACTAAAGCTGAAAACAACATAATTTAAAGTAATACAGCTTTTTAAAGCAGTTGTATTACATTGATGAAAGCTATAAATTTAAATATAATAATATTTGATAAGGATTACATTTACTTGAAAAATATCATACAGATATTTAAGAGATCATCACTAGTTGGTCAGTGCAGTCAGCATCAAAGTATTTAAAGCGGAGTTCCAGCCATTTACTCACCTGTCCAACGGTCCAGCGATGCGGCCGCCGGAAGCCTCGATCCTCTCCCTCGGCGCCGGCATCACTGCTGTGGGCACCCGGCTGTTACAGATTGCGGCTTCACAGCCGGGTACCCACTGCGCATGCGCGAGTCGCGCTGCGCGCCGTGATTGGCCGGCAATCTTCTGGGACCTCTGACGTGTCCCAGAAGATTGCAGGGAGGGAGGGGGAGAGGAGAACTTCCGCTCAGGGCGCCGCGGCGCTCCGAGCGGAAGTGGGAGCGGGTACCTGTCAAAACGAGGTACCCGCTCCCCCCCCCCCAAAAAATGACATGCCAAATGTGGCATGTCGGGGGTCAGGACTCCCTAAAGCGGAAGTTCCACTTTTGGGTGGAACTCCGCTTTAAGCCCAAACCTTTGTTTTTTTGGACACAGTAGAGAAGGGTTAAAACCCCTGTTAGGTATTATTGTGGTATGGATCACTTATATTCAATAAAAAAAAAAAAAGGTTTCAGTTTGCATATACTCTGTATGCCTGTATAGTGTGATTACTATACTTTGGTAAAATGCATATTTTCAATTACTATAAAACCTTTTAGTGAATATATTACAATTTTTGCATATTTACTGCCATTGTTAACACAGTTTAAATGATATAATAACGTTTAGTTGTATAGATTATATTTTTTATGATGATTTTAGTAAATAATACTTTAAAATAAACTTTTGTTCTCAATTGCAAAAACTTTACTTTGTGTCTGTAAAATGATAAGCTTGCTAAAATCCTTTGAAACTCATAGAAGAATCTATATTTGCAGAAATGCTTTGCTCAGCTCCAGTTAATGGCTTCTTTGATAGCAACAGACCTAAAACCTATTTGGGAAAAAATATGATGTGGAGTAACAGTAGGATATACTATTTATAGATTTTTGAAAAAAAGTAAAATGGAGATACAAAGGAAAGAAGAAAACACACCAAGGATTAGTGCAGATCTGTCCTAAATGTAAGGCACATTTACACTTGGCAGTTAAAGTGACTCTGTCATAAAGTATGAAGGCTGCCATTGCTGTTCTCTCATAACTACTAATCATTAACATGTTGGAGGTCAGCAGCTCAGAGAATATGAAATCATAACATGAGAAAAAAAACCTAGAGAATGAGAAAATTACATTGCTTAAAGTACAAAGGCAAAAAAAAAAAAAACTTGTGAACCCCTTTGAATTGATTGGTTTTCTGCAGTAATTTGCTATAAAATGTGATCTGATTTATCCTCATCTAAGTCGCAACATTAGACAAACGCAATGCTTTTTTTTTTATTCAAAAAGAAAAAAAAAAACATAAACATACAAAATTAAACTGTCATGTTAAATCGGAAATATATATAACGTAATAATGAACTTATGTACTTCTAAATTTCGAACACAGTTAATAATGTTTCAAATAACAAAGTACAAGGTCCTGGTATGTCATCTAGCAATCCATTTAAGTAAAAAGAGAAAAGAAAAAAAAAAAAAGTAAGGAAGAAGGGAAAAACTTGCTGGAAATAGGTGGTGGGCAATATAATGGTGTATAAATGGCCCATGAAATGAAAAATATATTCAATAGCTCAGATAATCAATAGAATGGTCAGGGTATCAAGCCAAATGGAGCACCTCGCACAACATAGTCTAATTAGGTTGTCACAGTCGCCTTATAAGTAGAGGTAGTTTTAAAGTAGAAACACCCAGCGCAGATAACAGAATGTTTGGTGATATTTCCTTTAGAAATATACATGAGGTCTTCCAAATGGCAGATATCGTCCACTCGTTGCACCCACTGTTTCATTGTTGAAATCTCCGGTTTACCCGACATAGCTGGAATCAAAGCTTTTGCAGCATTCAAAAGATGTGGGGTAACCAACCTCTTATAGGAATGGGATGATTCTGTAGTACAATTAAATAATATTATCCAGGAATCCTGCTGGATAGAGAGGTTAGTTATCTGATTAATACAGTCAACAACTTGAGACCAAAATTGGCAGATCAGTGGGCACTCCCACCAAATATGAGCATGAGAGGCATTGTTCCCACAGTTCCTCCAATATAACGGGGACCTGGAGGGGAACATCCTATGCAGCTTTATAGGGGTTTAGTGCCATATGATCATTAGTTTATATTTAACTTCAGACATTTTTAAAGAAATTGAGGAAGTAATGATAAAATCCTATATTTCTGAAGATCCATCAGTGGAAGGTGAAGGTCCAATTGTCATTTATCAAGGAAGTCTGGATATGATAATGAGCGAAGGTTTATAAGGGCTTTATAGAACTGAGATACACAGTGAGTTGGAGGAGATTTATGTTGCCATATAACTTCAAACAAGTTTAAATTCTTCAAGTCCCTTAAAGGCTGGGGTAAAGCTTGAATAAATCTAACAAGTTGGTTATATCTCCATGCATCCAAATAGGTAGATGGTTGATTCCCCAAAAGTAGTGTTGAGCGAACACGGACTGTATTATTCGTGTTCGTACCGAATAATTGGATTTTTGTTACCCGAACACGGACCCGAAAACTTTACTGTATGTTCGGGTTTAAAATCTGTGTTCGGTCATTTTATTTCCTGTTTTGTATGTAATGGCGCGCTTTTAATGGCGGGCTTTCAACAGCCAATCAACAAGCGTTTAACTGGTGTGCCTTAAGCCATCCCAGCCATGCCTACTCCTCTTCCTCATCCTCATCCTCCCTTTAGGGTACAAAAAATTGTAATCGGGGCCTAGTCTGTGTTTGCACGTGTGAGATACACCGTTTTGTAAAATTTTTTCTATTCCGCTATTCAATATACACCCTTTTGGGGTGAAAAAAATTAAATTACGGCATAGTCTGTATCAGTACGTGTGAGATACACCTTTTAAATTTGTTTGGCGCATCTCCTTTCACCGCCAAGGATTGCAGGGCGCTTCAGTTTGCCTCCTGTTCTGAACTCCTCCTACTCCTCTTCCTCATCCTCCCTTTAGGGTACAAAAAATTGTAATCGGGGCCTAGTCTGTGTTTGTACGTGTGAGATAAACCGTTTTATATCCTTTTTTCTATTCCGCTATTCAATATACACCCTTTTGGGGTGAAAAAAATTAAATTTGCCGCATACTTTGCATATTTGACTGTGAGATACACCCGTTGTATTTGTATACTGTTTTTCTATTCCGCTATTTAATAAACACCCTTTTGGGGTATAAAAAATTAAATTGCAGGCGCATGCGTGGCAGCTCCGGCGATGGACGCCTAGTCTGTGAGCTCCCGCACCGCTCCGCTCCATCTAAGGCTCAGGCTCCGGCTCCCTGCAGCTATATCGCACGTTGTTAGTGGCATCCACCTCGGGCAACACAAGGGACTCCCTCTGCATGTCGGTGGGCACCAGAAGAGAAGTGTCCCGTCGGCTGAGTTTCGAAGGTCCGGCACAGCTCCCCTCCAAGATGGCGACCGCATCTCTGTCACAAGGAGACACAGCAGTGATAGAGGGGGAAGCTGATATAGGGGACATACCATCCTTGGTCACGGATTCCTGTCTTCACCCATTGACCCCAGTAAGTGCCAATCTTCCTGCCTTTTATATCCCCTGCCTTCACGGAATCCCTGCTCAGCAGGACAATGGAACAGCTACAGAGATCTCTAGGGCCTCATGATTCAGCAGGCCTCTCCCTGTACTTTCCCCGGACCTGACAGTTCTTATGGCCAAATTTTCTAAAATGTTAGCCAATGGCCTGGCCCAGACAGCCTCACAAATCACCACTGCTATCAAAGCAGACC
This sequence comes from Pelophylax lessonae, assembly GCF_965119305.1. Classification (NCBI taxonomy): domain Eukaryota; kingdom Metazoa; phylum Chordata; class Amphibia; order Anura; family Ranidae; genus Pelophylax; species Pelophylax lessonae. The sequence continues at coordinate 186,998,159 of NC_138771.1, read as the reverse complement.
TGCAACACTTGGGAACCCGTATCGATATGATCGAATCTGCGGTCGATCAAACAATTGCGCTGGCCAATCAGAATACTGCATGCATCCAATCGCTCCAGGACCAGCTAGACGCTGCTCTCGCTAAATGTGATGACTTAGAGAATAGGAGCAGAAGGCAGAATTTCCGCCTCAGGGGACTCCCAGAATCGATCACCGATATTCCGATCGTCATCCAATCCTTTATCAAAGACCTCATTCCAGACATCCCTGAGCACAAACTGGAGCTTGATCGAGCCCACAGGGCCCTGCAACCCCCCCCCCCGCAAGGATGGTCTCCCTAGGGACATTATCATCAAACCACACTGTTTCTCGATTAAAGAGGACATCATTAAAAAGGCCAGAAGTATGGACAATCTTACTATTCAGGGCCATACGGTACAAATTTTTGCAGACCTGTCTCCCACCACCATCCAACGCCGGAGGGCGCTTAAACCTTTACTGCTGGCGCTCTCTAACAAATCTTTAAAATACTGGTGGTCCTTCCCATTCCGCCTGAACTTTATGCACAAGAATAAGACTTATGGCTTCTCTAATTTCCAGGATGGGGAACGCATCTTACTCCAATTGGGCATCACCACACAGGAACCACAAGACATGTCCTCCTCCTCCAGGTTGAATTCATCCAAGCGTCCGCCTCCAATCAGTCCTCTATCTTCTACATGGAATAAGCAGCAATCTAAACGCCATCGAGACGCTCATCCTCCTTGAGATGCCACCATGATTCCTTTTGTAGCACCTTCTCAACTCCCTTTGGGCAGGAAGGGATTTTCCCTACTACAACCACTCGTGATTTTTGAGACGTTCCAGCCTTTCTCCCCTTTTCGGTTGGGCCCTCGTTTTTGCATCTAATGCTGGCCTTAATGGCACGGTTTAATTTTTTTCTCCCCCCCCCCTTTTTTTTTATTATTTTTTATTCGTGGATTTACCCTTTTTTTGAGGGCCTGCCAATTGCAGATTTCAATATGGATCATAGGTGTTTCTTTTTTTTTTTGTATTGAGACCGGGCTGGAGCCTCCGGAGCGGAGCGGCCTGAGTGCGCCTTCTCCTGTCGAGTCCCAGAGACCATGTTGCTCACCGGCACTCCCAGGAATGTACCCTGTATTTTACAGGGTGCAGGTATTTGTTCTTTTTTGGCAGAGCCAGGTCCCACTGGCCCTGTCGGTTCCTCCCCCAGGACTCTCTTGTACCTGGGTGTTTCCTCCCTTTCTTCTTCTTGCCCTTTCCTTTACTTACTCTTCTCCCTCTCTCAGTCTCTAGGTTTCTACATGCAGGCCCAGAACTCATCTCCAGAATCCATTCCTCCTGAAGAAGCGAAAGTTTTCCCAGATTTCCTTCATGCTGGCCTCCTGAAAGGTTTCCACTTCGTGTCAAGCGTTTGCCCTCCACATCCTGATGGCTGACTCGGTGAGTGGGATTCTCTCTCTGCAGGTGGCATCTCACAACACACAAGGCCTTAATTCCCCAATTAAGCGACGCAAAGTATTCCAACACTACCACTCGCAAAAACTCGAGGTCCTCCTTTTACAGGAGACTCATTTCCCTGCATCCTATAGGCCCCGGTTTGTCCACCATAAATTTCCTTCATTTTATTTGGCCAACGCACCTTCTAAGCACAACGGGGTTGCCATTTTTCTAGCCAAGCACATTAACTTCTCACACTCTCTAACGATCGCTGATCCACAGGGACGTTATATTCTGGTCAAAGGACACATTGATGGGGTCCTCTTCTCCTTTGTGTCGTATTATGCCCCTAATAAAGGCCAAGCCCCCTTTTTTTCCAACATGTTGAATCGCCTGTCCCCCCACCTCAAAGGTAAAATTATCATAGGCGGCGACTCCAATATTGCCTTCGACACATCCATGGATAAATCAAACCCGATGCGACCCCATCCCATACGGCCCTCGAAACAAAGTACCCGCATTGCCCGACTTATTCATGAACACGGTCTTGTTGACATTTGGAGGGAGGTTATCCCCTCGACCAGGGACTTCACGCACTACTCCCCACCCCATAAGTCTTTTGGGAGAATTGATCACATATTCATTCCCACCTCGGATATTCCCCAAGTGGAGCAATCATTAATTCGGGATATCTCTTGGTCTGACCACTCTCTAGTTTTTCTTAAAATCCAGACGAACCAGTCCAGGAAAGACCCCTCTCCATGGCGTCTAAATGAATCAATCCTCAATGACTCGATTCGCTGGGTCACTATAGAAAAAGCCATGAAGGAATACTTTAGTCTGAACGACATTCCAGACACGGCACCAACGACATTATGGGGGGCACATAAATCTGTCATTCGGGGCCATTTCATTCAAATTGCTGCCAGACTCAAACGTGAAAAGCTAGAATATATCCACAACTCGGAATTAGAATTCCGAAAAATGCAGCAAAGCTAATAAACACAACCCCACGCCTGAGACCCTTTCTCGGTTAGACACTGCAAAACTGGCCTTAAACTTAGCGCTAACTACAGATGCAGAGAGGTCCCTACGCTGGCAAACGGCCCGTTTCTATGTTAATAATAACAAAATTAGTCCATATCTTGCCCGTAAACTGACTCCTAATATTTCGCCTACTTTCCTTGCCTAAGATACGTGCATCCTCGGGAGAGTTAACACAGAACCCTACAACTATTATGGATAAATTCCACCAATTCTACACGAAACTCTATGCGAAGGAAAGCCCCACTGACCGCACTGTGATAGACTCCTTTCTGGAGGGTCTCCCCCTCCCTGAACTCAGCTCATCCCACCGCGAGTCCCTCGAGTCTCCCATTACCGACAAGGGGGTACTTGAGGTTATCAAGGGCCTCCGTCCTTCTTCAACACCGGGCCCAGACGGTTTCCCTCCTATTTATTATAAAACCTTTGCCGACACCCTCACCCCCTACTTTGTTAGGTCCGGGGAGGGAAATCCCTCGACAAACACGCGAACCAGGCATACATATCTGTCATCCCTAAACCGGGTAAGGACCACAGCGATGTCAGCAACTACAGACCGATATCGCTGATCAATAATGATCTCAAAATCCTCACGAAAGTTTTGGCCAATCGCCTAGCTTCTTTTATTGGCATTTATGTGCATAAGGACCAGGTGGGTTTCATTCCTGGCAGACAGGGGCCCGATCCAGTGAGGAGGGCGATTGATATTGTCTCTCTATTACAGACGGGATGGGATGGGGGTCCTTCACAACAAGGTCTTCTGCTTTCTCTTGACCTCCAGAAAGCCTTTGATTCAGTTTCGTGGGAATACATCTTTGCAACTCTTAAAAAATGGGGCTTTGGCCCAAATTTTTTGTCCGTCCTGAACGCACTTTACGCTGAACCTTCGGCCCAAATTAGACTTCAAGGTTTATACTCCGACCCCTTCCCCATTAACAGGGGCACTAGGCAAGGTTGCCCCCTTTCTCCTTTAATTTTTGCGATAGCGATAGAATCCCTGGCGATCGCGGTCCGCTCCCACCCAGATATCCATGGGATTAGTTGCGGACATTCTACACATAAATGCGCATTATTTGCGGATGACATCCTCCTCTTCGTCTCCTTCCCTCTAGTTTCAATGCCAAATATCAATAAAATTCTGGAGACCTTCTGCAAAGTTTCGGGCTTGCGGGTGAATTTTAAAAAATCTATGGCCCTCAACGTTAATCTTCCTCAACAATTAGTTGACCGTCTTACTGACCATTTTCCCTATTCATGGCACCACGATGCTATTCCCTACCTGGGTATTCAGTTGACCCCCTCCTTTGACCAATTATACAATGCCAATTACGTTCCTCTGTTTAAGAAACTTCTATCAGATTTGGTAACCTGGTCTAAGCTGGGTCTATCCTGGTTGGGTAAATTGAATGCTATAAAAATAACCATTCTCCCAAGAATCCCCTATTTATTCAGGTCACTCCCCATCCCTCTTCTCAAAGCCCAGTTAAACAAGCTCCAGTCTGCTATCATCAAATTCCTGTGGGGTAAGGCGGGGCACTGTAACGCTCCTGCGTTTATTATATGGTGTGGATTTTCAGCTGCAGAAATAGTTCCACGTCAGTAGTCATGTAAGAGATATGCTGAGATACCATTCCCAACCTCAATGACTCATCATGTGTGGAAGGTCTTATTTCAGCCAGTAAATACACACAATTAGCAAGCTGGTTCCTAGAATGACTTTATGTATGTGGTAACACAATGATGAAGGTTGAGGGATAGGTTGAGTGGAGGTGGTAGGTGATAGACACTTGAAGGTGAGACAGTAGCAGATGGATGCAGGAAGGTTTAGCAATGTTGTATGGTAGCAGATGACAGAATAGCAAGTGGACATACAAAAGAGATCAACCCAGTGCAGAAAAGTAGCAGTAGTCTCAAGAGCTAGCAATCTAGTTATGCAGATGTGATAAACAGTCTTTACTATGCAGAGCTAGATAGTGTAAGCTTAGTATAAGTTTATAGAGAATTCCCCTGCGGGGTACTTAGCACTATTAGCGATACAGCCGAAGGGTGGTTCAGGAGAGGCGGATGATCCAGTAGCGGGATACAGGGATCAGCGCGGCGAGGTTCCGTCAGCGAGGTAAGCTTGCAAGCATGGAAGCTTCAAGCAAGGTTAGCATCCAGGTAAGGGTGTTTGAACGAACACATGTGAGTGAGAACCGGCGCTTTAAATAGCCATCTAGTCCGGCGCTGGGTGATGACAGCTCCAGTCTTAAAGGTGTATGCGCACCTTTCCAAAAGTAAATGGTGGGGCGCATACACTTGTGGAAAGTGTAATTTAGGGTACCAAAGGTACTGGAACATTACAATACCCCCCCCTTAAGGCCTGCTCCTGAAGGCCTCTGGAGCTGGTTTGTCTGGGTATCTCGCATGAAAATTGCGGATTAATCTAGGGGCATGTATGTCAGAGGTGTTTAGCCAGGTGTCGTCTTGGGGCCCATAGTTCTTCCATCTAACCAAGTACTGAAGTCTTCTTCTGTAGATACGAGAATCCAGAATCTCTTTTATCTCGTATTCTTCTCCACCTTCAACTTGTACAGGAGGGGGAGGTGGAATATTAGGCCTTATTCCTTGGTCCGGAACATGGGGTTTTAGTAGCGACACATGGAAAATGGGATGGATTTTTAGGTCCATTGGCAATGTAAGCTGCACTGCAGCTTTTCCAATAAGTTTCTTGATTGGGAAAGGTCCCAAGAACAGAGGTCCAAGCTTTTTGCTAGGGATCTTCAGTCTCAAGTTTTTTGTTGAGAGCCAAACGAGGTCCCCGATAGTATACTGTGGAGAAGGTCTTCTACGAAGATCATAGTACTTCTTTTGTTGACTGTGAGCGTGAGCAATGGTAGTATTTAGTAAACCCAGAGAATCCTTTATTTGGGTAAGATAGTCTGAGGCTACTGGGTTATTTGAAGGAAGGATGCGTGGAGGGAGAATAGAGGGATGGAACCCATAGTTCAAGTAGAACGGACTCTGCTTGGTTGTACTGTGAGTTGCGTTGTTGTAGGCAAATTCTGCCAGGGGGAGAAGATCCAACCAATCATCCTGTTGGTAAGAAGTGTAACAACGTAAATACTGCTCGATGCATTGGTTGACTCTTTCAGTCTGTCCGTTGGTCTGCGGATGGTAAGGAGAAGTGAGCTTCCGCTCAATCCGTAGTATGTGACATAGTTCTTGCCAGAATTTAGAAATAAATTGGGATCCACGGTCAGACAGAAGAGTTTTTGGGATACCATGTAATCTGAAGACATGTTTCATCAGGAGTTCTGCCGTTTGTTTGGACGAAGGTAGTCTGCGAATAGCAATGAAATGTGCCATCTTTGTCAGATGGTCCACTGACACCAAGATGGTATTAAATCCTTTGGAAGGAGGCAATTCTACGATGAAGTCCAATGACAAAACCTCCCATGGAGTTTGGGGTATTGGTAGACTGCATAGTAGACCGGATGGTCTCGTAGTGTCAATTTTGGACCTGGCACAGACATTGCATGAAGAGACGAATTTTTGTATAGATGTTTTCATGTCAGGCCACCAGAATTGTCGAGAAATTAAATTGAAAGTCTTTGTCATACCCATATGTCCTGCCATAGGCACATCATGCGATAATTCCAAGATCTTGGTGCGTAGGGTAGGTGGTATGTAAATTTTGTCGTTGTAGTAGAGGAAGCCTTCTGCATCAGTATTTAGTTGTGGTGGGGGTGAATCCAAACTTATACCATGCAGAACCTCTTCCTTTAAGGAACGGACAACTCCAATAATGCGTTTGTGAGGTATTATAGGAACGGAAGGGATTTCAAAGTAGTTTTCTTCAGTTAGTCGTGATAGTGCATCCGCCTTTTTGTTCTTATCTGCAGGTGTGTAGGTCACTAGGAAGTTAAACCTTAGAAAGAATAGTGACCATCGTACCTGTCGATGCGAGAGAGTTTTGCTAGTCTGAAGATATTGGAGGTTTTTATGGTCCGTGTATATAATTATTGGTAGTTGGGTGCCTTCGAGTAAATGTCGCCAATTCTCCAGAGCCAATTTTATAGCAAGCAGTTCCTTTTCACCCATGGGGTAATTTATCTCGGGACTGCTCAGGGATTTAGAAAAAAAAGCGACTGGATGAAGTGGTGAAGTGTGGGTAGGTCGTTGGGAGAGTATTGCTCCTACTGCCATGTTTGACGCATGTACCTCCAGAATGTATTGGAGGGATGGGTCTGGATGGCGTAATATGGGAGCGGAAGTAAACCTTGTCTTTAACAAGTGGAAAGCCTTATTTGCTTCTTCTGACCATTTAAATGGTATTTTTATGCTAGTGAGCTGTGTGAGGGGTCTCACAATAGCAGAAAAGTTTTTTATGAACTTCCTGTAGAAATTTGAAAATCCCAGGAATCGCTGTAGCGCCTTGCGTGTAGTTGGTGTAGGCCAATCCTGAATGCAGGATATTTTACTCATGTCCATCTCGATTCCTGTTTTGAATATGATGTAGCCTAGAAAGAGTACCTCATCTTTATGGAACAAGCATTTCTTCAGCTTCACATAAAGATTATGTGCAAGCAATCTCGATAATACAAGTCTTACATGTCTTATGTGTTCAGACAGGGTCCGTGAATATATAAGGATATCGTCCAGATATACCACAACACAGACATCTAGTAAGTCTTTAAAAATATCGTTTATAAATCGTTGGAAAACTGCAGGGGCATTGCATAGGCCGAATGGCATCACAAGATATTCGAACAATCCGTATCTAGTTCTGAATGCAGTCTTCCACTCGTGTCCATCACGGATTCGAATGAGATTGTATGCTCCTTTCAGGTCTAATTTTGAAAAATAGGTAGCTCCACGCACCTGCTCAATGAGCTCAGGGATAAGCGGTAGAGGATAGCGATCTTTTATTGTGATAGCATTCAATTTCCTGTAGTCGATGATAGGTCTGAGACTTGAATCTTTATTGCGAACAAAAAAGAGTCCTGCTGCTGTGGAAGAAGTGGAAGGTCTAATAAAACCTTTTTCCAAGTTCTCATCCAAATAGGTTTTGAGATGGGCAAGTTCATCCTGTGAAAGAGGATAAACATGACCGAACGGCAATTTGCTATTTGGGAGTAGATCAATGCTACAATCATAGTCTCGATGAGGAGGTAATGCTTGAGCATTTTTCTCAAGAAAAACCTCAGAAAGATCCTGATAACATAGTGGTGCAATCTCATCTGTCACCACAGACAGAATCTTCCCGGAAAACGGGAGGTTACACGTTTCCTCGCAATAACAAGAAGGGAAGGTCAAGGACCGTTTCTTCCAATCTATGGTTGGTTGGTGTGTGTGCAACCAAGGAAGTCCCAACACAATGGGAAAGTGGGGTGATGGTATTAAATCGAAGGTAGAAGTCTCCCTATGAGACTCGTTAATAGTGACTAGAAGTGCTTGTGTCTGATCGGTGATCGGACCAGAGGATAACGGAACACCGGTAATAAGACTTACTGAGACAGGTTTGAGTTTAGAAATAATAGGAATTTTATTTAAAGCAGCAAAACATATATCCATATAATTTCCACAAGATCCTGTGTCAATCATGGCCTTAGTAGTAATCCTGTTCTGGTCCCACTGTAATGTCAAAAAAAACAGAAATGTAGGGGTTAGTGAATGAAGTTGTCAATCCTCCTAGGGAGACATGTGAACACTCACCCTTCTTTTTGTTGACTAGGGGACAGACGTTTATCTTGTGATCCGGGGATGCACAGTACAAGCAGAGATTTTCATTTCGTCTTTTGGCTTTTTCCATAGTTGATAGCGGTGGGCGTATGGTTCCTACCTCCATAGGAACGGCCAGACTCCGAGAGGAAACGGATAATGGCATTCCCATCTTTTCAGCCTTTCTTTCTCGTAGTCTTCTATCTATGGTAATACTGAGTTGTATTAATGCATCCAGGGTTTTTGGCAGATCCGCTCGAGCGAGCTCGTCCTTAACGGCTTCTGATAGGCCAAGCCTAAATTGGGTTTTCAGAGATGCATCATTCCATTCTGAATCAAGGGTCCATCTCTTGAACTCTGCGACAAAGTCTTCTACAGGCCTCCTTCCTTGTTTCAAGGATCTTAACTAAAGATCAGCAGTACTCTGCCTATTGGGGTCATCATATAGGCTAGTGAGCTCTGCCAGGAACAAGGCATAGGAGTTGAGAAGCTGGTCGTTTTTCTCAAAAAGAGAATCTGCCCAGGCTCGAGGATCGCTTGATAGGTAAGAAATAATAGTACAAACCTTAATGTGATCAGTAAGGTAGGTACGAGGTTTTAGCAAAAAAAGTAACTCACATGCGTTTTTAAATTCGCGAAATTTTTTGCGATCGCCTGTAAATACCAAAGGGGGATTTATCTTGGGTTCAGGGGACTGAGCAGAGGTAAGTTGTGTCAGTCTAATTACCTGCTGCGACAGAGCCTGATTGTCTTCTTTTAATTCAGCAAGTGCGTGTATTAACGCAGATACTTGCTGTTTTAATTGTGTCACCTGAGTGGTTATTTCTGCTGAATCCATTTTTTGGTGTTCGTTCAATCTGTAACGCTCCTGCGTTTATTATATGGTGTGGATTTTCAGCTGCAGAAATAGTTCCACGTCAGTAGTCATGTAAGAGATATGCTGAGATACCATTCCCAACCTCAATGACTCATCATGTGTGGAAGGTCTTATTTCAGCCAGTAAATACACACAATTAGCAAGCTGGTTCCTAGAATGACTTTATGTATGTGGTAACACAATGATGAAGGTTGAGGGATAGGTTGAGTGGAGGTGGTAGGTGATAGACACTTGAAGGTGAGACAGTAGCAGATGGATGCAGGAAGGTTTAGCAATGTTGTATGGTAGCAGATGACAGAATAGCAAGTGGACATACAAAAGAGATCAACCCAGTGCAGAAAAGTAGCAGTAGTCTCAAGAGCTAGCAATCTAGTTATGCAGATGTGATAAACAGTCTTTACTATGCAGAGCTAGATAGTGTAAGCTTAGTATAAGTTTATAGAGAATTCCCCTGCGGGGTACTTAGCACTATTAGCGATACAGCCGAAGGGTGGTTCAGGAGAGGCGGATGATCCAGTAGCGGGATACAGGGATCAGCGCGGCGAGGTTCCGTCAGCGAGGTAAGCTTGCAAGCATTTAAGCTTCAAGCAAGGTTAGCATCCAGGTAAGGGTGTTTGAACGAACACATGTGAGTGAGAACCGGCGCTTTAAATAGCCATCTAGTCCGGCGCTGGGTGATGACAGCTCCAGTCTTAAAGGTGTATGCGCACCTTTCCAAAAGTAAATGGTGGGGCGCATACACTTGTGGAAAGTGTAATTTAGGGTACCAAAGGTACCGGAACATTACAGGCACCGCGTCAAAAAGTCCACTCTGTTTCGATGCAGAAAACAAGGGGGCTGGGTCTCCCTAACCTCTGGCTTTATTATCAAGCAGCACAACTGGCTCAGATTTCCAGTGTCTACCTCAGGGGAAGAAAACCAGATTGGGTTCATATGGAAAGGCAAGTGGTCCACCTCTATACCATAGACTACCTTATTTGGAAACGCCCTAAAGACAGACCGTCCATTCTTTCCCCCACCCTGTCTCACTCCATTTCGTTATGTGACACTATCCACAGAACTAATAGAGTAACGTCCCCATGGCACCCGCTCGCACACATCTTCCATAACCCTGACTTTCCTCCTGGAGCAAACATCAAGGCCTTCAAATGGTGGACGGACAAGGGCCTTTACAGGATCGGGCAATTTTTCAATTCCAACGGCCCACTCTCTTATAGCTATTGTGTCTCTCAACTTAAGATGCCACCTGCAGAGAGATTTTGGTTCTCACAACTGCACCACTTTCTAAAGAAAATGGCTGGAACAGAATCTTGTCCATTGCGAGTCACCCAATACGAGCAATGGTGCTCAAAGCTACAGGAGATGAGGGGGGGAATCTCTCTCATATATGCCACTCTGGTGGATAGTTTAGACAAAGCAGCTTATATGCTAAAGTGGGAACAGGATTTAGGCTTCACATGGGACCTACGGGTTTGGCATCAATGTGCTGAACGCACGATGAAAGGCAGTCTAAATTCCTCACTCCTGAAGGCTAGTACGAAGGTCTTCACCAGATGGTACTTAGTCCCATATCGCCTAGCAAAGCTTTTTCCTAACTCTACACCTCCCTGCTTCAGGGGTTGCTCAATGGTGGGTACGATGGCCCATGTCTTCTGGCAATGTCCTAGAATCAGGGGGTTCTGGAACCAAATCTTCCGTATCACTCGAAAGATCACTGGAGTACCGATCCCGCAATCTCCTGAACTGGCTCTCCTGAACCAGAGGATGCCTAAAATCCATAAATCTACCCAAGCCTTAATATTCTTTATTCTTTTGGGGGCCAAAATAACCATAGCTCGCCATTGGAAACATCCGTTTATTTCTCTCACCCAGGCCAAACGGAAGATCTCCTGGATTATGACCCAAGAAAAATTGGCCAGTATTCTCCTGAACACCAAAGATAAATTCGAGGAGATCTGGCTACCCTGAGCCCAATACATGAAGGTCAACTTATGATTCATGGGCTTCTAACCTCATTGCTTTTTTGCTTTCACACAAGGGTGGTATATTACCTTTGCGCAGAATCCTATCTACATTTTTATGGAGTTTACGGACTCCCCTCTTCTTCACCCCCCCCCCCCCGTTCTTGTTCTCTTTTCTTCATTTCATTTCTTTTCACTCTCTCTAAACCCTTAAGATTGGTTATATCAGTTGTTATTTTGTTGTTTAGCCATGGTATGATAACATCTGAAAGGTCCTCCTCAGTTTCCAGGAGGTCTCTCAAACCATGTTAGTCGATCCTTTTCGGTCCACCACTGGGTCATTTCCTGCTTTTACAGCGCTCATGGGCCCATGCCATGGGCCCATACATGAACATGCCTTTATATGTGACTGTGCTTGGACACTGTTATACTCTATTGCCGTGGCCTATTGCTTATAGTTATTTTGACTTGTTTACTTGTTTGTTTTCCTTTGAAACCGATAACAATTATTGAAAGTATAAGAAATGAAACACTAAGGTCCAGTTCACACTTATGCGAGTGCGGGAAGGCTGCGAATCCGCAGCCTGTTCCCGCATCGCACACGCACTCCCGGCAGTTCACACTGCCATATGCGATACGCTGAGGGTGTCAATGTAATCTTAACGACACCCCCAGTTTGATCGCATATCGCAGTGCGATCGTGCAGTTCGCACAGGATCGGATCGCACAAGTGTGAACCGCTGTGCGATCCGATCATGATGCGGCTTCCAAAAAGGGTCCCTGTGCGTGTTTGGTGCGGCTGCGGTGCGAATTTAGCCATACAAACTGTATGGCTAAACTCGCATCGCACAGCCGATCGCATGTAATGTTGGAGCAGTGCGCTCCGACATTACATGCGAACCCCGCACACGCACAAGTGTGAACCGGGGCTAAAGATAAGTTAAATTCCTTGAAGGTCAGACAAAACATCAAATTGGTTGCGCTGCCCCCACACCGAGACACAGTTTGAACCCATTGGGGTGTCCGTTGGGGCTGGGCTCCGCACCGATTGATAACTGATATTGAAGGATATGACCACTTACTTATTGGATGTTTAAGAAAGTATTAAGCACTGTACAACTGTTTGGTTCATGTGTATTACACTTTGCTGTTTTGAAATGTGCTTTGTTACCAACTGTTAATGTGAAAACTTTAATAAAAATCTTTAAAGTTAAAAAAAAAAAAAAAAAATAGAAGCAGGAAGAATCTAACGCTCTCAGTATTAGAAAATAGACGATTTATTAAAAAATGTATTGCACTTACAAGAACAGCACTCAATAGTGCAGTGTATCTCACAGTTCCGCAAGTGGACAGGAGAAGATGTGACGTCTATCAGACAGGCTCCGCCCCTATACGCATTACGTCGGTGCATCCAGCGTTGACTTCGTTGGTACAGGCAGGCGCGCGACCGACATATACCTACGTCAGTTTGCGCAGGAGGGGCTGCCTGCGCAGTGTAACTGTGGCGGGCAGACCTTAGGTAGTTAATATATTTCAAATAATCATAGTAAAAAAAAACCTTTGTGTAGCAATCCAAGCAAAACAAAAATGAACAGTCCATATCACTTTTAAGCATCAATCTAACCTAAATGCATTAAACAAAAGAACAGTTTCTTACACATCTACACTTAATATGCAATGTCAAAGATCCTTATAGTTGTCTGCCATTAGTAAAACACACAGCTATATTTAAGTAATCATCCTGTAAGGAATACTAGAGAAAAATCTACAAACACTACAATTTACACAACTATGGCAAATTATATGTTACAAGACTTGATACATTTAAATAGCGGTGGTCTCTGAGCTAAAGATGGTTTTACTGTGGATGATCAAATTCCTATGTGCTACTAAAGCACATGATTGCCTCAAGGTACTGTCCATCAATGGCTGTGCATGGGAAAATCTGATTGCCTACAAATGAGCAATGAGACTCTCACATTTTTTACCTATTCAACAGATAACAGACTGAATTGTTCCACAGATCTGGAATAAATACACAAACTGCCCTCAGATTCAAGAAAGAATACACATGCGTCTTGTATTTAGACAATATTTGCTTATTTTGGAGTTCAGCTTTACCTAGGGGCATACTAAACATTGCTAGGCAGTTGAATCCTTCCTAACCTTCAACCATCTCATTTCTGTGACCTTATCATTTTTTAAGTACAAACATTTATTGTTCTGAACTCTTAAAGCGATTGTAAACCGCTGGCCTTTTTGTTTTTATACCTGTAAGGTAATGTCGTAACGTGGTAGTATACTAGCACATTATGTTAAACTTACCTTAAAACAAAGCCCTTTCAGGGCCGGGATGTCAGCGCTACAGGCACTCTCATCTTCACCCGCCTTGCTTCCGGGTTTGTAAACTCTGACTGACGTCACTCCTGCACATGCGCACGGAAGCCGCTGTTCATGGCACAGGTCTCTGAAGAAACAGCACAGGGTGGGCACGTGATGTCACTGGCTGCATGCATGTACAGTAAATATCTCCTAAACGGTGTGCACATAAAAGCAAGAGAAGTTTACTTCCAGTTTAATCAAAGTCTTTTACAGCAGAAAATGTTTCCACATTTGTAAGTCAGTATGTGGGGATGCCATGTCTATGTCTACATATACATTCCTAAGCTTCATTCTAATTTCATACCCAACTTTTTTTTTAAACCTTAAATAATAAAATTATAGATGAGCAATATAAGTGACTTGTGTGTGAGTTTTACTGTTGTTCATAAATAACTGAAAGTGAATAAAAACCTGACTGCACTGCCTGTATGCTCTCATTCTATACCTAGGCCTGTGCAGGTGCCAGGATCCAGAAAAGAAAGATGCACAGGACTAGTGTTGAGCGAACACGGACTGTATTATTCGTGTTCGTACCGAATAATTGGATTTTTTTTACCCGAACACGGACACGGACACTTTACTGTATGTTCGGGTAAAAATCCGTGTTCGGTCGTTTTATTTCCGGGTTTTGCATGCTTTGGCGCTCTTTTCATGGCGGGCTTTCAACAGCCAATCAACAATCGTTTAACTGGTGTGCCTTAAGCCATCCCAGCCATGCCTGCAAATGTCTTAGTAGCTGTGATTGGCCGTCTGAAGCATGTGACCAAGTCTTTATAAGTTCGAGGCAGCCGCCGCAGCAGCGTCATTCTGCTGCTTAGCTAAGGGACAGAGCACACATCAATGTGCTGGCTGCTGATTAGGGAAAGATAGGCAGGAAAAAACCATTTGTGTCCGGATAGAATTGAGGGACAGGTCGGAGTGTTTAGGCAGGGCGAGTTGTAGGCATTTTAGGGATAGAGTCTGCTGAATTATAGGGTCAGTGTCTTCTACAAACTACAATCGATATTGCTGTGTGGGGGGTGGGGTGAATCTGCACTCAATCCTGATCTACGATCTCTTCTCAATCCTGTTAGGGACAGAGTCTGCTGAATTTTAGGGAAACTGTGTTCTACAAACTACAATCGATATTGCTGTGTGGTGTGGGATTGGAGATAGGCAGGTGTCAGTGATCCACATCCATTTTTCTGTGTGTGAGCTGCAGTGAACACAATCTTTTTGGGCTGCAGTGAACACAATCTTTTTGGGCTGCAGTGAACACAATCTTTTTGGGCTGCAGTGAACACAATCTTTTTGGGGTGCAGTGAACAAAATCTTTTTGGGGTGCAGTGAACACAATCCTTTTTGGTGTGCAGTGAACACAATCTTTGTGGGGTGCAGTGAACAAAATCCTTTGTGGGGTGCAGTGAACACAATCTTTTTGGGGTGCAGTGAACAAAATCCTTTTTGGGGTGCAGTGAACAACATCCTTTTTGGGGTGCAGTGAACACAATCTTTTTGGGGTGCAGTGAACAAAATCCTTTGTGGGGTGCAGTGAACACAATCTTTTTGGGGTGCAGTGAACACAATCTTTTTGGGGTGGAGTGAACAACATCCTTTTTGGGGTGCAGTGAACAAAATCCTTTTTGGGGTGCAGTGAACAAAATCATTTTTGGGGTGCAGTGAACACAATCTTTTTGGGGTGCAGTGAACACAATCTTTGTGGGGTGCAGTGAACACAATCTTTTTGGGGTGGAGTGAACAACATCCTTTTTGGGGTGCAGTGAACAACATCCTTTTTGGGGTGCAGTGAACACAATCTTTTTGGGGTGCAGTGAACACAATCTTTGTGGGGTACAGTGAACAGAATCTTTGTGGGGTGCAGTGAACACAATCTTTGGGGGGTACAGTGAACACAATCTTTTTGGGATGCAGTGAACACAATCTTTGTGGGGTGCAGTGAACACAATCTTTTTGGGGTGGAGTGAACAAAATCATTTTTGGGGTGCAGTGAACAACATCCTTTTTGGGGTGCAGTGATCAAAATCCTTTTTGGGGTGCAGTGAACACAATCTTTTTGGGGTGCAGTGAACAAAATCCTTTGTGGGGTGCAGTGAACAGAATCTTTGTGGGGTGCAGTGAACACAATCTTTGGGGGGTACAGTGAAAACAATCTTTTTGGGGTGCAGTGAACACAATCTTTGTGGGGTACAGTGAACAGAATCTTTGTGGGGTGCAGTGAACACAATCTTTGGGGGGTACAGTGAACACAATCTTTTTGGGGTGCAGTGAACACAATCTTTGGGGGGTACAGTGAACACAATCTTTTTGGGGTGCAGTGAACACAATCTTTGTGGGGTGCAGTGAACACAATCTTTGGGGGGGTACAGTGAACACAATCTTTTTGGGGTGCAGTGAACAAAATCCTTTTAGGGTGCAGTGAACACAATCTTTGTGGGGTGCAGTGAACAACATCCTTTTAGGGTGCAGTGAACACAATCTTTGTGGGGTACAGTGAACAGAATCTTTGTGGGGTGCAGTGAACACAATCTTTGGGGGGTACAGTGAACACAATCTTTGTGAGGTGCAGTGAACACAATCTTTGTGGGGTGCAGTGAACACAATCATTGTGGGGTGCAGTGAACTCAATCTTTGTGGGGTACAGTGAACACAATCTCATACTTCTGAAGATTTGAGGGTGCTGCCTGTTCCATACTCCCCCTACTCCTCATCTAGCCTTTTAGGGGTACAAACAATAGTAATTGGGGCCTAGTGTGGTTGTGTACGTGTGATATACATACACTTTTTTTGGATCATATTTTCTATTCCGCTATTTAATCAAAAACCTTTGGGGATCAGTTAAATTGGGGGATAGTCTGTGTTGGTACGTGTGAGAGAGATCCACCTTTCCAAGTTGTTGGGGTTCATCTCATACTTCTGAAGGTTTGAGGGTGCTGCCTGTTCCATACTCCCCCTACTCCTAGCCTTTTAGGGGTACAAACAATAGTAATTGGGGCCTAGTGTGGTTGTGTACGTGTGATATACATACACTTTTTTTGGATCATATTTTCTATTCCGCTATTTAATCAAAAACCTTTGGGGATCAGTTAAATTGGGGGATAGTCTGTGTTGGTACGTGTGAGAGAGATCCACCTTTCCAAGTTGTTGGGGTTCATCTCATACTTCTGAAGGTTTGAGGGTGCTGCCTGTTCCATACCCCCCCTACTCCTCATCTAGCCTTTTAGGGGTACAAACAATAGTAATTGGGGCCTAGTGTGGTTGTGTACGTGTGATATACATACACTTTTTTTGGATCATATTTTCTATTCCGCTATTTAATCAAAAACCTTTGGGGATCAGTTAAATTGGGGGATAGTCTGTGTTGGTACGTGTGAGAGAGATCCACCTTTCCAAGTTGTTGGGGTTCATCTCATACTTCTGAAGGTTTGAGGGTGCTGCCTGTTCCATACTCCCCCTACTCCTCATCTAGCCTTTTAGGGGTACAAACAATAGTAATTGGGGCCCAGTGTGGTTGTGTACGTGTGATATACATACACTTTTTTTGGATCATATTTTCTATTCCGCTATTTAATCAAAAACCTTTGGGGATCAGTTAAATTGGGGGATAGTCTGTGTTGGTACGTGTGAGAGAGATCCACCTTTCCAAGTTGTTGGGGTTCATCTCATACTTCTGAAGGTTTGAGGGTGCTGCCTGTTCCATACTCCCCCTACTCCTCATCTAGCCTTTTAGGGGTACAAACAATAGTAATTGGGGCCCAGTGTGGTTGTGTACATGTGATATACATACACTTTTTTTGGATCATATTTTCTATTCCGCTATTTAATCAAAAACCTTTGGGGATCAGTTAAATTGGGGGATAGTCTGTGTTGGTACGTGTGAGAGAGATCCACCTTTCCAAGTTGTTGGGGTTCATCTCATACTTCTGAAGGTTTGAGGGTGCTGCCTGTTCCATACCCCCCCTACTCCTTATCTAGCCTTTTAGGGGTACAAACAATAGTAATTAGGGCCTAGTGTGGTTGTGTACGTGTGATATACATACACTTTTTTTGGATCATATTTTCTATTCCGCTATTTAATCAAAAACCTTTGGGGATCAGTTAAATTGGGGGATAGTCTGTGTTGGTACGTGTGAGAGAGATCCACCTTTCCAAGTTGTTGGGGTTCATCTCATACTTCTGAAGGTTTGAGGGTGCTGCCTGTTCCATACCCCCCCCTACTCCTCATCTAGCCTTTTAGGGGTACAAACAATAGTAATTGGGGCCTAGTGTGGTTGTGTACGTGTGATATACATACACTTTTTTTGGATCATATTTTCTATTCCGCTATTTAATCAAAAACCTTTGGGGATCAGTTAAATTGGGGGATAGTCTGTGTTGGTACGTGTGAGAGAGATCCACCTTTCCAAGTTTTTGGGGTTCATCTCATACTTCTGAAGATTTGAGGGTGCTGCCTGTTCCATACCCCCCCTACTCCTCATCTAGCCTTTTAGGGGTACAAACAATAGTAATTGGGGCCTAGTGTGGTTGTGTACGTGTGATATACATACACTTTTTTTGGATCATATTTTCTATTCCGCTATTTAATCAAAAACCTTTGGGGATCAGTTAAATTGGGGGATAGTCTGTGTTGGTACGTGTGAGAGAGATCCACCTTTCCAAGTTGTTGGGGTTCATCTCATACTTCTGAAGGTTTGAGGGTGCTGCCTGTTCCATACCCCCCCTACTCCTCATCTAGCCTTTTAGGGGTACAAACAATAGTAATTGGGGCCTAGTGTGGTTGTGTACGTGTGATATACATACACTTTTTTTGGATCATATTTTCTATTCCGCTATTTAATCAAAAACCTTTGGGGATCAGTTAAATTGGGGGATAGTCTGTGTTGGTACGTGTGAGAGAGATCCACCTTTCCAAGTTGTTGGGGTTCATCTCATACTTCTGAAGGTTTGAGGGTGCTGCCTGTTCCATACTCCCCCTACTCCTCATCTAGCCTTTTAGGGGTACAAACAATAGTAATTGGGGCCTAGTGTGGTTGTGTACGTGTGATATACATACACTTTTTTTGGATCATATTTTCTATTCCGCTATTTAATCAAAAACCTTTGGGGATCAGTTAAATTGGGGGATAGTCTGTGTTGGTACGTGTGAGAGAGATCCACCTTTCCAAGTTGTTGGGGTTCATCTCATACTTCTGAAGGTTTGAGGGTGCTGCCTGTTCCATACTCCCCCTACTCCTAGCCTTTTAGGGGTACAAACAATAGTAATTGGGGCCTAGTGTGGTTGTGTACGTGTGATATACATACACTTTTTTTGGATCATATTTTCTATTCCGCTATTTAATCAAAAACCTTTGGGGATCAGTTAAATTGGGGGATAGTCTGTGTTGGTACGTGTGAGAGAGATCCACCTTTCCAAGTTGTTGGGGTTCATCTCATACTTCTGAAGGTTTGAGGGTGCTGCCTGTTCCATACTCCCCCTACTCCTCATCTAGCCTTTTAGGGGTACAAACAATAGTAATTGGGGCCTAGTGTGGTTGTGTACGTGTGATATACATACACTTTTTTTGGATCATATTTTCTATTCCGCTATTTAATCAAAAACCTTTGGGGATCAGTTAAATTGGGGGATAGTCTGTGTTGGTACGTGTGAGAGAGATCCACCTTTCCAAGTTGTTGGGGTTCATCTCATACTTCTGAAGGTTTGAGGGTGCTGCCTGTTCCATACCCCCCCTACTCCTCATCTAGCCTTTTAGGGGTACAAACAATAGTAATTGGGGCCTAGTGTGGTTGTGTACGTGTGATATACATACACTTTTTTTGGATCATATTTTCTATTCCGCTATTTAATCAAAAACCTTTGGGGATCAGTTAAATTGGGGGATAGTCTGTGTTGGTACGTGTGAGAGAGATCCACCTTTCCAAGTTGTTGGGGTTCATCTCATACTTCTGAAGGTTTGAGGGTGCTGCCTGTTCCATACTCCCCCTACTCCTCATCTAGCCTTTTAGGGGTACAAACAATAGTAATTGGGGCCTAGTGTGGTTGTGTACGTGTGATATACATACACTTTTTTTGGATCATATTTTCTATTCCGCTATTTAATCAAAAACCTTTGGGGATCAGTTAAATTGGGGGATAGTCTGTGTTGGTACGTGTGAGAGAGATCCACCTTTCCAAGTTGTTGGGGTTCATCTCATACTTCTGAAGGTTTGAGGGTGCTGCCTGTTCCATACTCCCCCTACTCCTAGCCTTTTAGGGGTACAAACAATAGTAATTGGGGCCTAGTGTGGTTGTGTACGTGTGATATACATACACTTTTTTTGGATCATATTTTCTATTCCGCTATTTAATCAAAAACCTTTGGGGATCAGTTAAATTGGGGGATAGTCTGTGTTGGTACGTGTGAGAGAGATCCACCTTTCCAAGTTGTTGGGGTTCATCTCATACTTCTGAAGGTTTGAGGGTGCTGCCTGTTCCATACTCCCCCTACTCCTCATCTAGCCTTTTAGGGGTACAAACAATAGTAATTGGGGCCTAGTGTGGTTGTGTACGTGTGATATACATACACTTTTTTTGGATCATATTTTCTATTCCGCTATTTAATCAAAAACCTTTGGGGATCAGTTAAATTGGGGGATAGTCTGTGTTGGTACGTGTGAGAGAGATCCACCTTTCCAAGTTGTTGGGGTTCATCTCATACTTCTGAAGGTTTGAGGGTGCTGCCTGTTCCATACCCCCCCTACTCCTCATCTAGCCTTTTAGGGGTACAAACAATAGTAATTGGGGCCTAGTGTGGTTGTGTACGTGTGATATACATACACTTTTTTTGGATCATATTTTCTATTCCGCTATTTAATCAAAAACCTTTGGGGATCAGTTAAATTGGGGGATAGTCTGTGTTGGTACGTGTGAGAGAGATCCACCTTTCCAAGTTTTTGGGGTTCATCTCATACTTCTGAAGATTTGAGGGTGCTGCCTGCTCCATACTCCTCCTCCTACTGCTCAACCATCCTTTTAGGGGTACAAACAATAGTAGTTGGGGCCTAGTGTGGTGGTGTACGTGCGAGATACATACACTTTTTTTGATCATATTTCCTATTCCGCTATTCAATAAAAACCTTTGAGGATCAATTGAATTGCGGGATAGTCTGTGTCGGTACGTGTGAGATCCACCTTTCCAAGTTGTTGGGGTTCATCTCATACTTCTGAAGATTTGAGGGTGCTGCCTGTTCCATACTCCTCCTCCTACTCCTCATCCATCCTTTTAGGGGTACAAACAATAGTAATTGGGGCCTAGTGTGGTTGTGTACGTGCGAGATACATACACTTTTTTTGATCATATTTCCTATTCCGCTATTCAATAAAAACCTTTGAGGATCAATTGAATTGCGGGATAGTCTGTGTCGGTACGTGTGAGATCCACCTTTCCAAGTTTTTGGGGTTCATCTCATACTTCTGAAGATTTGAGGGTGCTGTCTGTTCCATACTCCTCCTACTCCTCATCCATCCTTTTAGGGGTAGAAACAATAGTAATTGGGGCCTAGTGTGGTTTTGTACGTGCGAGATACATACACTTTTTTGGATCATATTTCCTATTCCGCTATTCAATAAAAACCTTTCTAGGGCAAGATCTTAAATTACAGAAATATGAGGAGACCGTCAAATAAGGGCCGTGGCCTGGGTCGTGGTGCTGCTGGTAGAGCTCCTGTTGCAAGGAGAGGACGTGGTCGATCTGTGCCAGCTACACGCACAAGTGAAACACCTTCCTCAAGTGTGAGTAGGCGACAGAACCTGCATTAGTATTTGGTAGGGCATCAAACGCCCCTAGAAGTGATGAGGCCAGAACAAGTTGAGGCGATAGTAGATTGGTTTGCTGCTGACAGTGCCTCCAGTTCCTTCACATTGTCTCCCACCCAGTCTACTGCAGAAAGGTCAGAGTTGGCACCTGCAGCCAATGTCCAACCGTCTTTCACCTCACCCCCTTGCAAATCAGGCCAGCAGTCTGAGCCCCAAGCCATACAGCAGTCTCTTATTCTTTTTGAGGACTCTGTCAGCAGGGTTTCCCAGGGCCATCCACCTAGCCCTGCCCCAGAAGTGGAAGAGATTGAGTGCAGCGATGCCCAACCACTTATTTCTCAAGATGAGTACATGCAAGGATCATCGCAGCACGTCTCCGATGATGACGAAACGCAGGTGCCAACTGCTGCGGCGTTCAGCATTGTGGAGACCGACAAGGAGGGCAGGGGTGAAGACTGGGTGGAAGATGATGTGGAGGACGATGAGGTCCTCGACCCCACATGGAATGAACGTCATGCAGGTGACCTGAGTAGTTTGGAGGAAGAGGCGGTGGTCGCACAGAGCCACCAGCACAGCAGAAGAGGGAGCAGGGTGCAGAAGCGGAGCGGCCGTGCCCTAGACACTACGCCCGCTACTGCCCAACGCAGCAAGGGAACGAGCGCACCAAAGTCAGCTCAAAGGAGTTCTCTAGCGTGGAAGTTCTTTAGAAAATGTGCTGATGACAGGACACGAGTGGTTTGCACCCTGTGCAATCAGAGCTTGAAGCGAGGCATAAACCTTCTCAACCTGAGCACAACCTGCATGATCAGGCATCTAAGTGCAAAGCACGAGCTGCAGTGGAGTACACACCTTCAAAACCAAGAAACGTCTCTGGCTCATCCTGCTTCCTCTTCTGCTGCAGTCTCGGCCGCTCCAGCCACATCTGTAGTGATACCGGCACCTGCCACCCCGCAAACAGACGATCTGTCAGCAACACCACCACCTGGGTCACCAACAACCATCTCCACAATGTCCCGTGGAAGCGTTCAGCTTTCCATATCCCAAACACTTGAGAGGAAGAGGAAGTACCCCCCTACCCACCCGCGATCCCTGGCCCTGAATGCCAGCATTTCAAAATTATTGGCCTTTGAAATGCTGTCATTCCGTCTGGTGGAGACGCACAGTTTTAAAAACCTTATGTCGGTGGCTGTCCCACAGTACGTCGTGCCCAGCCGCCACTACTTTTCCAGGCAAGCCATCCCTTCCCTGCACAACCAAGTGGGGGAAAATATCAGGTGTGCACTGCGCAACGCCATCTGTGCCAAGGTCCACCTAACTACGGATACGTGGACCAGTAAGCACGGTCAGGGGCGTTATATCTCCCTAACGGCACACTGGGTAAATGCAGTGGCGGATGGGCCTGAGGCGGATAGCAATTTGGCGCATGTCCTTCCACCACCGAGGATTGCAGGGCGCTTCAGTTTGCCTCCTGTTCCTAACTCCTCCTACTCCGCTTCCTCATCCTCTACCGCCTCCTCATCCGGACAGCGTAACACCTTCACCACCAACTTCAGCACGGCCAGGGGTAAACGACAGCAGGCAGTTTTACAACTTGCCTGTTTGGGGGACAAACCACACACCGCGCAGGAGTTGTGGAGGAGCATGGAACAGCAGACAAATGAGTGGTTGCTGCCAGCGAGCCTCAAGCCCGGCCTGGTGGTGTGCGATAACGGGCGAAATCTCATAGCAGCTCTGGGCCTAGCCGGTTTGACGCACATCCCTTGCCTGGCGCATGTGCTGAATTTGGTGGTGCAGAGGTTCCTTAAAAACTACCCCGATATGTCAGAGCTGCTGCAGAAAGTGCGGGCCGTTTGTGCGCACTTTCGGCGTTCTCACCCTGCTGCTGCTCGCCTGGCAGCGCTGCAGCGTAACTTCGGCCTTCCCGCTCACCGCCTCATATGTGACGTGCCCACAAGGTGGAACTCCACCTTGCACATGCTGGAAAGACTGTGCGAGCAGCAGCAGGCCATAGTGGAGTTTCAGCTGCAGCACGCACGCGTGAGTCGCTCTGCGGAACAGCACCACTTCACCACCAATAACTGGGCCTCCATGCGAGACCTGTGTGCCTTGTTGCGCTGTTTTGAGTACTCCACCAACATGGCCAGTGGCAATGACGCCGTTCTCAGCTTAACTATCCCACTTCTATGCCTCCTTGAAAAAACAATTCGGGCGATGATGGAAGAGGATGTGGCACAGGATGAGGAGGAGGAGGAGGATGAAGAGGTAACATTTCCAAGGCTTTCAGGGCAGTCATTCGCAAGGGGCTCCGAGGGTGGGTTCCTGCACACGCAAACGCCAGGGACGCAATTGTCCAGCAGGGGCACAGTTCTGGAGGATGAGGAGGATGAGGAGGAGGAGGAGCTGGAGGAGGAGATGGAACCATGTTCACAGCAGGGTGGCACCCAGGCCAGCTCATGGCCATCACTGGTGCGTGGCTGGGGGGATACAGAGGACACGGACGATACACCTCCCACAGAGGACAGCCTTTCGTTGCCTCTGGGCAGCCTGGCACACATGAGCGATTACATGCTGCAGTGTCTCCACAACGACCGCCGAGTTGCCCACATTCTAACTTGTGCTGATTACTGGGTGGCCACGCTGCTGGATCCCCGTTACAAGGACAACGTACCGTCCTTAATTCACTCACTGGAGCGCGATCGCAAGATGCGCGAGTACAAGCGCACGCTGGTAGACGCCATGCTGCTGGCATTCCCATCTGACAGCGGGGCCACAGTGGAAGCACAAGGCAGAGGAGGAGGAGGAGGAGGTCGCCAACGCAACCAGGGCACCGCCAGCACCTCAGAAGGCAGGGTTAGCATGGCCGAAATGTGGAAAAGCTTTGTCAGCACGCCACAACAAACAGCAGCACCAGCAGCTCAGATGGAACGTCTTAGCAGGAGGCAGCATTTTACCAACATGGTGGAGCAGTATGTGTGCACACGCCTACATGTAGTGAATGACGGGTCTGCCCCCTTCAACTTCTGGGTCTCCAAATTGGGCACATGGCCTGAGCTTGCCCTTTACGCCTTGGAGGTGCTGGCGTGCCCTGCAGCCAGTGTATTATCTGAACGGGTATTTAGCACGGCTGGGGGCGTTATAACAGACAAGCGCAGCCGCCTGTCCAGAGACAATGTGGACAAGCTCACGTTCATTAAAATGAACCAGGCATGGATCCCACGGGACTTTTCCGTACCTTATGCAGAATAGCAATGGATACCGACCTTACCCACCCATTGTTCCATTTTTGCTCTTTCTCACTCTTTTGGGGTGTACCCTCATTTAAAATTTTTGAAAAGAAGCAGTGTTGGCTACCTCGTCCTCCTCCTCAGGGCCAGATTAATGTAGGGGCTATTGGAGCTGCAGCTCCAGGCCCCTACCTTTTATATAGGCCCCGGGTTGGCCATATTCACTGTTACCGCTCTTCTGTCACTTGTAAACACAGAAGTCTGGCTTCTATGCTCGCTTCCCCAGGCAGCACCCTCAGAACCTCCCCACACAGCGTGAAGGCCGGACAAGGAGGGACAGTTGGCGATGCATGGATGTGTTTATGGGCTTCAGAGACAGCATCCCATGTTGAATTAGGCATGCATGGCTGCACCCTTCCTCCTCTGGGTGCATGGCAAGGCACGGCCCTTAAGGCCCTTCAAAATCCTCAGCACCAAGCCCATGATGCTGTTAATCCGGCCCTGGTCCTCCTCCACCGCCGCTTCCACCTACACCGCCCATAGGTGTGCGCAGCCTATTGCATTAAGGTGTGCACCCCAAAGTTGAAATACACATGCATGTGTTTGCCAGCAGGGAGAGTAATGTATCGGGGCCATGTACCTGTAGGCAAGGAGAAATAGAGCAGAGCAGGTCCCAGGGAGATCTTTCCCATCTCCTCACTGGCAATGCTATGTGCCCTAGGTGATTAGGGTGTGCCCAGGCACACCCAGCACACCCTGTGCGCACGCCTATGTCACCGCCACATCCACCACCACCTCAACCTCCCTCCTACTCCATATGGGCCTCGTCCTTCAGAGATGAAGAAGAACATTGTTTTATTTTTCTGTTTTTTTTTGTTGTTTTAAGTTATTTCCCTATCCACATTTGTTTGCAGAGCACTTGCCATGCTCTTAATTACGTTTTGCTGCCATTTGCAGCACTCTAGCCCTTTCCTTTGGTGTTTTAGAGCCATTTTAGTGCCTTAAAGTTCGGGTCCCCATTGACTTCAATGGGGTTCGGTGTCCGGGAAAAGTTCGGTAAAAGTCCGGGACACGGACCCGGACTTTTTTTTAAAGTTCGGCCGAACCCGTCGAACACGGACATCTAGGTGTCCGCTCAACCCTACACAGGACCAATCACAAGGCCTATAACACAAGGCAGCCCATAGATAAATATCTTTTTTTGTTCAACCAATAGGTTGAATGAAAAAAAAAAATGTATTGATTCCCCCAACCACACATACCATGTGGATGGGGAAATGCTCCCTGCTGAGCCTTTGTATTCTGACAGCGGGGAGACTTTCTTGCTCTCAGAATACACTGATCAGCGCTGCTGTCTATAGCCTTCAACACTGATCGAGCAGAAATTTTCTGACATGAGGGTTGTACAGAAGTCATTTGGTAGGTCGACTTCTGTACAACCACTCTGCCCATACATAGATTGAACTTTGGCAGGTCCCTGATGAACTAATCAGGATCTACAAATGAGAAGCTTTACAATAGATTCACAAAAAAATTATTTGAATGTTAGAATTTTTTTTTTTCAATAAATGTTATATTTACCTGCTTTGTGCACTGGTTTTTCACAGAGAAGCCCTGATCCTCCTCTTCTTGGGTCCCCTGCTGGCACTCCTGGCCCCTTCTGCTGAGGGCCCCAGAGCTAACAGCTCGCTGTGGGGGCACCTCTCTCTTCTCATTGGCTGCCAATGGCTCCTGCTTCTGTCTCAGACACTGAGGAGAGAGAGACACATCGGTAGCAAACAAATAGCTACTTCTCCACCTAAAACTGGCCTGCCCAGAAAGGAACACATGGAAGGGCAACGCCAAAAAACAAAACAAAACCAAAGACAATTGCCTGCTCAACTCACCAGCAAGTCTGCAACCAACCAAATTATCTTATCTAACAGTTTGTATTAAAAACGGGGGTTTAGTTAACACACATTTGAAAATACATGCCTTAGCTGCAGAGCTGCTCCAAGGCACCCAAGTAAAATCTGATAAAGTCCTAACTCTTGAAAATGTATAAGATCCTCCACAGTGGAAGCACATGCATTCTAATAGGTAGATAGAGGGAAGGTGAACCGAAGGTAGCCCATCACTCTTTTAAGGCACAGGGACACGCTGGACACCCAGCACATAGCACAATGGCAGCGAAATGTGTCCAGTGTGTCCTCTCACCAGTACTGTTAGACAGGATAATTCGGTGACTGGTTGGGGAGCTGAGTTGGGAATTTTCTTTGGGTTTTGTCTTGCATGCGTTGCCCTTCTATGTGCTCCTTGTTGTAAAGGCCAATTATAGGTGGGGGCAGGGGCCATTTGTTTGTTACTGATGTTATACTGGTGAGGAGACATACTGGACACCTTTTCTGCAATTGTGCTTACACATGTGTTTGCAAATGTGTGCTAACTAAACCCCTGTTTTTAACGCAAACTGTTAGACAGGATAATTTGGTTGGTAGCAGACTGGATGGAGAGTTGAGCTGGGAATTTACTTTGGTTTTGTGTTTCTTGTGCGCATCGCTGGATTGAGATGGGGCTCAGGTAAGTATTGGGGGGCTTACAGTACCTGAAATGTGCAGTAGAACCTTTGCTAATTACTTTTATTCATCTTTCTCTATAAAATAAAATTTCTTTCATAAAAATGTCTTAGCAAACATTTGTATTTATAGTTGTCATTTATTTTACTCTAATATATATGGCTAATAGTCATCCCTATTTTGGGACTGGACAAATGGTTTAACTGTGAATATTATTGAATCAGTTGAGTGTTGTAGAATCTCATATATTTTACTAATAGAAAAAATGCTTTATTATGCTTGATTCACAGAAAATGTCAAACTGTGATTTGACCTACTTTGGAGCATGTACATTGCATACGCTATTTTGCCAAATGAATACTTTATGAAATGATACTGTATTTGCTAACTGCAATAAATATATCGTTAAAACCAAATGATACGGACAATCCAAAACAGCACATTTCCCTGGTTGCCTAAGTGGATAATGTGAATCTGCTTATTGCTTCACGCTAAACAAACAGCTCAATATTCATTTGAAGCGCATAAATGCAATCTTCCTTACCTGCCAAAAGATTTGTAATTCTGTTCAGTCAGTATTGTGATTTGCACACTCTTAATACACTGTAGTGATGTGATAATTTCTTTGCCCATCTTTCAAGTTTGTATTACTGTTATGCAGTGTTGGTTTTGCCCTTTGTCAATATGGCTGCTGTGCTTTCTTTCTCTCTCTGCAAGAAGAATGAGGTCATCAAAAATGGCAGAGCAAGGATTGCTGGGTAAGACTGGAAAATGAGAGCACTAGGAGACACAGACAATTCCTTCTGAGAGAACAGACTGTAAGTGCTGTAACATCCCCTCACTGAGACACACAGAGACACTGCTAATGATTTCATGTTCCCATGAAGAAAATATCTTATGTTGTATGGTTCACTGAATGTTATTATTTCAATACATGGACATTTAAACTGCTGTGTGGATTACTGTCTATATGGATATATTTTCTCAATTGGGATTTCACTTGCTAATCACAAGCCCTGATTGAGTGGAGGCACTGGCGCTTACTATAAATCCTGTCCTGATTACACAGATTATATAGACTCTGCTCCTAAATACTACACAGGTGGCGTCATCATACCCCAGTAGCCGCCAAGAGTGATCAAAATAGCGCTACACACTGAACAGCCAGTTCAGTAAATCTGAATTTCCCCATTGCAGTTAAAGGGATAAAAATATCCTTATTCTCCAAAAATAATCCATACACATCCATAACCTAATTGCCCTGCAATCTATTTGTCATACTGTGTTTTTCTGTCTCCATGTAATGTCCTCTGTGAGCTCAAGAACCTCTCCTTTCCCCCTCACTTCTGTTTATTTGAAATGAGCAGTGTGTATTAGTTTCGGTCATGTGCATTGCTCTATGTACAGTACAAATTCCATAGTCCATAGTCCCTTGTCCATTTTAGGAGTGAGCAATAGAAGGTGGCTGCCTACCTACATACAATGGGACCATATAGGTGAACGTAGCCATCCTCTAAGAGGAATGTGAATAACAGCAGCAAATAATGAAATTTGTAGATTTAGTGGAAGCTGATAGCAATAGGTGCTTTTTCAGTTACGAATTTACATAATTGAAGAAAATGTTTTATTAGAGTTTAGTGTCACTTTAATGAAAAGTATCACCACAACTTAAACATGCCCTAGAGGACAGTAATATTTGGCCACTTTCTCATCTATAGTCCTGCTGTACATTAAAAGCACCCTTTTATGCTGGCTGTAGCTCCTCCTAAAGCTAAATTTGGGCATTCCAATTGGGAATCTACAGCACAACACTAAGCACCGCCCTCTCTACAAGATTCTAACTGTAAGTGCAGATGAATGTATACATTTACGTGCATTTAACATTGCCATTCATGTATTCTATGCCAGTAAACAGGATGCTAGAAAACATTTAATGCACTGAAAGAGAAACCCCCTTAGGTTTGTGGGACTTTAAGGGTAACAGTAAAGGCTCTCATAAGAGAAGTTTTAACGTGAAGTAATTATAAAATTATTTATTTTGTAAGGTTGTGGTTGTAACAGACAATCATCATAAACTGTACATGTTTAGGTCATAGAATCGAAAAAGCATGAATGATACAATACAGTTGTAGGTACATAGCAGAGTCCAACGCGTTTCAAACTGTTTGTTTTAGTACATAAATCTTCCTCAGGGAGTCTGCATATGTTCCTGAAATACATGGTCAAATGTAAGTTCCAAGAAACAGAATATATATAAACATTTTACAGTGAAAAGTTTTTTACATGTAAAAAGTATTATTAGCATCTGCGACCACATGTTGCCCTTAAAGAGGTCCTGGAAAGCCTCTTGCTAGTCCAGGATACTCCTAGAGAGGAAACCTACTCCCAAAGATTGAAAAGGAAAAAGGAAAAAGGGGGGAAGGGGGAAGAAGAGGAAAGGGGAGGGGACAGAAAGAAAGGGGAGGGAAAGGGGGGGAAAAAAGGAAAAGAAAAAGAAAAGAAAAAGGGGAAGGATGAAAGGACCCCTTGTGTTAAAAAGACATACCTGCAAAACAGTAGAGCCCAAAAGAAGGTTCCCCTTCGGGGGGATTGAAACTCCCATGCGTTGAGAGCTAGAGTCAGGTATAAAGATTTATTTTGTATCTGAAACAGTGAGTATATTTACAACTGTCAGAGATCCAGGGTTAATGTAAGTATGTATATAAACATTATTACAGAAAATATTCATGTAAAATTCACCTGTTATGATGATTTTCATGTAGACATATAAAGAGGGGAAAAAAGAGAAAACGAAACCAGGAAAAATAGGGAAAAAAGGGGAAAAAGGCTAATTTTTCCCAGGAAAATATTATCTTCCGATGTATATATCTCTTGGATTTATTGAAGTGGGACCCTATCAGGGGAAAAGGAGATATATCTTTTCAGCTTTGGTAGATCAAGATAATGTATATATTATATTAAGTAATGTGATTAAAATAGCTCTTACCTCACTAATTTATTGGAGGGTGTGGGGTATCCCATCAGTTTCCAGGGGTTTTGGGGAGACCTATATCTTCCCACTGGGAATATAAGTCCTTGCCTGAAAGATCCTGAAACCCCTGGTCAATCTTTTCCAGGGGATATACGCATCACCCGTGCCTGGGGCGTTATCTTCTACAGATTTCCCCTTTCTTTAAAACAAGTGTCCACTAGCAGTCTCTATATACAATATAGATAGGTATTATTTATCCCATTCATAAGTCTATTTCACTTTCAATTAAAAATTAAATTTAATTAAAATTATCCCCCCTCTATGTATCTACCGCATGACTATACCGCTACAACTTAGGCGGACATATTAGCGGAGTCTATTAGAGAAAAGGGCGGATATGACGTCACCGCCAGTCCAGCGGAATAATCTCCGGGCATTTCAGGCGGAAATGACACACGTCGGAGCCTTTGATTTGGGCGGATGTGATGTCACCGCCAGTCCGGGGAACTTCCGGTGGTAAAAGACGGATATGACGTAACTATTTACAAAGCTCCCGCGGGAATCACCACGAGACTCTGGACACTTGGGTACTTAAGGGGACGCCGAGAGCCAGAACGGAGAGCTATCTCTCCGATGCAACACCGAACGCCTATCGCTCCGATATCTATACATAACAGTGAGTACTCTGGAGGAGACCTATATAACTAAAAACTCTTTTCTTAACTATGATGGCAACTTATTACAAGAGGGTTTTATCTTATTTTTCTCTCTATGTGACTATCAGGATCCATAGGACGAGTAATTTTAGATCACATCCTATATCTCATAGGATGATATGTTGCTGTCCTCATTGGATACGGTGACGACAGGCTTCAATCAGAACGGTATGATCGTCTCAGGTGGAATACCTACTTTTAACCAATAATAAGATATGCAAAATGTATACCTATATAGGCATATTATCCCTGTCCTATACCTTTCAGGCAAGGACTTATATTCCCAGTGGGAAGATATAGGTCTCCCCAAAACCCCTGGAAACTGATGGGATACCCCACACCCTCCAATAAATTAGTGAGGTAAGAGCTATTTTAATCACATTACTTAATATAATATATACATTATCTTGATCTACCAAAGCTGAAAAGATATATCTCCTTTTCCCCTGATAGGGTCCCACTTCAATAAATCCAAGAGATATATACATCGGAAGATAATATTTTCCTGGGAAAAATTAGCCTTTTTCCCCTTTTTTCCCTATTTTTCCTGGTTTCGTTTTCTCTTTTTTCCCCTCTTTATATGTCTACATGAAAATCATCATAACAGGTGAATTTTACATGAATATTTTCTGTAATAATGTTTATATACATACTTACATTAACCCTGGATCTCTGACAGTTGTAAATATACTCACTGTTTCAGATACAAAATAAATCTTTATACCTGACTCTAGCTCTCAACGCATGGGAGTTTCAATCCCCCCGAAGGGGAACCTTCTTTTGGGCTCTACTGTTTTGCAGGTATGTCTTTTTAACACAAGGGGTCCTTTCATCCTTCCCCTTTTTCTTTTCTTTTTCTTTTCCTTTTTTCCCCCCCTTTCCCTCCCCTTTCTTTCTGTCCCCTCCCCTTTCCTCTTCTTCCCCCTTCCCCCCTTTTTCCTTTTTCCTTTTCAATCTTTGGGAGTAGGTTTCCTCTCTAGGAGTATCCTGGACTAGCAAGAGGCTTTCCAGGACCTCTTTAAGGGCAACATGTGGTCGCAGATGCTAATAATACTTTTTACATGTAAAAAACTTTTCACTGTAAAATGTTTATATATATTCTGTTTCTTGGAACTTACATTTGACCATGTATTTCAGGAACATATGCAGACTCCCTGAGGAAGATTTATGTACTAAAACAAACAGTTTGAAACGCGTTGGACTCTGCTATGTACCTACAACTGTATTGTATCATTCATGCTTTTTCGATTCTATGACCTAAACATGTACAGTTTATGATGATTGTCTGTTACAACCACAACCTTACAAAATAAATAATTTTATAATTACTTCACGTTAAAACTTCTCTTATGAGAGCCTTTACTGTTACCCTTAAAGTCCCACAAACCTAAGGGGGTTTCTCTTTCAATTTATGACGGGATTATGGTAACCAATTACCTGGTAGCTATCTATACTATTTTACACTTTACGTTTCGGGTGGATAACACACCCTACCCCCATCTTTTTAGATAACTACCTGGTAACCCACTTTTTTGAGATTAATTAATTTACTAGTTTTCTTACATATTAAAAGGGCTAAGGCGGGAAATAGTTTCCACAATAGATTTCCCCTATATACCCTCTATCAGGCTATCTATATAGCCTGCTCTATACCGCATCTTCGAGATGGGAGGGTTTCAGGGGGATGGATGGGAGGAGTTAATGTCAGGTATTGAGAGTAAATTCCAACAAAAGGAACAAATAGAATCAGACATCTACACTCTATTTTCTACTCTAAAGAGATTTTTAGAAAAAAAGTCAGCGCTACACTGGCATATTAAAACATTCGATAAATATGTGAAGGAAGGTCTGAATCCTCTTGGATTAAGGATTCAGATCTTCCCAACGTTGGAAAATATTTCGCAGGAATTGAAACAAGATTGGGAGAGAATCCTTAATGAATGCTCAAGAAATTTAATGGTTCTTCTCCAAACGGAATATTTAAAACAATTGAAACATATAGAATCAGAGGTTTCTACCATTAATAAACAACTTACTCCTTTAAAAACATCTCCTCTTTATATAGAACAAGAGGTAAAACTAAAAACTTACCTGGAGGACTATAACAGAATAATATTACAAAGAAAGGAGAAAAAATACTGGAGAGATCGGATAGCCTTTAATGAAGGTAAAGCGTATAAATGGAATTCAGGACAACGGAATATAAGACGCAGAAATGAATACAAGAGGAGTGACTATCATTCCTCTGACTCATCTGCCTCTAATTCCTCTCAATCTAACTCACGTGGTCGTCCTCGAGCGGACTATCCACAAATGAGAAAAAACAAAGATAAAACTAAGACTAAAACCAACACACCACGAGGACAAGCATCACAATCTAGAAATAACGACGCTACAACTAGTGAAAATATGAGTGGCCCTAACGAGAATCAAGATCCTAGCGGATCACAACTTGAAGGGACGACAGGCAATAAAACTCAAGGCACGGTAAATAAGGGGATTTTTTTAGGGAAGCCTCACACGCGACTGGCAGTCAAAACACAAGCCAGCATGGACTCCTTTGCAGTAAAGATAACCGACAAAATCGATTAACCATTATAAACCTCTCTTCTCATATTTTAACCCAGGAGGAGGAGGATTTACTTAATTTAGGATTATCTTTCTGCCCAAGTCAGAAAACAGATAAATTTAGTGTCATTAAAGACATTAATCTTTTTGCAAGGGATATTTTTTTCAAAAGCAAATTTTTCAAACAAGCGGATAAAATGCAGAGACCTGACTCCAAATTAAAAGCGGCAGAATATCGAGCCCTCAGGGACTTAAATATATTGTTACAGGAGAGTGGTTACGATGACCAAGAAATTTGGGAAAACCTCAGCAGTTCTTCTGATGAGGAATCCATACAAACACAAAAAAAGGATCCAGCTCCAACTAAAAAATTCAAGAAAAAATCTCCAAAATTTCCTCAATTAAATCAAAATCCCACAATAGCTTTGTTTGTGAGACAAGTCTCAAAAGATATCAACAAACTAAACGTCAACCCTACTATAGATAACCTCCTCCCAAACCAACGTAAAGCCCTTAAAACCCTCCAAAAAGATAATAACATCACCTTAAAACCAAGTGATAAGGGGGGGAACATTGTTCTAATGAACAATGTGGATTATGAGAAGATGTGTTATAAACTTCTAAACAACACAACGTGTTATCAAAAAATTTCTGCCTCTATAGTCCAACAATTCAATAAAGAATACTATGCTATCATTGATGAAGCCAGAACTACTGGCACCATTACTACAGAGATGTGGGAGTACATGAGGATATCACATCCACGTACTCCCACATTCTACTGTTTACCTAAAGTCCATAAAAACCTGAGAGATCCACCCGGCCGCCCCATAATATCGGGTAACGGTAGTATAACAGAAACTGCCAGCCGTGTTGTGGACGCCCACCTCAAACCCCATGTAATTGGCTTAACATCCTACACTAAAGACACTATTCATATGCTTCAAATTATAGAAAATGTTACCATTCCGTTGAACGCTATTCTAGTAACCATAGATGCAGAATGCCTCTATAATTCTATACCACATGACAAAGGCCTTTTGGCCATCAAAAATATTCTGCTACAAAGGGGACAACAAGAACCAAACTACAATAAATTTATTGTGGATTTGTTGAAATTTATCTTAGAACACAATGTGTTCTCTTTTCAAGGCTCCCACTACCTCCAGGTACAGGGAGTAGCAATGGGGACTTGCTGTGCCCCATCCTACGCGAACCTGTACCTGGGGGAGTGGGAGCATAAAATCATCACCAATGAAGACTTGTCGATGTACTCTTGCCACTTTCTTTTGTGGCAGAGATACATCGACGACATCTTCATGGTATGGGATGGCCCGGTGGATTTACTTAAAGAGTGTCTTACTAAACTGAATGAGAATAATATGAACTTATTTTTCACTATGAAGTATGACTTTAAATCTGTGGACTTCCTTGATATTACCATCATCAAAGAGGATGATGGTCAACTATCAACCACTTTATTCAGAAAAGCCACAGCTGGCAATACACTGCTTCATGCAGAAAGTTTTCATCCTCAACCCCTTAAGAGATCTATTCCATACTCACAATATTTAAGAATTAAAAGAAATTGTTCCTCTGAGAAAAACTTCAAAGAAAAGGCAAATAAATTGACACAGAGACTCTTAGAAAGGGGATATTCCAGATCATGTCTCAGGAAAAATTACAACAAAGTACAAATCCTAAAAAGACAGGACTTACTGTTCAAACCTCAGAAACAGGAAGAAATACCCTCCAGGAATCCACCAAGAATAATTTTAAATTATTCAACTGAACATGAGAATATTTATGGAATTCTAAAAAAACACTGGGCTATACTCAGGGAGGATCCTATCCTCCAACATATAGTGACACCAGCCCCAGCCATCACATACAGAAGAGCCACCTCTATAAAAGATACTCTAGTACAAAGTGAGTACAAAGGCCCCAATAGAGAGGACCCATGTCAACAAAAAGGCACATTCCCCTGTGGTAGATGTGATCAATGCAAAGTGATAGTCAGATGCAAAACAACCACACTGCCCAATGGTGAAATTTTTCAACCCAGACATTTTGTAAATTGTAAAACTAAGGGGGTCGTGTATTTGATGCGCTGCGAATGTAAGGCCTTCTATGTCGGGAAGACCAAGCAAGAACTAGGAAAACGCATCAATAAGCATATGCAGAGTCTCAATATTGGAGACCTCTATCTACCACTCGGTAGGCATATGGCAATTACGCACAAATACAGGACCCCCAAGGTAACTTTTTATGCCCTTGAAAGGGTACATATACCGGCCAGGGGGGGTGATTGGAACAAGCAGCTACTCCAGCGGGAAATGCGCTGGATTGCTAGGCTTGCGGCAACCACCCCCCCTGGCCTAAATGAGGCGGAAAGTTATAGGCCTTTTCTAGAGGGATTTTCCTCGGGGAAAACAGACTGAGGGTCCTCACTCTCTATGTCCCTTTTCCCTTGGGAAATATACTCCACACTTCATATAAATGTGGATAAATTTCTCACTTAGATCTCAAATACCTTTTCCTTATTCAAACTAGGACCATTACTACATTGTAAAACCCTCCCCCTCTTTTCCCCCCCCTCCCCCCATCGTGATTATGTGATAGTACTAAGATACCAAACTTTATGAGATATCAGATCTCTAAGTGGGTCACAAAATCATCAACATTATAATATACTAATATATCCTAAATTGGATATACATTTAAACTGTCCAAAATAAATATGTGATGCATTCTGCGACTAACATCTTTTCCTTTGGTCACAGGTCAACTCTGGGTGGGTGGATTTACAACTACAGACCGGTTTTGGGTCTTCTCTGTGCAAATATCCCCTGATTGGGGAATTTTTGCCCCTCCTGCCCCCCCTCTCCTGTGCACCAGAGGTTTTTCCTTTCCCTCTTTTTGAAAAACCCCCCCTTTCCTAGATTCTGTTATCTCTTTTTTTTTTTTTTTTTTTTTTTTCCCATTGTGTAGGCCTACCAGCCAACGTGTATCCCTGTCCATGTAATTGACACCAACATGGCATTTATATCATCCTTTTTTTCTTTCCCCTCGGGGGGCTCCCCTGCAAATGAGAGCCCGGCACGGGTGAGACATCTCCTATGGGGACCATCAATAGGCCCCTCAAACATCTGGAGAAACGAGCGTTTCCGGGATGTTAACATTTGGTTGCTATGCTCCATATGTCTCATCCTGAAACCCCTGGTCAATCTTTTCCAGGGGATATACGCATCACCCGTGCCTGGGGCGTTATCTTCTACAGATTTCCCCTTTCTTTAAAACAAGTGTCCACTAGCAGTCTCTATATACAATATAGATAGGTATTATTTATCCCATTCATAAGTCTATTTCACTTTCAATTAAAAATTAAATTTAATTAAAATTATCCCCCCTCTATGTATCTACCGCATGACTATACCGCTACAACTTAGGCGGACATATTAGCGGAGTCTATTAGAGAAAAGGGCGGATATGACGTCACCGCCAGTCCAGCGGAATAATCTCCGGGCATTTCAGGCGGAAATGACACACGTCGGAGCCTTTGATTTGGGCGGATGTGATGTCACCGCCAGTCCGGGGAACTTCCGGTGGTAAAAGACGGATATGACGTAACTATTTACAAAGCTCCCGCGGGAATCACCACGAGACTCTGGACACTTGGGTACTTAAGGGGACGCCGAGAGCCAGAACGGAGAGCTATCTCTCCGATGCAACACCGAACGCCTATCGCTCCGATATCTATACATAACAGTGAGTACTCTGGAGGAGACCTATATAACTAAAAACTCTTTTCTTAACTATGATGGCAACTTATTACAAGAGGGTTTTATCTTATTTTTCTCTCTATGTGACTATCAGGATCCATAGGACGAGTAATTTTAGATCACATCCTATATCTCATAGGATGATATGTTGCTGTCCTCATTGGATACGGTGACGACAGGCTTCAATCAGAACGGTATGATCGTCTCAGGTGGAATACCTACTTTTAACCAATAATAAGATATGCAAAATGTATACCTATATAGGCATATTATCCCTGTCCTATACCTTTCAGGCAAGGACTTATATTCCCAGTGGGAAGATATAGGTCTCCCCAAAACCCCTGGAAACTGATGGGATACCCCACACCCTCCAATAAATTAGTGAGGTAAGAGCTATTTTAATCACATTACTTAATATAATATATACATTATCTTGATCTACCAAAGCTGAAAAGATATATCTCCTTTTCCCCTGATAGGGTCCCACTTCAATAAATCCAAGAGATATATACATCGGAAGATAATATTTTCCTGGGAAAAATTAGCCTTTTTCCCCTTTTTTCCCTATTTTTCCTGGTTTCGTTTTCTCTTTTTTCCCCTCTTTATATGTCTACATGAAAATCATCATAACAGGTGAATTTTACATGAATATTTTCTGTAATAATGTTTATATACATACTTACATTAACCCTGGATCTCTGACAGTTGTAAATATACTCACTGTTTCAGATACAAAATAAATCTTTATACCTGACTCTAGCTCTCAACGCATGGGAGTTTCAATCCCCCCGAAGGGGAACCTTCTTTTGGGCTCTACTGTTTTGCAGGTATGTCTTTTTAACACAAGGGGTCCTTTCATCCTTCCCCTTTTTCTTTTCTTTTTCTTTTCCTTTTTTCCCCCCCTTTCCCTCCCCTTTCTTTCTGTCCCCTCCCCTTTCCTCTTCTTCCCCCTTCCCCCCTTTTTCCTTTTTCCTTTTCAATCTTTGGGAGTAGGTTTCCTCTCTAGGAGTATCCTGGACTAGCAAGAGGCTTTCCAGGACCTCTTTAAGGGCAACATGTGGTCGCAGATGCTAATAATACTTTTTACATGTAAAAAACTTTTCACTGTAAAATGTTTATATATATTCTGTTTCTTGGAACTTACATTTGACCATGTATTTCAGGAACATATGCAGACTCCCTGAGGAAGATTTATGTACTAAAACAAACAGTTTGAAACGCGTTGGACTCTGCTATGTACCTACAACTGTATTGTATCATTCATGCTTTTTCGATTCTATGACCTAAACATGTACAGTTTATGATGATTGTCTGTTACAACCACAACCTTACAAAATAAATAATTTTATAATTACTTCACGTTAAAACTTCTCTTATGAGAGCCTTTACTGTTACCCTTAAAGTCCCACAAACCTAAGGGGGTTTCTCTTTCAATTTATGACGGGATTATGGTAACCAATTACCTGGTAGCTATCTATACTATTTTACACTTTACGTTTCGGGTGGATAACACA
Organism: Pelophylax lessonae; assembly: GCF_965119305.1. NCBI lineage: Eukaryota > Metazoa > Chordata > Amphibia > Anura > Ranidae > Pelophylax > Pelophylax lessonae. The sequence continues at coordinate 186,959,633 of NC_138771.1, read as the reverse complement.
CCCTACCCCCATCTTTTTAGATAACTACCTGGTAACCCACTTTTTTGAGATTAATTAATTTACTAGTTTTCTTACATATTAAAAGGGCTAAGGCGGGAAATAGTTTCCACAATAGATTTCCCCTATATACCCTCTATCAGGCTATCTATATAGCCTGCTCTATACCGCATCTTCGAGATGGGAGGGTTTCAGGGGGATGGATGGGAGGAGTTAATGTCAGGTATTGAGAGTAAATTCCAACAAAAGGAACAAATAGAATCAGACATCTACACTCTATTTTCTACTCTAAAGAGATTTTTAGAAAAAAAGTCAGCGCTACACTGGCATATTAAAACATTCGATAAATATGTGAAGGAAGGTCTGAATCCTCTTGGATTAAGGATTCAGATCTTCCCAACGTTGGAAAATATTTCGCAGGAATTGAAACAAGATTGGGAGAGAATTCTTAATGAATGCTCAAGAAATTTAATGGTTCTTCTCCAAACGGAATATTTAAAACAATTGAAACATATAGAATCAGAGGTTTCTACCATTAATAAACAACTTACTCCTTTAAAAACATCTCCTCTTTATATAGAACAAGAGGTAAAACTAAAAACTTACCTGGAGGACTATAACAGAATAATATTACAAAGAAAGGAGAAAAAATACTGGAGAGATCGGATAGCCTTTAATGAAGGTAAAGCGTATAAATGGAATTCAGGACAACGGAATATAAGACGCAGAAATGAATACAAGAGGAGTGACTATCATTCCTCTGACTCATCTGCCTCTAATTCCTCTCAATCTAACTCACGTGGTCGTCCTCGAGCGGACTATCCACAAATGAGAAAAAACAAAGATAAAACTAAGACTAAAACCAACACACCACGAGGACAAGCATCACAATCTAGAAATAACGACGCTACAACTAGTGAAAATATGAGTGGCCCTAACGAGAATCAAGATCCTAGCGGATCACAACTTGAAGGGACGACAGGCAATAAAACTCAAGGCACGGTAAATAAGGGGATTTTTTTAGGGAAGCCTCACACGCGACTGGCAGTCAAAACACAAGCCAGCATGGACTCCTTTGCAGTAAAGATAACCGACAAAATCGATTAACCATTATAAACCTCTCTTCTCATATTTTAACCCAGGAGGAGGAGGATTTACTTAATTTAGGATTATCTTTCTGCCCAAGTCAGAAAACAGATAAATTTAGTGTCATTAAAGACATTAATCTTTTTGCAAGGGATATTTTTTTCAAAAGCAAATTTTTCAAACAAGCGGATAAAATGCAGAGACCTGACTCCAAATTAAAAGCGGCAGAATATCGAGCCCTCAGGGACTTAAATATATTGTTACAGGAGAGTGGTTACGATGACCAAGAAATTTGGGAAAACCTCAGCAGTTCTTCTGATGAGGAATCCATACAAACACAAAAAAAGGATCCAGCTCCAACTAAAAAATTCAAGAAAAAATCTCCAAAATTTCCTCAATTAAATCAAAATCCCACAATAGCTTTGTTTGTGAGACAAGTCTCAAAAGATATCAACAAACTAAACGTCAACCCTACTATAGATAACCTCCTCCCAAACCAACGTAAAGCCCTTAAAACCCTCCAAAAAGATAATAACATCACCTTAAAACCAAGTGATAAGGGGGGGAACATTGTTCTAATGAACAATGTGGATTATGAGAAGATGTGTTATAAACTTCTAAACAACACAACGTGTTATCAAAAAATTTCTGCCTCTATAGTCCAACAATTCAATAAAGAATACTATGCTATCATTGATGAAGCCAGAACTACTGGCACCATTACTACAGAGATGTGGGAGTACATGAGGATATCACATCCACGTACTCCCACATTCTACTGTTTACCTAAAGTCCATAAAAACCTGAGAGATCCACCCGGCCGCCCCATAATATCGGGTAACGGTAGTATAACAGAAACTGCCAGCCGTGTTGTGGACGCCCACCTCAAACCCCATGTAATTGGCTTAACATCCTACACTAAAGACACTATTCATATGCTTCAAATTATAGAAAATGTTACCATTCCGTTGAACGCTATTCTAGTAACCATAGATGCAGAATGCCTCTATAATTCTATACCACATGACAAAGGCCTTTTGGCCATCAAAAATATTCTGCTACAAAGGGGACAACAAGAACCAAACTACAATAAATTTATTGTGGATTTGTTGAAATTTATCTTAGAACACAATGTGTTCTCTTTTCAAGGCTCCCACTACCTCCAGGTACAGGGAGTAGCAATGGGGACTTGCTGTGCCCCATCCTATGCGAACCTGTACCTGGGGGAGTGGGAGCATAAAATCATTACCAATGAAGACTTGTCGATGTACTCTTGCCACTTTCTTTTGTGGCAGAGATACATCGACGACATCTTCATGGTATGGGATGGCCCGGTGGATTTACTTAAAGAGTGTCTTACTAAACTGAATGAGAATAATATGAACTTATTTTTCACTATGAAGTATGACTTTAAATCTGTGGACTTCCTTGATATTACCATCATCAAAGAGGATGATGGTCAACTATCAACCACTTTATTCAGAAAAGCCACAGCTGGCAATACACTGCTTCATGCAGAAAGTTTTCATCCTCAACCCCTTAAGAGATCTATTCCATACTCACAATATTTAAGAATTAAAAGAAATTGTTCCTCTGAGAAAAACTTCAAAGAAAAGGCAAATAAATTGACACAGAGACTCTTAGAAAGGGGATATTCCAGATCATGTCTCAGGAAAAATTACAACAAAGTACAAATCCTAAAAAGACAGGACTTACTGTTCAAACCTCAGAAACAGGAAGAAATACCCTCCAGGAATCCACCAAGAATAATTTTAAATTATTCAACTGAACATGAGAATATTTATGGAATTCTAAAAAAACACTGGGCTATACTCAGGGAGGATCCTATCCTCCAACATATAGTGACACCAGCCCCAGCCATCACATACAGAAGAGCCACCTCTATAAAAGATACTCTAGTACAAAGTGAGTACAAAGGCCCCAATAGAGAGGACCCATGTCAACAAAAAGGCACATTCCCCTGTGGTAGATGTGATCAATGCAAAGTGATAGTCAGATGCAAAACAACCACACTGCCCAATGGTGAAATTTTTCAACCCAGACATTTTGTAAATTGTAAAACTAAGGGGGTCGTGTATTTGATGCGCTGCGAATGTAAGGCCTTCTATGTCGGGAAGACCAAGCAAGAACTAGGAAAACGCATCAATAAGCATATGCAGAGTCTCAATATTGGAGACCTCTATCTACCACTCGGTAGGCATATGGCAATTACGCACAAATACAGGACCCCCAAGGTAACTTTTTATGCCCTTGAAAGGGTACATATACCGGCCAGGGGGGGTGATTGGAACAAGCAGCTACTCCAGCGGGAAATGCGCTGGATTGCTAGGCTTGCGGCAACCACCCCCCCTGGCCTAAATGAGGCGGAAAGTTATAGGCCTTTTCTAGAGGGATTTTCCTCGGGGAAAACAGACTGAGGGTCCTCACTCTCTATGTCCCTTTTCCCTTGGGAAATATACTCCACACTTCATATAAATGTGGATAAATTTCTCACTTAGATCTCAAATACCTTTTCCTTATTCAAACTAGGACCATTACTACATTGTAAAACCCTCCCCCTCTTTTCCCCCCCCTCCCCCCATCGTGATTATGTGATAGTACTAAGATACCAAACTTTATGAGATATCAGATCTCTAAGTGGGTCACAAAATCATCAACATTATAATATACTAATATATCCTAAATTGGATATACATTTAAACTGTCCAAAATAAATATGTGATGCATTCTGCGACTAACATCTTTTCCTTTGGTCACAGGTCAACTCTGGGTGGGTGGATTTACAACTACAGACCGGTTTTGGGTCTTCTCTGTGCAAATATCCCCTGATTGGGGAATTTTTGCCCCTCCTGCCCCCCCTCTCCTGTGCACCAGAGGTTTTTCCTTTCCCTCTTTTTGAAAAACCCCCCCTTTCCTAGATTCTGTTATCTCTTTTTTTTTTTTTTTTTCCCATTGTGTAGGCCTACCAGCCAACGTGTATCCCTGTCCATGTAATTGACACCAACATGGCATTTATATCATCCTTTTTTTCTTTCCCCTCGGGGGGCTCCCCTGCAAATGAGAGCCCGGCACGGGTGAGACATCTCCTATGGGGACCATCAATAGGCCCCTCAAACATCTGGAGAAACGAGCGTTTCCGGGATGTTAACATTTGGTTGCTATGCTCCATATGTCTCATCCTGAAACCCCTGGTCAATCTTTTCCAGGGGATATACGCATCACCCGTGCCTGGGGCGTTATCTTCTACAGATTTCCCCTTTCTTTAAAACAAGTGTCCACTAGCAGTCTCTATATACAATATAGATAGGTATTATTTATCCCATTCATAAGTCTATTTCACTTTCAATTAAAAATTAAATTTAATTAAAATTATCCCCCCTCTATGTATCTACCGCATGACTATACCGCTACAACTTAGGCGGACATATTAGCGGAGTCTATTAGAGAAAAGGGCGGATATGACGTCACCGCCAGTCCAGCGGAATAATCTCCGGGCATTTCAGGCGGAAATGACACACGTCGGAGCCTTTGATTTGGGCGGATGTGATGTCACCGCCAGTCCGGGGAACTTCCGGTGGTAAAAGACGGATATGACGTAACTATTTACAAAGCTCCCGCGGGAATCACCACGAGACTCTGGACACTTGGGTACTTAAGGGGACGCCGAGAGCCAGAACGGAGAGCTATCTCTCCGATGCAACACCGAACGCCTATCGCTCCGATATCTATACATAACAGTGAGTACTCTGGAGGAGACCTATATAACTAAAAACTCTTTTCTTAACTATGATGGCAACTTATTACAAGAGGGTTTTATCTTATTTTTCTCTCTATGTGACTATCAGGATCCATAGGACGAGTAATTTTAGATCACATCCTATATCTCATAGGATGATATGTTGCTGTCCTCATTGGATACGGTGACGACAGGCTTCAATCAGAACGGTATGATCGTCTCAGGTGGAATACCTACTTTTAACCAATAATAAGATATGCAAAATGTATACCTATATAGGCATATTATCCCTGTCCTATACCTTTCAGGCAAGGACTTATATTCCCAGTGGGAAGATATAGGTCTCCCCAAAACCCCTGGAAACTGATGGGATACCCCACACCCTCCAATAAATTAGTGAGGTAAGAGCTATTTTAATCACATTACTTAATATAATATATACATTATCTTGATCTACCAAAGCTGAAAAGATATATCTCCTTTTCCCCTGATAGGGTCCCACTTCAATAAATCCAAGAGATATATACATCGGAAGATAATATTTTCCTGGGAAAAATTAGCCTTTTTCCCCTTTTTTCCCTATTTTTCCTGGTTTCGTTTTCTCTTTTTTCCCCTCTTTATATGTCTACATGAAAATCATCATAACAGGTGAATTTTACATGAATATTTTCTGTAATAATGTTTATATACATACTTACATTAACCCTGGATCTCTGACAGTTGTAAATATACTCACTGTTTCAGATACAAAATAAATCTTTATACCTGACTCTAGCTCTCAACGCATGGGAGTTTCAATCCCCCCGAAGGGGAACCTTCTTTTGGGCTCTACTGTTTTGCAGGTATGTCTTTTTAACACAAGGGGTCCTTTCATCCTTCCCCTTTTTCTTTTCTTTTTCTTTTCCTTTTTTCCCCCCCTTTCCCTCCCCTTTCTTTCTGTCCCCTCCCCTTTCCTCTTCTTCCCCCTTCCCCCCTTTTTCCTTTTTCCTTTTCAATCTTTGGGAGTAGGTTTCCTCTCTAGGAGTATCCTGGACTAGCAAGAGGCTTTCCAGGACCTCTTTAAGGGCAACATGTGGTCGCAGATGCTAATAATACTTTTTACATGTAAAAAACTTTTCACTGTAAAATGTTTATATATATTCTGTTTCTTGGAACTTACATTTGACCATGTATTTCAGGAACATATGCAGACTCCCTGAGGAAGATTTATGTACTAAAACAAACAGTTTGAAACGCGTTGGACTCTGCTATGTACCTACAACTGTATTGTATCATTCATGCTTTTTCGATTCTATGACCTAAACATGTACAGTTTATGATGATTGTCTGTTACAACCACAACCTTACAAAATAAATAATTTTATAATTACTTCACGTTAAAACTTCTCTTATGAGAGCCTTTACTGTTACCCTTAAAGTCCCACAAACCTAAGGGGGTTTCTCTTTCAATTTATGACGGGATTATGGTAACCAATTACCTGGTAGCTATCTATACTATTTTACACTTTACGTTTCGGGTGGATAACACACCCTACCCCCATCTTTTTAGATAACTACCTGGTAACCCACTTTTTTGAGATTAATTAATTTACTAGTTTTCTTACATATTAAAAGGGCTAAGGCGGGAAATAGTTTCCACAATAGATTTCCCCTATATACCCTCTATCAGGCTATCTATATAGCCTGCTCTATACCGCATCTTCGAGATGGGAGGGTTTCAGGGGGATGGATGGGAGGAGTTAATGTCAGGTATTGAGAGTAAATTCCAACAAAAGGAACAAATAGAATCAGACATCTACACTCTATTTTCTACTCTAAAGAGATTTTTAGAAAAAAAGTCAGCGCTACACTGGCATATTAAAACATTCGATAAATATGTGAAGGAAGGTCTGAATCCTCTTGGATTAAGGATTCAGATCTTCCCAACGTTGGAAAATATTTCACAGGAATTGAAACAAGATTGGGAGAGAATTCTTAATGAATGCTCAAGAAATTTAATGGTTCTTCTCCAAACGGAATATTTAAAACAATTGAAACATATAGAATCAGAGGTTTCTACCATTAATAAACAACTTACTCCTTTAAAAACATCTCCTCTTTATATAGAACAAGAGGTAAAACTAAAAACTTACCTGGAGGACTATAACAGAATAATATTACAAAGAAAGGAGAAAAAATACTGGAGAGATCGGATAGCCTTTAATGAAGGTAAAGCGTATAAATGGAATTCAGGACAACGGAATATAAGACGCAGAAATGAATACAAGAGGAGTGACTATCATTCCTCTGACTCATCTGCCTCTAATTCCTCTCAATCTAACTCACGTGGTCGTCCTCGAGCGGACTATCCACAAATGAGAAAAAACAAAGATAAAACTAAGACTAAAACCAACACACCACGAGGACAAGCATCACAATCTAGAAATAACGACGCTACAACTAGTGAAAATATGAGTGGCCCTAACGAGAATCAAGATCCTAGCGGATCACAACTTGAAGGGACGACAGGCAATAAAACTCAAGGCACGGTAAATAAGGGGATTTTTTTAGGGAAGCCTCACACGCGACTGGCAGTCAAAACACAAGCCAGCATGGACTCCTTTGCAGTAAAGATAACCGACAAAATCGATTAACCATTATAAACCTCTCTTCTCATATTTTAACCCAGGAGGAGGAGGATTTACTTAATTTAGGATTATCTTTCTGCCCAAGTCAGAAAACAGATAAATTTAGTGTCATTAAAGACATTAATCTTTTTGCAAGGGATATTTTTTTCAAAAGCAAATTTTTCAAACAAGCGGATAAAATGCAGAGACCTGACTCCAAATTAAAAGCGGCAGAATATCGAGCCCTCAGGGACTTAAATATATTGTTACAGGAGAGTGGTTACGATGACCAAGAAATTTGGGAAAACCTCAGCAGTTCTTCTGATGAGGAATCCATACAAACACAAAAAAAGGATCCAGCTCCAACTAAAAAATTCAAGAAAAAATCTCCAAAATTTCCTCAATTAAATCAAAATCCCACAATAGCTTTGTTTGTGAGACAAGTCTCAAAAGATATCAACAAACTAAACGTCAACCCTACTATAGATAACCTCCTCCCAAACCAACGTAAAGCCCTTAAAACCCTCCAAAAAGATAATAACATCACCTTAAAACCAAGTGATAAGGGGGGGAACATTGTTCTAATGAACAATGTGGATTATGAGAAGATGTGTTATAAACTTCTAAACAACACAACGTGTTATCAAAAAATTTCTGCCTCTATAGTCCAACAATTCAATAAAGAATACTATGCTATCATTGATGAAGCCAGAACTACTGGCACCATTACTACAGAGATGTGGGAGTACATGAGGATATCACATCCACGTACTCCCACATTCTACTGTTTACCTAAAGTCCATAAAAACCTGAGAGATCCACCCGGCCGCCCCATAATATCGGGTAACGGTAGTATAACAGAAACTGCCAGCCGTGTTGTGGACGCCCACCTCAAACCCCATGTAATTGGCTTAACATCCTACACTAAAGACACTATTCATATGCTTCAAATTATAGAAAATGTTACCATTCCGTTGAACGCTATTCTAGTAACCATAGATGCAGAATGCCTCTATAATTCTATACCACATGACAAAGGCCTTTTGGCCATCAAAAATATTCTGCTACAAAGGGGACAACAAGAACCAAACTACAATAAATTTATTGTGGATTTGTTGAAATTTATCTTAGAACACAATGTGTTCTCTTTTCAAGGCTCCCACTACCTCCAGGTACAGGGAGTAGCAATGGGGACTTGCTGTGCCCCATCCTACGCGAACCTGTACCTGGGGGAGTGGGAGCATAAAATCATTACCAATGAAGACTTGTCGATGTACTCTTGCCACTTTCTTTTGTGGCAGAGATACATCGACGACATCTTCATGGTATGGGATGGCCCGGTGGATTTACTTAAAGAGTGTCTTACTAAACTGAATGAGAATAATATGAACTTATTTTTCACTATGAAGTATGACTTTAAATCTGTGGACTTCCTTGATATTACCATCATCAAAGAGGATGATGGTCAACTATCAACCACTTTATTCAGAAAAGCCACAGCTGGCAATACACTGCTTCATGCAGAAAGTTTTCATCCTCAACCCCTTAAGAGATCTATTCCATACTCACAATATTTAAGAATTAAAAGAAATTGTTCCTCTGAGAAAAACTTCAAAGAAAAGGCAAATAAATTGACACAGAGACTCTTAGAAAGGGGATATTCCAGATCATGTCTCAGGAAAAATTACAACAAAGTACAAATCCTAAAAAGACAGGACTTACTGTTCAAACCTCAGAAACAGGAAGAAATACCCTCCAGGAATCCACCAAGAATAATTTTAAATTATTCAACTGAACATGAGAATATTTATGGAATTCTAAAAAAACACTGGGCTATACTCAGGGAGGATCCTATCCTCCAACATATAGTGACACCAGCCCCAGCCATCACATACAGAAGAGCCACCTCTATAAAAGATACTCTAGTACAAAGTGAGTACAAAGGCCCCAATAGAGAGGACCCATGTCAACAAAAAGGCACATTCCCCTGTGGTAGATGTGATCAATGCAAAGTGATAGTCAGATGCAAAACAACCACACTGCCCAATGGTGAAATTTTTCAACCCAGACATTTTGTAAATTGTAAAACTAAGGGGGTCGTGTATTTGATGCGCTGCGAATGTAAGGCCTTCTATGTCGGGAAGACCAAGCAAGAACTAGGAAAACGCATCAATAAGCATATGCAGAGTCTCAATATTGGAGACCTCTATCTACCACTCGGTAGGCATATGGCAATTACGCACAAATACAGGACCCCCAAGGTAACTTTTTATGCCCTTGAAAGGGTACATATACCGGCCAGGGGGGGTGATTGGAACAAGCAGCTACTCCAGCGGGAAATGCGCTGGATTGCTAGGCTTGCGGCAACCACCCCCCCTGGCCTAAATGAGGCGGAAAGTTATAGGCCTTTTCTAGAGGGATTTTCCTCGGGGAAAACAGACTGAGGGTCCTCACTCTCTATGTCCCTTTTCCCTTGGGAAATATACTCCACACTTCATATAAATGTGGATAAATTTCTCACTTAGATCTCAAATACCTTTTCCTTATTCAAACTAGGACCATTACTACATTGTAAAACCCTCCCCCTCTTTTCCCCCCCCTCCCCCCATCGTGATTATGTGATAGTACTAAGATACCAAACTTTATGAGATATCAGATCTCTAAGTGGGTCACAAAATCATCAACATTATAATATACTAATATATCCTAAATTGGATATACATTTAAACTGTCCAAAATAAATATGTGATGCATTCTGCGACTAACATCTTTTCCTTTGGTCACAGGTCAACTCTGGGTGGGTGGATTTACAACTACAGACCGGTTTTGGGTCTTCTCTGTGCAAATATCCCCTGATTGGGGAATTTTTGCCCCTCCTGCCCCCCCTCTCCTGTGCACCAGAGGTTTTTCCTTTCCCTCTTTTTGAAAAACCCCCCCTTTCCTAGATTCTGTTATCTCTTTTTTTTCCCATTGTGTAGGCCTACCAGCCAACGTGTATCCCTGTCCATGTAATTGACACCAACATGGCATTTATATCATCCTTTTTTTCTTTCCCCTCGGGGGGCTCCCCTGCAAATGAGAGCCCGGCACGGGTGAGACATCTCCTATGGGGACCATCAATAGGCCCCTCAAACATCTGGAGAAACGAGCGTTTCCGGGATGTTAACATTTGGTTGCTATGCTCCATATGTCTCATCCTGAAACCCCTGGTCAATCTTTTCCAGGGGATATACGCATCACCCGTGCCTGGGGCGTTATCTTCTACAGATTTCCCCTTTCTTTAAAACAAGTGTCCACTAGCAGTCTCTATATACAATATAGATAGGTATTATTTATCCCATTCATAAGTCTATTTCACTTTCAATTAAAAATTAAATTTAATTAAAATTATCCCCCCTCTATGTATCTACCGCATGACTATACCGCTACAACTTAGGCGGACATATTAGCGGAGTCTATTAGAGAAAAGGGCGGATATGACGTCACCGCCAGTCCAGCGGAATAATCTCCGGGCATTTCAGGCGGAAATGACACACGTCGGAGCCTTTGATTTGGGCGGATGTGATGTCACCGCCAGTCCGGGGAACTTCCGGTGGTAAAAGACGGATATGACGTAACTATTTACAAAGCTCCCGCGGGAATCACCACGAGACTCTGGACACTTGGGTACTTAAGGGGACGCCGAGAGCCAGAACGGAGAGCTATCTCTCCGATGCAACACCGAACGCCTATCGCTCCGATATCTATACATAACAGTGAGTACTCTGGAGGAGACCTATATAACTAAAAACTCTTTTCTTAACTATGATGGCAACTTATTACAAGAGGGTTTTATCTTATTTTTCTCTCTATGTGACTATCAGGATCCATAGGACGAGTAATTTTAGATCACATCCTATATCTCATAGGATGATATGTTGCTGTCCTCATTGGATACGGTGACGACAGGCTTCAATCAGAACGGTATGATCGTCTCAGGTGGAATACCTACTTTTAACCAATAATAAGATATGCAAAATGTATACCTATATAGGCATATTATCCCTGTCCTATACCTTTCAGGCAAGGACTTATATTCCCAGTGGGAAGATATAGGTCTCCCCAAAACCCCTGGAAACTGATGGGATACCCCACACCCTCCAATAAATTAGTGAGGTAAGAGCTATTTTAATCACATTACTTAATATAATATATACATTATCTTGATCTACCAAAGCTGAAAAGATATATCTCCTTTTCCCCTGATAGGGTCCCACTTCAATAAATCCAAGAGATATATACATCGGAAGATAATATTTTCCTGGGAAAAATTAGCCTTTTTCCCCTTTTTTCCCTATTTTTCCTGGTTTCGTTTTCTCTTTTTTCCCCTCTTTATATGTCTACATGAAAATCATCATAACAGGTGAATTTTACATGAATATTTTCTGTAATAATGTTTATATACATACTTACATTAACCCTGGATCTCTGACAGTTGTAAATATACTCACTGTTTCAGATACAAAATAAATCTTTATACCTGACTCTAGCTCTCAACGCATGGGAGTTTCAATCCCCCCGAAGGGGAACCTTCTTTTGGGCTCTACTGTTTTGCAGGTATGTCTTTTTAACACAAGGGGTCCTTTCATCCTTCCCCTTTTTCTTTTCTTTTTCTTTTCCTTTTTTCCCCCCCTTTCCCTCCCCTTTCTTTCTGTCCCCTCCCCTTTCCTCTTCTTCCCCCTTCCCCCCTTTTTCCTTTTTCCTTTTCAATCTTTGGGAGTAGGTTTCCTCTCTAGGAGTATCCTGGACTAGCAAGAGGCTTTCCAGGACCTCTTTAAGGGCAACATGTGGTCGCAGATGCTAATAATACTTTTTACATGTAAAAAACTTTTCACTGTAAAATGTTTATATATATTCTGTTTCTTGGAACTTACATTTGACCATGTATTTCAGGAACATATGCAGACTCCCTGAGGAAGATTTATGTACTAAAACAAACAGTTTGAAACGCGTTGGACTCTGCTATGTACCTACAACTGTATTGTATCATTCATGCTTTTTCGATTCTATGACCTAAACATGTACAGTTTATGATGATTGTCTGTTACAACCACAACCTTACAAAATAAATAATTTTATAATTACTTCACGTTAAAACTTCTCTTATGAGAGCCTTTACTGTTACCCTTAAAGTCCCACAAACCTAAGGGGGTTTCTCTTTCAATTTATGACGGGATTATGGTAACCAATTACCTGGTAGCTATCTATACTATTTTACACTTTACGTTTCGGGTGGATAACACACCCTACCCCCATCTTTTTAGATAACTACCTGGTAACCCACTTTTTTGAGATTAATTAATTTACTAGTTTTCTTACATATTAAAAGGGCTAAGGCGGGAAATAGTTTCCACAATAGATTTCCCCTATATACCCTCTATCAGGCTATCTATATAGCCTGCTCTATACCGCATCTTCGAGATGGGAGGGTTTCAGGGGGATGGATGGGAGGAGTTAATGTCAGGTATTGAGAGTAAATTCCAACAAAAGGAACAAATAGAATCAGACATCTACACTCTATTTTCTACTCTAAAGAGATTTTTAGAAAAAAAGTCAGCGCTACACTGGCATATTAAAACATTCGATAAATATGTGAAGGAAGGTCTGAATCCTCTTGGATTAAGGATTCAGATCTTCCCAACGTTGGAAAATATTTCGCAGGAATTGAAACAAGATTGGGAGAGAATTCTTAATGAATGCTCAAGAAATTTAATGGTTCTTCTCCAAACGGAATATTTAAAACAATTGAAACATATAGAATCAGAGGTTTCTACCATTAATAAACAACTTACTCCTTTAAAAACATCTCCTCTTTATATAGAACAAGAGGTAAAACTAAAAACTTACCTGGAGGACTATAACAGAATAATATTACAAAGAAAGGAGAAAAAATACTGGAGAGATCGGATAGCCTTTAATGAAGGTAAAGCGTATAAATGGAATTCAGGACAACGGAATATAAGACGCAGAAATGAATACAAGAGGAGTGACTATCATTCCTCTGACTCATCTGCCTCTAATTCCTCTCAATCTAACTCACGTGGTCGTCCTCGAGCGGACTATCCACAAATGAGAAAAAACAAAGATAAAACTAAGACTAAAACCAACACACCACGAGGACAAGCATCACAATCTAGAAATAACGACGCTACAACTAGTGAAAATATGAGTGGCCCTAACGAGAATCAAGATCCTAGCGGATCACAACTTGAAGGGACGACAGGCAATAAAACTCAAGGCACGGTAAATAAGGGGATTTTTTTAGGGAAGCCTCACACGCGACTGGCAGTCAAAACACAAGCCAGCATGGACTCCTTTGCAGTAAAGATAACCGACAAAATCGATTAACCATTATAAACCTCTCTTCTCATATTTTAACCCAGGAGGAGGAGGATTTACTTAATTTAGGATTATCTTTCTGCCCAAGTCAGAAAACAGATAAATTTAGTGTCATTAAAGACATTAATCTTTTTGCAAGGGATATTTTTTTCAAAAGCAAATTTTTCAAACAAGCGGATAAAATGCAGAGACCTGACTCCAAATTAAAAGCGGCAGAATATCGAGCCCTCAGGGACTTAAATATATTGTTACAGGAGAGTGGTTACGATGACCAAGAAATTTGGGAAAACCTCAGCAGTTCTTCTGATGAGGAATCCATACAAACACAAAAAAAGGATCCAGCTCCAACTAAAAAATTCAAGAAAAAATCTCCAAAATTTCCTCAATTAAATCAAAATCCCACAATAGCTTTGTTTGTGAGACAAGTCTCAAAAGATATCAACAAACTAAACGTCAACCCTACTATAGATAACCTCCTCCCAAACCAACGTAAAGCCCTTAAAACCCTCCAAAAAGATAATAACATCACCTTAAAACCAAGTGATAAGGGGGGGAACATTGTTCTAATGAACAATGTGGATTATGAGAAGATGTGTTATAAACTTCTAAACAACACAACGTGTTATCAAAAAATTTCTGCCTCTATAGTCCAACAATTCAATAAAGAATACTATGCTATCATTGATGAAGCCAGAACTACTGGCACCATTACTACAGAGATGTGGGAGTACATGAGGATATCACATCCACGTACTCCCACATTCTACTGTTTACCTAAAGTCCATAAAAACCTGAGAGATCCACCCGGCCGCCCCATAATATCGGGTAACGGTAGTATAACAGAAACTGCCAGCCGTGTTGTGGACGCCCACCTCAAACCCCATGTAATTGGCTTAACATCCTACACTAAAGACACTATTCATATGCTTCAAATTATAGAAAATGTTACCATTCCGTTGAACGCTATTCTAGTAACCATAGATGCAGAATGCCTCTATAATTCTATACCACATGACAAAGGCCTTTTGGCCATCAAAAATATTCTGCTACAAAGGGGACAACAAGAACCAAACTACAATAAATTTATTGTGGATTTGTTGAAATTTATCTTAGAACACAATGTGTTCTCTTTTCAAGGCTCCCACTACCTCCAGGTACAGGGAGTAGCAATGGGGACTTGCTGTGCCCCATCCTACGCGAACCTGTACCTGGGGGAGTGGGAGCATAAAATCATTACCAATGAAGACTTGTCGATGTACTCTTGCCACTTTCTTTTGTGGCAGAGATACATCGACGACATCTTCATGGTATGGGATGGCCCGGTGGATTTACTTAAAGAGTGTCTTACTAAACTGAATGAGAATAATATGAACTTATTTTTCACTATGAAGTATGACTTTAAATCTGTGGACTTCCTTGATATTACCATCATCAAAGAGGATGATGGTCAACTATCAACCACTTTATTCAGAAAAGCCACAGCTGGCAATACACTGCTTCATGCAGAAAGTTTTCATCCTCAACCCCTTAAGAGATCTATTCCATACTCACAATATTTAAGAATTAAAAGAAATTGTTCCTCTGAGAAAAACTTCAAAGAAAAGGCAAATAAATTGACACAGAGACTCTTAGAAAGGGGATATTCCAGATCATGTCTCAGGAAAAATTACAACAAAGTACAAATCCTAAAAAGACAGGACTTACTGTTCAAACCTCAGAAACAGGAAGAAATACCCTCCAGGAATCCACCAAGAATAATTTTAAATTATTCAACTGAACATGAGAATATTTATGGAATTCTAAAAAAACACTGGGCTATACTCAGGGAGGATCCTATCCTCCAACATATAGTGACACCAGCCCCAGCCATCACATACAGAAGAGCCACCTCTATAAAAGATACTCTAGTACAAAGTGAGTACAAAGGCCCCAATAGAGAGGACCCATGTCAACAAAAAGGCACATTCCCCTGTGGTAGATGTGATCAATGCAAAGTGATAGTCAGATGCAAAACAACCACACTGCCCAATGGTGAAATTTTTCAACCCAGACATTTTGTAAATTGTAAAACTAAGGGGGTCGTGTATTTGATGCGCTGCGAATGTAAGGCCTTCTATGTCGGGAAGACCAAGCAAGAACTAGGAAAACGCATCAATAAGCATATGCAGAGTCTCAATATTGGAGACCTCTATCTACCACTCGGTAGGCATATGGCAATTACGCACAAATACAGGACCCCCAAGGTAACTTTTTATGCCCTTGAAAGGGTACATATACCGGCCAGGGGGGGTGATTGGAACAAGCAGCTACTCCAGCGGGAAATGCGCTGGATTGCTAGGCTTGCGGCAACCACCCCCCCTGGCCTAAATGAGGCGGAAAGTTATAGGCCTTTTCTAGAGGGATTTTCCTCGGGGAAAACAGACTGAGGGTCCTCACTCTCTATGTCCCTTTTCCCTTGGGAAATATACTCCACACTTCATATAAATGTGGATAAATTTCTCACTTAGATCTCAAATACCTTTTCCTTATTCAAACTAGGACCATTACTACATTGTAAAACCCTCCCCCTCTTTCCCCCCCCCTCCCCCCATCGTGATTATGTGATAGTACTAAGATACCAAACTTTATGAGATATCAGATCTCTAAGTGGGTCACAAAATCATCAACATTATAATATACTAATATATCCTAAATTGGATATACATTTAAACTGTCCAAAATAAATATGTGATGCATTCTGCGACTAACATCTTTTCCTTTGGTCACAGGTCAACTCTGGGTGGGTGGATTTACAACTACAGACCGGTTTTGGGTCTTCTCTGTGCAAATATCCCCTGATTGGGGAATTTTTGCCCCTCCTGCCCCCCCTCTCCTGTGCACCAGAGGTTTTTCCTTTCCCTCTTTTTGAAAAACCCCCCCTTTCCTAGATTCTGTTATCTCTTTTTTTTTTTTTTTTCCCATTGTGTAGGCCTACCAGCCAACGTGTATCCCTGTCCATGTAATTGACACCAACATGGCATTTATATCATCCTTTTTTTCTTTCCCCTCGGGGGGCTCCCCTGCAAATGAGAGCCCGGCACGGGTGAGACATCTCCTATGGGGACCATCAATAGGCCCCTCAAACATCTGGAGAAACGAGCGTTTCCGGGATGTTAACATTTGGTTGCTATGCTCCATATGTCTCATCCTGAAACCCCTGGTCAATCTTTTCCAGGGGATATACGCATCACCCGTGCCTGGGGCGTTATCTTCTACAGATTTCCCCTTTCTTTAAAACAAGTGTCCACTAGCAGTCTCTATATACAATATAGATAGGTATTATTTATCCCATTCATAAGTCTATTTCACTTTCAATTAAAAATTAAATTTAATTAAAATTATCCCCCCTCTATGTATCTACCGCATGACTATACCGCTACAACTTAGGCGGACATATTAGCGGAGTCTATTAGAGAAAAGGGCGGATATGACGTCACCGCCAGTCCAGCGGAATAATCTCCGGGCATTTCAGGCGGAAATGACACACGTCGGAGCCTTTGATTTGGGCGGATGTGATGTCACCGCCAGTCCGGGGAACTTCCGGTGGTAAAAGACGGATATGACGTAACTATTTACAAAGCTCCCGCGGGAATCACCACGAGACTCTGGACACTTGGGTACTTAAGGGGACGCCGAGAGCCAGAACGGAGAGCTATCTCTCCGATGCAACACCGAACGCCTATCGCTCCGATATCTATACATAACAGTGAGTACTCTGGAGGAGACCTATATAACTAAAAACTCTTTTCTTAACTATGATGACAACTTATTACAAGAGGGTTTTATCTTATTTTTCTCTCTATGTGACTATCAGGATCCATAGGACGAGTAATTTTAGATCACATCCTATATCTCATAGGATGATATGTTGCTGTCCTCATTGGATACGGTGACGACAGGCTTCAATCAGAACGGTATGATCGTCTCAGGTGGAATACCTACTTTTAACCAATAATAAGATATGCAAAATGTATACCTATATAGGCATATTATCCCTGTCCTATACCTTTCAGGCAAGGACTTATATTCCCAGTGGGAAGATATAGGTCTCCCCAAAACCCCTGGAAACTGATGGGATACCCCACACCCTCCAATAAATTAGTGAGGTAAGAGCTATTTTAATCACATTACTTAATATAATATATACATTATCTTGATCTACCAAAGCTGAAAAGATATATCTCCTTTTCCCCTGATAGGGTCCCACTTCAATAAATCCAAGAGATATATACATCGGAAGATAATATTTTCCTGGGAAAAATTAGCCTTTTTCCCCTTTTTTCCCTATTTTTCCTGGTTTCGTTTTCTCTTTTTTCCCCTCTTTATATGTCTACATGAAAATCATCATAACAGGTGAATTTTACATGAATATTTTCTGTAATAATGTTTATATACATACTTACATTAACCCTGGATCTCTGACAGTTGTAAATATACTCACTGTTTCAGATACAAAATAAATCTTTATACCTGACTCTAGCTCTCAACGCATGGGAGTTTCAATCCCCCCGAAGGGGAACCTTCTTTTGGGCTCTACTGTTTTGCAGGTATGTCTTTTTAACACAAGGGGTCCTCTCATCCTTCCCCTTTTTCTTTTCTTTTTCTTTTCCTTTTTTCCCCCCCTTTCCCTCCCCTTTCTTTCTGTCCCCTCCCCTTTCCTCTTCTTCCCCCTTCCCCCCTTTTTCCTTTTTCCTTTTCAATCTTTGGGAGTAGGTTTCCTCTCTAGGAGTATCCTGGACTAGCAAGAGGCTTTCCAGGACCTCTTTAAGGGCAACATGTGGTCGCAGATGCTAATAATACTTTTTACATGTAAAAAACTTTTCACTGTAAAATGTTTATATATATTCTGTTTCTTGGAACTTACATTTGACCATGTATTTCAGGAACATATGCAGACTCCCTGAGGAAGATTTATGTACTAAAACAAACAGTTTGAAACGCGTTGGACTCTGCTATGTACCTACAACTGTATTGTATCATTCATGCTTTTTCGATTCTATGACCTAAACATGTACAGTTTATGATGATTGTCTGTTACAACCACAACCTTACAAAATAAATAATTTTATAATTACTTCACGTTAAAACTTCTCTTATGAGAGCCTTTACTGTTACCCTTAAAGTCCCACAAACCTAAGGGGGTTTCTCTTTCAATTTATGACGGGATTATGGTAACCAATTACCTGGTAGCTATCTATACTATTTTACACTTTACGTTTCGGGTGGATAACACACCCTACCCCCATCTTTTTAGATAACTACCTGGTAACCCACTTTTTTGAGATTAATTAATTTACTAGTTTTCTTACATATTAAAAGGGCTAAGGCGGGAAATAGTTTCCACAATAGATTTCCCCTATATACCCTCTATCAGGCTATCTATATAGCCTGCTCTATACCGCATCTTCGAGATGGGAGGGTTTCAGGGGGATGGATGGGAGGAGTTAATGTCAGGTATTGAGAGTAAATTCCAACAAAAGGAACAAATAGAATCAGACATCTACACTCTATTTTCTACTCTAAAGAGATTTTTAGAAAAAAAGTCAGCGCTACACTGGCATATTAAAACATTCGATAAATATGTGAAGGAAGGTCTGAATCCTCTTGGATTAAGGATTCAGATCTTCCCAACGTTGGAAAATATTTCGCAGGAATTGAAACAAGATTGGGAGAGAATTCTTAATGAATGCTCAAGAAATTTAATGGTTCTTCTCCAAACGGAATATTTAAAACAATTGAAACATATAGAATCAGAGGTTTCTACCATTAATAAACAACTTACTCCTTTAAAAACATCTCCTCTTTATATAGAACAAGAGGTAAAACTAAAAACTTACCTGGAGGACTATAACAGAATAATATTACAAAGAAAGGAGAAAAAATACTGGAGAGATCGGATAGCCTTTAATGAAGGTAAAGCGTATAAATGGAATTCAGGACAACGGAATATAAGACGCAGAAATGAATACAAGAGGAGTGACTATCATTCCTCTGACTCATCTGCCTCTAATTCCTCTCAATCTAACTCACGTGGTCGTCCTCGAGCGGACTATCCACAAATGAGAAAAAACAAAGATAAAACTAAGACTAAAACCAACACACCACGAGGACAAGCATCACAATCTAGAAATAACGACGCTACAACTAGTGAAAATATGAGTGGCCCTAACGAGAATCAAGATCCTAGCGGATCACAACTTGAAGGGACGACAGGCAATAAAACTCAAGGCACGGTAAATAAGGGGATTTTTTTAGGGAAGCCTCACACGCGACTGGCAGTCAAAACACAAGCCAGCATGGACTCCTTTGCAGTAAAGATAACCGACAAAATCGATTAACCATTATAAACCTCTCTTCTCATATTTTAACCCAGGAGGAGGAGGATTTACTTAATTTAGGATTATCTTTCTGCCCAAGTCAGAAAACAGATAAATTTAGTGTCATTAAAGACATTAATCTTTTTGCAAGGGATATTTTTTTCAAAAGCAAATTTTTCAAACAAGCGGATAAAATGCAGAGACCTGACTCCAAATTAAAAGCGGCAGAATATCGAGCCCTCAGGGACTTAAATATATTGTTACAGGAGAGTGGTTACGATGACCAAGAAATTTGGGAAAACCTCAGCAGTTCTTCTGATGAGGAATCCATACAAACACAAAAAAAGGATCCAGCTCCAACTAAAAAATTCAAGAAAAAATCTCCAAAATTTCCTCAATTAAATCAAAATCCCACAATAGCTTTGTTTGTGAGACAAGTCTCAAAAGATATCAACAAACTAAACGTCAACCCTACTATAGATAACCTCCTCCCAAACCAACGTAAAGCCCTTAAAACCCTCCAAAAAGATAATAACATCACCTTAAAACCAAGTGATAAGGGGGGGAACATTGTTCTAATGAACAATGTGGATTATGAGAAGATGTGTTATAAACTTCTAAACAACACAACGTGTTATCAAAAAATTTCTGCCTCTATAGTCCAACAATTCAATAAAGAATACTATGCTATCATTGATGAAGCCAGAACTACTGGCACCATTACTACAGAGATGTGGGAGTACATGAGGATATCACATCCACGTACTCCCACATTCTACTGTTTACCTAAAGTCCATAAAAACCTGAGAGATCCACCCGGCCGCCCCATAATATCGGGTAACGGTAGTATAACAGAAACTGCCAGCCGTGTTGTGGACGCCCACCTCAAACCCCATGTAATTGGCTTAACATCCTACACTAAAGACACTATTCATATGCTTCAAATTATAGAAAATGTTACCATTCCGTTGAACGCTATTCTAGTAACCATAGATGCAGAATGCCTCTATAATTCTATACCACATGACAAAGGCCTTTTGGCCATCAAAAATATTCTGCTACAAAGGGGACAACAAGAACCAAACTACAATAAATTTATTGTGGATTTGTTGAAATTTATCTTAGAACACAATGTGTTCTCTTTTCAAGGCTCCCACTACCTCCAGGTACAGGGAGTAGCAATGGGGACTTGCTGTGCCCCATCCTACGCGAACCTGTACCTGGGGGAGTGGGAGCATAAAATCATTACCAATGAAGACTTGTCGATGTACTCTTGCCACTTTCTTTTGTGGCAGAGATACATCGACGACATCTTCATGGTATGGGATGGCCCGGTGGATTTACTTAAAGAGTGTCTTACTAAACTGAATGAGAATAATATGAACTTATTTTTCACTATGAAGTATGACTTTAAATCTGTGGACTTCCTTGATATTACCATCATCAAAGAGGATGATGGTCAACTATCAACCACTTTATTCAGAAAAGCCACAGCTGGCAATACACTGCTTCATGCAGTAAGTTTTCATCCTCAACCCCTTAAGAGATCTATTCCATACTCACAATATTTAAGAATTAAAAGAAATTGTTCCTCTGAGAAAAACTTCAAAGAAAAGGCAAATAAATTGACACAGAGACTCTTAGAAAGGGGATATTCCAGATCATGTCTCAGGAAAAATTACAACAAAGTACAAATCCTAAAAAGACAGGACTTACTGTTCAAACCTCAGAAACAGGAAGAAATACCCTCCAGGAATCCACCAAGAATAATTTTAAATTATTCAACTGAACATGAGAATATTTATGGAATTCTAAAAAAACACTGGGCTATACTCAGGGAGGATCCTATCCTCCAACATATAGTGACACCAGCCCCAGCCATCACATACAGAAGAGCCACCTCTATAAAAGATACTCTAGTACAAAGTGAGTACAAAGGCCCCAATAGAGAGGACCCATGTCAACAAAAAGGCACATTCCCCTGTGGTAGATGTGATCAATGCAAAGTGATAGTCAGATGCAAAACAACCACACTGCCCAATGGTGAAATTTTTCAACCCAGACATTTTGTAAATTGTAAAACTAAGGGGGTCGTGTATTTGATGCGCTGCGAATGTAAGGCCTTCTATGTCGGGAAGACCAAGCAAGAACTAGGAAAACGCATCAATAAGCATATGCAGAGTCTCAATATTGGAGACCTCTATCTACCACTCGGTAGGCATATGGCAATTACGCACAAATACAGGACCCCCAAGGTAACTTTTTATGCCCTTGAAAGGGTACATATACCGGCCAGGGGGGGTGATTGGAACAAGCAGCTACTCCAGCGGGAAATGCGCTGGATTGCTAGGCTTGCGGCAACCACCCCCCCTGGCCTAAATGAGGCGGAAAGTTATAGGCCTTTTCTAGAGGGATTTTCCTCGGGGAAAACAGACTGAGGGTCCTCACTCTCTATGTCCCTTTTCCCTTGGGAAATATACTCCACACTTCATATAAATGTGGATAAATTTCTCACTTAGATCTCAAATACCTTTTCCTTATTCAAACTAGGACCATTACTACATTGTAAAACCCTCCCCCTCTTTTCCCCCCCCTCCCCCCATCGTGATTATGTGATAGTACTAAGATACCAAACTTTATGAGATATCAGATCTCTAAGTGGGTCACAAAATCATCAACATTATAATATACTAATATATCCTAAATTGGATATACATTTAAACTGTCCAAAATAAATATGTGATGCATTCTGCGACTAACATCTTTTCCTTTGGTCACAGGTCAACTCTGGGTGGGTGGATTTACAACTACAGACCGGTTTTGGGTCTTCTCTGTGCAAATATCCCCTGATTGGGGAATTTTTGCCCCTCCTGCCCCCCCTCTCCTGTGCACCAGAGGTTTTTCCTTTCCCTCTTTTTGAAAAACCCCCCCTTTCCTAGATTCTGTTATCTCTTTTTTTTTTTTTTTTTCCCATTGTGTAGGCCTACCAGCCAACGTGTATCCCTGTCCATGTAATTGACACCAACATGGCATTTATATCATCCTTTTTTTCTTTCCCCTCGGGGGGCTCCCCTGCAAATGAGAGCCCGGCACGGGTGAGACATCTCCTATGGGGACCATCAATAGGCCCCTCAAACATCTGGAGAAACGAGCGTTTCCGGGATGTTAACATTTGGTTGCTATGCTCCATATGTCTCATCCTGAAACCCCTGGTCAATCTTTTCCAGGGGATATACGCATCACCCGTGCCTGGGGCGTTATCTTCTACAGATTTCCCCTTTCTTTAAAACAAGTGTCCACTAGCAGTCTCTATATACAATATAGATAGGTATTATTTATCCCATTCATAAGTCTATTTCACTTTCAATTAAAAATTAAATTTAATTAAAATTATCCCCCCTCTATGTATCTACCGCATGACTATACCGCTACAACTTAGGCGGACATATTAGCGGAGTCTATTAGAGAAAAGGGCGGATATGACGTCACCGCCAGTCCAGCGGAATAATCTCCGGGCATTTCAGGCGGAAATGACACACGTCGGAGCCTTTGATTTGGGCGGATGTGATGTCACCGCCAGTCCGGGGAACTTCCGGTGGTAAAAGACGGATATGACGTAACTATTTACAAAGCTCCCGCGGGAATCACCACGAGACTCTGGACACTTGGGTACTTAAGGGGACGCCGAGAGCCAGAACGGAGAGCTATCTCTCCGATGCAACACCGAACGCCTATCGCTCCGATATCTATACATAACAGTGAGTACTCTGGAGGAGACCTATATAACTAAAAACTCTTTTCTTAACTATGATGGCAACTTATTACAAGAGGGTTTTATCTTATTTTTCTCTCTATGTGACTATCAGGATCCATAGGACGAGTAATTTTAGATCACATCCTATATCTCATAGGATGATATGTTGCTGTCCTCATTGGATACGGTGACGACAGGCTTCAATCAGAACGGTATGATCGTCTCAGGTGGAATACCTACTTTTAACCAATAATAAGATATGCAAAATGTATACCTATATAGGCATATTATCCCTGTCCTATACCTTTCAGGCAAGGACTTATATTCCCAGTGGGAAGATATAGGTCTCCCCAAAACCCCTGGAAACTGATGGGATACCCCACACCCTCCAATAAATTAGTGAGGTAAGAGCTATTTTAATCACATTACTTAATATAATATATACATTATCTTGATCTACCAAAGCTGAAAAGATATATCTCCTTTTCCCCTGATAGGGTCCCACTTCAATAAATCCAAGAGATATATACATCGGAAGATAATATTTTCCTGGGAAAAATTAGCCTTTTTCCCCTTTTTTCCCTATTTTTCCTGGTTTCGTTTTCTCTTTTTTCCCCTCTTTATATGTCTACATGAAAATCATCATAACAGGTGAATTTTACATGAATATTTTCTGTAATAATGTTTATATACATACTTACATTAACCCTGGATCTCTGACAGTTGTAAATATACTCACTGTTTCAGATACAAAATAAATCTTTATACCTGACTCTAGCTCTCAACGCATGGGAGTTTCAATCCCCCCGAAGGGGAACCTTCTTTTGGGCTCTACTGTTTTGCAGGTATGTCTTTTTAACACAAGGGGTCCTTTCATCCTTCCCCTTTTTCTTTTCTTTTTCTTTTCCTTTTTTCCCCCCCTTTCCCTCCCCTTTCTTTCTGTCCCCTCCCCTTTCCTCTTCTTCCCCCTTCCCCCCTTTTTCCTTTTTCCTTTTCAATCTTTGGGAGTAGGTTTCCTCTCTAGGAGTATCCTGGACTAGCAAGAGGCTTTCCAGGACCTCTTTAAGGGCAACATGTGGTCGCAGATGCTAATAATACTTTTTACATGTAAAAAACTTTTCACTGTAAAATGTTTATATATATTCTGTTTCTTGGAACTTACATTTGACCATGTATTTCAGGAACATATGCAGACTCCCTGAGGAAGATTTATGTACTAAAACAAACAGTTTGAAACGCGTTGGACTCTGCTATGTACCTACAACTGTATTGTATCATTCATGCTTTTTCGATTCTATGACCTAAACATGTACAGTTTATGATGATTGTCTGTTACAACCACAACCTTACAAAATAAATAATTTTATAATTACTTCACGTTAAAACTTCTCTTATGAGAGCCTTTACTGTTACCCTTAAAGTCCCACAAACCTAAGGGGGTTTCTCTTTCAATTTATGACGGGATTATGGTAACCAATTACCTGGTAGCTATCTATACTATTTTACACTTTACGTTTCGGGTGGATAACACACCCTACCCCCATCTTTTTAGATAACTACCTGGTAACCCACTTTTTTGAGATTAATTAATTTACTAGTTTTCTTACATATTAAAAGGGCTAAGGCGGGAAATAGTTTCCACAATAGATTTCCCCTATATACCCTCTATCAGGCTATCTATATAGCCTGCTCTATACCGCATCTTCGAGATGGGAGGGTTTCAGGGGGATGGATGGGAGGAGTTAATGTCAGGTATTGAGAGTAAATTCCAACAAAAGGAACAAATAGAATCAGACATCTACACTCTATTTTCTACTCTAAAGAGATTTTTAGAAAAAAAGTCAGCGCTACACTGGCATATTAAAACATTCGATAAATATGTGAAGGAAGGTCTGAATCCTCTTGGATTAAGGATTCAGATCTTCCCAACGTTGGAAAATATTTCGCAGGAATTGAAACAAGATTGGGAGAGAATTCTTAATGAATGCTCAAGAAATTTAATGGTTCTTCTCCAAACGGAATATTTAAAACAATTGAAACATATAGAATCAGAGGTTTCTACCATTAATAAACAACTTACTCCTTTAAAAACATCTCCTCTTTATATAGAACAAGAGGTAAAACTAAAAACTTACCTGGAGGACTATAACAGAATAATATTACAAAGAAAGGAGAAAAAATACTGGAGAGATCGGATAGCCTTTAATGAAGGTAAAGCGTATAAATGGAATTCAGGACAACGGAATATAAGACGCAGAAATGAATACAAGAGGAGTGACTATCATTCCTCTGACTCATCTGCCTCTAATTCCTCTCAATCTAACTCACGTGGTCGTCCTCAAGCGGACTATCCACAAATGAGAAAAAACAAAGATAAAACTAAGACTAAAACCAACACACCACGAGGACAAGCATCACAATCTAGAAATAACGACGCTACAACTAGTGAAAATATGAGTGGCCCTAACGAGAATCAAGATCCTAGCGGATCACAACTTGAAGGGACGACAGGCAATAAAACTCAAGGCACGGTAAATAAGGGGATTTTTTTAGGGAAGCCTCACACGCGACTGGCAGTCAAAACACAAGCCAGCATGGACTCCTTTGCAGTAAAGATAACCGACAAAATCGATTAACCATTATAAACCTCTCTTCTCATATTTTAACCCAGGAGGAGGAGGATTTACTTAATTTAGGATTATCTTTCTGCCCAAGTCAGAAAACAGATAAATTTAGTGTCATTAAAGACATTAATCTTTTTGCAAGGGATATTTTTTTCAAAAGCAAATTTTTCAAACAAGCGGATAAAATGCAGAGACCTGACTCCAAATTAAAAGCGGCAGAATATCGAGCCCTCAGGGACTTAAATATATTGTTACAGGAGAGTGGTTACGATGACCAAGAAATTTGGGAAAACCTCAGCAGTTCTTCTGATGAGGAATCCATACAAACACAAAAAAAGGATCCAGCTCCAACTAAAAAATTCAAGAAAAAATCTCCAAAATTTCCTCAATTAAATCAAAATCCCACAATAGCTTTGTTTGTGAGACAAGTCTCAAAAGATATCAACAAACTAAACGTCAACCCTACTATAGATAACCTCCTCCCAAACCAACGTAAAGCCCTTAAAACCCTCCAAAAAGATAATAACATCACCTTAAAACCAAGTGATAAGGGGGGGAACATTGTTCTAATGAACAATGTGGATTATGAGAAGATGTGTTATAAACTTCTAAACAACACAACGTGTTATCAAAAAATTTCTGCCTCTATAGTCCAACAATTCAATAAAGAATACTATGCTATCATTGATGAAGCCAGAACTACTGGCACCATTACTACAGAGATGTGGGAGTACATGAGGATATCACATCCACGTACTCCCACATTCTACTGTTTACCTAAAGTCCATAAAAACCTGAGAGATCCACCCGGCCGCCCCATAATATCGGGTAACGGTAGTATAACAGAAACTGCCAGCCGTGTTGTGGACGCCCACCTCAAACCCCATGTAATTGGCTTAACATCCTACACTAAAGACACTATTCATATGCTTCAAATTATAGAAAATGTTACCATTCCGTTGAACGCTATTCTAGTAACCATAGATGCAGAATGCCTCTATAATTCTATACCACATGACAAAGGCCTTTTGGCCATCAAAAATATTCTGCTACAAAGGGGACAACAAGAACCAAACTACAATAAATTTATTGTGGATTTGTTGAAATTTATCTTAGAACACAATGTGTTCTCTTTTCAAGGCTCCCACTACCTCCAGGTACAGGGAGTAGCAATGGGGACTTGCTGTGCCCCATCCTACGCGAACCTGTACCTGGGGGAGTGGGAGCATAAAATCATTACCAATGAAGACTTGTCGATGTACTCTTGCCACTTTCTTTTGTGGCAGAGATACATCGACGACATCTTCATGGTATGGGATGGCCCGGTGGATTTACTTAAAGAGTGTCTTACTAAACTGAATGAGAATAATATGAACTTATTTTTCACTATGAAGTATGACTTTAAATCTGTGGACTTCCTTGATATTACCATCATCAAAGAGGATGATGGTCAACTATCAACCACTTTATTCAGAAAAGCCACAGCTGGCAATACACTGCTTCATGCAGAAAGTTTTCATCCTCAACCCCTTAAGAGATCTATTCCATACTCACAATATTTAAGAATTAAAAGAAATTGTTCCTCTGAGAAAAACTTCAAAGAAAAGGCAAATAAATTGACACAGAGACTCTTAGAAAGGGGATATTCCAGATCATGTCTCAGGAAAAATTACAACAAAGTACAAATCCTAAAAAGACAGGACTTACTGTTCAAACCTCAGAAACAGGAAGAAATACCCTCCAGGAATCCACCAAGAATAATTTTAAATTATTCAACTGAACATGAGAATATTTATGGAATTCTAAAAAAACACTGGGCTATACTCAGGGAGGATCCTATCCTCCAACATATAGTGACACCAGCCCCAGCCATCACATACAGAAGAGCCACCTCTATAAAAGATACTCTAGTACAAAGTGAGTACAAAGGCCCCAATAGAGAGGACCCATGTCAACAAAAAGGCACATTCCCCTGTGGTAGATGTGATCAATGCAAAGTGATAGTCAGATGCAAAACAACCACACTGCCCAATGGTGAAATTTTTCAACCCAGACATTTTGTAAATTGTAAAACTAAGGGGGTCGTGTATTTGATGCGCTGCGAATGTAAGGCCTTCTATGTCGGGAAGACCAAGCAAGAACTAGGAAAACGCATCAATAAGCATATGCAGAGTCTCAATATTGGAGACCTCTATCTACCACTCGGTAGGCATATGGCAATTACGCACAAATACAGGACCCCCAAGGTAACTTTTTATGCCCTTGAAAGGGTACATATACCGGCCAGGGGGGGTGATTGGAACAAGCAGCTACTCCAGCGGGAAATGCGCTGGATTGCTAGGCTTGCGGCAACCACCCCCCCTGGCCTAAATGAGGCGGAAAGTTATAGGCCTTTTCTAGAGGGATTTTCCTCGGGGAAAACAGACTGAGGGTCCTCACTCTCTATGTCCCTTTTCCCTTGGGAAATATACTCCACACTTCATATAAATGTGGATAAATTTCTCACTTAGATCTCAAATACCTTTTCCTTATTCAAACTAGGACCATTACTACATTGTAAAACCCTCCCCCTCTTTTCCCCCCCCTCCCCCCATCGTGATTATGTGATAGTACTAAGATACCAAACTTTATGAGATATCAGATCTCTAAGTGGGTCACAAAATCATCAACATTATAATATACTAATATATCCTAAATTGGATATACATTTAAACTGTCCAAAATAAATATGTGATGCATTCTGCGACTAACATCTTTTCCTTTGGTCACAGGTCAACTCTGGGTGGGTGGATTTACAACTACAGACCGGTTTTGGGTCTTCTCTGTGCAAATATCCCCTGATTGGGGAATTTTTGCCCCTCCTGCCCCCCCTCTCCTGTGCACCAGAGGTTTTTCCTTTCCCTCTTTTTGAAAAACCCCCCCTTTCCTAGATTCTGTTATCTCTTTTTTTTTTTTTTTTTCCCATTGTGTAGGCCTACCAGCCAACGTGTATCCCTGTCCATGTAATTGACACCAACATGGCATTTATATCATCCTTTTTTTCTTTCCCCTCGGGGGGCTCCCCTGCAAATGAGAGCCCGGCACGGGTGAGACATCTCCTATGGGGACCATCAATAGGCCCCTCAAACATCTGGAGAAACGAGCGTTTCCGGGATGTTAACATTTGGTTGCTATGCTCCATATGTCTCATCCTGAAACCCCTGGTCAATCTTTTCCAGGGGATATACGCATCACCCGTGCCTGGGGCGTTATCTTCTACAGATTTCCCCTTTCTTTAAAACAAGTGTCCACTAGCAGTCTCTATATACAATATAGATAGGTATTATTTATCCCATTCATAAGTCTATTTCACTTTCAATTAAAAATTAAATTTAATTAAAATTATCCCCCCTCTATGTATCTACCGCATGACTATACCGCTACAACTTAGGCGGACATATTAGCGGAGTCTATTAGAGAAAAGGGCGGATATGACGTCACCGCCAGTCCAGCGGAATAATCTCCGGGCATTTCAGGCGGAAATGACACACGTCGGAGCCTTTGATTTGGGCGGATGTGATGTCACCGCCAGTCCGGGGAACTTCCGGTGGTAAAAGACGGATATGACGTAACTATTTACAAAGCTCCCGCGGGAATCACCACGAGACTCTGGACACTTGGGTACTTAAGGGGACGCCGAGAGCCAGAACGGAGAGCTATCTCTCCGATGCAACACCGAACGCCTATCGCTCCGATATCTATACATAACAGTGAGTACTCTGGAGGAGACCTATATAACTAAAAACTCTTTTCTTAACTATGATGGCAACTTATTACAAGAGGGTTTTATCTTATTTTTCTCTCTATGTGACTATCAGGATCCATAGGACGAGTAATTTTAGATCACATCCTATATCTCATAGGATGATATGTTGCTGTCCTCATTGGATACGGTGACGACAGGCTTCAATCAGAACGGTATGATCGTCTCAGGTGGAATACCTACTTTTAACCAATAATAAGATATGCAAAATGTATACCTATATAGGCATATTATCCCTGTCCTATACCTTTCAGGCAAGGACTTATATTCCCAGTGGGAAGATATAGGTCTCCCCAAAACCCCTGGAAACTGATGGGATACCCCACACCCTCCAATAAATTAGTGAGGTAAGAGCTATTTTAATCACATTACTTAATATAATATATACATTATCTTGATCTACCAAAGCTGAAAAGATATATCTCCTTTTCCCCTGATAGGGTCCCACTTCAATAAATCCAAGAGATATATACATCGGAAGA
Source organism: Pelophylax lessonae (assembly GCF_965119305.1). NCBI lineage: Eukaryota > Metazoa > Chordata > Amphibia > Anura > Ranidae > Pelophylax > Pelophylax lessonae. The sequence continues at coordinate 186,928,791 of NC_138771.1, read as the reverse complement.
TAATATTTTCCTGGGAAAAATTAGCCTTTTTCCCCTTTTTTCCCTATTTTTCCTGGTTTCGTTTTCTCTTTTTTCCCCTCTTTATATGTCTACATGAAAATCATCATAACAGGTGAATTTTACATGAATATTTTCTGTAATAATGTTTATATACATACTTACATTAACCCTGGATCTCTGACAGTTGTAAATATACTCACTGTTTCAGATACAAAATAAATCTTTATACCTGACTCTAGCTCTCAACGCATGGGAGTTTCAATCCCCCCGAAGGGGAACCTTCTTTTGGGCTCTACTGTTTTGCAGGTATGTCTTTTTAACACAAGGGGTCCTTTCATCCTTCCCCTTTTTCTTTTCTTTTTCTTTTCCTTTTTTCCCCCCCTTTCCCTCCCCTTTCTTTCTGTCCCCTCCCCTTTCCTCTTCTTCCCCCTTCCCCCCTTTTTCCTTTTTCCTTTTCAATCTTTGGGAGTAGGTTTCCTCTCTAGGAGTATCCTGGACTAGCAAGAGGCTTTCCAGGACCTCTTTAAGGGCAACATGTGGTCGCAGATGCTAATAATACTTTTTACATGTAAAAAACTTTTCACTGTAAAATGTTTATATATATTCTGTTTCTTGGAACTTACATTTGACCATGTATTTCAGGAACATATGCAGACTCCCTGAGGAAGATTTATGTACTAAAACAAACAGTTTGAAACGCGTTGGACTCTGCTATGTACCTACAACTGTATTGTATCATTCATGCTTTTTCGATTCTATGACCTAAACATGTACAGTTTATGATGATTGTCTGTTACAACCACAACCTTACAAAATAAATAATTTTATAATTACTTCACGTTAAAACTTCTCTTATGAGAGCCTTTACTGTTACCCTTAAAGTCCCACAAACCTAAGGGGGTTTCTCTTTCAATTTATGACGGGATTATGGTAACCAATTACCTGGTAGCTATCTATACTATTTTACACTTTACGTTTCGGGTGGATAACACACCCTACCCCCATCTTTTTAGATAACTACCTGGTAACCCACTTTTTTGAGATTAATTAATTTACTAGTTTTCTTACATATTAAAAGGGCTAAGGCGGGAAATAGTTTCCACAATAGATTTCCCCTATATACCCTCTATCAGGCTATCTATATAGCCTGCTCTATACCGCATCTTCGAGATGGGAGGGTTTCAGGGGGATGGATGGGAGGAGTTAATGTCAGGTATTGAGAGTAAATTCCAACAAAAGGAACAAATAGAATCAGACATCTACACTCTATTTTCTACTCTAAAGAGATTTTTAGAAAAAAAGTCAGCGCTACACTGGCATATTAAAACATTCGATAAATATGTGAAGGAAGGTCTGAATCCTCTTGGATTAAGGATTCAGATCTTCCCAACGTTGGAAAATATTTCGCAGGAATTGAAACAAGATTGGGAGAGAATTCTTAATGAATGCTCAAGAAATTTAATGGTTCTTCTCCAAACGGAATATTTAAAACAATTGAAACATATAGAATCAGAGGTTTCTACCATTAATAAACAACTTACTCCTTTAAAAACATCTCCTCTTTATATAGAACAAGAGGTAAAACTAAAAACTTACCTGGAGGACTATAACAGAATAATATTACAAAGAAAGGAGAAAAAATACTGGAGAGATCGGATAGCCTTTAATGAAGGTAAAGCGTATAAATGGAATTCAGGACAACGGAATATAAGACGCAGAAATGAATACAAGAGGAGTGACTATCATTCCTCTGACTCATCTGCCTCTAATTCCTCTCAATCTAACTCACGTGGTCGTCCTCGAGCGGACTATCCACAAATGAGAAAAAACAAAGATAAAACTAAGACTAAAACCAACACACCACGAGGACAAGCATCACAATCTAGAAATAACGACGCTACAACTAGTGAAAATATGAGTGGCCCTAACGAGAATCAAGATCCTAGCGGATCACAACTTGAAGGGACGACAGGCAATAAAACTCAAGGCACGGTAAATAAGGGGATTTTTTTAGGGAAGCCTCACACGCGACTGGCAGTCAAAACACAAGCCAGCATGGACTCCTTTGCAGTAAAGATAACCGACAAAATCGATTAACCATTATAAACCTCTCTTCTCATATTTTAACCCAGGAGGAGGAGGATTTACTTAATTTAGGATTATCTTTCTGCCCAAGTCAGAAAACAGATAAATTTAGTGTCATTAAAGACATTAATCTTTTTGCAAGGGATATTTTTTTCAAAAGCAAATTTTTCAAACAAGCGGATAAAATGCAGAGACCTGACTCCAAATTAAAAGCGGCAGAATATCGAGCCCTCAGGGACTTAAATATATTGTTACAGGAGAGTGGTTACGATGACCAAGAAATTTGGGAAAACCTCAGCAGTTCTTCTGATGAGGAATCCATACAAACACAAAAAAAGGATCCAGCTCCAACTAAAAAATTCAAGAAAAAATCTCCAAAATTTCCTCAATTAAATCAAAATCCCACAATAGCTTTGTTTGTGAGACAAGTCTCAAAAGATATCAACAAACTAAACGTCAACCCTACTATAGATAACCTCCTCCCAAACCAACGTAAAGCCCTTAAAACCCTCCAAAAAGATAATAACATCACCTTAAAACCAAGTGATAAGGGGGGGAACATTGTTCTAATGAACAATGTGGATTATGAGAAGATGTGTTATAAACTTCTAAACAACACAACGTGTTATCAAAAAATTTCTGCCTCTATAGTCCAACAATTCAATAAAGAATACTATGCTATCATTGATGAAGCCAGAACTACTGGCACCATTACTACAGAGATGTGGGAGTACATGAGGATATCACATCCACGTACTCCGACATTCTACTGTTTACCTAAAGTCCATAAAAACCTGAGAGATCCACCCGGCCGCCCCATAATATCGGGTAACGGTAGTATAACAGAAACTGCCAGCCGTGTTGTGGACGCCCACCTCAAACCCCATGTAATTGGCTTAACATCCTACACTAAAGACACTATTCATATGCTTCAAATTATAGAAAATGTTACCATTCCGTTGAACGCTATTCTAGTAACCATAGATGCAGAATGCCTCTATAATTCTATACCACATGACAAAGGCCTTTTGGCCATCAAAAATATTCTGCTACAAAGGGGACAACAAGAACCAAACTACAATAAATTTATTGTGGATTTGTTGAAATTTATCTTAGAACACAATGTGTTCTCTTTTCAAGGCTCCCACTACCTCCAGGTACAGGGAGTAGCAATGGGGACTTGCTGTGCCCCATCCTACGCGAACCTGTACCTGGGGGAGTGGGAGCATAAAATCATTACCAATGAAGACTTGTCGATGTACTCTTGCCACTTTCTTTTGTGGCAGAGATACATCGACGACATCTTCATGGTATGGGATGGCCCGGTGGATTTACTTAAAGAGTGTCTTACTAAACTGAATGAGAATAATATGAACTTATTTTTCACTATGAAGTATGACTTTAAATCTGTGGACTTCCTTGATATTACCATCATCAAAGAGGATGATGGTCAACTATCAACCACTTTATTCAGAAAAGCCACAGCTGGCAATACACTGCTTCATGCAGAAAGTTTTCATCCTCAACCCCTTAAGAGATCTATTCCATACTCACAATATTTAAGAATTAAAAGAAATTGTTCCTCTGAGAAAAACTTCAAAGAAAAGGCAAATAAATTGACACAGAGACTCTTAGAAAGGGGATATTCCAGATCATGTCTCAGGAAAAATTACAACAAAGTACAAATCCTAAAAAGACAGGACTTACTGTTCAAACCTCAGAAACAGGAAGAAATACCCTCCAGGAATCCACCAAGAATAATTTTAAATTATTCAACTGAACATGAGAATATTTATGGAATTCTAAAAAAACACTGGGCTATACTCAGGGAGGATCCTATCCTCCAACATATAGTGACACCAGCCCCAGCCATCACATACAGAAGAGCCACCTCTATAAAAGATACTCTAGTACAAAGTGAGTACAAAGGCCCCAATAGAGAGGACCCATGTCAACAAAAAGGCACATTCCCCTGTGGTAGATGTGATCAATGCAAAGTGATAGTCAGATGCAAAACAACCACACTGCCCAATGGTGAAATTTTTCAACCCAGACATTTTGTAAATTGTAAAACTAAGGGGGTCGTGTATTTGATGCGCTGCGAATGTAAGGCCTTCTATGTCGGGAAGACCAAGCAAGAACTAGGAAAACGCATCAATAAGCATATGCAGAGTCTCAATATTGGAGACCTCTATCTACCACTCGGTAGGCATATGGCAATTACGCACAAATACAGGACCCCCAAGGTAACTTTTTATGCCCTTGAAAGGGTACATATACCGGCCAGGGGGGGTGATTGGAACAAGCAGCTACTCCAGCGGGAAATGCGCTGGATTGCTAGGCTTGCGGCAACCACCCCCCCTGGCCTAAATGAGGCGGAAAGTTATAGGCCTTTTCTAGAGGGATTTTCCTCGGGGAAAACAGACTGAGGGTCCTCACTCTCTATGTCCCTTTTCCCTTGGGAAATATACTCCACACTTCATATAAATGTGGATAAATTTCTCACTTAGATCTCAAATACCTTTTCCTTATTCAAACTAGGACCATTACTACATTGTAAAACCCTCCCCCTCTTTTCCCCCCCTCCCCCCATCGTGATTATGTGATAGTACTAAGATACCAAACTTTATGAGATATCAGATCTCTAAGTGGGTCACAAAATCATCAACATTATAATATACTAATATATCCTAAATTGGATATACATTTAAACTGTCCAAAATAAATATGTGATGCATTCTGCGACTAACATCTTTTCCTTTGGTCACAGGTCAACTCTGGGTGGGTGGATTTACAACTACAGACCGGTTTTGGGTCTTCTCTGTGCAAATATCCCCTGATTGGGGAATTTTTGCCCCTCCTGCCCCCCCTCTCCTGTGCACCAGAGGTTTTTCCTTTCCCTCTTTTTGAAAAACCCCCCCTTTCCTAGATTCTGTTATCTCTTTTTTTTTTTTTTTTTTTTTTTTTTTTTTCCCATTGTGTAGGCCTACCAGCCAACGTGTATCCCTGTCCATGTAATTGACACCAACATGGCATTTATATCATCCTTTTTTTCTTTCCCCTCGGGGGGCTCCCCTGCAAATGAGAGCCCGGCACGGGTGAGACATCTCCTATGGGGACCATCAATAGGCCCCTCAAACATCTGGAGAAACGAGCGTTTCCGGGATGTTAACATTTGGTTGCTATGCTCCATATGTCTCATCCTGAAACCCCTGGTCAATCTTTTCCAGGGGATATACGCATCACCCGTGCCTGGGGCGTTATCTTCTACAGATTTCCCCTTTCTTTAAAACAAGTGTCCACTAGCAGTCTCTATATACAATATAGATAGGTATTATTTATCCCATTCATAAGTCTATTTCACTTTCAATTAAAAATTAAATTTAATTAAAATTATCCCCCCTCTATGTATCTACCGCATGACTATACCGCTACAACTTAGGCGGACATATTAGCGGAGTCTATTAGAGAAAAGGGCGGATATGACGTCACCGCCAGTCCAGCGGAATAATCTCCGGGCATTTCAGGCGGAAATGACACACGTCGGAGCCTTTGATTTGGGCGGATGTGATGTCACCGCCAGTCCGGGGAACTTCCGGTGGTAAAAGACGGATATGACGTAACTATTTACAAAGCTCCCGCGGGAATCACCACGAGACTCTGGACACTTGGGTACTTAAGGGGACGCCGAGAGCCAGAACGGAGAGCTATCTCTCCGATGCAACACCGAACGCCTATCGCTCCGATATCTATACATAACAGTGAGTACTCTGGAGGAGACCTATATAACTAAAAACTCTTTTCTTAACTATGATGGCAACTTATTACAAGAGGGTTTTATCTTATTTTTCTCTCTATGTGACTATCAGGATCCATAGGACGAGTAATTTTAGATCACATCCTATATCTCATAGGATGATATGTTGCTGTCCTCATTGGATACGGTGACGACAGGCTTCAATCAGAACGGTATGATCGTCTCAGGTGGAATACCTACTTTTAACCAATAATAAGATATGCAAAATGTATACCTATATAGGCATATTATCCCTGTCCTATACCTTTCAGGCAAGGACTTATATTCCCAGTGGGAAGATATAGGTCTCCCCAAAACCCCTGGAAACTGATGGGATACCCCACACCCTCCAATAAATTAGTGAGGTAAGAGCTATTTTAATCACATGACTTAATATAATATATACATTATCTTGATCTACCAAAGCTGAAAAGATATATCTCCTTTTCCCCTGATAGGGTCCCACTTCAATAAATCCAAGAGATATATACATCGGAAGATAATATTTTCCTGGGAAAAATTAGCCTTTTTCCCCTTTTTTCCCTATTTTTCCTGGTTTCGTTTTCTCTTTTTTCCCCTCTTTATATGTCTACATGAAAATCATCATAACAGGTGAATTTTACATGAATATTTTCTGTAATAATGTTTATATACATACTTACATTAACCCTGGATCTCTGACAGTTGTAAATATACTCACTGTTTCAGATACAAAATAAATCTTTATACCTGACTCTAGCTCTCAACGCATGGGAGTTTCAATCCCCCCGAAGGGGAACCTTCTTTTGGGCTCTACTGTTTTGCAGGTATGTCTTTTTAACACAAGGGGTCCTTTCATCCTTCCCCTTTTTCTTTTCTTTTTCTTTTCCTTTTTTCCCCCCCTTTCCCTCCCCTTTCTTTCTGTCCCCTCCCCTTTCCTCTTCTTCCCCCTTCCCCCCTTTTTCCTTTTTCCTTTTCAATCTTTGGGAGTAGGTTTCCTCTCTAGGAGTATCCTGGACTAGCAAGAGGCTTTCCAGGACCTCTTTAAGGGCAACATGTGGTCGCAGATGCTAATAATACTTTTTACATGTAAAAAACTTTTCACTGTAAAATGTTTATATATATTCTGTTTCTTGGAACTTACATTTGACCATGTATTTCAGGAACATATGCAGACTCCCTGAGGAAGATTTATGTACTAAAACAAACAGTTTGAAACGCGTTGGACTCTGCTATGTACCTACAACTGTATTGTATCATTCATGCTTTTTCGATTCTATGACCTAAACATGTACAGTTTATGATGATTGTCTGTTACAACCACAACCTTACAAAATAAATAATTTTATAATTACTTCACGTTAAAACTTCTCTTATGAGAGCCTTTACTGTTACCCTTAAAGTCCCACAAACCTAAGGGGGTTTCTCTTTCAATTTATGACGGGATTATGGTAACCAATTACCTGGTAGCTATCTATACTATTTTACACTTTACGTTTCGGGTGGATAACACACCCTACCCCCATCTTTTTAGATAACTACCTGGTAACCCACTTTTTTGAGATTAATTAATTTACTAGTTTTCTTACATATTAAAAGGGCTAAGGCGGGAAATAGTTTCCACAATAGATTTCCCCTATATACCCTCTATCAGGCTATCTATATAGCCTGCTCTATACCGCATCTTCGAGATGGGAGGGTTTCAGGGGGATGGATGGGAGGAGTTAATGTCAGGTATTGAGAGTAAATTCCAACAAAAGGAACAAATAGAATCAGACATCTACACTCTATTTTCTACTCTAAAGAGATTTTTAGAAAAAAAGTCAGCGCTACACTGGCATATTAAAACATTCGATAAATATGTGAAGGAAGGTCTGAATCCTCTTGGATTAAGGATTCAGATCTTCCCAACGTTGGAAAATATTTCGCAGGAATTGAAACAAGATTGGGAGAGAATTCTTAATGAATGCTCAAGAAATTTAATGGTTCTTCTCCAAACGGAATATTTAAAACAATTGAAACATATAGAATCAGAGGTTTCTACCATTAATAAACAACTTACTCCTTTAAAAACATCTCCTCTTTATATAGAACAAGAGGTAAAACTAAAAACTTACCTGGAGGACTATAACAGAATAATATTACAAAGAAAGGAGAAAAAATACTGGAGAGATCGGATAGCCTTTAATGAAGGTAAAGCGTATAAATGGAATTCAGGACAACGGAATATAAGACGCAGAAATGAATACAAGAGGAGTGACTATCATTCCTCTGACTCATCTGCCTCTAATTCCTCTCAATCTAACTCACGTGGTCGTCCTCGAGCGGACTATCCACAAATGAGAAAAAACAAAGATAAAACTAAGACTAAAACCAACACACCACGAGGACAAGCATCACAATCTAGAAATAACGACGCTACAACTAGTGAAAATATGAGTGGCCCTAACGAGAATCAAGATCCTAGCGGATCACAACTTGAAGGGACGACAGGCAATAAAACTCAAGGCACGGTAAATAAGGGGATTTTTTTAGGGAAGCCTCACACGCGACTGGCAGTCAAAACACAAGCCAGCATGGACTCCTTTGCAGTAAAGATAACCGACAAAATCGATTAACCATTATAAACCTCTCTTCTCATATTTTAACCCAGGAGGAGGAGGATTTACTTAATTTAGGATTATCTTTCTGCCCAAGTCAGAAAACAGATAAATTTAGTGTCATTAAAGACATTAATCTTTTTGCAAGGGATATTTTTTTCAAAAGCAAATTTTTCAAACAAGCGGATAAAATGCAGAGACCTGACTCCAAATTAAAAGCGGCAGAATATCGAGCCCTCAGGGACTTAAATATATTGTTACAGGAGAGTGGTTACGATGACCAAGAAATTTGGGAAAACCTCAGCAGTTCTTCTGATGAGGAATCCATACAAACACAAAAAAAGGATCCAGCTCCAACTAAAAAATTCAAGAAAAAATCTCCAAAATTTCCTCAATTAAATCAAAATCCCACAATAGCTTTGTTTGTGAGACAAGTCTCAAAAGATATCAACAAACTAAACGTCAACCCTACTATAGATAACCTCCTCCCAAACCAACGTAAAGCCCTTAAAACCCTCCAAAAAGATAATAACATCACCTTAAAACCAAGTGATAAGGGGGGGAACATTGTTCTAATGAACAATGTGGATTATGAGAAGATGTGTTATAAACTTCTAAACAACACAACGTGTTATCAAAAAATTTCTGCCTCTATAGTCCAACAATTCAATAAAGAATACTATGCTATCATTGATGAAGCCAGAACTACTGGCACCATTACTACAGAGATGTGGGAGTACATGAGGATATCACATCCACGTACTCCCACATTCTACTGTTTACCTAAAGTCCATAAAAACCTGAGAGATCCACCCGGCCGCCCCATAATATCGGGTAACCGTAGTATAACAGAAACTGCCAGCCGTGTTGTGGACGCCCACCTCAAACCCCATGTAATTGGCTTAACATCCTACACTAAAGACACTATTCATATGCTTCAAATTATAGAAAATGTTACCATTCCGTTGAACGCTATTCTAGTAACCATAGATGCAGAATGCCTCTATAATTCTATACCACATGACAAAGGCCTTTTGGCCATCAAAAATATTCTGCTACAAAGGGGACAACAAGAACCAAACTACAATAAATTTATTGTGGATTTGTTGAAATTTATCTTAGAACACAATGTGTTCTCTTTTCAAGGCTCCCACTACCTCCAGGTACAGGGAGTAGCAATGGGGACTTGCTGTGCCCCATCCTACGCGAACCTGTACCTGGGGGAGTGGGAGCATAAAATCATTACCAATGAAGACTTGTCGATGTACTCTTGCCACTTTCTTTTGTGGCAGAGATACATCGACGACATCTTCATGGTATGGGATGGCCCGGTGGATTTACTTAAAGAGTGTCTTACTAAACTGAATGAGAATAATATGAACTTATTTTTCACTATGAAGTATGACTTTAAATCTGTGGACTTCCTTGATATTACCATCATCAAAGAGGATGATGGTCAACTATCAACCACTTTATTCAGAAAAGCCACAGCTGGCAATACACTGCTTCATGCAGAAAGTTTTCATCCTCAACCCCTTAAGAGATCTATTCCATACTCACAATATTTAAGAATTAAAAGAAATTGTTCCTCTGAGAAAAACTTCAAAGAAAAGGCAAATAAATTGACACAGAGACTCTTAGAAAGGGGATATTCCAGATCATGTCTCAGGAAAAATTACAACAAAGTACAAATCCTAAAAAGACAGGACTTACTGTTCAAACCTCAGAAACAGGAAGAAATACCCTCCAGGAATCCACCAAGAATAATTTTAAATTATTCAACTGAACATGAGAATATTTATGGAATTCTAAAAAAACACTGGGCTATACTCAGGGAGGATCCTATCCTCCAACATATAGTGACACCAGCCCCAGCCATCACATACAGAAGAGCCACCTCTATAAAAGATACTCTAGTACAAAGTGAGTACAAAGGCCCCAATAGAGAGGACCCATGTCAACAAAAAGGCACATTCCCCTGTGGTAGATGTGATCAATGCAAAGTGATAGTCAGATGCAAAACAACCACACTGCCCAATGGTGAAATTTTTCAACCCAGACATTTTGTAAATTGTAAAACTAAGGGGGTCGTGTATTTGATGCGCTGCGAATGTAAGGCCTTCTATGTCGGGAAGACCAAGCAAGAACTAGGAAAACGCATCAATAAGCATATGCAGAGTCTCAATATTGGAGACCTCTATCTACCACTCGGTAGGCATATGGCAATTACGCACAAATACAGGACCCCCAAGGTAACTTTTTATGCCCTTGAAAGGGTACATATACCGGCCAGGGGGGGTGATTGGAACAAGCAGCTACTCCAGCGGGAAATGCGCTGGATTGCTAGGCTTGCGGCAACCACCCCCCCTGGCCTAAATGAGGCGGAAAGTTATAGGCCTTTTCTAGAGGGATTTTCCTCGGGGAAAACAGACTGAGGGTCCTCACTCTCTATGTCCCTTTTCCCTTGGGAAATATACTCCACACTTCATATAAATGTGGATAAATTTCTCACTTAGATCTCAAATACCTTTTCCTTATTCAAACTAGGACCATTACTACATTGTAAAACCCTCCCCCTCTTTTCCCCCCCCTCCCCCCATCGTGATTATGTGATAGTACTAAGATACCAAACTTTATGAGATATCAGATCTCTAAGTGGGTCACAAAATCATCAACATTATAATATACTAATATATCCTAAATTGGATATACATTTAAACTGTCCAAAATAAATATGTGATGCATTCTGCGACTAACATCTTTTCCTTTGGTCACAGGTCAACTCTGGGTGGGTGGATTTACAACTACAGACCGGTTTTGGGTCTTCTCTGTGCAAATATCCCCTGATTGGGGAATTTTTGCCCCTCCTGCCCCCCCTCTCCTGTGCACCAGAGGTTTTTCCTTTCCCTCTTTTTGAAAAACCCCCCCTTTCCTAGATTCTGTTATCTCTTTTTTTTTTTTTTTTTTTTTTTTTTTTTTCCCATTGTGTAGGCCTACCAGCCAACGTGTATCCCTGTCCATGTAATTGACACCAACATGGCATTTATATCATCCTTTTTTTCTTTCCCCTCGGGGGGCTCCCCTGCAAATGAGAGCCCGGCACGGGTGAGACATCTCCTATGGGGACCATCAATAGGCCCCTCAAACATCTGGAGAAACGAGCGTTTCCGGGATGTTAACATTTGGTTGCTATGCTCCATATGTCTCATCCTGAAACCCCTGGTCAATCTTTTCCAGGGGATATACGCATCACCCGTGCCTGGGGCGTTATCTTCTACAGATTTCCCCTTTCTTTAAAACAAGTGTCCACTAGCAGTCTCTATATACAATATAGATAGGTATTATTTATCCCATTCATAAGTCTATTTCACTTTCAATTAAAAATTAAATTTAATTAAAATTATCCCCCCTCTATGTATCTACCGCATGACTATACCGCTACAACTTAGGCGGACATATTAGCGGAGTCTATTAGAGAAAAGGGCGGATATGACGTCACCGCCAGTCCAGCGGAATAATCTCCGGGCATTTCAGGCGGAAATGACACACGTCGGAGCCTTTGATTTGGGCGGATGTGATGTCACCGCCAGTCCGGGGAACTTCCGGTGGTAAAAGACGGATATGACGTAACTATTTACAAAGCTCCCGCGGGAATCACCACGAGACTCTGGACACTTGGGTACTTAAGGGGACGCCGAGAGCCAGAACGGAGAGCTATCTCTCCGATGCAACACCGAACGCCTATCGCTCCGATATCTATACATAACAGTGAGTACTCTGGAGGAGACCTATATAACTAAAAACTCTTTTCTTAACTATGATGGCAACTTATTACAAGAGGGTTTTATCTTATTTTTCTCTCTATGTGACTATCAGGATCCATAGGACGAGTAATTTTAGATCACATCCTATATCTCATAGGATGATATGTTGCTGTCCTCATTGGATACGGTGACGACAGGCTTCAATCAGAACGGTATGATCGTCTCAGGTGGAATACCTACTTTTAACCAATAATAAGATATGCAAAATGTATACCTATATAGGCATATTATCCCTGTCCTATACCTTTCAGGCAAGGACTTATATTCCCAGTGGGAAGATATAGGTCTCCCCAAAACCCCTGGAAACTGATGGGATACCCCACACCCTCCAATAAATTAGTGAGGTAAGAGCTATTTTAATCACATTACTTAATATAATATATACATTATCTTGATCTACCAAAGCTGAAAAGATATATCTCCTTTTCCCCTGATAGGGTCCCACTTCAATAAATCCAAGAGATATATACATCGGAAGATAATATTTTCCTGGGAAAAATTAGCCTTTTTCCCCTTTTTTCCCTATTTTTCCTGGTTTCGTTTTCTCTTTTTTCCCCTCTTTATATGTCTACATGAAAATCATCATAACAGGTGAATTTTACATGAATATTTTCTGTAATAATGTTTATATACATACTTACATTAACCCTGGATCTCTGACAGTTGTAAATATACTCACTGTTTCAGATACAAAATAAATCTTTATACCTGACTCTAGCTCTCAACGCATGGGAGTTTCAATCCCCCCGAAGGGGAACCTTCTTTTGGGCTCTACTGTTTTGCAGGTATGTCTTTTTAACACAAGGGGTCCTTTCATCCTTCCCCTTTTTCTTTTCTTTTTCTTTTCCTTTTTTCCCCCCCTTTCCCTCCCCTTTCTTTCTGTCCCCTCCCCTTTCCTCTTCTTCCCCCTTCCCCCCTTTTTCCTTTTTCCTTTTCAATCTTTGGGAGTAGGTTTCCTCTCTAGGAGTATCCTGGACTAGCAAGAGGCTTTCCAGGACCTCTTTAAGGGCAACATGTGGTCGCAGATGCTAATAATACTTTTTACATGTAAAAAACTTTTCACTGTAAAATGTTTATATATATTCTGTTTCTTGGAACTTACATTTGACCATGTATTTCAGGAACATATGCAGACTCCCTGAGGAAGATTTATGTACTAAAACAAACAGTTTGAAACGCGTTGGACTCTGCTATGTACCTACAACTGTATTGTATCATTCATGCTTTTTCGATTCTATGACCTAAACATGTACAGTTTATGATGATTGTCTGTTACAACCACAACCTTACAAAATAAATAATTTTATAATTACTTCACGTTAAAACTTCTCTTATGAGAGCCTTTACTGTTACCCTTAAAGTCCCACAAACCTAAGGGGGTTTCTCTTTCAATTTATGACGGGATTATGGTAACCAATTACCTGGTAGCTATCTATACTATTTAACATTTAATGCACTGGCAAATAGATTACACAGCTCCATCAGTGCTGAATACTCTTTTATTATTGTAATTGAACAGCCAGCACTGGCAGAGCTGTGTGATCTATTTGCCAGTGTGGTGAATGTTTACTAGCAGCCAGCAGATCTATTACACAAAGCCCCATCAGCATTGACTATTCATTAGCAATGGTAAACAATCAGTCAGCATTGGTAGGGATGTGTGATCTATTTGCTACTGCAGTGGATATTTACTACCAGCTGTCAGATTTATCACACTGCCCCACCAGCACTGATTGTTCATTCACAATAGTAAATAATCAATCAGCACTGATGGGGCTGTGTGATCTATCAGCTAACAAACATGCACAGCACTGGCAGAAAAATCACACAGTCCCACCAGCCATGGGCGTTCATAAGGGGGGAAAGTCCCCCCCCCCCATGGAATATCAATTTCACCTCTAACGTGGTTGTTAAGCCACTTTATACCATCCTGTCTGGTCTGTGTAATAATCCTGTGTGCCCATGCCCCTGTGTCTGTGTATGGGGGCATGTTCTTTACCGGTTTTCAGAGCACTGATCACCGCTCATGTCACCCCACCGGCTCTCTCCTCTCCCCATCTGACAGCTGCCTGCAGCGTGCAGGGCCCAGGATTCCCTGCTGACGTCAGTTGGGAGGGGAGGAGGAGAGGCCGAGAGAAGAGGAGAGGGGGCGGGTCACGTGAGCGGCGATCGGCCCTCTAAAAACTGGTAAAGAACAGATTATTTTTATAAAACACAGACACAGGGGCACACAGGATTATGAAACTGTAGACACGATATTTAACGTTAAATGAAACTACAGCAGCAGGAGGGGAGAGGGCAGGCACTGACACAGGACCAGACGGGCAGGGAGGGAGGGGAGAAAGAGGACAGAAGAGGACAGGAGGGCTGCGAATGACAGAGGCATGTAGACTGACCATGGTGTCACCCCCCTGTTTGGTTTGCACCAGAACACTGCGAACAGGGGAAAAGTTTGTTTGAACAATCAAACGACATTAAAGTCTATGGGGCTCGAACGTCAAAAATCAAAAGTCTTAAATGCACGTTATTGCTCAAAATAAGTGCATGGGGGTCTGGGTACTGACCTGGGGAACATATACCAATGCAAATTAAAAAAAAAAAAAAAAAAAAATGTTTTTAAAGTAGCAGTGATTTTAATGATGCTTAAGCTGAAACTATAAAAATGAAACATTTTTTAAATATCATGCCTGGGGGGTCCCCTTAATGCTCCTGTAAAGTGGCACATTTGTGCGATGTATGTAGCCTTTGGCAGCAATACTGACATTTCGAAAGGAAAAAATGTAATTTAAACTTGCTCCCGGCTGTAATGTATTGTTGGCTCCCAGGAAAACAGATAAAAAAATGAATAAAATGGTGTGGGGTCCCCCCCCCCAGTCCATACCAGCCCCCCTCCCCCCCCCCTAGTACATACCAGCCCCTTTGGGTCTGGTATGGATTTTAAGGGAAACTCCACGCCAATAAATAAAACATTTAAAAAAGCGCAGGCGCGGGAGTGAGCCATGCTATAAAAAATTTGATTTGAAATTGCATGCACTTGTCATAAAAGTGCAGAAAAATTGGGCCTTAGTTGTTGGTGGTGCCTGAACACTGCAACCCCTTTGCAATTACTCTTGCTGGGCACAGGAACGGGCCCTGCTGGTAAAAATTACATACAAATTTGAAATCACATGTACTTGTCATACAGGTACAGAAAAATTGGGCCTTTGGTGTTGGTGGTGCCTGAACACCGTAACCCCTCACAGTTACTCTTGCTTGGCACAGGGATAGGCCCTGCCATTAAAAATTAGATACAAAATTTAAATCGCATGTACTTGTCATACAGTTGAGAAAAACTGAGCCTTTGGTGTTGGTGGTGCCTGAACACTGTAACCCCTCGCAGTTACTCTTGCTGGGCGCAGGGCACAGGGACAGGACCTGCTGTTAAAAATTACATACAACATTTAAATTGTATGCACCTGTCATACAAGTGCAGAAAAATTAGGCCTTGGATGTTGGTGGTGACCTAAACCAAAAACATTGTTGGAAGCTAGCAAAATCAAGATTGAGGATTGGATAGGCAGAATATGCAGTCTTCAATGGATGGCAGACCCCTAGCAAATTCAATCAGTTACATCAGCATCATGGGCTTGATAGCTGCTGTTGATCCAGGACTGATTCATTTTGATAAAAGTCAGCTGGTCAACAGAGTCTGTGGACAGACGCACTCTTTTGTCCATTACAAAACCTCCAGCAGTACTGAATGTCCCTTCGGAGAACACGCTGGAAGCAGGACAGGCCAGTAGCTACATTGCATATTGAGCCGGCCAGTGGTCTATCCTCAAGACCCAGTAACCCAGTGGATGCTCAGTTGGAAAGGTCTCAGAGTCTGCTCTTGCCCCTAGATAATCCTGCACCATATGATGGAGACGCTGCCGATGGTTGCTTAAATCTAACAGCCCTGGGTGCTGAGGACTAAAGAACTGTTTAAAGGCAACGGTCAGCCGGCCGCCTTCTTCACCACTCCTACATCTGCTGTACGATATTTCAGAAACACGTCCAGAGAATGTTAACCTCCCAGTGCCTGGAAAGGTGTTACACAAATTTTTCTGCAAGGCGTCCTCAAAATGTTTCATCCTCTGCTCCCTCTGTGAAGGCCGGATGAGCTCTGCAACTTCACCCTTGTAACGTGGATCAAGAAGGGTTGCCAACCAGTAATTATCCCTCTCCTTGATAGCACAAATCATCTGGTATTTTCGCAGGCTTGGCAGAATCAGGGAGCCCATGCAACGTAGGAGGAGGCATGAGCTTCTGAGTCCTCTGGGTCACTAAGGATGACATTGTCAGGAGCAATCTCTCACCAACCACGTACAACTCCCGTGGTTTCTGGGGAATGAAAACCATCCCTTGAAGACTGCTGTATGCTATCCTCTACATCCATGATGCCACAATTCTCCTCCTCCTCTTCCTCTTCCTCCTGTGTGTTTTGTGTCCCAGCAGGAATGATATCTGCATAAAGGGTGCCTTGTGAGGAAAGGAAATAATCCTCCTCCTATATATTTAGATACCAATATATAGTCTATACTGAAACGACCAATAGATACTGAATGGCCTGATATATACTCAAGTGGTATATATATATATATATATATATATATATATATATATATATATATATATATATATATATATATATCAATATATGGTCTATACTGAACTGACCGATAGATACGGAATGGCTGAATATATACTCAAGTGACCTATATATATATATATATATATATATATATATATATATATATATATATATATATATATATATATAATGATATCAGTGTATGGTCTATACTGAACTGAGTGATAGATAAAGAATGGCCTAATATATACTCAAGTGCCCTATATATATATATATATATATATATATATATATATATATATATATATATAGAGAGAGAGAGAGAGAGAGAGAGAGAGATCAATGTATGGTCTATACTGAACGGACCGATAGATACTGAATGGCCTATTATATACTCAAGTGACCTATATATATATATATATATTGTAAAGTTTGGGGGTTCTAGCTCCACCGGATTGAGTGCACAACCGTTTAAAACATAAACAAAATGGCTTTATTTCAGCAAACTTAAACAGGCTTCCAGCAGTGCATAAATCAAACACAAAATAAAGTCCGCTTTTCTTCAGCACAAAGGAATAAAGCAAGAAAAAGGCACATACGATTTTGTGGATGGGTCTTCACCCCAAGGTTTGAAACAGTCCTTAATAGACCTCTCAGCAGCTTCCAGCAAACTTGCAGCTCCTTCAGACAGGTGCAACCACCAAACTACTCCTCCCCCCCCCTCACCTATTGCTGCTTCCTGTCTCTTAAGGACTGCTTCTCATGGGTCTTAACCCTGTATGTGCTGGAATCCCTTATGGTCAGGGGTGGGGGCTCTTTCCCACCCGAATATCACTACAGAGCCCCCCAAATTCCGGGTCCCAAATATCGCTCTATTCAACACAGAGAGCACTGCGATTCAGTCCTCCTGATTTTAGCTATTTCCAGGAATTTCTCACCCGTCTTGGGTGACCCCCTGAACATTTCCCAACTTCCCTTAAAGAGACCACAACCCAAACACAGGAGATATATAGCGATTGTCCAGGACCCAACCTTGGCGTCCTGTACATATCCCCCCCCTCTGCCTCAACGCGGAGGTGTTGGAGGCACCACACGACAGCATACAGTGGACTCGGGAGAGGGCATCGGCATTCTGATGCTGTCTCCCGGGTCTGTGTTCTACCACAAAATTGAACTCCTGGAGAGAAAGGAACCACCTTGTCACCCTGGCATTGGTGTACTTGTTCTGTCTCATCCAGGTCAATGGGGCATGGTCTGACACCAGGCGAAACCTCCTACCTAGGAGAAAATACCGTAGGGAGTCCAAAGCCCACTTGATGGCAAGACACTCCCGCTCCACCACAGCGTAGTTTCTCTCTGCTGTCGTTAGCTTCCTACTCAGAAAAACCACGGGGTGTTCTTCCCCATTGACCACTTGAGAGAGGACCGCTCCTAATCCTTCACTTGAAGCATCTGTCTGCACTACAAAATCCTTGGAGAAATCGGGAGCTACGAGCACCGGATGTTGGCATAATGCCGCCTTAAGCTTCTGAAAAGCTTCTTCGGCATTCGCGCTCCACTTTATCATCACTGACTTTCTACCTTTGGTCAAGTCAGTCAATGGTGCAGCAATGGTGGCAAAGTTGGGGACAAACCTCCGGTAGTAGCCAACTATGCCCAAAAATGCTCTGACCTGCTTTTTGGTTAGGGGACGGGGCCAGCCCTGTATGGCTTCTACCTTATTCATTTGGGGTTTAACCAGCCCTCTACCCACAATGTACCCTAGGTACTTGGCTTCCTCCATCCCGATTGCACATTTCTCTGGATTGATGGTGAACCCTGCTCTTCTCAAGGAGTCTACGACTGCCTGAACCCGGGGAAGATGGGACTCCCAATCAGTGCTGAAGACGACTATGTCATCCAGGTAGACGGAAGCATATCTTTGATGTGGACGTAAAGTTTTATCCATGGCCCTTTGGAATGTGGCAGGGGCAGAGTGCAGACCAAATGGCATCCTTTTGTACTGGAAGTGGCCTTCCGGGGTGGAGAAGGCTGTTTTCTCCCTGGCCTCCTTGGTTAGGGGAATCTGCCAGTACCCTTTTGTGAGGTCAAGCGTGGTGATATACCTGGCTGGACCCAACCTCTCAATTAACTCGTCTATCCGGGGCATAGGATATGCATCGAACTTGGAGATTTCATTAAGCTTTCTGAAGTCATTGCAGAAGCGAAGAGTGCCGTTGGGTTTAGGCACCAACACAATTGGACTCGACCACTCGCTCTGCGACTCTTCAATGACATCAAGCTCAAGCATTCTTTTTACCTCCTCAGACACTGCCACCCTATGAGCTTCTGGGATACGATACGGCTTTAACCGGATTTTTTCATTGGGCTCGGTTACAATGTCATGCTCGATGACATTGGTGAGACCAGGTAACCCTGAAAACATGTCCCTATTTCTTTGCAGAAATTCTTTTGCCTGTTGGGTCTGGGGCCTAGACAGGGTAGCAGCAACCTGCACTAGGTCAATCCCTGCAGGGTCCCCTGACTGGACACCTATCACTGCAGACACCTGTTCTCTATCTCTCCAGGGTTTCAACAAATTTATGTGGTAGATCTGGTATGGCTTTCTTCTCCCAGGCTGGTGTACCTTGTAGTTCACTTCCCCCATTTTTTCCACTATCTCAAACGGACCTTGCCACTTGGCCAAGAACTTGCTCTCCACCGTTGGTATTAGGACGGCCACCCGGTCTCCTATTTGAAATTGTCTGATTTTAGCCGACCGGTTGTACACCCTTCTTTGGGCATCTTGAGCCTTCTGCAGATGCTCCCTCACCAACGGCATTACCTTAGCCACTCTCTCTCGCATTTGGGAGATATGCTCTACCACAGTTTTGTGTGGGGAAGACTCACTTTCCCATGTCTCCTTTACTAGATCTAGCAACCCCCGGGGCCTTCGCCCATACACTAACTCAAACGGTGAGAAACCCGTTGATGCTTGTGGAACCTCCCGGATGGCAAACAACAGGGCAGGGAGTAACATATCCCAATCCTTCCCATCTTTCTGGACCACTCTTTTTAACATGCATTTTAAAGTTTTATTGAACCTCTCGACTAGGCCATCAGTCTGCGGGTGATAGACGGACGTCCGCAACTGTTTAATCTGGAACAGTTTGCACAAGTCCGCCATCACTTTGGACATAAAAGGGGTGCCCTGGTCCGTCAATATTTCTTTGGGGAACCCCGTTCGGGAAAACATTTGAAACAGTTCCCTGGCAATGGCCTTAGAGGAAGTTTTCCTTAAAGGGACTGCTTCTGGATATCTAGTGGCATAGTCTAGGATGACTAGTATATATTGGTACCCCCTTGCTGACTTCACCAGGGGTCCTACGAGATCCATTGCAATTCGTTCAAATGGTACCTCGATAATTGGCAAGGGTACCAGGGGGTTTCTGTAATGGGACACCGGGGCAGTTAACTGGCAAGTCGGACAGGACGCACAATACCTTTTAACCTCGCCTTTACCCCTGGCCAGTAAAACCGGTCAGTTACCCTGGCCTCTGTTTTTTCTGCCCCCAGGTGTCCTCCCAGTGCATCATTGTGGGCTAGATCGAGAAGCATCCGCCTATAAGGCTGGGGAACCAGCAACTGCTCGACAGTTTCCCCTCGGCTTTCAGCCACTCGATAAACCAAGTTATCTTTCAATGCAAAATGAGGAAACCTCTGGTCTGCACCTGGTATTTGTGGGATCCCATCAATAACAGAAACCTGCTCTCTAGCATTGACCAAGGTAAGATCCTGCAATTGAGCGGTGCCAAACGCACCCCTGGATACGTCCAGGTCTGGATGCACTGGCCTTGAGGAGGTTTCCCCTTCACTCTCCTCAACCTGGGACTGTGGTGGGGAGAGTTCCTCATCATCCTCTCCCAGCATAACCTGTAACGGGGAGACTTCCCCCCCCTCAGAGGTCAGCTCGGTCTTGCGACCTGAAACAGAAACAATATCGTCCACTTTAACATTTTCTGCAATGTCATTGTTAGTGACAGGTACCTCCCCATCAGGGGTTGTGTTGTGGGGATTTCAGGCCCGGACCCCTCAGACTCTGTTCCTTCGAGGCCGAGGGTCCCCAGTCCCCTTGGTTGTCCAGGCTGTTCACACTGTACCTGGTTCCATAGTTCAAAAAACAGTGGGCAGTCCCGCCCCACTATGACATCATGTATCAAATTTCTTACCACCCCGACTTCTTGTGTCACAGAGGTACCACCATAGGCAACAGTCACTGGCACCAGGGGGTACTCTCTGGTGTCCCCATGGATACATACTACCCGTAGAGTCTTACTTACTGGGCCGAGTCTTCCGATCACTATGGTATGTACCAGCGTTACCATGCTACCAGAGTCCAGCAGAGCCTTGGCAGGAAGGTGGTTCACCCATAGTTCACATTCAAACTGTCCGGTCGCTATATCAAGATGGGTGACACATGCTCTTTGCACATAAAAAGAGCTTCTCCGAACAGTCCCACACTCCATAGGCTCCTCCTGAAGTGGGCATTGTGCCCGGGTATGCCCCCAGGACCGACATCGCCAGCACTGTATGTCTCCCATCCTTGGGACAGGAACCAACCTCCGTGGTTCTGCTGTAGAAGATACCGGTTTGTGGGTGACAACGTCTGGCGGAGCTTCTCTCCTAGGTGCTGTGGCTGGCCTGGTTGCCCTATGTGTGGGTTCCCGATGCTTGGCAGGCCCGAGCAGGTCTTCCACCACAGTGTATCTTTCGACCAACTCTACCAGCTGGTCAGCGGTTGCAGGGTCACCATGGCTTACCCAGCGCTGTAGGTCATCTGGTAGGGACCGCAGGTACCAGTCCATCACTACCCGTTCCACCATTTGCGGGCCTGTCAGCTTCTCTGGTTGCAGCCATTTTTTCACCAGCTGTACCAGTTCGTGCATCTGGGACCTGGGTGGCCGATTAGGTTTGTACCTCCAGCGGTGCACCCTCTGAGCCCGGACAGCTGTGGTCACCCCCAGGCGGGCCAAGATCTCTGCCTTCAGACGCTCATAGTCGCTGATGTGCTCAGTTGGAAGGTCAAAGTAGGCTTTTTGCGGGTCACCAGTAAGGAAAGGGGAGATAATGCCAGCCCATTGGTCACGGGGCCACCCCTCTCTCTCCGCTATCCTCTCAAAAGTTGTGAGAAAAGCCTCCACATCATCACTGGGGGTCAGTTTTTGCAAGTAATGACTGGCTCTCACAGATACTGGGTTGCCATCGGCAATGACTGCTTGCTCTCGTCCCTGAGCCAAACGCTGTACTGCCTCCTGCAAGGCAGCCACCTGTGCTTGAGTGGACTCCTGCTGGGCAGTAAACTGAGCAGCTAGCAACCGTGTGCTTTCCTGTTGTGCCTTTACAGCCTGTGCCAGGGCTTGCTGCTGCTGAGCCATTGCTTCCTCATGGCGACGGTTTGCCTCTACTGAGGCTTGCTGCTGGGTCACAGTGGCTTGCACCAGTGCTTTAATAACTTCCTCCATGCCTGCTGTTTGCAGTGTCTGAGCTGTTTTCACCCAAGACATGCCATAGGTATACTGTCTCTTTAAATGTCAATTTTTGGTTTTAAACGGCTTTTGCGGCTGCAAAATGCACTCTGCCCGCATCCGAGACACCAGTTGTAAAGTTTGGGGGTTCTAGCTCCACCGGATTGAGTGCACAACCGTTTAAAACATAAACAAAATGGCTTTATTTCAGCAAACTTAAACAGGCTTCTAGCAGTGCATAAATCAAACACAAAATAAAGTCCGCTTTTCTTCAGCACAAAGGAATAAAGCAAGAAAAAGGCACATACGGTTTTGTGGATGGGTCTTCACCCCAAGGTTTGAAACAGTCCTTAATAGACCTCTCAGCAGCTTCCAGCAAACTTGCAGCTCCTTCAGACAGGTGCAACCACCAAACTACTCCTCCCCCCCCCTCACCTATTGCTGCTTCCTGTCTCTTAAGGACTGCTTCTCATGGGTCTTAACCCTGTATGTGCTGGAATCCCTTATGGTCAGGGGTGGGGGCTCTTTCCCACCCGAATATCACTACAGAGCCCCCCAAATTCCGGGTCCCAAATATCGCTCTATTCAACACAGAGAGCACTGCGATTCAGTCCTCCTGATTTTAGCTATTTCCAGGAATTTCTCACCCGTCTTGGGTGACCCCCTGAACATTTCCCAACTTCCCTTAAAGAGACCACAACCCAAACACAGGAGATATATAGCGATTGTCCAGGACCCAACCTTGGCGTCCTGTACAATATATATATATATAATGATATCAGTGTATGGTCTATACTGAACTGACCGATAGATACTGAATGGCCTAGAGATGTCACAGCTCACGAGGTGGATTATTCTCATTAGAATACACGGTGTTGGAGATGTTGGAGACATGCACTTGGAATTACCACTCTGCATTAATTTACATTATAGTATATTATATTTTTATTCATTTATGTCTTAGGGTTTTACATATCGATTTGATTTCACTCAATATTTTGCTGAGTATATCCCCTATGTGTTTCAATTTTTTATGACACAATATTTTTTGTTTTAAGTGCATCCCACTTAGGAATTGTCTGAGCACTTCAGTTAGTACTTGTACTGTTTCATTATCACAATATTGATCAATTGTTGGAGCACTAGTACCAGCGCTTACTTATTATTTTTTTCTATGTATATATATATCAATGTATGGTCTATACTGAACTGACGGATAAATACTGAATGGCCTAATATATACTCAAGTGCCATATATAATATATATATATATATATATATATATATATACATATATATATATATATATATATATATATATATATATATATATATCAATGTATGGTCTATACTGAACTGACTGATAGATTCTGAATGGCCTAATATATACTCAAGTGCCATATGTGTGTATATATAAACATACATATATATCAATGTATGGTCTATACTGAACTGACCGATAGATACTGAATGGCTTGATATATGCTCAAGTGGCCTATATATATATGTAGATATCAATATACGTCTATACTGAAACGACTGATAGATACTGAATGGCCTAATATATACTCAAATTCCATATATATATATATATATATATCTCAATCAATGTATGGTCTATACTGAACTGACCAATAGATACTGAATGGCCTAATATTTATTCAAGTAATATATATATAGATAGATAGATAGATAGATAGATAGATAGATAGATAGATAGATAGATAGATAGATAGATAGATAGATAGATAGATAGATAGATAGATAGATAGATAGATAGATAGATAGATAGATAGATAGATAGATAGATAGATAGATAGATAGATAGATAGATAGATAGATAGATAGATAGATATCAATGTATGGTCTATACTGAACTGACCGATAGATACTGAATGGCCGAATATATACTCGAGTTTCGGTTCGCACAGTGACTGACGCCGCTTTCATGACATTGTTGAAAAGGGGCAGAGCATGGGGGACCTTAAAATAATGCCCCCCTGAAAAAAGTTCTGTGGACGCCCATGCCACCATCGCTGATTGTTTTTTTACTAGTGACTTGTGTTATGAATGGAACTAAGCTTCTCTGCTATGCTGAAGGATAGCGTCTGTCTCCAGCATGTGCCTGCTGGTAGAGATAAGCATTGTCAAACAGCCTTGTGGTCAGACAGCAGTGTGTGTGGAGGGGGGGGGGCAGTTTAGCTGTAAACCATGATAGCTTGAGAACACCTATTATACATGTTTGCAATTTTTTAATAAAATACCTCTGAATATTAATCCAATAAAGTAGGGTCCTTGTGCCTGCTTTCAAAAGGTAAAGACAGTTATTTTTTTGGATTAATAAATAATGCTAATTTTTTTTCTGTTGTTCTCCTTAAAGTGGTTGTGAACCTCATGAAATCTGAACAAAGCACATATACTGTATTTGTAGTGTTTACTTGTCTATCTCCAAAGCTCTAAGTGTTGTTTCTCTCTGGTGCTTCGTTCCTCTGTTATCAGCATGAATCAGCATGAAGTTTTCCCAGCACATGAGATATATTTGTGACGGGGAAGCAACTCGGCACACACGATTTTTCTATTCAGAACACAGCTCTGTATCCTTCCTTTGTTCCTGTGCAGTATGTGGATGGGGAGGGGGTATCCCTTTCTTCTAATCAGCTATCACACACTGGAACTTCAGCTCTCCACCCTCTCCTCTCTATTCCTTACAGATGCAGAGGTATTTTATCACATATCTGCACTTTTGAAGGGATGTAGGGAAGAGAAGACTGCTCATAAACAAGTAAAACTTATGTTGGAGGATTTGTTGAATCTCTGTGTATAACTGGAAGCCCTTCACTTCACTGGGTATATGAGAAGGTTTACAACCACATTAAAGTATTTACTCATGTGGTCCGAGCGTATTGACTTAGAGTTTGTTTCTTTGTTTTTTTTTCTATGGTGTTTTTTTTTTTTTGGCTTTTGTTTCCTGTTTTGTGTATGAACCTGGGTATGCCCAATAAGCTCTGTTCTGTATTTCACTTTGAAAAACAACAATAAAAACAATTTAAAAAAAAAAGTATTAACAAAATATTCTTTGTAAGAAAATACATACCAGACATGGACCATGAGTTTTGGTAGGAATGGCCTATCAATCTCCCAAACATTTGGTGCCCAGATGAACTTACTGAGTGTCCTTTCTCCAGCAGGAGGGCCTTTTTTCATTTATTTTTTTTTTCAGTTTTCTGTTTTTTTTTTTTTTTATGCAGTACGCAAGAGCTATACTTGGACAAAATACATATTTGGTTTGTTAGATTTATTCATGCTTAATAATTCTTCTCAACCCATTATCTCCCCATTATGTCTAGTATAGCAACCCTATATTTGGGGAAGCAAAAGACTGTCTTGTATGTTATATTTGGAATAGTAAACTGGTAAAATCTTCTGAGGCAGCTCCAAGCAGATAGTGGGAAACTCCATGCTCCAAAAGAAAATGGACAGATGCACTTCTATGAGCATCACTCAAATCATACTAAAGATGTAAGCAAACACTATGGACTCATTTCCTCTAGTGGCTGGGGACACACAATCTGTACACCACAGCAAACGCATCTGTATCAGGATAAATTTCCCAGTGAGAATGGGCAACTCTCAGTTGGCTCTAGACAGAGGTTCTATTGCCGGGAGAGAGGAAGGAATGACAGCTCACTCACAAGGAAAGGCTCATCTTATAGTAATGCCACAGCAATTAGTGCACAAAACACATGCAGAGAGAGGGCTCTTCTAAGGAATTCCAAAATTCTAAAGAGATTATTTAAAAAGTAGGCACAGTGGGCACAGTGGTTTTGTTTACATTTTCTTTATTTTGTTAAGATTAAGGCAAGTAATACATAATTCAATTAGTCAGTTAAATACAGTATATAGTCAGCTAAATATGAAATATTACATATTTAAAACATATTTTCTTTTGCTACCAGGCTGCACCCTGTGCACATTTTCATATGTCTAGATGTAAGCTCAGTGTTAGAAATAAAGCCAGTTTGCAGAGATCAGTAGCTCAAGCTGCTATTTTACAGTACTGAACAAGGCATCACAATGAGTTATTCCTTACCAGATAGCTCAGTCCGAGGTTTCAGTTAACCAAAAGCTACATCAAGGCAGGCTGCTACTGTTGTGGTCTCACTTTGGCTATTCATACTACCCTGACATTCCATTGTTATGTATTAACCACTTCTGGACCGGAAGGATTTACCCTTAATGACCAGGCCATTTTTCATGATTTGGTACTGCGGTACTTCAACAGACACTCTGTGATCATTCCAGAGAGAAGAACGGTCAGCTGTGTTTACAACAGCTGACCGTTCTTCTCTCTCAGTGGAGAACAATTGCGGGTGTCAGGCGGCAATCGGAGCCGCCTGCCCCATGCATCCAAGTCCCCGCCCCCTAGCTGCAGGGATGTGGCCGACGTATACCTATGTCGGTTCACGCAGGAGGGGCTGCCTGCCGCAGTATAACTGTGGCAGGCGGTCCTTAAGTGGTTAAATATCTATCTATACTATATATAATATTGTACATCTAAGGTTTCTTTAACCTTAGATGGAGGTAGCTGATAAGCCACTCTGTATGAGACAAAACCCTATGATGTACCCTCATCAGTGCAGAATTGTGTGACAAAGCTATGGCTGATCGGTGACAGTATCTGACAGATTCACAGAGAACATGTTAGTGAAGTCCTGAGAGTGTGTTCTGCTGTCAGCATCAGCTAAAGATAATGAAATTGTGTTTGTTAAAAAATGGGTCCACAACTATTCTTTTACATAAAGATTTGAATGCATAGTTATATCTCTTTGTGAACATAATTTTTAAAATGTATTAATACTACTTTCACAGAACGCCAGGGATGGGTCCTGGAAGGAAGATTCTTGTCCTCATTATTTGGGCTGTGGTCCATTTAAGGTGGACGTCTTGAATGCAGTTTGGAGTACTCAGGGGTTCTTACCCATGCAGGGTTGGAGAGGGGTAAACTGACTTTTGGTTTGCCCAGGAATTATAGGTCCATTTATGGGACCCAGAATTCGAAAGTTTGGAGAGACTTTGGGTGGGAATGAGCCTCCAAAATTGAGTACAGGGACTTTGGTCCTCAAAGGGTTAACATACCTGCAGGAAAGACCTGAAAAGGAGCAAGAGGAAGACAAGTCACAGCTGCAAGAGAGAGTGGACTGCCTGGCAACTTAGACAGTGTTTGCTGAGCTCCTGTGGTCTTTGCACCACCCTGAAGCAGATGGGGACCCTAAACCTTGGTTTGGGATAGGCATATTGGTGGTGAGCCATTGTGCTGTTTTTCATGATGCCAGAATTATGGACTGTTTATTTTTACTGTTGCTGAAGAAAGCTGTTCGTTTGCTAAATTTTTGAAAAACAATAAAGACTGTTTTTACTTTTATAAGCAGCTAGCTGATGATCCCGGGCTCCCCACTTTACATATTAGTCTAAAGCATAGTAAGCATAGTGGCACCACTTTGATGGTATTTGTTGTGTATTTGTTAAACTTTAAAAAACAACAATGTACCTTCTGATCTCAAATTCAGTAATACACTATCCTTGTATCTAACCATGCCCCGGTTACCTTGATTTTGACACCATTTTACTCTAAACCACCCTCATGGAAACTCAGTGAGTCTTTATTACAAGATCCTATAGTCATGGCTGATGTCTCTTCTGCACTTGATTTTTTCTTCTCCTGAAACTTTGGAAAAGTAACAGCTCCTCTCACCATATGGGAGACTAATAAATGTTTGTGTTTTTTTAAGACTCGCTCTGATGATGCTTCTCTCCACTAATGCAAAGGAGGCCTTTGATAGGGTGGATATAAATTCTTGTGATCCACCTTATCTCATACATGTCTTAGACAGAATATGCTTTTGTGGCTCAATGCCCTATAACTATTACCAGTAGCAGTAGTTTATGTCAATGAGATGCACTCAGCTTATTACCCAAAATCTATTGCTAACGTTGACCACTCTCCCCATTAATCTTTTCCTCACATTAGAACCCCTGCTATATTTGTTTCAAACAAATAAAAAAATAAAGGGCTTGCATAAACTGTCTGTCCATCTCAATAGCTGCCTACACAGGCTACTTATTGATCGATTGATCTACATAACTGACCTAGAGAAATCCCTTCTAGCACCAACAACAACTCAACATAGGTTGAACTGGATGGACTTGTGTCTTTTTTCAGCCTCACTAACTATGTAACTATGTAACTCTTAATGTGTATGGTTCCTTATCCAGTTTTAAAATAAACTATACTAAAACTGAGGCTCTTAATATTTCTAAACCCTACTAACCTTCTTAAACCTGACTTTGCTTTCCATTGGGCTTCAGACCACATCAAATTCAGTATTTAGGAGGTAAAATGACTATTGTATGTATGGGTTTACAAACCCCATGTATAAGAAATGTTGTCCTTACTTTACCTAAGAATTAGGGAGATGTGAGCCTTCCCAACATCTTACCATTTTTGTCTCAAACAACCCAGACAAAAGGTTTTGTATGAAGCAAGATAACATGGCTATCCTATTGCAAAGCTTACCTTGGACATCCTCCCAACAAGTATCATCTCTCAAAATTCACCCAACTATTGACGCAACTCTTAATATTGTAAAACAAATCTTCCCTTCTAATATTTTTCCCTGATTGGTGACCCAGACTTTTCAACTGGTTTAGAAAACAAACATTTTAACATTCTTCTTTATCTCAGTACATTTATACTAGCATCCTTTCATTTCTCAATGGGTTAACTCTCTCAATCAGAAATCCAAAACATAATAACCCCCCCCCTTAGAAAACTGAATCTCTCTCTAAATTAAACATTTTCTAAAATCTATCCCAGCTACAGTACCTCCTCCCTCTGCCACTCCCTAACTCAATTTGAGGTTCTTTGCAATCATTAGATTCCGACAAATTATTTTTCTTGTACCCAGGGCCTCTAAAAAGGGATCCATCACTTCAGCAGGGGGGCCCAGGCAGCAGGGGAGTTGGATCATGAACATGGATCAGGAAATCAATTCCTCTAATTGCCCACCACCCGCCACACCAATCACCCTGTCCTGTGCATGGTCCGATTCCTCCTGCCCCTGCTGTCCAAGCCCTTCTTCCCTCCTACCCCCCCCCCCCACCCAGCAGCACTGCCAGCTTTGTCCCTTCTCCCTCCTGACGACTTTCAGCTGTTGTAGACAGGGTCACTGATAAGGAGGTTCCACTAGTCCTCCTGTATGGTGCCCAGACAGCAAGAGGAATTGGATCATGCACATTGATCAGGGGATTGATTCTTGTAATTTCCCACCACCCTGCTGTACCGATCATCCCCTCCTGTCGACGATCTGATTACCCATGCCCCTGCTGCCTAAGCCCACTCCTCGGGCAGCACTGCCACACTGCCAGCGTTCTCTCTACTCCCTCCTGCTGACTTTCAGGTGCTGCAGGGGGTAAAATCCGGGGGATCTGTTCTGGTAAATGCTCCCCTTGCTGCACCAATTGTTCCCTCCTGTAGATGAGCAGCTTCCCCCTGCTGCCGGGGCCCTCTGTGTGCCCCTCCAGCAGCTCTGCCAGCTTCCTCTCCCTTCCACTGGCCACTAGGGGGCACAGGGAATTATTTCAGGATGGAGAGTGGGGGAAGGGGCCTATAAATATGTAATATTTACCAACCCCTTCCTTTTCTGATGAACACAGTGAGTGATGGAAACTATTCACTCACTGTGTTCATTTATAACCAAAGAATAGTAAACTGTGTTTACTGTGCTTTGGTTTATGAATTAAGAGGAGCCTCTGTACAGAATGCAACCCAAAGAACATTGTGAAAAAAGTACTAAATAATCGAAACATTTGTAAAAAAAATATTCAAACAATTGCAATTCACCCTCACCATTCGTAACCTTATATATGGAGCCACCATATACTGTAAAACATATTACCTTCACCACTCTTACCCTTAGTAATGGTACCAACATATAACCCATATCACCTTCACTACTCTTACCCTTAACAATAGATTCCACCACCAATACTACAACATCTTATACTCTTTTTTACACAATGTTAGATTATGTATTATTTTTTCATACAAGCAATATACTGTATGTCCTTTAATATTTATTTAATTTTAAAATGTAAACTGTAGTAATATGGAACTCGTTCTTTCAGATGTTTGTGGAATAGAAAATAAACAGATTTAAAAAAAACCCCAAAAATATTTTATGCAAGACCTAAGAAAGCTTCCGAACCATGGAGATGAAATTTAGTAAATAATTTATATAAGCAAAGAAGACTCTTGGCTCCCATCTAGTGGTTTGTAATGGAAAAAACTGTTTCCTCAAAATAATGTTTGTTGAGATCAGACAACCTGAAGATTATTTAGTATAAGATTATGTTTTCCAACTAAACATAGCTGCACTTGTTTCAAACACCCAGTTAACACGCACTTCTGTTTTTTTTTTTTTTTTTTTTTATACGTTTTGAAATGGGGTTTAAACCTCTGGTGTACTTTTTTTTAACAATGTAGTGTCCCTTTCTTGAATGGCACACAGAACAGAAATTGAGCTGGAATTCCTCCAAGGATAATACAGATAGCAATACAAAAAACGTTTTAACAGAGTAGCAAAGGGACCGAACTCAAGTGTTAAAAAGGAAGTGAGAGGAAATGTGTCTGACAGTTTTAAAGACAGTATTAAAAACTTGGATAAGAGTTGGACTCTTCTTCTTAAATTATCCTGAAGTTTGGCATTAAATATATAGATATTTTTTTACATTTAGAACTTTCCGATTTGTCTGACTGTATACTTGATCCAGAAAAAGGTTAATGGAGCCAGTGTTAAAATGTTCCCTTTAGTATATCACCCCCTTTGCTCTTGGGTCTTACCAAAAAAAATTCCCCTTTTAGGTACACGCATATATATTTCAATGATTTCGCTTTTTATACATCTTCTTTCGCTAAACCAAAAAAAAAATGATAAAAGTACAGCACCAGTTTTACAATGTAGTACTTGTTTAATATCGTCATTTTTTTAGGGGTACTGTAAATACAGTTTGATGACTGAAAATTAACGGAATTAGAGTGGTAGAGCACAAGACTCCAAGTTTGGTGGAAGTACCGACTACATCAACTGATTTTTATTGTCTGGCAGCTTTCTAGTACCACAATGTGCTTCCTTTGAGAATTTGTTGTAAATAGTAAAAGGATGAGAGGGCCTAGCCTCAGGGATTGGTCCACATATACATTTTTAAAGACCCTTTATTGTGACAAACACATATTCATTTCTGGACCAAACCGTACAGCTTGGCACCCTTATTCTTTTACTTTATACAAAACCATGCAATTAAAGAGTATCTAAATCTAAAAAAACATACAATCGCTATACTGCTTACCAGTCCATAGATGTGGTGGCTGTATTATTTTTTCTTTTACATTTTTTTCTTTTATTTTCACCTTGATCCTGACAGTAGAACTCTTCCAGTGCTAGGACCGCGGTAGAGAAAATGACTGATGAATCTATGTCCTCATTCCATTTCTCTGTCTCTCTGTTTAAACTCCTTATATTTCACAAAGCCCCCCTCCGAACAGGTCAGTTAAAAAAAAACATAAAATAAATAATAGTGAATAAAAAAAAATAAAAAAAAATGTAAAAAATAAAATTCTAAAAATTATTAAAAAAAAAAAAGAGCTTGTTCACGTGTACCTTGCTCTCTGAGGAGTGGTCAGTGTTTTGATCACTCTTCAGAGAGGATTAAGCAGGTATTGAGGAGGCATATTGCCTCCTCACCACTTGCTCTAACCCCCCACTAGTGCTCCACAGCCGGATCCTTTACCTGTGTGGACAGGGATCCTTGTACTGGCCATGATTCTAGATCTTAATAGATGCCCATGTACAGTAACAAGTACAGCGCGTGTGATTTTTTTAAAATTAATGCAAAATGTTCTCTGATTGGACCAAGTGGACATTGTAGAACCTTTCCACCCCAACTAAGCAGGGAACACTTTGCGCTCAGTGAGAAAAGTATTCTCTGAATGGTGGCTATGCTGAGCCCCTTGTGTTCACAATGCAGCAGGGCAGAACTGAAAGCCAACAGCAACCACTGTAGTAGCAGTGCTCACTACAGTGATTTCCAGCTTACACGGGGGTCCCCACAGGTATAGCAGACGCATACTTACATTGGCCCAAGCTTTGTATTGCTATACGTCAGGAGTGTCAAACTCAATTTCATTGTGGGCCATATCAGCATTAGGGTTGTCCTCAAAGGGCCTGTTGTATCTGTAAGACTATCTATCTACTCAGATACCTATGAGTATGCAGATTGCAATGTTCAGGGTTGCGCTGTGTACAGACTGCAGGGTTGAAGAGTGTATGACATACAGAGCACAGGTTTTATGTGTGCGCTACGTACAGAATGCAGAGATAAAAATTATGGGGCATGCAGAGTTCAGGAGTGTGCAGAGTACAGAGTTCCCCCCCACCCCCCAAAAAAGCTTCCTCACATCTCATCTGCCTGTCTCTAGTACCTCCCAGCAGTGTAGGTGACTCTGCATGTGAGTGCATGCAGGGTAGGCAGGAATCTGCAAGAGCCGAAGGTGGTGGAACTCTGTTCCACCACATTCCAGCTGAAAAAAGCCCTGGGTGCGAGGGCCACATTAAATGGCCTGGCGGGCCGGATTCGGCCTTGTGTTTGACACCTGTGCTATACGTAGAAACACTACCACCTATTGGTCGAACTACTAATTGGCGTATATTATATGAGAATACTGTAGTTGTTGCACATTTGTCTGTTTAACCGTTATATCTGTAACACCCCCACTCAACAACTACCTCTCAAATGAATCCCATTTTCTTTTAGAGTTCTTTAAACATTGTCTTTGGTAGTAGTTTTGCCATAGCATATTCTATCATTTTAATAGTTTTACAATATTCAATACAATCACATTTTGTTCCACAAAGTCTCAGACTCAGAGACATCAATGTGCTTGGTTTTAGCGTTGAACAGGTAGGTTATTCATTTCTTCCCATGATGTTGGCCCAGGTTGTGCCACTGCATGAACCATATGTGAAAAGCCTCTAGCTGAGGTGCCCTTATTGGATCTATTAGATTTTCTGACTAAGGTCGATGATTAGCACCTTCCTTTACATATGATACATCAGTGACACCATACAATTTCATAGTATTGATTGACAGTTTATTCTACTTTCTGCAGTACTAGTGGTGCTTCCTGCTCAGATTGCTGTGCATGGGATTCTGACTATGTCACTTAATGAGACTTTTAACATAGGTGCTTCATTAACACTTACATTTTTGCTGATTGTTACCTTTCTGGTGTCAGGATGCCTTTTCTATAACCATTTTGAGACTCACTATAGCCTAAAAATATATATCTTCCTTTGCACAAGCTTCCCATTTTGTTGCTTTTATTTCTTTAGAAATGTGTATGTATGCTTTGCTTCCAAAGGTTTTAATTTGTTTTCAGGTTTTAGGTCAGACATCTCTCTATTCCATTGCTTAAAGTGGTTAGGCTATTTATTTATTTTTACTAACAAAAGGGTATAGTATTGCACAGAGCAGTTTCTTACCTCCTCTTTTGGGGGTCATTGTCTCTCTCTCTCTGCTAATCCTCTTCTGCAAGTGCCTCATAGCAAGCCAGCTGCCATGAGGAACAAGTGTGGGTGCACTCCTGAGTGGGGGTGTGTGCAGCCATAGACACACACAGGGTGTCTCGATCCCCCCCCCCCCGCTCCATCCTCACAGGATTTGTTAGACAACAGCAGGAGCCAATGGCTTCCACTGCTGCCACTGTCCTGTGAGAAGAGGAAGAGGGGAGAACATGGCTGCAGATGGGCATAGCGCTGGATCGGGATAGGACTCAGGTAAGTGTTTGGGTGGGGGGGTATACAACTGGGACAGTTTTTATTTTAAATTGGTTCTGCAGTCCCCTACAAAAAAAATGAAAAGTCTGACTTTTAAAAAGGGCAGTTACCTAACCAGGGATCTAGGGCTGTACTCACCTAAGCCCAGTCTTCACCAGTCTTTGGGTCCCTTCTGCTGCCATGCTAACTGTGGATAGCCGGCTGTAACTCCTTGTGGCTTTACATTCACCTTCTCATTGTGTATGCATATGCTGAGCTGTGTAAATGGTCCCATAGCCTCCTGGAACCTGTGAGTGTCCAAAGAGGCTATTGGCAGAGAGGGGGAGGGGCAATTTCCGCTTGGATAGCCTTGGTAATCTAGGTGGAAAAGGGAGTGGGTCAAAACTCACCCCCCCAAAAAAAAAAAAAACAATATCCAAGAGTTGAAGAGGAGGGGGAGGATGCAGAAAAGTGGAACTTCCCCTTTTGGGCAAAGTTCCACTTTAATGTAAGGTAAAGAATATCTTTATATTAGAACCACTTTAAATGGAGTTTCCTCTGTTGTTTTTCCAGGTAAATGGTTTTGGAGATAGCAGGCTGGCACAAATGCCTCTCCCCAATATGTTATTGGCAAATCTGCATCAAAAAGCATGCTTCTATCACATTCACATGCAGTTCGTTCTCTCTGTAACACTGTTTTGTTTTAAACTGTATGGTACAGTAGTGTGGAACATAATTCCATGCTTCCTGTGAACAGCTTTTGTTTTACCATTTCTGTACTCTGCCATTGTTTATGTTTATTTGGAAAGCCATCTTTGCTGTGCAACAGGTAAAGCACATTATACATTGTGTAATCATGAATGAATGAGAGAAGGGCCTTTTCTTTTCTGAAGTGTGAGCTTTCATAGGACCACATAAATCTGAGTGAATTAAAGTGATAGTAAAGGTTGAGATTTTTTTGTCTAAAAATGCCAAACATGTTACACTTAACCTTTTCCCGCCAACATGGTGCAAATAGGTGGCCTCTCGGTGGGTGGGCTTTAAGGCATATATGCAGCCCTATGTAAACACTTTCTCTGTGCTGAGAGCGTGCACCCTGCGCACTCCCAGCACAGACATATGCAGGGACTGGAAAGCTCCTGACGCAAAGTAGCAATCGAGGGCTTTCCAAGCATGTGACCGCTGTGACAGCCAGTCACAACGGTCACATAACCCGAATGCCCACCTCCACCTCCCGGTATTTAGAAGCTCTTAAAGGGCCGGGAGGAGGCAGCAGGAAAGGGTTAAATAAAAAAAGAAAAACTGTTGTTGGCGTTAATTCCCAATTCAAATCATTAGGGGGTTGAAATATAGCAAGAGATCAGTGGACATTATGACACAGTTGATAGCTACAATATAAGCTGTCTACTAGCTGAAATAGATAACCTGGAATAGTGTTAAGATAAAAAGTAGTAACCCATGACAATATTTAAAATGTAATGATACAAAGAGTGACAATACAAGTAAAGATATTCCTGAAGGACATTTAAAAAAAAAAAGACATTTTCCCTGCAAGCCTATTTTATTTTGTAAACAACGACTTGGGGGGCCAAGGCCATCATTTAATGCACTAGGAACAAGATCAGAGATTTTGTGGATAAATTCTGAAGTCTCTTTCACAGACTTTGGATAGAAGTAACAGGTGCTGAAAAATTGGGCTTTGGGTGTTAGTCGTGCCTTCACACTGTAACCCTATAGAGGTACTGTTGATGAAAGCAAGAAATGGCCTTGCTGAAAAAAAATTAAAATTATATGCACCTGTCAAAATGTATTCCCGATAAAATCAACACCTACAAAGCTAGGCAGCCTAGACAGATTTCACGTCCCAAAAGCACTTAATCATTGGCATCAGGGACTTGATAGCTGTTGCTAATCCAGGAATGATTCATTTTGATAAATGCCCGCCGGTCAATGGAGTCTGTTGACAGATGCGCACTTTTATCTGTCACAAAACCTCCGGCAGCACTGAATGCCCTTTTGGAAAGCATGCTTGATGCAGGGCAGCCCACCAGCTCAATTGCATACTGGGAAAGTTCTGGCCAGTGGTCTATTCTTATGACCCAGTAACTCAGTGGATCATCAACTTAAAAGCTCTCCATGTCGGTTTTCACCCCTAGAAAAATGTCCACTATATGATGCAGGCGTTGCATCAGGGATGTGAAAGCTAACAGCCCTGGGTGTCTGGGACCAAAACATTTTTTAAGACATCAGTGAGACTGTCCCCTTCTCCACCGCTCCTCCTTTTTCCAACAGAAGCCTCAAAACTAGCTTTTCCATGAGACTATAATCTAGCAAATTTTGAAAAGGTGTTGCATAAACAACTCTTTAAGGTGTCCTCAAGTGATTTCATCCTCTGCTCCCTCTGTGGGGAAAGGATGAGTTCCAAGACTTTCTCCTTGTAACGGTGGTCAGGAAGGATTGCCAGCTAATATTGATCCTTTTCCTTGATGCCACAAATTCTCGGGTCATTTCTCAGGCTTTTAAGCAAAGGGAGGTCATGCACCGCTAATTTAAAGAAGGCATGAGAAACAGAGTCCTCGGGATCACTGAGGATTACAATATCTGAAACTGCCTCCTCCCAGCCACGTACTACTCCCAAGGCTTCTGGGGATGGAAAAAAACATCTCTTAAGGTTTGACGTATGTCTTCCTCTGCTTCAGTGCCTCCAAAACTGCCAGAATCCTCCTCCTCATCCCTCTCCTCTTGTGTGTTCTTTGGTGACACAAGAATGGTGTCTTCATAAGGTGGGCCTTGAGAGGAAAGGAAGTCCTCCTCCTCCTCCTCCTGCCTTGCCTCGATTGCCCTGCCAATAATGCCACGCAGAGTATTCTCTAGAAGGAACACAACAGGGATTGTGTCACTGATGTATGCATTGTCCCGACTCACCAACCTTGTTGGCTCCTCAAATAGTGCAAACAGTGCATGCATCCTGTATCAGCCGT
Organism: Pelophylax lessonae; assembly: GCF_965119305.1. Lineage (NCBI taxonomy): Eukaryota > Metazoa > Chordata > Amphibia > Anura > Ranidae > Pelophylax > Pelophylax lessonae. The sequence continues at coordinate 186,891,540 of NC_138771.1, read as the reverse complement.
CATTGGAGTGGGGAAAAAAAAGCAGAGTTGCCCTGAGTCTGTTGTTGTGCCATACTCACACAGGTGCTCATTGATGGCCCTCTGATACATGTACAGATGCTGCAGCATTGCTGAAAATGAGTTCCACTTGGTGGGCATGTCACAAATAAGGTCGTTTATGGGGAGGTGGAATTCCCATTGAATTTCAGCCAACCAAACACTGGCTGTGTATTACCACCTGAAATAGCTACAGACTCTTCTGGCCTGTTTTAGGAGATCTTCCAACCCTGGGTACCTGTTTAAGAAACACTGCACCACCAAATTAGGGACATGTGCAAGGCATGGCACATGTGTCAAATTTCCCTGTCAAAGGGCTGAGAGGAGGTTAGTGTCCTTATCGCACACGGGACCATTCCTGGTTCCAGCTGGCATGTCATGAACCACCTCTGGGCCTGCCCCTGCAGAGCTGAAAGAATCTCTGCTCTGGTGTGGCTCCTGTCCCCTAGACAGACCAGCTGAAGCAATGTATGGCATATTTTTGCCTGACTCGTTGAAAAGCCCCTTGAACGCTTAGGGGGTACTGGTGGTTCATAGGACAATTCAGCAGAGGAAGGCATGGAGAAGGGGGGGTGGAGCTGACTAATCTTGCATCCTCACCACCAACTGTATGGAGATGTGGCAGCAAAACAAGCTACAGCACTGAGCCCTTTCCTGCATCCTTCCTAGTTGCAAGCAGAGTTATCCAGTGTGCTGTGAATGAAATATAGCATCCCTGGCCATGCTTGCTGGGCCATGTGTCAGCAGTAACCTGGACCTTGCTTCTGACTGCCTTGTCCAATGGTACCAGAACATTGCCTTTCAAGTGATGGTGCAGAGCTGGAATGGCTTTACGTGCAAAGATATAACGACTGGGAACCTGCCTTTGTGGTCCAGCACATTCTGCAAATTCACGGAAAGGGGGCAGAATCCACCAGAAGGAAAGGCAGGAGTTCTAAAGCCAGATATTTTCAGAAACTGGAGTTTAGATGCTGGGCAGGTAGGTGGCAGGAATTGTATTTTTTTTTTCATTACAGCAGCTGGGACAGAGAAATTTGCCTGATATACTCTACAGCTGGTGGTGTGCTACTTGCAGAGGTGCTGTAAGGACCTGTGACACCCTTTGCTATACTATCATCCCTGTCAGTGGAGTCTGCTGAGATAAAGCTGGGGTAGACGTTAAAGGAGAAGAGTGAGGAGGAGAAGAATCGTGACCCTTTTGTGTGGCTTTCAGGTGCTATTGCCAATGGGCTAAGTTGTGGGAGGTTAAATGCCTTGTCATGCATGTGGTACCCAAATGGCTGGTGTTTTGGCACTCTTCATTTGTCTGAGGCTAAGTTGGAAAATTGCAACAGTGTGATCGCTGCACATGTGCTAAAAAATACCCAGACAGCTGAGCTGTGGGAAGTGGGCTGGGAGATAAAAGTTCCACAATCTGATGGAATAGCGTGGCTGCCCTCTACTCTTCCATGATGGCTGCCTCTTGAGGACATCCTGCCTCGTTGGGGTTCTGCCTCACCCTCAATTTCCTCCTTAGCTCTATCCAACACCCAAGTCGCATCAGTGTTCTTCCATCTCTGTAGGCTCATGTTCCTTTCTTCCTCAACCTCAGAGTCAGAACCAACATCTAAATCATGTAATACCTGTGCATCGTCAAGGAGCAAGTGGCTGATGCTGTGTTCAAATATCTCAGCAGACTCCTCAATGCATGATGCTGGGGCTATGGCAGGAGAAGCTGTGGACAAGGAACCAGAATAAGCTGCTCTGGCAGTAGGGATGATCGAACTTTTCAAAATAAATGCCCCTAAAAAGTGCCTATGGTTCTGGGTCATACCCCAGGGACTATTAATCACACAAAAAAAGTTCTTAAAAATTGTCATTTTTGATAGAGCCAATTATTGAAAAAAATTAAAAAAAAAATTTAGTATCTGGGGGGGTCTAAAAAGTGTTAATTATCTCATTAGCGCAAGCATATATTTCTGCTACTATCACACCTATATATGTCTAGGTGTATATATACATATACGTATGTGTGTATATATACCCATATACACAAGTTCAGATGTTTTGCCTGCCTTCAAAAACCCCCCAAAAAATGCCTGCAACAACACACCTGGACGTTTTTTTTTTTTTTGGCGCTAGCGTTTTTTTGGGCATTTTTTTGGGTTCTTTGGAGGCAGGCAAAACATCTGAACTTCTGTATACGGGTATATATACACACATACTTATATGTATATATACACCTAGACATATATAGGTGTGATAGTAGCAGAAATATATGCTTGCGCTAATGAAATAATTAACACTAATATGGCTCCGCTCCTATAACACCTATATATGTGTAAGTGTAAAATACATATAAGTATGTGTGTATATATACCACTATACACAAGTTCAGATGTTTTGCCTGCAACAACACACCTGGGCGTTTTTTTTTTGGCGCTAGCGTTTTTTTGGGCATTTTTTTGGGTTCTTTGGAGGCAGGCAAAACATCTGAACTTCTGTATAGGGGTATATATATACAAACACACTTATATGTATTTTGCACATACACATATATAGGTGTGATAGGAGCGTAACTATATTGGGGTTAATTATTTCATTAGCGCAAGTAGTGTTTTCCTTTCACACCTATATATATATATGTGCAGGTGTATATATACATACATGGGTGTGTATATATACCCCCTATACACATGTTCAGATGTCATGCCTGACTCCAAACATGTGCTCAAAAAATCCCTATAAACGCCTGCAGCCAAAAAGTAGGCTGACCGGCGAGAAGCCATATTAGTGCACCGAATGTGACATAAGAGAAACTATCTTTTCTCTATAGCGGTCACCCTGATATGGAAGGGTTTGGTCACCCTGCCATAGCAGTCAGTGTCAGTTCACCCTACACTACACTTCGGTCACCCTGGCACTTAACACTTTCCCTACAGAAACTAAATTTTTGCATCTAACTAAAGTGTAAAAGAGCACCCTAACTATACTAGATATCCCTTTCCTCACACTAATAAATGCTAAATTACACTTTTAAAGTAAAATTAACAGAACTGCTTCAACTCTCTTCCATGTCCCTGTATTACAATGCTAGGAATTTGGCGGGGGCTATCTTATATACTGGGGGGCATATTCACTAATGATTGGCCTAGGGACCCCCTAGTCACTCCAATCACATTCCTAGCATTCTCCTGCCCCCTCAATTGGCTTTTGCTAATGGTTCTGGTCCAGTCATGGGCTTTTAAAGCCCATTTCCTGTCCCATTGCATTTTGGTCGGTTCTGGTTGCCGAATTCCGAACTTTTTCAGCAAAAAGTTCTAAATTTGGCCGAACCTCAAACAGTCAATGTTCGACCCGAACCGTTCGATCATCCCTATCTGGCAGTTGTATTGGACTTCACACTAGTCTCTGCTTGGGGGATGGAGGATGACGGGAATGAGGATGGTTTAGTAAGCCAGGCCACCACCTCCTCTGCATGCTGTTGCTGGATAGCACAGACAACATCACTAAACAGAGAAAATGGTGCCCTGCCTGATAACGGATCACATCCACCTTTGCCTGTGGACACAGATACTGCTAGCCCCCTCACAGTGGCATTGGAACTTTTGCCTCTCCTTGTTGGCCTCCCAGACATGATGGGGGGGCTTACATACTGCCTCACTGCGACTGAGCCTGGCCTAAGAGGAAGGGTGTTTACTCCAGACTGGTGAGGGAGAAGACTCCTTTACTCACTCCCCCCTTTCAACTCCAAATCCCCCCCCTATTTTTTTTATTTTTTTGCTCTCCTCTTTCTCTTCTCTCTCACCTCCTTTATCTTTCTCTCCTCCTCCTCATTCTCCTCTTGTTATCTTTTCCTACTCTTCCTTTTCTATTCCATCAAACCTACTTTATTATCAGTACCCCGGGATAGGACCTCAATGATGTTCCTGTAGATAATCCCAGCCCTGGGGCCAAGTTTATCCTATGTTGGTGGACTACTATGCTCTATCTAGAAGTTTCTATTAGTTTACTGGTTCATTATTAAATGAAATGTTTCAATATTATACTTGCAATAAAGCTACATGTTTCAGAATGCCGTACATGGTTCTCATGACCCATGACCTAGTTGACAGTTATTGCTTGTCGAATTTGTATTTGACATGAGTTTTCTACTTTCCTGTATGCATACTTCTTGAAGGAGATTATGTACTTCCTGTTTGAACTGTACCATCCTTTTTATGTTCAATAAAATTATTTGTGGGGAAAAAAAGTGCACTGACGCACTACAATATACTGCAGTAAAAGTGCACTCATGCACTACAGTATAATGCAGTAAAAGTGCACTGATGCTCTACAATATACTGCAGTAAAAGTGCACTGATGCACTGCAATTTACTGCTGTAAAACTGCACTGATGCATTACAATATATTACTGTAAAACTGCCCTGACACGCTACAATATATTGCTGTAAAACTGCGCTGACATACTACATTGACACACTTCAATAAACTGCAGTAAAACAGCCGTGACACACTACACTGACACACTTCAATATACTGCCCTGAATGTGTAATTGGATGTACTATATTCAATGGAAAGTGGTGTTTTGTGCACTTCAACTTTAGGACTGCTGCTGAAAGATAACACGCAGCAACCACAAAAAAAAAAAAAAAAGGGGGTGGGGGGGAGGGGTGTACGGCACTGTATACAGCACTAAATGTTATTTAATGTGGTGTAAAACACTGCCCTATTTCAGATACACTCCACTGACACACTACAATTTACTGCTGTAAAACTTCACTGATGCATTACAATATATTACTGTAAAACTGCCCTGACACGCTACAATATATTGCTGTAAAACTGCGCTGACATACTACATTGACACACTTCAATAAACTGCAGTAAAACAGCCGTGACACACTACACTGACACACTTCAATATACTGCCCTGAATGTGTAATTGGATGTACTTTATTCAATGGAAAGTGGTGTTTTGTGCACTTCAACTTTAGGACTGCTGCTGAAAGATAACACGCAGCAACCAAAAAAAAAAAAAAAAGTGGGGGGGGAGGGGGTGTACGGCACTGTATACAGCACTAAATGTTATTTAATGTGGTGTAAAACACTGCCCTATTTCAGATACACTCCACTGACACACTACAATATACTGCAGTAAAACTGCACTGACGCACTACAATATATTGCAGTTAAACTGCACTGACACACTGCAATATACTGCTGTAAAAGTGCATTGGCACATTACAATATAATGCAGTAAAAGTGCACTGACACACTACAATATACTGCAGTAAAAGTGCACTTACACACTACAATATACTGATGTAAAACTGCACTGACACACTACAATATATTGCTGTATAACTGCCCTGACACACTAAAACTGACACACTTCAATATACTGCAGTAAAACTGCCCTGACTCACTCCACTGACACTAAAGTAAAAAAGGAAGGTCACGTTACACTGACGCTGCACTATCACTGTATTTACACTAACACTCTACACTCACAATAGAATCACACTAGCACACCAACTTGCTTGTAGCAATGAACAGAGCCATGTTATATTTATCTCCACTCCAACATCACACTGCAAATGGCTCCTCTGGGAAGAAACCTTTAGTAGTGTTGGGTGGGTCTATGAGCCATAATTGGGCACAGTCATCATTACTTTCTCCAATCATGGCTCTGACAGTGCTCTGTGCCCTTCATGGCTTCAGCTAATCAGGGCTTAGAATGCACTGTGTGGTGTGCAGTGCATTGTGGGGCGTTCTGCGGGCCAAACAAATGGTTGAATGCCCTGACAATTCAGGTAATCACCGAACAGACGAACAGCCAATGTTTGGGCTAAACTGTTCACCCAACACTTCTCCCAAACAGGCTTGAGAAACCAAAATCTGAAGAACACGCAAACACAGCAGAAAGGTGCCAACGAGCCTAATAAATTGATTTTAATACAGACTTACCTATAAAATTAATTTCTTGAAGTACATCACAGGACACAGAGACATAAATCATAACATATGGGCTATATAACCACCTACAGGTGAAGGACACTGGCAACCAATCAGAAAGGATGCCCCCTATATAACCCCTCCCACACAGGAAGTACCTCTGTTTTGTAGCAAGCAATAAAGGCCCCATAGAAGAGGAGAGGGACCTCTTTGTCCCTGTGATGTACTTCAAGAAATGGATTTTACAGGTAAGTCTGTATAAAAAAATTCAATTTTTATTTTCGTACATCACAGGACACAAAGCCATAAATCATAACATGGGATGTTCCAAAGCAATACATCTGAGGGGAGGGGGACACCAAAATATACCGCCATCCAATCACAAAAAGGATTACACCACTGCCTGTAGAACACTGTGGCCAAATGCAGATTCCTCCTGGGTTCCAACAGCCACTCGATAAAAATGAGTGAATGTATGCACCGACGACCAGGTCACAGCCTTGCAAATCTGAGCCATAGAGGCTTGATGGCTGTGTGCCCAAGAGGCACCTACTCCTCTGGTAAAATGTGCCTTTACAGAAAAAGGTGGAACCTTCACTTCTAAATCATACGCCTGGGTAATAACTTGGCGAATCTAATGAGAAATCGAAGACTTAGATGCTGCCAACCCCTTCCTGAGCCCTTCTGAAAGCACAAACAAACTCTCGGTTTTACGAATCCAAGCTGATTTCCCTAAGTAAAATGTAAATGCATGCTCTACATCAAGAGAATGCAATAACTTGAGAGAGGATCTGGAAAAAAGGAAGGTAGTATAATGTCCTGATAATGTCCTGATTCAAATGAAAGGCGGACACCATCTTGGGCAAAAGAGGGTGGAGACATAGACTCACCCTATCTTGATGAAAAATCAAGAATGGCTCTTTACAAGATAGAGCTTCTAGCTGAAGTTATCACAATCAAAAAGACCAGTTTTCTGGTCAAAAGAACCAGGGGAACCTGCCCCAGAGGTTCAAAAGGCTGTTTTTGTAAAACTGCCAGCACCAAATTTAAGTCCCAAGGACACAATGGTGGCTTCACAGGCGAAGCAAACGTAACATTCCCTGGACGAAGGTCTGAGCCAACCAATGGGAAGCGATCGGTTCTTGGAAGAAAACCTCACAGACATCACATGTCATTTTAGGAGCAGTGTGCTCCGAACTACATGTGATCTCTGTGCCGGTTCACACTGATGGGATCACAGAGATTGCATGTAATTCGGAGCCCACTGCTCCTAAAATTACATGCAATGTCTGTGCGGTTAAAATTCAGCCATACAGTTTGTATAGCTGAATTTGCACCGCAATCACAGTGAACATGCACAGGACCCTTTTTTTGGTCCGCAGCAGAATCGGATCCCATGGTGGTTCACACCAGTGCGATCCAATTCTGTGCGAACTGTCAGATCGCACTGCGATATGCGGTCTGAGCTGGGGGTGTCGTTAACTTTGAATTGACACCCCCAGCGTATCGCATATGGCAGTGCTGCGGATGCGATGCGGGAACAGATATATTTGCAGTGTTCCCGCATCAAATCAGTGTGAACCAGCACTGAAAGGACTGGTATAGGTGTACTATTGTTTGGTGTGCAGTATATAGGGGTGTAATACACTTATAATATACTTTCTAATATAGAAAGCATATTATAGTGTATTGGGGTACTGCAGAAATTTTGCCTCTTTCGCTGCATTTACTCTGCTACACACAGTGGCAAAAGTTACTAGAAAATATTTTTCATAACTGGTGTGATAAACCAGTGGCCCCCCAAAACGACAGATTGAATTCGGGTGTTATGCTTTCATAATAGTGTATTTGGGCACTGCAGACATTTTGCCTCTTTCACTGCGTTTACTCTGATACACACAGTTACAAAAGTTACTAGTAAATATTTTTCATAACTGGTGTGATAAACCTGTGGCCCCCCAAAACAACAAATTGAAGCGGGGTGTTATACTTTCATAATAGTGTATTTGGTGACTGCAGAAATTTTGCCTCTTTCGCTGTGTTAACTCTGCTACACACAGTGACAAAAATTACTGGGAAAAAAAGTATTATAACTGGTGTGATATACCAGTGGCCCCCCAAAACGACAGATTGAAGCGGGGTGTTATATACCTTCTTCCACATATACTGCGCTTCTCTAGAGACTTTTGTCACAGGGTCATTTAAAAAATGACAGGCAGAGGAAGAGGCAGGCCTTTCCGCAGGGGTGGTAGGGGTAGGGCAGGAGCACCAGGCCGAAGCCAAAGTGGGAAGTTGCAGAAGGTACGTTTGATTACGTCAAAGGACTCACCAGACTTGGTTGAGTGGCTCACTCAGCCTTCCTCTTCTGCACCTCCCTCATCCTCTCTATCTGCACCCTCTTCACTCTCTGCTGTGTGCACCCCCAAAGACACCACCACCAACACCACCACAATATACCCTCCGTTTGAGGCACAGGAATTATTTTCCCATCCATCACAAGACATTGACGATGTGCAGACATCCTTGGCATCGGATCAGGAAGAGGAGGTAGCAACAGCCACCACTCAGCAGTCTGATGACAGTACCTAGATCAGCCAAAGGAGGTTGGTCCCCGCTGTTGCTGCCTACTCCGAGATCTCTAATGTTAGTGGTAGGGAAGGTGACGTCGATGATGCAGAGGCAAAATTTATGCAGTACCCAAATGCACTATTATGAAAGTATATTGTTATATAACACCCCCGCTTCAATCTGTCGTTTTGGGGGGCCACTGGTCTATCACACCAGTTATAATACTTTTTTCTAATTGCGTTTGTCACTCTTTGTAGTTGTAGTATCGCTGCAGAACCGCTCACCAGTCACAAAGCTGCACAATCCAAAAGCACTATAATATGCTTTCTATATTCATCCAGCATTGCGACTTCCTCATCTTCCTGCTCCTGCTTCTCGATGGCTTGATTAAGGACACGACGCAATGCACGCTCCAGAAAGAAGGCGTAAGGTACGATGTCACTGATGGCACCCTGGCTGCGACTGACCGGATCGGTGATCTCATTAAATGGCCGCAGAAGACTGCATGGGACGCGCATGAGCAGCCACTGGCGCAGTGAAAAAAATCCAAGCTCCCAAGAACCTGTCCTGCCGCAGAGTTCACACGGTAGTCGTTAACTGCACGTTTCTGCTGGAGCAGCCTATCAAGCATATACAAGGTTGAGTTCCATCGTGTCGGGCAGTCACAAATAAGACGTCTGACGGGCAGGTTGTGTCGCCGGTGAATGTCAGCAAGGTGAGCCATGGCTGTGTAAGATCTTCTGAAATGGCCCGAGATTTTCCTGGCCTGCCGCAAGACGTCCTAGACCCCAGGGTATTTGGCAACGAATCGATGCACGACCAAGTTCAGGATCTGTGCCATGCATGGCACGTGTGTAATTTTGCCCTGTTTCAGCGCGCTAAGCAGATTGGCACCGTTGTCGCACACCACTTTACCAACTGTCAAATTGAGCGGTGTTAGCCACTGATCTGCCTGTGAACGCAAAGCTGAAAGGAGTGCAGGACCAGTGTGGCTCTTGGCTTCCAGGCACAACTGACACAGCACAGCATGGCAACGTCTCACCTGGCATGTGGAATAGGTTCTGGGGATCTTGGGCGGCGCAGCAGAAGAGACGGTAGCAGCGGAAAAGGAGGAGTCAGCCGAGGAGGAAAGGGAGGATGGAGTAGGAGGAGGAGAAGAAGAGGCAGGCCTGAAAGCAATCTGTGACGGTAAAACCAAATCTACACGGGTGCCACGGGTTACATGCTTGACGGCCATCAGAAGGTTCACCCAGTGGGCAGTAAAAGTGATATACCTTCCCTGCCCGTGTTTGCCAGACCACATGTCTGTGAGAAATATTTCCTTCCTGGGACCTTCCATAGTGGTGTTCCAATGGCCACAAATTTTCGAAAGGCCTCCAAGTCCACCGGTTTATATGGCAGTCAGTACTTGGCGGGCTATCAGTTCCGACAAGCCAACGGTCAACCCTTGGATAAGAGGGTTATCCGGCGTCATCATTTTTTTTTATGCTCAAACATTTGGGCCACGGAAGCCTGCCTTTTTCTAGAAAAACGTGAGGACGGCATGATGGAAGGTGGAGTGGAGGACGATTGGGAGGAGAGAAGAGAAGAGGCTAGATGATGGGAGCCTGGAGTGTGGCTTTGTGGGTTCTGTCAGCGTTTCTCCCATTGGGCTCAGTGATGGAAGTCCAGGTGCCTTATTAGGCCCCTTTCACACAGGCGGACCGTTCAGATCCGCCTGTCCGATTTTTTGGCGGATCTGAACGGTCCCCCCCATGCATGTCTATGGGGTATCCAATGTCAGCGGAGACATGTCCGCTGACATCCGATCCAATCCGATCCATCAAATATGGATGGATGGAAACCCTATTTTCCATCCATCCAGTGGCTCTTCCCTAGGTGAGTGTTGGGCTTACCGCGACTTATGCGTTGACTGCAAAGGCTCCAGCATCAGGGAACGCATGGACCGACAGTTGTCCGACTACATCGGGTTAACAGCCAATGTGGATGCTCTGAGAAGTGATGAACCCCTGGACTACTGGGCAGGCAGGCTTGACCGCTGGCCAGAGCTTGCACAATTTGCAATGGAACTGTTGGCTTGCCCCTCGTCTAGTGTCCTGTCCGAAAGGACGTTCAGGGGGGATTGTGACTGATAAGCTCACTCGTCTAGTTTACGACAGAGTTGACTACCTCACATTTCTAAAAATTAATGCGACATGGATCTCGGAGGAAATCAACACATGTGACCAGTAGACCATGTTTGATTCAAATTCCTCATGACAGGCCACAAATATCCGCCACCACCCATAACAATTCATGGTCCTTGTCTTAGGTAAATACAGTGGCATAAAAGGCCTTTTATGTCCGTTGAATGCCTACAGTCTATCCCAGCTCCACACAGCAACCTCTCCCTACACTGACAAAATACTTTTGTGGACCTATTAGCTAGCGACTTGTGTCACTATACAGTCTGTACCTGCTCCACACAGCAACCTCCAGCCACAGAATACAAAGTTCTTTGGTGTCAGGTGAATGCCTGTTGGCTAATTTTTGGGGCCTATACTGGCCGACACTTCTGTATCCGGGGAATGCCTAATGTACTTCCAGCCACAGAATACCAAGTTCTTTGCTGTCAGGTGAATGCCTGTTGGCTAATTTTTGGGGCATGTACTGGCCGTCACTTACTTCTGTATCCTGTGTATGCCTAATGTACCTCCAGCCACAGAAAACCAAGTTCTTTGCTGTCAGGTGAATGCCTGTGGGCTAATTTTTGGGGCCTGTACTGGCCGACACCTACTTCTGTATCCTGTGTATCCCTAATGTACCTCCAGCCACAGAAAACCAAGTTCTTTGCTGTCAGGTGAACGCCTGTTGGCTAATTTTTGGGGCCTGTACTGGCCGACACTTACTTCTGTATCCTGTGTATGCCTAATGTACCTCCAGCCACAGTATACAAAGTTCTTTGCTGTCAGGTGATTGCCTGTTGGCTAATTTTTGGGGCCTGTACTGGCCGACACTTACTTCTTTATCCTGTGAATGCTTAATTTTTCAGACTGGCATTGAAAATCAATGGGTCAGTAAACATTCTGCTAAATTGTGGAATGGATGCGGACCCATTTTACAGACATGTGAATGGACCCTATATGTATTTGACATGTATTTACCGGCTGCTGTCAGTTCTGGCAGATTTAGAAAAAAAAAATGTTTTGGCTGAAAAAAAAAGAAAATTTCATGGCAACTTTCCCAATAGCAATACTTCTGGTATGTCAGTGTCCATGTTGTGGGACTATGTGTGCACAGCTAGTAAGTATTTTGTGGCTGCAAATATGACCTGGAGGTTTTTAATGTTCGCCTGCCCTTAAAGTGAATGGGGTCCGCCGCAAACTTGCGGTTCGCGAACATTTGAGAAAGTTTGCAGATGGCGTTCACGAACCGCCCCGTCCGATGTTCGTCCATCACTACGAGTAGATCCCTGGTCCTGGACACAAATTTGTTGTTTAACCTGGATGCCAAAAGATCTACGTCGTAGACCCCCCAGTGTAGGCAGATTGATTGAAAAATCTTGGGATGCAAGGACCATTCCCCCGAAAACATCTGTTGATGGCTTAAAAAATCTGCCTGCCAGTTCTCTATTCCTGGAATAAAAACTGCTGTCAGGCATGGCACAACCTTATCTGCCCAGGATAGGATGATATCCACCTCTTTATGGGCTGACTGACTCTTTGTGCCTCCTTGATGGTTGATATAAGCCACGGCTTTGTGGCATTGTCGGATTGCACCCTGACAGGGTGACACCGAAATCTGGGCATCCAGTATTTCAAAGCCCGACTGAGTGGTCAGAATTCCAGAATGTTGATGGGGAGACCTCGCTCTACCCAAGACCATTTCCTCTGGATAGTGGCTTCTTCCAGAATTGCTCCCCAGCTGGAGAGACTGGCATCTGTAGTCACCACTTTCCAGGTCACTGAAAGAAAGGATTTCCCCTTCTCCAGATTTCTGGTCAACAACCACCAATTTAGACTCTGACGTGCTCTTGGTACTAGGGACTAGTGATGTACCGAACTGTTCACCGGCGGACAGTTCCCGGCGAACTTAGCATGTTCGCGTTCGCCGCTGCGGGCGAACATATGCGATGTTCGGTCCGCCTCCTATACATCATCATTGAGGCAAACTTTGACCCTGAACCTCACAGTCAGCAGACACATTCCAGGCCAATCAGCATACCTCCCTCCCACACCCTCCCACCTCCAGCAAGGGCAAGGGCAGCATCCATCTTAGATCATTTCTGAAGCAGTGTGTAGTGAGAGCAGGGAAAGTTCTGCTGCTGCTGTTATAGCTAGGGACAGTTAGTCAGTGTTCCCGGTCTTGTTGTTAGCCAGTGTTCTTGGTACACTCCTGCTGTAAGGACAGCACCCCAAAAAGCCCTTCCTAGGGCTGGTATTTGAGGTTTTTATATATATATATATATATATATATATATATATATATATATATATATATATATATATCTATTGTCCCCAAAAAGCCCTGTTTAGGGCTGGTATTTGTGTAATTTTTTTTGTTCTGTGATATATATATATATATATCTATTGTCCCCAAAATCCCTTTTGAGGGCTGGTATTTGAGTATTTTATATATATATATATATATATATATATATATATCTATTGTGCACTGCAGTTACCTGTTCGCTGTGTGTGAGAGGCCACAGACTCACCACAGACTGTACTGTGTGCACACCACACTCATTTCGGGTGGCACAGGCACAGTACCTTGCATTTTAAAAAATATTTTTTTTTTCCTCTGTCATAATTGCAGTGAGTGCTGTGTTAGGTCCACAGAGTGTACTGTACCCACTGCAGTGCACTGCCCACCACTGATATATATACGGTGGCACAGCATCTTGTTGCAAATTGGAAAAAAAATATTTATATATTTTTTATTATTGCAGTTGCCTGGGCTGCCAGTGACTGTCAGGTCCACAGAGTGTACTGTGCCCACTGCAGTGCCACTGCGTGCCCACCCATCACTGATATATATACGGTGGCACAGCAGCTTGCAAATTAAAAATATACATATTTTTTTTATAATTGCAGTTGCCTGGGTGCCAGTGACTGTCAGGTCCACAGAGTGTACTGTGCCCACTGCAGTGCCACTGCGTGCCCACCCACCACTGATATATACGGTGGCACAGCAGCTTGCAAATTAAAAATATATATATATTTTTTATAATTGCAGTTGCCTGGGTGCCAGTGACTGTCAGGTCCACAGAGTGTACTTTGCCCACTGCAGTGCCACTGCGTGCCCACCCACCACTGATATATATACAGTGGCACAGCAGCTTGCAAATTAAAAAAAAATATATTTTTTTTTATAATTGCAGTTGCCTGGGGGCCAGTGACTGTCAGGTCCACAGAGTGTACTGTGCCCACTGCAGTGCCACTGCGTGCCCACCCACCACTGATATTTACGGTGGCACAGCAGCTTGCAAATTAAAAATATATATATTTTTTTTATAATTGCAGTTGCCTGGGTGCCAGTGACTGTCAGGTCCACAGAGTGTACTGTGCCCACTGCCCAACACTCCTATAGGGTGGCACAGCACCTTGCACTCATAGTACAACACATAAAAAAAAAATGACAGGCAAAGGCAGGCCACCCGCAAGGGCCGTCGTGGTCGTGGTGCTGTGATTTCCTTTGGCCCTAGAATAATGCCCAGTGTTCAGAGGCCACAGACCCTGAACTCAAAAAATTCTGAGGACATAGTTGACTGGCTTACACAGGACACCCAATCGTCTACAGCTTCCGCTCGGAACCTTAATGCCCCATCCTCCTCCAGCTCAGCTTCGGGCACCTCTCAAGTTACCTCTCGCCCGCCCGCCGGGACCACCACCAACACTAGCACCACAGCCGCTTCACTTGATCTGTCAGAGGAGTTATTTACACATCAGTTGGAAGAAATAAGTGATGCGCAACCATTAGTGCCAGAGGATGTAGATAACGGGGATATGTCTCAGTCAGGCAGCATTATACACATGGACGTACATTGTGATGATGATGATGATGATGTTGTACCTGCTGCTGCTGCCTTCGCTGAGTTGTCAAGTGAAGCGGCTGATGATGACGATGTGTCCGTGGATGTCACCTGGGTGCCTGCTCGAAGAAGAGCAGAAGAAGAGGGGGAAAGTTCAGATGGGGAGACAGAGAGGAGGAGGAGACAACGAGTTGGAAGCAGGGGGAGGTCATCGCAAGGAGCTAGTGGCACAGTCAGACAGCATGTAGATTCGGCACCCGGGGTCAGCCAGACAGCACGCCATTCAACGCAAACTGTTGCCACCACCAGAATGCCGTCATTGCAAAGCTCAGCAGTGTGGCATTTTTTTTGTGTGTCTGCCTCTGATATCAGCGATTCCATTTGTAACCTGTGCCAAAAGAAACTGAGTCGTGGGAAGTCCAACACCCACCTAGGTACAACTGCTTTGCGAAGGCACATGATCTCACATCACAAACGCCTATGGGATCAACACATGAGTAAAAGCAGCACACAAACTCAAAGCCACCATCCTCTTCCTGGTCCAGCATCTTCAGCCACGTCAACCACTGCTGTCCTCCTTGCCCCCTGTCAACAACCCGTCCCTCCGCCTCTCACCTTCAGCAGTTCCTGCTCGTCACCTGCCCACAGTCAGGTGTCTGTCAAGGAAATGTTTGAGCGTAAGAAGCCAATCTCACAGAGTCACCCCCTTGCCCGGCGTCTGACAGCTGGCTTGTCGGAACTCTTAGCCCGCCAGCTTTTACCATACAAGCTGGTGGAGTCTGAGGCCTTCAAAAAATTTGTGGCTATTGGGACACCGCAGTGGAAGGTACCCGGCCGAAATTATTTTTCACAAAAGGCAATCCCCAACCTGTACTCTATTGTGGAAAAGGAAGTAATGTCATGTCTGGCACACAGTGTTGGGGCAAGGGTCCATCTGACCACTGATAGCTGGTCTGCAAAGCACGGTCAGGGCAGGTATATCACTTACACTGCGCATTGGGTAAACCTGCTGGCGGCTGCCAAGCATGGAATGCGTGGCTCTGCTGCAGAGGAGTTGGTGACACCGCCACGACTTGCAGGCAGGCCTGCTGCCACCTCCTCTACTCCTCCTACTCCATCCTCTTTGCTAACCTCCTTGGCTGAGTCCTCTTCTGCTGTTGCGCCTTGCTCCACACCAACTGCACCCCCCCCAGCTCCCCAGGGGCTATTCCACATGCCATATACGACAGTGTCACGCTGTCTTGGGGTTGACTTGCCTGAAAGCAGAGAGTCACACCGGACCAGCACTACTGTCCGCCCTGAACGCACAGGTGGATCAGTGGCTGACCCCGCACCAACTGGAGATCGGCAAAGTGGTGTGTGACAACGGAAGCAATTTGTTGGCGCCATTGAATTTGGACAAGTTGACACATGTGCCGTGCATCGCACATGTGTTGAATCTGATTGTACAACGCTTTGTGCAGAAGTACCCAGGTTTACAGGACGTCCTCAAGCAGGCCAGGAAGGTGTGTGGCCATTTCAGGCGTTCCTACACGGCCATGGCGCACTTTTCACATATTCAGCGGCGAAACAACATGCCTGTGAGGCGCTTGATTTGCGACAGCCCGACACGTTGGAATTCAACGCTGCTAATGTTCGACCGCCTGCTCCAACAAGAAAAAGCGGTCAACGAGTATTTGTATGACCGGGGTGCTAGGACAGCCTCTGCGGAGCTGGGTATTTTTTTGCCACATTACTGGACGCTCATGCGCAATGCCTGTAGGCTCATGCGTCCTTTTGAGGAGGTGACAAAGCTAGTCAGTCGCACCGAAGGCACCATCAGCGACATCATCCCATATGTTTTCTTCCTGGAGCGTGCCCTGCGAAGAGTGCTGGATCAGGCCGTAGATGAGCGTGAAGAGGAAGAGTTGTGGTCACCATCACCACCACCAGAAACAGCCTTACCATCGCTTGCTGGACCTGCGGCAACACTGGAAGAGGAGTCTGAAGAAGAGGAGTCAGAGGAGGAATGTGGCTTTGAGGAGGAGGAACACCAACCAAAGCAGGCATCCCAGGGTGCTCGTTGTCACCTATCTGGTACCCGTGGTGTTGTACGTGGCTGGGGGGAAGAACACACCTTCAATGACATCAGTGAGGACGAGGAATTGGACATGAGTAGCTCGGCATCCAACCTTGTGCAAATGGGGTCTTTCATGCTTTCATGCCTGTTGAGGGACCCTCATATAAAAAGGCTGAAGGAGAATGACCTGTACTGGGTGGCCCCGCTACTAGACCCCCGGTATAAGCAGAAAGTCTCTGATATGTTACCTAATTACCGGCAGTCGCAAAGGATGCAGCAGCTACAAAATAAGTTGAAAAGTATGCTTTACACAGCATATAAGGGTGATGTCACAGCACAACGGGAATCCAACAGGGGAAGAGGTGAAAGTAATCCTCCTCCTACCACCACAACCGAGCCGGCAAGGACAGGACGCTTTACAGACGTCTTGTTGATGGAGGACATGTGGAGCTTTTTTAGTCCTACGCATCGCCACAGCCCTTCGGGGTCCACCCTCAGAGAACGACTCGACCGACAGGTAGCAGACTACCTTGCCTTAACTGCAGATATCGACACTCTGAGGAGCGATGAACCCCTTGACTACTGGGTGTGCAGGCTTGACCTGTGGCCTGAGCTATCCCAATTTGCCATTGAACTTCTGGCCTGCCCCGCTTCAAGTGTCCTGTCAGAAAGGACCTTCAGCGCAGCAGGAGGTATTGTCACTGAGAAGAGAAGTCGCCTAGGTCAAAAAAGTCTCGATTACCTCACCTTTATTAAGATGAATGAGGCATGGATCCCGAAGGGACTGACAGTGGGGGATGCATTTGACTAAAAAAGGCCTGATGAGATGCCTTGGGCTAAAAATGGTCCACACGCTGCTGTATTTAATCTCTGCATGTCGGATGACTTACGTGACGTCTCCGCCACCAACTACGGTTCAAGCCGCAATGTTTTAGTGCACTTTCTACCTTGAAAACCTCAATTTTTCTGGCCGCTGCAACAATACCTGTTTTTCATGCATGTGTACATGCCTAATTTTTCTGGCCTCTGGTGCTACACTGTGGTTGCAAAAAAACAAAAAAAAAAAAAGGCACATACATGTGTCAATTCCCCTTCGTGATTGTTACCTTGTTGTGGTGAAGGGGCTTGCGTATCACAATGAAGCAATCACCTCTAGGAGTGTGTTAGCAATGTTGGCACAGATGTTGGCCCCAGATGATAAGGTCGTTGCTTCATTGTGAACAGACCAAAAGCGATCAGCGTAATAATTTTTCATAGAAAAAACATTAATTTTCTTTAATTTAAAAAAAAGAGGACAGCCTCTGCGGAGCTGGGTATTTTTTGGCCGTGTTACTGAATGCTCATGCACAATGGCTGTAGGCTCATGCGTCCTTTTGCGGAGGTGACAAACCTGGTCGGTCGAACCCAAGGCAACAGTGAGGACAAGGAACGGGACATGGCTAGCTTGGTATCCAACCTTGTGCAAATGGGGAGTTTGCGGTTGTGCAAATGGACGGACTGACTGACTGACCGTTAAACGGGGAGTTTGGTCTGTCAGAGTTTGGTCTGTCACTGAAGCGGGCGTAACCCTTACACTACTTGATCGATACAACATCATACCTGATCGTATTCACACACTGGATGTTTTAAAGCACATTATTCCAAACAATTTAGGAATGTTAGGTGATTTATGCCCTTTATGGATTAAAACCTGACTCTGCGTCAACTACGTAATTTCCCATGGGAGTTTTGCCATGGATCCCCCTCCGGCATGCCACAGTCCAGGTGTTAGTCCCCTTGAAACAACTTTTCCATCACTATTGTGGCCAGAAAGAGTCCCTGTGGGTTTTAAAATTCGCCTGCCTATTAAAGTCTATGGCGGTTCGCCCGGTTCGCGAACATTTGCCGATGTTCGCGTTCGCCGTTCGCGAACGGCAAATTTTAGGTTCGCGATATCACTACTAGGGACATGGACCAGTCCAGAGACTGAACCCTTCCAGTCCATAGTGTAATCTTAAGGACTTGTTCAATGCTCTCTGAAGAGCCAATCATGTTCACATGGTTCTTAATTGAGCATTTGACAGGCAGTGAGGAGGCATTATATCACCTACTCACCACCTGCCTTAACTGACCCCACACAAGCCCTCCATTCAATTGAATGGGTCATGATCAGCAGGCGTACAGCTTCAAAACAAGGCATCATAGATGTGACATGTGTACATCCCCGGCCATTGCCTCTGCAGCTAAAGGGGGTAAAAATGTGGCTCAACCATGAGGTTTTACTACCCCCAACCTCTGATTGTACTAACCCTGTCCTGTTTATTGACCACCTTTTTGCCTGTTGCCTGGACCAAGCCTTTGCTAGATAGCTAGCTATGTCTCTTCCTGACCCATTCAGATGTCTGACTGACAATGTTCCTGTGAGATATCAGCCATCCCCTGCAGACAACTGCACTCCTGGAACAACAGGAACTTTTGTTCCTCCTTTCTTTAGTCAAAACCACTTGACACAGCAGGTACGTATAACATGTTTGTTATTTTATTTTTATTTTTTTAAATGAGTCTTTAAATTCACTTTAATGTGCAGTATGTGTCGTTTTGAAAAATTATTCTGCAAAATACCCTGTTGCTCACGCGCCCTGCCAGCATTCTCCTTCCTGATCTGAGCACTACAGAGTTAGGGGCTGTGTTTCCCTGCTGACATCAGCCAGGAGGAGAGGAGGAGCAAGGTGGGAGGTCACGTAAGCACCCAGTGGCGCTGTAAAAATGTATTTTGTGGAATCATTTTTAAAAACCATTGCTACTGCACATTAAATCTTCATGTAAGAGAGGGGATTACATGTTTTATCAGTAGTAATATTACAGCTATAGCGGCAAGAGGAGAGGGGAGGGGCGGGGAGGAGATAGCTAACACAGACTGAGTAAACAGGCAGGGAGGGGAAGAGAGGGGGAGAGACTGTGGGATGATGGAGGCACATAAACTGACTACAGTATCGTGGATCAGCAGCTATGATTACCATGGTCAGCTTACATAGGGGGACACTGGAATCGGCAGGATCAGCCAGGTTTTTTTGAACACAGAGAGGGACAAATGACACAATCACTATTCTGTGTATCATGCTTTAAAGGAGGGGTGTCAAACTCCATTTCATCGCGGGCTGCATCACCATTATGGTCACCCTCAGAGGGCCAGTTCTATCTGTAGCCCACCACTCAGAAGACAAGAGGCCCCGCCCTCCCTTACATCACAGTGATCCCCCTTTTTCCATGTGCTGGTGCTGGGAAGAAGCTGGAGGCAGAGCTGTGATGCAGCAACTGCAGGGTCTGGAGGAGAGCTGAAGTCAGCTTCCAGAGTCTGCTGAATGCTGACACCAGTGGAGACAGAGAGGAGGGGGTGCTGTGGCTGCACAGAGAGGTGCAGGATCTGTAGGAGGAGTCGTAGCGTCCTCTCTGCTGCCAACTGCTGAGTTTGAGGGGGGGGGTTGGTCCTCTCTGCAGCTGCAGGGGGAAGTACAGGATCTGGCAGAGGAGTTCTGTCCTCTCTGCTGCTGTCTGCTGAGACAAGGTGGGGGCAGAGATGAGGGAGATGCAGCAGCTGCAGGAGAGGTGCAAGGGCCACATGAAATGGCCTGGAGGGCCTGATTCGGCCCGCGGGCCTTGTATTTGACACCTGTGCTTTAAAGGATCAGGATTTTTTTTTAGGGTTACAACCACTTTAACCTTAAAAAATGTGACATTTATTTTTACACCAATAAATTAAATGTCCATGCAACAGTCCAGTACAGTTTGAATCGGGGTGAGTTTAAAACTCGAATCGTGCTCCAATCATGCAATAAACTGTGCTGTAAAATGTGGCCTTTGTGATTCCATGTCACAATCTTAGCACACTGACACTTACTAGACGCTTTGACCCAATATTGTGAGGGTCATTTTGCTCTCTAATGTAACCATCCCAACCTCCGTATCTCTGCTCTCCTCCTTACGGTCTGACCTCTGGTTAGTCACTTAGGGACAAAAGATCATACATGCTCTTATAGCATAACCAAAATTGCGCATTTAGGTGGGATTACGTAGCTCCTGATGTCACTTCTGGGTCATGGAACTTCCAGCCGGTGGAACGTATGCCAAGTCTCCATGCTGGGAGAAGGCGGCCATTGTAGGAGAAACTGATACACTGCTGAAATCGCCAGGTGCCAGCTCAGGCACAGGCAAATGTGAGTTTTATCTTAGCACCTTGTATTTTATATATTTAAGCAATAAAACCTGGTTGCGCTGTGAGAGCATGTCTGATCTTTTGTCCCTGAGTGACTAACTGGAGTTTAGACTGTAAGGAGGAGAACGGAGATACAGAGGTTGAGTTTGTTACATTAGAGCGCAAGCTGACTGGTACATTTCCCCCATAAGTGGTTCCCTTTTTTGACAATCTTTTGCCTAATAGCCTTGAAAATGGCCAGAATTGATTATCTGAATATAAAAAAGTTCAATTTTAAGTTTGGAGGTTTCCGACTTTTTGCGCAGGACTTAACAAACCCCCTGTGAACAAACAAGGAATATTTTTAAAATAAATGTTCCTGTAAAGTTACAGACCTAATGCTAAATGCAAATGATGCTGAACGTTTTCTTTTGCTTTCCTAAATGCTTAAAAAGTGTATGAATAAGTAGTTTTAAGAGAAGCATTTCATGTCTACTCCTAACCTCACTCCTTCAGTCTCCACTCGCATTGCTAACTTACTTACTGACATATCAACATGGATGTCGCACCACTTCCTCAAACAAAATCTCTCTAAATCTGAGCTGGTAATATTCCCTCCCGCGCGTGCTCCCCTCCATGACTTTTCTATCAAAATTAGTTATGCAACCATCAATCCCTCCCCTCATGCCAGGGTACTAGGTGTATTCCTGGACTCTGACCTGTCCTTTCAGCCCCAAATCCAATCATTGTCAAAAGCTTGTAGACTTCACCTCCGCAACATCTCTAAAATTCGCCCCTTTTTAACAACTGAAACCACCAAGCTACTCATTCACTCCCTAGTTATTTCTCGCCTCGACTATTGCAACTCCCTTCTCGTAGGCCTACCACTTCATAGGCTATCCCCTCTTCAGTCTATCATGAACGCTGCTGATAGGCTTATCCACCTTACCAACCGCTCAGCGTCTACCTACCCTCTCTGCCAATCCCTACACTGACTCCCGATTGCCCAGCGAATTAAATTCAAAATACTAACCACAACATACAAAGCCATTCACAACTCTGCCCCGAGCTACATCACCAATCTTGTCTCCAAATATCACCCAAATCGTCCTCTCCGCTCCTCTCAAGACCTCCTACTCTCAAGCTCCCTTGTCTCCTCCTCCCATGCTCGTCTCCAGGATTTCTCCAGGGCCTCTCCCATCCTCTGGAACGCTCTACCTCAACCTGTACGGCTATCTCCTACTCTAGCTGCTTTCAGGTGATCCCTGAAAACTCATCTCTTCAGGGAAGCCTATCACACCGCCAACTAATCTTCCATCAGCTCATTCCCTACTCTTTCAACCTCTTGTAACACCTGCCCCACCCCATTAGATGGTAAGCTTTTCTGAGCAGGGCCCTCTTAATCCTCTTGTATTTTATTGTATTGTATATGTACTGTCTCCCTCTAATATTGTAAAGTGCTGCGTAATTTGCTGGCGCTATAGAAATCCTTAATAATAGTAATAATGATAACATGCAAGTGAAATTATTATTATTATTATTATTTTTATTATTATTAATAATGTTATTAAAAAGAAACCCACCTCTGTATCTGCTGAAAGTTCCACTTTATTTTACACTGCATTTCTGTATCATTGATTTGTTACTACTTTTTAATGTATTAAGCCCTAAATGACTTCGTGAAATACTGACATATAGCCACCAGATGTCACTATTATATTATACTGTACTTTATAGTCTATCAGCAAATGTACTGAGCAGCAATCAGTATAGAAGATATAGGTCACGCATAAGTGATCAGGAAATGCTTAAGGAAGAGTTTACAAAATTATTCAAAATTTGACATTCTTTTATCCAGAGTCTAAATGAATAATGCTTTTCAATCACTGGTTTACATCACTTAGAAATTTGTCATATGAAGGCTTGCAATTGCAACTACCATAACTAGCTAAACAGTTTCATATCTAAAGAACAAAAAAATGTTTAGCATATTAAGAAAAGGAAATTCAGGGTGTTGCAGCCATCTATTGTATATACCATTTATATTTCCATTATAGCCCAGCTGACATTTACTTACTATGTAAACAGCTGTTACAGAAAATAGTAAGGATTTAAAAAGTATAAAAAATGAAGGTGCCCAAAGTTGGGCTTTAAAGACTCTACAAATAGAAAATAATAACATGTGATCTGCTAAAAATGCACTCAGTTTTTAATTTCCTTCTATGGAATGACACCACGTGCCTTTTTGTGGCTTGAAATTGCGAGACTTAATTTTAGCATAGTGAACTACTGAATCTAGTCCATTCTTGTAATCTTCACAACATTGAGTGTCTCTACATCAAGACTCACCAAGAGAATATAATAAGAGACCTCCCTTCCATCCACTTTTTTTGATCACATGAGGTGTATCCTTAACAAATTATGTTTTTTCATCTATTCAGCTGGGGAAGCTGACCCCTGATGTCCCACCTGCCCTCCATTGTAGTATATAAATAAAGTGCAGCGCTAAAGAAGCAAACAAACAGTCCAAATAAAGGTAATAGAAATTAAATTGATGAATATTGGTGAGTCCCAAGTGAAGAGGTGAAGTTGATGATCCAAAATGATATAAGTGATCAAAGACACAGATAGATCCCCACACCATCAGGATATAGATTAAATGCACTCACTATAAGTTGTAGACCCAAAATACCATACAGCAAATGGGCAAATGGGTCATAAAAGCTTAGATTTTAACCATAGGTCACCCCGGCAAAGGCTGCGTCACTGGATGTTCCAATAAATGACCGTGTAGTCTTGACCAAGGATGGCTGGATCTCCCAATCAGACACTCACATGTGGGGATAAGCCAAAAGTCACAGACATAGTGTAAAACCGCTAACGGACAATTTATTA
The DNA here is from genome assembly GCF_965119305.1 of Pelophylax lessonae. Lineage (NCBI taxonomy): Eukaryota > Metazoa > Chordata > Amphibia > Anura > Ranidae > Pelophylax > Pelophylax lessonae. The sequence goes on along the minus strand of NC_138771.1, from coordinate 186,867,860 downwards.
AAAGATGGTATATACACTTGCAGACATCCGATGACAACAGCACAGACAATGGGAATGAAATTAGGTAGCATGTGGCATGTGGCATTTTTGTTTCACTTGCCCTCCATTGTAGCCTGGGTGGGAAAAGTGACAGCAGAACCAAGAAGTGATGTAATGCATGTTGCTCCTGGATTGCTACTAGGTAGGGGAGATCAATGAACAGACATTTACTGGTGTACTTCCCCTTCACCTGGTAGACCAGCCAAGGGGTTCTCTGCCTGCAGGTAGGAAATAGGAGCCTGTGAGGCATAATGAGGGGGTCACTTGTAGGGGGACACATGTCATGGGGGGGGGGGCATAGAAGTGATCCCACAGCTGTACTGCTGATGGATCACTTTCACCTGACATTCAACTTATCAAATTTACATGCATTCTTGGCTGCTGTAGCAACCAGGAGTGTGTTTAATACCCAATAAAAATACACCAAAACACAAGTACTTCACTCTAAACTGGTAAGAAAACAAAACAGTAATCAGATGTAAATGAATACCATCTATACAAAATACCAGCTAAAGATCTAGAAACTGTCAGTGACCACTCAGCAGAATAAGGGCTCTTTCTTAAGGCTGGGTAGCTGTGGCTGCCAAATTCCTATGGCAAGAATCGGTGGATTCTTGCTGTTCGAATGAGCAGGTTATGTGATCAGCAGTGACCGGTCAGCCTATTTAAATGAATCGTTTTCTGAAAACAGCTGCTTTTTCGCATGAAGCCGCGGTTAAAAAGTTTAAAAGTTTATGAAAACTCATCCAGTAGACCATTTATTGCAATGTTTCCACAAAACCCAAAATTGGGGTTTGGATTTGTAATGATCACAGTCAGCCCTTTGCCTTGGTAGAGACTCCATCATCATTGCAACCATCACCGCCAGCACCACCACCTGTAGCTATTGTGTTGCCAAGCCATAGCCATTACATCCTCAGGCTGCTATGTCCCACCTTTCCCCACTAATTTAATCATGTTCACTCAGCACCCTTTGCTGGGCATGTTTCCAAGAACAGAAAGAGGGACAATGAAAGAAAACCCTTAGCTTACCTTACAGTCTAATTGTACAATCCTCATTTTGCAGCGACTGCCCCTACAATTTTGTTACAGGGATTTGTCACTAAGAAACTCATAATATGAGGAGGAGAGTGCAGGTGTACCTTCCCCCACAGCACAGCGCTTGCTATAATATATATGTGCTGTTAATTGAACATGTGCAAGATTAAAAAACAACAACAACCAAGCCAGTGACATTGATTAAATACTATCCTATAAATAACCCTAGGTAGGGGAATTGTAAAAAGAACTATACCAATAAATATAATAAATATAAATAAATAAATGAATATACATCTATGTGAAATATAATAACGCCAACATGAGTAAGTAAAGTGTAATAGCAGAAAAAATGCAATGGCAAAAAACACAATTTTAGCAATAAAAGTTCATATTAAAAATGTCCATTGTCTTAACATAGTCCAAATGGATTGATGGAATAAAGAAGGGGGGAAAGGAAGTAGTGTTGGTCCCAGAGAAGATGCTGAACACTATGTCATGCAGGGATTGGAGGCCAGGATCACCACGAGTGCACGGGGGATGTAAGTCAAACTCACCAGACAGAATGGATCCTCTCTTGCCTTACGACAGGGGGATCACACAGGATCAGGTGGTCTCCGTGACCAATGTATCAGTGGCGCCTGGATACATCCTCCCTCTGCTCCTTCCTCTTGTATATTGAATATCTCAGTGGATTAGGATGTAGGCATAAATAAAAAAAGGGGTCCTCATAGTGAATTCCGTAAAAACTGCTTTATTAAAAAAATTTCGGGAACAAACTTTGGCGATTCAATTGGATTCCATATGCATTCCCTTTTCTGAAGACGTAACACCTTGTGATGAAACACGTCAATTTGGAATGCACATTGATCACGTGGTTACGAGGTGGAAGTAGCAGGTGGAACGCATGCTGTTAGTTCGTGCAGCGTCCTCTCTGCTCATACCCTCGGGACACCATTGTAACGAAGTGTGCGGCTTTTTGCTTATACTCCGCCAGGGAGTTTTTACAGACACACGGGATACTTTTATATAATTATATTTATTTATCTGTACCAAAGTTTGTTCCGGAATTTTTTAAATAAAGTCAGCCTTCCTGCCGCTGCATCAGAGGGACATCGGTCCGAAGAGGAGAGGTATTATTTATGCCCCCAGTGCAACCTACTAGTGCCCACCAGTGCCCACCAGTGCCAACTACCAGTGCCCACCAGCGCCACCTACCAGTGCCCACCAGTGCCACCTGCCAGTGCCCACTAATTCCTCCTACCAGTGCCCACCAGTGCCACCTACCAGTGTCACCTATCAGTGCTCACCAGTGCCACCTATCAGTGCCCCATCATGTGTCCCCTACCAGTGCCTATCATTGCCCATCAGTGCCACCTATTAGTGCCAATCAGTGCCCATGAGTGCCCCCTATTAGTGCCCGTCAGCACCACCTACCAGTGCCCTTCAGTGCCGCCCATCAGTGCCACCTATCAGTACTACCTTATCAGTGCCACCTTATCATTGCCCATTAGTGCCGCCTGATCAGTGCCCATCAGTGTCGTCCCTTAAGTGCCCATCAGTGCAGCTTATCAGTGCCCATCAGTGCAACTTATCAATGTCCAACAGTGCAACCTATCAGTGCCCAACAGTGCAGCCTATCAGGGCCCATCAGTGCTGCCTCATCAGCGCACATCAATGAAGGAGAAAAATTACCTGTTTGCAAAATTTTATAACAAACTATAAAAACTGTTTTTTGTTTTTTTCAAAATTTTCGGTCCTTTTTTGTTTGTTCAGCAAAAAATAAAAACCCCAGGAGTGATTAAATACCACCAAAAGAAAACTCTGTTTGTTTGAAAAAAATGATAAAAATTTCATTTGGGTACAGTGTTGCATGACCGCGCAATTGTCATTCAAATTGCAACAGCGCTGAAAGCTGAAAATTGGCCTAGGCAGAAGAGGGGGTTTAAGTGCCCTGTAGGCAAGTGGTTAAAAAGGCTTGCTTGAATAATGGCCTCAGCTCCATTTTAAAAAGTCGTGAGGAAAGGGGAGTGGTTGAGGGGCTGTCAAAATGCAGCTTAGCTTTGCTTGTTTACTGCCCCCCCCCCCCCCCCCCACATACAAGTGTATAGTAGCATCTCACAGTGCCTTGTGACTAGGGATGATCGAACGGTTCGGGTTGACCATCGGCATTGGGTGTTCGAGGTTCGGCCGAATTTAGAACTTTTTGCTGAAAAAGTTCAGAATTCGGCAACCAGAACCGACCAAAATGCAATGGGCCAGGAAATGGGCTTTAAAAGCCTGTGATTGGAATGCTAGGAATGTGATTGGAGTGACTAGGGGGGTCCCTAGGCCAATCATTAGTGAATACGCCCCCCAGTATATAAGATAGCCCCGCCAAATTCTTAGCATTGTTATACAGGGACATGGAAGCAGTTCTGTTAATTTTACTTTAAAAGTGTCATTTAGCATTTATTAGTGTGAGGAAAGGGATATCTAGTGTAGTTAGGGTGCTCTTTTACACTTTAGTTAGATGCAAAAATTTAGTTTCTGTAGGGAAAGTGTTAAGTGTCAGGGTAACCGTAGTGTAGTGTAGGGTGAACTGACACTGACTGCTATGGCAGGGTGACCAAACCCTTCCATTTCAGGGTGACCGTAGTGTAGTGTAGGGTGAACTGACAGTGACTGCTATGGCAGGGTGACCAAACCCTTCCATATCAGGGTGACCGCTATAGAGAAAAGATATTTTCTCTTAAGTCACATTCGGTGCACTAATATGGCTTCTCGCCGGTCAGCCTGCTTTTTGGCTGCAGGCGTTTATAGGGATTTTTTGAGGACATGTTTGGAGTCAGGCATGACATCTGAACATGTGTATAGGGGGTATATATACACACCCATGTATGTATATATACACCTGCACATATATAGATGTGAAAGGAGCAGAAAACACTACTTGCGCTAATGAAATAATTAACACCAATATAGTTACGCTCCTATCACACCTATATATGTGTATGTGTAAAATACATATAAGTGTGTGTGTATATATATATACCCCTATACAGAAGTTCAGATGTTTTGCCTGCCTCCAAAGCACCCAAAAAAATGCCCAAAAATACGCTAGCGTCAAAAAAATAGAAAATGCCCAGGTGTGTTGTTGCAGGCATTTTTTGGGGGTTTTTGGAGGCAGGCAAAACATCTGAACTTGAGTATAGTGGTATATATACACACATACTTATATGTATTTTACACTTACACATATATAGGTGTTATAGGAGCGGAGCCATATTAGTGTAAATGATTTCATTAGCGCAAGCATATATTTCTGCTACTATCACACCTATATATATTTCTAGGTGTATATATACATATAAGTATGTGTGTATATATACCCGTATACATAAGTTCAGATGTTTTGCCTGCCTCAAAAGACCCCAAAAAATGCCCAAAAAAATGCCTGCTACTAAACCGGCAAGGTGTGAAAATAGCGAAGCCATATCCCTGTTCTATAAGTGACATAATACAAACAATCTTTTTTTTATGGTTCTGGACATGCTACAGAGCTGAAACTTCACAGGTACACTTTTTAGACCCCCCCAGATACTAAATCCAAAGAAATTTTTTTTTTTTTTTTTTAATTTTTTCAATAATTGTCTCTCTATCAAAAATGGCAAGAACTTTTTTTTGTGTGATTAATAGTCCCTGGAGTATGACCCAGAACCCTAGGCACTTTTTAGGGGCATTTATTGGGTTTTAGGGCTTCAAAATGGTGTTTTTTGATTACCGAATTTCGGGTCCCATTGATTTCAATGGGGTTCTGAAATCCGGGCCGAACTTTCGGGAAATTTGGATGTTCTGGCTGAACCAAACTTTTGAAAAGTTCGATCATCCCTACTTGTGACCTCACTGAGCGGACAAAAGGTAGAAGATAAAACTCACGTTTGGTAAGTGTTTACCTGACACTAAGGGTTCCAGCGTGTATAATTATTACAATTATGCTCTTCGCCTCCGGCTGTCAGGAACATTAATCTGTGCAAAATGTGTAATAATAAAGATAATTAAAAAAAAAATTGTCATATAAAAAAACAACAACAATTCATATACGTGCAAAAATCCAGTGAAATGAATAAGTGTTTAAAAAGTCCACAAAATTCATAAGTGATATTACCTTTTAATAAATGATTGAATGATTTTATGGAATCACGCTATGTGGACTCATCTTTCCTCCCAATACATGATGTATCCCTACCTGCTCCCATGGGAGTGTCTGTATGAGGGTGACCATGTAGAGTGGATTGTAGACCTGCACGCCGGATATACTATACATATAACAAAGGCATAGTAGCCTCTTTATAATTTGACCAGCCACTCCATCTGGTGAGTCAGTTTGGGGTGATTGGTGGAAGCAGCACACAGGGTATTTTTTTGACACGCACCTTTCACAGAAGATTTGTCGCACCAAATTTGTTGCACTTTTTTGGACTTTCTTTGCGACTTTCAGGAACAATAATGAAGGGATATCACTTTTTGTGGACTTTTTTTTAACACCTATTCATTTCACTGGATTTTTGCACATATATGAATTGTTGTTTTTTAATATATGTGTTTTATATATGACATTTGTTATAATTATCTTTATTATTACAAATTTTGCACAGATTTTTAGATAATTTTCGATAGGTTTTATTGTTCAACATGATTATTGCACTTTTCATTTTTGGGTGAGAGTTTTTGGGATACTATAATATTGAAGGGTAGTTTTGTGCTGATTTTACATTTTTTTTATTCACCTTATGCTGCATACCCTTGTTATTCAACTACACATTATAGTATTGCTTAATAACATCCCAGAGCCATTGATTATTTTTGGCGCCAGATCATTTTTTTATTATATAAAGTTTGAATTCATGTAGCAGTATTGTTATGCATTTTTGATGTAATAAAAAAAAATACTTGTGTACTTGGGGTGTATAATGCCACATTTTTCTGTGTCAACTGTTAGTGAAATAGTGAGCACTGAGCACTGTCTGTGGGTCCTTTGTGGGTTGAATTTGGCCCCTCTCTGAGGGTAGTATTGCACCCCTTTCAGTAGGCGAATGAGTTCCCCGCACTTTGGGTGCAAGTAGGCCCCTCTATGTGGGTCTTCTGTGAGTTGAAATAGGCCTTCTTCATGAGGATTCTCTGTGGGTTGAATCAGGCTCTCTGTGGGTTGAATCAGGGTCTTCTGTGGGGTGGATCAGGGTCCTCTGTGGGTTGGATCAAGGTCCTCTGTGGGTTGTATCAGGGTCCTCTGTGGGTTAAATCAGAGTCTTCTGTGGGTTAAATCAGGGTCTTCTATGGGTTGAATTAGGGTCTTCTGTGGGTTAATTCAGGGTTTTCTGTGGGTTGAATCAGGGTCTTCTGTGGGTTGAATTAGGCTCTCTGTGTGTTGAATTAGGCCCTGTGTGGGTGGAATTGATAACCCTTCCTGTGGGTTGATTTAGGGCTCTCTGTGGGTTTAATCAGAGTCTTCTGTGGGTTGATTCAGGGTCTTCTGTGGGTTGAATTAGGCCCTCTGGGGGTGAAATTGATCCTCCTTCCTGTGGGTTCTCTGTCGGTTGATTTGGGCTCTCTGTGGGTCATCTGTGGGTTTGAGTTGGGCTCTCTCTTGATTAAATTAGGCCCCTCTGTGAGGGTAGTATTGTGCAACTTTCTGTTGGTGGAATAGTACCCCTTCCTGTGGCCCCTTTCTGTGGGTGGAATTAGGCCTCTTTTTGACAGTATAAATGCACCCCTTTCTGTGGGTGGAATAGTACCCCTTCTTGTGGGTCCTCTGTGGGTGCAATTAGGCCCCCTTTATGTGGGTGGAATCTGTGGGTAGTATTGTGCCCTTTTCTGTGAATAGATTACTGTCCCATTTTTGTTCTATTTGTGAGATACATGTATTAAACTGATGTAGCGGTACCCCATAGGGGGTGCTGGTGAATGTGGTCGTCTTCCACCCTGCACAGCCAGGCACATGAATTTCCAGTCATTTAGAGACAAGAAGTAGTCCTTGCAGCTTTGTTTTTTTTTTTTTAATATAGGGAATTTAACTTGGATGGGGAGGGGTGCATATGGAATGCCCATTTGATCGATGAAACTCTGTAGGGACTTTGAACTATATACACTCTAGTACATGCACTCTCTCCTCTTCTACCTCCAGCACACACTTGCTTGCAGATTTTTACTCCCAGGGCCAGCTAGCACAGATTTCAGACTCAGCGTGCTCCTTTGGTGTAGCAAAAATGGAAGTCTTTAGTGCTAGCTGTCCTATCTGTGGCTACAGCTCCCAGTACCACTTTTTGTCAGGCACCGCCAGCCCTCCTGGCTGGAGCTGCTCCTGTGGTGCCACCACAGTCCTCCTGACTGGCTCTGCACCAAACCCAGACTGCTCCATCCTAGCCCTCTCAGGCATGCCTCTCAGTCCTCCTGACTGTGTGTCACTCACCAGCCCTCTTGGCTGTTCCTTGTTCCTCCTGGAGATTTGCCTTGCAGTGTTCTCCCGCTGTCCTCACCTTGCTCCCATGCTTCCTGGCCAGGACACCTCCATTGTCTTTAGAGGGTCCCGTCCGCACCTGAGCCCAGGCACAAGGTCAGCCCCTCAGACTAGGAAGCTCCCTCAAAGGCCACAGACAGCCTAACACTACATCTCCAGCTTCCACCCAAACAACTCCTCCTCAGCTGGGCTGACCCAGAGTATTCGAGGGGGCCTGCCTCCTGCCAACCCAGGTTGGAAAATGGTCAGGGCCTTCAAAACACTCCAGGCAGCTCCACCTTGCCTCCCCCCATGCTTCTGGAAGTTTCCAGTAAGTTCGAGAAGTAAGGGGGAGGTCTCAGTAATGCTGCCTCTCATCCAGCTCTCCTTGGATCTCTGCCCAACCCAGGAAAAACCCTGACAGGCTTGGCTGCCAAAAATGTACCTACACTAAACAAAAAAAAAATCTATCTATACTTTTAGCACACTAGAGTGTGCGACACTGAATAGTGCCCGTTTGTGTGGGTGAATGGTGTAATGCCCATTTGTGTGGGTTTACCGGGGAAGAATATTGCCCATTTGGATGGGTGTCCAGGGGTAACAGAGTGCCCCTTTTTGAATGTTACATGTAAATTGTTCTTTATTTATGCATGTCATGGTACTACTGCTATGTAAAGACTACATGTGTCCATATTTGTTTTGGTTGTATTTTTCTTGCATGCTGTGCTGGTGCAATTTGGCTGAAAATGAATAATCATCTTCAATTTGTTTTAAGCGTACTTTGCTATTAAAATTTGTTGTGTATATAAATTGGTGTTGGCATCACGTAAGTAGGGCCAGGGTTCTAATACTCACCTAGCCCCACCCCACCCCTAGCAATCCCCATAAAATACAGAAGGGCATGTGCCCATGTGCATTCTATGAAAAGATGCACAGGTTACATTTTTACATTGGGCAAATCACATTTTGCAAGACATGTAATATTTAAATTGTAATTCACCAGATAAAGTACTGATTGGTCAGCTGCTGCCGACAGGCATTCCCATGAGGATTTCCTGATATTTCTGCCACAGAGATGTCCTCCTCCATCATCTCCACATATATATCCTACAGCAGTCCTGCAGGATGCAGCAGGCAAGGAACATGTCTCCCACTTTCCCTGGAGCATACTTCAGGAACCCACCCGATAAAGAGATACAGCAGAACCGACTTTTCAGGATACCAAAGGTCCCCTCTATCATGATACGGGTCCTAGAGTGGGCTTTGTTGTAATGTGCCTGGACTCCAGACTTACAGTAGGTGATAAGTGTGAGCAGCCAGGGGAGGCATGTATATCCGGAATCACCTAAATGTTAAAAAAAAATGAAAGTTGCATTTTAGTTTGGCAAAACAATAGCATAGGAGGGAATACATTGAAAAGAGGGGCACATTACTGAGGAGTAACAGGTTAAGAGCTTTCAGAGGTTAAGCGTGAATTGGAAAGATGGGCACATTACTGAACTCGCAGAGGTGATACATGAAAAGATCTTACAGGTATGTAAACAAACATACATGCAAGAAAACATATACTGTATGAGGATTTTCCACCACTTATTGAGTAGCCAGCCATGAGGGAATGAGCCCTTTTCAAAATTCTCAAACAGCCACGACTGTCTGAGAATGTGGGCATCATGGAATGATCCCAGGAATCTGGTCACCAAATCCCTGATAAGCATCTGGCTGCCGCACACCACCTGAATGTTCATGGAGTGGTAGCCCTTCCGGTTACAGTAAATTTATTCCTTCTTGCTTGCAAAAAGAGGGGCACATGGGTGCAATCTATAGCCCCCATTACATTGGGTGTCAAAGCCATGCCACAGAAGCCCCCTTTGACCCGATCCCACACCTTGTGAGATGCAGGCATATAGATGAAGGTGGGCGCAATCTCACCAAATCCTTCCAACAGTCTTCCAAGAACCCATAAAAAGGATGCCTGTGAAACGCCAAAGGCATTGTCAGCCACCATCTGATAAGACACCCCCAGGAAGTGCAGCACAGCCAGCAATTTGGTCATGCTCGAGATTGCATGACTCCTCTGGGTGGGGGTCTCCAGGTAAATCTGCAGCCTTACATCCAGCACAACCCTCCTCATCCTCCTCTGACACATCCTCAGCAGATTCAACTGGAAAAGGTTGCTCTCAAATGGCTCCATTTGGGACAAAAAAAAAAATCAGCAACTTGCTTTCTCCACCACCTCTCACTCTAACAGGAATTACCGTACTGGTTACTTACCACTAGCAAAAGTAAGGTGTTAAATTTTGCACCTTTTTTTAGTTCCTGCTTCATTTGTAAAGTGGACCTAACCGACTACTGTACAATTTTTTGCGTTATTTAGTGCAAAATGTATCTTTTTTTTTTTTGCAAATTGTACTTAAAGTGGAGTTCCACCCATTTTTAATAAATTGGATTACATAGATGTATGTAATCCCCTTTAAAACGACTTTTACCAATGGAAATTTTTTTTTTTGTTGCTAGTAAATACCTTATTTTCTGCTTTATTTATCCTCTTCTCACTTCCGGGTCCGGTCGGCAATTACGTCATTTGGCGATTCGCAGTATGTGCTGGGATGTATTTCAGGGCATGAAATCTCGCATTATTACACAGGAGATGAGCTGTACTGCATGCTCTGCCCCGCCTCCGCCCCTCCTCCTCTCTGTGAGCCGTACTGTATGTAGTGTATTGAGGCCGTGCTCCGCCCCCTCTCAGTGAGCTCAGTGAGGATATAATGCTTTCAGTCCTCGCTCACTGAGAGGAGGTGGGGCGGAGGCGGGGCGGAGCACGGCGGAGCACTGCCTCAATACACTACATACATACAGCTCACTGAGAGGAGGCGGGGCAGAGCACGCAGTACAGCTCATCTCCTGTGTAATAATGCGAGATTTCATGCCCTGAAATACATCCCAGCACACACTGCGAATCGCCGAATGACGTAATCGCCGACCGGACCCGGAAGTGAGAAGAGGATAAATAAAGCAGAAAATAAGGTATTTACTAGCAACAAAAAAAAAAAAACTTTCCATTGGTAAAAGTCCTTTTAAAGGGGATTACATTCATCTAAAGTGACTAAAATGGGTGGAACTCCACTTTAACTTACTGCATGCAATAAGTTATGCAAATGAGTAACATGATACCCTTATCGCATGCGGTAAACGTTAGTGAATCTACCCCATTGTAACACATATGGCTAGCTTTAAACAGCATGCCAACCCCTCCCCCAAAAACACAAAATTCTTTTTACATTTTATGCAAAGTTGTAGTCTTTTCTACACACTGATATTTTACCCACAAACGAGATACTGTTTTAAACCACATATTCTATCAATGTATACTACTAACTATACCTTTAAAAATCAATATAACAAAGCAAACTATATTGTTTGCAATACTTACTATCTTATCATAGACTTGTAGTTTCTTGAACTTTGGTCGATAATGACAGACTTATTATTCTTTATCACTGTAGTTACTGGTAATGGGGGAGTCATCTATCACGGTACAAAAACTCACTATATAAAGGACTGATGCCTTTCAGTCTGCCTCTCTACCCTGTTTGGATACCCTTTAACAACAAACAACATGTGCTGCAATAAAACATGCTGGCTAATAGTGGGATCTGTGGTAGGAGGACTGCTGACTATTCTTGGAGGAGTCTTGTTTCCTGCGGGAGATTTAATCATTAGCAATACAATAGACAAGGTACAGTATGCCTATTATTTCTTCCTATTCCATTACTTGGTGATATAGCAAAGATCCTGCATGATTCAAATATTAACTGCTTGCTGCCAACTTGTACCTTCAAATACGCACAACCTCTGATAACTATTTGTATTAACTTGGCAGAATCCAGGGGTTACAATATAATCTGTCTTAATTTGAAATCATCATTTATGATGTGATCATTTAAAGTATTTAAAGAGTAGCTGGTATTTTATGATGGGGAGGACTTACTAAAACTGGAGCATGCAAAATCTGGTGCAGGTGTGCACAGAAACCAATCAGCGTCCAGGTTTTATTGTCATAGCTTTAATGAAAACGCTTGAGTTAGAAGCTGATTGGCTACCATGCACAGCTGCACCAGATTGTGAGTGCTCCAGTTTTAGTAAATCTCCCCCGATTTGTACTTGCTGCCTAATACAATGAGGACAATTTATGCTTCCTTCCTAACCCACAGCTGGGTTAGGTTGGTCCAGGTGGAGGAGGCAGGTCAGGGACTGAGATCTCTGGTGAGTGTGTAAATTGGTGAAGGCTCGCTGAAGTTGATTTTGTCTACACGACACTTGATGGAATATAATGGCGGTGAAAGGCTGTTCATTTATACTGTACATCTCTGGTGAGTGCATGATTGAACTGTGTTGAACAACTGGAGGATCATTTATGCACAAAACTATTTTATGTCAAGGACGGTGTTCACATCACATTCTGGGACTGTATCATACATTTTTTGATTTCTTGCAATGACATAATGGATTAATCACTTTATAGCGCTGCTCTTGTGTATGTTTTTGTTTGTTGTAGAGGGAGTTGTATAGTCACTCGTTTTGTGCTAGCAGCTGTATTTCTTTTAGCGCTCACTTATATATATATATATATATATATATATGTGTTTCTGCAGTTATTGCTATGCATGGCTGTGTTACAGTAATATACTTTAAATAGCATCAATGCAATTAAATAAATTACAACATACCCCAACCCTTAAGCATCTATGTATTATTTCAGTGTTAACTGAATATTTAATTTTTAATTTTCATATCTATTATTTAACTTTCAACGGACTCAGTACCTAATAGCACTATTTAGTCTTCTTTTTTCATGTTTAAACAATTTATTTAGCGAGAAAATAAATGCATAACTTATACAGCAGGTTATGTAACCATGTACAACAATCGTCTCTGCACAGTGTATGATATATAATGGTACTTGGTTTTTGATTGCCTCATAAAATACATAACAAGTCGTAGCGTTAACATGAACTCTTAGTAAATAACATGGAAAATGTACATATATTCTCACATATAAAAGACATTGAGACTAACAAGAAAGGTGGTGGTATCCACCCCTCCCGAGCCATAGCTCAGGGTTGTGATGGGACAAATACCCCCCTTAAAGATAACAGTGTAGTAGATGGGGGAAGGGAAGAGGGGGTTAGAGTAGGTAGGTTCTCTGGACATAACTTTTAGCACTCAGGAATGTCATATAGAGAGGTCAGGGTGCAAAGTGAACGTCAAGGCTCCAATAAGGTTGTGTCAAAATCAGGAGGTAAGTAAACATAGATCCAAGGCTGCCATACTCTCTGGCAGTTACAGACTCTGTCATGTTGAGTTGTCTCAATCATAGCATGGACCATTGCCTGTCTAATCTTATGTTTGGTTGCCGAGACACAAGTCTTAAGTTTGGTTGCCAAGACTATTTAGTCTTCTTAATACATAGAATATAATTACTACTAACTTGGAGTAGCCATAATAGTAACAGCAGAGGCAACAGCAGTAGCAGCTAATAGCAGCAATAGTAGTTGTAGTAGTAAAAGTAATTACACTAACAGCAGTAAAAATGAATATCTAGAAATTCCAGCTCAGTTTTACCTTTTACTCAATCCATTCCTTCAAGTGATGCACCCTATTGTTTCTTTACTTTATTAAATAAAAAAAAATTAAATGCACATGGGGTGGTTTACATAAAATTGTTTGACAGCGGTCACGCACAAAATTAGTGAGGATTACACCTACCATACACATGAATAGACCTGGGCAGACTGTGAAGGAAAAAAATCCAACACAGTGGGGTTGATTTAAAAAAGGGAAAAACTGTTCAATTAGCAAGGGAAGTTGCATTATGCAAGGGCATTTTCCTCAGAGCTTAGTGAATGTGGTGTAGTTTCACTTTGCAAAAAATATCCAATCAGGTGCAAGTAACATCAAAAAGCATTTTTACATTCCACCTGAATGGATATTGGAAGTCAGCAGAGCCCCACCTCATTCACTCCAGGGATAATTCCCTTGGAAAGTGCAATTTCCTTTGTAAAGAAAACAGCCTATTTGCCTTAGTAAATAACTTTATTTTGTTTCATTGGCAGTTATGGGGATGCAGTAGGTACTTCCTTCAAACTGACTTTCTCTGACAGCTATGCTGTTATCACTTAGAGTCACATGCAAATAGCTGAAATGCTAAAAAAAAATTAAAAAAGAAAGCATCTTTAAAAGATCACTAAGATAGCTATTTTAATCTTTTACTGTATAGTAAATATAATGTTTTCTGCAGAGCTCTAAGCCGGTTATATTAGGGGACATTTATTAAAGCAGCTGTGTGTTATTTATGGTGCAAGTTGTGTGCTAAAATGTTAGCATGAATCTTTCAGTCTGTTTTGCATCTGAAGGGACAGATTTAGTTCTGTGAGGTTATGTTACATTCCTTCTTGTCTTTGTAGTAACCCACCTGAACCCTCTTTACAAACACCCCTGAAGAAACCATAAGGCGAAACGCGGCGGGAAGAGTTTTCCGTCCTCTTGACATTGTTTAGTTCTATCCCCCACCCAACATACCATGTCTACCAACATATCATCTTACCACAAAGAATTTGCTATGCTTTTGTTTGATGCCCACCCCCCCCCCCCCCAATGGATCCCATTCCTCTATTTGCACCACAACTGCTTGAACTCGTTGACCTTGATTTACTAAAAAATTTAGAACGTTGAGAAGATTGTTAAACAGTTATCCAGTCATTTAAAAAGCATCTGCAGATGTTTGCTTATTCGAAGTGAAGTGGAATTTGCTTTTCACATGATTGGATAATTTAAGTAAATATTTACACTATTTTTTTCAATGAAGATTCTAAACCTCATTAGTAAATCAGCCTCAAAATGTTAGGTCATTTAGCCTCTCATCTGTCACAGAACTAAGAAGAGCTAAGGAGCACTTTTTAAACATATTATTATTGTTATTATTATTATAATACAGGATTTATAGCACCAACAGGGTACGCAACATTTATTTAAGAAATAGCTTACAAAAAGTAAATAGTCCAGAACTTGGAATACAAAATAGAAGAAGCAGCAGATTAGAAACTGCAAACAATAGGATAACATTAAACTCATTTTATTTTGCTAAACTTTTTATTTTGCTTTCCACAACATGTAAGCAGTTTGGACATTTTCTATTGTATCAGAAGCTGTTTGAACATTTATTATTTAAAGTGGAAATTGATAAGGGATAGAAACTTTGTACGTTGTTGGGAGCTGTACTGGTCATTACTGAAAAAAAAAAAAAAATGTTACAACTATCACTTGAATAGGAGGTCACTGGAAATCTCCCAAGTGGAATACCTGATCAACAAATAAGCTGAAACTGATCATTTAATTCAACCATTTGCCAGATTGGCCAGTTCTGGACAAATTAGCAGTAATTTCAACATACATTTCAGTCGAAGTTAAAATAACTGCTAAATTGTCCAGAAATGGCCAACCTGGCAAATTTATCCAAAGAACTAATGATTTGGAGTTAGAAAAAATTCTCCACAAACCCACAACTTCATTGTGGGATCTTACAACAGTTGGTGGTATAGCATCTGCAATCAGAAAGAGGTAGCACCAAATTAAACTGCATGGGTTATGTGCAAGGAAAAAACATTGTTGTTCAAAAAGCCAGTCAGCCAATCAGGAGAGAGAGAGACCCGGACAGCTGAGGCATTCGGGGACATCGCTGGATAGAGAGGGGGCTCAGGTAAGTATTAGGGTGGCTGGGGGGGCAGTTGCACACAGAAGGCTTTTTATCTTAATATTTGAAAAATAGAGAGGATGGGATTTTATCGGTGGAAAGAAAACCAAAATTGTATAAAAAGTATAACAAAAATTTATTGAGACAGTTAAATTAAAAACTATTTTGCATGCAATGAAAACATAGCACAATGGTCATGCGATTGGTGTATGCATGCAGTGACTCCTGCTCAACATGTTTCGCCAACCAATGGCTTCTTCAGGAGACTTTAATGAGTCCCGCATACAAAATCGCTATGAAATGGAAGAACAACATAATAGTCATTGTAAACACAATACCATAGATACAGGTGGATTTCTACAACAGTACAAATTATTGTTTTCTCAGCAGTGCATGTAAATAAATCGATAACCATCATTATGAAGCGCTCTTACCTAACTGTGCATATAATAATGACGTGCTGCATATCAGGAGAGTGGACAGGAGAAGATATCAGTAAAACCATAGGGAGGGATATGGAATCCACAGTAAAATCTATACACAAAAAAAGGGGAAGCACTGTAGTGCAAGTAAAAAGCAAAAAAATTAAAAATGTATATTCACTCTGATGTATGTAAAGCCAGGACATTGAAAAAACAACCCACCAGAAATGCCTGGTCTAAACCAGGAAAAGTGCAACCAGACCACACAATCAAAAAAGGGAGGATTGCCAAAGAGTATGCAGATCAGGTAAATTCTAAGAATATATGCCGGATTGAAGTCTTCAGTAAATGACTTTAAGGCAAATATATCTCCACCTAAATTTGGAGATAATGCATAAACAGTACTGGTATAAAGGAATCCTCCCGACAAGTTGGTCAGAGAGTAAGCAACTAATAGTTAAAAAATTCCCCCACCAAGCTGGTCAGAGCATAAAGTTATACTAATGTTGGTCTAACATAACTTGCAGAACTAATTACCTCTGGTTAGTACTCTGGCATTCATAGGTCTCTCCTGGACAGGTCATTGTCTTGGGAGGTCTTTTTATACCCCTCCCCACCTTCATCTGCGTCTAATGCATCAAAAAAGGCCACCGCGCATGCGCTATGGCGAACGGATATGACGTCACGTGCATGTTGGAATGCTCATAATTGCTCATAGGTAGGCCAGACATGGGCATGCTAGGACACCTCATACTAACCAGAGGTAATTAGTTATGCAAGTTATGTTAGATCAACATTAGTATAACTTTATGCTCTGAGCAGCTTGGTGGCGGAATTTTTTAACTATTAGTTGCTTACTCTCTGACCAACTTGTCGGGAGGATTCCTTTATACCAGTACTGTTTATGCTTTATCTCTAAACTTAGGTGGAGAGGTATTTGCCTTAAAGTCATTTACTGAAAACTTCAATCCGGGATACATCCTTAGAATTGACCTGATCTGCATACTCTTTGGCAATCCTCCCTTTTTTGGCCATCTGGTCTGGTTTGGTTGCATATTTCCTGGTTTAAACCTGGCATTTCTGGTGAGTTGGTTTATTCAATGTCCTAGCCTTACATACATCAGAGTGAATATACATTTTTTTTTTTTTACTTGCACTACAGTGATTCCCCTTTTTTTGTGTATAGATTTTACTGTGGATTCCATATCCCTCCCTACGGTTTCACTGATATCTCCTCACCACTGAGATGCAGCATGTCATTATCATATGCACAGTTGGGTAAGAGGGCTTCATAATGATGGTCATAGATTCACATGCATTATTGAGAAAACAATAATTTGTACTGTTGTAGAAATCCACCTGTAGCTATGGTAATGTGTTTACTATGACTAATATGTTGTTCTTCAATTTCATAGCGATTTTGTATGCAGGTTTTATTAAAGTCTCCTGAAGGAGCCATTGGTTGGCGAAACATGTTGAGCGGGAGTCATTGCATGCATACACCATTCGTATGATCATTGTGCCATGTTTTTAATACATGCAAAATTATTTTTAATTTAACTGTCTCAATAACATTTTGTTATACATTTTAAACAATTTTGGTTTTCTTTGCACCGATAATATTCCATTCTCTGTATTTTTCAAATATTTTTGACTATCAAGGGATGTGGTGCGTTTAAATTCTTTGACACCTGGCAACATGTTCTTTGTACTTTTTATCTTAATGCAGAGAATGCAATAAAATGAAAAACCTTCTGACTTTACGACTCCTTTAAACCTATGAAAATTAACCCAAAAGATAAAACGCCTGTGCCAGAATTAACTATAATGTATCAATACTATAGATACTATGTAGAAAATGCTAAGGCACCTGATCACAAAAGGAGAGCAAAGGTGTCTTTCACCTAAATACAATTGCAAAAAAGAACTGTGACCAGGTGCCTGGCTTATGCCTCCATACCCATATGTAACATACACACGGCCAATATTCACCCATGGGAGTTTAAATGAGGCATACAAAAAGTCATAAAATATTCATTTATTGTACAAGGATTGGACACAAATGTATAAAACACACAAAAAAATGTTTGGCATGTCAAGCCAATGGGTTACACACAATATATACTGTACATCAAGCTGGTATTGAGGGGGCCAGTTGAGGGATTTTCTTTTCATTTTTGATCATGATCTGTTTGGTTGGATAATCATTAGTTACCCTCTGCAAATACTAGGTAACTTTTTATCCCTGGTGGCAAATTTCTTGGGTCTATTTTGTTGTGTCCAATCAGTACTCATATTGGGCTTCAGATATTGTTTCGCCTGCTACTGCATATTTTTTACATTTTTCGTTTCTATTTTCTATACCCATTTAGTCTAGTACCTCCTTAACATACACATTAACCTCATTTGTGACACATTAACGTTGTCAGTTTTCATTTTCAACCTCACTTGTAACACATCGAGATAATTTTCTTGTTTATATTAACAGTACCTGGAGGTACTTCATACACTTTTTATTTCTTTTCACTCTCTCCCCTTTATTTTTGTACAAGGGAGATCATGGCTGTGGTAATAAATATGTACCATTGGTTTTCCCATTGGGTGTCTTGGTCCTCTTCCACTACTCCTGTGTCAGATACTGAGCAGTTGTCACTGTTTGGAGATGCTACGTATTATCAAGTTCCAAGCTGGTTTGTAAGTACCTTTTTTAGAACATCCGTTTGTAGGGTGGTGGCACCCCTCTGCCCCTCTAGGGAGTGCTCTAATATAATTAATGTATTTGTTTTTTAGTATAGGGTTCTGTTGTTGGAGACATCTGCTTCTGAAAAAGTGAAAGTATTCATGAAACACATTGAGTTACAAGATGCATTCCTCTCTCATATTGCAATCATCTTGGTTTTGTAAAGCATGTATTTGTAAATATACCAGCTTGATGTGCAGTATATATTGTGTGTAACCCATTGGCTTGACATGCCAAACATGCTTTTGTGTACTTTATACATTTATGTGCCCAATCCTTGTACAATAAATGTATATTTAATGACTTTTGTATTATGCCTCATTTAAACTCTCATGGACGAATATTGGTTGTGTGTATGTTACATATGGGGATGGAGGCATGATACACTAGGCACCTGGTCACAGTTCTTTTTTACAATAATTTGGGGTTGATTTGCTTCTCTAGGGCCTAAGCAGCTTGCAGTTCACTATTCTGCATCATATCAGATTGCCTCATCTGCATGAAAGTTTAAATTGACTTGGAAATGGAACTTTAAACACTAAAATAATCTGAAGCGCACTAACAATTCCACCAAGGAATGGCTCAAACAGAAGAAATGGCGGGTTATGGATTGACCAAGCCCAAGCTCTAATTTTAATTATATTAAGATGTCATGGGGTACAAATATCTTGCAACTGAATTAACATTACATGGTGGAGTGGTAAATGCACAGCTATGCAAAACAACTATCAAAAGTAATTTCTGCTAATGGAAATACTGCCTTCTTTCACAGATTTTTTTGTTGAATGAATGGCTGAAAATAAAACTTGTTCTTTGTATTTTTAGTCAATTATATTGCATAAATCTTTAGAAAAAAATGATATAGTGTTTGCTTTTTCAAATATCTGTAAAAAGTAAACAACTTCCATGGAGTGTACTTACTTTTTACATGACTGTAAATCAGGTACTTCTTTGTAACATAAAAAGTTTAGAAAGTGGTGTGGTGTGTTTCAGTTAAAGTACCCCCAAGGTCAATAGGTTGAGAACTGGAGATCTGTTATCAGAAGTAATTTATCCTTATCTTGATTTATCAAACATCTCATCTCAGTATTTTTTTTTTTTTTTTTTTGTATTAGGAAGCTGTCATTGAGGAAGGAACTATCGCTTATGACAACTGGATCGTGCCTGGAAGTTCCGTCTATAGATATTTTTGGATTTTCCATGTTACAAATCCAGATGAAATTTTAAAAGGAGGAAAACCAAATTTAGAACAAAAAGGACCTTATGCATATTTGTAAGAATATATATTTTTATGTTGTACTTTATATTTGGGCAAGCTGACAGTGTCACTGTAAGGATGCAATGGGCTGCTGCTTTCATCTATTCAGGAATTATTATTGTGCCCAAAAACAGCCACGCATTGGCCTCATTATTTTACCTTTTTTTTTTCCTTTTTTGTCAAACAAATTTTTCTAAACTGCTCTTGTAGAGAAATTGAGATTTCTCAACTTTGCAGTCAAAAAGATTTTGCTGAAATACTTGTACTCATCCCTAAAATTTAGCATGTCAAAATGGGAGTAGGATTGCTCCAGGAGGATTTTTAGATTTTTTTTAATGCACCTATTCCGTAAAAATTAAGAAGAATACCAACTCTATCCAGGATTTAAAGGCTTTTATTTTAGAGAGGTTATGTAATTAAACATGCTCCATGTTTACCTTGTCTATGCAAGTTGGGAAGTTCTATGTTGGATCCACTTACAGCAAAAAGTGGGCGCTAGTCCCTCTCTATAAATAGACAGTTACCATAGTTGCTCACTAAACACAACCAATTAATACATCTATATTGTGGAAGGATCAACTTAATGCAAGTCAATATATGATATAACAAATCACTAAAGATAGTCCCAATCCACTGTGTGAAATCATGTGTGATGGCTATTTCTTCTCAATGGGTAAATAAGTGCTCTCTCCACACACCCAGAAGTATGTGGCTGAAAAATGAGAATGTAATGAGAGTTCCTACTACAAGGATTTCCAGTCTGGGACATAACAGAACCTTGCTTGAGAGGAGTGGATAAGGACAAGAGAACACAGAGACCTTGCTCATAGCTTATAGGCTGCTTTGTCAGCCACATACTTCTTGTAAGTGCACACTTCACCTGGGAGTGTGGAGAGAGCAATTATTCACCCATTGAGAAGAAACAGCCACCCCACACGGTTTCACGGGGTGGATTGAATGGTGGATTGGGACTATCTTTAGTGATATGTTATATAATATATGGAATTGCATTAACTTGATTATTCTACAATATAGATGTATTATTGGTTGTGTTTAGTGAGCAACTAAGGTAACTGTCTATATATAGAGAGGGACTAGTGCCCACTTTTTGCTATTTTTGGAATATTGGTGTTTGTACACTTTAAGGGGGCAGCTGGTTCTATCAGACTATGCATTCTAAATGGATGATAGAAGAATAGCCTAGGCTATATACAGCGCTTGCCGCAGAAAAACAATTAACTTAATGTATGTGAACAATGTTGAAAACTTATCTTTACAGTATAAGTGAAAATACAAATCAATTAAACACATAAAAATTAATAAAAAGTTCCAAGGAATTGATAAATAGATAAATAAGTCTTTTCCAGTGGTGATCAATATATGTGAATAAAATAAATGTAAAATTCAATATATAAAGTCTTTTCAAGTGGTGATCATGTGCTGAGTAGCGTGCTGACGTGCGTTCCACAACCTTGACGCGTTTCGTCACTTCCTATGACGTTTTCAAAAGGTAACAGGTAGCAGGAAGTGACAAAACGTGTCAAGGTTATGGAACGCACGTCAGCACACTACTCACCACGTGGAACGCAAGCCGGAACACTCCGCTCGCCACTCTGCTAGGAGGTGTTTGTAAGCGGTTTCTTTGCCTGCAAACTTGGAGTTTGAGTCTTTCTTCGCTCCGATTTTTATGAATATTTGATGAATAAACTTTAAAAAAGATAATACACTATCTGGAGCCTTTCTTTTAACCCCATACCCTGAGGATCGAGATCGGGTAAGGAGGAACCTAACCTGTATCCCACCAGGATCATCCACAAAGGGGATCCCCAATCCGGCCTGAACGGCCTCCAAGCGCTGTAGGTCCTACTGCTATACAGCACATAGGACCCAACAATTGTGGTAAGTCATTTATTTCTACCACAAGCCACAGGAAAAGAAGAAACCACGTCACGAAAGTCACAAACTTTTATTTATTGAGCACGAAGCACTTTGCACCTGATCACCACTTGAAAAGACTTTATATATTGAATTTTACATTTATTTTATTCACATATATCGATCACCACTGGAAAAGACTTATTTATCTATTTATCAATTCCTTGGAACTTTTTATTAATTTTTATGTGTTTAATTGATTTGTATTTTCACTTATACTGTAAAGATAAGTTTTCAACATTGTAAATTATAAAAGGCTAGCGCTGAGGATTAAAATTATTCTTATAATACAATAGGGTGAGCTGCTGCTTGGTATAAGAAAGGGACGTGCCTTAAAAAGTGTAAAATATGAAACTACCTGCTCTGCTCCACAGACCAAATAAGTATATATATATATATATATATGCTAATAAATATTGTGCTTAAAGTGCTAGTGCTTAACTAAATATGCGTAAAAATTACCAATCAATATGCATAAATAACAAACATGAATAAAATTCAATAATGTGAACTGTTGTCTTCTTCTTGTGCTCAAAAAAACTATAAACAGTGACAGTCTTTGTGCATAAACATAAGTCCAAAGTGCTGCGTGCTCATATAAAAAGTGCTGGTGCTCTCTGTACACGAGTAGGTGCTCCCCTCTTGGTTCCCTACTCACCAGAAGCCAAATAATTTCCTTTGGAGATAAATGCCTTATTGGACCAACAATTCAGCAGCTTTAAAGATGTATTGTAGATCACAACATCCAGGTGATGCTCAAAAAAGAAAGAGATGCTGGCATCGTGAAGTATGTAAAAACTTTATTCGATGGACACAATACAGGTTACACTTACAATTTAGCAGAGATTCAAACGCCTGAAAACCATCCCACGGGTCGCCACTGAGATGGCTGTACTCACTCCCGTGTCCCCGTAATCCGGAAGTTGGATGCAGTCGGGCGTAGTATATACTCGGACGAACAGCTTGACGCGTTTCGCTCCTCACACAGAGCGTTATCAAAAGCCTCCTCACTCCTTTGCTCCTCACACAGAGCGTTATCAAAAGGCTTTTGATAACGCTCTTTGTGAGGAGCGAAACGCGTCAAGCTGTTCGTCCGAGTATATACTACGCCTGACTGCATCCAACTTCCGGATTACGGGGACACGGGGAGTGAGTACAGCCATCTCAGTGGCGACCCGTGGGATGGTTTTCAGGCGTTTGAATCTCTGCTAAATTGTAAGTGTAACCTGTATTGTGTGCATCGAATAAAGTTTTTACATACTTCACGATGCCAGCATCTCTTTCTTTTTTGAGCATCACCTGGATGTTGTGATCTACAATACATCTTTAAAGCTGCTGAATTGTTGGTCCAATAAGGCATTTATCTCCAAAGGAAATTCTGAAAGCGCTTTATTATTTGGCTTCTGGTGAGTAGTGGACCAAGAGGGGAGCACCTACTCGTGTACAGAGAGCACCAGCACTTTTTATATGAGCACGCAGCACTTTGGACTTATGTTTATGCACAAAGACTGTCACTGTTTATAGTTTTTTTGAGCACAAGAAGAAGACAACAGTTCACATTATTGAATTTTATTCACGTTTGTTATTTATGCATATTGATTGGTAATTTTTACGCATATTTAGTTAAGCACTAGCACTTTAAGCACAATATTTATTAGCATATATATATATATATATATACTTATTTGGTCTGTGGAGCAGCGCAGGTAGTTTCATATTTTACAAGTTTTCAACATTGTTCACATACATTAAGTTAATTGTTTTTCTGCGGCAAGCGCTGTATATAGCCTAGGCTATTCTTCTATCATCCATTTTAAATCTACAGCTGCTGCCACACACTATATATTTTTATATTTATATCTCACTAATTACACACATTTTTATATTTTTATCTTATATTCAACAAAACCTTTTCCGAGGCGCGGGGAGATACACTAGTATAGTGTTATCTTTTTTTCTATATACATTCTAAATACTAGTAGCACCCAAGCACCTTTGCTGTGTTTATTATAGGATCCACGGATAACACTTCCCTTTAGGGAAAGAATCAAAAGTTGCCATGAAGTAAAAGTTGCCGTTGAAATGAACAGGGACCCAATCTAGCTGTATAATGCATCTATTTTTCATGTTTACTTTGGTGGCACCAGGTGTACCAACCTATTAAATATATGAGCTTGTTCATTTTGGAGGCTAGATTCTCTGGTTATCAACTTTTCCCCAGGTAAAAGATATTAATGAAAGATTTCATCAGGCCTTCAAAAGATAAAATGTAATAGTAAAAGGCCCCTTTCACATGCTTGTCCATTTTTCATCCACCCGTTGACGGATATAAAACAGACATCAATGCATCTCTATGGAAAAACGGATGTAAATGGATGATCATCCATTTACATTCGTGTACATCCGTTTATGTCAACATCCTTTTTTGGAACGGATCAAAGCCCTATATTTCTTCTGTTAAAAAGTTGAAAAACTTCGGATGAAAAACGGTCAGTTTTTGCATGATAAAATGGCTCCAGGACTCCAAGTGGTTGAGGACTCTAGCTGGAGGTTGTAAAAAACGGATGATAAACTGATGAAAACTTCATTTGTTTTTCTTTAAAAAAACGTGACTGAATTGATCAAACGAACAGTCTGCATGTGTGAAAGGGGTCTAAGACTGTTGGGTCTTCTTTGTAGGCACAAACATGTGGTACCTTCACTCATTGGATCATCTTGTTTTTACAGTTATACCTAAAGTGTATGTAAACACAAATTATAAATCTGTGTAAATAGCTCATATTTTGCCTTGTGAATGTAGTTGTACAAATTTTTGTGTTTGTGTAAGTAAATGTTCAATGAATACTTGTTGTCCCTGCCAGCTGCTGCTCTCTCTAAAGCATTCTTTAAAGTGTTTGCAAACCTCAGACATGAAATATGAACAAAGCATATCCCTCTATAATGTGTACTTGTCTCTATTAAGAGCACTAAGTCTCATTAATTTCTGTCTGCTGCTTCGTTTCTTTGCCAACAGCATGAATCACTTCTGACAAGCTTTCCTCACACCAAGATTTAAAATGGTGACAGGAGAGGGAGCTCTAGCTAATTGACAGCCTCAGCTCTGTTCCTGTGTGCTGTGTGAAAGGGGGTGTGTTCCTTCCCTCCAATCAGCTCTCAGAGCTCTCCAAACTGAGCTCTGCAGAGTGTAGTTTTAGCTCTCTGCCCCCCTCTTTTCTGACAGCTCAGACAATCTTAATAAATTCTGGACTTTGAACAGCTGTAAAGAAGAGAAGGCTGCAGATAGGTAGGTACAACTTATGCAGGAGGATTTGTGTCATCTCTGTGTATCACCTGACACCACTCACTTCACTAATTATATGTAACGCTTACAACTTTAATAGGATGGCCACAAACCCCCAATGCTGCAAGAACTTTGTCATCCTCCATATATGAACTACTTTCTTCCAATCCACTGCAGCGAATGCCCCGGCTGGATGATTGACAACTGCTCTGGACATTTAGCAGACTTCCTGTTACTGCCACATTTAAAGGACAGTTTGGCCTGTTACAGGAAGTACAAAAATAACAGATCTACTGTCCAATAATAAGAGGGGAACATTCGTATTTGGGAAAAAAATCTCACAATCTATTTTGATTAAATCGAAAGATTTAGCTGGAGTTGGATCATTTGGGGTGTTGGGGCACAATTTCTTATTTAGTGTTTTTTTTTTCTTTTTGCCACAACCTAACCTTCCTAATTCTCTAAAAGAGACCACAGGTTGAAAAAACATAACATTTCTACATAACATAGAAAAATAGCTGGGTAACATTTGTAATTCAGTAATACTTTGGGAAGACAACTCATTCTGACAGAAAATGTTGTAGTTCCATTTCAGCTTTGTTATGTATACAGTACAATGGCAGATCATCAATGTGTGCAGAGTGTTCACTGCAAACGGGCCCCCGAGTGCATTGAAAATTAATGAACAGGAGACAGAGGCTCCTGTTCATTCATAAACTGAAGTGGCGGGAGAGACAGCTGACAGCAGCTTCTCCTCCTCTATCTCCCATGGCTGTCAGCTGAAAAGTCATGCAGGGAGATTGGTGCTCACAGCTGTCTCTCCCGCCACTTCAGTTTATGAATGAACAGGAGCCTCTGTCTCCTGTTCATTCATTTTCAATGCTGAGGCTGCTGAGAAAGGAACTGGGGAATGCCTGTTTTCAGTCTCTTTCACTGTCCCCTTGACCTCCCCCGGTCAAGGGTCAGTTTGAATAACCCCCCTCCACCCAATGATTTGGAGGGGTGGCCCAATACTTTTGGCAATATAGTGTGGATCAGCACGTTTGGGGTGGAGGAACTTAACTGGCCTGCACAGAGTCCTAACCTCAACCCGATAGAACCAGAACCTTTAAAAAAATGTTGGCAATGACAGCTTCTGTATTTCTAACCTGAGATCCCATTTAATTTAATTAATTTAATTTAAATTTACAGAGAAAAGCACAGTACTTCTTTTAACTTCTCACCACACTTATAAAGACATTCTTTCTTTTAAAGGGTCAGGCATGTACCAAAGAGTAATGTGACACAGAACCAAAATGATACAGTGTCCTTTTATCAGCCAAATGAAGCCATCTTTCAACGGCATTTGTCTACTGGGCCTGAAGAAGATGAATACACAGTTCTTAATCTGGCTGTGGCTGTAAGTAAAAACAATTAAAGGAGAGCAATAGGCAAAACTTTTTTTTTCCATTTTGGACAGAGTAAACGAGGGTTATAACTTTTGACAATTATTTGCCATCTGTGTCCAATTGGGGAGATTTACCTTCACTTCCTATCCCATAGCCCAAAAAATCCCTTGGGGCCCCTTGGTCATCAGAACTATTGTCCCCATTGTAAGATTTCCCCTTTATTACTTTTCTGGGGGCAACACAAAATTTGGGATTTTCTTTAACTTTCGCTTTCAATGATAATGCTAATGCTAAACAGGACAATATAGATGATGAATCTCCCTAACGTGATGGAGATTCATCTCATCTCCCAACCTGACAGGTGTTCTAATTCGTCTCCACTCTGTCCAAAACTAACAAAAAAAAAAAAAAAATGTTTTACCTTTAGTTATACTTTAGGTTACCAATGTAAGATGTCATATACAACAAATTTAGGAGTTGTTCAACAATTCAGATAGAGGTAATACTACAAGCAGTACAGGCATAATCCTATGGAAAAAACACTCATTTTAACATTAACTTTAGAAAACAACTTTCTTCTCTTGTGAAGTTAGCTCAAACACAAGGAATTATGGGGTTGATTTACTAAAACTGGAGAGTGCAAAATCTGGTGCAGCTGTGCATAGTAGCCAGTCAATTTTTAACTTTAGCTTGTTCAATTAAGTTTTGACAAAAAAAAAAACATGGAATCTGATTGGTTTCTATGCAGAGCTGCCCTAGATTTTGTACTCTCCAATTTTAGTAAACTAACTCCTTTGTTATGGTGGTTTTTCGGTGAGCTTCATTCAACTAGAATAATATTTACTGTATATTCAGTAATGAGTTCATCATTCAGAGTTCTTCATGGCACCCAGTCAGAATCTTGAATTCTCATTTGTGCTGCACCAATTAACACTTGAAAATTAAAAAAAAAAAAAATTTGATAAATAAGACTAATTCCCGGTTCACACATATGCGTTCACAGACAGTTTGTATGGCTGAATTCGCACCGCAATCGAAGTGAACACGCACAGGACCCTTTTTTTGGTCCGCAGCAGAATCGTATCGCATGGTGGTTCACACCAGTGTGATCCGACTCCTGTGCGAACTTTCAGATCGCACTGCAACATGCGATCTGATCTGGGGGTGTTGTTAACTTTGAATTGACACCCCTAATGTATCGCATACGTGTGAACTGCCTGTGCTGCCGATGCGATGTGGGAACACGCAGTAGATTCGCAGTGTTCCCGCATCGCACTAATGTGAACCGGGACTAATAGTAAAACATTTTTTGCATAAGTATACTTAGAATTTGGCCATTTGTGCTCACTACCATTATTGCATTTAAAATGTTAAAGTTATTTTTGAATAAGTAAAATGAAACATCAAGTATATAAAAGGTAACGCAGAAAATTTTACAACATGTAACAAGTTAGGTATGGATATGCAACGTACATAGAGTCCTAACCTGAAACAAAGTATCACCTGATACCTGATACACGCTCATCAGGCCACATGTGTGGCTATCTCTCATCGGTTTCTCGAATCACTGAACCTGGGAGTGGAAGGGTCCTGAACGGGACCACTCAGACTGATGCGTTTCGAAGGACTGGCCTACTTCTTCATATTTTGAAATAAATCTGTTGGATAATGCTCTAGGCCAGTGCGCCGTCTTTTATTTTTCTATTCTCACAGCACTGTCAGGATGACACCAGTCCTAGAGGGCAGCAAGGCATCTATGAGATTATTCACGATTTGAGCAGGCACCTGTGACACTACACAGTCGGCTGACTCTAGCGCAGGAATGTGTTGTTCTTTTCTGTTGGTGTTGTGCCTCAAGACAGCCCGTCATCCCCTCCAGTGCATCTTTACTCCCCCTCTACCCTTCCCACAGGCCCCCTGCTATATTAATTGTATCTTTTAAATATACTTACCTTTCAGGCCATTTGCGTAACACTCAGGGTTCTCTTCCTTTTTTCCTGATGGTGGGTGGTCCTTGACAATAAATAGAATGGAGCTGACATGATTACATCAATGCCACTCACCTAATAAATATTGTGAATGTAAGCTGAGGTTATGGCTCCTCAGAGGGCAGGTCCATGACACCCTGCATTCACAGTATATCCCAAGTCAGAATCATTCAACCCAGAAGACTGAGGGCATCTAGTAGTAGAATGGAATTACTGTGGGGACAGCACTGGATTGGTGGTGAGTACTGCAGTCAGAGCTTCTTTTTTATGTGACCCCTGGTGGGGGACTATGGCAGGGTTTTTTTTTTTTTTAAACTTCCACAGAGTAAGGCTTTAAATTAAGTCCGTTTGGTAAATCAACCCTAGCCATACTTTATTTAGACTAAATTCACACTTGCAAATGTGCCCAACAACAATTACATGTGAGAACCCCATACAGGGTTCCCAATGATAAGCTGTGGGAGGCAGCCCGACTGAAGTAAAATGTAATATTTTCCATTTTTTTTGTTTGAATTTCTACACCTAACGCATACATCCATTTCTACTATAAAATTATTCAATAAATGAATTACCTTTTACTGATCATTATCTTTTTACTGACCACCTACTATTATTTGTGTACACCAGGCTGCCCCAGACATGTTTAAAGGAATAGAGGGATTAATAAACACTTTCATAAAGTCTTCCAATTCATCATTGTTTCAAGTCAGAAGTGTGAAAGAGTTACTGTGGGGCTACAAAGATCCATTCTTGGACAAAATACCATTCCTACAAGATAAAACTACTGGAGTATTTTATCCGGTAAGTATAGAACTACTATATCACTGGGCATCAAAAATTATGATAAAGCTGTACAAGGCTCTTGATGCAAGTTTAACCTTTATAACATATTTATTTGTGGTTCCACAGACCATTGATTCTATGTTCACTTCATATTTCCTCTTTTGTAAAACCAAGCAGATTCAAGTAATTTATAAAACAAACACAGGTCAATTTTTAAAGCTTACATATTACTGTTTCTATCAAAACTGTTATCACCTTTGCCCTGAGCTCTGTTTACACCTATGAAGGTGTGATGGTGCATGTGTTTTTGTGCTTTTTTGAGAGTCACATTTAGCACAGCCTATTCATTTTAGTGGGCTGCCCTATGCAAGAAAACTGATTTTGGTAGGATCATCATATTAGCAATGTTTGTTGGGGTGCCATTAGGAATTCTTGACTCCACTACACCTGCAAAAACAATGCTTTATAACACTGCAGAAAAATGCACAGTTTCGTGTGCGTTCCTGCATTGCGCACATGAACCTAGCCTAAGGCTGGGTTTACACTATCTATGGTGCGGCTCACAGCAGGGGATCCAGGGTGTCCCCATTCACCGTTTCAGGTCTGAATTAGGTCCGAATTTTTGCCTGAATTCAGACCTGAAATGGAGCCAAAGACTGCAGTGCGCCCTGTGGCAGCCCCAGAGATGTGTGAACCATCTCCATTGAGAGCCGGTCACACTCTCCTGTCATGCGATTTGGATTTGAATTCACATAAGTGTGAACCCAGCTCTAGACACCAGTCTAACATCATTCTTTAGCTGAATGCATTAAATACCATGCTAGTTGGACTTCACAAAAAAATATGTAATACATCATTTGTGCAACAGAACGGCAAAAAGTAATGACTGTAATGCTGGGTGTGATAGTCTTATACAGTTTTTTTTAGGTCTGCTCTAAGAACGTGGGCAGCTCCAAAGCAAGTATATACTTCCTATTAGCTTACTCTTCTTATCTTCTATGTAACTCAGGTTCAGAGCAAGTCCCTTCCTAAACAATAGTGCCACAAAACTTCAAATCCACTCCCTGGTCATCTCTCGCCTCGACTACTGCAACTCCCTTCTCATTGGCTTACCTTTAAATAGGCTATCCCCCCTTCAGTCTGTCGTAAATGCTGCTGCCAGACTCATCCATCTAACAAACCACTCACTGTCTGCTACCCCTCTCTACCAATTCTTCCACTGGCTTCTGTTCACCCAACTAATTAAATGCAAGATACTAACAATAACTTACAAAGCCATCCACATCTCTGCCCCCAGCTACATCAATAACTTAGTCTCAAAATACCAAACCAAACCATTCTCTTCATTTCCTCCAAAGACCTCTTGCTCTCTAGCTTCCTTGTCACTTCCTCCCACGCTCACCTCCAGGACTTCGCCAGAGCTTCCCCCATCCTCTGGAACTCTCTACCCCAGTGTGTCTGACTATCTCTACTCTGTCCACTTTCAGACGATCCCTGAAAACTAATCTCTCCAGAGAAGCCTATCTGGCCCCCACATTTTTTTCTCCATCAGCCTTTCCCCCACAGTTATTACCTCTTGTATCTCTTGACCCTTCTCCTTAGATTGTAAGCTCTAACGAGCAGGGCTCTGATTCCAACTGTTTTCAATTTTATTGTAATTGTACCGTCTGCCGTTATGTTGTAAAGCGATGTGTAAACTATATTGGCGCTATATAAATCCTGTATAATCCTAAAAATAATATTTTGACAAGCAGTGTGACAAAGCAGGGATGGGTTTTGTATTGGAATTTAACGTTTTTTTGATTTTTATTGTGTGCTAAGTACCTTACTTAACAAATGTATTGTTATTTAGCTTCAGATTGACAGAGATGTAATCAATGGTCCACTGAAACCTATTGTTATTTATCTTCAGATTGACAGAGCTGTAATCAATGGTCCACTGTAAAGCTAATTAGAGGTGCTTGTCTATTATAGTAATTTAAGTTTATTGTAAACCCTTACAATTAACTTATTTTATTTGCTCCCTTTTAGACTGTTAGATATACCATTTAAAGTGTTTCGTTATATTTATCTGATGCACGCAAAAAAAAAATACCCGTTGATTCTACCGGAAATTCTGCATCATTATCAATTAGCATTGTTTCCATTTCTTTCTAAGGATTACAGAACACCTTCTCCTATGGTATGGGAAAAATTAGATGGGGAGGTGCTCTGTAGTCCTAAACCCCTTCCTGTTCTAGAGTAACAACATTGCTCAAAATTTTTGTTTCTGGGTGTATCTACACTTTAAGCTGACCGGCCAAACTGTACTGAGTGCGTGGCTGTTTGAGATTAATCTGGCCATGAACAGATCGAATGTTCCATAGAAAACTTCTTTATTACTTCCTGCTCCATCCTGAAATTTAGTATTTTAGAGGAAAAACCATTACAGGAAAGTACTTCACCAGCTGACCTCGTTACCACACACCCAACACCTGCCCTCCCCCTCCAGGAAATTACTCCCACCCACCTCATCAGTTACATGTTTTTCCAATATAGACATTGTCAGCGAGCTTCTCCCTTCATACACAGCCATAGATAGTTTTGTACTTTCTTATTGCATAAGATCCTGTGCAGGAGCTTAGTGATCACATAACTGTGTGCCTATGTGGAGCACAGCTGCATTATTGAAAACAGGAAAAATGTCTCCCTGGAAGCCTGTAAAGCTATACTCTATACAACCTGATTATGCAATCTCATTTTGATCTACCCTTAACTATGCAGTGCAAAGGCCTGCCTGATTGAATAGATAGGTGTGTCTTCCTATTATATCGTTTTGGCAAATCTAAAGGCAGCTCCACCAAACACAGAACCAAATACACATTTTTCCACGTGAAAAAATGCGTTTCAAACACAGCAAAATGCGCAGTATAAAAAGTGCAAACGGCAACATGTCAAAATGTACCATGAGCTACTTTGCCCCATGTAAACCAGCCCAATGAAATCAATGGGCTGCCCTGTGTGTTGCGGGAAACATGGGCCAAAAAATGAGTGCTCCCACTACGCTAGGTGCGAATAGGGTCTGCATGTGAAATTGGGGTGTTTACCAAGAACACTGAGACTCCTTTGAGACTCCTTTGGAATAGGATGATACACTTGAACAATCCATTCAATTCGTATCAAATCAGGCAGGCCCTTGCACTACATAGCTGATGGTAGATCCAAAAGAGATTACACAATCAGATTGTAATGTGTATGGTCACCTTAAGAGAAGAAGTAGGAAAGTGGGTGGAAATAAAACAAGAGGTGATGTAGTAAAGAGGGAGGTGTGGTGCAGGGTGGTAATACATGCCTATTCTGTGATGCACTAAGGCAGTGCAAGATGGGATATGATCTACAGGAAGTGATGGAAGCAGAAAGCATTTTTTAAAATTTCAAACAAAAACTTGAAAATTCAAAGAGTCTATGAATGAGGTAAGTGAGAGATAAACACATTGGGAGGCTTGGGCAGAGAGGACATTAGAAAAGGCTTCTATTTATTATGAAAAGTGAAATTCTGCCTGAAAAGGTGAAGTATTCCTATTATTAAATAGGTGGTGTATAGGCTTGTAATGCAAATTGTAATTTACAATGGAAAATAATTTTTTAGTGTGTTAGTTTTTGTCTTCTAAAAATGGCAACGATTGCTTTTATATTTGAACTAACTATAATTCCTTACCTGCAGTACAATGGAACAATGGACGGGCCTTACACAGTATATAATGGCAAGGGAGATATCAAGAGAGTATCCCTAATTACCAAATATAAAGGAGAAAGGTAAATATTGTAATATTCTTCGCAAGATCTGTAACATTTTGTGAAGTCTAATGAACAACTACATTGTAGACTGTTACAAGACTCAAAAAGAAAGGCATCTAAAGTTATTATAAACTTTTTTTTTTTTTGTAATAATAAACATGTTATACTCACCTCCTCTGTGCAATGGTTTTGCACAGAGGACCCCCGATCCTCTTATTCTGGTTTCCCTTGCTAATGCTCTTGTCTCCTCCTCTTTGGCGAGTGTCCACCACAGTAAGCCGCTTCTTACAGGGGCACTTGTGTGGGCTCAATCCCAAGCCTCGTTTCCTGCATCTATAGACACATACAGTGGGGTTCGACACAGACATTGGGGTTCAGCCCCCCGGTACCTCATCATAAAGATTTAATTGATAGCAGCAGGAGCCGCTGCTCTTGGGCACAGTGCTGGATCGAGATCTGGCTCAGGTAAGTGCAGGGGAGGGGTGGGATCTGGCTCCCGCTGCTATCAATCTATCCAATGAAGACGCAAGACAGCAGCTCAAACTGCTGGGCTCGTGCTCGTTGCTGGAACGTTTGGGTTCAGGTAAGAATAATCGGGGGTTTGGGGGGCAGCTGCAACCATAGAATGCATTAGGGTGAAAAACCTTGAGACTTTACAACTCCTTTAAAGCCGTAAGGTTTTTTTTTTTAATCTTAATGCATTCTCTGCAGTAAGGTAAAAAAGGGAAATGGCTCGATTTCCTCATTCACACACTCAATGTGGATGGTCAAATCATTCCGCTGAGTTATTGTATTCTGACAGTCGGGGGGGCTTTCCCGCAGTCAAAACACAATGATCAGTGTTGCTGACTAAAGTGGTGACACTGATCATTTGGGAAAAACCTGACAAAAGACCTAACAGGTTGGTTGTATAGAAGTCAATCGGATATCTGTACAACCAGCCTGCTCATACATGGATCGAAATTTGGCAAGTTAAGCATGGACCGGAAGAATTTTAATAGATGTATAGGCAGGCTGGATGTATGGTTGCCCTTAGTCTGTTCATCTTGTAGACAGACAGCAGCCTCTTTCCTGGAGAAATTTTGTTTTTATATACAAACCATACATATATACAGTGTAAATACATAATAATTTTAACCATGCCAATGTAATGCACATAATGTTAACTAACAAGGTTTGCTTACATAGACTTTATTTACATTTTCCCCATATTTGTTCAAGTTGCAAATCACACTAAAATGAATGTTTCTCTTTCAGTACTCTCTCATACTGGGGGGATGACTACTGTGACATGATAAATGGTACAGGTGTGTATATGTTGAATGCTGGCTGTAATGTGAATAACAAAATAGAATCTAATGTAAAATATGGGTCCGATATGTTTTAAAGTTTTTTTGGAGCAGAAGGGAAAAGGTGTAGATATACAGTAAATAAAGGGAAACAGGCATATAGTATAGTAAAACTTTTAGAGAAGGGTGGAAGAGAGTACTAGCAGCACTATTACAGCAGAAGGAAACTGTGGTACTAACCAAGCCATGTACATGTTAGCAATTTGCCAACATTAAACACTTTTGAACATTGTAGCTCCAGCCAAAAGAAAATGAATATCCTCTGATAAAATAACAAAATCAACCTTAGCTGCAATGTTTAGCTTAAACTGAACATTGCAAAGATTTACCCAGTACAACTTTTTTCTGCCATTAAGTGGCCTCAGTTTGATGGCATTATTGAACCCCCTAGTCTAAACCCAGGCCATCCTGCACCTACCCCAGCTTGCTAACAAGCAGTGAAAGGAAAAACAGCGCAGTGATAAGATCACATCTCTGTTACACTGCTCTCTCTACATTTCATACATGTTTCTTATAATTTTGAGAGTATAGGTAATCTGACAAATGATTAACCACTTTACGACCGCTCACTGTGCCTCTACTGCGGCACAGTGGCTCGTTATCGTCCAGCGACGTAGACCTACGTCGCTGGACTCCTCCCCCTGTCGGCGGCGCTCGCGCGCCGCCGGAGGCGCGCTCCCGCTGTTTTCAGTCACAGCGGGAGTCGAGCCAGGGGAGGAGCGGCGGCGATCGCCGCTGCTCTTCCCCGATCGTCGGGGAATCTAGTTTGGAGATCCGCCCGCTTGTGTAAACAGTGACAGGGAGTGACAGATCGGAGTGTTCAGCATAGCTGGACATCCGATCTGTCCCTGACTCACTCAGTCACCTCCCCCCCCACATGTCAGTAAGCACCAGGCATACATTAACCCCTCCCTCTCCAATAAAATTAACCCCTTCCCTGCCAGTGTCATTTTTACAGTAACAGTGCATATATATAGCACTGATTACTGCAGTAATGTCACTGGTAACCCCAAAAGTGTCAAAAATGTCAGTCAAGGGTCCGATCTGTCCGCCGCAATGTTGCAGTCCCGCAAAAAAATCGCAGATCGCCGCCATTACTCGTTAAAAAAAAAACAGGTTAATGTGTTTCTCGGCTGACCTGTTTGCACTAGGTATATGTGACAGACTGAATTCATTTATGTCCATTGAGCAATTTATCGCTCGAAATTCGATCATTACATGATGGCACGATCGTCTGCTCTCAGGGCCGATTTTTCATTTTTCTAAATTGAGTTTGCCCGATATTTCGGCTAGTGTATGGCCAGTATAACTGTGCCTTCTGGAGGAGCTAGATGCAATTCATCTCACTTGGCTTCAGATCACTTGCCCACATTCCAGGTGTAGCCTTTCTGAGTTGCACAGCAAGGGAAGCTAAAAAACATATCTTCCCTGGATGTGTTCAGGAACCCAGGGAGTTGTGGGAAATGGAAATAAAGGGGCCTGCACCTGTATCTGAACATAGTGAGTATATAAGCACTCAATTACAGCACATGAACAGATTGGATTCTTGAAGTGCTACTTGCTTTCAAACTCCAGCCCTGCTATACAGGGACTGCGAGAGTATAACAGCTCAAATTAAGATACCTACTTATACAGATACAGCAGATAAATACTTACACTGCCTGCATTGAAAGGATACAAATAATGATGCGTTAACAATTGCAGAGCTGTACTGTATGTATTTGTGCCTATAATTTAGCCTTAATTCATGCAGAGATCTTCTGATAGGCTGGGAAATCTTTGCGATCATTTAAAGATTGTTCACTTTTCTCCATAAGATAAATGAAAAGTCTTTTACACAACAAGTATTGTACCATACAAATCAGCTTACTGATTGTTCAGTAAAAAAGTATTCTGGCTGGTTTGGTTGGCATATAGTTTGAGTAAAGGTGTGCAGAACTCTTACCTCTCATTGTTGTTAATTAGAGAACTGCCTGTTTATGGCCACAGCCCTGAAGCTTTGAAACAGAACAAAATGAATCCCACCTAGTTACGTAACTGTAGGCTATTAAATAGTTTTGACCGCAAATTGAACATGATAATTTTTTGTATAACAGATGCAGCTTCATTTCCTCCATTCGTCGACAAAAAAGAAATGTTATATTTCTTTTCCTCTGAAATCTGCAGGTAAGTTTAAAAATAAAAAAAATGTATATATATAAACAGTATATATATATATATATATATATATATATATATATATAAGGATTAGCTGTTCTGAAATATATCTCCTTCATTTTAGCCATCATTTAGGTAAAGAACAAAATGCTAATTTAAAAATTTGTATTAATGTGCATAAAGAAGCCAAGGAAAGATGGAAAAATCTCCAAAAGGCATCAAATTACAGATTCAACATTATTATAATATGTCAACAAAAGTTCGATTTTATTTCCATCATTTACACTTTCAAAATAACAGAAAACAAAAAAAATGGTGTCTGCAAAAGTTTGGGCACCCTGCAGAGTTAATATCTTGTACTGCCCCCTTTGGCAAGTATCACAGCTTGTAAACGCTTTTTGTAGCCAGCCAAGAGTCTTTCAATTCTTGTTTGAGGTATCTTTGCCCATTCTTCCTTACAAAAGTCTTCCAGTTCTTTAAGATTTCTGGTCTGTCTGTCACGTACTGCTCTTTTAAGGTCTATCCATAGATTTTCAATTATGTTGAGGTCAGGAGATTGTGAAGGCCATGGCAAAACTTTCAGTTTATGCCTCTTGATGTAATCCCCCGTGGATTTTGAGGTGTGTTTAGGATCATTATCCATTTGTAGAAGCCATCCTCTCTTTAACTTCAGCTTTTTCACAGATGGCATCAAGTTACCATCCAAAATTTGCTTAAATTTTATTGAATCAATTTTTCCTTCTACTCATGAGATGTTCCCTGTGCCACTGGCTGCAATACAACCCCAAAGCATGATTGATCCACCCCTATGCTTAA
Source organism: Pelophylax lessonae (assembly GCF_965119305.1). NCBI lineage: Eukaryota > Metazoa > Chordata > Amphibia > Anura > Ranidae > Pelophylax > Pelophylax lessonae. Next base: position 186,830,665 of record NC_138771.1, on the reverse strand, counting down.
CAGTTGGACAGAGGTTCTTTTCATTAAATTCTGTGCCCCTTCTTCTCCAAACGTACCTTTGCTCATTCCGGCCAAAAAGTGCAAAAGTGCATCAGGCTTGTCTATATGTTAATTTGCAAAGGTCAAACGCTGATTTTTGTGGTGAGGACATAGAAGAGGTTTTCTTCTTCTGTCTGATATTTTTGTTGGTCTTCCAGATCTTGCTTTAACTTCCACTGTTCCTGATGACTGCCATTTCTTAATTACATTCCAAACAGAGGATATTGACATCTGAAAACGCTTTGCTATCTTCTTATAGCCTTCTCCAGCTTTGTAAGCGTCAACTATTTTCAGTTTTCTAGACCAGTGGTTCTCAAATCCGGTCCTCGGGACCCACCAACAGGCCAGGTTTGCAAGATAACTAAATTACATCACAGGTGATCTCATTTGCTTCTCAGTGATTGCAGTATTCTAGTCTGCATCCCCCAAGGTAATACTTAAAATCTGGCCTGTTAGTGGGTCCCGAGGACCGGATTTGAGAACCACTGTTCTAGACAACTGCTTAGAAAATCCCATGGTGCTGATTGTTGGGGCAAGGTCAGATGAGTCTGGGCATTTAAAACCTTTGAGATTGACATCACCTGGTCTTCCCAGATGATGATAGAGAACAATCCATGACACTGGCAGGTCTCAGCCTTGCAAAGGGGGCAGTGCATGCTATAAATTCTGCAGGGTGCCCAAACTTTTGCAGACGCCATTTTTTTGTTTTCTGTAATTTTGAAAGTGTCAATGATGGAAATAAAATCTAACTTTTGTTGACATATTATAAGAATTTCTAATCTGTAATTTGATGCCTTTTGGAGATTTTTCCATTTTTCCTTCCTTGGCTTCTTTATGCACATTAATACAAATTTTTACCTGGGGTGCCCATACTTCCGATCTCCACTGTAAACTTTCTCAAATCTATAGTAAATCAACCCCTTTAAAGTATATTACCAAGGATAATACCAATAAAGTTGTTCTAGTTGCCAAATAAAAGTTGAATAGAGAGAATCTGGAGAAGACGGTGTAATGTGTTTGTTTTGCTTCGTACCCTTTTTTTATTTATTTCACCTTTGTCCAGATGTCTGTCTTATTTTGAACTTCCTATTTTAAACTGTTATAAACTGGAGAAAAGTGTAGAGGCAAAATGTAGTTGGGTCCAGCACAATAAAACCAATTAATAAAACAAGTGACTAAATGGGTCACGTGACCGCGCCTAGGTAAATAAGTGCAAATTATATTAAGTTAATTAAAAAATATATATTATACTTAAATTCTAATTATTTTCGAGCTGCTAGTCTTAAAACAACATGTGTTAGTGAATATTTAAACAAAGGAAGACAGCGCTCATGTAACTGACTTGCCTGAGTCGGTAGGAAAGATGTGTAGGAGCATATTTGGGGCCTGTGCTGACAGGCTTTTATTAGTGTCAAAACTACTTCTCTCCCCATGCAAATCAATAAAGCCACAAAAGCAGCTTGGAGCAGGTAGATACAGCTTAGAAGAAGGTCAACTACGGGTCAAATGCACCTATCAATGAACCCTGAATGTTCTCAGAAGCATTTCAAACTGATGTCAACTGCTACAGAAATGCACCAAAAACCAAGCTGTATTTGCCTGTAGGCTTTTTCTCAAAGCTTGTCGACATAGACCTTTAAATGAATTATTTCACTAGGTAATTGGTTTTATTGTATTTAAACAAAGGAAGACAGCGCTCAAAATTTGTGCTCAAAAACAGTGACTAATAGTCAAAAATCTATGCATATATAAATAACAGTGCAAATATTGATGAATACCACATTCAAATAAAGTGACAGTGCACAGTGCAATACCGCAATTCAAATAAAGTGACAGTGCATGAACACTCTGTATATAATTAATAAAAATGCAAATGCAATATATGCAGCAAAAACAGTTCGGTGACTTTAAAGTGCTCAGTGTTCAAAAAGGAGTGCTTCCTATTGCCGAGACGGAAAGGAGGAAAGGTAAATCCATCACCAGATGCTCTACACACTTACCGGATGGCCCCTTGGGGTCTAGCATTGGTAAGTGGTATGCTGTATGCAGGATCCCAGTATGGATGGAATGCCGTCCCCAGCTCGTGTATTAATCTGTCCGCTTAAAAGGACTGGTAGACTCTTCCTCCAATGCCTCTCCTCAGACCACACTGTTGTTGTAGGGTTCACACTATGAGCAGAACACATATGACGGTTGCCGGCGCACAGACTGTAGGGGGGCCCTCCAATTCTAGAGATCATGCTGTTGCAGGGTTCACTTCACATGATGAGCAGAACATATATGACGGTTGCAGGCAGACAGACTGTAGGTGGGCCTCCAATTATAAAGATCCTGGAAGAGAACATGGAGTTGAATGGGGCCAAAAGGAGCTCATTTTGGTCCCATTCAACTCCATGTTCTCTTCCAGGATCTTTATAATTGGAGGCCCACCTACAGTCTGTCCGCCTGCAACTGTCATATATGTTCTGCTCATCATGTGAAGTGAACCCTGCAACAACAGGATCTATAGAATTGGAGGGCCCCCCTACAGTCTGTTCGCCGGCAACCGTCATATGTGTTCTGCTCATAGTGTGAACCCTACAACAACAGTGTGGTCTGAGGAGAGGCATTGGAGGAAGAGTCTACCAGTCCTTTTAAGCAGACAGATTAATTCACGAGCTGGGGCCGGCATTCCATCCATACTGGGATCCTGCATACAGCATACCACTTACCAATGCTAGACCCCAAGGGGCCATCCGATAAGTCTGTAGAGCATCTGGTGGTGGATTTCCCTTTCCTCCTTTCCATCTTGGCATAAGGAAGCACTCCTTTTTGAACACTGAGCACTTTAAAGTCACCAAACTGTTTTTGCTGCATATATTGCATTTGCATTTTTGCACATAAGGACTATCATTTTTGTCATATATGCAATTTTATTAATTATATACAGAGTGTTCATGCACTGTCACTTTATTTGAATTGCGGTATTGCACTGTGCACTGTCACTTTATTTGAATGTGGTATTCATCAATATTTACACTGTTATTTATATATGCATAGATTTTTGACTATTAGTCACTGTTTTTGAGCACAAATTTTGAGCGCTGTCTTCCTTTGTTTAAATACAATAAAACCAATTACCTAGTGAAATAATTCATTTAAAGGTCTATGTCGACAAGCTTTGAGAAAAAGCCTACAGGCAAATACAGCTTGGTTTTTGGTGCATTTCTGTAGCAGTTGACATCAGTTTGAAATGCTTCTGAGAACATTCAGGGTTCATTCATAGGTGCATTTGACCCGTAGTTGACCTCCTTCTAAGCTGTATCTACCTGCTCCAAGCTGCTTTTGTGGCTTTATTGATTTGCATGGGGAGAGAAGTAGTTTTGACACTAATAAAAGCCTGTCAGCACAGGCCCCAAATATGCTCCTACACATCTTTCCTACCGACTCAGGCAAGTCAGTTACATGAGTGAAAACAAAGGCCATGCTCCACTCCAAATAAATTATCCCCACAGCTGTTCAATCATGGGTGCTCCCAGTCCACCTCTATTGCACACCAATGTTACACAATAAAATAAAGAGCCATAATCTTCTTCGATGATTATTTAGTATAATAAAAAATATCCTGATATACAGGTAGTAGAGTTGGGCTCAGGCGTGTTCAAGTTCCCACGTGCCCAATCTCGGCAGGAAGCAGACACTGCCCTCCGCTAATTACAGGCAGTGAGACATTTCCCAATCTGTGCAACCGGGAAATGTCTCACTGCCTATGATTAGCTGAGTGCAGGGTCGGCTTCCTGGTGGGATCAGGCACGTGGGAACTCGAAAACGCCCAAGCCCGTCTGCCTGGGCGTTGTTTTCTACAAACCCGATTTCAAAAAAGTTGGGACACCATACAAATTGTGAATAAAAACAGAATGCAATGATGTGGAAGTTTCAAATTTCAATATTTTATTCAGAATACAACATAGATGACATATCAAATGTTTAAACTGAGAAAATGTATCATTTTAAGGGAAAAATATGTTGATTTTAAATTTCATGGCATCAACACATCTCAAAAAAGTTGTGACAAGGCCATGTTTACCACTGTGTGACATCCCGTCTTCTTTTTATAACAGTCTGCAAACGTCTTGGGACTGAGGAGACAAGTTGCTCAAGTTAATGAATAGGAATGTTGTCCCATTCTTGTCTAATACAGGCTTCTAGTTGCTCAACTGTCTTAGGTCTTCTTTGTTGCATCTTCCTTTTTATGATGTGCCAAATGTTTTCTATGGGTGAAAGATCTGGACTGAAGGCTGGCCATTTCAGTACACGGATCCTTCTTCTACGCAGCCATGATGTTGTAATTGATGCGGTATGTGGTCTGGCATTGTCATGTTGGAAAATGCAAGGTCTTCTCTTAAAGAGACGACGTCTGGATGGGAACATATGTTGTTCTAGAACTTGGATATATCTTTTAGCATTGATGGTGCCTTTCCAGATGTGTAAGCTGCCCATGCCACATGCACTAATGCAACCCCATACAATCAGAGATGCAGGCTTCTGAACTGAGCGCTGATAACAACTTGGGTTGTCCTTGTCCTCTTTAGTCCGGATGACATGGCGTCCCAGTTTTCCAAAAAGAATTTCAAATTTTGATTCGTCTGACCACAGAACAGTTTTCCACTTTGCCACAGACTATTTTAAATGAGCCTTGGCCCAGAGAAAACTCCTGTGCTTCTGGATCATGTTTAGATATGGCTTCTTTTTTGGCCTATGTAGTTTTAGCCGGCAACGGCAAATGACGCGGTGGATTGTGTTCACCGACAATGTTTTCTGGAATAAAATAAACAGGGGTGACCAGCGCTATGGAATTTTTAAATATGTATATTATGCTTATCACAGAGGTGTCAGCTGCCAACAACCTACCCCGAAGGGTTAAGAAGTGAAATATGTGCAAAGGATTGGTACGGCGCTACCTCATAGGTGATAAAGTGCTCAAAGTGCAATAAAGATAAATATAAATAAATATTTTCTAAAAGGTGTACTGGTAGTGAAATTAATATTGTGACCAGATATCAGCTACCAAAAGAGTGTGCATAAACAAATAAAAGTGCTAGTGTGAAATAAATTCAATTGAGAAGTACCCCGATATAAGTAGTGAATTTTATTGTTAAACAGACATAAACGGTGGATTTTGTTTCTTTGAAAAAAATAATAATAAGTCTGTGCTGTAATATCCTCAGGTGTAGCAACACCAGTGAAAAAAGAAAATAGGTAATTCTTTGGTGCAAGAAATATAAACTCCCACCAAATTAATGAGCAAGTGAATCATTCAGTGAAGAAAATAAAATGAAATGTTCTTAGGTTGCAACCATCCGTGCGCCCACTAGATGTCGCACCTCTCATACAACCTGTAACAGATGAATCCCATGGGACAAATATACCATGGGTCTCTCCGGTGGTTTTTTCTCCCTTAAAGTCTCGAAGACAAAAGGGGGAGAAGGAGGACCTCTTGGTGTAGTACAAACGGCATTTGCAGGAAAGGATAGTAGTAACTTACAGTTGAAGCTGTCTACGATCAGCGCGAAAGGAGACCGGGAAGCTTCCGCGTTCCACGACCCTGTCTCCGACAACCGGAAGTGACGCAATGACGTAGAGACTCCACCCTACGCATTTCGTCAGAGGACGTTTTGGCCACTCCAGCAGACGTCCTCTGATGAAACGCGTAGGGTGGAGTCTCTACGTCATTGCGTCACTTCCGGTTGTCAGAGACAGGGCCGTGGAACGCGAAAGCTTCCCGGTCTCCTTTCGCGCTGATCGTAGACAGCTTTAACTATAAGTTACTACTATCCTTTCCTGCAAATGCCGTTTGTACTACACCAAGAGGTCCTCCTTCTCCCCCTTTTATCTTCGAGACTTTAAGGGAGAAAAAACCACCGGAGAGACCCACGGTATATTTGTCCCACGGGATTCATCTGTTACAGGTTGTATGAGAGGTGCGACATCTAGTGGGCGCACGGATGGTTGCAACCTAAGAACATTTCATTTTATTTTCTTCACTGAATGATTCACTTGCTCATTAATTTGGTGGGAGTTTATATTTCTTGCACCAAAGAATTACCTATTTTCTTTTTTCACTGGTGTTGCTACACCTGAGGATATTACAGCACAGACTTATTATTATTTTTTTCAAAGAAACAAAATCCACCGTTTATGTCTGTTTAACAATAAAATTCACTACTTATATCGGGGTACTTCTCAATTGAATTTATTTCACACTAGCACTTTTATTTGTTTATGCACACTCTTTTGGTAGCTGATATCTGGTCACAATATTAATTTCACTACCAGTACACCTTTTAGAAAATATTTATTTATATTTATCTTTATTGCACTTTGAGCACTTTATCACCTATGAGGTAGCGCCGTACCAATCCTTTGCACATATTTCAATGTTTTCTGGAAGTATTCCTGAGCCATTCCATGTTGTGATTTTCATTACAGTAGCATTCCTGTATGTGATGCAGTGCCGTCTAAGGGCTCGAAGATCATGGGCATCCAGTATGGTTTTCCGGCCTTGACCCTTACGCACAGAGATTGTTCCAGATTCTCTGAATCTTTGGATGATATTATGCACTGTAGATGATGATAACTTCAAACTCTTTGCAATTTTTCTCTGAGAAACTCCTTTCTGATATTGCTCCACTATTTTTTGCCGCAGCATTGGGGGAATTGGTGATCCTCTGCCCATCTTGACTTCTGAGAGACACTGCCACTCTTATGCCTCGTACACACGTTCAGATAATCGGACGACTTATCGTTCGTATTTTGTTGCATGATACTAACATCGAATTCAACAATGCGTACAAACCGTATGATTTTTGTCGTACGATTCGGGAAAAGCTTCCTGGTTTCTTAGCTACTTATCAGATGGCAGCCAGGCTTTTTCCGTGCTATTTTAGTGTTTCTGATCATGCGCGGTCTTTGTCGATCGATTTTTAGCGGACGCATAGTGTACTGATGAAACGATTGTCGTTCGCTAGGCTATCGTACGACAGAAGTTTTCCTGTTTGTCCCTTCGGATTTTGTTGGACCAACTGTTGTGATCGGCTGTCGAAAGCTGTGTACTAACGATCAGATTATCGTGCGATCAGGTCGAAAGCGAGTTTTATCGTACGATTATCGGAACGTGTGTACGGGGCATTAGAGGCTCTTTTTATACCCAATCATGTTGCCAATTGACCTAATAAGTTGCAAATTGGTCCTCCAGCTGTTCCTTATATGTACATTTAACTTTTCCGGCCTCTTATTGCTACCTGTCCCAACTTTTTCGGAATGTGTAGCTCTCATGAAATCCAAAATGAGCCAATATTTGGAATGACATTTCAAAATGTCTCACTTTCAACATTTAATGTGTTATCTATATTATATTGTGAATAAAATACAAGTTTATGAGATTTGTAAATTAGTCCATTCCTTTTTTACGCAAAATTTGTACAGTGTCCGAACTTTTTTGGAATCAGGTTTGTAAGTGTTTTGTTTTGATAGGAAGAAGAAATCAATTTTATGAAATATGAATCAATCACTCATATTAATCAGGATTTTTATTTCTTGGTTACAATGGTTTTGACTTACAAAAGCCAATTAGATTGTTTAATTGCAAGGGAATTTCCCCAGAGTCTATGAATGTGGGAAAAATTTGCTTTGCTAAGAATACCCAATCACATGGAAGGAAAATAAAACACATTTTTTCTTGCACATGATTGGATGATGGCAGAGCTTCACCTCATTCACTAAGATCTGGGAAAAATTCCCTTGGAAAGTGTAACTTCCCTTGCAAAGTGAACAGTATATTTGCCTTTAGTAAATCAACCCCAAATGTCTCCAGTATTTGCACTTGTCCTAAAAAAAAGATGCATAGTAGCCACAAAGGGTCACATTACAACTTATGCATGCTCCTTATCACCTCTTCACCGCCTGTCAAATGCCTATGAAAAGTGATCTCAGCTTGGATCGCTTTTCAGTGGAGCAGCAGTCCTTTCAGTTCTTATCATACAAGATTAGGGTTCAAGATTAAAAGTAACGTACGTACAGGGCCGGACTGGGGATAAAATTCAGCCCTGGAAATAATTTCATACCAGCCCCATAGCATTATTATACTGACCCAACAGCATAACGCCATTATTCTTTTGTTCATAAAAGTGAAAACCATGCATTTTTTTAGCACATTTGAAGAGTGTATTATAGATAGATAAGACAGATATGAAAGCATATAGGGCTTATATATATATATATATATATATATATATATATATATATATCAGGAAATTCCAGGTAAAAGTGGCTGCAGAGGCTGCAGACATGGTACAGAAGATGTCAGAGGCTGTGGACATGGTACAGGAGGACAAGTCAGAGGCTGCTGGAATGGTACAGTAGATGCAGGGGCTGCAGGCATGGTACAGGAGATGCAGGGGCTGTGGACATGGTACAGGAGGACAAGTCAGAGGCTGCTGGAATGGTACAGTAGATGTAGGGGCTGCGGACATGGTTCAGGAGATGCAGGGGCAGCAGAAACGTTGCAGGAGATGCAGGGGCTTCGGACATGGTGCAGGAGATTCAGGGGCTTCGGGCATGGTGCAGAAGATGCAGGGGCTGCAGACATGGTGCAGCAGATGCAGGGGCTGCGGACATGGTGCAGCAGATGCAGGGGCTGCGGACATGGTGCAGCAGATGCAGGGGCTGCGGACATGGTGCAGCAGATGCAGGGGCTGCGGACATGGTGCAGGACATGTAGGGGCTGCGGACATGGTGCAGGAGATGCAGGGGCTGCGGACATGGTGCAGGATATGCAAGAGTTGTGGGCATAGTGCAGGAGATGCAGGGGCTGCGGGCATGGTGCAGGAGCTGCGAACATGGTACAGGAGATGCAGGGGCTGCGGGCATGGTCCAGGAGATGCAGGGGCTACAGGCATGGTGCAGGAGATGCAGCGGTTGCGGGCATTGTGCATGAAATTCAGGGGCTGCGGGCAAGGTGCAAGGGCTGCGGACATGGTACAGGAGATGCAGGGGTTGCGGGCATGGTGCAGGGGCTGTGGGCATGGTGCAGGAGAAGCAGGGGTTGCAGGCATGTTTCAGGAGATGCAGGGGCTGCGGGCATGGTACAGGAGATGCAGGGGTTTGCGGGCATGGTGCAGGAGATGCAGGGCTGTGGACATGGTACAGGAGATGCAGGGCTGAAGGTATGGTTCAGGCGATGTGGGGCTGCGGGCAAGGTGCAGGAGATGCAGGGGTTGTGGGCATGGTGCAGGAGATGCAGGGCTGTGGACATGGTGCAGGAGATCCAGGGCTTTGGACATGATACAGGAGATGCAGGGCTGTGGACATGGTAAAGGAGATGCAGGGCTGTGGGTATAGTTCAGGCGATGTGGGGCTGCGGGCATGGTGCAGGATTTGCAGTGCTGCAGGCATGGTATAGGAGAATCTCCTGTACCATGCCCGCAGCACTGCATCTCCTGATAAGAGGCAGGGACTGCGGAGGAGTCTTACTTACCTTTTGGTGAGGCGCCGCACATTTAACAATGGCGCCGCCCAGCGCCAACATGTCACTGCGCATGCGCCACCTGCCCGGGAATAGCCGAACGTGTACGGGCTTTCCCAAGCAGTGCGCATGTCGGGCCAGCCGTGGACATTTTTTTAACAGGTTTTTTTCCAGCCTCAGGGCAGGGAGACTTGCTGGCCTATTGGGAAATTTCCCGGTATCCCGGTAGGCCAGTCCGGCCCTGCGTACATACATACATGCAAAAATAAATACACACATATATAAAAACATACACACATACACAAAGCAAAAGATTCAGTGCTTCTACTCATACACCAAAATATCATCTCACAGGTTCATGGGTGCTTGATCCACAGTTGTTTGTCTATCAAAAGTAATCCATTAGGATGATCCGCACAAACAGCTGCTGCTTATACAAATCTTAATTTTTATTGAAAAACCACAGTGTACAAAACACCTAGTCTTTTCTCCTCCACCAGTAAATGCCAACCCATCTGGCTGTCATACCCTGGGAGTCTTCCCTGCAATAATAAAACGTGTAGGTACTGGTCCAAATACGGAAAGGTTTCTTCACCGTAAGAGCTGTAAAAATGTGTAATAGACTCCCTTCAGAGGTGGTTCTGGCTAGCTCACTAGATTGCTTTAAAAAAGGCCTGGATTCTTTCCTGGGTGTAAATAATATAACTAGGTACTAATAATTATAGGTAAAGTTGATCCAGGGAATATCACATTGCCTCTCAGGGAGAGGCAAGGAATTGTTTTCCCCTGCTGTAGCAAATTGGATCATGCTTTGCTGGGGTTTTTTCACCTTCCTCTGGATCAACTGCGGGTATAGGATTGTGTATATGGGATTGTATGGTTGGTTTTTCATTACTGTTTTTTTTATTGGTTGAGCCAGATGGTCTTTTTTTACCTGACTAACTATGTAACTATTTAACTATTTAAGTTTATTACAGCTACAGGAGAAGAATTTACCATGAAACAATATATTAATTGTGGTGCAAGTTTTGCAGTTTATCTAAATACTTGCACTTTGTACAGCCTACAGTATGTGGGTTGCACCACACACACACCTTTTGAACCCGAATAGGGGAACACTAATGTGACACTAATAATCCTAATGTTAGGCTTTTTCCAATGCAACTTTATGGCTTGCCATCAAGGCGATCTTCCACTTTCAGGTTTAAGGGAATATAAAGGTTGACTTGTACACCCAGGGGTGGTGACAGAGAGAGAAGGCTTTTGGGGAAAGAGGCATGGTGGATCTTCAGATTGAATAGGAGATCACCTCATGAGTTAAACCTGAGGTGGGATTTGGATTTACATTTGCATTTGTTTCCTTCTCCCCCTAGCTTTCTCTCTCTTTGTGATGGTATGATATTCTTATACATCTGCTTCACTTTCCCTAAATTGGGGTACAAACTATAAGAAAATCGGGGGAACAATTGTGAGATTCTCCTCATTGTTTCACAGCAAATCGGAACCAATTAAAGAATTTTCTTACGAAAATTCGTACGAACATTCTTGTACGACAAAGTCTTTTTTGTTGTTTATTGTTTCTGATCATGCGCAGTCTTTATTTTCTGATTTTTCTTTCAAAAATCGTACGAAAACGGTACACATTAAACGAAAATTGTTTTTTTTTTTCCCATACAAGAAAAATTTTGGAGTTTGTCCCTTCGAGAATTTTGGTATGAAAATTCTGAATCGTCTGCAGAAAGTTCTGTACACACTATATGAAAATCGTACAAAAATGCTTTGGACGAAAATGTTCGCCTGATTTTCTTATAGTGTGTACGAGCCTTAACCACTTAAGCCCTGGAAGATTTTACCCCCTTCCTGACCAGGCCCTATTTTGCGATTTGGCACTGCGTGACTTAAACGGACAATTGCGCAGTCGTGCGATGCTGTACCTAAACAAAATTGACGTCCTTTTTTTCCCACAAACAGAGCTTTCTTTTGGTGGTATTTGATCACCTGTGCAATTTTTACTTTTTGCGCTATAAACAAAAAAAGAGCGTAAATTTTGCAAAAATAACAATATTTTTCACATTTTTTTACATGAAATTCCACAAAAAAATGTAAAAATCAAAATTTTTTAACATTTTAGGCCAATTTGTTTTCTGCTACATATGTTTGGTAAAAAAAAATCGCAATAAGCGTATTTTGATTGGTTTGCGCAAAAGGGAAAGATTTTTGTCATTTTTGTTGTTTTTTTTTAACGAGTAATGGCGGCGATCTGCGATTTTTTTTGCGGGACTGCGACATTGACGGCGGACAGATCGGACCATTGACTGACATTTTTGACACTTTTGGGGGTATCAGTGACATTACTACAGTAATCAGTGCTATACACATGCACTGTTACTGTAAAAATGACACTGGCAGGGAAGGGGTTAACTTTATTGGTGATGCAGGGGTTAAGTGTGTCCCTAGGGGTGTGCTTCTAACTGTAAAGGGATGTGGCTAGTGGTATAACAACAGAGACATACGATCCTACATAGCAGGACCATATGATCTCTGTTCTTACACAGGGGAGAATGACAGGCGGCTTTGTTTACATCAGCCGCCTGCCTTTCTCCCTCTCCACCGGGAGATCGCGGGTGGCCAGCGGACATCAGGTCCATCGGTCACACGCGCGGGATGTGCAGGAACGAGCAGGGGCGGGAGCGCGCCTCCGGCGGCGCGCACTCACCCCCTAGAGCCTCACAGGCTAGCCACAGTCACTTTGCCTGTGAGGGGCTGACTGCCGCAGTAAATATACTGTGGGCGGTCGGCAAGTGGTTAACATACACCTGGGACCACCCTGCAGTAATTACAGCTGCTCTCTCTCCTCTTGATCATTTTCAATTTATTAGGGTTACTGATGGTGGAGTCTATGGCATTAAGGCCCCTTTCATACTTGTATGACATGAAAGTGATGTGACTTTGACATGACTTTGACACAATTTGAAGCAATACCTGTGTAACCTTGAGGTCTATGGACCTTGAGTCGCATCAAAATCAGACCAAAGTAGTGCAGGGACTACTTTGAAGTCACTGCGACTTGAAGTCGCACAGATATGAATGGTACTCATTGGAAATTATGGGGTACAATTTCTCATGCGACTTTACAGTCCCAAGTTGCAGGACCAGTCGCACAAGTGTGAAAGGGGCCTTGGTGATACTATTTATTCTGTGTTTTTGATGTAGTTATGACTAAGGCCTTGTAGGCTGAAATGTGTGTGGATCATCTTAATGACATACACATACACACACACACAGATAGCCTTATCTGATCAAGCTCCCATTGTGCTGATGTGCACTTCGGAGGAGCGGGAGCTCATTCTAACCTAAATGACTCTCTCTACCAGCATGCTTACCGACCGCCCGTCGTCGATTTACGTTGGTTCTTTGATGCTAAATACTGGGGTTATGGCAGAAGATACCTGCCATAACCCCAGTATTTTTTCAACGGCGGGCAATTGGCTTTCAGATAAGGGTGGTCCCAGCAGCGGATTCGCCACGGGATCACACTTCCGGTGCGGCGGAAGAGGTGCCCCCCCTCCCACCACGTCCCGGTCCTTTTCCCTGCTTACTAGACCCGCCAGCAGTGGGGAAAACGATCTGGTCCCAGATCCTCTTAGACCAGGGGTGTCCAAACTACGGCTCTCCAGCTGTTACGGTACTACACGTCCCAAGAGGCATTGTAAATCTCCGACATTTACAGACATAACTAGGCATTATGGGAATTGTAGTTCCTGAACAGCTGGAGGGCAATAGTTTGGACACCCCTGTCTTAGACAGTAAGTCGAGTGAGGGCAAGATGGCCCTCACTCGACTCTATGGTCTTGGAGGACCGGAGCGACGTCAAACATCATTGCCTAGCAACCGGCTTAAACAGCCAATTTTTTTTTCCTTTTTTAGTGTACTTGTGAGATCTGAGGACTTTTTGACCCCAGATCTCACAATAAAGAGGTCCTGTCATGGCTATTCCTATTACAAGGAATGTTTACATTCCTTGTAATAGGAATAAAAACGATCACATTTTTTTGTTTTTAAAACTGTGTAAAAATAAAAAATAATAAATAAAATAAATAGGAGAAAAAATTAAAGTGCCCTGTCCCCGTTAGCTTGCGCGCAGAAGCGAACGCATACGGAAGCCCCGCCCACGTATGTAAACTGTGTTCAAACCACACGATCGTTAGAGGGAGAGCAATAATTTGAGCCCTAGAACCCCTCTTTAACTCTAAGCTTGTAACCTGTAGAAATTTTTAAATTGTCGCCTATTGGATTTTTAAGCACCAAAGTTTGTCGCCATTCCGCGAGCGTGCGCAATTTTGAAACATGACATGTTTGGTATCTATTTACTCGACATAACATTATCTTTCACATTATGGAACATTGGGCTACATTTACTGTTTTCTTATTTTTTAATTCAAAAAAGTGATTTTTTTTCCAAAAAAACTGCGTTTGGAAGACCGCTGCGCAAATACGGTGTGATAAAAAATATTGTAACAATCTCCATTTTATTCTCTAGGGTCTCTGCTAAAAAAAATTATATATCATGTTTTGGGGTTTTAAGTAGTTTTCTACCAAAAAAAAACTGATTTTAGCTTGTAAACATCGAGTGTCAAAAATAGGCTTGGTCTTAAAGTGGTTAAAACCCACTAAAATGACCAAATATCTACGAATACATGTAAGTACAACATACTGAAATTTAAACAATCTAGCAGAGATGCTCATTTTAACTTCAATATTAGAGACTACACATAACATGATCAAAAAAAATAATAATAATAATAGTGGTACACATCCCGTTTCTATTTTAAGCCTATCAGTAACTGTGTATTTAATGCAAATATCCAAAATACCTCTTGGGGACACAGAAAAGCAAACTTATCACCACCTCTTACTAGTGTCTAAATTCTCTTGATAAGCCATATATCTACCACTTGTACTTTTAAAGTGTTACTAAACCCATAACAGTACAATCAGTGTGTATATGCAGTAAAGCATGCTTGTTATACTCACTGTGGAACCTAAGGGGTTAATCCTCTGCATTGTGTAAAAAGGCTGTTTGATCCTGGCTTCTCTGATCCTCCCCTTCTTCCACTGTCCCATGATAATTTTTTGATAACACGGAGTCTATGGAGGTAGGCTGCAAATGCTCAGTTTGGAGTGTATAAATAGAGAGGTATTTTTTTCTTGGGAGAGTACATGTGATCCACACAGGGCCAATCAGTACTGTCCTGACAGAGGGTCAGATGTCCTGCAGTCTCATAGGACATTTAGAAAACTCCTCTTACAAGCTTTAACCAGTAGTGAAGGACGAACATCGGCCGGGTGGTTCACGAATGTTATCCGCAAACTTTCTCAAATGTTCGTGAACCGCAAGTTAGCGCCGGGCCCCATTGACTTTAATGGCAGGCGAACTTTAAAAACCTTCAGGTCATATTTGCAGCCACAAAATACTTACTAGCTGTGCACAATTAGTCCCACAACATGGACACTGTCATAACAGAAGTATTGCTATTGGAAAAGATGCCCTAAAAATGTTTTTTTTTTTCCTAAATCAGCCAGAACTGGCAGCAGCCGGTAAATACATGTCAAACACATATAGGGTCCATTCGCACGTCTGTAAAATGGGTCCGAATCCGTTCCACAATTTGGTGGAACGTTTACAGACCCATTGATTTTCAATTCCAGTCTGAAAAATGAGGCATTCACAGGATAAAGAAGTAAGTGTCGTCCATTCCAGGCCCCAAAATGAGCCCACATGCGTTTACCTGACAGCAAAGAACGTTGTATTCTGTGGCTGGAGGTACATTAGGCATTCACAGGATAAATAAGTAAGTGTCACCCATTCCAGGCCCCAAAAATTAGCCCACATGCATTTACCTGACAGCAAAGAATGTTGTATTCTGTGGCTGGAGGTACATTAGGCATTCACAGGATAACTACGTAAGTGTCACCCATTTCAGGCCCCAAAAATTAGCCCACATGCATTTACCTGACAGCTAAGAACATTATATTCTGTGGCTGGAGGTACATTAGGCATTGACAGGATAAATAATTGTCGACCATGAAAGGCCCCAAAAATTAGGCATTCAATGGACATAAAATGCCTTTTATGCCGCTGTATTTACAGAAGACAAGGATCATGAATTGTTATGGGTGGATGGCGGTTTGGCGGATATTTGTGGCCTGTCATGAGGAATTTTAATCAAACATGGTCTACTGGTCACATGTGTTGAATTCCTCTGAGATTCATGCCTCATTCATTTTAAAAATGTGAGGTAGTCAACACTGTCATGAGCTAGGCGAGTGCGCTTATCAGTCACGATCCCCCCTGCTGTGCTGAACGTCCTTTCGGACAGGACACTAGACGGGGAGCAAGCCAACAATTCCATTGCAAATTGTGCAAACTCTGGCCAGAGGTCAAGCCTGCCCACCCAGTAGTCCAGGGGTTCATCACTCCTCAGAGCATCCACATCGGCCATTAACCTGATGTAGTCAGACACCTGTCGATCTAGGCGTTCCCTGATGCTGGATCCGGAGTACGGCTGTCGATGGGTCGGCTGAAAGAATGATCTCATATCAGAAGTGACCAACACTTCTTCAAAACGCCCTTGCAGGCGCTGTTGGATTGGTACCCGCAACTTTTTCTCTGTGAGTGGAAATTCCTCTGCCAGCGCACGCAAAAGCAGAATGCAGCATTTCTCGAAGCAAGGCCTAGAAGTGCTACATTCTGACCGCCCTCTGTGATGGTGGTAACATTTCCTCCATTTTTTGTTTGTACCGGGGGTCTAAGTACATTGCCACCCAGTTCTGGTCCTTGCCCTTTATGCTTTTTATACGGGGGTCCCCCTTAAAACACTGGAGCATGAAGGGCCCCATTAGCACTAAACTGGAAGTGGTGTAGTGGCCTGGCTCCAGCTCATCCTCCAGGATAATGTCATCTTCGTTCTCCTCCCCCATCCACGGACAACACCAGGGATCCCAGAAAGGTTTAAAGCATGCTCTTCTTGCTCCTCCTCATCCGCCCCGGCACCATCCTCTTCTCACACTCCTCTTCAGACTCCTGATGTTGACTTGTCTCAGATGGAGTAGCACCCCCTGGGAATTCATCCAACATCCGATTTCCTCATCTTCCTGCTCCTGCTCCTCAATGGCTTGATCAATGACACAACGCAATGCACGCCCTAGAAAGAAGGCGTAAGGTACGATGTCACTGATGGCGCCCTGGCCGTGACTGATCAGTTTGGTGATCTCATCAAATGGCCGCAGAAGTCTGCATGTGTCGCGCACGAGCAGCTATTGGCGCGGTAAAAAAAACCAAGCTCCCCAGAACCTGTCCTGCCGCAGAGTTCGTACAGGTAGTCGTTAGCTGCACGTTTCTGCTGGAGCAGCCTATCAAGCATATACAAGGTTGAGTTCCATCGCGTCGGGTAGTCACAAATAAGACACCTGACGGGCAGGTTGTGTCGCCGCTGAATGTCAGCAAGGCGAGCCATGGCTGTGTAAGATCTTCTGAAATGGGCCAAGATTTTCCTGGCCTGCCGCAAGACGTCCTGGACCCCAGGGTATTTGGCAACGAATCGCTGCACGACCAAGTTCAGGACGTGTGCCATGCAATTTTGCCCTGTTTCAGCGTGCTCAGCAGATTGGCACCGTTGTCGCACACCACTTTACCAATGGTGTCAGCCACTGATCTGCCTGTGAACGCAAAGCTGAAAGGAGTGCAGGATCAGTGTGGCTCTTGGCTTCCAGGCACAACAGATGCAGCACAGCATGGCAACATCTAACCTGGCATGTGGAATAGGTTCTGGGGATCTTGGGCAGCGAAGCGGAAGAGACGGTAGCAGCGGAAAAGGAGAAGTCAGCTGAGGAGGAAAGGGAGTAGGAAGAGGATAGGAAGAGGCAGGCCTGCATGCAATCCGTGGCGGTAAAACCAAATCTACACGGGTGCCACAGGTTACATGCTTGACAGCCGTCAGAAGATTCACCCAGTGGGCAGTAAAAGTTATATACCTTCCCTGCCCGTGTTTGCTAGACCACGTGTCTGTGGTCAGATGTATCTTGGCACCGACACCGTGTGCCAGAGATACACTCACTTGCTGCTGAACATGGCCATATAGCTCTGGAATGCCCTTCTGCGAGAAATATTTCCTTCCTGGGACCCTCCATTGTGGTGTTCCAATGGCCACAAATTTCCGAAAGGCCTCCGAGTCCACCAGTTGATATGGCAGTAGTTGGCGGGCTATCAGTTCCGACAAGACAGCAGTCAACCATTGGGCAAGAGGGTTATCCGGCGTCATCATTTTTTTACGCTCCAACATTTGGGCCATGGAAGCCTGCCTTTTTCCACAAAAACGTGAGGACGGCATGATGGGAGGTGGAGTGGAGGACAATTGTGAGAAGAGAGGAGAAGGAAAATACGCTGGACGGTGAGAGCCTGGAGTGTGGCTTTGTGGGTTCTGATGGCGTTGCTCCCACTGGGCTCGGTGATGGGAGTCCAGGTGCCTTCTTAAGGCGGTCGTCCCTAGGTGAGTGTTGGGCTTACCGCGACGTATGCGTTGACTGCAAAGGCTGCAGATGGCAACACTATTGTCAGCAGCGGACACATTAAAAAAAGCCCACACTGCAGAGCCGTGTGCTGGCATCTTGAGAGCGCCAGATGTGACTGTATATGGTTGATGGCTCGCTCCTGATACATTAGCAGTCTGCTTTGTCCCTCCTGTGCAATGTAAGTTCTGCTTGCTTCTCCTCCCTATCTGCTGGTCCATCTCTCCCTCTGAACTCCCCTCCTCTTCCTCTCTTGTGGGCGTCCACATGACTCCATAGACACGTCATCATCGACATCACCTTCCCCACCACTATCATTCGAGATCACGGAGTAGGCAGCAACAGCGGGGACCAACCTCCTTTTGCTGATCTGGGTATTTTCATCAGACTGCTGGGTGACGGCTGTTGCTACCTCCTCTTCCTGATCCGATGCCAAGAATGGCTGCGCATCGCAAATGTCTTGTGATTGATTGGAAAATAATTCCAGTGACTCAAGCAGAGGGTATATGGTAGTGGTGGTGTTGGTGGTGGTGTCTTTGGGGGTGCACACAGCAGAGAGTGAAGAGGGTGCAAATAGAGAGGATGAGGAGGGTGCAGAAGAGGAAGGCTGAGTGAGTCCTTTGACGTAATCGAACGCACCTTCTGAAACTTCACACTTTGGCTCCGGCCTACTGCTCCTGCCCTACCCCTACCACCCCTGCATAAGGGCCTGCCTCCTTCCTGTCATTTTTTTAAATTACCCTGTGACAAAAGTCTCTAGAGAAGCGCAGTATATGTGGAAGAAGGTATATAACACCCTGCTTCAATCTGTGGTTTTGGGGGGCCCCTGGTCTATCACACCAGTTCTACAAAAAAATGGCCAGTAACTGTTGTCACTGTGTGTAGAACAGTTAACGCAGCAAAAGAGGCAAAATTTTTGCAGGACAAAAATACACTGTTATAAAAGTATACTGTTAGATAATACCCCACTTCAATCTGTGGTATTGGGGGGCCAATGGTCTATCACAGCCTTTTTCAACCAGGGTGCCCAGGCACCCTGGGGTACCTTGAGGTTTCCTCAGGGGTGCCTTGGCAAAATGCCTAAAAATTGAACCCCAAAATTGTATACAAGGCGGCTTGTGGATAAAGCTGCCTTTTAGTTACACAAAGCCACAGGTTTTCATTGGACACCATTACAAACTTCTTGAGAGCACCTTAGCTGAGTGATGGAGAAAAATTCAGGGAGAAGGGAAACATTGGAATACTAGTCAGAACCAGTTTTCACAAGTGTATTTGCTATGGAAGAATAAACACTGGGTGTCCTACTTGTGTGGATGTTGTTGTGTTAGGCAAAACTAATAGAATAGTTTTTACATTTTAGAATGGGGTGCCTCAAGACTGTCCATCATTTTTAAAGGGTGCCTTGAGACTGTCCATCATTTTTAAAGGGTGCCTTGACTGAAAAAAGGTTGAGAAACACTGGTCTATCACACCAGTTATACAAAAAATTGGTCAGTAAGTTTGGCACTGTGTGTAGCAGAGTTAACACAGCACATGCAAAATTATTCAGCTCCCTTAAGTTAATACTTTGTAGCGCCACCTTTTGCTGCGATTACAGCTGTAAGTCGCTTGGGGTATGTCTCTATCAGTTTTGCACATCGAGAGACTGAAATTTTTGCCCATTACTCCTTGCAAAACAGCTCGAGCTCAGTGAGGTTGGATGGAGAGTGTTTGTGAACAGCAGTTTTCAGTTCTTTCCACAGATTCTCGATTGGATTCAGGTCTGGACTTTGACTTGGCCATTCTAACACCTGGATATGTTTATTTGTGAACCATTCCATTGTAGATTTTGCTTTATGTTTTGGATCATTGTCTTGTTGGAAGACAAATCTCCGTCCCAGTCTCAGGTCTTTTGCAGATTCCATCAGGTTTTCTTCCAGAATGGTCCTGTATTTGGCTCCATCCATCTTCCCATCTATTTTAACCATCTTCCCTGTCCCTGCTGAAGAAAAGCAGGCCCAAACCATGATGCTGCCACCACCATGTTTGACAGTGAGGATGGTGTGTTCAGGGTGATGAGCTGTGTTGCTTTTACGCCAAACATAACGTTTTGCATTTTTGACAAAAAGTTCGATTTTGGTTTCATCTGACCAGAGCACCTTCTTCCACATGTTTGGTGTGTCTCCCAGGTGGCTTGTTGCAAACTTTAAACAACACTTTTTATGGATATCTTTAAGAAATGGCTTTCTTCTTGCTACTCTTCCATAAAGGCCAGATTTGTGCAGTATACAACTAATTGTTGTCCTATGGACAGAGTCTCCCACCTCAACTGTAGATCTCTGCAGTTCATCCAGAGTGATCATGGGCCTCTTGGCTGCATCTCTGATCAGTCTTCTCCTTGTATGAGCTGAAAGTTTAGAGGGACGGCCAGGTCTTCGTAGATTTGCAGTGGTCTGATACTCCTTCCATTTCAATATTATCGCTTGCACAGTGCTACTTGGGATGTTTAAAGCTTGGGAAATCTTTTTGTATCCAAATCCAGCTTTAAACTTCTCCACAACAGTATCTCGGACCTGCCTGGTGTGTTCCTTGTTCCTCATGATGCTCTCTGCGCTGTAAACAGACCTCTGAGACTATCACAGTGCAGGTGCATTTATACGGAGACTTGATTACACACAGGTGGATTCTATTTATCATCATTAGTCATTTAGGTCAACATTGGATCATTCAGAGATCCTCACTGAACTTCTGGATTGAGTTTGCTGCACTAAAAGTAAAGGAGTTGAATAATTTTGCACGCCCAATTTTTCAGTTTTTTATTTGTTAATATCCAATAAATTTCGTTCCACTTCATGATTGTGTCCCACTTGTTGTTGATCTTCACAAAAAATTACAGTTTTATATCTTTATGTTTGAAGCCTGAAATGTGGCAAAAGGTCGCAAAGTTCAAGGGGGCCGAATACTTTTGCAAGGCACTGTATATATATATATATATATATATATATATATATATATATATATACTGTATATATATATATCAATATCATCTCTCAGCTGCCTTATCTCCTCTTCATAATTTTTCTGTGCATCTAACACAACTACACCATTTTTCTTTATCAGTTTTTTTTTTTTTTTTTAATAGTTATAACTTGATGCCCTTTAGGGCTTCCTTTCACCTCCTGTCAGATTATCCACTTTTAAAGAGAAAAGTCTCTCTTACTCATAAGCTAAATTTAATAGTTCTCTTTATATGTGATTGATTTACTAAAACTGGAGAGTGCAAAATCTGGTGCAGCTGTGCATGGTAGCCAGTCAGCTTCTAACTTCAGCTTGTTTATTTAAGCTTTGAGAAAAAAATGAAAGCTGATTGGTTTCTATGCAGAGCTGCGCCAGATTTTGCACTTGCAAGCTTTAGTAAATTAACCCTATGTGTCTCTGAATCTCATCCAAGACTTTTCATCTCTTGTGTATGGAGTAAAAATCAAAATTCTTAGCCACTTGGATCTTAAAGTGGTTGTAAAGCCATTTTCTTTCTTGCTATAATCCTGTGTTAGATTACATTATGTGCCCCATTGTATGTTCTATATAAAAAATATGTAGCCGTATACCGTATTTCAGAGCACTGCTCAGCGCTCTCATGACTGCCTGCTACTGTCTTCCCCAATCCAACAATTTCAGCGGGAGAGGCTGAGAATCCCCTGCTGACATCCACCGGGTAGGAGTGCGGCGGGCGGTCACTTGAGCGCACATCATGTAATCTAACACTGGGGATTCTAATAACAAAACACAGGGTTTCTTTTGCAGCAGGAAGAGAGGGATAGGGCATGGAGCAGATTGGCCCTGGCACCGCTGACAGGCAGGGAGGGGGAGAGACAGCGGGATAATGGAAGCACGTAAAATGATCCAGGTATCAGGGCTTAGCAGAGGGGAGGGCAGCAGCAGGCAGGATCAGCCAGGTATTTTAGGTTATAGAAAGGGTCAAATTACACAGCCCAAGCACTGTGCTGTTATCCATGCTTTAAAGGAACATGATCTATTTTTTTTCTAGGGTTACAAGGGCTTTGACTTTCAGGGGTTCATTTATTAAAGGCAAATCCACTGTGCACTGCAGGTGCACTTGGAAGTGCAGTTGTTGTAGATCTGAGGGGGACATGCAAGGATAAAAAAACAGGATTTTTTCTTGCACATGATTGGATGATAGAAATCAGCAGAGCTTCCCCTGAGATCTACAGTGACTGAACTTCCAAGTCCACTTGCAGTGCACTTGCAGTGCACAGTATATTTACCTTAGTAAATCAACTTCATTGTATATTCAAACTTTTGGACTCTTCCTGCATCAACCATGTGAAAGTGTGACACATCCACAAATAATGTCTCAAATTCAGAAAATTAAGTTTCACCAAAACCAAGTGCATCCAACCCAGTCTCAGTTCCTAAACAACTGTAGTGTTTCCGCAATGTTAATTTCAGTGCAAAATACTGTTCATCACATTGTAGATGTGGAAAATCCTCATAAAATAAGTTCCACCTTTCCAATGGGAAAGTACAGTATATTCCATCAAAGAACAGTAAAACTAAATTTGTAGTGTATATTATTAGGTCTAAACACTTTGTTGATTTTCATAAATTTTATATGAGATCTTTTGAATTACAAGTGATTGAAAAACTTGAGAATGCAGTGAAGGATGGAGATATGTTTGCCATTCTGTGTCATTTAGAGCTATTTTGGATACTTAAAGCGGAGTTCCACACTCTTTTTCTTCTTTCTGGATTCCTGTGGGGAAAAGCATGTTACAAAAGAATTGGACATTTTTTTGGGGGGGGGGGGGTCACTTACCTTATTTTATGGGCATCTCTGTCCGACTTCCTCCTTCTGCAGCCGCTGCTCCGGAGATCACTTCCGGTTTCGCATTGCATCCTGGGAGTCATCATTCCCGGGATGCAATGGGAATGGCCAGCCACTACTCTCATTGCCGATCGCAATCTACAGCGCATGCGCAAGATTGCGATCAGCATTCTGAGAGCCAGAAACCAGGAAGAAGATCACAGCGGGGGACACAGCAGATTCAGATGCCCACACCGGAGATGGCTGCGCTCTGCAATCAATTTTAAAGGTAAGATTTTATCTTAATTCAGTTACTGTCCTGTACTGTAATGTGGGGTTAGTGTAATTGGTGTTAGCTTAGGATTAGGGGGGTATTTTTATCTAAAAAAATGTCTTTGTGGCCGGAACTCCGCTTTAAAATAGAACTGTGGGCAAAACTTTTTTTTCATTTTGGACAGAGTAAGTGAGGGTTATAACCTCTGTAAGGTTTATGTTTGCCACCTTTGTCACATTGGAGAGATTTCTCCTCACTTCCTGTCCCATAGCCAAACAGGAAATGACAGGAAATCCCTGCAAATTAAGAGAATCTCTTGGGGACACTCAGGTCCACAGATCTATGGTCCCCATGGGAAGATTTCCCCTCTATTGCTTTTCTGGGGACAACCCAAAGTTTGGGATTTTCTTTTACTTTTACTTTCAATGATAACGGTAAACAGGGCAAATAGAGAGGGGGAATCTCCCTAACATGGGCACAGACAGCAATAAAAACCCGACAGGTTTTTTAATCCATCCCCCCTCTATCCAAAACTAAAAAAATGTTTTGACTTTAGTAATACTTTAAACACACGTAAACCGATAGGCTTAAAATAGAAATGGGATGTGTTACACTGCGATTATGTAATTCTTTGATCATCTAATGTGTAGACTCTAATATTGAAGAGAAAATGACAATCTTTTTCAATATTTCTGCTAGATAGTTTAAGTAGTGATATGGTGTATTTATGTATATTTAGTGATTTTATTTGGTTTTTAAAGTTTAGTTTTAAAAAATGTAATGAATCTAATATGGTAGGGAAGAGGAGATATTTATTTTGTACAGTCTTATAACACACATTAGTAAATATATAACTATGATAATAGTATTTTAATATATTGTTTTTTTTTTTAAGGACAAACAGGGCTTTCTTTTCCTAAATATTGTCTTGCAACACTGATTTTTTATTTTTGTTCAATTCTTAGACAATTTAATGTAGTACAACTAAACAAAACGCACTTTTTCTTTTTTTTGTGCAGTGTTAGTTTCAAAATAAATAGTGTTACTGTACATAAAAGAGTGCATTATATTCTGCAATTTGTCCTATTTTAAACAGCAAAATTATGATTCTGGTACAAAGCATTGCAAAGTTATTTACAAATTAGGTAAAGTATTTTTTTTTTAACTTTTGCTCTTTTTTCAATGTGATACGTGTAAATATATATAAAAGGTGTAAAAATATTAATGAGCAAAGTAAACAAAACCAGAAGAAAAAGTTTAAGTATTATCATTTAATAAATTAGAAAAAGAAAAAAAGACAACAAGAAAATTAGAATTGAACGGAGAAGGAGATTAAGGAGTTAATTAGGGCTGATTAGAGTAAACTAAGGGTTGATAAGGGGTTACACAGTGGAACGTTTAAGAAAAAAAAACATTTTTTGTCAGGTTGATTTAACTAACTTCATCTGCAGATCGAACACTTTGATCTGTAGATGAATAAACAGAAGAATACAAAATGTAACCATGTTTCTTTGTATCTTTCTGTATTTGCAGCTGAGCAATGTTGTTGAAAACATTGTCAGACTGCTTTTTTTTTTTTTTGACAGCTCCAGCTGCCTGGTCCTTCTCTGTGTACTCAGCAATGCAGCTTTGATTCACAAGAACTGAATTGCTGTGTACTGGGACAGGGAATCCTGGCAGCAGGACAAAAGGACTGGATGTACTAGACATGCCCTGTGTACACTGATAACATTGTTGGGACGCCCAGAGTCTGCAACTGGTTAAAATACCCATTAAAGTAACCCATCTATTTAGCTGCTCCTCTGAAGTTCAAGAGTAACTATTATAAATATTATTCATACATTATTTATTTACCCCCTCTATAGATCCATATATGGATTATTTGAAACTGAATATATGCTGAAGGGAATTAAACTGTATCGATTTGTAGTGCCGAGCGCGGCTCTTGCCTCACCTGTCACCAATCCAGACAATCATTGCTTTTGCACTGATCAAGTGCTATCCAGAAACTGTACAGGTGCTGGTGTGTTGGACCTTCGTGCTTGCCAAGGAAGTAAGTTTGGCATGTTCATTTCATATTGAGGGGCCCCAAACTCTGTTTCTGAATGTGCATGTGTAAAAATTTGTATTTAAAAATAGCACTGGATCAACTGTTTATTAAGTAATCCAATGTATTGCTATAATTTTCTACAATTTCTTTCAAGCCCAACATCAAATTCCAACTTAGGCACAATAACCTTACCAGCATTAAATTAGTCACACATCCCTTTGCCACAAAAGCAATCCTTCATCATGCAGGCTTTTTTATACATCTGGCAAATCTGCTTATTTACATGCCAAGATTAGTACAGCTCCCGCTGTACTTCAGGCAACTCAGATGTTCTTCTAGGCCATTCAGATATAAGTGCTGCAGGTCTCATAGACCCAAGTGCTAAGGTACTGTCTCTGCTGTCCTCTTCTTCTGGCTTTTCACAAAATGAAGCCTGGGTCTGTGTCTTGTGAGTGGTCTGGAGTAGAGAGATGTGAACATGTGAACACATGACCTCAAAACCTGCATGATGGGGGTTGCTTTTAAAATAAACCGTAATGTATAACTTTTTTTAAACCTGGTAACGCTATTGTGCCCAGAGTTTGGCTTTAACCAAAAATAATAAAATAAATGAGGTTGACATCTGGCATGGGCATTGTATTAATATTTTTTTTTAAATCAAATACTGTGTGATTTAGTTTAATGGGTGCATAGACAAGTAGCTGACTAGCAATCTTCCAAAACACAGCAACACCGGCCTAGGTCGGTGGGTCTGCGCTCACTGCGGCATATCACATGCATACAATACCATAAGTGTGACAGGACAATACAAATGAATGGCAGTAAAAAACATTTAAAATGGTAATAAATCTAAAACCCTAAATCTGTGCATAAACGTAGTGCCAAGGTAAGCAATCGTCCAGGGCAAGATGAGATGTGAAGTCTCTAGTAGAGATGATGGGAAGTAATGTCCACAAGAAGAATAGGGTGGGCGACCAGCAGCTCCTATGCGAGGTGTGGGATCCCTCCAAACAGATATGCAAAAAGAAACAAGGGTGCCAGGTCATAACAGGAAGTGATAAAACTAATACTTTATTACTGAACACTTACATAGAAAGAGGCAAAGATCGATGTGATGACAAGCAACATCAAGAGGCGTGGAATCCCCAAAGGTTGGGGGACTGGAGGGTGACACAGGACCCGTGGTGTCAGCACCGACTGTGATGCCGGAGACCAGAAGCGGAGAACAGTGACACACAAAGGGCAGTGTCCGTCCGCACCTCTCCCAAAGGCATTAGCAACGCGGTGCCGGAAGCCGTTTGTGACGTCACCTTCCACTGCCAATTCCTCCACAGATACTGGCGAGGGACAAAAAGCGAACAGTGGAGAGAGCCTCTTGATGTTGTATTGGTATTGTATTGGTTTTAGCACTTCCTGTTATGACCTGGCGCCCTTGTTACTTTTAGCAAATTTATCTTAGTTTGCTTGGTCAATGGGAGATGTCATGATTCAATGTTGACATTTTCATTGTGCATAATATATATTTATTTTCCTCTAGAAAAACCGATATTCCTATCTCTGCCTCACTTCTTGTATGGAAGTGACTTCCTGTTGGAACAAGTGTCTGGTCTGAATCCTAGTAAAGAAGAACATGAAACTTTTGTAGATGTTGAGCCTGTGAGTAAAACAAACAGATAAATGACTGTCTGCATTTCACTACAGGAATTTTTGTTTCTTGTTAAATTTGTTTATTGAGAAAAGGCATTAAGAATATAACAGACTAGTTAAAGTAAGTTCAGATGCAATGTCCAAAATGGAAATAATAAAATAAGCCAATGCCTGACAATCAAAACATTTCTGTAAATTATGGGAATTGAATACAGTTGTATAAGGGTAGGTCTGCACTTGCGTAGAGGTAGAGGCAGAGGCAGAGGCAAAGGCAGAGGCATAGTCTTGAGGAGAACCAACGATGCTACATAGTGAGTAATAGGAAATCGTAGCAAACCTCAATATATAAGGGCAAGCAATGTAAGGTCTAAGGAGCTCTAAGAGCACCATGTTACCAATACATGGTAAAATTGTTTATTTTGTGGCTGTAGTGTTCTGGAGAATTATTTTGAATTGTCGGTGGCTGAGCACCACAGGAGTTCTTGTTATACACAATTTTATTTATCCTAGATAAAAATACCACAAATACCTGGAGATGTTTTTTCTATATACATACAATGCTGTATTCTTATTTTAGGTTAGATACCCAACAGAGATTCACTGAAATCTGACCTGTGATTTAGATCTGTACTGCGAGACACATTGCAAATAACCTCATTGCAATATGATCAGCGGTGGAAGACATACTGTAACCTCTTAGTGTATAGCAAGTCTTTATATTCACTTCTTTATCCTGTCAGTTGGCTCTGAATTACATGTTCTAATTATAAAAGTTTTCATTAAACTTGCTCTTCCAAAAAAACTTGCTCTTAACCTCTGCAAAGACAGTATGCAGCAACAAGTAAGTTGGGCTTTAATGCATACACATTCATAGTGGGAGGATGGCAGGATGTTGTGCTCACAGTGTGCTCCAAGCATGCTGACTCGAGCAGTCACTGCCATTGGGAAGAGTTCCAAATCATGTAACTGAGAGCCAGTAACATGTTAAAGAAACCACACAGCCTCCCAGGCAATAAAGTCCACCGGAAGAGCCGCTGAGAGGTTGCATTAATGGAATAATTATGCAGAACCTAAAATGCAGCTGTGCTTTCAGAATGCAGTCCTGCATATAATGTAACCTGCTGTATAGATATTAACTGAGGTTAGTATACCTTTCATGACTAAGTATGCAGGTCAGGAGTTCTGACTGCACTTTCAACATACTTGTTGCAGGCCAGAAAGTGTTAGAAAGAAAAAAGATCACCAGGATAACCAGGCAACTACTAATTTTTAGAAGGCAGTCCACATACTTGAGAAATTTTCTGTAAGGAAAGAGAGTTTGTAAAACAGTGTTTTTTTGCCAGCTCAGTGAAACATAAAGTACAAAGTTAGGCACTATCACTCATAACTTTACAATGCTGCAGCTCTCAATGCCTCACATCTCGCTCCACAAGGAAGCACAAATTGCAATGTAAATATCTTTTTTTGCTTAGTTTTCTTTGTTTGATGCACGGTTGGTGGAAGGAGACCCCCCTCCGACCTGAAGCAGTGGATGCTGGTGGGTGACATCACTACTTTAGGGAATTCAGTCCTATTGTCAGCCCCACACATTTTGCAGAAGGACTCAGGCTTTGCAGTGACATGACTGCATCGAAAATAAGGGGAAAAAAGATATTTGCAATGTGATTTGTGGTTCATTGTATGTGATACGGTCAGTAGAGGCAGTAGCATTAAAAAAAGGTAAGAGTTACGGTGCCTAAATTTCTACTTTAAGTCTAATGCATCGTCTTCTATTCAACAAGGTTCAGACAAACGTTCTGTTTCTGTTTTTAAAATTCCCTTTCACAATAAATGTCTGGATCTAACATCGATTCACTGGGCTAGTGTAAAAAAAAACTCCTTCAGTTATTCTACCCCTCACCACAAACTATGTATTAGAAGGTAATTAGCAATGTACTAAATGTTTTTATTGCTCAGTTGTAGAATAGTGTGACTTTCAAAAAGGATAGGTACAGGTACTCCTAACCCTTACTCCCCCCCTTGTCTCTGTGTCCCCACACCCCCCCCCCCCTCCCGTGAATCTGTGAACAATGAATTTGTTCTTGAGGTGGGTGGCCTCAGTGGGTGTCCCTGTCAACATCTCTAAACTGAAAAATCAAAGGAGCTAGGCGGAAAATTATCAGATGAAAAATGGCTGCATCCAGTCAGATGAAGCTGCTGTTTGAGGGGGCCAGCTCTCAAGAATTGTGATAACGTGGTGACAGAGTGACCCTCCCTTGCCCAATGATGTTGACCCACTGCTAGTCCCATCGCAAATGACAGATCCCATCTGGCTGCTGTATGCCGACAAACCAGCTTGGAATGATGATACTCATGAATATATTTGGTCAAAGACATATTTCAGGATCCCCACTAGTTAGTTTGTTTAAAAACAGAAGCTGTAAGAGATCTGTCATTTTGCAGTACAAGTGCTGCAAGCAACAGCTGGGTGATCAGTTAGTTGAACTGGCCAGTGGCCAATATGACCAGCTTGTTTGCCCATTTTCTGAAATGCAAACAAACTAGGTTCAGGTTGAACCTGAAGCTCATATCCAATCCTAATAAACCCTCCCCTCACAAGCACTTCAATAAAGTAAACTGTGCATTATACACTTCAGTATAATTTTCACAGTTTGCAGCTCAGGACACTTTGTATCAAATATATAGTATCTAATAGATCATCTCATTTAAATTATCTGTTCAGAAGAATTCCTGGACTGAAACAGGGAATTCTCATTACAGAGGCTTCCAAGGAATAGCGGCATGCTACACACATCAGTAAGATAAGATAACAGCAGTCTGTAGTCCATGGCTTCCCTGCTGCAAGCCTCATTCTCACCACCATACATCATTGTCCAAAACAAGGCTTCAGCACTCCATGTCTTGTTCTCATGTCTTGTTCTCACTCTATTCAGCAACCAATCTCTCACATGCCCTTTTCTGCTAGTTTCTGTGTTTACAAGAGGCATTGGCAAGTCAGTAAGCTGTTACAGTGGTGTCCTAACCACAGGACCAGTACTGGGGAGGGGGAGCTGGTTCACAGTTCTATCCCATTACAGCACAAGAAAAGCTTGGTGATTACAATAGGTGGGAGACACCTCAAGCACCTATATGATAATGACCTTCTGAAAACTGATATTTTTAATCATAGGCAGCATTCAACTGTAAATAGGTCCCTTAGATACCAAGTGCTAATTTGTGTGGATGAAGGAGGGATATGCCCTATATTAGAAAGAGGTGACATTATTTGGATGGTTCACTGACAGTGCTGTAAGACGTTGTACTAGAAATTATAGAGGTATAATCTAGTACATTATCCAACATATGGAAGTTTAGAAAGTTTGAAGCCCAACTAAAGTTTCACACCTTTTTTTACCCCATCATAGTCTTCTTTTTTTTTTCTTGGAAATGATGTAAGAAAGATAACAGGAAAATGTGGGTAAGACTATGAGGATGGGGGTTGCTAGTACACTGTCTATCAGACAGCATGTAAATGTCTGTGACTTCAAGTGGCCTTTACATACAAGACATGCTTTGATCTATGTATTAAATAAAGTTATGCAATAAAAGAATGGTTATTTGACTTTCAAGAAACAAGAAAAGACTTGATATTTCCCATAGCAATCAACCGTAACAAAGTCTTGTTATTTTACAGTCTTTTCTGTGCTGATATGCCAGCTTCATGCACAAACTATGTTTCTTTTTCAGATAACTGGGTTTACAATGCACTTTGCTAAAAGATTACAGGTCAATGTAATGTTTCAGCCAACAAGCAAAATAGAGTAAGTATGCAACAAGTAATATATCTCATCTGTAATAGTCCTGTCATTTGCTTCAGCTGTGGTCTGTAAGATTATGGCAGCTTGAAAGTGAGAAAAATTTGTTGTAGTTGAAGCCAGTCATAGTATAAATTCTATATATTTTGTGTGCACTCCATCAGTTCTACAAGTATTTTCCAAGCATTTTCTACTATACATTTCCTCCTTCCCCTAGCTTAAACATGTAAACAATCATACAAAAGTTATTGGTTCCTAAAGAAGAAATTAAGAAATCCGGTCTATATAATAAGCAACATTTTCTCAAGTTATAACCCATCAGACCATATCCAGTTTATCCCATTTGGGGAGGTTTTCATTTTCTGCAGAGTACTTGAAAGCATTAAAATGTATATGTGTATTGATCTCCATCAACTGCATTAACTTGCATCTTGATGTACATTTTTAAACTCATATTAAATCATAAAGGCTGTTTAGACTGTTTCAGAGTGCTCACATATAGGAATATACAGTAATTTCAAATACCTCTATGTTTCCTGAGAAATAATCAAAATGGATTTTGTTTTTTCTTAAATTGTAATGAGTGATGTGATATGACAATTTTAGATTCTGCTTTTAGAAATAAGAGTTCTATTTAAAAAGGTAACCTGTTACCAAGAAACAATTATTTTCAGTGCAGTACATTTGAAATGAGAAATAATAACGTGTTTTCACTGAGGCTGTCGGATTAGGCTTTCTGGCCTGTTTTGATTTTTATTACAATGCAATGCACTCAGTATAGCATATTCAGAATATATGCAAAGCCCAAGCCAAGACAGATGCCAGCTTTCTTTTATAGCTTTCCAGATTTGAAAAAGTGGCATAAAATTGTTAATGTTTCCACTATTGATTGCCTAAAAAAAACAATCGACAAACAGTGTGACCATGGCTTACATCTAAGAGGTTTGCTTTAGAGTAAAGGGTGCTCAACTGTACCTACTCCTGTTCCACCACCCCTCAAATCTTCTTCTGATATCCCCTGAGATTTCTGTGCAAGATCAGTTTCCAGAATGCTGAAACCTACACAGAACAACAAAAACCCTTGCCTCCGTGAGACAGTGCTCAGGCATCAACTGCAAAATTGAAGGGGGGGGGGGGGTTGTTAGCTCTTGTGTCCGAAAATTTGGGTTTATCTTAGACCATAGATCTGTAGCTCTGATGGCAGGAGAGTTTGGGGTAGGTAGCCTGTTGGTGAAGGCACCCTATGGTTCCTGCTATAATGTATGCATGCCACTTTGATAAACCTGTACTAGGTGAATGCCAGCTTTAAGAAAACGAAATCTTACTATGTTCTACACCTACTTCTGTATGGTATGGCTGGCTGTTTCCTACATATAGTACAATCTGTATTATATACAGGTGTGAGTAATACAAGCTGTATTTATTTCTTTTTGAACTTTACTTTTCAGTATTTTGGCAAATCTCCAGTCAGAATTTGTGTTTCCTGTGTTGTGGCTGAATGAAGTAAGCAATATATATTTTACTTGTTATAATGCATTTATACAGTGTCTTTTGATAATATTAGTTATAAATGTCTGTCCCTTTCTATACATTCAACATGTCAATACAGGCACAGCTGCCCACAGTAAACTAACATGATTTTCCCGTCAGAACCATTCTCATTGTACTTACAATAGTTACACTGATATCCACATACACATTCATGCTTTCCTTGATTAATGCACAATCATGAATGCTGAAATATTTAAATCCAATAAGCAAATTGTGTAGTGGTTTAGAACATCGTGTTTAATATGGACATGACAACAGCAATACAATATAATTTCACTATTAAAATATTGTTTTCTTTTTAAAGTCAGGAAAACATTCTAAATGAACATTTTGCATTCTCCTTCTCATATTTACGATCACGATTTACAGTATGCTGAAAAGTAGTGTTCATATAACAGACACTATAGCTCAAGCTGCAATTTAAATACAGAAGTTGTTGACTTGTTGATGACTTAAGCTCAAGGCAGACAGTGTCTGTTGTGCTGAGGTTTAGCAACATTATACTATATTATACTTATGTATAATATATATTACCGTTTATTTATATATATATATATATATAAAGTTGTAAGGCTAATCTCTTACACAATATTGTTTTCCTGTATGTTATAACATATGTTCCCATATGTAAAAATCTTAATTCCAGCAAACAGGTTTTGTCCTGAATTCTAATTTTAGTTATGTTATTTTTAAAGATCCAATAGCTACAGTTTGTAGTCATTGTGATTTATTATACTAGACTACTACAAAACAGTTACCAATACTAATGTTTTGCTTTGTTTCTTTTAGACAGCTCTTATTGGTGATGACTCAGCAAATACATTTAAATCAAGTGTGACTGTGCCAATGAAGGTGTTGGAAATTTTGCGGATCGTACTAATATGTCTTGGCAGTGTTCTCTTCCTTGCCTGTTCTATAACACTTTGTGTTAGAAGCTCAAAGAAGTAAGTATACTAATTGTATGCAAAAGTTTTTTCCCACTCTAATTCTTTTCATTCATTTAATGCTGAAGCCAAATGTAAAAACATAGCACTGAATCAGTACTGCATTTCAGTCCATTGTTCACATACAGCAACTTGGAGAACAATGGACAGCACTCTGGGACAATCAATAGAAAGGGAGAGCAGAGGGATGACTTCATCGGAGTGCTGCTGGACCTTGTTTTATCATAGGCAGGGACAGTCTTGGACTGGGCTGCATTGGGTCCAGGGCCTACATTTGCTCTCTGGCAGGTGTTCCTGGACCACACATTGGCTAAACAGAATAAAAAATCCCTTTGGAATCTGTATTTTGGGGGTGTAAAATATAACATGGCTCCACCTACACAGCCATGTAATTTGTTCTGTGAATGAATGAACTACCACCATGGCAGATGGCTTGTAGATACATTTGTGATTTTCCTAATGCATTTGTTGGTCATTTATTCTTTTTGCCTAAAGTTTAGCCTTATAGTATATTATTTAAATACTGTAGAATCTGCTACAGAGTCTTTTACCTAGAGATCCTGAAGTACCAAAATTTCTTTTTGTAGGCTGATAACACTAAGCCGCTGCCTCACAGTTATAAGCAGCATTGCCAGCTATGTGTGCTTCTTTAATTGGCCTCTGGACTGATTAGGCTTGCACAGCAGGCTGACAACATTGCTGCTAATTGTGAGGCAGTGGGTTAGAGTTGTCAGCCTACAACAGGAAGTGTAAGTGGCATGATCAAAACATGATTTGCTTAAGGAAAATGTTTGCATTAAGGCATACTGGTATAAAACCAAAAAATCTTCCACTTATAAGACATTTAGAAAAAAAGTAAAAGGTTGGGACTTTACATGATAGAAATGACAGTGACAAGGCTGGTAGGGCAAAAATATCACATTTATTATTGTATACAAGAAACATATAGTCATAATGTACAGGATAAAACATAGTGTATGGTATATATAAAACTAAAGTAGTAAAAAGGATAAATAGTCCCCAAGCCAGTTTCAAAAGAACCAGCATAGCAATAGACAATCATAGAGGTAGTTGAGTAAAATTATATCATCCATAGACTGACGCGTTTCGTGGACTAGTATTGTCACTTCTTCAAGAGTAGGTGTATGATCCATATCTATAGACAAAAAGTGCGTATAAAAACATTGCATAAAATGATGGTTGCTAGAAGCTGAGAGGGGAAGGGAGAGGGAGGAAAAAACTCCCACAGTCCCACAACTTACATGGTAGCCCCGGCAATGACTAGTAATGGAGGTGAGACATAAAATCAGATGCCTCCCACTCACCTTTTTCTTTTTTTATAAATGAAATTAGGGATGGAGACGCATGGTCAATCCCACCATGCGCCTCAATTAAAGTCCCGCCCTTCCCCCCTCTTCCACTTATAAGACAGGCATTTATATGCTTTAGTTAACCTTGAGGTTTTTCAGTGGCAATATTTTGGATTAGGGTATGGTGCCAGACATAATAAAAATAGATTGAGGTTTACATATATACTGTTCAACACTGCTAGAAATAATTGTTAAAGTAATTTTTTGCATTTCTTTTTTAGGAAATAAGTGCAATTACGGACGCAAACTGACTTACTAAAGAATATTGTGAAGATAACAATGAGATTAAATGTAAACTACTTCATCAACACACAAAAAGAGCTCTATTGCATCATCATGAATCTTAAATGATAGACAGTGATTTTGTTTTAATACAGATCAAAAAATAAATGGCTTTTTCAAACATTTAGGAAAAAAAATGGTTTGTTAAGTTAGTCATACACATTTTACTGTAAATGTATGTATTATTTAACTAAATTTGTATAGTGGAGCATTTTAGCTTCGTATTGTTGTATGATTAGGTAACATACTCACAGCCATTAAATGTTTAGTATAAGACAAACTATTGTTGACTAGAGGTTAGGTAACCCCTTTACACAACAAATACATTTTCAAAAAGTATAAGACTTGTAAAATCTTTCACAGGAGGTGGCTTATAAAAAAATCTACCACACATCCAATATTAGACATTGCATTTTGGAATGCATGTTTTTCTTATTCCATTAAAAGAAGTGTTGAAACGCTCTACACATTTCATGAACAACATTTACTTCTTCAGGAGAGTTGCTGCCCTCCCATTAATGGAATACGCAAAGTGGAAACCTATACCTACAGCAGCTTTGTGTACAATAATCCATAGCAGCCAATCTGCAATTTTCTATGATTGGTCTAATTCATTGTAGACTAATGAAAACAAATGAATGATTGGTTGCAATCTTAGTTTTGTACTTTGTTGGAAAATGAGCCCCATTAAAGGCAAGTGTATAATAATTTTCACTAACCTATACATTTAATATATATTGTCATCCATTATTGGAGAGTCAAGAACTGTGCTTTAAGGAGAATCTGTCAACTATTTTGCACGTTTATTGTAAAAGCCTTATCTAAGAGCAGAGCACTAAAAGGCACCTGCTATTATTTGTAGAAACCAAAATAACTTTGCCATGTGTTTCACTTTTATGTGTGCCAGTTTTACTTTGTTAGTAAGGCACTGACTACTCCCCCAGACATCCTTTGTCTAATAAAAGCACTCATACTAACAATTGAGGCACTCTCGCTAAATAAAGGGATTGATAATGGGAAAAGCTTTTCTGTAAAAGCCGGGTCATTCAGACCTTTCGTAACAAAGTTCAATGAGGGTCAGAGGTAAGCACAGACAAGGTTTTTTTCTGGCTAGCAAAGGCAAGAGGCACCGTTTGCTTTGGTAGTTGAGACATTTAAATGCTTCAAATGGCTGACAGGTTCATTTGCCCCATGAAGGATTGTACAAAAAAAAAAAAAAAAAAAAAAAGCTAAGTTCTAGTTATACCCATCATTTACTTTTAACAGAGAACATCATGTTGACTTGTATGAGTACAACACTACCATCATTGTATGTTTTTGTTTCATGTTTTATAAATCCATCATTTATCATTTAGATCTAAATGTACTGATTTGTGATCAGGTTGTAACATAGATGTAAATATGTATCATTCATAAATATATTATTTTGAATCCACCTGGACATTGATGACTAAAGGAAAGTTATTATTAAACTGTTAAATGCAGTTGGATTCTGTAATATTAATATGGATGAGAGGTAAAATCTTCAGACAAACGTAGGTGTAATTTGTTTAGACAATCTATTTGGGGAATCTGGGGAGATAGTTTCTAATCTGTGTATTGAAACAAGAATAATAATTCTGTGTTCTTCATTTTCCCAGTACTATGTGTACCATGTAAAAATGTGAAAGTTCAACAAGCATTATAAAAAGCTATCTAGCTACTACAGAACATTATGTACAAAGCTGAATGACCCTACTTTAGATTCCTCATGAGTGAGATTGTTTACTTAGTTCCTGGAACTGTTTGACTAGCACTTTAGGCAGACCTGATCAGATACAATAAGCCCATATTATTGAGTTAGAATGCAGTTCTCCTATAAAGCTGCTGAACAAATACAGTCTGTTTTAGCATGAAAAAAAAAAGGCTCCCGATCTGAACACTGCTAATTATGAACCGCTAGCGTAGTTATATACTGTGTAAAGATCAATGCCCTAAACCATATAAAAACCCATACAAAATGTAAGTATTGCCAAGGATGATCAATTAGAATAGATAATATAGAAAACATCCTGCCCCATCCACAGATTTTCTATTTATCATGAATTTGCACAACAGAATAATTTGGAATATTATTCTAATGTTTACCTGAAAGCAGTTTGGGGTTCATTTTCACAATTTGTGCTTGCTTGATCTGTGTATAAAGAATTTTTTAGTTGGTCCTTGAATGGCCAATAATTCTCAGACAATGAAGTCAGCACCCTTACTGAATGTCGGGCACATAAAAACCAATGCAGGATATATTCATGTGAGAATATTGTTCAATGTGAGAGTATTAATCAGGTCTCATGAGTAAAGTTCTGTCCTTGAACTTACACTGAAGTAAAAGAGGCTCTAGGTACTGTAATAAATTTGGAGTAAAAAAAGTAAAATAAAGTACAGGATAAACATGAAAAGTATAGACGCATCCATGTACTTGTGTAGTAATTTATACGGTGACAAGGAGATCCTAAATCTTTAACTAAAGTTGATCCAACCAGTTCCAGTCATGCTGTACAGCGAAGGGGTAGATTGGTTGGATTGGTACCATTCCTTTTGGTACACAAGCTTTCATTGACTAAATGTGAACTTACAGCACTTGAAATCACTTGTGAACATCATGATTTGTTTTTGTTTTATTAATATAATATGTATTTCATTTTTCATATCAGAAGCTAGAGTTCCCAAAGAATTTTGTGTAAATCCCCTTAAATATTCTAAATAATTTGTATCAGACTTTGTTTTTGTTGTTACCCTAAGGCTCCATTCACACTGCCGCGACTTGTCAGGCGACTTGTCAGCCTGACAAGTCGCGGTCCGTCGCAGTCCATGCACTGCTACAGGACCTATTCTAATAGGAGTGACACAAGTCGCTCCGACTTAGAAAAAGGGTCCTGTACTACTTCGGGGTGACCTTGGAGCGACTTGCATTGACTTCAATTATGTGAAGTCCGTGCAAGTTGCGGTGCATGGGAATTCACAGGTCGCCCCGAAGTCGTGCAGGAGTCGTGCCGCTTCAGTGTGAATGTGGTCTTAAAAAGAAAAAGAATGTTTACCAACACATTGTACACAAAATATTGTATTTTTATGTGTCACTAAAACAAGTGTCCTACTAATATGATGTAAAATGAATAAATAAATAATATATTTTGTTATTTGTTGTTGAATGTGTTTTTCTAATACTTTAGGTAGATAAATCTGATTGTTTAACAAAAAAAAATATTTATCAACTAGAAAGTATTTTTTTATCCTTGTTTTTTTTTTTTATTGAAAATGAATTTAATTCCTGACAAACACATATATCATAGAAAAGTATCTAAATACAAACAAATCACATCCAAAAATAGAAAACCCGAAAAATATAAGATCAGCACCATCAGTAGCTATTTTTTTAAACATTTTAGAAAGGATTTTACAAAGAAAAAAAGGTCACATTTTAGTCTAAGAGTCGATTCACACTGGGGCGGCACGACTCTGTACTACTTCGGGGGCAACTTGTGCATTCCCATGCACCACGACTTCGGAGCGACTTGCATGGACTTCACATAATGGAAGTCAATGCAAGTCACTCCGAGGTCGCCCCAAAGTAGTACAGGACCCTTTTTCTAAGTCGGAGCGACTTGTGTTGCTCCTATTAGAACGGGTCCTGTAGCAGTCAATGGACTGCGAGAGACCGCGACTTGTCAGGCTGACAAGTCGCCTGACAAGTCGCGCTAGTGTGAATCGACTCTAATAAGAAACACTGTTGTTGAACATTCTCAAACGACACATTAAACAATTACATAGGACAGTTCTGTGGTCCAGTAATAAAAATGACACTAGGCAGGGAAGGTGCTATTCACAGGGAAAGGTATTTAGAATGTAACTCTCTGTGACAACCTAGCCCAGGAAGTGAGGGGTAATCGCCAGCTGAAAACAGACTGAAGTTCTGAGCTTTCCTCACCCTATTCATAATGTAATTATGTGATTCATCTGAATATTGTTATGTAGATCTTTCTAACCTTCGTAAAGTCCACATAACTAAATCCAGATGACAGAAAATTGTTCAGATTGAACTTAAAAAAAAAAAAAAAAGTATAATGTGTTAACTACATGTCACTGTGCAAACCCCTTTAGTGGTACCATTATCAATTACACAACCACTTTCAGTCATTTTGCAATATTTCACATGAACTTGAAGTAGCCTATCCTACCTACTTATTTCTATTGCGATGATAACAGGACCGAAAGTGGGCAGTTAACTGTCTTTTGCAGTGTTTATGTGAAAGAACAGCACAAAAGTAAGTGTGTTTGCATTTTACTATGCACACAGGGCTGTTTTCTTTACTCTGCATTGGCATTGAAATTTGTGTCACATCAACAATTTTATGTGAATTCATCATTCTGATTTAATTCAGTGTGTCTACATGCCACTGTACACACATGACTTGTGTTTTAATTCATCAATAGTCCATGTTTTATGCAGTATGATCAATGTGTAGGGATTTCTTCTATTCAGTTTACATTTGAATCCTGTTGTGGTTTCCGTTAGTAATGACACTTTGTAACTGAGCACTACCAGGGCACAGACATACAAAATAAAAATACCCTCATATAAAAGTAACATATGACATTTTTGTTTTGTTTTGCTTTCCTCATACCGCTATCATATACTTACATGCATATTGCCACATCCCCTGCAGCTTGCCTAAAGTAAGGTGGATATTAACCAGTTGCCGCCCAGCCAATATCAGATTGACAGCCAGGCGGGTGCATTCCCCTCCTGACTGGATGTTATATGACGTCCCATCAGGAAGCGCCGTACTGGCTCAATGTCGTTACAGAGTACTGGTTCAATGTTGTTACCATGTGACCACCATGACCAATCACAGCAGGTCGCATGACAGTTGTAAACGAGTACATTAATTAAACATTTTTGATTAATGTACTTTATTAATAGGTAGCGCTTTACTAGTTTTAGGTTTATTGGGGTTTTTTTGCATTAGTAAATGCTTTTTGGTAAGAGCTGCTATCTGTACATATTGCTTGAGGATTTGGGTAACATTAGTGAGGTGGATTAGAGCAGGAAGTCACCCATTTTTTTTTCAATGTGTACAATTGTGTTGCTAGCTGTGATTGGTCAATTTGATATCATGGTACAGACAGGGCCAATCACAACCCATCTGTACCATGTGATTAGCTTTGACTAATCTCAGTCTGTTTTGTTGTAATTAGCTGCATGATTGAGTTCCATTTCAAATAAACACTACAACATAATGGCCATCATCCAGTGGCGGCTGGTGCTCAAAATTTTTGGGTGGAGCGCAAACAGAAAAAATCTAATAGGCATTGCTTTGCAGCAAAAAATGCGGCAAAAAATTGCATGACTTTGAGGTCACAAAAGTGTGAAAGGGGCCTTCAGTAATCAAAGTATAGTGTGCCCCCATCAATGCATAGTTACTACAGCGTGCCCCCATTCAATGCAGAGTTACTACAGCGTGCCCCCATTCAGTGCACAGTTACTACAGCGTGCCCCCATTCAATGCAGAGTTACTACAGCATGCCCCCATTCAATGCAGAGTTACTACAGCGTGCCCCCATTCAATGCAGAGTTACCACAGCATGCCCCCATTTAATGCAGAGTTACCACAGCATGCCCCCATTCAATGCAGTGACCAGTATGCCCCCCATCAATGCAGTGGCCAGCGTGCCGTGCCCCCATCAATGTAGTGACCAGCGTGCCGTGCCCCCATCAATGCAGTGACCAGCATGCCGTGCCCCCATCAATGCAGTGACCAGCATGCCGTGCCCCCATCAATGCAGTGACCAGCTTGCCGTGCCCCCTTCAATGCAGTGACCACCTTGCTGTGCCCCCTTCAATGCAGTGACCAGCTTGCTGTGCCCCCTTCAATGCAGTGACCAGCTTGCCGTGCCCCTATCAATGCAGTGACCAGCTTGCCGTGCCCCCTTCAATGCAGTGACCAGCTTGCCATGCCCCCTTCAATGCAGTGACCAGCTTGCCGTGCCCCCTTCAATGCAGTGACCAGCTTGCCGTGCCCCCATCAATGCAGTGACCATCTTGCAGTGCCCCCATCAATGCAGTGATCAGCTTGC
Source organism: Pelophylax lessonae (assembly GCF_965119305.1). NCBI lineage: Eukaryota > Metazoa > Chordata > Amphibia > Anura > Ranidae > Pelophylax > Pelophylax lessonae. The sequence continues at coordinate 186,789,729 of NC_138771.1, read as the reverse complement.
CGTGCCCCATTCAATGCAATGACCAGCTTGCCATGCCCCCTTCAATGCAGTGACCAGCATGCCGTGCCCCCATCAATGCAGTGACCATCTTGCAGTGCCCCTTCACTGCAGTGACCAGCGTGCCGTGCCCCCTTCAATGCAGTGACCAGCTTGCCGTGCCCCCATCAATGCAGAGACCAGCTTGCTGTGCCCCCTTCAATGTAGTGACCAGCTTGCCGTGCCCCCATCAATGCAGTGACCAGCTTGCCATGCCCCCTTCAATGCAGTGACCAGCTTGCCGTGCCCCCTTTAATGCAGTGACCAGCTTGCCGTGCCCCCATCAATGCAGTGACCAGCATGCCGTGCCCCCATCAATGCAGAGACCAGCGTGCGTGCCCCCTTCAATGCAGTGTGGGCCCCCCCCCCCCGAGACCAGTGCACTTACCTGGAGCAGCCACGGCGGCGGCTTCTCTTCAGTCCCGGCGGCGGCTTCTCTTCAGTCCCGATGGCGGCTTCTCCTCACTGTGTCCCCCGGCGACGTGTCTCCTCCATTCCTCCCGCTCCCGCCTCCTCCTCGGCCAATGGCATGGGGTTTGCCTTGCGGCCAATCAGGAAGCGCGTATCGGACGTGCTTCCTGATTGGCCAGGAGGAGGATCGGTGTGACAATAGCAAATTTTCATACGCTATTGTCACACAATGGGTGGGCTCGGGACGCACAGCTCTGTGCCCCGGCCTCTGGCTCTAATCAGGTGATTTAACCACTTAAGCCCCGGAAGATTTTACCCCCTTCCTGACCAGGGGGTATTTTGCGATTCGGCACTGCGTGACTTTAACGGAGAATTGCGCGGTCGCGAGATGCTGTACCTAAACGAATTTGACGTTCTTTTTTTCCCACAAACAGAGCTTTCTTTTGGTGGTATTTGATCACCTGTGCGATTTTTTGATCATGCGCTATAAACAAAAAAAGAGCGTCAATTTTGCAAAAATAGCAATATTTTTCAAATTTTTTTATGTGAAATTTCCAAAAAAAAAAAATGTAAAAATCAAAATTTTTTAACATTTTCGGGCAATTTGTTTTATGCTACATATGTTTGGTAAAAAAAATCGCAAAAAGCGTATTTTGATTGGTTTGCGCAAAAGTTATCGCGTTTACTAACAAAGGGAAAGATTTTTGTCATTTTTTTTAACGCATAATGACGGCGATCTGCGATTTTTTTGCGGTACTGTGACATTGCGGCGGACAGATCGGACCCTTGACTGACATTTTTGACACTTTTGGGGTTACCAGTGACATTACTGCAGTAATCAGTGCTGTACATATTCACTGTTACTGCAAAATGACACTGGTACTGAAGGGGTTAACTTTATTTGAGAGGGAGGGGCTGTGTGTGTCCCTAGGGGCGTGATTCTAACTGTGATTGGCTGTGGCTTGGGCTGTAGAAACAATGATCAATGGTCCTACATAGTAGAACCGTGTGATCGTTGTTTCTACACAGGGGAGAATGACAGGCGGCTTGTTTACACTAGCCGCCTGACTTTCTCCCTCTGCAGCGGCGATCGCAGAGTGACCGGCGGACATCGGGTCCGCTGGTCACACGCGCGGGGGGGTCTGTGACCACGCGGGAGTGGGAGCGCGCCTCCGGGGGCGCGCGCTCGCTCCCTAAACCCTCACAGGCTAGCGACGTAGATCTACGTCACTTTGCCTGTGAGGGGCTGACTGCCGACGTAAATCGTCGTTAGGCAGTCGGCAAGTGGTTAAAAAAAAAAAAAACATTAAGCTCCATGCGTCTGGCGCCCTGTAGATTAGGGGGCCGGACGCATGGATGGGGGGGCAGCGCCCCTGCGCCCTTAATACACCGGCCGCCACTGCCATCATCTGTATGTGTATAAAAAAAGGAAAACGGGGAAATCCCCTTAAAGGATATCTAGATTGTATAGGCCAGTAAAAGGAGCGTACACAGTTAGATAATGAAAAATATAACAAAGTTTATTTAGACAAAAATTGACACTGCAATGTGGAGCGGAGCCCTATGCCTGCAAATAATTTCAGCAAAAAGTTCGGAATTCAGCCGAATTTCGAACAGTCAATGTTCGGGTCGAACCGATGGTCGACCCGAACCGTTCGATCATCCCTATTGGGTATTGACTATTGCACCCCACATAAATAAAGAGTGAAAAAGTCTTGACTGTCTGTCACATAAGAGACCTACTTATATTTCTGAAGTTCTGACTGTTTATTCACCTGAAGGATAAGGGTGTCCTTACTAAAATATTTTTTGAAACAGCCTTATTACTATCATTTAATGGTAAGTTCCAAAGATGTCTTATTTTCTCTTCTTACTTTCTATAATATCAAGTTTAGCATTTCTCTTCAAATGTAAGGTTTGAATGTATTTAGGTTTTACAGATTAATTACAATCAGAAATCAAGTTAACAATAATGTGCACTTATATGTATGACTAGCTATTTCCACAACATCGTAGACCCCTGACAAGTCGCTCATGCTGAGACCATGGGTAAAGTGTTTTTTTTAAACAACTCCCTATCTCCTCTCTTTTAAATATATTAAGCTATCAAATATAGCAAACTCATTAAGTAGCAGCCGGACAAGTTTTAGGGAAACAACTTAATCTATTAACAGAAACGTAACTTGAGTGGAAGAGATTCTTAATCATTTTGAGAAAAAATATTCCCTAGAAAAAAAATATGAGCAGAGACATTGACACTGGTGAATGGAGGTCAATCTTGAAAACTAGGCAGAGAGGTCAGGTAATATGAAAGGGAAGAAGAAATATATACCAGACAAAAAATATCTGATAGGGAATGGTCACAGAAAAGAAAAGCACCTACATTTTCTTTCTATGTAAACTTTCTCTCTACTTTGTGGTTATTGCACAGCATGTGGTAATCATAAACATGCACATAGGGTTGTCCATGTTGTGCTTTGAGACATCATCAACTCAGCATGAAAAGAGGGCAAATTCTGGATTTTTCATCTAATTTAAGGTTTGAAGGTATTTAGGCTTTAAAGATAAATTACATTAAGAAAAGCTAACAATAAAAGAAGAAAGGGAGCTTTCGTGAGCGTGCCAACATCCTATCTAGTCAAAGAAACAATGGACAGATGTTTACATGAAACCCCTGTATCTGTGTGGACTTTAAGGACACAACATGATACATGACATCATCAGTAATTTTTCCATAAAATGTAGTTTATTAAACTATAATTTAAAACATATCATTAAAAAAAAGAGAAGACAGGCCCCAATTGGGGATAAACTCACACAAAAAAGAACACACAGGAGATAAAAATCTTCTTACACTATATATTCTCTTAAAATAAACAAATTTGATATTAGAATCTCATTCCATATAATACAGTTAATAATACTGTTAAACAACAAAGTGTAAATCAAAATGACTCAACATGGCTTACTGAGAATGGCATCCTTCCAATCCCCAAGCATACCAGTCTGGGGGGCGGACACAGGGGAGCAAATAGGGCAAATCAGCAGTGTATGTCTGGGTACACAGCCCATTAATCCTGAACATAGAATAAAGCATATATACATAAATGTTTGAGGAAAGATCCTTATTTGCCCTTAACTTTTTGTTTTTCAAGTGGGGGGTAATGGACTTAGTAAGAATTGATCGTTTGAGTATATCTCAATGAGGACGGATACAGGATCCACGTAGTATACTGGGGTATGTTGTCTTTGGAAACTCACGGTAGCATTCTAGATATGTAAAAAAGGAAGAGGTATATTTTTTTATGCATATTTATTAGTTACCTTTATCCCTCTATATTCTATAGAGTTTCCATAGACAACACACCCCGGTATACTACGTGTGAGCTGAGCCCCAAATGGGGCTTTTCTCCTCTTTTTATAAAGATATGTTTTAAATGATTGTTTAATAAACTACCTTTAATGGGAAAAACTAATGTTGATACGTGTCTCATGTTGTGCCCTTAAAGTCCACACAGATACAGGGGTTTCATGTGAACACCCGTCCATTGTTTTTTTGAAGTTAACAGCAAACATATTTCATATTATGGCAAGTGCAGTTTTAGAAAATTATCTTTATTCTTTAGTTCTTAAACTTAACAAATACCTGCTCACAAGCCTACAAATAAGCTTGCAATGTGTTTGCTCTGGAATAAAATTGGAATGTGGGCCCTGTTGGATTTATGTAAGAAGGAAGGTAAGGGAAGCTCAACCATCTAAGTGCAGTAATAGTTAAATGGTGGTGCTTCCCATACCTTCCTTTTTACGTAGCTCCTGAGGCCTTCCAGTCCTTCTTGGAGCAGCTGCAGCTAGAACTTTAGTGCTCAATATACTGACCCTGAAACAACTTCTTTCCCAGGTAATAAGTCCATACCCCCCACCTCACCTTACTTTGTGCCATAATTGACTTGTTTTTTACCTGTTGGATCTATGAGCTATGACTAGCTGTTTCCACCAAATCACTAGACCCCTGAAGTCGCTCATGCCATTGCTGAGACCATGGGTAAATTGCTTTTTTTAAATAGCTCCCTATCTCTTCTCTTTTAAATGTATTAGTCTATTAAAAATAGCAAATTTATTAGACAGCAAACCAAACAAGCTTCAGGGAAATAACTTAAACTATTGGAACCCAATTTGTGTAGTGCTTTATGTCTTCTCTGTTTTAATAGATCATTGCGAGTTACAATAAACTAAATATGTTAGTCATTATGGAGGAGTGTATTGCATGTGCTACTAGATTTTGCTAGGATCATCATTATCCGCAGAACATAGATAGGCAATAATCTGCAATAAACGTTGTTGAAACACTTGTAAACTACATAATTGGTGAGAAGAGGATAGTTTTTATTTTCTCAAAAACCCTCCTTATTTTTGTTCCAGAATATTTTTTATTAGAAAGTGAGTACAAAAAACAAAAACAAAAGGACAAACAGAACAAAATGTCCCAGCAGGATTCCTTTGAGGTACTGGAACAAGTATGAAAGTCCACAGGACAACCTGTGGACCGTCATCTGTCTAGTAAAATCAACCAGAATAATAGGGAGTCTTATTTTAAAACAATGCTGGTGGCATAACAAACATGTCCACATGCAAGTGTAATTGAACTAGCTATTCCTTGCAAACTAACTTCCCACAATGTCATCTGTAGTGGTGTGTTGTCAATCTTACATGTCCTGAAGAAACAGGATCTGGAGGAGTATGGCTTTAGGCAGCTTAGAATAGTGTGGTAAAGCCCAGTCATGTTCCACTGAGCAGACAATGATGGCATTATCAGGCTGGGTATGCAATGTGGCAAGGTTGTGAGATGAACAAGAGGGGCTCAAAAGAATTACAGATATTTTCACTGTTGAAACAATTCATCAATATGTATTCCTATGGTGCCTTTAGCTATCTATATTGCTGGAATACCTATTTAAATAGATACAAATGTAAAGGGATACTACATTTTGGGATGTATCAATATATCTTTACAATGTCACACTGGTACCTAAATATATTATCTTTCCGTGTTAGTGCAAAAGGTATCTTCCTGATATTTTAAATCAAAAATAGAAATACATGAGTCTTTTTTTGGCAAACACAAATGAGGAAGTTATAGAGTATATTAAAGTATCTGTAAACCCAAACATGATAGGGTTTGGGCCAAATGGCTACCTGATCCCTCTACCACTATGGTTGTCTAGATCCTGACCTCACTCTCCTGCTCTGAGTCCATCGGGCCCGAGGTGCCTACTGTGTGGGTCCTACCGTTGTACTACCTCTGACACTGTTTCTTGATGTCTGATTCCCCCCAATGAGTGGTTTTACCAACCTCAGGTTTCCGTTGTTCTTCATGCTGTGCTGTGGTTTTTGTTTCTGACCCCGGCGTGGGCGACACATTTTCATTCCTGCGTTCATATGGGTGATTGCAATGTGAACCGAATGCACCTGTTTTGTTGTTTGTTTTGAAAAAAAAACAAAAAAAAGATTAACAAAAAAAAAAAAAAAAGTATCTGTAAACCCAAAATGAATAACATTTTGTATGCTAAATCACCATGGTAATAAATTATTGCTATTAATTTAAAATGAAATATTTGTTTTCACCTTTTTTGCAATGTGTGTTAAATTGGACACTTGTGGTCTCTGCTGGAAGTCTGCAGAAGTACAATTAGGAGACAGGTACAGAACTAGATGGACTTGTGTCTTTTTTCAGCCAGGCTAAATATGTAACAGAGCAATGTAACTCTACAACATAAAGTGCCTGAAGAAGGGTCTTTGTGGCAGAAATACTAGGTGACTTTTTAATGAAAGCTGCAAATTGAAATATATTGAAAAGTCTCTTGAAACTACAAAAACATTTTAAGACTTACATCAGATTGTAGTGATTAGATTTACATACACTAAAATGAATGCACGCATTGTATGCAGATTATTCTAAAAATTGGTGCTAATTTGCATGGTGAATCGTAGGCTTGCTTCCTAAGTTACAGTATGCATGTTTTCTTTTTTTTTTTTTTTTTTTTCGTTTTATCAATTTATTGCATGCAAAGCAAAATACAGGTTGCATCTGGAAGAGTTGTTGATACAATGCCAGTGTCACAGTACCTATAAAATAATTGATTGTGCATCTTATCATTAGAGTCAAAGGCTGAGCTGTTATCTAGAGATTGTCTGGTTTAGAGTCACATCATACTAACCTTGAATTCCTCTGAAATCTTAGATAAGTATATTTGAATTGAGTTTCAAAACATGCAATTTATTTCAATAGCAACTAAAGAGATAACAGAACTCCTGAAACATTTAAGGTGAAAAACATGAAGACATATTCTTTGCAGTTTCCTGTTCTGAGCAACTAATCCAGTTTTCATTAAAATACTTAATTGATCTGAAGTTAGGGAAATCCAAAATGTTGGTTGTCACTAGAGGAGGAATAGAGAGGAAATATTCCTGTAGGGACAATTTTTTGGGGGACAACCCTCACTTTGGAATGATTTCCTGTTATGTCTATAGGATAGAAGATGAGGGAAAATGTGAAAGAAAAATCTACTAAGGATTAGTCATTCCCAAAATAAAAAGCTATAGATTTGGATATAATACTATGATATCTCACATCCCTCCTTGCCTTTCCTGATCCTTTCTTGCCTTATCCACAGGTCACCCAGGTGGGTTAGGGTCATTACACATAGCCCCCTATATAAAAGCATTGTCGTGGGACATGATTTTCAGTGTTTGGATTAGTCATATTTATCCCACCCTTGCTCATCTATCCTTTCTTGCCTTATCCACAGGTCACCCAGGTGGGTTAGGGTCATTACACATAGCCCCCTATATAAAAGCATTGTCGTGGGACATGATTTTCAGTGTTTGGATTAGTCATATTTATCCCACCCTTGCTCATCTCATACTGACTGCTAAACCAGTTCTCACCAGGCCTAAAACAAAATAATGGCTGAAGGACTTTCATCGATCCAGGTGGATGTCGAATGATGTCCTCCTGAATCACGCCTCGTGTGGCCCTAGGGCCACGCTATGGCATGATCTGTCACTGGCTGTGTCCAACACACACAGCCGACGACCGATCAGTGTAGCGGCTCATCATGTGACCGCTGTGACCAAATAACAGCAGGTCACATGACAGATGTAAAGAATAGATTTCTTCCTTTCATGCCATCCATTGTGTACAATTGTGTTGTTAGCTGTGATTGGTTTATGTGATCAAATGGTACAGACAGGGCCAATAACAGCCCCTGTGTACCATGTGGTTAGCTCTGGCCAATCACAGCTAATCACAACAAAACAAGTTTTATTCAGTAAAATGCTTGCTCACAGCAATGAAATTCACTGCTATTAGCAATCATGTGTAAAATAATAATAATAATAATAATAATAATAATAATTCTGATCACTTCCCCAGAGTAGTACAATGTTACTATGGCAATATTATATTGCTCTGGTCACAGTGTGTTAAAAAAATAAATAAAAAAAAAATGTAATAAAACATTAACATTTGAAAAAAAAAAGGATTATTATTAATTTTTTTTTCGTACTGTCACCAGTTAGTGTCCCTGATCACTGCCACACCAGTTATATCATGATGCTGTACTGCACTGGTGATAGTACGTAAAAAATAAATAAAATTGTGAAAATGTTTATTTTAATTAATTTTCCCAAAAATTATGACAAACAAATTACAACTTCATAAAACCTGTCATGCCTCTTAGTAATTACCTTGGACTGTCTACTTGCCAAAAAGGACTCATTTTTGGGGGATATTTGTACTGTCCTGACATTTTTGGGCCTCAAGAAATGAGATAGGCTGTCAATACATCAGGATTGATCAATTTTCAGATATATACCATAGTTTTTTCCTACAGAGTAAATAAAATACACAAATTTTGGTTATTTTCACCAAAGAAATGTAGCAGAACACATTTTGGCCTAAATTTTTTTTTCAACATTTTCAGTCTTTATTTTGTTTATTTATCAAAAAAAAAAAAATAACAGCGGTGATTAAATACCACCAAAAGAAAGCTCTAGTTGTGTAAACAAAATTATATAAATTTCATTTGGGTACAGTAATGCATGACTGCGCAACTGTCATTCAAAGTGCGACAGCACTGAAATTGAAGATTGGCTTGCACAGGAAGGGGGTAAAAGTGACCTGTATGGAAGTGATTAAGAAAAAAGATGATAATGGAGATGAAGCTGAATACAGTATTGCTGCTAGTGCTAAGCATATAGAAGAAATGACTTATGGGACATGTTTTAATGTTTATAACTAACATATGCTGTGCAATAACCACAAGGTATAGAGAAATTCTACACAGAAGGACATGTTGATGGTTAACTTTTCTGTCACCACATCCTATCAGATATTTTTGCGCTAGCACATTTTTTTATTACCTGGCCTCTCTGTCTTGTTTACAAGGTTGAACTCCATTCACTTGTGGCAATGTCTCTATTCAGAATTTTATTTCTAGAATAAATACCTTTTTTAAAATATATAATGTTCTCTTACACTCTTGAAGATTGAATTCCAGTATTGCTGAACCCAGAAAACATGCTTGGCCTCTCTGCTCAGTCTCTAAGGGTATATTACAAAATTTCTTTTTACCCATGTCAATATTAGCATGTTACATCCCGATCCTTTTCAGGATATTTTTCATGTATCAATACTGTGATAGTTTGACTGGTATTTACTCATTCATGCAACGATGTAACCAAACACATTTTATATCATCTTTCTTTTTACTTTTACTAAATAAAGAAAAAAAACCTAAACATTTATAAAAAAAAATGTTTTCCTTTCTTTTGGCTTTAAAACATATAGAAATGCCAGGACATTATAAACACTCCCAAAATGGCCCTTTTGGAAAAAGGATACCTAAAGGTAATCCTTTTTTTTGGAAATGAATAAACATTCTATTATTGAGGCCGTTAAGGTGCGCATAGCCAATAAATGTTGTCCACTAAAGCCAACTATTCCTTTATTAGTGGAAGAAAGTTCCCTGGAGGATGAAACTGCATCACACTGAAACTACATTGTGGGCAAGGGCTAGATATCATGAATAAACACAAACCATTCTAAGGGAGGAGTTTAGGGTACATAAAAAACAAACCTTCATACTCGCCTCTATGCTGAAGCATCTGTGTGATACAGCAGCTGTCCCACATAAAAATGAGAACAGAGCAATTACACAACCACTGATCCTTCTGCCCCTCCATCGCTGTCAATAAGGCAGCTGGGTGGATCCTGACAATAGGATAGGGATCCTTCGCTAGCCTGGAACAGTTCTGTGACTTCAGCTGATAGCAATAGCCCATTATAAGCTTTGACCATACTTCTCCTTTACACTTCCAAACAATCCTACTATTATTGATCAGTGGCATTTTATCCCCCACCACTCCCTTCCCCTTTCATCAGTGGTCATTGGCATTTTAACCACTTTCCGCCCGCCACAGTACATTTACTGTGCCAGGGCAGCAACTGCAGACCCAGTCATCTATATATATACATGATTCTGCTTCTTCCGGATTTTGACACAGCAGGTTACTGTTACTGGTAACTGGGTATCATGTGATCGCTTTAATTGGTTATAGCAATTACATAACAATGTAAAAACCCTATCATTAATGGCTTTCTATTCATTACCAGCTTGCTTACTGTATTGATCTGTGATTGGCCCACAGCAATCACATGATACCTGGCTACCTGTACCATGTAAATAGTTGAAGCCAATCACAGATCACAACGGTAAGCAAGCAGTTCATGAATGGGAAACCCATTCATAACAGGTAAAATGATTGCTTATGCAGTGATCATTACTGTACAAGAAATAACAGTGTAAAAAGAAAAAAAAATCTTGATCACCCCCCTTACAGTAGTACGGTATCACTAAGGTGACACTAAGCTACTATGATGACAGGATGTAAAATAAAAATAGTAAAAAAAAATAAAGAAAACAAAATTTTTAAACATTTTATTTATTTATTTTACACTACTGTTTTTTTTTTTTGTTTTTTTTTTTACATTTTTTTTTGTTTTTTTACACACTGTTACCAGTCAGCATCTTCTTCATCACCAAACCAGTCATATGATGACGCTGTACAATTCCCTATCAGAATAACCTCTCCCCCTTATTAAGGAGCTTGTCTGTTGGTTTCTATGGTGGCTTCCTGTTTCCCATGTTGACTGCAACACAGCATAGTATTTTTTTCCACTCAGACATCACTCTCTGGGCTAGGCTGTATATTATATTGCTGACCAGTAAAAAATTTTAAATTATATTTTTGCACTCTTTAGTAGTTTAATCTGCATATTTTTTAGATGCGTGTTCAAGTCAAACAGAGTGAGGTGCTAATAGGAACTCCAAAGTCAATAAAGTCGAGGCAATTTTTAGCCAACGTTCTGTGAAAAAATATATATAACTCAGTGAAGATTTCTCCCACTTTAACAAAGATTATGGGAATGACTGACTGAGCAAACTAATTATAGAATATTTTAAAAATATCATAACAATGTAGAGCATTAACATTTTGAATAGACATTAAGTGAATTGCTTTACAGCATCTTTATCAATTTATGTTATCTTTGGCCTCATTTATTACATATAACATAAGAGAGGCAAAAGAGAGGTGTGTTTCAGAGGCAGCAAATCACAGGTGGAATTCAAGTTCTACAATATGACTAATAAACAACAGTGAAAACCAAAGACTGTTACAAGACAAAAGATAAAACATAACCCATATGTTTTTTTCTGTGTAAAATAAATGCAACTATATATATATATATATATATATATATATATATATATATATATATATATATTATATATATATATATATATATATATATATACATTATCTCACAAAAGTGAGAAAAAACCCTCACATTTTTGTAAATATTTTATTCTATCTTTTCATGTGACAACACTGAAGAAATAACACGTTGCTACAATGTAAAGTAGTGAGTATACAGCTTGTATTACAGTGTAAATTTTCCTTCCCCCTCAAAATAACTCAACACACAGCCATTAATGTCTAAACCACTGGCATCAAAAGTGAGTACACCCCTAAGTGAAAATGTCCAAATTGGGCCCAATTAGCCATTTTCCCTCCCCGGTGTCATGTAACTCGTTAGTATTACAAGGTCTTAGATGTGAATGGGGAGCAGGTGTATTCAATTTGGTGTTATCGCTCTCACTCACTCATACTGGTCACTGGAAGTTAAACATGGCACCTCATGGCAAAGAACTCTCTGAGGATCTGAAAAAAAAAGAATTGTTGCTCCACATAAAGATGGTCTAGGCTATAAGAAGATTGCCATGACCCTGAAACTGAGCTGCAGCACAGTAGCCAAGACCATACAGCAGTTTAACAGGACAGGTTCCACTCAGAACAGGCCCCGCCATGGTCAACCAAATAAGTTGAGTGCATGTGCTCAGTGTCATATCCAGAGGATGTCTTTGAGAAATAGACGTATGAGTGCTGCCAGCATTGCTGCAGAGGTTGAAGAGGGTAGGGTGGGGAGGGTCAAACCCTCAGCCTGTCAGTGCTCACACCATACGCCACACACTGCATCAAATTGGTCTGCATGGCTGTCATCCCAGAAGGAAGCCTCTTCTAAAGATGATGCACAAGAAAGCCACCAAACAGTTTGCTGAAGACAAGTAGACTAAGGACATGGATGTCTTGTGGTCTTATGAGACCAAGATAAATGTATTTGGTTCAGATGGCGTCAAGCGTGTGTGGTGGCAACCAAGTGAGGAGTACAAAGACAAGTGTGTCTTGCCTACATTCAAGCATGGTGGTGGGAGTGTCATGATCTGGGGCTGCACAAGTGCTGCTGGCACTGGGGAGCTACAGCTCATTGAGGGAACCATGAATGCCTACATGTACTGAAGCAGAGCATGATCCCCTCCCTTCGGAGACTGGGCCACAGGGCAGTATTCCAACATGATAAAAACCCCAAACACACCCCCAAAATGACCACCGCCTTGCTAAAGAAGCTGAGGGTAAAGGTGATGGACTGGCCAAGCATGTCTCCAGACCTAAACGCTATTGAGCATCTGTGGGGCATTCTCAAACAGAAGGTGGAGGAGCGCAAGGTCTCCAACATCCATCAGCTCCGTGATGTCATCAGGGAGGAGTGGAAGAGGACTTCAGTGGCAATCTGTAAAGCTCTGGTGAACTCCATGCCCAAGAGGGTTAAGGCAGTGCTGGAAAATAATGGTGGCCACACAAAATATTGACACTTTGGGCCCATTTTGGACATTTCCACTTAGAGGTGTACTCACTTTTGTTTCCAGTAGTTTAGACATTAATGGCTGTGTGTTGAGTTTTTCTGAGGGGACAGCAAATTTACACTGTTATACAAGCTGTACACTCACTACTTTACATTGTTGCAAAGTGTCATTTCTTCAGTGTTGTCACATGAAAAGATAGAATAAAATATTTACAAAAGTGTGAGGGGTGTACTCACTTTTGTGAGATAGTGTATATATATATATATATATATATATATATTTAACAATCAGGATTGCTTTATTAAAGAAATAATAATACAGCATATATGAAGAGACAGAAAACATAAAAACTGTTTACCTTGGTATGACACAGCATAGTCAGTGTAAAGAAAAATGTAGACATAATCCAAACAATTATCTAGCAACAGCTCAAATGGACAGATATGTTTTAAAAAACAAAAATACAAATATTTTCATAATACCAATAACATCCCAAGGAAGAATGAACAGGAACTGAGGGGGAAAAGACATAGGAGAAAAGGGAGGAGGAAGAGCCACAAAACACTGTGGCCTACTTCTAATCAAAGGGTGAGGGATCACATCGAATACACTCTATTGGGAGGTCCATGACAGGCAGACATTATCGAACTTCCACGGCAGCCCCGACTAATGTACGTCAACTTGTAAAGAGGCAGTGCCGCATCAATCATGGCTTCCCAGGACGACAGAGTATGAAGAGTAGGGGAGTACTATCTACAGAGAATTTCTTTTTCGGCATAAAATAGCCAATCTGAAATCAATAATTTACTATGATGGGACCTTTGAGCATCATCATGGATCCCTAGCAGGGCCAGTTCCGGGAGACATAGGGACTGACAACTCAAGCCTAAGGTTAATGAATTCAAACACTTCAGACCAGAAGGTAAACATCCTAGGGCACTCCCAGAACACGTGAAATAGGTACCCAGCAATGTCTGGCAGCTGTGACAGTGAGGGTCTTTATCTGGGTATATGCTTTGCAGTCTGATTGGAGTATTGTATACCAGATGTTAAAAACTGAATTTGTATTCATTTGTCTCTAGTGCAAATTACCAATTTGGGGCATTGCGCAAGACAATCCTCCCAGTTCTCTCCATCTACAGAGGGAATGTCCTGTTTAAATTAAGCTCAATTTTGGGGAGTCAGTAACAAGCAGGGTCCAATATAGGGCAGATAAAGGTTTCTCAAGAACCTTTTGAGGCAGCAGATCCTCAACACGAAACAAAATATATTTACTTGTGATCATAAATAAAGTGGAGGTGCTCAGGACAAAAGCTAGCTCTAAACAGGTAACTTTCTTGAGTTCTGAATGATAGAAATCACTTGACCTCCCCTTTACACACTAAACAGTGTCAGTGGAGGAATCTTACCTGATGGCTATTGTTTTTTTTATTTGGGTTCTTTCTCTTTTTATGCCTGGATATTCCTGTCTAAATTCAGAGAATTAACTATAGGTGGAAAAGTGCACAGAAACTGTTAAGAGGAGTCACAACACTATATTTCAATAGAGCACAAGCCAACTCTTTTCTTCCTTCTTCTTTAACTGCTTGCCGCCCACCCACAATACATTTACTGCCGACGGGCGGCACAGCCAGGCTAGGTGACATACTGGTTTGTTCCCTAGCATATGCAAACTAGCATGCCCCCTACGGGGCCGCTGTGAGTGGCCAGGGTATTATAGCGGTCACATCATTGCAATGTCAGCAAAACAGTCAAGAATAGCTTCCATTCATGACTGCATTGTGATGCTGTGATTGGTCCACAGCTATCTAATGGTATCTGGGCCAATAGCAGCACCCTGTCCCATTATATTAGCTGTAGCCAATCACAGCATGTCAACAGTAAGCAACAGTAAGCCATTAATGACAGTTACCTATTACTTATAAATACCCTACTCAGTATAGGGACACTAAACTACTGTGATGAAAATATGGGAAAAAATAGTAAAAAAAAAATAAAGAAAATGTAATCAAAAATGTAATAAAATATAAATTTTTTTTTACATACATCACCAGTCAGTATCCCTGATCACCACCACACCAACTGGTGACAGTGTGTAAAGAAAAACAGTTGTTCGTTTTCCTAAATATTAGGACAAAAACTAAAATTTCAAAAAGCCTGCTATGCCTCTTACTAAATACCTTGGACTGTCTCTACTTTCCAAAAAGGGTCGCTTGGGGGTATTTGTACTATCCTGGCCTTTTAGGGCCTCAAGAAATGAGATAGGCCGTCAGTACATCAGGATTGATCAATTTTCAAATATGCTATATATATATATATATATACCATAGATTGTAGACTCTTTACCTTCAGGAAGACTAAGCAATATACCCTAATTTGGGTTATTTCCACCAAAGAAATGTAGCAGAGTATCATTTGGCTTGAATTTAGGAAGAAGGAATATCTGTTCGCAAAATTTTATAACAGAAAGTAAGAAAAGTGTTTTTTTTTTTAATTTTTGGTAACAAATAAAAAAGTCAATGTGTCACTGTAAAACAGGGGTCTAAAACTGGTGGCACTGGTGGTGTTGCAGAACTACAATTCCCATGAGGCATTGCAAGGCTGACAAATACAAGCATGACTCCAATAGGCAGAGGCATGATAGGACTTGTAGATGTGCAACAGCCAAATTTTCTTTTTGTTTTTAAAAAAACCCCTGCAAAGTAAAGGCATAATGTGCTAGTATACATTGCATAATCGCACGTTATGAAATACTTACCTTAGAAGGAAGCCCTGCACCGCCATGCTGTGAGCTCTGAAAGACGCTTCCATCTTCACCCAGTCTTCCTTTCGGGTTTGCATCCTCCGGCTGTCTGATTGGCCACGCTGTGATGCCGTCACTCCTGCGTATGCGCACGGGAGACACAGGCCATGGCACGGAGCTCTGAAGGGACAACACAGGTATACCGTCCCCTCAGAGCGTATGTGCCGGTGACATCACTGGCTGCATGAAGTGTGAATATCCTCTAAACCGTGAAGGTTTAGGAGACATTCATAGTACCTACAGGCAGAAAACAAAAGAAAGAGAGCGCACACCGCCCTAGTGTAACACCATTTAATGAAAATAATTAAAGTCATAAAATCAGGTACTCACAAACAAGTATAGTGTCATGCATGGAAATGATATCCCCCGATCTGATGTGTGTAGGGTACTCTCCTCCTTACCGGTGGCTCAGCTGTTCGTTCCCGCAGTAGTACGTGGATAACGTCCAGCTAAGGCTCCGAAATGTTGTCTTTAGCAACCCCATGTATGTCATGTTCTGGGTCCTGATCGGGGATCTGCCCTCTGTTTAACCGCACTGTCGGCTATAGTATCCGGCTCTTGCAGAGTGTGCAGCGAGCGGCTGCACCGCATTGAGCTACCTTGAGTAATCCGAGGTGGTTGCCTTAGCTGGACGTTATCCACGTACTACTGCGGGAACGAACAGCTGAGCCACCGGTAAGGAGGAGAGTACCCTACACACATCAGATCGGGGGATATCATTTCCATGCATGACACTCTACTTGTTTGTGAGTACCTGATTTTATGGCTTTAATTATTTTAATTAAATGGTGTTACACTAGGGCGGTGTGCGCTCTCTTTCTTTGTTTTCTGCCTAGTTTCTCTGCCTCATATCCCATGGAGGGTTAAGAGAGCTGCCACGCTTTTTTCTCATGTGTTTCACCACTGGCCATACTACAAGGTTTCCCAGCTTGAGAATCAATCTCCAGGATCTGCGCAGGGACTGGTTATGTGTTTCTTTTTTGTGTTTTTTCATTATAGTACCTACAGGTAAGCCTTACAGAATAGGTTTATATCCACTTTAATTAAACAAAAACATTTAACAAACATGGTGAATTCATTTACATTTTAAAATTGTTACTTTCTCTTACGTCCTCCGACAGTCGCCGCCACCTCTAAGTCATCACTGTTGGGTATTGACTTCCCATCCGCAGGAATAGCTAGGCATATAGACTTAGTCCAAAGACAAAAGGCATTAGCATATACACACCCATGGGGGCTGTCCCATCTGGTCAATACCCCCCCTGCATCACCACCCCCAACTCAGTTTTAATCTGCCTAGCGTCAGGAATAGAGTTGAGCGGACACCTGGATATCCGTGTTCGGCGGGTTCGGCCGAACTTGAAAAAAAAGTCCGGGTCCGGGTCCGTGTCCCGGACTTTTTCCGAACTTTACCCGGACCCGAACT
Source organism: Pelophylax lessonae (assembly GCF_965119305.1). NCBI lineage: Eukaryota > Metazoa > Chordata > Amphibia > Anura > Ranidae > Pelophylax > Pelophylax lessonae. Next base: position 186,772,790 of record NC_138771.1, on the reverse strand, counting down.
TTCAGGCACTAAAATGGCTCTAAAACACCAATGGAAAGGGCTAGAGTGCTGCAAATGGCAGCAAAACGTAGTTAAGAGCATGACAAGTGTTCTGCAAACAAATGTGGATAGGGAAATAACTTAAAACAACAAAAAAAAAACAGAAAAATAAAACAATGTTCTTCATCTGTGAAGGACGAGGCCCATATGGAGAAGGAGGGAGGTTGAGGTGGCGGTTGAGGTGGCGGTGGATGTGGCGGTGTAGGTGAAAGCGGCGGTGGAGGGGGACGAGGTAGCCAACACTGCTTTTTTTCAGTCATTTTAAATTAGGGTACACCCCAAAAGAGTGAGAAAGATCAAAAATATAACAATGGCTGGGTAAGGTCGGTATCCATCTCTATTCTGCACAAGGTACGGAAAAGTCCTGTGGGATCCATGCCTGGTTCATTTTAATGAACGTGAGCTTGTCCACATTGTCTCTGGACAGGCGGCTGCGCTTGTCTGTGATAACGCCCCCAGCCGTGCTAAATACACGTTCAGATAATACACTGGCTGCAGGGCAGGCCAGCACCTCCAAGGCGTAAAGGGCAAGCTCAGGCCATGTGCCCAATTTGGAGACCTAGAAGTTGAAGGGTTCTTCTGAGGGGCTGGCGGTGCCCTGGCTACGTTGGCGACCTCTTCCTCCTCCTCCTCCTCCTCTGCCTTGGCCTTGTGCTTCCACTGTGGCCCCGCTGTCAGGTGGGAATGCCAGCAGCATCGAGTCTACCAGCATGCGATCACGCTCCTGTGAGTGAATTAAGGACGGTACATTGTCCTTATAACGGGGATCCAGCAGCGTGGCCACCCAGTAATCAGCACAAGTTAGAATGTGGGCGACTCGGCGGTCATTGTGGAGACACTGCAGCATGTAATCGCTCACGTGTGCCAGGCTGCCCAGAGGCAACGAAAGGCTGTCCTCTGTGGGAGGTGTATCGTCTGTGTCTTCTGTATCCCCCCCAGCCACACACCAGTGATGGCCATGAGCTGGCCTGGGTACCACACTGCTGTGAACATGGTTCCATCTCCTCCTCCTCCTCCTCCTCATCCTCCAGAACTGTGCCCCTGCTGGACAATTGTGTACCTGGCGTTTGTGGGTGCAGGAACCCACCCTCGGAGCCACTTGTGAATGACTGCCCTAAAAGCCATGGAAATGATCCCTCTTCCTCCTCTTCCTCCTCCTCCTCCTCCTGTGCCACATCCTCTTCCATCATCGCCCGATGCGTTTTTTCAAGGAGGCCTAGAAGTGGGATAGTTAAGCTGACAACGGCGTCATCGGCACTGGCCATGTTGGTGGAGTACTCAAAACAGCGCAACAAAGCACACAGGTCTCGCATGGAGGCCCAGTTATTGGTGGTGAAGCGGTGCTCACGCGTGCGTGCTGCAGCTGAAACTCCACTATGGCCTGCTGCTGCTCGCACAGTCTTTCCAGCATGTGCAAGGTGGAGTTCCACCTTGTGGGCATATCACATATGAGGCGGTGAGCGGGAAGGCCGAAGTTACGCTGCAACGCTGACAGGCGAGCAGCAGCAGGGTGAGAACGCCGAAAGTGCGCATAGACGGCCTGCACTTTCTGCAGCAGCTCTGACATATCGGGGTAATTTTGAAGGAACCTCTGCACCACCAAATTCAGCACATGCTGCAGGCAAGGGATGTGCGTCAAATCGGCTAGGCCCAGAGCTGCTATGAGATTTCGCCCGTTATTGCACACCACCATGCCGGGCTTGAGGCTCGCTGGCACCAACAACTCATCGGTCTGCTGTTCCATGCTCCTCCACAACTCATGCGCGGTGTGGGATTTTTCCCCCAAACATGCAAGTTTTAAAACTGCCTGCTGTCGTTTACCCCTGGCTTTGCTGAATTTGGTGGTGAAGGTGTTACGCTGACCGGATGAGGAGGCGGTAGAGGATGAGAAAGCGGAGTAGGAGGAGTTAGGAACAGGAGGAAAACTGAAGCGCCCTGCAATCCTCGGTGGTGGAAGGAGATGCGCCAAACAAATTGAAAGGGTGTATCTCACACGTACACATACAGACTATGCCGCAACTTAATTTTTTTCACCTGCATGGGTGTATATTGAATAGCGGAATAGAACAAAAGTATATAAATGGGTGTATCTCACACGTACAGACTAGGCCGCAATTGAATTATTTTCACCCGCATGGGTGTATATTGAATAGCAGAATAGAACAATAGTATCTAAAAGGGTGCATCTCACACGTACAGACTATGCCGCAATTTAATATTTGTCACCCGCATGGGTGTATATTGAATAGTGGAATAGAAAAATAGTATCCAAAAGGGTGCATCTCACACATATAGACTATGCCTCAATTTAATTTTTGTTACCTGCATGGGTGTATATTGAATAGCGGAATAGAACAAAAGTATATAAAAGGGTATATCTCACGCGTACAGACTAGGCCGCAATTGAATTATTTTCACCCGCATGGGTGTATATTGAATAGAGGAATAGTTCATCCAGGAGGAAACTGCTTTGCAGGTTTTCTGGGAGTGCCCCTTTGCACAGAGCCTGTTTAGGGCCTTGGAACCTGAACTTAAGGACTTTGTACCACAGACTGCCATCACACACTTTGGTGTGCTAAATGGATTATTTGGTGGAACTTTTTCCCAAGAGGACATTGACAATGCCTGGCAGGTTCTGTGTTCCTTTAAGGACGCTTTATGGTGCGCCAAAAAGTGCCTTATCTACCAGCGAGAGAGGATGCCCATTGAGGACTGTCGCAGACTGGTCCATAGTCTGCTCAGAGACTATAACCTAATGGATCTCATGGAGGAAGAGGAGGTCTAGCGATTTCCCCTTCCCCAACTCTCCCTTGTGTGTTTTTGTCCTTTCATTACAGCTTCGGGCTTGCACTTCTCTACCTCCCTTTCCCATACTCTTTATTGTTTGTGTGTTTCACGTTTGTCTTTTTGTAATGTGGCGGTACACTTTATTTGCACACATAATCTGATTAGTAGGGTGTAGGTCCTTGGGACTGTCCCTGAACGTCTTGGGGGGGGGGGGTATGGATATGGCCTTTTGGCTTGGTTCACCCACCTAGTACTTTGCCAGTGTAAGTACACCAGTCCCTGTCAGCAGCCTTGCGCCCCGGGAGATCAGGGTCAGGGCCCTTCCTCTTTTGGGAGGAGGACCATGTGTACACCCTGTGTACTTTTTTATGCACCCGCCGGGTGATAGTCTGAGTGTGTTCACACACCACGGGCTTATAAACAAAAAACGGCTGGTGGTCCTGGTTTTTGTGGCGTGCCGACAAACCTTTTCCACATTTCATACATGCTAACCCTGCTCTCTGAGGTGCCGGCGGTGCCCTGGGTGCGTTGGTGACCTACTCCTCCTCTGCCTTTGCCTTGTGCTTTCAATGTGCCCCTGCGGTCATATGGGAATTCCACCAGCATCGCTTCTCGACCTTGTGGCTAAGATCAAGTGTAGTATCAGTTGTTATAAGTTATGCAGTGGGGGCGCTGTGATGTCATTCTGCCTGACCAAGATTGGGTGGTGGCTATGGAAACCTGCTGGAGTGATGGGGGCTTGAAAGGTTTGATGTGTGGCCCCCAGGTTCCTTCCTCCTGGGGGGTGGGGGGGGGATCTCTCTTCAGGAGAGCACCCCTGACCTAGTATTTGAGGTGGCTTCGGCTACCATGAAGACCGGGGTTCTGCCAGGCCTTCTGGCTAGGCAGATCATGGAAACCCTATGTCCCCGTCAGGAGACTTGCCAACCAGTAATCAGCACAAGTTAGAATGTGGGCAACTTGGCGGTCGTTGCGCAGACATTGCAGCATGTAATCACTCATGTGTGCCAGGCTGTCCAGAGGCAACGAAAGGCTGCCCTCTGTGGAAGGTGTATCGTTTGTGTCCTCTGTATACCCCCAGCCACACACCAGTGATGGCCACGAGCTGGCCTGGGTGCCACCCTGCTGTGAACATGGTTCCTCCTCCTCCTCATCCTCATCCATCATCCAGCAACTTTTCAAAAAGGTATACAAGTGGGATAGTAACGCTGAGAACGGCGCCATAGGCACTGTCCATGTTGGCGGAGTACTCGAAACAGCGCAACAAGGCACACAGGTCTCGCATGGAAGCCCAGTTATTGGTGAAGTGGTGCTGTTCTGCAGAGCGACTCACGCGTGTGTGCTGCAGCTGAACCTCCGCTATGGCCTGCTGCTGCTCGCACAGTCTTGCCAGCATGTGCAGGGTGGAGTTCCACCCTGTGGGCATGTCACATATGAGGCGGTGAGCGGGAAAGCCAAAGTTACGCTGCAACGCTGACAGGCGAGCAGAAGCAGGGTGAGAACGCCAAAAGTGCGCACAGACGGCCCGCACTTTCTGCAGCAGCTCTGACATATCGGGGTAATTTTGAAGGACCCTCTGCACCACCAAATTCAGCACATGCGCCAGGCAAGGGATGTGCGTCAAACCAGCTAGGCCCAGAGCTGCTATGAGATTTCGCCCATTATCGCACACCACTAGGCCGGGCTTGAGGCTCGCTGGCACCAACAACTCATCGGTCTGCTGTTCCATGCTCCTCCACATCTCCTGCGCGGTGTGGGATTTTTCACCCAAACAGGCAAGTTTTAAAACTGCCTGCTGTCGTTTACCCCTGGCTGTGCTGAAGTTTGTGGTGAAGGTGTTACGCTGACCGGATGAGGAGGCGTTAGAGGAAGAGGAGTAGGAGGAGTTAGGAACAGGAGGCAAACTGAAGCGCCCTGCAAATTTTCTGCGGTGGAAGATGCACCAAACAAATTTAAAAGGTGTATCTCACACGTACCGATAAAGACTATGCCGCAAATTTCATTTTTTTCACCCCAAAAGGGTGTATATTGAATAGCGGAATAGAAAAAAGTTTATAAAAAGGTGTATCTCACACGTACCGATACAGACTATGCCGCAATTTAATTTTTTTCACCCCAAAAGGGTGTATATTGAATAGCGGAATAGAAAATATGATATAAAAAGGTGTATCTCACACGTACAAACCCAGACTAGGCCCTGATTACAATTTTTTGTACCATAAAGGCAGGATGAGGAGTAGGAGGAGTTCGGAACAGGAGGCAAACTGAAGCACCCTGCAATCCTCGGCGGTGGAAGATGCGCCCCAAAAATTTGGAAGGTGTATCTCACACGTACCGATACAGACTATGCCGCAATTTAATTCTTTTTACACCAAGGGTGTAGATTGAATAGCGGAATAGAAAAAATATTATAAAACGGTGTATCTAACTCACACGTACAAACACAGACTAGGCCCCGATTACAATTTTTTGTACCCTAAAGGCAGGATGAGGAGTAGGAGGAGTTCGGAACAGGAGGCAAACTGAAGCACCCTGCAATCCTCGGCAGTGGAAGATGCGCCCAAAAATTGGAAAGGTGTATCTCACACGTACCGATACAGACTATCCCGCAATTTAATTGTTTTTACCCCAAGGGTGTAGATTGAATAGCGGAATAGAAAATATGATATCAAAAGGTGTATATATCTCACACGTACAGACCCAGACTAGGCCCAAATTACTATTTTTTGTACCCCCAAAGGCAGGATGAGGAGTAGGAGGAGTTCGGAACAGGCAGGAGGCACACTGCAGCACCCTGCAATCCTCGGCGGTATGAGATGCGCCCCAAAAATTGGAAAGGTGTATCTCACACGTACTGATACAGACTATCCCGCAATTTAATTGTTTTTACCCCAAAGGTGTAGATTGAATAGCGGAATATAAAATATGATATCAAAAGGTGTATGTATCTCACACGTAGAGACCCAAACTAGGCCCAAATTACTATTTTTTGTACCCCCAAAGGCAGGATGAGGAGTAGGAGGAGTTCGGAACAGGCAGGAGGCACACTGAAGCACCCTCAAATCCTCGGCAGTATGAGATGCGCCCCAAAAATTGGAAAGGTGTATCTCACACGTACCGATACAGACTATCCCGCAATTGAATTGTTTTTAACCAAAGGTGTAGATTGAATAGCGGAATAGAAAATATGATATCAAAAGGTGTATGTGTCTCACACGTAGAGACCCAGACTAGGCCCAAATTACTATTTTTTGTAACCCCAAAGGCAGGATGAGGAGTAGGAGGAGTTCGGAACAGGCAGGAGGCACACTGAAGCACCCTCAAATCCTCGGCAGTATGAGATACGCCCCAAAAAATGGAAAGGTGTATCTCACACGTACCGATACAGACTATCCCGCAATTTAATTGTTTTTACCCAAAGGTGTAGATTGAATAGCGGAATAGAAAATATGATATCAAAAGGTGTATGTATCTCACACGTAGAGACCCAGACTAGGCCCAAATTACAATTTTTTGTACCCCCAAAGGCAGGATGAGGAGTAGAAGGAGTTCGGAACAGGCAGGAGGCACACTGAAGCACCCTCAAATCCTCGACAGTATGAGATGCGCCCCAAAAATTGGAAAGGTGTATCTCACACGTACCGATACAGACTATCCCGCAATTTAATTGTTTTTACCCAGTAGAGGTAGTGTAGATTGAATAGCGGAATAGAAAATATGATATAAATATGATATAAAATTGGCAATTTATCAATTGCACATGTGAACAGCAGTGTCTTATATCAGTCAGCTGTGCTGCAGGCTATGGAGGGAAAAAAAAAAGAAAATTCCCCTTTTAAGTTTGTAATTTTTAACTAGATTAGTACAGACTATGCCACAATTTAATTTTTTTAACCCAAGGGTGTATATTGAATAGTGGAATAGAAAAAAGTGTATAACTTTTGAAATCACTCAATAATAGCACATGTGAACACAGCAGTGTATTATCACAGTCAGCACAGCAGCACTGAAGGAAAAACGCTGCACACAACTGACTGATAAAAAATACTTTTTTCTCCCTCCTCCTCAGCGGGCAAAAAGATTGTGTTCACACCCCACACACAGCAAAATCGATGTGGACCACTGACCCTGCCTATCTCCAGACTCTCCCTAAAAGGATCGATAAGATCGGTCACTGCCGGCACTGCAAACCCCCCCCACACAGCAAAATCGATTGTAGAACACTGACCCTGCCTATCTCCAGCCTCTCCCTAAAAGGATCGATAAGATCGGTCACTGCCGGCACTGCAAACCCCCCCCCCCCCCCACACAGCAAAATCGATTGTAGAACACTGACCCTAAATATCTCCAGCCTCTCCCTAAAATGCCCTAATATCTCGCCCTGCCTGCAGCACTCCGACCTGTCCCTCAATTCTTTTCGGACACAATATGATTTTTGCCTGTCTGTCCCTAATCAGCAGCCAGCACGTATGATGTGTGCTCTCTCCCTAATCTACAGCAGAATGACGCAGCGGCGCTCCGTCTCGAACTTATAAAGACTTGGTCACATGCTTCAGATGGCCAATCACAGCTACTAATACATTTGTAGGCATGGCTGGGATGGCTTAAGGCACACCAGTTAAACGCTTGTTGATTGGCTGTTGAAAGCCCGCCATTAAAAGCGCGCCAATACATACAAACCCGGAAATAAAATGACTGAACACGGATTTTTACCCGAACATACAGTAAAGTTTTCGGGTCCGTGTTCGGGTAACAAAAATCCAATTATTCGGTACGAACACGAATAATACAGTCCGTGTTTGCTCAACACTAGTCAGGAATAGTCAGGCTTACCTTGTGCTGGGGCTTCAGTCTCAGCCTTCCTAATCTTTTATTTGATTTTCTTTGAAAATGTCAGTTTTTTTCTCTTACTTTACTAGCTGTTTATTTTTGTCAGCTTCTAGTGTTAGTCTTCTCTTCAGATGAAGATGGATCATGCGGTGCTGGGATTCGGACTGACCGCCCTGGTTCTCCAGAGCAAAAGGGTCAGATGGACCCCCAGCCCGCCATCGAGCATTCAGCTATGGTTCGCCCTGGCATTACGAACGACCCATCTCTGTTCGCTACAGGGATGCAGCCGTGAGGTGGCTACCTCACAGGACTCGTCTGCGGTGCTGCAGCGTCATGTCCCTGGCTCACGGCACTCCCTGTCAGATGAAGACAGAGGTTTTTCTGTGCATAGAGGCTCCCCACGCCATCTGGTACAGGTAAGTACTGCTGTGTGGGGCCTCTGTCTGGGGTGGCAGTCTGTGTTGCTGTGTGTTCCCCATGTCTGTGCCTGTGTGACTCCCTGTACGATCCCTGTGGGGATCGCTTGTGCAGATACTGTATGTTGCCCGGGGGTCCCTGTCCCTATGTCACTTAGGTGCTTTGTTGGGGGTGCAGACATTTCTGATGGTGTGGCGACAGCTGCGGCGAATTTTCGCGCGGTCCGCCATATTTACTATGGGCTAACATGTGTAGCTCCTCTGGGGCGAGCCTGCATGTTATTTTGGCGCCTTTCGCCGCCATTTTGTGGGCAGTGGAACGATCGGTCCGGCCGCATGTCGGCGGCCATTTTGGCATGGCCTCCAATGCATCCCTATGGGGCAGCCATTTTCCCAGGGTCTGGCATATAGTCCAGCCTACTCCAGTAGCGCTTCCTTTCCATCAGCAGCAGGACATCGGTAGCAACGCTCTGCGACCTCTGCAGGTTATCACTCTCAATTTCCCTCTGTGCTATCGCTTCTAGCTCAGTTTCTTTTCTCCTTTGGGGGTCTTTTATCACTGTTGCAGTAGCGGTGGGCTGCGCACACCGCAGCGTTTCTTAAAGGGGACAGTACTTTGTATTGCACTGTAGTTTGTTCTGATAACTTGAGCAATGGATTCTCAGGAAAGCAAGTTTCCTCCAGCTTTAGTGGGGGGCCCCAGTTCTCCTGTGGCCCCGCTGCGACCCGATCTGGCTGCTGTGGTGGCGACTTTAGTGGCAAATATGGAAATGCTGATGTCTGAACGCGCTGCGAGGAAGAGGCCCAGGTTGTCTCTCTCTTCTGATTCAGAAGGGGATATGGCTGCTGCTGCTGCGAGCGTGCCCTTTTCAGGGTCCCGCTCATCCTTGGACCCCCCGGGGTCTGAGGGGGAGGAATGGAGAGGGTTAATACCTCCTCCCCGGGGTCGCCGGAAGAATGGGCGACCATGGATGAGTTGATTGTGTCTGTAAAGGACTCCTTACATTTAGAGGATGAGCCCTGTCCTCCGGGCGTTGTGTCCTCGTTTGGGACGCACAGGACCCGCAATTCTGCGCAGGTTTTCCCCTGCCCAGCGGAATTCCATTACACTGTTAATGAAATGTGGCGCATGTTGAAACGTCCATTCCTGGTTCCTAGTCGGTTCAAGTTACTTTATCTCCAACCTTGGCTCCGGATATCGGACAGGTGGGTTCAGGAAATCGTTCGCTCAGGTTACAAGATAAAATTCCTTTCCCGACCGGCGGACAGATTCTTTCCCTCCAATCTTCATCTGCCTCCGGGGCGTCTGCAGGACTTGCATCAAGTGGTGCAGGACCTGCTTGCTCAGGGAGTGATTGTCCCAGTGCCTCATCGGGACAGGTTTTGGGGGTTTTATTCGAATCTGTTCACTGTGCCCAGGAAGGAGGGCAAAGTGCGTCCTATTCTGGACCTGACAGCGCTGAACCGCTTTGTGCGTGTTCGGAAGTTTCGAATGGAGTCTCTCCTTTCGGTTGTGGCCTCCTTGAGTCCAGGAGAATTCCTGGCTTCGATAGATCTGAAGGATGCATACCTGCACATCCCCATTTTCGAGGGTCATATCAGCGGTACCTTCGGTTTGCTATCGCAGAGGACCACTTCCAGTTTGTGGCGTTACCTTTCGGTCTCGCTTCGGCTCCAAGGGTGTTTACTAAAGTGTTGGCACCGGTTCTGGGCCTGCTGAGGGCCCAGGGCATTGCGGTCCTGTGTTACCTGGACGATCTGCTTCTGAGATCACGTGCCAGCCAGGACCTGGTGCGCGATCTGTCCATCACGGTACAGACGCTCCAGGAGTTCGGATGGACCATCAACGTTCAAAAATCGGCGTTGTCTCTATCGCTTCGCCTTCCCTACCTGGGAATGGTTCTGGACTCTGCTCAGGCAAAGGTGTTCTTGCCGGAGGACAAGCTCCGGACTTTGCGGGACGAGCTCAGGTCCCTCAGGGACAACCTGTCCTCGTCACTCAGGACCTGCATGCGGGGCCTATGGTTGATGGTTTCGGCCTTCGAGGCGATACCCTTTGCTCAGTTCCACACGCGGGCTCTCCAGACGGCGATCCTGGCCAGGTGGGACAGACTGCCTCAGTCCTTGGATCTGGATGTCTCCTTGAGTCGTCAGACCAGATTGGCTCTTCTGTGGCGGCTCCAGTCCCCGTCGGTGGCGGAAGGCAAGTCCTTCCGTCCGTTGGTGTGGACGGTGGTTACCACGGACGCCAGCCTGTCGGGCTGGGGTGGAGTCCTGGGCAACCTGTCTGCCCAGGGCACTTGGTCGGAGGAGGAGTCCTCCCTCCCCATAAATGTGCTGGAATTATGAGTGATGAAACTCTGTCTCTTCCAGTGGTCGGACCTTCTCCGGGGCCTGCCTGTCCGCGTACAGACGGACAATGCTACCACGGTGGCTTACATCAACCACCAGGGGGGCACCAGGAGTGCTCGAGCGGCCCGGGAGGTGACCGACATTCTGTCTTGGGCCAAGAATCATGTCCCGGCGCTCTCAGCTGTTCACATTCCGGGTGTGGAAAATTGGCAGGCCGACTATCTGAGCCGCCAGACCCTGGACCAGGGGGAATGGTCCCTACACCCGGAGGTCTTTCAGATGCTGTGTGCGAGGTGGGGATCCCCGGACGTGGATCTGTTTGCCTCCCGGCTAAATCAAAGGGTGGAAAGGTTCGTGGCAAGAACGAGCGATCCGTTGGCAGACGCCTCGGATGCGCTGGTGGCCCCTTGGCATCAGTATCGTCTGATGTACGCCTTTCCTCTGATTCAGTTACTTTCCCGGTTCCTCCGCAGATTGGTCTCGGAACCACACATGGTGATTCTGGTGGCTCCGGACTGGCCTCGCTGGTCCTGGTACGCCGACGTTGTTCACCTGGCAGTTGTGCCTCCGTGGCGTCTGCCTCTGCGGGAAGATCTCCTGTCTCAAGGTCCGATCTTCCATCCTGCTTTACAGTCGCTGGCTTTAACGGCCTGGCTGTTGAGACCCAGGTCTTGAGGGACAAGGGTCTCTCCCCTGAGGTTATCCCTACCCTAATCAAGGCTAGGAAATCCTCCTCTGGTAAGATCTATTACCGTACTTGGAAAGCTTATTTCGCCTGGTGTGAGTCCAAGGGGTTCTCCCCTCGTTCTTACTCGGTGTGGAGAGTGTTGGCTTTCCTCCAGTCTGGAGTGGATCAGCGCCTGGCGCTGGCCACGATAAAGGGCCAGGTGTCTGCACTGGCTGTCCTTTTCCAACGCCCTGTGGCATCTCATTCCTTGGTGCGCATCTTCATTCAAGGTGTGCGACATTTGGCTCCTCCGAGGAAGGAGCCTTTACCTCCATGGGACTTGAACTTGGTTCTGTCCGTGTTACAGCGTGCTCCCTTTGAAAACATCAGGGAGATATCGTTGCCTCTGTTGTCGAAAATGGTTGCTTTTTTAGTGGCGATCACTTCGGCTCGCAGAGTGTCGGAGCTGGCGGCGTTGTCTTGCCGCTCCCCTTACTTGATAATTCACAAGGATAAGGTGGTTTTGCGACCACCCCCATCCTTCCTTCCCAAGGTGATCTCTGAGTTCCACCTTAATGAGGACATTGTCCTGCCTTTGCTTTGTACGAAGCCTAAGCATCCAAAGGAGATTGCCTTACATTCCTTGGATGTTGTCAGGGCGATCAGGGTTTACCTGTTGTCTACGGAATCCTTTTGGAAGACGGATTCCCTATTTGTCCTTCCTGAGGGCTCTCGGAAGGACATGGCTGCGTCCGCAGCGACTATTGCCAAATGGATCAGACAGACCATTGAGCAGGCTTATGCCTTGAAGGAACGGGTTCCGCCCTTCCCTGTTAAGGCGCACTCTACCAGGTCTTTGAGTGCATCCTGGGCCTATTGGCATCGGGCCTCGGTGGCCCAGGTGTGCAAGGCGGCGACTTGGTCGTCGGTGCACACCTTTTCCAAATTCTACAAAGTAGATGTTCTGGCATCAGCTGATGCTTCTTTTGGCCGCAAAGTTCTCAGTGCGGCAGTGCCATGATGGACCCTTGACTTTTTTCGGGGTCCCTGGCTGTTGGCATTTGCTTTCTTGGGCTGTTGCTCCTGTTGAGCATTGTTTTTTTCTGTTGCCCAGTTGGTTCTCTTACAGTGCATGTAAGATTCCTTTCTCTGATGTGGGTACTGCGTTGCCTTTTCTACGGTTGCGTCTCCCACCCCTCATGTCTATACTGCTTTGGGACATCCCAACAGTGATGACTTTGAGGTGGCGGCGACTGTCGGAGGACGTAAGAGAAAACTGAATTTTTGTAAAATCTTACCTGTAAAATTCCTTTCTCTGAGTCCTCCGACAGTCGCCACCCCGCCCCCGCCCCTCTTTTGGGGTTCTTATTACCTACTGCTATGCTACCAAACTGAGTTGGGAGTGGTGATGCAGGGGGGGTATTGACCAGATGGGACAGCCCCCATGGGTGGGTATATGCTAATGCCTTTTGTCTTTGGACTAAGTCTATATGCCTAGCTATTCCTGCGGATGGGAAGTCAATACCCAACAGTGATGACTTAGAGGTGGCGGCGACTGTCGGAGGACTCAGAGAAAGGAATTTTACAGGTAAGATTTTACAAAAATTCAGTTTTTTTAATATGACTAAGTGCCAGTTCACACTAATACGACTTGTCAGGCGACTTGTCAGCCTGACAAGTCGCGGTCCGTTGTGTGGTACGGGAACTGTTCTAATAGGAGCGACACAAGTCGCTCCAACTTAGAAAAAGGTTCCTGTACTACTTCGGGGCGACCTGGAGCGACTTGCATAGACATTCATTCTGTGAAGTCCGTGCAAGTCGCGCCGAAGTCGCGGTGCACGCGACTTCACAGGTCGCCCCCGAAGTCGTGCCGCTTCAGTGTGAACCGGCACTTAGACTAACAAACTCCTCAAACACAAAAGGTTTTGCAACTCAGGGTGTTTGTAGCCTGAGAGAAGTCTGTATAATCCTGCAGGCTGTCAGCATTTGTTATACCATTCAAAAAGTTGGCCAAAAAGAAAATTGTGCAACTAATTAGGATCATGCCTGTTTGCGTCACAGTCATCTAAGTCTTATCAGATGTAGCAATATCAGGAGAAATGATGTCCTTGACCATTTCAAAATGCTGGAGATATCTAAGGCAATATAACTGATATGAAACATATTTTCTTAGCAGGTTCTGATAACATCCATGGAATGACTCAAGTAAAATAACGGTGGTATACCAGGTTAATATGTAAATATAGAATATAGATATGTTTATGTATTTAAAGCAGGGGTGACCCAGATGTGAATCATAATTGTCAGTGAATATTTTGTACTGTATACACACACACATACACACTAGTTAGAACAGAGTGCACTACTCATATAAATACAGTATGTGTATATATATCACAGACTTATTCTTACTGTATTATTCCAGTTACCTGCCACATTCGAGGACACCAAACAGGGAATAACAGTGAAACATGCCTGTTTTCATAATTGAATAGAGAACAAGCATAAGTGACATGGCCCCTGCTACTGCAGAGTAGGGATAAGCCTAAAGTCCCGTACACAAGGGCCGTTATCGACCAAAATCTGCTGGTACACTAGATACAGGCCAAAATTCGACCCGTGTGTATGGATCCTTGTTTGACAGAAGCCGATCTCATGGACTACTTCTGTCGGCTGAGTTTCCTTGAAAACCAGCAGCCAATCAGCAGCCAATCAGCACTCAGAGCCAATGTCTGCAAGTGCTTACAGCTGTGTTCTGGTGGGGAGCAGTCCCCCTATCAGAACACAATAGCTCAGAGGAGAGATTGCTGTATTAAATTTGCATATTTAGTACAGTGACCTCTTCCAGACTTCCTGAAGTATTTCTCTGTTCAGCCCAGCAGGCTTACCATGTGTACCAGGCTTAGGCCTCTTGCACACCATACTCCTGTTTGAGCATCTAATTTTTCAGACTTTTTTTTGTATGTATTTGTGTGTATTTTTGTGCAGATGCCTTTGCGCATTTTCATGTAAAAACATTTTCTCTCGTTCTTGTTCTGTATTATATGTAAACGCATTTGCACATGTTTGTGTGCAATCACGCGTATTTGTGCGCAATCATGTGTATTTGCGCGCATTGGCACGCATGAGGCGTAAATTACTGACCAAAAATGCAGATTTTTCTATTTTGTTTTTACTTAAGAATGCACGCCGCTTGTTTACGCGCCTGTGTGCATAGGCACATTACAATTAATCGGTTGTATTTTAGCTCAGTAAAAAAAAAAAGAAGCTGTACTAAGCTTTTTCAAGCTGCAGTGTGCAAGAGGCCTTAAAGTGGTTGTAAAGCCCAGTCATGAAATTTGAAATAAGCACATATATCTGTAGTGTTTACTTACATAAAATTACATAGTAGGTAAGGTTGAATAAAGACAATAGTCCATCCAGTTCAACCAAAGCTCTAAGTGTTATTTCTCTCTGGTGTTTTGTTTCTCTGTTATCAGCATGAGTCATTTCTGAGAAGTTTTCCCGACACATGAGATAAATTTGTGTCGGGGAGGGAGGGGGATAAGCACTCAGCTTGTCTATTCACAATACAGCTCTGTATATTCCTTCATTATTCTGGCTATGTGGAGGGGGCAGGGGTGGCCTTTTTCTCCAATCAGCTCTCACACAGAGAGAAAAAAGAATAGTAAAAACAAAATAGTAGAAAAATTAAAACAAATGTTAAAAATGAGAGAAATTGAACATATATATATATATATATATATATATATATATATATATATATATATATATATATATATATATACAGTATATATTTTTTTAACATACTGTCCCCAGTCAGTGCCCCTGATCACTGGCACATCAGTCATATGATGATGCTGTGCTGCACTGGTGACATTGTGAAAACATTTTTTTATTCATTTTCAAAAATTATGACAAAAAAAATTATAACTTTACAAAATTTGCCATGCATCTTACTAAATGTCCCAGACTATCTACTTTCCAAAAAGGGGTAATTTGGGGTTAATTTGTACTGTCCTACTATTTTAGGGCCTCAAGAAATGAGTCAGTACATCAGAATTGATTAATTTCAATTATATATATATACCATAGTTTGTAGACGCTATAACTTTTCGTACAAACCAATTAATGTACATTAATTGGGATTTTTTTTTTTTTTTTTTTACTAAAGACATGTAGCAGAAGACATTTTGGCTTCAAATTATGATGAAATTTGATTTTATGAATTATTATATTAGAATATGTTTTATGACAGAAAGTAAAAAAATGTTTTTTTTTTTTAATTTTCGTTCTTTTTTCGTTTATATCGCAAAAAATAAAAAACTCAGTCGTGATCAAATACCACCAGGAGAAAGCTCTATTTGTGTGAAAAAAAAAAGATACAAATTGAATTTGCATGCAGTAATGCATGACCACACAATTGTCAGTATAGTAAAGTGCTGAATAGAAAATAATGGCCTAGTCATGAAGGGGGTAAAACCTTCCAGTTGCTCAAAAGGTTAAACATAAAAGACTGACAGCCACTGCCCTCTACTCTGAGCAGACAGAGAGCTGACTGATCATCGGTCACGTGATTGCTCATCTTTCGGTCTTAGAGACGGCATAGGACAGGTGCAGTGTTAAATGCTGCAGCATAAATGTGAGTATGTATGCTTGTTTTTTAGTTGTCCCAACTTATTTTTAAAAATGCATTTTTTAAAAAAAATTGCTGACAGGCAGAGCATTTATGACCCTATTGGTCTCTTCTGCTATAAATGCATCCTCCTGCCCTGTTAGCTGTCATGTACACTTAGCCACGCATGCGCAGTTTAGCGAACATTTACAGCCCTGATCTGTGCCGCAGCAAAGTGACTCCTGTGCGCATGTGCGGGAGTGATGTCATTGTGCCTCGGCCTATCAAACGGCCAAAGGCACGAAAGCCGGAAGGAAGAATGAGCAAAGATGGAAGCCTGCCAGATCGATCCTACTGCAATGCTGGAGAGCACCGTTTGACAGGTAAGTCTGCCATAATGTACTAATATGCTGTGCATACTAGCACATTATGGTATACCCACCTGGGAGTCCCCTAAAAAGAAAAATAAATTGCAGCGTTAAAGGAGTTGTAAAGGCAGGAAGGTTTTTTTTATCTTAATGCGTTTTATGCATTAAGATAAAAAGCCTTCTGTGTGTAGCAGCCTCCCCAGCACCCCCTAATACTTACCTGTGCCCCCTCTCTGTCCAGTGATGTCCACCAGTCCCTCGGCCAACCGGGACTCTCCCTTCTGATAGGCTGAGATACAGCCGCGGCGCCATTGGCTCCCACGGTTATCAATCAAAGTCAGTAGGCCAATCAGGAGAGAGAGGGGCGGGGCCGAATGGTAGCTCTATTTCTGAATGGATACATGGAGCTGCAGTTCGGCTCGGGTGCCCCATAGCAAGCTGCATGCTGTGGGGGGGGGGGGGGGGCACTCGATAGGAGGGAGGGGCCAGGAACAGCCAAGAGGGACCCAAGAAGAGGAGGATCCAGGATACTCTGTGCAAAACTGCTGCACAGAGGAGGTAAGTATGACATGTTTGTTATTTAAAAAAAAAATGTGACTTTGCAATCACTTTAACTACCGCTTTAAAAGAAATGTATTGACTTTTGATCAGTTTGCAATCATAACATCTGTTTTGCTCCACCCTTCATTTTCTGTACAAAATATTTTTTCCTGTTACATAATGGTGGCAGTTTCAAAGTAAATGCAAATGACACTGTGTAACTATGTAATAAAAACTGAGATAATATATGCAATGGAGATAAAAAGTAATAGAGAAATTATCCATTGGCATGTAAACGTGTATATGTAGTAACGTGTTCCTTAAGCTCTGCTTTATTTAAGTGTAGTTTTGATGTTTTGCAGGGCCTCTTTCTGAATGTCATGTTTAGAGGTTCTCCATATTAAATTGTATGCTATATCCTGTTAAGCAGACTTCAGAATACTGTGCCAAGAAAGTGGTGCAGAGAGTTCTGACCGTCTTATCAGCCGCCAGTCCCTGATGAGTTTGTCATCAGGGGGTTTCACCATGGACTAACAAAACAGCTGTCCCTGTTCTGGAAGGATCCTTGCTGGTTAGCAGTAGGGATGAGCAGAACTGCCTTGGGTTTGATTCCAGCAGGGTTTGGCTGGCAGAACTCAAAGAGGTTTGAATGCTGAACCTGAACGCTAATTAAGTTAATGGGAACCAAATCTGTCAAATCGAAAGTCTCCATTTTCTGGACTAATAGGCAAAGGGTTGTCCAAAAATGGCCTGCCCTGGGGAACATGCAGAAGATCAAACACATTTTAAAAATGCAATTTGGTCAAGAGAAGTGATTGTTATTTTGTAAACCACTGACCACCTTCTGGCTTCTATTTAAAGTAGCACATCTATTGGAGTGGTCTGTTTGCTTTTGTTTCAGCAATGAAATATAATTTACCAGTTATTTAAACTGTATCCTGTATCACTGTAGATCCTACAGCAAAAATGAAAATGAAAACAAAATTTATGGACCCCCCCCCCCCAAAACAAAAATGTATACCAGATTATTTTAGTCTAGTATGGATTTTTTAAGCGTAACTCCACTTTTGTTGAGAAAAAAAACATTCCCCTCTGGGTGATCTATGTACATTACAAGGATTTTAACAAACTTTGTTGCAGAGTCCTACCTATCTTTTTTAATTCTGAAGAAATCACTGTTTGTTCCTCTGTGCCTCTGTGCTGAGTGGGTCAAATGGGAGAGGTTTCATAATTATCTATCAGCTGTGGCAGCTGCAGGGCTCTAATGAGGAAATCTGCTAGGCCTGCATCCCTTTAGACATGCTCCTATTGGGAGTATCTCACCAAAAAGGATATTTTTATTGCAGGGGATGCCAGAAATCTGACTTGTATCTCAGGCAGACTTCTGGGAAAATCACACAAGCAGGTAATAATGTTTCTGGGGTGTGGTCAGTACACATTCTGTGTACAGAACAGCTCCAGGTAGCCATATTGCATTGCAATTTCAGAAAATTACAACAGCTGCAGATTAAGAAAGGAAAGGTAATTTTTAATAACATTCAATTACAATATGATTTGTGTCACAACTGTAAATGCTATATTGTTTTTTCTTTATTTGCTATTTTTTTCCCACACAAAAGTGGATCCTCATTAAAAAAAAAACTGACTAAGGCCCCCTCTAAAATCAATACTGGATCTTTATTCTAAGCATACAGCCGAGCTGGCCAGCCTCTAAACCATACCAGGCCACATGCCATTAGCATAAGGGGGTGCCTTGCCAGGAGGACCCAGTGGTTGTGGGTGTCTGTGGGTTGGGGCTTATTGAAATCCGGAAGTCTCCTTTGAAATAAAAGGGGGACACCCAAATATTGCCCCTCCTATGTGAACGAGTAAGGGGTAGATATTACCATTACTTATTCAGAAAAAGTAACCTAGAAATAAAGACATCCCAACTTCTGACAAGTCCTTTTTTTAAAAAAAAAAAATGTCCTCCAAAAGTCGCTCACTCTAAATTCATGATCAATTATGATGCCCATTAACTAGATGAAATAAAAAAACCCGACAGGCCCGATACACATGACCAATCCAAATGGTACAGCTCCTAAAGACAGCATCTGGATCTGTCTTTAGCTATATAAGGCAGAAGGCAGGGATAGTGATAGTAGTGAAATCATTAGCCAAACATGGCTGCTCCCAGCCAGGGAAGCCATTGTGCCATTAACACAGCATCTTCTTCAGGAATCATTGACAGCTGGAAGCTGTCATATATAGAAAACGTGGAAATACAGGGGGCCAAATAGGTAAAAGTTCAGGCGTTCATCTGAATGCCCAAACACCTAAAGAACCAACTACTCGTCATTAGTTAGCAGGCTGTGTTGCTGTTGTGAGGCCCCCGGGACTGGGCATAAAGGGCTCAGTCCTCTTTCAGACTGTGTGCCTACAGAAGCTCTACAAATGTCTTTAAGCCGCAGTCAAGGCAGTCAAGAACCTCAAGTTTTGTGGAGAGGTAACAAACAAAAAGAAAGGGTTTGGATGATAGACAGAGAGGTACCATTGGCCAACCGGCATCACCACATCCCCAATATATTGCAAAAAACCATAAAGGCGTGTTCACTAAACTGACTAAGCAGTCAGTGAGCTACCCAAGTGTGGGACTTTAAAGGTGAATGGTGTTGGCACAGACAGATCAACAACCACTAGTATTAAAATCTTTTATTTCATTGCTCATTAAAAATCATACAAAACAGGTGCAACATGAAAATACAATACAACATCATAGACATCATATCTTGCGAATTCAGGAGGTATACAGAGTCAGAAAGGTCCTACATGTTTCGCCAACTCAATGGCTTTGTCAGGGACCACATGGCTTTTCACCTCTTATTATAATTCTATACATTGACAGAAAAAAAAAGAAAATATTAATTTGTGAACCTAGTGCACATGTCAAAAAACCTTAACATGTCCACATCAGCATATAGGTATATTGAAGTGCTCAACACTTACCAACATGTAGATGTTGGAGACAAATTTTCAACTGAGTTGCATTGTTGGTCATGTATACCCAGGAGGTACTAGACCATCCTCGGGATCTCTGGGGGACACTAGGCAATGAATGCCTGAACAGGCTAGCCGATACTGGACCGGGCCAAGACAGAAACAGATGGCGAATGTATCCAATTCTGATTTTAGTCAATAAAAATATATCTCGGCCTCTGCAAGGAGGGAGAAAGGAGACTTATTATGGCTAAATTAGAAAATACCTCTTTGGAAAAGATCATGGTTATTAAAATAACCACATATGTGCCCAGGGAAGGTAAGGGTGAAGGTTGGTATGGCTAGTAAAACAACCAGCCATAGCCTAGGGAGACAGATTAAGTGATGTGATGTAGAATTGTGTTAGAGTGAAAAGAAACCTAACAATAATCTGGGTGCACCATCTAAAAGACTAGTGAAGATAATAACCCAGAGTTGCAGAACCAGAGAGAGGAAAAAAGGAGAAGGAACGGTGTCATGCCAGTGACATAGGAACATCCCCATGGAGTTCCAGTGAAATCAGGTAGTTGGAAACAATATAATAGAGTGCGATAATGCCACGGGTCAGATGAGTGTACATGGGCAAAAAACGGCCCGATAGTTACAAAGCAAGTAAGAGAGCATGCAGTATAAATTAAATTAGAAGAAACCCCAGAGAGAGGAATAGCCAGGGTTTGAGTATATACCATAATATAAATCCCAAGGCCACCAAGGTCCATATAGGAAGACATACTTACTTCAGGCTGAAGAGTCTGCTTGTGCATCCATCACGCTGCAGCGTCAGGTAATCGTGACCTGTTTCCGCTGCGCCATCGTCGGTCTTTAAATGGTCCAGTCCCACCGGAAGTGACGCGGCCATGTCCGGCCATAGTATGTCACTTCCGGCGCGGGCGCCATCTAGTGATCGGGCGGGGGCACACCACGCAAGGCGCGATGTGTCCGTCACCCCATCAAAACATCCGCCCATGATGGGCGGACGCAGGAGCTCAGTGAGGCGGAGCGGACCAAACGCTAACCACCCCCCATATACTCCCGGCTTGGCGCCCGAGCATCGGCCGAGAGCCAAGGGACATATCGAATGCCAATGAGCCCCAAGAGATATAACACGACCACAATGCACATAACAAGTCAGGTTACATAAAGAAGCTTGACAAACATAATAAATAGATCAAACACCAAAAGCATAGTCTCAAACAAGGGAGATCATGCTAAGGTGTTAGGAAGCACATAAAAATTTAACAGTATTTCCCAATGCACAAATGCCATGGGATTATAGTGAGAATTCCTTTTGCCACTAGGGTTGTAAAGGGAGGGGGAACGAAAATGAAGAATCAGAAAAAAACTGAACAGAAAGTTATTTACAAATAATGATAAGAAGGAGAAACTTCTTATGTCCACATTATTCCAGGAAGGGTTTGTATGAGATCGCAGTATTAAGACCAGGAAATTTCGTGGCCTGAAGCCTATGAATCCACTTGGCCTCGTTTTTGAGTGTCTTATTATCTATATTGCCACCCCGTGGGTTAGATCTTGTTACTTCTAGCACCGAAAATTGGATTGTGTAGGGGTCAAATCTATGTTGTAGGCCAACGTGCTTACATATCGGGGTGTACATGAGGCCCGTGTCGATGTAATAAAGGTGGTCGTGTATGCGCCGGGCAAAGGGCCTTTTCGTCTTGCCGACGTAGAAGGCCCCACATACACATGTAGCAAGATACACAACCCCTGTCGTGAGACACGTGGCATAGAACCTAGGTTTGAGGGTGCCACCCCGGGGGAGAGGTAGCAAATAGCCTTCTCTCACCCAGGGACATTCATCACATTTACCGCATCGGTAAGTTCCAAATCCACCCATTGCCCCATTCTCCGTCTCTGTTGGGCCTGTGTAGTGACTGTGCACCAATTTATCCCTTAGGGATCCTGCTTTACGGTAAACTACCTCTGGAGAGGGTTTCACATATTTAGAAATAATGGCATCCTCTGTGAGGAAATGCCAGTTCTTGGTAAGGACTCCTCTTAGGCTTTGATGGTGTTTGTTGTACCTGGTAATCATTTTAGTGGTGTTTGTTGTTACCTGTTTGCGAGGTCCAAAAATTAAACCGTCCCTATGCTGATTATTAGCCCTATTAAATGCCTTTTTGAGAATATTTTTGGTGTAGCCCCGTTTTAGCAGTCTCAGCTGTAGGGCTTTTGCTTCTCGTATATAATCTGCATCTAAGGTACAGTTTCGTCGTATCCTAAGATATTGAGAGTAAGGGATACTAGAAACAAGAGGGCGTGGATGGGCGCTTGAAAAATGCAAAATCGTATTCCCTGCCGTACTTTTGCGATAAAGGGAAGTATATAGACTACCGTCAGGGTCCAAAAATACCCTCGTGTCCAGGAATGGCACTTGAAAAGGATCAGCCTGGTAGGTGAACTTTAAGTTGAAGTTGTTAACTGAAATGTATTCAATGAATTCAGAAAGTTCTACTTGTGACCCTGTCCACACGGCGATGACATCATCAATATATCTGCGCCACAACACTAGGTGGCGCAGATATATTGAGGCTCCATCGTCGGCGAACAGTTCCCTTTCCCATCCCCCCAGGTACAGGTTGGCGTACGATGGGGCACAAGAAGTCCCCATCGCCACCCCCTGTACCTGGAGGAATGTGGTACCCGCAAAGGTAAAGACATTAGATCTCAAGATGTGATCCAGTAGTTGCAGGGTAAACTCCGCCATAGGCCATTTTTTGTGGGTTTGTTCCCTAAGAAATGTTGTGATGACCTCTATGCCTCGGTTATGGGGAATACTAGAGTATAGCGCTTCAATGTCCAAAGTAACTAATAGGGAACCTGCTGGTACCGTTAGACCCTCAACCACCCTCAACAGTTCTAATGTATCTTTAAGATAGGATGGGAGGCGTGTAACATGAGGCCGAAGTTGGTCATCAACAAATTGGCTAGCAGGTTCCGTAATTGAGCCCATACCTGAAACAATAGGGCGACCGGGGGGTTTTTTCAAAGATTTATGAACCTTCGGCAAGGAATAAAATGTTGGCAATATAGGCCATTTAACATTCAAAAAATCATATATTTCCTGGTCAATAATGTGAGCATGTAGAGCATTTAACAGAATCGTTTTAAATTGGGTCTTAAATTCCTCAATTTTTTCCTGTGACACTGGTGCATACCAGTCTGAATTCGATAGGATATCCATGCACATCGCTTCATATTGGGGCCTGTCCATAACGACCACATTGCCACCCTTGTCAGAGGGCTTGATTACAATGTGGTCGTTACGGACAAGGCCCTCCAAAGCTCGCTTTTGGGAGACAGACAAGTTGGAGGTCCCAGACATGGGGACCGCCAAATTGTCTATGTCCCTCTGGCTTTGTTTCAAAAAGGCCCAGACAGCTGGGCAAGTCTGTAAGTTCGGGAACCTGGTAGATTTTGCCTTGAATTTGCGAGGGTCAGGAGTGGGATGGTCCTCGTCGTCGGATGCAGAGTCCGAAGACGAGGACTCCCCCTGCCCCATATCCTCGTTTTCCTGAAGAAGTTGCATAAGAGTTTTGAGGTTTCTAAAGTCTTGTGCTTTAAACCCCTTGTATAGGTCTTCATCCCGTGTATTCGTTTTATGTTTATCTTTGTCAAATATGTACTTATAAGTTAAGTTTCTGGCGAAGAGATGAAGATCTTTAATGACCTCGAACTTGTCGAGGCCTTGGTCTGGACAGAAGCTTAGACCTAACTGTAATACAGATCTTTCTGCCTCTGTTAATGCATAAGACGACAAATTAATTATGTCCAAGGCTCCCGATTCAGGTAGTGTATTCACAGTGTCCCCGTGGGGCTGAGGCATGGTTGTCTCAACCTCTTGTATGTGAGTATGCATGTGGTTCCCATCGATATGACAACTTGTCAATAATGAATCTGTAGTTCGCCGACCCTGGTGGTTCATTCCAACTGGGTCAGTGAATTTCTGATCATGTATGTATCTAGTGGTCCTATTCGTTTCTCCCTTTCCTCTGGGTTGTTTGGGGGGTGGGGTGTTCCTAAAGGGGGTCCTAAAGGGAGATCTTTAGATGCAGAATGATAGCTATCAGATGTTGCTTTAGTGGTTTTGGGAATCGCCCCAAGGTCTCGTGCTGTATGTACGTTAGGGGAGTGTTTTGCATTAGGTGCAGACTGAGGGGACAATAACCGTTTGCGGTTTGTCCTATCGTCGACACCCGATGCGCTGCTATTTCCCTCAGGGTTTGGTTTCTGAGATGTGTTACCTCCTTTATTTCCCTGTCTACCACGCCCTGTACTGGTGTGCGATTTGGACGATACCGAGGATATAAGAGATGCCTCCGAATCGGAACGATAGTTAGCAGCTATTCGATCCCTAGGAGGTCTAGAGATTTTGTGTTTGCGCGCATAGCTGGAACGTTGCCATTTATACGCATAACCACCAGTAAAGGCAAGTTTGTCTTTATAGAATTTTTGATCTTTTTTTAAAAAGGATATTTTTGTTGTAATTTTCTAAATGGATCTGTAGATCCTTTTTAATGAAATCCGCGTTTCTGCTCAAAGAGCGATGTTTTGTTTGCAGGTTTTCGATGTCTTTGTCTATATTTAATAAATCAGATTTATATTTGTCCCTAAGTAGTTCCATCATGGTACCAGTACACTGAGTCAGATTTTTCTCCCATTTCTCTTTAAATAGGGTATCATTGATTTCAAATGAGGGAAAAATCTGAATCCTTAATCCCATTGGGTTGAATCCCTCTGTAATGTATTTGTCAAAAAATCTAATATGCCACCCTAGGTTGGACTTTCTCTCCAAAAGTCGCTTAAGTTTCTGGAAAAATACCTCCAACCCTACGTCCACATGGGTTTCCATGGTGCATGTTCTTTCAATGGTGTCGAGGAACTCATTCCATTTTTCCCCACTGAATTGGGCCATTTTGTCACAATTTTCGAAAAATCTACTACCAAACAGAAGAATGTAAAGACAAAACAAAATTATTTAAATATCCCAACACATGGGAAGGGAAGAGGAGAATGGGAGGAGAGAATAATACCCAGAGGTAATATTCTTATGAGGCAGATAAAGGAGGAGGACCCCTAATAGTGATAATAAAGGGAGGGGGGAAAAAAAGGGAAGGGAAAGTAGCTAATTTCAAATTCTCAAAAGTTTTTAAAAAGAAAAAAAAAAAAAAAAAAAAACACCATCCGTGCTAGATGGAAAATATTAGGTAAACAGTTTTAAATATTTGAAACAACAATGCATATGTAATTACTCATAACTGTCTGTGTAGCTCAAATGTCAAATCATCCAAAGAATGCGAAGGGGTTCTTCACCCCAAATTGTAACAAACAAAAAGAAAGGGTTTGGATGATAGACAGAGAGGTACCATTGGCCAACCGGCATCACCACATCCCCAATATATTGCAAAAAACCATAAAGGCGTGTTCACTAAACTGACTAAGCAGTCAGTGAGCTACCCAAGTGTGGGACTTTAAAGGTGAATGGTGTTGGCACAGACAGATCAACAACCACTAGTATTAAAATCTTTTATTTCATTGCTCATTAAAAATCATACAAAACAGGTGCAACATGAAAATACAATACAACATCATAGACATCATATCTTGCGAATTCAGGAGGTATACAGAGTCAGAAAGGTCCTACATGTTTCGCCAACTCAATGGCTTCGTCAGGGACCACATGGCTTTTCACCTCTTATTATAATTCTATACATTGACAGAAAAAAAAAGAAAATATTAATTTGTGAACCTAGTGCACATGTCAAAAAACCTTAACATGTCCACATCAGCATATAGGTATATTGAAGTGCTCAACACTTACCAACATGTAGATGTTGGAGACAAATTTTCAACTGAGTTGCATTGTTGGTCATGTATACCCAGGAGGTACTAGACCATCCTCGGGATCTCTGGGGGACACTAGGCAATGAATGCCTGAACAGGCTAGCCGATACTGGACCGGCCCAAGACAGAAACAGATGGCGAATGTATCCAATTCTGATTTTAGTCAATAAAAATATATCTCGGCCTCTGCAAGGAGGGAGAAAGGAGACTTATTATGGCTAAATTAGAAAATACCTCTTTGGAAAAGATCATGGTTATTAAAATAACCACATATGTGCCCAGGGAAGGTAAGGGTGAAGGTTGGTATGGCTAGTAAAACAACCAGCCATAGCCTAGGGAGACAGATTAAGTGATGTGATGTAGAATTGTGTTAGAGTGAAAAGAAACCTAACAATAATCTGGGTGCACCATCTAAAAGACTAGTGAAGATAATAACCCAGAGTTGCAGAACCAGAGAGAGGAAAAAAGGAGAAGGAACGGTGTCATGCCAGTGACATAGGAACATCCCCATGGAGTTCCAGTGAAATCAGGTAGTTGGAAACAATATAATAGAGTGCGATAATGCCACGGGTCAGATGAGTGTACATGGGCAAAAAACGGCCCGATAGTTACAAAGCAAGTAAGAGAGCATGCAGTATAAATTAAATTAGAAGAAACCCCAGAGAGAGGAATAGCCAGGGTTTGAGTATATACCATAATATAAATCCCAAGGCCACCAAGGTCCATATAGGAAGAGATACTTACTTCAGGCTGAAGAGTCTGCTTGTGCATCCATCACGCTGCAGCGTCAGGTAATCGTGACCTGTTTCCGCTGCGCCATCGTCGGTCTTTAAATGGTCCAGTCCCACCGGAAGTGACGCGGCCATGTCCGGCCATAGTATGTCACTTCCGGCGCGGGCGCCATCTAGTGATCGGGCGGGGGCACACCACGCAAGGCGCGATGTGTCCGTCACCCCATCAAAACATCCGCCCATGATGGGCGGACGCAGGAGCTCAGTGAGGCGGAGCGGACCAAACGCTAACCACCCCCCATATACTCCCGGCTTGGCGCCCGAGCATCGGCCGAGAGCCAAGGGACATAGCGAATGCCAATGAGCCCCAAGAGATATAACATAGAAACATAGAAACATAGAATGTGTCGGCAGATAAGAACCATTTGGCCCATCTAGTCTGCCCAATATATCTGAATCCTATGAATAGTCCCTGGCCCTATCTTATATGAAGGATAGCCTTATGCCTATCCCATGCATGCTTAAACTCCTTCACTGTATTTGCAGCTACCACTTCTGCAGGAAGGTTATTCCATGCATCCACTACTCTCTCAGTAAAGTAATACTTCCTCATATTACTTTTAAACCCTTGCCCCTCTAATTTAAAACTGTGTCCTCTTGTGGTAGTTTTTCTTCTTTTAAATATGCTCTCCTCCTTTACCGAGTTGATTCCCTTTATGTATTTAAAAGTTTCTATCATATCCCCTCTGTCTCTTCTTTCTTCCAAGCTATACATGTTAAGGTCCTTTAACCTTTCCTGATAAGTTTTTTCCTGCAATCCATGTACTAGTTTAGTAGCTCTTCTCTGAACTCTCTCTAGAGTATCTATATCCTTCTGGAGATATGGCCTCCAGTACTGCGCACAATACTCCAAGTGAGGTCTCACCAGTGTTCTGTACAGCGGCATAAGCACTTCTCTCTTTCTACTGCTTATACCTCTCCCTATACATCCAAGCATTCTGCTGGCATTTCATGCTGCTCTATTACATTGTCTTCCCACCTTTAAGTCTTCTGAAATAATTACTCCTAAATCCCTTTCCTCAGATACTGAGGTCAGGACTGTGTCAAATATTCTATATTCTGCCCTTGGGTTTTTACGTCCCAGGTGCATTATCTTGCACTTATCCACATTAAATTTCAGTTGCCAGAGTTCTGACCATTTTTCTAGTTTTCCTAAATCCTTTTCCATTTGGCGTTTCCCTCCAGGAACATCAACCCTGTTACATATCTTTGTGTCATCAGCAAAAAGACAAACCTTACCATCGAGGCCTTTTGCAATATCACTTATGAAGATATTAAACAAAATTGGTCCCAGTACAGATCCCTGAGGTACCCCACTGGTAACATGACCTTGTTCTGAATGTTCTCCATTGACTACAACCCTCTGTTGTCTGTCACTCAGCCACTGCCTAATCCACTCAACAATATGGGAGTCCATGCTCAATGACTGCAGTTTATTGATAAGTCTTCTATGTGGGACAGTGTCAAAAGCCTTACTAAAATCTAGATATGCAATGTCTACTGCACCTCCACCGTCTATTATTTTAGTCACACAGTCAAAAAAGTCTATAAGATTTGTTTGACATGATCTCCCTGAAGTAAACCCATGTTGTTTTTCATCTTGCAATCCATGGGATTTAAGATGTTCCACAATCCTATCCTTTAATAGGGTTTCCATTAATTTGCCTACTATTGATGTCAGACTCACTGGTCTATAGTTGCTCGATTCCTCCCTACTACCTTTCTTGTGAATGGGCACGACATTTGCCAATTTCCAATCTTCCGGGACGACTCCTGTTGCTAATGATTGGTTAAATAAATCTGTTAATGGTTTTGCCAGCTCACCACTAAGCTCTTTTAATAATTTTGGGTGTATCTCATCAGGACCCTGTGACTTATTTGTCTTCACTTTAGACAGCAATCTTAGAACGTCTTCCTCTGTAAAGACACATGCATCAAACGATTCATTAGTCATCCTTTCAAGTGGAGGTCCTTCTCCTTCTTTTTCTTCTGTAAAAACTGAACAGAAGTATTCATTAAGGCAGTCGGCTAGCCCTTTATTCTCTTCTACATACCTTCCGTCCTTTGTTTTTAATTTAGTTATTCCTTGTTTAATTTCCTTTTTTCATTTATATATCTGAAGAATGTCTTATCCCCCTTTTTCATAGACTGAGCTAGTTTTTCTTCTGCCTGCGCTTTAGAAGTTCTTATAACTTGCTTGGCCTCTTTCTGCCTAATCTTGTAGATTTCCTTATCTTTATTGCTCTGGGTTTTTTTATAATTACAAAATGCTAGCTTTTTATTTTTAATGATTTGGGCCACTTCTGCTGAGTACCACAGTGGTCTCTTCTTTTTTTTGCTTTTACTGACAAGTCTAATGCACTTTTCTGTTGCCTTCAATAATGCACCTTTTAAGTAGTCCCATTTCTCCTGGACTCCATGTAATCCGTTCCAGTCTGATAAGGACTCATTTATGACTAATTTCATTTTTGAAAAGTCTGTTAACAGACTTTAACACGACCACAATGCACATAACAAGTCAGGTTACATAAAGAAGCTTGACAAACATAATAAATAGATCAAACACCAAAAGCATAGTCTCAAACAAGGGAGATCATGCTAAGGTGTTAGGAAGCACATAAAAATTTAACAGTATTTCCCAATGCACAAATGCCATGGGATTATAGTGAGAATTCCTTTTGCCACTAGGGTTGTAAAGGGAGGAAGGAAAGGGAGGGGGAACGAAAATGAAGAATCAGAAAAAAACTGAACAGAAAGTTATTTACAAATAATGATAAGAAGGAGAAACTTCTTATGTCCACATTATTCCAGGAAGGGTTTGTATGAGATCGCAGTATTAAGACCAGGAAATTTCGTGGCCTGAAGCCTATGAATCCACTTGGCCTCGTTTTTGAGTGTCTTATTATCTATATTGCCACCCCGTGGGTTAGATCTTGTTACTTCTAGCACCGAAAATTGGATTGTGTAGGGGTCAAATCTATGTTGTAGGCCAACGTGCTTACATATCGGGGTGTACATGAGGCCCGTGTCGATGTAATAAAGGTGGTCGTGTATGCGCCGGGCAAAGGGCCTTTTCGTCTTGCCGACGTAGAAGGCCCCACATACACATGTAGCAAGATACACAACCCCTGTCGTGAGACACGTGGCATAGAACCTAGGTTTGAGGGTGCCACCCCGGGGGAGAGGTAGCAAATAGCCTTCTCTCACCCAGGGACATTCATCACATTTACCGCATCGGTAAGTTCCAAATCCACCCATTGCCCCATTCTCCGTCTCTGTTGGGCCTGTGTAGTGACTGTGCACCAATTTATCCCTTAGGGATCCTGCTTTACGGTAAACTACCTCAGGAGAGGGTTTCACATATTTAGAAATAATGGCATCCTCTGTGAGGAAATGCCAGTTCTTGGTAAGGACTCCTCTTAGGCTTTGATGGTGTTTGTTGTACCTGGTAATCATTTTAGTGGTGTTTGTTGTTACCTGTTTGCGAGGTCCAAAAATTAAACTGTCCCTATGCTGATTATTAGCCCTATTAAATGCCTTTTTGAGAATATTTTTGGTGTAGCCCCGTTTTAGCAGTCTCAGCTGTAGGGCTTTTGCTTCTCGTATATAATCTGCATCTAAGGTACAGTTTCGTCGTATCCTAAGATATTGAGAGTAAGGGATACTAGAAACAAGAGGGCGTGGATGGGCGCTTGAAAAATGCAAAATCGTATTCCCTGCCGTACTTTTGCGATAAAGGGAAGTATATAGACTACCGTCAGGGTCCAAAAATACCCTCGTGTCCAGGAATGGCACTTGAAAAGGATCAGCCTGGTAGGTGAACTTTAAGTTGAAGTTGTTAACTGAAATGTATTCAATGAATTCAGAAAGTTCTACTTGTGACCCTGTCCACACGGCGATGACATCATCAATATATCTGCGCCACAACACTAGGTGGCGCAGATATATTGAGGCTCCATCGTCGGCGAACAGTTCCCTTTCCCATCCCCCCAGGTACAGGTTGGCGTACGATGGGGCACAAGAAGTCCCCATCGCCACCCCCTGTACCTGGAGGAATGTGGTACCCGCAAAGGTGAAGACATTAGATCTCAAGATGTGATCCAGTAGTTGCAGGGTAAACTCCGCCATAGGCCATTTTTTGTGGGTTTGTTCCCTAAGAAATGTTGTGATGACCTCTATGCCTCGGTTATGGGGAATACTAGAGTATAGCGCTTCAATGTCCAAAGTAACTAATAGGGAACCTGCTGGTACCGTTAGACCCTCAACCACCCTCAACAGTTCTAATGTATCTTTAAGATAGGATGGGAGGCGTGTAACATGAGGCCGAAGTTGGTCATCAACAAATTGGCTAGCGGGTTCCGTAATTGAGCCCATACCTGAGACAATAGGGCGACCGGGGGGTTTTTTCAAAGATTTATGAACCTTCGGCAAGGAATAAAATGTTGGCAATATAGGCCATTTAACATTCAAAAAATCATATATTTCCTGGTCAATAATGTGAGCATGTAGAGCATTTAACAGAATCGTTTTAAATTGGGTCTTAAATTCCTCAATTTTTTCCTGTGACACTGGTGCATACCAGTCTGAATTCGATAGGATATCCATGCACATCGCTTCATATTGGGGCCTGTCCATAAAGACCACATTGCCACCCTTGTCAGAGGGCTTGATTACAATGTGGTCGTTACGGACAAGGCCCTCCAAAGCTCGCTTTTGGGAGACAGACAAGTTGGAGGTCCCAGACATGGGGACCGCCAAATTGTCTATGTCCCTCTGGCTTTGTTTCAAAAAGGCCCAGACAGCTGGGCAAGTCTGTAAGTTCGGGAACCTGGTAGATTTTGCCTTGAATTTGCGAGGGTCAGGAGTGGGATGGTCCTCGTCGTCGGATGCAGAGTCCGAAGACGAGGACTCCCCCTGCCCCATATCCTCGTTTTCCTGAAGGAGTTGCATAAGAGTTTTGAGGTTTCTAAAGTCTTGTGCTTTAAACCCCTTGTATAGGTCTTCATCCCGTGTATTCGTTTTATGTTTATCTTTGTCAAATATGTACTTATAAGTTAAGTTTCTGGCGAAGAGATGAAGATCTTTAATGACCTCGAACTTGTCGAGGCCTTGGTCTGGACAGAAGCTTAGACCTAACTGTAATACAGATCTTTCTGCCTCTGTTAATGCATAAGACGACAAATTAATTATGTCCAAGGCTCCCGATTCAGGTAGTGTATTCACAGTGTCCCCGTGGGGCTGAGGCATGGTTGTCTCAACCTCTTGTATGTGAGTATGCATGTGGTTCCCATCGATATGACAACTTGTCAATAATGAATCTGTAGTTCGCCGACCCTGGTGGTTCATTCCAACTGGGTCAGTGAATTTCTGATCATGTATGTATCAAGTGGTCCTATTCGTTTCTCCCTTTCCTCTGGGTTGTTTGGGGGGTGGGGTGTTCCTAAAGGGGGTCCTAAAGGGAGATCTTTAGATGCAGAATGATAGCTATCAGATGTTGCTTTAGTGGTTTTGGGAATCGCCCCAAGGTCTCGTGCTGTATGTACGTTAGGGGAGTGTTTTGCATTAGGTGCAGACTGAGGGGACAATAACCGTTTGCGGTTTGTCCTATCGTCGACACCCGATGCGCTGCTATTTCCCTCAGGGTTTGGTTTCTGAGATTTGTTACCTCCTTTGTTTCCCTGTCTACCACGCCCTGTACTGGTGTGCGATTTGGACGATACCGAGGATATAAGAGATGCCTCCGAATCGGAACGATAGTTAGCAGCTATTCGATCCCTAGGAGGTCTAGAGATTTTGTGTTTGCGCGCATAGCTGGAACGTTGCCATTTATACGCATAACCACCAGTAAAGGCAAGTTTGTCTTTATAGAATTTTTGATCTTTTTTAAAAAGGATATTTTTGTTGTAATTTTCTAAATGGATCTGTAGATCCTTTTTAATGAAATCCGCGTTTCTGCTCAAAGAGCGATGTTTTGTTTGCAGGTTTTCGATGTCTTTGTCTATATTTAATAAATCAGATTTATATTTGTCCCTAAGTAGTTCCATCATGGTACCAGTACACTGAGTCAGTTTTTTCTCCCATTTCTCTTTAAATAGGGTATCATTGATTTCAAATGAGGGAAAAATCTGAATCCTTAATCCCATTGGGTTGAATCCCTCTGTAATGTATTTGTCAAAAAATCTAATATGCCACCCTAGGTTGGACTTTCTCTCCAAAAGTCGCTTAAGTTTCTGGAAAAATACCTCCAACCCTACGTCCACATGGGTTTCCATGGTGCATGTTCTTTCAATGGTGTCGAGGAACTCATTCCATTTTTCCCCACTGAATTGGGCCATTTTGTCACAATTTTCGAAAAATCTACTACCAAACAGAAGAATGTAAAGACAAAACAAAATTATTTAAATATCCCAACACATGGGAAGGGAAGAGGAGAATGGGAGGAGAGAATAATACCCAGAGGTAATATTCTTATGAGGCAGATAAAGGAGGAGGACCCCTAATAGTGATAATAAAGGGAGGGGGGAAAAAAGGGGAAGGGAAAGTAGCTAATTTCAAATTCTCAAAAGTTTTTTGCCCATGTACACTCATCTGACCCGTGGCATTATCGCACTCTATTATATTGTTTCCAACTACCTGATTTCACTGGAACTCCATGGGGATGTTCCTATGTCACTGGCATGACACCGTTCCTTCTCCTTTTTTCCTCTCTCTGGTTCTGCAACTCTGGGTTATTATCTTCACTAGTCTTTTAGATGGTGCACCCAGATTATTGTTAGGTTTCTTTTCACTCTAACACAATTCTACATCACATCACTTAATCTGTCTCCCTAGGCTATGGCTGGTTGTTTTACTAGCCATACCAACCTTCACCCTTACCTTCCCTGGGCACATATGTGGTTATTTTAATAACCATGATCTTTTCCAAAGAGGTATTTTCTAATTTAGCCATAATAAGTCTCCTTTCTCCCTCCTTGCAGAGGCCGAGATATATTTTTATTGACTAAAATCAGAATTGGATACATTCGCCATCTGTTTCTGTCTTGGCCCGGTCCAGTATCGGCTAGCCTGTTCAGGCATTCATTGCCTAGTGTCCCCCAGAGATCCAGAGGATGGTCTAGTACCTCCTGGGTATACATGACCAACAATGCAACTCAGTTGAAAATTTGTCTCCAACATCTACATGTTGGTAAGTGTTGAGCACTTCAATATACCTATATGCTGATGTGGACATGTTAGGGTTTTTTGACATGTGCACTAGGTTCACAAATTAATATTTTCTTTTTTTTTCTGTCAATGTATAGAATTATAATAAGAGGTGAAAAGCCATGTGGTCCCTGACGAAGCCATTGAGTTGGCGAAACATGTAGGACCTTTCTGACTCTGTATACCTCCTGAATTCGCAAGATATGATGTCTATGATGTTGTATTGTATTTTCATGTTGCACCTGTTTTGTATGATTTTTAATGAGCAATGAAATAAAAGATTTTAATACTAGTGGTTGTTGATCTGTCTGTGCCAACACCATTCACCTTTAAAGTCCCACACTTGGGTAGCTCACTGACTGCTTAGTCAGTTTAGTGAACACGCCTTTATGTTTTTTTGTGGAGAGGTATTCCAGTGGTAGCTATGTCAGATTCTTGGGTATTCTGGCTTCTTTTCTCTACCTCAAGTTGTTATAAAGTTGCTGAATAGTATTTAAGGACTAGACCTGAATTCCTGCAAGATTTAAGCAAGTGTATTGGTTTAGGTTCAACTGTTCTTGAAAATGGGTCACACTTGTAAAAGCCAGTTGTCCAATGCACTAAAATGCACTAAAATACTTGCACCATTTATAGCAACATAGCACATTAAAATGTAGAGTTGTGCATTACCGTGCATTGCACTGCAATGGAGGTGCTTTAAGAATGTACTGTACATTCATTCTAAATAACACTACAGTGCACAAACACACATAATGTGTGTTGCTGCGCATTGCATCAACATGTGCTTTACCAGGACACAACAGTGTGCATCCTGCCTAATGGTTTTAAGTAAATTAAATTTTTTCATGAACCCTGGGTGTAGACCTTTAGCTTGAGTAAATCACACTAAAGATGTAGACCCTTATGCCAACATGACGACTTTCACTGGGGTTGGCGTCTAAGAAATAACTGGTGTGCCCCCAGGGAACCCCTTGCAGTAAAATGAGAGCTGTCAGCTTGAGGAGCAGCCTCCTTTTTCTCTGATATTATGGGGGTGTTCTCAGACCATTTGACCAATTAAGCGGCTGAGGAGTGGCCATGGGGTGTCACCATGTTTATGACCATGTCCTAGATACAGTTTTCCATAAGTATTCATATCTTTGAATACCTACTGTTTACAGACTGCTAATGTGCATATTATTGCCCAGCATGAAAATAACTTTGAAATGACTATAAATATGTTATGTCTTGGATGCCCAATATACCTAGAGAAGGAATTTGGCCAGTTCTGCTCCCGATACTCCTAGGTTAACAATGTTTGGGCTCAAAATGCTACAAATTAACTGAAGGAGGTAAATATGTCCTTGTTCTGGCTGTGCTATTATTTTTTTCATGAGTTATGAAATGTGCTGAAGTTTTAGAGTCTAGGTTGCTAACCAGTCTAGCTGAAATGTGTATTGGCCATTCCCTTAAGCTGAGCTATTTGCGACCAGGTATCTGTTAGTTCTCTGGTTTGCTCAAGCTTGCGAGGGTGACAGTTTTGTTAGGGTTTCCAGACTGAAATAGTGGATTGGGTAATGGAAAGGGTTTGTGTGATTCCGAAGAATGGACTGATAAGGTCCTGGGATCAGTTAACACTTTGTGTATTGTATAACTGAAAGAAAAGGGAGGGGGGCTAGGTCACTGAGGTTATGCTCTTCACATGACAACATGGCTGAGAGGAGCTGAGACATGAACAAAATGGATGTCGCATACAGCTTTTCATGGGCCCAATGCGCACAACCATTGCATTCACGTGCGCAGAGGAGAAGACTGAAAAAGCACCAGAACTGAAACACTATAGGTAAGTAAATGTAATACAATATATTTTTACAGTATATTTTAGATATTTTCCTATGTTTTTACAGGTTTTTTTTAAATTTAAAATGTTTTTTTAAATCCCCTTTTTACTCCATGTCTACAATCTTAAAAGGATTCCCAAACAAATATTGATCAGCTATGTAGACAGCAAAAGCAGTTTCAGCCTGCCTGGTGACTGGCTATATCTGTTTGAAACTTTGGTCTGAGTCATTATACAACTGATTAGTTACTTTGATGAGCCACTGCTGTGAGGTTTTCAGCTGTATGTAAATTTTCCATTGCGTTATTAAGCTATGTAAACAACATGCTTTTTTTTTAGAAGATTTTAGACAGATAAGGGAAAAAAGTAAAATGCAGTAGAGAGCTCCACCACTGCCTTACAAAACAAAAAAGTACCTTTGGAAATTTTCTATGATGCTTAGTAACATCTAGTGGTCAAATGTGGTATTTCCATTTCTATCAAACACATTCATTCAGCAGAGGAAATAGGCTAATAACATTTGTTATTTGCTCCATTTGCACATACTGAATGACTGCATCAGGAGTCTGCCTGTTCAGCGGGGTATCTGTCCACTGAGCCCCGCTGAGCAGGCAGATGGCTTGTCTGTGTCCACTCCACTTATGCAGAACGGACACAGACACAACCTGCTGTCCTCTATAGACGGTCAGATGTGAATGGATCACCTGTCCATATAGACCAGACAGCCATCCGATCCGTTCTGCTAGACAGATCACGAACAGATCCCCATCAGTCTTTTTTTAGTGGATAGGAATGGATCCGAATTTGGCAGGTGTCAATGGACACATGTCCATTGACACCTGCTGCTCCAGAGAGGGCAATGATTGGTCTGAAAGGATCTACCTACAACACTGACAGGCGGACCCGATCGGTCAACCCGCGTGAAAGGGACCTAACTGGTCATTGAAATAAATACAAAAAACACCACTAAAACACAAAACTATCGACATAAGACTATCTTACTGAAAAATGTACTTAGTAATTCAGGAGTTTGGTGCCTTAGTCTTATTTCAGTAGTGCCCCTTCCATTTGAAATTAGTGGATAGCCTTGATAAACCAGTTCTTTCATTGGTGGTGAGTGGTGAATGCATTCTTTTGTGAGTGTAAGTGGGGGCTCAGAAAATCGGGGCATTGGTGTTCAGTTAGTAAAGTTTCTATCTTTGCTTTGTAAAAAAATACCAGCCTTCCTATTTTAAAAATGTTTTGTTAATTGTTACTATTGCAGCATGTGCCATTTTTACCTGCTAGACTGCTGAAATACTGATCAGATGGTGACCCTGATAGCTATAACAAAAAGCAATCAGTATTTATCACGTATTATTATTATAAGACCTCTAAAAAGAAGAAAAGCTATAATATGTTTTATTGTTGTGGATTATAGCACTTTGCACCTCAACATTGATCTTTGGCTTACTTACAAATAAGCACGAGGATCTAGTGATTATCAAATAAACCTACTGATACATTGTACTTTCTGAGGCTAAAACCTTGTACTCTATTAGGTATAGCTTGAAAGAAATGTCTGCAAAAATAAAAAAAAGATAGTAGAAAATAATTGTAAGTGAGACAAGTAGGCGGTCATTGCAGACCTTCTAAAAATGCTAGATGCCTGATAGGCTTATCTTTCATGTGGCTAAAGTAAAAGCTAATTACTTATTCTGGGTCAGTGACTCTGATAAAGCTATTTCAATTAGTATGACAGCCAGGCAACTAACACGTTTAACACAAGTTTGTTATGATAGTCCACATATTTCTCTTAGTAAAAGTTTTCTTTAAAGGGTAACTTCACTTTCATGGAGTAAAAAAATGAAAATAAAAAGTCATATCATAATTGAATGTTATTAAAAATGACCTTTCCTTTTCAATCTACAGCACTTTCATTTTCGGTAAAATGCAATTCCATATGGCTACCTGGAGGTGGCCGAATGTGTACAGAATGCCCCCCTGAAACATCATTTCCTGACAGACTCCATGGCAGCATACGTATCAGGGTTTGGCCCCGCCTCCAGACCTACCCATAGGACATCACTCCCATAAATCTTTGCACCTGTTCAGCACACGTGTTCCTTTTTTGTCCTCCAAAGGTTTACCTGTATCCTACCTGAAGATGGATCCCGGGAGATGGATGTCTCTACCAATCGGGTATGGAGTTCTCCAATAAGCCCCAGCTGCTGCGGGGTATGGAGTAGGGGCGAAGATGTATGCAGCCTTTGGCCAAAAAGCCCTGCTGCTGCGGGTGGCCGGTAACCTGAGAGTGACAAAAGTCCGGTGTGTGATCATCCATCCCTGGTGGCCAGCGGTTCGTGAGTATCTCTATGTTTACTTATATAAATGGCAGCTATTGTATTTGCTTATTATAATGCCTTTTTTGTGCGTACCTTTCCTTTTTCCTGGTTTCTCTGGTGGCTAGCGGTCCGGGGCCGGTCAGCGATCACTTCCTGATCGGCCGCCGGTTCGGGGCGCAATGCGCATGCGCGGGCGCCTCGGGAACGAGGCTTGGTTCTCGCGCATGCGCAGTAGCAATGCGGCGCATGCCCAGTAGCTTTTCTCAAGCGGCGATCGCTGATGACGTCATGGGGCGCCATATTTAAATCCCCAAAGCTGTCAGCAGTGCCTGTGTGTGTATACACTGCTGATAAGGAGGAGACGTCTGTGTGTTTCTGCCAGCTGGTTTCTCGTTTGGAGGTGTCCTTACTGCTCCATCGCTGTCGCTCTGCCTGTTCCCCACCTGGTTTCCTGGTGAGTAACTGGTCCCCAGTTTGGGAGCCCCCCCCCATTTTTTGCTTCCTTTCTGATATCGTTGTCCGGCTCATCCCTGTAGGTCAGCGCCAGAATGGAAGCCTCTCTGCCCTTCGGTGGTCAGCCCGCCCTTATCAGCCCGCAGGTATTAGATGCTTTTCAGGATGGGGGTGTGGGTTATGGGGGGATTGGAACACACATTTTCCTTGCTTCCTGTTTGTCTTTCCTTTTGTTTTCTTATTGTTTCAGCCCTTCTCGTTCAGAGACTCGGCACTCCTCCCAAAGGAGTGAAAGGCGTTCAAGTTCCCACCACCGACACTCTTCTCGGAGGTCCCCATCGGGCTCCCAACACCATAAGAGGGCGTCCACATCAGTCAGTCACTCAAGAAGACCTGAAAAAGCAGGTTGTAAGGGCTGTGGCGCTCGTGTCCCTGAAAATAAGTCCCTGTGTGACAGGTGTTTTTCCCAGGCTGCGGGAGAAAGGGATACTTCTGACCAACATATTGAAGCCCTGGTCAAAAGGGTAGTGAAGGACTCTGTAGCTGAGATGGGTGTCAGTCAATCCCAAGGCTCTACAATGGCTCCTCCAAGCCCTTCCCCTGCAACGCTTCATCCGCAGGAAGACCTAGAGTCTGCCCATGCAAGCCATCAGTCGGCGATTTTGTCGGGTAGCGACTCTGAAGCTGAGGACCCCTGTATAGGGTTTGAGTACGCCTTAGTTCCTTCTTTGGTAAAGGCGGTCAGGGAGACCTTGAATTGGGAGGAGTCAGCTGTTCCCCCTCCCAAACAAAAGACATTTTTTAAGCAGCTCAATAAGGAGCGTGTTCATTTTCCCTTCCTGGGAGAGTTGGGAGAAATTATTTCAGAGGAGTGGGGTAAGGTGGAGCAGAAACATTCCTTAGTCTCCAAGATGTCCAAATTATATCCGTTTAAAGAGGAAGATGTTAAAAATCTTGAATCCCCTCCTCTAGTGGACGCAGCAGTAATGAGGCTGGTAAAACACGTGACCCTTCCCCTGGAGGATACGGTCTCATTCAAGGATCCGCTGGATCGAAGAATGGATTCAGACTTGAAAAGGATTTATCTGACGGCAGGTATGGCTTGCAAACCGGCCCTGGCCTTAGCCACTCTATCTAAGGCTATGGAGTCATGGGCTGACGTGGTGGAGGAATCTGTCAGGACAGTGTCGGAAGAGGTTGCCAGGAGTTCCCCAATCCAGGAACTTAGACTGGCTTCGTAGATTCTTGTGAAGGCTTCCATAGATCTGATCCGGCTGTTGGCCAGAGTTATGCTGTCCTCAGTCACAGCTAAGAGGGCCCTATGGCTTCGTCCTTGGGTCGCTGATCCTGCATCAAAACAGGTCTGGTGCCGTATTCCCTTTGAGGGGTCCTCCCTTTTCGGGAACAAGCTTGACGAGGCCACAACTCGGGCTACGGGTGGGACGTCTGGGTTTCTTCCTCAGGATCGGCGCCAGTTTAATGTAAAGAAGGGGCAGCCTAACATGAAGTTTGTTCCAGATCGAGCCAGGGAGGCTCGCACATACAGGCCTGGTCCAGAATTTAACAGAAATTGGAGGTCCAGACAATCCTCCAGGAAGACTTTGAAGAATGTCTCCTCCGGGGACCGCGAGCCCACTAAGTCCTTTTGAAGTTGGGCCCGCTCAGGCATGCCGAGTGGGAGCACGTCTACTCTCCTTCCCTCATGTCTGGGCGGCTTTGATTCAAGACCCCTGGACCATCAGGACGGTGTCTTCAGGTCACAAGTGGGTCTTCAAAGAGATGCCAGGTTCAAGATTCCTGCCTACTGCCCTACCATCCCCAGTAGAAAGACGTCAAATTTTACTTTCTTACGTCGAGTCTCTCATTGCTCAAGGGGCTGTCATCTCTGTTCCAGAGTCCGAGCAAGGCCAGGGAATATACTCTCCACTTTTTCTGGTTCAAAAGAAAAACGGGTCATGGAGACCAGAAAGAGAGATTCAAAATGGAGACCCTGCTATCCATACAAGCAGTTCAGCCGGCCGATTGGATGGTGTCCATCGACCTGAAGGACGCCTATTTTCATGTCCCTGTGGCAGAAGATTTTCAAAAGTATCTCCGGTTCGCAGTGGGCGGTTCACATCTACAATTTATCTGTCTTCCATTCGGGCTTTCCACATCTCCACGGACCTTTTCAAAAATCTTATTGGCTGTGGTAGCCCTGTTGAGAACGAGAGGTATTCGGCTCCATCATTATTTGGACGACCTCCTCCTGTTGTCTCAAAACAAAGATCAACTGATAGATCATCTAGGACAGGTCGTGTCCACTCTCCAGAGTTTCGGCTGGCTACTGAACGAAGAGAAAAGCCACTTGACTCCAACACAGTCTCTGGTTTACCTTGGCGCCCTGTTCGATACGGCAAGGGCGACAATCTCCCTTCCAGAAGAGAAGATAGGTACAGTCCGGGACAGAGTTCGCTTTGCCCTTTTGTCTTCTCATCTTCAGGCACGCCAATGCCTGAAGGTGATCGGGACTATGGTCGCAGTAGTCCCCATGGTGAAGTGGGCCCTGTGGAGGATGAGACCCTTTCAGAAGGGATTCCTGCAACAGTGGGATGCATGGCACCTGGATCAGCCTATCTTTCTGACTCCAGCCATGAGAGCGAGTCTCCCTTGGTGGTTGTGCAAAGATTACCTGCTGAACTGCCACTCAGCAACATAGGCTGACGACAGCAACATAGGCTGGGGCGCCCACTGGCTGTCGGAAGTGGCTCAGGGCAGGTGGAGTTTTCCCACTCAAGGGATAGTGTCCAACGTCCTTGAACTTCGGGCAGCATTTCAAGCCCTACGGGCGTTCTCTCATCTGACAAAGGGTCTACCTGTCTTGCTACGACTGGACAACACCTCAGCAGTAGCGTATGTGAGGAGACAGGGAGGAATGCGCAGCTGGTCCCTATTGAGGGAAGTGGAGCCGATCATGTCATGGGCACAAAGAAATCTTTCAGATCTGTCAGCAGTCTATGTTCCAGGAATCCAGAATGCCCAAGCGGACTTTCTGTCCAGAGTAGACCTGGACAACAACGAGTGGTCTCTACACAGAGAAGCATTCAGTTGGATTCTGTCGTTGGGGTTCTCCCCAGAAGTCGACCTCTTCGCCTCCCCCTGCAACCACAAGCTACAGAAATATTACTTAAGGTTCAGGGATCCCCAGGCATTCGGGGTGGATGCCCTCTCCGATCAGTGGAGGTTTCACAGAGCGTACACATACCCGCCAGTTCCGATAATCTTACAATTTCTCCGGAGACTCAGGTCGGAGCGAGTAGAGATAGTGGCGGAGATTCCCTTCTGGCCCAACAAGCCATGGGTTTCCCTTCTGACTCTTCTCAGTGTCCAAGACCCAATTCCACTACCCATCAGACCGGATCTGCTGTCCCAGGGGTCTGTGCTCCATCCATGCCCGGCTCGTCTACATCTGAGGGTTTGGATGTTGAAAGGAGGAGGTTACAGTCATTAGGTTGTCCTGAAGATGCTATTTCTACACTCCTCAGTGCCAGAAGAGACTCAACAAATAGGGTCTACCAAAGAATCTGGTCAAGATTTTCCTCACAGTTGGCTGCAAGGCCTGATCCTCAGTCTTCCATCAAGATCCAGGATGTGCTGAGCTTCCTGCAGTCAGGTTTGGATCTCCCTCTTTCTGTGAGTTCCCTCAGGGTCCAAGTATCGGCTATCTCGGCCTTCACGGGTATCTCCTGGGCTAGTCATGCCTTGATACGACAGTTCTTTAAGGGAGCAGTAAGAATTAGGCCTCAAAGAAAGCCTAGGTTTCCCAAGTGGGACCTTCCTTTAGTGCTGGATTTTCTTTCAAATCGTATTCAGGACACGTCTGAGCCCTTTACCATCAAGGAGCTTACTCTGATCACAGTCTTTCTAGTAGCTGTAACTTCGGCTAAGAGGGTATCAGAAATTGGGGCCCTCGGGGCACAAGAGCCCTTCCTGACATTCTTTCCTGATAGAGTGGTTCTTATTCCCATGTTGGATGCGGGACCAAAAGTGACCTCTGTCTTCCACGAAAACGTTGAAATTGTGTTACCGACTTTCAGACAAGAGGAAGACTCTCTGGTTCATCCACTGGATTTTGGTAATTGCATCAGAAAGTATCTGGAAGCAACATCTTCTTTCAGAAAATCAGAGTATCTTTTTGTTGCCTTTTATGGAAAAAACAAAGGTTCAAGGGCCTCTAAGAGATCTATCTCCTCATGGATCATTCAAGCCATCCAGTGGGCTTATAGGGCTAAGGGCTTGACCCCTCCAACAGCAGTCATGGCTCATTCAACGCGGAGCGTTTCTACTTCATGGGCAGTTTCCAGACACGTAGCTCCTGACGTAGTCTGTAAGGCAGCGGCATGGTCTTCTATTAATATATTTTTGTCCCACTACTGTGTTGAGCCAGCGGCTCTTTCTTTTGTAAATTTTGGTTTACAAATCTTGTCTGTTGACAAAGTGAATTCAACTTTTTTCTGTTCAGCACCTGCCCACCCTGTGTGTACGGCGAGTTATTTCCCTATACGTATGCTGCCATGGAGTCTGTCAGGAAAACGGAAAATTTATATCAAATACTTACCGTAATTTTCCTTTCCTGATGGACTCCATGGCAGTAGGAGTTCTCTCCCGATTTCTGTGGAGGATAGTTACAGAACACATGCTGAACAGGTGCAAAGATTTATGGGAGTGATGTCCTATGGGTAGGTTTGGAGGCGGGGCCAAAGCCTGATACGTATGCTGCCATGGAGTCCATCAGGAAAGGAAAATTACGGTAAGTATTTGATATAAATTTTCCGTTTTCGTGATTGTGTGATTGGCTCACTGATTTTCCCAGAAGTCTGTACTAAGATACAAGCCAGATTTCCTGCATCCCCTGGAAGAAAAATGTTCTTTTTGCTGAGATACTCCCAATAGGAAATCACATCTAAAGGAATGCAAACCTTGTAGTTTTCCCCATTAGAGCTTTGCAAGTGCAGCAGCTGATTAATAACTATAAAACGACTCCCATACAGATTCACTGTGCACATTGACACAAAAACAAACAGCTATTTCTCCAGAATAATAAAATGTAGGACTCTACAACAAAGTTTGTTAAAATCCTTGAAATGTACATATATCACACAGAGGGGAATGATTTTTCTCAACAAAAGTAGAATTACGCTTTAACCACTTCTGGGCTGGAAGATTTCCCCCCTTAATGACCAGGCCATTTTTTGAAATTCGGCACTGCGTTACTTTAACAGACAATTGCGTGGGCGTGCGACGCTGTACCTAAATAAAATTGATGTCCTTTTTTCCCACAAATAGAGCTTTCTTTTGGTGGTATTTGATCACCCTTCCAAATTTTTATTTATTTTTATTTTTTGCACTATAAACAAAAAAAGAGCGACAATTCTGAAAAAAAACAAAACAAAAAAAAAAAACAGAATTTTTCACTTTCTGCTATATAACATTCCCAATAAAAAAAATGTAAAAATCAAATTTTTTCACCATTTTAGGTCAATTTGTATTCTGCTACATATTTTTATTTAAAAAATCCAAATAAGCATATTTTGATTGGTTTGCGCAAGAGTTATCGCATCTACAACCTAGGGGAAAGATTTATGTCATTTTTATTTATTTAATTTTTTTTACTAGTAATGGTGGTGATCAGCGATTTTTAGTGGGACTGCGACATTGTGGCGGACAGATTGGACCCCTAACTGACATTTTTGACACTTTTGGGGGGACCAGTGACATTACTACAGTAATCAGTGCTAAAAATATGCACTGTTACTGTAATAATGACACTGGCAGGGAAGGGGTTAACCCAGGGGCGATCAAAGGGTTACATGTGAGCCTAGGGGGTGTTTTCTAACTGTAGGGGGATGGAAGAACTCAGGAGCTCTGTGTTGATAGTTGAGAGAACAATGGTCTGCAGTGTTTACAATTTCAGACTGGCATTCTCTCTTCACAGGGACAGATTGCGGGTGCCCGGCAGCAATCGCGGCCGCCGTCCCCGTGGATTGGCTTCCCCGCTGATGAGTGAGAACGCACG
Organism: Pelophylax lessonae; assembly: GCF_965119305.1. Classification (NCBI taxonomy): domain Eukaryota; kingdom Metazoa; phylum Chordata; class Amphibia; order Anura; family Ranidae; genus Pelophylax; species Pelophylax lessonae. The sequence continues at coordinate 186,728,654 of NC_138771.1, read as the reverse complement.
CGCGCGTCCCCAGGATCGCTCCCACGGCCTGTCTTACAAGTACCGGGATTCGCGGGAACCTGCCGACCTGGCTAGTCGGCAAGTGGTTAAAGACGAATTTGTGAACTGGTTAACTTCATAGAGCCCTAATTCACACAGGGAGATTGATTTTCTAAAGGCAAATATAATGTGCACTGCAAGTGCACTTTTAGTGCATTTGCTCTAGATCTGAAGGGAAGCTCTAAAATTAGAGGAAGCTCTGCTGGTTTCTATCATCCAATCATGTACAAACAAAGATGCTGTTTTTTATTTTCCTTGCATGTGATCGAATATTTTTGCAAGGTGAAGTTTTATATCATTTACTAAGCTCTAGAGCAAGTGCACTTGCAGTGCACAGTATATTTGCTAAAAGTAAATTAACTCTATGTGTTTTGACCTGCTTTTTTCAATGCTGGACAAATGCAGTTCACTGCTAGGCACCATGGAAAACAATTGTTTACTATGTGTCCCATTCACACCACAACACTGGTGTATTGCGTAGTGCGTTGAAGTGCAGAAAAATGCAGCGTCTGCATGTTTCTGCATCGCACTGGATGGAAATGCATGCCACCACATAGCATTCCAACACACCATGGTATGGTGCAGTGACATCAAGTGTCATGCAATAAGTGAATTGTGTGAAAGAGCTGACCTTACCCTATCAAAACTAAAGTGAAGACAAAATAAAAGAAATGTGAATATATCCACAAAAATAAATTATATATATGTATATATATATATATATAAATATATATATATATATATATATATATATATATATATATATATATATATATATATATTAGATATATGCGTGTTTCTTTTTATTTGTCCCTATTATAGGTTTGCTAGGTTTTAGAGCAGCTCTTACAGACAATAATTCCCTTATTGAATGGTATATGGGATCATAGACCTTTGGGAGCAGCAGCGACCCAGTTAAATATTCCTTACCTTTGCACGAATGACCTACACGTTTTTTTATCAATTAAGTGTCACTATGTGATACTTCCAAATAAAGTTGAAAAAAAAGCTAAGAGAAAGGTTCTGGATGCAAAGAGCGGTTGTGCTCACTTTGTATACCCAGTCATGTACAATTTGAACGCGATTTGATCAGTGATGTGAACATAGCATTGCATTATTTACTAAGCTAAGCAAGCTAACTTGAGCATTCTTTGCTCTATAAAAGCTCTCTTTAATTCTTCAGGAAATTAGCCCTAAAAGATCAGTAGATGGCAGTGTAACACAGGCTTTAGGTCCCATCACGTCTGTTAAACTTTGTTTTAGTAGAACAGTTCCTTACTGAAATAGGTAAGCTTTGAGTATTCTAGACTTTTCACATTTTAATACATTACCCAAATATTTCATTTATGCTTTGCTTTCTGCATTAAATCAAAGATCTCTCCATATATATATATATATATATATATATATACAGCAGGTAAAATAAGTATTGAACGCATCACCATTTTTCTAGGTAAATATACTTCTAAAGGTTCTATTGACATGAAATGTTCACCACATATCAGTAACAACCCATGCAATCCATACATACAAAGAAACCAAGACAAATACGTTCAGAAATGAAGTAATGTATAATAAAATGGAACGACACAGGGAAAAAGTATTGAACACGCTAAATGAAGTTTTTTCATTACCTCGTACAAAATCCTTTGTTAGTAATGACAGCTTCAAGACGCCTTCTGTATGGAGAATCTAGTCGCATGCATTGCTCAGGTGTGATTTTGATTTGGCAATGAATAAGCACAAGGTGTGAAACGCGTCTGCTGTCCAGTTTGTCTTGTGTTCCTGTCTGATGTTGTACCTTTGTTTTGAAGAATAAAACTCAAGTTTCCAAGTTCCTGGGTCCGGAAGTGCCACTTTTTTTTTTCTACTTACAGGTGTGATTTTGACCCATTCTTCCACACAAACAGTCTTCAAATCTTGAAGGTTCCGTGTGCCTCTTCTATGAACTCTGATCTTTAGTTCTTTCCAAAGGTTTTCTATTGGATTCAAGTCATGTGATTGGCTGGGCCATTCTATCAGCTTTATTTTTTTTTCTTTAAAAACAATTAACGGGTTTCCTTGGGATGGCGCTTGGGATCATTGTCTTGCTGAAATGTCCACCCTCAATTTATCAATATATGTTAGAAATAACATAACGCTAACATTAATCAAAAAAAAAAAAATGAAATACTCGAAACCCTCTGGGTCTGCTTTCAACCAGAGAGGGATCCCTCCTTAGAATTGGTGTAGTATACAGACCCACAGGACAGACTGAAAGTTATGATAACTTGTTGATTGAGATTGACGAGATAACTCAAATGGCAATGAAGGGAGAGGTTTTTATTATGGGTAATGTCAGCGTGCCTGACATTAACTGAAATTCTCAAACTGCTATTACAAGCAGGATCAGGAATGTAATGGAAGCACTGAATGGGGTTTCTCTAAAACAGTTAGTAAAAAGCCTAACCTGAGTTGACCATATTCTTTAACCTAGTACTGACAAATGGGGTTCTAGTGATCACCAATGTCTTTGGTTGAATATTAAAACAATAACTGAAAAACCATATACAAAAACAAAAGTTTTAGATTTTAAAAGGACAAATTTTGCTGAAAAGGGGAAAATTCTAAAAAATGAATTGAAAGGTAGGAGTAAAATGCCTGGAGTAAGTAATCAGTGGGCAATATTAAAGTCTAATATCCTGGAGGCAACTAGATTATATGTCAGGCAAGTTAGTAAGATTAAACAGAAGAAAAAAACAATATGGTTCACTAAAGAGGTAAGTAGGATAGTGAAGGAAAAAAAATAGCATATAGAAGATTCAAGGAAACATGGGCTGTAGCTAACAGAGAAGAGTATAAAAATGGACAAAAGGAGGCCAAACACATCAGTGCTGCCAAAGCACAGAAAGAGGAGGAAATTGCTAAATCTGTTAAAAATGAGATACATATTTTTTTAGGTACATTATTAATAGAAGGAAAAAATACAATGGGATCACTAAAATGAAAACTGGGAACAATACATATGTTGAGGGAGACCTGTATATAGCAAACCATTATTTTTGTAACAATTACTTTTGTTCAGTCTATGCAATAAATTGCACTAACAATAACAAATGATGGAATCATATTGGCTCTAGTGATGATGGTTCATTTTCAGGATTTCTGGAGACCGAAGTAGCAGAGGATCTGGCTCTGTTAAAGCTTAAAGTAGAACTATAGGAAAACATTTTTTTTCATTTTGGATAGAGCAAGGGAGGGTTATAACCCCTGTCAGACTTTTTTCGCCATCTGTGTCCCATTGGGGAGATTTCCCTGTCCCATAGCCAAACAGGAATTGAGAGGAAATCCCTGCAAATGAAGGGCATTTTTTGGGGATCCCCAGGTCACCACCAGAATGAGTGTCCCCTTATAAGTGATATAAGTAAAGTTTGTTGGGCAAGGTATGTCTTACCTCATATAGGTGTAGGTGTACACATCATTCTCCTAAAACAAACAGATTTGATATTAAAATACAATCCTATCAACAAATCATCTTACACAATATAGTATGGTAGTTTAATAGAGGCTGTGTATATCTGATTCCTGTGTGTAAACGTCTGGGGGGCGGACACAGGGGTGCAAAAAGGACCCAAAAGCAGTATATGTTTAAATGAACAATCTATTCATTAAATGAGAAAAAAAAAGGATGGATGGAAAAATAATATGCTTACTATAAACATCTGATAGAGGTATGTAGTTAGGCTGTGTATCTATCACTGTAGGTAAAAAGTCCACATGGTCAGTGTATGCTCGCTAAACGTATATTGCGATATATCCCATGCATCCAAACCAGAGCTGGGTGTGTGGAGCATATGGAGCATATGGAGGGACTAGATCTATAAAAGCATAGATAGATATATTATTTATTCTCATTAGCTGTATATAGTATTCAAAAAAATACTGTTCTCCATTAGATACCATATCTAATTTTGAATATTTGAAGTAGGAAACAATAAAGAAGATTCTCTCCCTTCAGCAATACATTAAAGTTAAAGTGTGGCCGCTTCAGTAAACAGAGGCATAGATTGTATAGTCTCCTAAAAATAATGATGCTGATCAGTGTCCCTCCAGAAAAGGTCTCTCCATATAATACCCCACATCCTATCATGTAAATGTAATGGATATTACCTGTAGTGGGTGTTTGCATCATGTAAACATGCCGCCCTGTCGCACAGAACCCAGGGCTGACACTTATATGCACCCCCACCATGCCAAAAAGGCATTGCCGCACATGTAGGCGGCAGTGACCGATAATCTCACACACCGGCGTTGCCGCTGGATGACGCGTTGGTGCCACATGTGCTCCAAACAGACTGCGCATGCGCAAGGAAGTGGCACACCGTCTGTGAAGATGCAACCTGGTCTCCATGCTCACCCGGCTCCAGTGGCCAGAAGTGCACATGAGTAGGGATGATCGAACTTTTGAAAAATTTGGTTCGACCAGAACACCTGAATTTCCCGAAAGTTTGGTTCGGATTCCCGGACCCCATTGAAATCAATGTGACCCGAACTTCGGGAATCAAAAAACACCATTTTGAAGCCCTAAAACCTAATAAATGCCCCTAAAAAGTGCCTAGGCAAAAAAAGTTCTTAAAAACTTGTGTATAGTGGTATATATACCACTATACACAAGTTAAGATGTTTTGCCTGCCTCCAAAGAACCCAAAAAAATGTCCAAAAAAACGCTAGCGCCAAAAAAAAAAAAAAGCCCAGGTGTGTTGTTGCAGGCATTTTTGGGGGTTTTTTGGAGGCAGGCAAAACATCTGAACTTTGGTACAGTACCACTATACACAAGTTCAGATGTTTTTCCTGACTCCAAAGAATCCAAAAAAATGCCTGCTATTAAACCGGCAAGGTGTGAAAAGTGAGAAGCCATATTCCAGATCTATAATTGCACTAATACAAACAATCTTTTTTTTATGGTTCTGGACATGCTACAGAGCTGAAACTTCACAGGTACACTTTTTAGACCCACCAGATACTAAATCCAAAGAATTTTTTTTATTTTTTTTTATTTTTTCAATAATTGTCTCTATCCAAAATCTATCAAAAATGACAATTTTTAAGAACTTTTTTTTTGTGTGATTTTGTGTCTGGGGGGTCTAAAAGGTGTACCTGTGAAGTTTCAGCTCTGTAGCATGTCCAGAACCATAAAAAAAAAGGATTGTTTGTATTAGGTCAGTTATAGAACAGGTTGTTTGCTTCTCGCTTTTCACACCTTGCCAGTTTAGTAGCAGGCTTTTTTTGGGCATTTTTTGGGTTCTTTAGAGGCAGGCAAAACATCTGAACTTGTGTATAGTGGTATATATACCACTATACACAAGTTCAGATGTTTTGCCTGCCTCCAAAAACCCCCAGAAAATGCCTGCAACAACACACCTGGGCGTTTTTTTTTATGCTAGCGTTTTTTTGGGCATTTTTTTGGGTTCTTTGGAGGCAGGCAAAACATCTGAACTTGTGTATAGTGGTGTATATACACACATACTTATATGTATATACACACCTAGCCATATATAGGTGTGATAGGAGCGTAACTATATTGGTGTTAATTATTTCCTTAGCGCAAGTAGTTTTTTTGCTCCTTTCACACCTATATATGTCTAGGTGTATATATACAGACATGGTTGTGTATATATACCCCCTATACACATGTTCAGATGTCATGTCTGACTCCAAACATTTGCTCAATAAATCACTAGCAACGCCTGCAGCCAAAAAGAATGCTGGCGGCGGCGAAGCCATATTACAGAAGCGAAAGTGACTTAAGAGAAACTAGCTTTTCCTGACAGACTCCATGGCAGCATACGTATCGGGTTTGGCCCCGCCTCCAAACCTACCCATAGGACCTCACTCCCATAAATCTTTGCTCCTGTTCAGCACACGTGTTCTTTTTTTGTCCTCCAAAGGATTACCTGATATCCTACCTGAAGATGGATTCCGGGTGATGGATGGCTCTACCTGTCGGGTATGGAGCTCTCCAATAAGCCCCAGCTGCTGCGGGGTATGGAGGAGGGGCGAAGATGTAGCAGCCTTGGCCAAAAAGCCCAGCTGCTGCGGGTGGCCGGTACCCTTGAAAGAGATAAGTCCGGTGTGCATCCATCCCTGGTGGTCTGCGGTTCGTGAGTACACTCCATGGCAGCTATGTTATATGCTTATATTTGCCTTTGTTTATATGTTTTTTCTCTTACCTGGTCTTTCCTGCCTTCCCTGGTGGCTAGTGGTCCGGGGCCGGTCAGCGGTTCACTTCCTGACCGGCCGCCGGTGCGGTGCGCTACTGCGCATGTGCGGCGCCTCCAGAACGAGGCTTGGTTCTCGCGCGTGCGCAGTAAGAGCGCGGCGCATGCGCAGTGAGTTGGCGTCGGCGGCGAGCGCTGATGACGTCACCAGGCGCCATATTTAAACCCCAGAACTGTCAGCAGTGTTGTGTTTATACACACTGCTGATACTGGGTGTTCCATACTCCGCATCTGATCGGTTTTTGGACGCCTGCTGTTCGTTGCCGCTCTGCCTGCTAACCTCTGGTTCTTGGTGAGTACTGGCCCCAGTTTGGGAGCCTCCCCCCCCCTCCTCTTTTGCTGGTTTTCTGACATTGCTGTCCGGCTCATTCTTGTAGGTCAGCATCAGAATGGAAGCTACTTTGCCCTCCGGTGGTCAGCCCGCCCCTAACAGGTATTTGGGGCTTCTTAGTGGGGCTGTGGGTTATAGGGGGTGGGGGTAGGAACTCAAGTGTTCCTAGCTTCCTGTCTGTTTTTTTCTGTTTTTTCTCTTGTTCACAGCCCTCCTCGTTCAGAGACTAGGCACTCTTCTCAAAGAAGTGAAAGACGCTCAAGCTCTCGCCACCGGCACTCTACAGGAAAGTCCCGTTCGGGCTCACATCATCAAAAATCATCTACTTCAGCCAGCCACGCACGGAGACCTGACAAAGCAGGTTGCAGAGGCTGTGGCGCTAGTGTCCCGGAGAGGAAGCTTTTCTGTGATAGATGTTTCTCCCAGGCTGCGGGAGAAAGGGATACTTCCGATCAGCGCATTGAGGCTTTGGTCAAGAGAGTGGTTAAGGACTCTTTGGCAGAGTTGGGTGTCAGTCGTTCTCAAGACACTGCAACGGCTTCCCCAAGCCCCTCCCCTGTAGCACTACAGGTACAGGAAGATTTCGAGTCAGCCCACACAAGCCATCAGTCGATGCTCTTGTCAGGTAGCGACTCTGAAGATGAGGATCCCTGCTTGGGTTTTGAATATACCTTGGTGCCTTCCCTGGTTAAAGCGGTCAGAGAGACCTTAAATTGGGAGGAGTCAGCTGTTCCCCCTCCCAAGCAGAAGAAGTACTTTAAACAGCTCAATAAGGAGCGTGTTAATTTTCCCTTCCTGGGAGAGTTGGGTGAAATCATCTTGGAGGAGTGGAAAAAGGTGGAACGTAAGAATTCCTTAGTATCCAAGATGGCTAAACTTTACCCCTTCAAAGAGGATGAGGTGAAACATCTTGAGTCCCCTCCCCTAGTTGACGCAGCAGTCATGAGACTGGTCAAGCACGTGACCCTTCCCTTAGAGGATACGGTCTCATTTAAAGACCCGTTGGACCGAAGGATGGACTCTGATTTGAAGAGAATCTACCTTACAGCAGGTATGGCCTGTAAGCCAGTCCTGGCTTTGGCTGCTCTATCCAAGGCCATGGAGTCTTGGGCTGATGTGGTAGACGAATCGGTCAGATCTGTTTCGGAGGAGGTGGCCAGAAGCGCTCCAATCCAGGAGCTTAGGCTGGGCGCGTCGTTCCTTGGGGAGGCTTCCATAGACTTGATCCGTCTATTGGCAAGAGTTATGCTGTCCTCGGTCACAGCTAAGAGAGCTCTTTGGCTCCGCCCTTGGGTGGCGGATCCGGCATCAAAGCAAGTTTGGTGCCGTATTCCCTTTGAGGGGTCCTCCCTTTTCGGGAATAAACTGGACGAGGCCATAACCCGGGCTACAGGCGGTAAGTCTGGGTTTCTTCCCCAGGATCGGCGCCAGTTCAACGTCAAGAAAGGACAGCCTACCAGAAAATTTGTGCCTGACCGGGCCAGGGAAGCTCGTTCTTATAGACCTGGTCGGGAGTTCAACCGGAACTGGAGATCCAGACAGTCTTCCAGGAAGACGACAAAGAATGTCTCCTCTGGGGACCGCGAGCCCACTAAGTCCTTTTGAAGGTGGGCCCGCTCAGACATGTCGGGTGGGTGCACGTCTACGCTCCTTCCGACATGTCTGGGCGGCTTCGATTCAGGACCCCTGGGCCGTCAGGACGGTGTCTTCAGGCCACAAGTGGGTCTTCAAGGAGAGGCCAGGCTCAAGGTTCCTGCCTACTGCCATACCATGTCTAGAAGAAAGGCGTCAGATTTTGTTTTCTTACGTCGAAGCTCTCATTGCTCAAGGGGCTGTCATCTCCGTTCCAGAGTCAGAGCGAGGCCAAGGAATATATTCTCCGCTCTTTCTGGTCCAAAAGAAGAACGGATCATGGAGACCAGTAATAGATTTGACCTTCTTGAACAAATTCATAAAAAAAGAAAGGTTCAAAATGGAGACCCTGTTGTCCATACAGCAGTCAGTCCAGCCGGCAGATTGGATGGTGTCCATCGACTTGAAAGACGCCTACTTTCATGTCCCTGTGGACGAAGATTTTCAAAGGTTTCTCCGGTTCGAAGTGGGAGGATTACATCTTCAGTTTATCTGTCTCCCATTCGGGCTCTCAACATCTCCACGGACCTTTTCAAAAATCTTATTGGCCGTGGTAGCCCTACTGAGATTGAAAGGTATCCGTCTTCACCACTATTTGGACGATCTACTCCTGTTGTCCCAAGACAGAGACCAACTATTAGTTCATCTGGAGCAGGTCGTGTCCACTCTCCAGAAGTTTGGTTGGTTACTCAACAAGGAGAAGAGTCACCTGATTCCAACTCAGTCCCTGATCTACTTGGGCGCTCTGTTCGACACAGAGAAGGCGACTATCTCTCTTCCAGAGGAAAAGATAGGGACTCTCCGAGACAGGATTCGCTTTGCCCTCTCATCCTCTCATCTTCAGGCACGTCAATGTCTGAAGGTGATCGGGACTATGGTCGCAGTAGTCCCCATGGTGAAGTGGGCCCTGTGGAGGATGAGACCCTTTCAGAAGGGATTCCTTCAGCAATGGGATACGTGGCATCTGGATCAACGCATCTTCCTAACCCCTTCAATGAGAGCGAGTCTTCCTTGGTGGCTATGCAGAGACCACCTGCTGAACTGCCACTCTCTGAAACCAGCTCCGTGGGTAGTGGTTACCTCGGACGCCAGCAACATAGGCTGGGGTGCCCACTGTCTGTCGGAGGTGGCACAGGGCAGGTGGGAGTTTTCCACTCGAGGAATAGTATCCAACATACTAGAACTCCGAGCAGCATTCCAAGCTCTTCGAGCATTTGCTCACCTGACAAAAGACCAACCTGTCATGCTGCGCCTGGACAACACCTCAGCAGTGGCATACATCAGGAAACAAGGGGGTACACGCAGCTGGTCCCTATTGAGGGAAGTGGAGCCGATTATGTCCTGGGCACAGAAAAATCTCTCGAATCTTTCAGCGGTTTATGTTCCAGGAGTCCAGAATGTCAAAGCAGACTTCTTGTCCAGAGTGGATCTGGACAACAACGAGTGGTCCCTTCACAAGGAAACGTTCGACTGGATCCTAACATTGGGGTTTTCTCCAGAGGTAGATCTCTTCGCCTCCCCCTGCAATCACAAACTGCCGAAGTACTACTCAAGATTCAGAGATCCACAAGCATCAGGGATAGATGCACTCTCGGATCAGTGGAGATTCCACAGGGCATACGCCTTCCCACCAATTCCGATTGTGTTGCAGTTCCTTCGGAGACTCAGGTCGGAGCCAGTGGAGGTAGTGGCGGTGATTCCCTTCTGGCCGAACAGGCCATGGTTTCCCCTTCTGACGCTACTCAGTGTCCAAGATCCAATCCCGCTACCCTTCAGACCGGACCTGTTGTCCCAGGGGTCTGTACTCCATCCATGCCCAGACCGTTTACATCTCAAGGTCTGGATGTTGAGAGGAGGAGGTTACAGGCTTTAGGCTGTCCAGAAACGGCAATCTCGACACTACTTAGTGCTAGAAGAAGCTCAACGAACAGGGTGTATCAGAGAATCTGGGAAAAATTTTCTGCACAACTGAATACAAGGCCTGATCCTCAATCTTCAATTAAGATCCAGGATGTATTGAGCTTTCTCCAATCAGGACTGGATTTGCCTCTATCAGTGAGTTCGCTCAGAGTCCAGGTCTCGGCTATTTCTGCTTTTACAGGGATCTCCTGGGCCACTCATGCCCTAATTCGTCAGTTCTTCCAAGGGGCAGTGAGAATCAGACCTCAGAGAAAACCCAGGTTTCCCAAGTGGGATCTGCCACTAGTTCTGGATTTCCTGGCGAGTCAAATTCAAGACATGTTTGATTCTTTGACCATAAGAGAGCTTACACTGATAACAGTGTTTCTGGTGGCTATAACCTCAGCAAAAAGAGTGTCGGAAATTGGGTCCTTTGGGACACAAGAGCCTTTCTTAACCTTTTTTCCTGACAGAGTGGTGCTCATCCCCATGCTGGATGCGAGACCAAAAAGGACCTCTGTCTTCCATGAAAACATAGAAACAGTATTACCAACCTTTAGACAGGAAGAGGAAGAATCTTCGGTTCATCCGCTGGATGTTGGAGAGTGTATTAAGAGATATTTAAATGCCACTTCCTCTTTCAGAAAATCAGAACATCTTTTCGTTACCTTTTATGGAAAAAACAAAGGTTCAAGAGCCTCGACGAGATCCATTTCCTCTTGGATCATCCAGACCATCCAGTGGGCTTATAGGGCTAAGGGCTTGACCCCTCCAGCAGTAGTTACAGCTCATTCGACGCGGAGCATCTCTACCTCCTGGGCAGTATCCAGACATGTGGCTCCTGAAGTCATTTGCAGAGCAGCATCGTGGTCCTCTATTAACACTTTCTTATCCCATTACTGTGTTGAGCCAGCGGCTCTTTCTTCTGTGAATTTTGGTTTGCAAGTCCTGTCTGTTTGACAAAATGCATTAAAACTTTTCTGTTCAGCACCTGCCCACCCTGTGTGTACGGCGAGTTATTTCCCGATACGTATGCTGCCATGGAGTCTGTCAGGAAAACGGAAAATTTATATCAAATACTTACCGTAATTTTCCTTTCCTGATGGACTCCATGGCAGCAGGAGTTCCCTCCCGGATTTCTGTGGAGGATAGTTACAGAACACGTGTGCTGAACAGGAGCAAAGATTTATGGGAGTGAGGTCCTATGGGTAGGTTTGGAGGCGGGGCCAAACCCGATACGTATGCTGCCATGGAGTCCATCAGGAAAGGAAAATTACGGTAAGTATTTGATATAAATTTTCCGTTTTCTCTATAGCGGTCACCCTGCTATGGAAAGGTTTTGTCACCCTGCCATAGCAGTCACTGTCAGTTAACCCTACACTACACTACGGTCCCCTTACACTTAACACTTTCCCTATAGAAACGGAATAAATTAAAGCTAACTAAAGTGTAAAAGAGCACTCTAACTACACTAGATATCCCTTTCCTCACACTAATAAATTCTAAATGACACTTTGTAACACTTTGTAACAGAACAGCACTCCACTCTCTTCCATGTCCCGTATAAGAATGCTAGGAATTTGGCGGGGGCTATCTTATATACTGGGGGGCGTATTCACTAATGATTGGACTATGGACCCCCTAGTCACTCCAATCACATTCCTAGCATTCTCCTGCCCCCTCAATTGGCTTTTGCTAATGGTTCTGGTCCAATCACAGGCTTTTAAAGCCCATTTCCTGAACCATTGCATTTTGGTCAGTTCTGGTTGCCGAATTCCGAACTTTTTGGGCAAAAAGTTCTAAATTCGGCCGAACCTCGAACACCCAATGTTCGGGCCGAACCGATGGTCGACCCGAACCGTCCCTAGTTAATAGTAGGTTATTTTTACCACAATTAATATGATCTTTTGTTTTTCGCCAAAACTGGAATTTGGTTTTGCCCATATAGAAGGCTCCACATTCGCAGAACATTATGTAGGCAATTCTTATTGTTTGACAGTTTACACGATGTAAAGACTATTTTGCAAGGAAGCAGCCTCCAGTTTGAAGCGTTCATTACTGGAACAGATCCATTGAAGTCTCAAATACTGTGAATAGGGGCCTTGGGTGAAAGCTATTGGCATGCAATACTATATTGCCAGCAGGAGGTTTTCTGTATAATGTATTTTCTATCTTGCCCTCATCCTGTTAAAGAATCTGTATGTCTAGGAAAGTGATCTCCTTCTCGTCATGTTGTATAGTGAATTTTAAGTTGAAAATTGACTGAAAGTTGACAGTTAAATGTTTCTAAATGTAAAATAATGTACCTAGGGAAAAATAATCCCTACAACATTGGGGTTACAGTGTTAGCTGGCACTGCAGAAGAAAAAGATTATGTGACCAGGCAGTGGGAAAAGCAAATTTAATTTTAGGATGCATCACTAGAGGGATCACCAGCAGGAGAAAGGAAGTCCTGATTCCCCTATATAGATCTTTATTAGACCTTATTTAGAATACTGTGTCCAGTTCTGGAGACCTCATTTACAGAAAGATATTGCTAAAATAGAACGAGTCCAGAGACAGGTAACAAAAATGGTAAAAGTTTTGGGGGATAAAACATATCAAGAGCAACTTCAGAAACCTAATATGTACAGTCTGGAGATAAGAAGGGAAATGGGAGACCTTTAAATACATCAAGGGGGTGAATAGGGTTCAGGAGGGCAGTTTTTTCCATATGAAACCAAAATCAAGAACATGGGGACATGACCTCAAACTAACTGGAGGAAAGTTCATAACTAATCTTAGAAAGTATTGTTTTACTAAAAGGGTAGTTGATGTTTTGAATAAAGTACCAGCAGAGGTAGTGATACAGTCAACAGTAAATGGCTTCAACCATGCTTGGGATAAACATAGATCGATAGTCAGACAATAAAGTTAATGAAAAAAAGCAAAACAAAAAAAATGGGCAGACTCGATGGACTACTCTGTCTTTTTCGATGTCACTTTTCTATGTTTCTATCTTCATCATCCTGGTGGATGGCAGCATATTTTTTTTTTGTCTAAAAACGTTTATTGAAAGTGTTTCAGTACAAAATATACAATGCATAATAAAACTTCCAGAATAGAATAACCAACTGTAATATCATCAGTAATAGCAAGATATTTAAGTATATCAATGTCAATAGAACTCAGTAATGGATAATCGGTGTATTGAGGTAAAGGTTAATGCTAAGATATAGTATTAGGGATTGATTGGAGGTGCATCAATTTGTGAAGCTTTGTACGTGAGCCAAGGGTCCACTTAAGGTCATATATGTGTTTGGTGTTAGTAATGGAATGTTGTAGATACTCCATATGTCTTATTTCCTCAATTCTACTAAGAACCTGTGGTAAGGGGACAACATTTTTTTTTTCCACTGAAGAGCAATTGTCCAGTGAGCTGCAACACAGATAGTGTGGATAATTTGTAGGAATTGGGAGGGCGTATCGTGTACGTTCTGGAATAATATGCAGTGTAAGTGTGTCAGCTCAAGTCTCTTACCGGCCATCTTGTCCACAATCTTGAACAGTTCGGACCATACTTGTTTGACCCTGTCACAATCCCAAAATATGTGTAAGAGTGTTCCAAGGTCTGGACAACCACGAAAACACAAAGGGGAGGTGTCTGGAAAGAATTTATTTAAATGGACCGGCGTGTAGTACCATCTGGTGAATAGCTTAACTGCCGTCTCTCTAATAGAAAGGGATCTGGTGCATTTGCGCAAGTTCGACCACATTTGATTCCATTCACCAACCGAGTACACCGCATCAAGGTCGGTCTCCCATTTCAGCATATATGATAATTTAATATCTAAATGTTGAGAGTTAAGATCACTGTACATGATAGAGATGAGTCCTCTGCCCCCGGGTGTTGTAGAGCAGATATGTTCGAAGCCTGTTACCGGAGAACCGGAAGGCTTAGGGAGAGATGATTAAAAAAATCGTCTAATAAGTCGATAGTTTGATTTCTCAGAATCCGGTATGTTGTATGTATTGGAAAAATGGGCAAAAGGAAGAAATACTCCTCCATGATAAAAATCTGAAAGTCTAACAATATTTCTATCTATCCATTGTGAAAAATCTGAAGGGGAGACAAAAGCTTCTACGAATCTGGGGTCTCCTAGGAATGAGGCTCTCGGAGGAGGGTTGGAGATCAGAGACCCCTCCTTTTTAAACTTATTCCAAAGTTTTAATGAGTCTGAAACTATGGTATTTCGTGCAGCAATCCGGCCCACCCAATTACCTGTGGACCACAGTATACTTTGGAGGTGAAAGGGGGCTACTGACTGTTCCTCAAATCTAATCCAAGGGGCAGTAGGGGTATGGATACTCCATTGGGTTAACTGAGACATAGTAGTACCACAACTGCGGGAGGCCCAGGCCTCCCAACCTGTGAGACTGATAAAGTATGGCTTTATTATATCTAGGCCTCCTGCCATTCCAGACAAACTTGTTTAGGATTGATTGGATCTTAGAGATGTATCCCTTCGAAAGGGCAATTGGAAGAGCTCTAAACAGGTAAAGGATTTTAGGGAGTATGGTCATTTTAATGGTGGTATTTTCCCAAGGAAGGAAAGGGAGTATGAGGACCACATTTGTAGGGTGTTTCGAATTTTGTCCACTAGCGGGGGAAAATTATGTTGAAAAAGAGAATCGTAAGATTTAGTTAGTTGAATTCCTAGATAAATAATTGAATCAGTGGATCACGTAAATGGAAACTGATTTCTCAGAGACTCCACCTCCAACTGTGTAAAATTGATCGGAAGGGCCGTTGATTTAGATATGTTAATATGAAGACCTGAGAGGACATCAAATGAGTTTAGTAATTGTAGTAAGTTTGGAATCGATGTGCAGGGATCTGAGAGAAATAGAAGGGTGTCATCTGCATATAAATTAAGTTTAAATGTTTCATTACCTTTGTCGTATCCCAGAATGTTCGGGTTTTGTAAAATAGCGATCGAAAGGGGCTCTAAGGCAAGGGCAAATAAGAGGGGGGAGAGGGGACAACCCTGTCTAGTTCCCCTGCCCAGTGGGAAGAAGTCAGAGTTACAACCAGGGATTCTAACTCTAGTCTTGGGGTTGTGATACAGTGCAGGGAATCCATTAACAAACTCACCGTCAAAACCGAATCTGGACAATACCAATTGCAAAAATTGCCATGAGACACTATCAAATGCCTTGTGAATATCCAAGCCCAAGAGAAGTCGTTTTTTGTTAAATAAGTTCGCATCCTGGATAATGTTGCATGCTAATCTAATGTTATCAGTGATCTGTCTATCTGGTATAAAGCCTGTTTGATAGGGTGAAATTAGGGTGGTAATGATGGATGATAGTCTGTTAGACAATATTTTGCTAAATATTTTAAGATCATTATTTATTACTGATATTGGTCTGTAATTTTGTGGGTTGGAAAGATCTTTATTGGGCTTAGGTATTAACAACATATTGGCCAGAAGCATTTCATCTGGAAATTTACCTCCTTGTAATACAAAATTAAACAAATTAGTGAGTTTAGGGGCAAGAACTGTGGCAAATTTTTTATAGTATATGGCAGTATAACCGTCTGGGCCTGGGGCTGAGGAGTTTTTGAGACTTTTATGACCTGTAATATTTCCTCTGTCGTAATGGGAGTGTTTAATTCAGTAATTTGTGCAGGAGTTAATTGTGGGATCGGCAAGGAATCCAACCAGTTTTGAGTAATGTGTGATGAAGCTTCTATAGGAGAAGAGAGTAGATTCGAGTAAAAATCCTCAAATATCTTCACCACTTCCCTAGGATGTGTTGTAGTTCGACCAGAGGGGGTGTTCAGTTTGTATATATGAGGTGGTTTGATTGTCTGATTAAGCTTCCTGGCGAACATGGTGGAGGCTGTGTTGCCGTGGAGGAGAAATCTGGCTCTGGAATACCTCAATGACTTTTCGGCATTATAGGACAGTATGTTATTAAGTTCTTTCCGTTTCTCATCTATTTTTAATCTAATTTCGTTGTCAAGAAGGGCATTTGGGTCCTTATGTAGCTTATCGAGTTCTTTAGAGAGGGCATGAATGGTTTGGGTGCGTATTTTGTTTTGGGCAATTGCTTTAGTGATCAAATTGCCTCGCATATAGGCTTTGTGTGTAACCCATGTGTTAGCAATAGAGGTGTCCTGATCCTGGTTGTGGAGAAAGAATTCGCTCAATGCTGCTGACAAGTCCTGCTCCACCATCACATCTGAAATCAGAGATTCATTTAATCTCCATGAAAATGGAGTAGGGGATAGGCCTATAAATTTTGTTACGAAGGAGACCATGTGATGGTCTGACCATACACATTGACATATTTCAGCAGAGAGCGAATTCGCTAAGATAATTGGCGAGCAAAAAATATAATCAATTCTGGCTGATGTGTTGTGAGGGTTAGAAAAAAATGTGAATTCCTTTGCTCCTACATTAAGCGCGCGCCAGGTGTCTATCAATTGGAGCTCCTGAAATTTCCTAGTAATTGATTTCGGGAAAGTTTTGGCTGAGGATGTTGGGCTACTTCTATCTAGAGCAGGGTGTGCCACCATGTTTAAAGTCTCCGCCCAAAATTGTGTGTGAGGAGTGATATTTCTCTAGTGTTGTGAAAAACTCATGGAAAAATTGTGTAGAAGTACCGTTTGGGGCATACACATTTGCAATTGTTAGTTCCTTTCCCATGATTCTTCCTTTCAGAATAATATACCTACTATCTGAATCCCTATATAAATCTTGAACTTCAAAGGGAAATGATTTATGGATAAAGATAGCTACTCCTCTGCTTTTGGAGGAATATAACGTGTAATAGGCTTGGTTGTAGGTCTTGTGAAAGTATTTGGGGTGACTAGACTCTGCAAAGTGAGTCTCTTGGACCAATATATTTTATGGCAGCATATTTTTATCGAGAATGTCTTGATACATTTTTCCATTCATCATTGAATGGACATGAAGTTTGCCAGTACCATATGCTGTAAAACAGCCCCACACCATGACGTTCCCATCTCCAAACTTCACTGTTGGTATGGTGTTTTTGGGGTGATGTGCAGTGCATTTGACCTCCAAACATGGTGTGTGTTATGGCAGCCAAAGAGTTCAATTTTGGTCTCATCTGACCAGATGATATTCTCCCAGTATTTCACAGCCTTGTCTTAATGTTGTGCAGCAAACTATAAATAGGCTTCAACATGCTTTTTCTTCAGCAATGGAGTCTTTTGTGGTAAGCGTGCATACAGGTCATGGCGGTTGAGTGTATTACTTATTGTCTTCTTTGAAACAATTGTACCTTAACAAGTGGTCCTTGGCTCTTGGACAACTCTTCTGATAATTCTTTCCACTCCTCTATCAGAAATATTGCGAGTAGCACCTGGTGTTGGCTGATTTATGGTAAAATGATGTTCCTTCCGCTTCCGGATTATGGCCCCAACAGTGCTCACTGAAACACTCAGAAGTTTAGAAATTCTTCTGTAACCAATGCCATCAGTATATTTTGCAACAATAAGGTTGAGAAAGTCTTGAGAGAGGGCATTGTTTTTACCCATCATTAGATATTTCTTGTGTGACACCTTGGTAATGAGATACCTTTTTATAGGCCCTCAGTTGAGATTGAATCAGCTGATATTATTTGCACTGACAAGGGCCAGGATTTCTTTCTAATTACTGATAGATTTCAGCTGGTGTCTCGGCTTTCCATGCCTTTTTGCACCTCCCTTTCTTTATGTGTTCAATACTTTTCCTTGTGTCATTCCATTTTATTACACATTACATAATTTCTGAACTTATTTGTTTTAGTTTCTTTGCATGTATGGATTTCATTGGTTGTTACCGACTTGTGGTGAAATTTTAATGTCAATAGCAACTTTAGAATTATATTTACCTAGAAAAATAATGACATGTTTAATACTTATTTTACCCGCTGTATATATATATATATATATACTGTATATATACTGTATACTGTATATATTGTAATGACAAAAATTGATAGTCCATCTGCTGTTACTTTATGTTCCTCCTTTACACTTTTATATTTTTGGTAAATACACATGAAATGCCAACACAAAAGGACCTGTGCCATTATGTACTATTTCTTCATGCACTTTCAGTCCCCTAAAATTACACATCTCATTACGCATGTTGTGTCACATGCGTTTAACGGTACCAAAAAAGCACCATTATAAAAGCAGCCTAAAACTACAGGACTTTTAAAAGATAAATCACAGAAATGGCAGAAATGCTATTGATTATAATGACAGAGGTAATTTTGTGTGTAGTTTACAAGTGTGAACCGGGCCTATAAATACATGAACTCTGAGTTAATACCAGTTTTATATGGCAAACCTAGAAATGGATGCCTTACCCACTGGGTTTTAAAAGCCTCCTAAAGCTTTTAACCTGTTTGGAAAGGCCACCTGGAGAGAACTATCTGACCACTCTTGGCCTCATCACCTGGGAGTCTTATTTTTGTCCTTACTTCCTGGTGACTGCTAGGAAGCATTGACGTTTCAAGTAAATGATTTATATGGAGAGCGTGTGGTTATTTTTTCTTCTACAAATTATCTGCACTTCACCACTATTATGTGTAATTTCACAATTCTGGCAAATTTTTAAAGCATCAAAATTAAGATTTGTAAATGGAAAGTGCTATATCCACAAGGCAGTCGGTGAATAAGAGGTGGTTGATATACCTAGAACACCTTCAGAACAGTTGCACAGAAAAGGAAAATAAAATTTAGTTATCGTTAGCCAGAAAATTTTAAATCAGTGTCCAGCTTTCATCCAGTGGTATGTATAAATAAATGGACATATACCATGATTAAGGCTGTTGTATAGAAAGAATGGAAGGTACAATTGCAAATGTGACATGTTTATGTAGGGATGTAGCTATATTCTTTTTTATATTGTTTGTGATTTTGTAGGGAGCAGTGGGCTGTTGTCAGTCTCTCCCCCAGCAGGAGTGATCTTCAAGCACAGATTGGATTGTTTTTCTGACACTTGCTGTTTGAGACTACTGCAATATGATGTGCTAGATAGAGGTGCCATGCTCAAATATATATTTAGTCTGTGTGAAAGTTATAGAGTTTACAAAGTATGGTATATATACTGTATGTATATATTTGAAAATGAATCATTCCTAATGTATTGACTGCTCCATCTCATTTCTTGAGCCCCTAAAATACCAAGACGGTACAAAAACCCCTCCCCCAAATGACATCTTTTTGGAAAGTTGACATTTCAAGGTATTTAGTAAGTGAAATATATATATATATATATATATATATATATATATATATATATATATATTTTTTATTTTTTTTTATGACTTTGCCTTTTTCACATCCTATTTCTCATATACAGCATAGGCCCTGGAGCACCAAGACAGTGGAAGCACCAAAAAAATTACAATTATTTTGGAAAGCAAATGCTCCAGTTTTTTTTTCTGAAAGGCATAGTGAGTCTTTTGAAAATGTAATTTTCTTTATCACAAGTTTTTTTTGGAAATTTCAGTAAGGAAAAAGTAAATGTATTTTTACACAAAGTTGTCAATTAATAAGGTATTTCTAACACACATCTTAGAACTACACCCCAAAACACATTCTTCTAATCTTTCTGAGTATGGCGATACCATATCCATGAGACATCTTCACAGCCTAACCACAAAGAGGAGCGTGAAATTAAAATGAAAATCATGGCAATATTAAGGGCTCATTCACACATGAGGTTGGGGGTGGTAAAACCTCACAATTGAGCCATGGTTTTCCCTACCCTCAACCGTGACGCCCTTTAGCTGCAGAAGCAGTGGCTTGGGGTGTAAACATGCTGCAGTTCATGACCCATTCAAGTGAATGGGGTTACTCGTGTGGGGTCCAAGGGGTTAAATTAGGCGGTAAGGAGGTGTTACAATGCCTCCTCACTGCCTGTCAAATGCTCTCTGAAGAGTGATCCAAACACAGATGGCTCTTCAGAGAGCATCCCACATCTGAGCAAGTCCTTATGGTTGCCCTATGACTGCCGTGGTGTTTATCAGGAAACTGTAACTTTTGTGTCACCCAATATTTCCAGGGATAGTTCTGGGGGGGGGGTGGCTTGGGTGGGTGACTGGACATTCACGGAGTCTGTTCTTAGCCCCCTTCACACCACAACCCACCTCTACAGTAATCACAGTCCCCCTTTACATTCCAGTTCCCTCTTTAAAGCTGTCCAACTGTGTCCTCCATTCCCTTTCACATCATAGACACTCTTTACATTACAGTGCCCCTTTACAGTTCACAGGGTGATGTACCGGGTCTGCACAGTAAAGGGGCACTGTGATGTTATATAGTTAGATAGTTAGGTTAAAAAAAGACACAAGTCCATCTAGTTCGACCCATAACACAAAAAAAAATATATACAATCCCATATACACAATCCTTTACCCACAGTTGATCCAGAGGAAGTTGAAAAACCCCAGCAAAGCATGATTCAGGCTGCTACAGCAGGGGAAAATATTCCTTCCTGATCTCCAGAGAGGCAATCAGATATTCCATGGATCAACTTTATCTATAAATGTTAGTACCCAGTTATATTATGCACACTTTGGAAAGTTTTAAAGCAATCTACTGAGCTAGCCAGAACCACCTCTTGAGGGAGTCTATTCCACATTTTCTCAGCTCTTACTGTGAAGAAACCTTTCCATATTTGGAGATGAAATCTCTTTTCCTCTAGATGTAAGGAGTGCCCCCTTATCCTCTGTGATGACCTGAAAGTAAATAACTAAACACCAGGTTCACTATATGGATGCTTTATGTATTTGTACATGTTGATCATACCCCCCTTAATCTCTTCTCAAGAGAGAATAAATTCAGTTCCTCTAATCTTTTCTCATAGCTGAGCTTCTCCATGCCTTATCAGTTTGGTTGCCATTCTCTGCACTTTCTCCAGTTCCCTGATATCCTTTTTGAGAACTGGTGCCCAAAACTGAACTGCATATTCCAGTTGAGGTCTTACTAATGATTTGTACAGGGGCAAAATTATCTCTCTCTCTGGTGTCCATACCTTTCTTAATCCAATAAAGGACTTTGCTCGCTTTAGAAAGCGAAGCTTGGCATTGCATGCTATTATTAAGCTTATGATAATCTACCAAAACCCTCAGATACATCTCCACCATTAATTCCTCCAGTTGTACTCCAACTAGTATGTATGATGCATGCATATTCTTAGCCCCCCAAGTGCATAACTTTACATTTATCAACAATAAACCTTATTTGCCACATAGTTACCCAATTAAACAGTGCATTGAGGTCGGCTTGTAGGTTGGAGACACCTTGTAAGGACCTTATTCCACTGCAAAGCATGGTGTCATCTGCAAAGACTGAAATTATACTTTTAATCCCAGACCTTATATCATTTATAAATATATTTTAAAAAAGGGTCCAAATACTGAACCTTGGGGTACACCACTAATAACCCTAAACTTTTCAGAGTAAGATTTATTAACCACTACTCTCTGAATTCTGTCTTTTAGTCAGTTTTCTAACTGATGTAATGGGGACTGCACAGTATAGGGGGTACAGTGATGTAACAGGGACTGCACACTAAAGGGGGTACTGTGATATAAAAGGGACTGCACTGTAAAGGGAGACTGTAATGATTGCAGTGCCCCTTTACACTGCAGTCCCCTTTGTATCCCAGCCCCCCATCACAGTGCCCCTTGCAATCATAACCCCCCTGCCACATTGCCCCTTACCATCACAGCCCCCCTGATACAGTGCTCCTTACCTTTACAGTCCACATGTCAAAGTGCCTCTTACCATCACAGCCCCCCTGTCACAGTGCCCCCTACTATCACATCCCATCTGTCACAGTGCCCCTTACCATCAATGCCCCTCCTGTCAGTGTCCCTTACCATCACGGCCCTCCTGTCACAGTGCCCCTTACCATCACAGCCCCCCTGTCACAGTGCCCCTTGAAATCATAATTCCCTGCCCCTTACCTCTCTCACTGCCTCATTCCAGTGTCTACCTCCCCTGTACATTCCTACCAGTGGCAGGGTAGACACAGATTCAGCCATGTGTCTTCTCCTTGGTCTCCTCCACCCCACCACTGAAACTGGTGTGGTGGTGATCAGGGACACTGTACCTGGTGTGGCTGTGATTAAGGATACTTTGACTGGTGTGGTGGTGATTAGGAAAACTAACTAGTGACATTATGTAACAAAAAAAAAAAAAAAATATATATATATATATATATATATATATATATATATATAGTGCCTTGCGAAAGTATTCGCCCCCCTTGAACTTTGTGACCTTTTGCCACATTTCAGGCTTCAAACATAAAGATATAAACTATAATATGTATAGTATAAAATCTTAAGTTACTAAAATCATTAAAAATGGGCTGGGCCCCTAAAAATTACATATATATAAATAAGTGGTAGGTGTGCCAATAATCAAGTCCAAAAAGTTCAGTGTATTTTTGAAGTGCAAAGTGGTAGAGAAAAATTTTTTTTCATAGGTGGTCCATTTATGATTGCTCAGAAACAGCCAGAAATATAAAAAAAAACAAAAAATATATAAATGAAAGTGCTGGTGCCAAAAAAGCCAAACGATATAAATAAAAGTGCTAGTGCTTGGTGTTGGTTCCTCCAATGAGATAAAAATGTCCAGGTCATACAAACAATGAGGGTAGATGTACACTCACCAGATGCGGTGGGTCTCTACTACCTTACGGCAAAGAGACCATCAGAGCTTTAGTGACCCTCCTGGTCTATACAGTGGCAGCTGCTGGGCTCATCTCCTCCTTCAGCCGGGGTCCTCCAAGTGTGATGTACGGTTTTTTCAGCCGATATCCCCCGAGCGGGGTGTGTGGACTCCGTGCGGTTCCTCCGGTGATTTGTGGGAAAACAAGAGGAAGGCTCCAGATAGTGCAGTATCATTTAATCATATTTATTTTGCCAGATAAAATGGTTACAGATAAAAATTCGCTGTTCAATCCCTGCAGTAGAGGTCTGTAGCGTGGAGAGCGGTTTGCATTCCAGCTGACTTCCGGGTTTGACGGCGTGCGTTCCACCTGACGCGCGTTTCGTCAGAGCGTAGTGACGTCTCCGAAGACGGGAGCCCGGGAGCCCCGAGCAAAGCCACGGAAGGCGGCGGGAGGGGGGGGCGTCCCCTCCCGCCCCCTGGGTAATGATCTAGCGGCTCCCGAGCCGCATCGGTCATTACCGACGGAAAGCCAACCGTCGGCTCTAAACAACGGTACCGGGATGATGCCTCTAGCCAGAGGCATCATCCCGGTATAACCCCGCAAAGTCAGCCGACGTAGGTCTACGTGGCTGGTTGTTAAGTGGTTAAAGATATCCATAAAAAGTGTCATTTAACGTTTGCCACAAGCCACCTGGGAGACACACCAAACATGTGGAAGAAGGTGCTCTGGTCAGATGAAACCAAAATCAAACTTTTTGGCAACAATGCAAAACGTTATGTTTGCCGTAAAGGCAACACAGCTCATTACCCTGAGCACACCATCCCCACTGTCAAACATGGTGGTGGCAGCATCATGGTTTGGGCCTGCTTTTCTTCAGCAGGGACAGGGAAGATGGTTAAAATTGATGGGAAGATGGATGGAGCCAAATACAGGACCATTCTGGAAGAAAACCTGATGGAGTCTGCAAAAGACCTGAGACTGGGACGGAGATTTGTCTTCCAACAAGACAATGATCCAAAACATAAAGCAAAATCTACAATGGAATGGTTCAGAAATAAACATATACAGGTGTTAGAATGGCCAAGTCAAAGCCCAGACCTGAATCCAATCGAGAATCTGTGGAAAGAACTGAAAACTTCTGCTCACAAATGCTCTCCATCCAACCTTACTGAGCTCGAGCTGTTTTGCAAGGAGGAATGGGCAAAAAGTTCAGTCTCTCGATGTGAAAAACTGATAGAGACATACCCCAAGCGACTTATAGCTGTAATCGCAGCAAAAGGTGGCGCTACAAAGTATTAACTTAAGGGGGCTGAATAATTTTGCACGCCCAATTTTTCAGTTTTTTTATTTGTTAAAAAAGTTTGAAATATCCAATAAATTTCATTCCACTTCATGATTGTGTCCCACTTGTTGTTGATTCTTCAAAAAAAATCTTTATGTTTGAAGCCTGAAATGTGGCAAAAGGTCAAAAAGTTCAAGGGGGCCGAATACTTTCGCAAGGCACTGTATATATATATATATATTGTCACTAGAGCATTACAGGGTCACTGTAGTGACACTGTACTACTTAAGGGGGGGGGTGGTCAGTGATTTTTTATTTTTTTATTTTTTTTTACACTGTAAAAAACAGTGATGATCACTATATAAGCAATCGGTATAACAGTTTAAAGCTTTCATTCATGAAACCTTTGTTTACTACTGTGATTGGTCATAGCTATCTCATGGTATAGGGCTTCTGTGATGGGCCCTCGTACCATGTAATCACTTTAACCAATCACAGGGATCACACAGTAGTAAACAATTGCATCTTGAATGACAGCATTGTTTACCACTGTACTTGTGATGCTGTAATTGGTCACAGTGACCACATGGTACCAAGGCTGCCAACAGCAGCCCACTAGAATTATTAGTGATCTGCTGTGTCTGATGAACAATGTGGTCACAGATCTCACCACTTCGTACTCTAGAATGTGCACACAAGCAGCGAATGACTACCGACATTCGTGGTGCTGCTATCTCGCAGTGTATGTACAGTAGCTGGATGGAAGGTGGTTAAAGTGACTGACACCCATCCTTTTTTATATTATGAGAAAATAACCAAAACTTAGACTGAATGTGTCCCGTGTGAGGAGGACTTGGATCTATTACCAGATATCACATGAGCAGCGATCAAGCTCCGTGCTACTTGAAGGGGTCATCTAGGAGAGGAAAAGGGGAATATTTAATGTACATGCTAATACCATCTGGGAAAATGTGAGTGCAACTATTACTCAAGTCTTGTTTTATTTTATGTCTACAATAAAAACGTTATTGTGCTAGGGCAGCTGTCCGCTTGTCTTACTTTGAATTTTTGTACAGAGCTTTCGTCCGCCACCCAGTGGAATCGAGGAGAGCTGCAAGACTTGGCACCAGGAAAGTTTTATATTTTTTTTAATATGACTACCTACCAGTCGACTCTGAAGGACTAATTGGTCAGCGCATGAACTGATGAAAAATCTTTTTATGCTTTTAGGTTAAAATGAATGGGCTGCCCAAAATGCATGTTCTCTAGTACACTTTTCATGCTGTGAACAAATCCTTTTTATTTAGTGTCAATGGGATTGCTTTACTAAAACTAGAGAGTGCAAAATCTGGTGCAGCTGTGCATGGTAGCCATTCAGCTTCTAACCTTAGCTTGTTCAATTAGGCTTTGACAAAAAATCCTGGAAGCTGATTGGTTTCTATGCAGAGCTGCACCAGATTTTGCACACTCCAGTTTTAGTAAATCAACCCCAGTGTGTTTAGGAAGGATAAAACAAAAAAAAAACAACCAAAAAAAAAAAACCCAATATGTGTATTATTGTTTCTTGGCCCTACTACAGGTACAAACAACAAATATTATAGACATGTGTTTCCTTACATATATCAGGTGTAGGAGAATTTATATTATTTTTGGGTGAAGGTAATGACAATAAATATACAGCTTAAGTTTTACATTCTTTTTTACTATTTCGGGCGAGTTTTCCATTGGTAAATATGACAAAATAAGGACATATACATTACTATATACCAACAATTGAAAGTCCAGTTTAACCTACAACAAAAAGGAAAAACAAAAAAAGGAAACAAAGTATAATTCTTCTAGATACACAAAAAAGTTGTGATGATACAGTTTTACTAACATATGCTAAAGTTGTAAAACTGTGTTCAGGAATTGAGTTTTATTTTACCTTCTGACATGAAGGGGTTAACAACATAGTAAACAATAGTAAAGACAAAGTTTTAAAACAATTTGCTTTGTTTTTGTAAAAGTACAGAAAAAGTTGTGAAATGAGTAAATAAAAAACAAAATGCACTGTTTTGATTTTATCTCCTCATAAATAATTTGAATGTTTAACTTTTTAAATGTATACTAGAGCAGTAACACCTAACTCTGATCCTCAAGGCCCTCCAGCAATAGGGATGATCGAACGGTTCGGGTCGACCATCGGTTCGACCCGAACATTGACTATTCGAGGTTCGGCCGAATTCTGAACTTTTTACTGAAAAAAAAATTTGGCAACCAGAACCGACCAAAATGCAATGGGACAGGAAATGGGCTTTAAAAGCCCCTGATTGGACCAGAACCATCAGTAAAAGCCAATTGAGGGGGCAGGAGAATGCTAGGAATGTGATTGGAGTGAATAGGGGGTCCAGAGGCCAATCATTAGTGAATTTCCCCCCCAGTATATAAGATAGCCCCGCCAAATTCCTAGCATTGTAATACAGGACATGGAAGAGAGTGGAAGCAGTTCTGTTACTTCTGCTTCAAAGTGTCATTTGGCAATTATTAGTGTGAGGAAAGGGATATCTAGGGTAGTTAGGGTACAATTTTCCACTATAGTTAGATTTAATAATCTAGTTTCTGTAGGGAAAGTGTTAAGTGTAAGGGGACCGTAGTGTAGTGTAGGGTTAACTGATTCTGACTGCTATGGCAGGGTGACAAAACCCTTCCATGTCAGGGTGACCGCTATAGAGAAAAGATTGTTTCTCTTAGAACACTTATACAACAGGGATATGGCTTCGCCCCTGTCACCCTGCTTTTTGCTGCAGGCGTTTATAGGGCTTTTTTGAGGACATGTTTGGAGTCAGGCATGACATCTGAACTTCTGTGTAGGGGTATATATATACCCCTACACAGATGTATGTATATATACACATATATATAGGTGTGAAAATAGCAGAAACCTATGCTTGCGCTAATGAAATAATTAACACCCATATGGCTTCTGTGCTATAACACCTATATGTGTGTATGTGTATAAATACATATAAGTGTGTGTGTATATATACCCCTATACAGAAGTTCAGATGTTTTGCCTGCCTCCAAAGACCCCAAAAAAATGCCCAAAAAAAAACGCCTGCTGCAAAAACACACCTGGGCGTTTTTGTAGCTGGCGTTTTTTAGGGCATTTTTTGGGCGTCTTTGGAGGCAGGCATAACGTCAGAACTTCTGTGTAGGGGTATATATACACACACACACATGTATGTATATATACAAATGTGAAAAAGATAAGACATACTCTGAGACCCACTATTGCCACATCCCTAAATAATGGCAGTGAAAAGAAGAGAGGAGCGGAGTGAGAAAATCTCACAAATGGGATTTCTCAACCTCTCAAGTAGGTTGGGACTTTATAGGCTATAAATGGGTGCTGATCTTGATCATCAAGATCAGCACCCATTTATAGCCTATAAAGTCCCAACCTACTTGAGAGGTTGAGAAATCCCATTTGTGGGATTTTCTCACTCCCCTCCTGTGTATATATACACATACACACATATAGGTGTGAAAATAGCAGAAACCTATGCATGACCCAGAACCCTAGGCACTTTTTAGGGGCATTTATTGGATTTTAGGGCTTCAAAATTGTGTTTTTTGATTCCAGAAGTTCAGGTCCCATTGATTTCAATGGGGTTCTGGAATCCGAACCGAACTTTCAGGAAATTCGGGTGTTCTGGTCGAACCGAACTTTTCAAAAGTTCGATCATCCCTATCCAGCAATAGTTTTATTTAATAAGGGAATAGCGAGTGATAACTTAGCAAAATAAATGTTCATTGAGCTTAATAAATAAGGTGAAGCTGTGCTCACTTTTTATCCAAACGTGAAAGAAAATATATATATTTTTTTATGGTTCAAAGTGAATTTTAGGTCACCTTATTTACTAAACTCAATCAGGATCCACTTTATCCTAACATCCTCTACTCCTTTTGTAAACCAAATCCATAATTTCACTAGTGAAGAGAACTGTAAAGCATGCATTGTTATTCAAGATCCACAAGGGAAATAATTTCATTTTATCTTATATGGACCATTTTAAATTATATAAGATTCCATTTTAAGGGTTTCTGACTTTTTTTAAAATCAAAATTTTGTCAAAAGTCTTGAAAAGTCAGTAAATCTATTAAGAAAAAGTTGCATTGATGGGTTTGAACAAATCATAACTCTGCAATGTGTGCTTACAGTATAGAAATGCTTAAATCAGTTACTTTTATTTTTATAATAGTAGAAATCTTTTTCTGTAAAAATGTATTTGTGTAATTGCCATATCACCCTCAGAGATATTAACGTTTGCCTCAACCTCTTTCAGTAGCACTTTTGTTGAACAGCTTGGTCTGTGTGCAAATGTGGAAAAAAGTCATTTTAAAGGATTTCTAATGTTGAATACTATTATTACATGGAATAACTCTATGCAGCTATCAGAATTAGGTTCGGATCTCTGCACAGCAAACACAGGCCATGGCTATCAGTAACACATTCACGTGTTTTATACAAAGTTCCAGACTGCCCCCCCCCCCCCGTCTGCCAATGAAATCCGGCCGAGGCCTCATTGTTCCCATTGTTGCCATCTCTGCACTGTGAATTTTTATTGGTGAAATACTGTATTGTGCTGATATCAAATAGTTGTGAAGAGAAGCTAATCAGTTTATAAATTAAAAGGTGTGTTTTCTTCTTCACCGACCAATTTATTTCTTTAGTTCACACCACTCCATTTAGTAGATTTGGATGAAGCTAAACTTTTGCATGTTCTTTTTGGATACACTGCAAGTGACAAATTAGCATTAAAATGAATGTGTCCACTGCACATGTTGGTGACATCATTTTGGCTCCGTATGGCGTGTAGATGTTGTTCAAGTTCACAGGATTTCCAAAACTAATACTCAAAGCTCTGCAGTGTACTGTGCCTGTCATCATCTCATTGTCAAATACACATCCTCTTGTGGTTTGTTTGTCTTTCCTCCAGGACAATAAACACGGCTGGAATGTAGAAGTCGAGGGAAAAAGATGAAAGAAGATGAGGTAAAATGATAATCTCCAAACAACATTTTGGGGGATCTGATGCTCAGACATGGTTAGTGGTATCTCAGTAGGAGCTGGACATTGTCGCCCACCCTTTGCTTTTTTCAATGGCATTTATTGTCTTGTGAACTTCCTTATGGTGCAAATCAATTTTAGGCAGTGCTGTCTGAACCTATCTTGCTGTGACTGTTATGTTTGTATGTCTGCCTCTCCTCCGGCTTCTTGTTTCCTTCAGAGCATAGTGGTATTCCACATCTAAAAACCTTGATAAAAAGCCACATTTTAAAAACAAATGAATCATAGATGTAGCAGTCAAAAAAGCTTTGGGGTTGATTTAGTAAAGGAATAAACAGGTCATTTAGTTAACCAGTGTTCACTTCAAATATCAGACCTTATGCAGAAAAAACTATAAATAAAAAATGAATAAATGATATATAAGATTTTCTCTTGCATATGATGAGGTCCAAGGTCCAAAACTGTTTAAATAGGCATAAATTAATTTTCAACTAATTAAAGCGAAACTCCACTTTTGTTGAAGAAAACAAATCTCCTACTGAGATTAAAGCGTAACTTCACTTTTGTTGAGGAAAAAAACATTCCCCTTTGGGTGATCTATGTACACTGCAAGGATTTTAACATACCTATTTGCAGATTCCTACCTTTTGTTGCTCTGAAGAAATCACTGTTTGTTCCTCTGTGCCCCAGTGTTGAGTGAATCTAATTGGAGTGGTTTCATAATTATTAATCAGCTGCAGCAGCTGCAGGGTGCTAATGAGAAAAGCTGCTTGATTTGCATCCCTTTAGACGTTTAAAAAGGCACATCAAATCCGAACATCTGGAACAATCTGTATCGCGTTGACAGGTACAATGTTCTCAATAGATGAAGCCATCATCTATTGAGGACATTGTTTCTGTCAACGCGATACAGATTGTTCCTGATTAGGGTTGAGCGGACACCTAGATGTCCGTGTTCGACGGGTTCGGCCGAACTTTAAAAAAAAGTCCGGGTCCGTGTCCCGGACTTTTACCGAACTTTTCCCGGACACCGAACCCCATTGAAGTCAATGGGGACCCGAACTTTAAGGCACTAAAATGGCTCTAAAACACCAAAGGAAAGGGCTAGAGTGCTGCAAATGGCAGCAAAACGTAATTAAGAGCATGGCAAGTGCTCTGCAAACAAATGTGGATAGGGAAATAACTTAAAACAACAAAAAAAAACAGAAAAATAAAACAATGTTCTTCTTCATCTCTGAAGGACGAGGCCCATATGGAGTAGGAGGGAGGTTGAGGTGGTGGTGGATGTGGCGGTGACATAGGCGTGCGCACAGGGTGTGCTGGGTGTGCCTGGGCACACCCTAATCACCTAGGGCACATAGCATTGCCAGTGAGGAGATGGGAAAGATCTCCCTGGGACCTGCTCTGCTCTATTTCTCCTTGCCTACAGGTACATGGCCCCGATACATTACTCTCCCTGCTGGCAAACACATGCATGTGTATTTCAACTTTGGGGTGCACACCTTAATGCAATAGGCTGCGCACACCTATGGGCGGTGTAGGTGGAAGCGGCGGTGGAGGAGGACCAGGGCCGGATTAACAGCATCATGGGCTTGGTGCTGAGGATTTTGAAGGGCCTTAAGGGCCGTGCCTTGCCATGCACCCAGAGGAGGAAGGGTGCAGCCATGCATGCCTAATTCAACATGGGATGCTGTCTCTGAAGCCCATAAACACATCCATGCATCGCCAACTGTCCCTCCTTGTCCGGCCTTCACGCTGTGTGGGGAGGTTCTGAGGGTGCTGCCTGGGGAAGCGAGCATAGAAGCCAGACTTCTGTGTTTACAAGTGACAGAAGAGCGGTAACAGTGAATATGGCCAACCCGGGGCCTATATAAAAGGTAGGGGCCTGGAGCTGCAGCTCCAATAGCCCCTACATTAATCTGGCCCTGAGGAGGAGGACGAGGTAGCCAACACTGCTTCTTTTCACAAATTTTAAATGAGGGTACACCCCAAAAGAGTGAGAAAGAGCAAAAATGGAACAATGGGTGGGTAAGGTCGGTATCCATTGCTATTCTGCATAAGGTACGGAAAAGTCCCGTGGGATCCATGCCTGGTTCATTTTAATGAACGTGAGCTTGTCCACATTGTCTCTGGACAGGCGGCTGCGCTTGTCTGTTATAACGCCCCCAGCCGTGCTAAATACCCGTTCAGATAATACACTGGCTGCAGGGCACGCCAGCACCTCCAAGGCGTAAAGGGCAAGCTCAGGCCATGTGCCCAATTTGGAGACCCAGAAGTTGAAGGGGGCAGACCCGTCATTCACTACATGTAGGCGTGTGCACACATACTGCTCCACCATGTTGGTAAAATGCTGCCTCCTGCTAAGACGTTCCATCTGAGCTGCTGGTGCTGCTGTTTGTTGTGGCGTGCTGACAAAGCTTTTCCACATTTCGGCCATGCTAACCCTGCCTTCTGAGGTGCTGGCGGTGCCCTGGTTGCGTTGGCGACCTCCTCCTCCTCCTCCTCTGCCTTGTGCTTCCACTGTGGCCCCGCTGTCAGATGGGAATGCCAGCAGCATGGCGTCTACCAGCGTGCGCTTGTACTCGCGCATCTTGCGATCGCGCTCCAGTGAGTGAATTAAGGACGGTACGTTGTCCTTGTAACGGGGATCCAGCAGCGTGGCCACCCAGTAATCAGCACAAGTTAGAATGTGGGCAACTCGGCGGTCGTTGTGGAGACACTGCAGCATGTAATCGCTCATGTGTGCCAGGCTGCCCAGAGGCAACGAAAGGCTGTCCTCTGTGGGAGGTGTATGGTCTGTGTCCTCTGTATCCCCCCAGCCACGCACCAGTGATGGCCATGAGCTGGCCTGGGTGCCACCCTGCTGTGAACATGGTTCCATCTCCTCCTCCAGCTCCTCCTCCTCCTCATCCTCCTCATCCTCCAGAACTGTGCCCCTGCTGGACAATTGCGTCCCTGGCGTTTGCGTGTGCAGGAACCCACCCTCGGAGCCCCTTGCGAATGACTGCCCTGAAAGCCTTGGAAATGTTACCTCTTCATCCTCCTCCTCCTCCTCATCCTGTGCCACATCCTCTTCCATCATCGCCCGAATTGTTTTTTCAAGGAGGCATAGAAGTGGGATAGTTAAGCTGAGAACGGCGTCATTGCCACTGGCCATGTTGGTGGAGTACTCAAAACAGCGCAACAAGGCACACAGGTCTCGCATGGAGGCCCAGTTATTGGTGGTGAAGTGGTGCTGTTCCGCAGAGCGACTCACGCGTGCGTGCTGCAGCTGAAACTCCACTATGGCCTGCTGCTGCTCGCACAGTCTTTCCAGCATGTGCAAGGTGGAGTTCCACCTTGTGGGCACGTCACATATGAGGCGGTGAGCGGGAAGGCCGAAGTTACGCTGCAGCGCTGCCAGGCGAGCAGCAGCAGGGTGAGAACGCCGAAAGTGCGCACAAACGGCCCGCACTTTCTGCAGCAGCTCTGACATATCGGGGTAGTTTTTAAGGAACCTCTGCACCACCAAATTCAGCACATGCGCCAGGCAAGGGATGTGCGTCAAACCGGCTAGGCCCAGAGCTGCTATGAGATTTCGCCCGTTATCGCACACCACCAGGCCGGGCTTGAGGCTCGCTGGCAGCAACCACTCATTTGTCTGCTGTTCCATGCTCCTCCACAACTCCTGCGCGGTGTGTGGTTTGTCCCCCAAACAGGCAAGTTGTAAAACTGCCTGCTGTCGTTTACCCCTGGCCGTGCTGAAGTTGGTGGTGAAGGTGTTACGCTGTCCGGATGAGGAGGCGGTAGAGGATGAGGAAGCGGAGTAGGAGGAGTTAGGAACAGGAGGCAAACTGAAGCGCCCTGCAATCCTCGGTGGTGGAAGGACATGCGCCAAATTGCTATCCGCCTCAGGCCCATCCGCCACTGCATTTACCCAGTGTGCCGTTAGGGAGATATAACGCCCCTGACCGTGCTTACTGGTCCACGTATCCGTAGTTAGGTGGACCTTGGCACAGATGGCGTTGCGCAGTGCACACCTGATTTTTTCCCCCACTTGGTTGTGCAGGGAAGGGATGGCTTGCCTGGAAAAGTAGTGGCGGCTGGGCACGACGTACTGTGGGACAGCCACCGACATAAGGTTTTTAAAACTGTGCGTCTCCACCAGACGGAATGACAGCATTTCAAAGGCCAATAATTTTGAAATGCTGGCATTCAGGGCCAGGGATCGCGGGTGGGTAGGGGGGTACTTCCTCTTCCTCTCAAGTGTTTGGGAGATGGAAAGCTGAACGCTTCCACGGGACATTGTGGAGATGGTTGTTGGTGACCCAGGTGGTGGTGTTGCTGACAGATCGTCTGTTTGCGGGGTGGCAGGTGCCGGTATCACTACAGATGTGGCTGGAGCGGCCGAGACTGCAGCAGAAGAGGAAGCAGGATGAGCCAGAGACGTTTCTTGGTTTTGAAGGTGTGTACTCCACTGCAGCTCGTGCTTTGCACTTAGATGCCTGATCATGCAGGTTGTGCTCAGGTTGAGAAGGTTCATGCCTCGCTTCAAGCTCTGATTGCACAGGGTGCAAACCACTCGTGTCCTGTCATCAGCACATTTTCTAAAGAACTTCCACGCTAGAGAACTCCTTTGAGCTGACTTTGGTGCGCTCGTTCCCTTGCTGCGTTGGGCAGTAGCGGGCGTAGTGTCTAGGGCACGGCCGCTCCGCTTCTGCACCCTGCTCCCTCTTCTGCTGTGCTGGTGGCTCTGTGCGACCACCGCCTCTTCCTCCAAACTACTCAGTTCACCTGCATGACGTTCATTCCATGTGGGGTCGAGGACCTCATCGTCCTCCACATCATCTTCCACCCAGTCTTCACCCCTGCCCTCCTTGTCGGTCTCCACAATGCTGAACGCCGCAGCAGTTGGCACCTGCGTTTCGTCATCATCGGAGACGTGCTGCGATGATCCTTGCATGTACTCATCTTGAGAAATAAGTGGTTGGGCATCGCTGCACTCAATCTCTTCCACTTCTGGGGCAGGGCTAGGTGGATGGCCCTGGGAAACCCTGCTGACAGAGTCCTCAAAAAGAATAAGAGACTGCTGTATGGCTTGGGGCTCAGACTGCTGGCCTGATTTGCAAGGGGGTGAGGTGAAAGACGGTTGGACATTGGCTGCAGGTGCCAACTCTGACCTTTCTGCAGTAGACTGGGTGGGAGACAATGTGAAGGAACTGGAGGCACTGTCAGCAGCAAACCAATCTACTATCGCCTCAACTTGTTCTGGCCTCATCACTTCTAGGGGCGTTTGATGCCCTACCAAATACTGATGCAGGTTCTGTCGCCTACTCACACTTGAGGAAGGTGTTTCACTTGTGCGTGTAGCTGGCACAGATCGACCATGTCCTCTCCTTGCAACAGGAGCTCTACCAGCAGCACCACGACCCAGGCCACGGCCCTTATTTGACGGTCTCCTCATATTTCTGTAATTTAAGATCTTGCCCTAGAAAGGTTTTTATTGAATAGCGGAATAGAAAATATGATCCAAAAAAAGTGTATGTATATCACACGTACACAACCACACTAGGCCCCAATTACTATTGTTTGTACCCCTAAAAGGCTAGATGAGGAGTAGGGGGAGTATGGAACAGGCAGCACCCTCAAACCTTCAGAAGTATGAGATGAACCCCAACAACTTGGAAAGGTGGATCTCTCTCACACGTACCGACACAGACTATCCCGCAATTCAATTGATCCTCAAAGGTTTTTATTGAATAGCGGAATAGGAAATATGATCAAAAAAAGTGTATGTATCTCGCACGTACACAACCACACTAGGCCCCAATTACTATTGTTTGTACCCCTAAAAGGCTAGATGAGGAGTAGGGGGGGTATGGAACAGGCAGCACCCTCAAACCTTCAGAAGTATGAGATGAACCCCAACAACTTGGAAAGGTGGATCTCTCTCACACGTACCGACACAGACTATCCCGCAATTCAATTGATCCTCAAAGGTTTTTATTGAATAGCGGAATAGGAAATATGATCAAAAAAAGTGTATGTATCTCGCACGTACACAACCACACTAGGCCCCAATTACTATTGTTTGTACCCCTAAAAGGCTAGATGAGGAGTAGGGGGGGTATGGAACAGGCAGCACCCTCAAACCTTCAGAAGTATGAGATGAACCCCAACAACTTGGAAAGGTGGATCTCTCTCACACGTACCGACACAGACTATCCCGCAATTCAATTGATCCTCAAAGGTTTTTATTGAATAGCGGAATAGGAAATATGATCAAAAAAAGTGTATGTATCTCGCACGTACACAACCACACTAGGCCCCAATTACTATTGTTTGTACCCCTAAAAGGCTAGATGAGGAGTAGGGGGGGTATGGAACAGGCAGCACCCTCAAACCTTCAGAAGTATGAGATGAACCCCAACAACTTGGAAAGGTGGATCTCTCTCACACGTACCGACACAGACTATCCCGCAATTCAATTGATCCTCAAAGGTTTTTATTGAATAGCGGAATAGGAAATATGATCAAAAAAAGTGTATGTATCTCGCACGTACACAACCACACTAGGCCCCAATTACTATTGTTTGTACCCCTAAAAGGCTAGATGAGGAGTAGGGGGGGTATGGAACAGGCAGCACCCTCAAACCTTCAGAAGTATGAGATGAACCCCAACAACTTGGAAAGGTGGATCTCTCTCACACGTACCGACACAGACTATCCCGCAATTCAATTGATCCTCAAAGGTTTTTATTGAATAGCGGAATAGGAAATATGATCAAAAAAAGTGTATGTATCTCGCACGTACACAACCACACTAGGCCCCAATTACTATTGTTTGTACCCCTAAAAGGCTAGATGAGGAGTAGGGGGGGTATGGAACAGGCAGCACCCTCAAACCTTCAGAAGTATGAGATGAACCCCAACAACTTGGAAAGGTGGATCTCTCTCACACGTACCGACACAGACTATCCCGCAATTCAATTGATCCTCAAAGGTTTTTATTGAATAGCGGAATAGGAAATATGATCAAAAAAAGTGTATGTATCTCGCACGTACACAACCACACTAGGCCCCAATTACTATTGTTTGTACCCCTAAAAGGCTAGATGAGGAGTAGGGGGGGTATGGAACAGGCAGCACCCTCAAACCTTCAGAAGTATGAGATGAACCCCAACAACTTGGAAAGGTGGATCTCTCTCACACGTACCAACACAGACTATCCCCCAATTTAACTGATCCCCAAAGGTTTTTGATTAAATAGCGGAATAGAAAATATGATCCCAAAAAAGTGTATGTATATCACACGTACACAACCACACTAGGCCCCAATTACTATTGTTTGTACCCCTAAAAGGCTAGGAGTAGGGGGAGTATGGAACAGGCAGCACCCTCAAACCTTCAGAAGTATGAGATGAACCCCAACAACTTGGAAAGGTGGATCTCTCTCACACGTACCAACACAGACTATCCCCCAATTTAACTGATCCCCAAAGGTTTTTGATTAAATAGCGGAATAGAAAATATGATCCCAAAAAAGTGTATGTATATCACACGTACACAACCACACTAGGCCCCAATTACTATTGTTTGTACCCCTAAAAGGCTAGGAGTAGGGGGAGTATGGAACAGGCAGCACCCTCAAACCTTCAGAAGTATGAGATGAACCTCAACAACTTGGAAAGGTGGATCTCTCTCACACGTACCAACACAGACTATCCCCCAATTTAACTGATCCCCAAAGGTTTTTGATTAAATAGCGGAATAGAAAATATGATCCCAAAAAAGTGTATGTATATCACACGTACACAACCACACTAGGCCCCAATTACTATTGTTTGTACCCCTAAAAGGCTAGGAGTAGGGGGAGTATGGAACAGGCAGCACCCTCAAACCTTCAGAAGTATGAGATGAACCCCAACAACTTGGAAAGGTGGATCTCTCTCACACGTACCAACACAGACTATCCCCCAATTTAACTGATCCCCAAAGGTTTTTGATTAAATAGCGGAATAGAAAATATGATCCCAAAAAAGTGTATGTATATCACACGTACACAACCACACTAGGCCCCAATTACTATTGTTTGTACCCCTAAAAGGCTAGGAGTAGGGGGAGTATGGAACAGGCAGCACCCTCAAACCTTCAGAAGTATGAGATGAACCCCAACAACTTGGAAAGGTGGATCTCTCTCACACGTACCAACACAGACTATCCCCCAATTTAACTGATCCCCAAAGGTTTTTGATTAAATAGCGGAATAGAAAATATGATCCCAAAAAAGTGTATGTATATCACACGTACACAACCACACTAGGCCCCAATTACTATTGTTTGTACCCCTAAAAGGCTAGGAGTAGGGGGAGTATGGAACAGGCAGCACCCTCAAACCTTCAGAAGTATGAGATGAACCTCAACAACTTGGAAAGGTGGATCTCTCTCACACGTACCAACACAGACTATCCCCCAATTTAACTGATCCCCAAAGGTTTTTGATTAAATAGCGGAATAGAAAATATGATCCCAAAAAAGTGTATGTATATCACACGTACACAACCACACTAGGCCCCAATTACTATTGTTTGTACGCCTAAAAGGCTAGGAGTAGGGGGAGTATGGAACAGGCAGCACCCTCAAACCTTCAGAAGTATGAGATGAACCCCAACAACTTGGAAAGGTGGATCTTTCTCACACGTACCAACACAGACTATCCCCCAATTTAACTGATCCCCAAAGGTTTTTGATTAAATAGCGGAATAGAAAATATGATCCCAAAAAAGTGTATGTATATCACACGTACACAACCACACTAGGCCCCAATTACTATTGTTTGTACCCCTAAAAGGCTAGGAGTAGGGGGAGTATGGAACAGGCAGCACCCTCAAACCTTCAGAAGTATGAGATGAACCTCAACAACTTGGAAAGGTGGATCTCTCTCACACGTACCAACACAGACTATCCCCCAATTTAACTGATCCCCAAAGGTTTTTGATTAAATAGCGGAATAGAAAATATGATCCCAAAAAAGTGTATGTATATCACACGTACACAACCACACTAGGCCCCAATTACTATTGTTTGTACCCCTAAAAGGCTAGGAGTAGGGGGAGTATGGAACAGGCAGCACCCTCAAACCTTCAGAAGTATGAGATGAACCCCAACAACTTGGAAAGGTGGATCTCTCTCACACGTACCAACACAGACTATCCCCCAATTTAACTGATCCCCAAAGGTTTTTGATTAAATAGCGGAATAGAAAATATGATCCCAAAAAAGTGTATGTATATCACACGTACACAACCACACTAGGCCCCAATTACTATTGTTTGTACCCCTAAAAGGCTAGGAGTAGGGGGAGTATGGAACAGGCAGCACCCTCAAACCTTCAGAAGTATGAGATGAACCCCAACAACTTGGAAAGGTGGATCTCTCTCACACGTACCAACACAGACTATCCCCCAATTTAACTGATCCCCAAAGGTTTTTGATTAAATAGCGGAATAGAAAATATGATCCCAAAAAAGTGTATGTATATCACACGTACACAACCACACTAGGCCCCAATTACTATTGTTTGTACCCCTAAAAGGCTAGGAGTAGGGGGAGTATGGAACAGGCAGCACCCTCAAACCTTCAGAAGTATGAGATGAACCCCAACAACTTGGAAAGGTGGATCTCTCTCACACGTACCAACACAGACTATCCCCCAATTTAACTGATCCCCAAAGGTTTTTGATTAAATAGCGGAATAGAAAATATGATCCCAAAAAAGTGTATGTATATCACACGTACACAACCACACTAGGCCCCAATTACTATTGTTTGTACCCCTAAAAGGCTAGGAGTAGGGGGAGTATGGAACAGGCAGCACCCTCAAACCTTCAGAAGTATGAGATGAACCCCAACAACTTGGAAAGGTGGATCTCTCTCACACGTACCAACACAGACTATCCCCCAATTTAACTGATCCCCAAAGGTTTTTGATTAAATAGCGGAATAGAAAATATGATCCCAAAAAAGTGTATGTATATCACACGTACACAACCACACTAGGCCCCAATTACTATTGTTTGTACCCCTAAAAGGCTAGGAGTAGGGGGAGTATGGAACAGGCAGCACCCTCAAACCTTCAGAAGTATGAGATGAACCTCAACAACTTGGAAAGGTGGATCTCTCTCACACGTACCAACACAGACTATCCCCCAATTTAACTGATCCCCAAAGGTTTTTGATTAAATAGCGGAATAGAAAATATGATCCCAAAAAAGTGTATGTATATCACACGTACACAACCACACTAGGCCCCAATTACTATTGTTTGTACCCCTAAAAGGCTAGGAGTAGGGGGAGTATGGAACAGGCAGCACCCTCAAACCTTCAGAAGTATGAGATGAACCCCAACAACTTGGAAAGGTGGATCTCTCTCACACGTACCAACACAGACTATCCCCCAATTTAACTGATCCCCAAAGGTTTTTGATTAAATAGCGGAATAGAAAATATGATCCCAAAAAAGTGTATGTATATCACACGTACACAACCACACTAGGCCCCAATTACTATTGTTTGTACCCCTAAAAGGCTAGGAGTAGGGGGAGTATGGAACAGGCAGCACCCTCAAACCTTCAGAAGTATGAGATGAACCTCAACAACTTGGAAAGGTGGATCTCTCTCACACGTACCAACACAGACTATCCCCCAATTTAACTGATCCCCAAAGGTTTTTGATTAAATAGCAGAATAGAAAATATGATCCCAAAAAAGTGTATGTATATCACACGTACACAACCACACTAGGCCCCAATTACTATTGTTTGTACCCCTAAAAGGCTAGGAGTAGGGGGAGTATGGAACAGGCAGCACCCTCAAACCTTCAGAAGTATGAGATGAACCCCAACAACTTGGAAAGGTGGATCTCTCTCACACGTACCAACACAGACTATCCCCCAATTTAACTGATCCCCAAAGGTTTTTGATTAAATAGCGGAATAGAAAATATGATCCCAAAAAAGTGTATGTATATCACACGTACACAACCACACTAGGCCCCAATTACTATTGTTTGTACCCCTAAAAGGCTAGGAGTAGGGGGAGTATGGAACAGGCAGCACCCTCAAACCTTCAGAAGTATGAGATGAACCCCAACAACTTGGAAAGGTGGATCTCTCTCACACGTACCAACACAGACTATCCCCCAATTTAACTGATCCCCAAAGGTTTTTGATTAAATAGCGGAATAGAAAATATGATCCCAAAAAAGTGTATGTATATCACACGTACACAACCACACTAGGCCCCAATTACTATTGTTTGTACCCCTAAAAGGCTAGGAGTAGGGGGAGTATGGAACAGGCAGCACCCTCAAACCTTCAGAAGTATGAGATGAACCTCAACAACTTGGAAAGGTGGATCTCTCTCACACGTACCAACACAGACTATCCCCCAATTTAACTGATCCCCAAAGGTTTTTGATTAAATAGCGGAATAGAAAATATGATCCCAAAAAAGTGTATGTATATCACACGTACACAACCACACTAGGCCCCAATTACTATTGTTTGTACCCCTAAAAGGCTAGGAGTAGGGGGAGTATGGAACAGGCAGCACCCTCAAACCTTCAGAAGTATGAGATGAACCCCAACAACTTGGAAAGGTGGATCTCTCTCACACGTACCAACACAGACTATCCCCCAATTTAACTGATCCCCAAAGGTTTTTGATTAAATAGCGGAATAGAAAATATGATCCCAAAAAAGTGTATGTATATCACACGTACACAACCACACTAGGCCCCAATTGCTATTGTTTGTACCCCTAAAAGGCTAGGAGTAGGGGGAGTATGGAACAGGCAGCACCCTCAAACCTTCAGAAGTATGAGATGAACCTCAACAACTTGGAAAGGTGGATCTCTCTCACACGTACCAACACAGACTATCCCCCAATTTAACTGATCCCCAAAGGTTTTTGATTAAATAGCGGAATAGAAAATATGATCCCAAAAAAGTGTATGTATATCACACGTACACAACCACACTAGGCCCCAATTACTATTGTTTGTACCCCTAAAAGGCTAGGAGTAGGGGGAGTATGGAACAGGCAGCACCCTCAAACCTTCAGAAGTATGAGATGAACCCCAACAACTTGGAAAGGTGGATCTCTCTCACACGTACCAACACAGACTATCCCCCAATTTAACTGATCCCCAAAGGTTTTTGATTAAATAGCGGAATAGAAAATATGATCCCAAAAAAGTGTATGTATATCACACGTACACAACCACACTAGGCCCCAATTACTATTGTTTGTACCCCTAAAAGGCTAGGAGTAGGGGGAGTATGGAACAGGCAGCACCCTCAAACCTTCAGAAGTATGAGATGAACCCCAACAACTTGGAAAGGTGGATCTCTCTCACACGTACCAACACAGACTATCCCCCAATTTAACTGATCCCCAAAGGTTTTTGATTAAATAGCGGAATAGAAAATATGATCCCAAAAAAGTGTATGTATATCACACGTACACAACCACACTAGGCCCCAATTACTATTGTTTGTACCCCTAAAAGGCTAGGAGTAGGGGGAGTATGGAACAGGCAGCACCCTCAAACCTTCAGAAGTATGAGATGAACCCCAACAACTTGGAAAGGTGGATCTCTCTCACACGTACCAACACAGACTATCCCCCAATTTAACTGATCCCCAAAGGTTTTTGATTAAATAGCGGAATAGAAAATATGATCCCAAAAAAGTGTATGTATATCACACGTACACAACCACACTAGGCCCCAATTACTATTGTTTGTACCCCTAAAAGGCTAGGAGTAGGGGGAGTATGGAACAGGCAGCACCCTCAAACCTTCAGAAGTATGAGATGAACCCCAACAACTTGGAAAGGTGGATCTCTCTCACACGTACCAACACAGACTATCCCCCAATTTAACTGATCCCCAAAGGTTTTTGATTAAATAGCGGAATAGAAAATATGATCCCAAAAAAGTGTATGTATATCACACGTACACAACCACACTAGGCCCCAATTACTATTGTTTGTACCCCTAAAAGGCTAGGAGTAGGGGGAGTATGGAACAGGCAGCACCCTCAAACCTTCAGAAGTATGAGATGAACCTCAACAACTTGGAAAGGTGGATCTCTCTCACACGTACCAACACAGACTATCCCCCAATTTAACTGATCCCCAAAGGTTTTTGATTAAATAGCGGAATAGAAAATATGATCCCAAAAAAGTGTATGTATATCACACGTACACAACCACACTAGGCCCCAATTACTATTGTTTGTACCCCTAAAAGGCTAGGAGTAGGGGGAGTATGGAACAGGCAGCACCCTCAAACCTTCAGAAGTATGAGATGAACCCCAACAACTTGGAAAGGTGGATCTCTCTCACACGTACCAACACAGACTATCCCCCAATTTAACTGATCCCCAAAGGTTTTTGATTAAATAGCGGAATAGAAAATATGATCCCAAAAAAGTGTATGTATATCACACGTACACAACCACACTAGGCCCCAATTACTATTGTTTGTACCCCTAAAAGGCTAGGAGTAGGGGGAGTATGGAACAGGCAGCACCCTCAAACCTTCAGAAGTATGAGATGAACCCCAACAACTTGGAAAGGTGGATCTCTCTCACACGTACCAACACAGACTATCCCCCAATTTAACTGATCCCCAAAGGTTTTTGATTAAATAGCGGAATAGAAAATATGATCCCAAAAAAGTGTATGTATATCACACGTACACAACCACACTAGGCCCCAATTACTATTGTTTGTACCCCTAAAAGGCTAGGAGTAGGGGGAGTATGGAACAGGCAGCACCCTCAAACCTTCAGAAGTATGAGATGAACCCCAACAACTTGGAAAGGTGGATCTCTCTCACACGTACCAACACAGACTATCCCCCAATTTAACTGATCCCCAAAGGTTTTTGATTAAATAGCGGAATAGAAAATATGATCCCAAAAAAGTGTATGTATATCACACGTACACAACCACACTAGGCCCCAATTACTATTGTTTGTACCCCTAAAAGGCTAGGAGTAGGGGGAGTATGGAACAGGCAGCACCCTCAAACCTTCAGAAGTATGAGATGAACCCCAACAACTTGGAAAGGTGGATCTCTCTCACACGTACCAACACAGACTATCCCCCAATTTAACTGATCCCCAAAGGTTTTTGATTAAATAGCGGAATAGAAAATATGATCCCAAAAAAGTGTATGTATATCACACGTACACAACCACACTAGGCCCCAATTACTATTGTTTGTACCCCTAAAAGGCTAGGAGTAGGGGGAGTATGGAACAGGCAGCACCCTCAAACCTTCAGAAGTATGAGATGAACCTCAACAACTTGGAAAGGTGGATCTCTCTCACACGTACCAACACAGACTATCCCCCAATTTAACTGATCCCCAAAGGTTTTTGATTAAATAGCGGAATAGAAAATATGATCCCAAAAAAGTGTATGTATATCACACGTACACAACCACACTAGGCCCCAATTACTATTGTTTGTACCCCTAAAAGGCTAGGAGTAGGGGGAGTATGGAACAGGCAGCACCCTCAAACCTTCAGAAGTATGAGATGAACCCCAACAACTTGGAAAGGTGGATCTCTCTCACACGTACCAACACAGACTATCCCCCAATTTAACTGATCCCCAAAGGTTTTTGATTAAATAGCGGAATAGAAAATATGATCCCAAAAAAGTGTATGTATATCACACGTACACAACCACACTAGGCCCCAATTACTATTGTTTGTACCCCTAAAAGGCTAGATGAGGAGTAGGGGGAGTATGGAACAGGCAGCACCCTCAAACCTTCAGTATGAGATTGTGTTCACTGTACCCCACAAAGATTGAGTTCACTGCACCCCACAATGATTGTGTTCACTGCACCCCACAAAGATTGTGTTCACTGCACCTCACAAAGATTGTGTTCACTGTACCCCCCAAAGATTGTGTTCACTGCACCCCACAAAGATTCTGTTCACTGTACCCCACAAAGATTGTGTTCACTGCACCCCAAAAAGATTGTGTTCACTGCACCCCAAAAAGG
Source organism: Pelophylax lessonae (assembly GCF_965119305.1). Classification (NCBI taxonomy): domain Eukaryota; kingdom Metazoa; phylum Chordata; class Amphibia; order Anura; family Ranidae; genus Pelophylax; species Pelophylax lessonae. The sequence goes on along the minus strand of NC_138771.1, from coordinate 186,684,399 downwards.
ATGTTGTTCACTGCATCCCAAAAAGGATGTTGTTCACTCCACCCCAAAAAGATTGTGTTCACTGCACCCCACAAAGATTGTGTTCACTGCACCCCAAAAAGATTGTGTTCACTGCACCCCAAAAATGATTTTGTTCACTGCACCCCAAAAAGGATTTTGTTCACTGCACCCCAAAAAGGATGTTGTTCACTCCACCCCAAAAAGATTGTGTTCACTGCACCCCAAAAAGATTGTGTTCACTGCACCCCACAAAGGATTTTGTTCACTGCACCCCAAAAAGATTGTGTTCACTGCACCCCAAAAAGGATGTTGTTCACTGCACCCCAAAAAGGATTTTGTTCACTGCACCCCAAAAAGATTGTGTTCACTGCACCCCACAAAGGATTTTGTTCACTGCACCCCACAAAGATTGTGTTCACTGCACACCAAAAAGGATTGTGTTCACTGCACCCCAAAAAGATTTTGTTCACTGCACCCCAAAAAGATTGTGTTCACTGCAGCCCAAAAAGATTGTGTTCACTGCAGCCCAAAAAGATTGTGTTCACTGCAGCCCAAAAAGATTGTGTTCACTGCAGCCCAAAAAGATTGTGTTCACTGCAGCTCACACACAGAAAAATGGATGTGGATCACTGACACCTGCCTATCTCCAATCCCACACCACACAGCAATATCGATTGTAGTTTGTAGAACACAGTTTCCCTAAAATTCAGCAGACTCTGTCCCTAACAGGATTGAGAAGAGATCGTAGATCAGGATTGAGTGCAGACCCCACCCCCCACACAGCAATATCGATTGTAGTTTGTAGAAGACACTGACCCTATATAATTCAGCAGACTCTATCCCTAAAATGCCTACAACTCGCCCTGCCTAAACACTCCGACCTGTCCCTCAATTCTATCCGGACACAAATGTTTTTTTCCTGCCTATCTTTCCCTAATCAGCAGCCAGCACGTTGATGTGTGCTCTGTCCCTGAATCTAAGCAGCATAATGACGCCGCTGCGGCTGCCTCGAACTTATAAAGACTTGGTCACATGCTTCAGACGGCCAATCACAGCTACTGAGACATTTGCAGGCATGGCTGGGATGGCTTAAGGCACACCAGTTAAACGATTGTTGATTGGCTGTTGAAAGCCCGCCATGAAAAGAGCGCCAAAGCATGCAAAACCCGGAAATAAAACGACCGAACACGGATTTTTACCCGAACATACAGTAAAGTGTCCGTGTCCGTGTTCGGGTACAAAAAATCCAATTATTCGGTACGAACACGAATAATACAGTCCGTGTTCGCTCAACACTATTCCTGATGTTCGGATTTGATGTGCCTTTTTAAACTTTTGTTTGTAAGTATATGCACTTACATTTAATAAAGCCTATTATTGAGGATAATGCGCTAGGCCGGTGCTCCTTCTGTTTGTTATTTGATTTTAGCGCCTACAGACACCCTCAGTCTTAAAGAGTAGCAAGGCCGTGGCCATTTGGGAAGCCAATCGTGAGTTCCGTGGAACAACACCTTTGAATAGGTTGGATAGGGGGCCCTGTCTCTGAGCGCAGGAGAAAGGTGCTACAGTATCACAATTTGTTTTGGATCCCTTTAGATGTTTTCATATTGGAAGTATCTCACCAAAAATGATTTTTTTGTTGCAGGGGATGCCAGAAATCTGACTTATATCTTAGTGCAGACTTCTGGGAAAATCAGTGAGCCAATTACACAAGCAGCTTCTAGGGGGCATTCTGTACACATTCTGTGAACAGAACACCTCCAGGTAGCCATATTGCATTTTAAGGAAATTACAGCGGCTGCAGATTGAAAAAGAAAGGTAATTTTTAAATACCATTCAATTACAATATGACTTGTGTTGCAATTGTATATGCTATAATATTTTTTCTTTATTCGCTATTTTTTTCCTCCATTAAAGTTGAGTTACCCTTTGAGTAAAAATTTTCCTAAAGGGTAACTCCACTTTTATGGGGAAAAAATAGCAAATAAAAAAAAAAAAACTAATATAGCATATACAATTGTGACATATTGCAATTTAATGTTATTAAAAAGTACCTTTCCTTTTCAATCTGAATCTGTAGCTCTGTAATTTTCTGTAAAATGCAATGCAATATGGCTTCCTGGAGGTGTTCTGTACACAGAATGTATACAGAATGCCCCCCAGATATGTCATCTCCTGCTTGTGTGATTGGCTCACTGATTTTCCCAGAGGTCTGCACTAAGATACAAGTCATATTTCCGGCATTCTCTGCAACAAAAATATCACTTTTGGTGAGATACTCCCAATAGGAAATCACATCTAAAGGGATGCAGGCCCAGCAATGTTCCTCATTAGAGCCCTGCACATGCAGCAGCTGGTTGATAATTATGAAACCACTCCCATTAGACTCACTTCTGCACATAGGCACAGACAAACACATAGGGATTTCTTCAGAATAACAAAAGGTAGGAATCTGCAACAAAGTTTGTCAAAATTCTTGTAAAGTACATAGATGTTTCTCAACTCCAGTCCTCACATATCCCCAACAGGTCATGTTTTTAGGCTTTCCATTATTTTGCACAGGTGATTTGATCAGTTTCATTGCCTTAATAATTACCACAGCCGTTTCATCTGAAGGAAATCCTGAAAACATGACCTGTTGGGGGTACTTGACTGGAGTTGAGAAACATTGACAAAGATCACCCAGAGAGGAATGTTTTTTTCTTAACATAAGTGAGTTACTCTTTAACTTGCATAATAGTTAGGCAAACAATGCACCAAACTGTCTACCGGTAACTGATATTTCAATTATATATGGAGTCTGATGAGTTGAATCACTTGCTTCATACTTTTATCTCTACAGCTATAAGATATCTCTTCTCCCGGTCATGACTATATGCTCCGAGTGCACCGTGAAGTTTTGGATATTTCCACCTACCTTTACCCATTCACAGGCTTCCATTAGTATTCTATGAAATATATGTATATGTATAATATTATATGAAATAAAGTGTATATAAATCATAACAATTAACTTTTCTTATTTGCCCCCTTTTGGTCTGGTACCATTGGAAGTAATTGATGTATCTAATGAATGTAAAAATACCTGTTGATTTTGTCAGGAATTTAGAGCTGTCCTGTGTTCTCTACACACATCCTGTGCTATATCAAGGACCCCCCTCCTGCAACAAAGTTCTTATTTGTACTACAGAATGATTAGCTTTTAGGTTTTAAGCTGGCCATAGATGGCCCAAAATACGGCTGGTACAGCAGGAACTTTTAGGAAAATTTCTGTTGAAAACACAAGTTGGAAAACTTTTTTCAATCAGCTGCTGTAGCCAATATGGATGGAGTAATCTATTGATTTTTCCCCTTAGCCTGCTGGCTGAATGAAGAAAAAAAACAGCAGGGCTGACAAAACTCAATAGAACAACTTGTGGGTAGTGGCGCAAGCAAGGTTTTGCGTTTTAATCCAATGCAATGTCCATCATACAGTCATTGGAGCTGCTAGTTCCATCCATGGGGTGAATGATGCACAGTGAAAGAGCTCAGGGCCAACCAGGAGGGGAGTAGAATCGGTATCCAAATGTGTGGGATAAAAGAAGAAAGACAGGTGCCTCTGAGTGTACACTGTAGTGTTTTTAATGATAAGAAAGAAGAATAAAACTCATATGTTAAACATGGGTACAGGCACATGGGGAAACTCCGGTGGTCAGAGTCTGCATGAGTCTGCCTTGTGGGTCATATACCACAGCTCGTGACACTGTTCTGGCCAGCAGAATGTAGAAGTGATGGTGGATGATGGAGCCGGGGGCTGGAACGCGGGCTGGACCTTCGCATCTTCCGTGATGGCGTTACCGCGTGCTCGCGATGCGTGTTGAAACATGCGCACTGGGAGGATGCTGTCAGCATGTGCTCCTTTTTCAAGCTAACAAATTAAAACTGAATAGTGCCTTACATATGCTAGTTATGTAGTGCCATCTCGTGGAGTGAACACAAATCACTCCACCGGACAGCCTGAACACCAACATGCAATTAACAATACAAATTAAAAATCAGAAAATAAAATTAAAAGACACTTACACTATATATCAAATACAAACTTTCATACATGGTGAATTAATCATTAAGATTTTTCACTCAGAGGCGCCTGTCCTTCTTCTGCCAAAACTCAAGTCTGTAGAAATGCTTTGTGTTATCAGCCCACAACAGGACTTGCATCTACAAAAGATGATATATTTACTGGAGTTTATGCATCTATGACGCACTACTGATAATAGTAGTGATCAGCTACTTATGTGGGACTATGATAGTTACATAGTTACATAGTAGTTGAGGTTGAATAAAGACAATAGTCCATCCAGTTCAAACTGTGTAGGTGTGTGTGTGTAAGATTCTGGTACCTCCGGTACCCTTAATCACCACTTTCCTCTGTAATGCGTCCCACCTTTCTCTTCAGGTGGTACGCATATACCTTTAAGAACGATGATGTCACTGCTGAGCGCCTCAGAGCGGCTATTTCAACCGCCGGCGGTCTCACTCACATTGTTCGTTCAACCTGCCTTGTTACCCACATGCTTTCAAGCCTGTCTCTCGATCAGAACCTCCAGCCATTCCCTTTACCTGGAGCAGACCGGAACCTCGCTACTGATCCCTGTATCTCACTACCGGATCATTCCTCATCTACTGGACTTCTCTAACTACTAACATTTCAAGTGATAAGTACCCTGCAGGGGAACCCTCCACAACCTTATTGCACTATCTACCTATGTACATTAAGGACTGTTACTACCTATCTATACTATCCTATCATCTGCACTGTTACATAGATTGCTAGCTCTTCAGCCTACTACCATCTATCATCTGCACTGCTGCATAGATTGCTAGCTTTCCTGTCTACTACCATCTATCCTTGCACTGGGTTAGTCTATCCTGTATTTGTCATCTGCTGTCCTCACCACCTGCTAGCATACTCGATACTAACCTATCTGCATTCCTAATACCATCTTGAACTCTCCTATACAAACCTATCAAGTGATTACCATCCTTGTCACTGTTCACACCTGTCCCTTCAGCACATCACCTTCATACTATCATATACATACTATCACTCCAGGAACATCTCATTGAGTGTGTATATATCTGTATGTTGAAGCTGACAGGCCCACGGTGATGAGTCCTGGAGAGTTGGATCTGGTATTCAACACATCTCTACATGACTACTGAGTGGAGATTTTGCAGCTGCAAATCCAGCCTATATTAAAAACGCAGGAGCGTTACAGTGTGACCGTAATCTTCTCTCATACCCCTTAATGTTCTGATCCTTGAGATGTACGTCCAAGAGTCTTTTGAAAGTAGCCATACTTCCCGCAGTAACTACTTTTTGTGGTAGAGAATTCCACAATCTTGTAGCCCTAACAGTAAAGAACCCCCTGCGTTGCCTGAGGTTAAAAAGCTTCTCCTCTAATTGCATTGTATGGCCTCGTGTCCTCATGCAATCCTTGCGACTGAATAGCTTTTTTTCTATGCTGAGATCACCATTGAGGTATTTGTAAATTGCTAACATGTCCCCTCTCAGGTGTCTCTTCTCCAGGGAGAATAAATCAAACGATTGTAAATGCTCTTCATAATTAAGGTCCTCCAATCCCCTAATTAGTTTAGTTGCCCTTCTCTGGATTCTCTCCAGCTCCAACACATCCCTTCTGAGGACTGGCGACCAGAACTAGACAGAGTACTCCAGATGCGGTCGGACCAGATTTTTATAAAGTGGTAGGATTATAGTTTTATCTCTGGAATACATCCCCTTCACCCTGGCAGCTGCAGCTTGACATTGCATGCTATTGCCAAGTCTATCCTCTACTAAGACTCCCAGATCTTTCTCCATTTTTGATTCCCCCAAAGGTTCCCCTCCTAAAGTGTATTGTGCTTTTATGTTTTTAGTCCCCAAGTGCAAAACCTTACACTTCTCCACATTAAACCTCTTTTGCCATGTAGTTGCCCACTCTGTTATTTTGTTCAGGTCATTCTGTAAGTTATCTGCCCCATGTTGTGAAGTTATTGCCCTGCCCAATTTAGTGTCATTTGCGAAAATTGAAATCAAGCTACTGATCCCATCCTCAATGCTATTTATGAATAAATTTAACAAGGTTGGTCCCAGGGCTGAGCCTTGGGGAACCCCACTTACCACCCCAGACCAGTCTGAGTATGCGTTATTTATTATCACCCTTTGGACACGCCCTTTTAACCAGTTCCGTATCCAAGAGCACACCTTGTGATCGATGCCTGCAGACCTTATTTTATAAATTAAGCGTTTGTGGGGAACTGTATCAAACGCCTTGGCAAAATCCAGGTACACCACATCCACTGGTCTTCCCCTATGTAGCTCACAGCTCACCCCCTCGTAGAATGTTAACAAATTGGTTTGAAAAGTATAACCTTTTGTAAACCCATGCTGATTACTGCTGATGATGTTGTTAACTTTGACAAACTCTTGGATATAGTCCCTTATCATCCCCTCCAGAAGTTTACATACTATTGACGTCAGGCTAACCGGCCTATAATTTCCCGGGACATGCCTCTGCCCTTTTTTGAATATTGGTATCACGTTAGCTTTACTCCAATCCCCTGGTACATTTCCTGTCATAATACTGTCAGCAAATATCAGAAACAGTGGTCTAGATATAGTTTTACTAAGTCCTTTGAGTACTCTCGGATGTACGCCACCCGGGCCTGGAGATTTATTTGTGTTAATTTTATCCAGCCTTTCCCTGATTTCGCCCTCTGTTAGCCATAGCGGCAAGTCCTGTGAAGTACTGCTAACCATACAGTTGTGGTCAGTGTACCCTTCCTTTTCCTGTGTAAAGACTGAGGAGAAAAACGCATTAAGCACGGTTGCCTTTTTAGTGTTCTCTGTGACCATCCTCCCATCATCGTTAGTTATGTGTGCAACATGCTCTGCCCTAGTTTTTTTGCTGTTGATATATTTAAAGAATTTCTTTGGGTTCTTTTTACTATCCTCTGCTATTTGTCTCTCAAAGGTGATTTTAGCCATTTTGATTTCGTATTTACATTTCTTATTTGCTTCCTTGTATTGCTGGAAAGCCGATTTTCCGATTTATATTTTTTGCAGGCCATTTTTTTTCCCTAATATGTTTTTTGACATTACTGTTTAGCCAGACAGATTTGGCTTTTTCTCTTTTAAATGTATTTCTCATAGGAATGCACTACGAGATGCATTTGTTTAAAATGTTCCTAAAGCATTCCCATTTTTCCTCCGTGGTCAGTGTTCCTAGGGTTTGGTCCCAGGTTACCTTCTCCATCATTGAGCACAATTTGGGAAAGTTTGCCCTTCCGAAGTTTAGGGTTCTTATGTTCCCCTCTTGCCTTGCTATATTGTTATTTTTATGCTAAATGTGATCATCCTGTGATCACTAGAGCCCAGGTTGTCCCGGACTCCTACATCTGAGATTAGATCTGGGTCATTAGTGATTAATAGATCCAGCACTGAATTTTTCCTAGTAGGAGAATCCACCAACTGAGACATGTAGTTGTCCTGTAAGGTTTCCAAGAAGAGACGGGCCTTCTGTGAGTGAGTAGTCCCCTCTTCCCAGTCAATGTCGGGATAATTGAAGTCCCTTAATATGATGACTGATCCCAACAGTGATATAAATTCCAGGTGTACCCCCTCACTTTGGCTTGGTGGTCTATAACAAACCCCTACAATTACTTTTCCCTTTACATCTTCCCTATGGAGTTCTACCCACACGGATTCTAACTCCGTAATCATCCCTTCCATGATATCACTCTCTTTCACACTTATATTATTCTTGACATAGAGACATACCCCTCCCCCTCTTTTTCCTATCCTGTCCTTCCGATACACAGAATACCCTTGGATATTGGCCAGCCAGTCATGTGAGGGGTCGAACCAAGTTTCTGTTATTCCCACAGTGTGGGTAGTGGGAAATCTGCTGCTAACAGACCCTCACTGAGAATTACACTAACTAACTGACATCAATAGTGACACTAAAACAGTAATCACACTTTAAGACCGGGCCTATTTTTGACACTTGGTGTTTACAAGCTAAAATCTGTTTTTTTTTTGCTAGAAAACTACTTAGATTCCCCAAACATTATAAATTTATTTTAGCAGAGACTCTAGAGAATAAAATGGAGATTGTTGCAATATTTTTTATCACACCGTATTTGCGCAGCAGTCTTCCAAACGCAATTTTTTTGTGAAAAAATTTACTTTTTTGAATTAAAAAATAAGAAAACAGTCAAGTTAGCCAAATTTTTTCCATAATGTGAAAAATAATGTTATGCCGAGTAAATAGATACCTAACATGTCATGCTTCAAAATTGCATGCGCTCGCGGAATGGCGACAAACATTGCTACTTAAAAATCCCCATAGGTGACACTTTAAACATTTCTACAGGTTACCAGCTTAGAGTTACAGGGGATGTCTAGGGCTCAAATTATTGCTTTTGCTCTAACGATCGCGGTGATATCTCACATGTGTGGTTTGAACACCGTTTACATATGTGGGCGGGATTTGAATATGAGTTCGCTTCTGCACGCAAGCTAACGGGGACAGGGCGCTTAAATTTTTTTTCCTATTTATTTTTATTTATTATTTTTGATTTTTACACAGTTTAAAAAAGAAAATTGATCATTTTTATTCCTTTTACAAGGAATGTAAACATCCCTTGTAATAGAAATAGGCATGACAGGTCCTCTTTATTGTGAGATCTGGGGTCAAAAAGACCTCAGACCTCACAACTACACTAAAAAAGGAAAAATACATTTTTGAAAAAAATCGGCTCTTTAAACCGGTTGCTAGGAAAGGACGTTTGACATCGCTCCGGTCCTCCAAGACCATAGAGTCGAGTGGGGGCAATCTTGCCCTCATTTGACTTCCTGTCTCTGAGGATCTGGGACCGGATTATTTTCCCCACTGCCAGCGGGTCTGGCAAGCAGGGAAAACGGCCGGGATGCGGCGGAGGGGGGCACCTTTTCTGCCGCACCGTAATGGTGATCCCACAGTGAATCTACCACTGGGATCACTCTTATCTAAAAACCGATCGCCCGCCGTTGAAAAAATACCGGGGTTATGGCAGCCTAATGCTGCCATAAACCCGGTATTTAGCATCAAAGGACCGACGTAAATCGACGGTGGGCGGTCAGTAAGTGAGCCAGTAAGTCAGTAACTTACATGCACAATTAAAGGGGGTTATGGTGGGCGGTCAGTAAGTGGTTAAACTTACATGCACAATTAAAGGGGGTTATGAAAAGTTAGTGCCTATAGATTCACATGTTGTTGAACAGTAAGATGGAAACCATAACAAAGCAAAAGAGTAACACGTACAATCGTACAAGGCAACATTAGCCAAACAGCTTCATTATATAGAGTAATTTTTTGTTTCATACCAATTAAGCCACAAACACAAATTATCTAACATAGGGCGGAGGTGACCACTACTAAAGGCAAATATAGGTGTGAACTACACTAATGACCTCTGTTCTGTTGGGAAGGTGGCTAGAGTTCCAATGTAAAGCTACAACTAGCTGGCAGCTAGGAGTACATGCATAAGAGGGCAGCGAACAGGCAGATAAATATTCTCTATACCAGTGATTCCCAAACTTTTTTGGACCGAGACCCACTTCTGAATACAGTTATTGTTCGGGACCCACTTGCTTGTAATTGAATATTGTAAAGCGCTATGAAATTTGTTGGCGCTATATAAATGCAAATATTAATAATAATAATGCATATTTTAAAGGGAGGGGGATGTTTAATTAGAAATATCAATCAATTTATTTTTGAATACACTTAAAATTTAAATAAATATAAGGCTATATAGCACTCACCCTCCTTGCTCTCCCAGCGGTCCATAGTGAAGGTGAAGCCCCTGTTTGCCCTCTCCAGGGCCCATCACACCTCACCCAGAGTCTCCATGATGAGGAGCTCTATGCTGGTCTTGGTGTCCTGGCTCTTCTCCTTCAGATCCTCTACTGGGGTCACAGAAGCTGCCATGAACTCCTGACACCGCCAGGCCACCTGGTCCTCCTATGACACCAAGGCTGTTGTCTGTGTCCGCTATAGCTGTGAGAATCCTGCCGCCAGTCTAGCCACCACCGCTGCTGCCAGCAGGACCAAGGAGCTGGCTCAGCACCCCATGAACATATCCTACATAACAGCCAACATACGTACTCACTGATGCAAGTATCCTCCTCGCGGGAAATGCAGATCAGTCTCCATTAACTGCGTGGGCCGGGCTTGCACAGTACAATTTAAGCAGGCCCACTCTCAGTGATTTCTGGCTCTTCGCAACCCACTCAAATGCAGCTCGCGACCCACCAGTGGGTCCCGACCCACAGTTTGGGAACTCCTGCTCTATACCAATATTAAGCAAGGTCAAAGGGCAGGGCTAAAACATGCTCCCCGAAATCACTTAACAAATCTGGAACATTTATTGATGTCCAAAAGTTTATTAGGAAAATCAATATTAAGAGACATATGCTTACCAACCCCATACAGCGTAAACTGGGATTAACTAATATATTCAGACATTCTCAACTTTTTAATACCTCATTGTTTAATCCCCCCAAGGTCATGGCTCCTTGTGTTTCTGTTTTTCGGGATCTGGTTTGCAAAGGTTTAGATAAGCTAGCATTAAAAATCGATTTGCATTTTAAGAAAAGTTTACGGAAATTGCGCAGGAGAACTGACATTGTGGTGAGACCAGCGGACAGGGGGGGGGGGGGGCATAGTTTTACTCACTAAAGATGCGAACGATGCAGAAATTAAGTCTTTTATCTGATATGGGCACCTATTCCCCCTTACAATGTAACCCAACTAATATATATATAAAAAAGCTTTGGTAAATATTACTAAAAGGGGTTTTAGGGATGCTATAATTAATAAAAAAGAGAAAGCATTTTGGTCCCTCTGGCTCCATGGGTACCTGTGATATATTACCTCCGTAAAGTCCATACAAATCTCCAGGGTCCACCAGGACTTCCCATTATCAGTGGCATAGACTCCATTACCTCTCTCATAGGCAACTATATTTATAAATTCCTGCAAACCTTGTTAGGTAATACTCCTTAATCCTTAAAAGACACATCAAGTGTAATTATAATAGTGAATAATTTAGAGTGGAAACAAGGCTTTCTGTTGGCTACGGCTGACATAATCTAACAATACACAATTATTGCCCATGCTCAAGGCATCAGTACCGTTAAACACTTTCTTCAAACAGATAGCACCTTAGGCCCAGAACAGATTTGTTTTTTGTTAGAATTATTGAATTTGGCAAAGATGCATAATTATTTTTTTCTATGGTAATCAATATTATCTTCAGAAACGGGGAGTTGCGATAGACGCAAAATATGCACCAAGCATGGCCAATTTATTTATAGCCAAATGGGAGGAGGATGTCGTCTATTCACATAGGCACCTGGAACTTGTATTCTGGGGTAGGTATATAGACGACATCCTCCTGGTATGGGATGGCACATTGGACTCTTTGCAAGAGTTAATTTATGCCCTTAATACCAGACATTATTCTCCAATGCGAAGCCAGTGCTCACCAAATTAATTTCCTTGATCTAACCATCAAGGTGGGAGTAGAAGGTCTGTCAACTATTCCTAATTTTAAATAAACTGACAGAAACTCCTATCTGAATCATGCCAGTTGCCATCATCCTTCATGGTTAAAAGCAATCCTGAAAGGCCAATTTTTGTGCCTGAGAAAAAAATTAAGACTTTTATGTCCAGTCTCAGACTATAAAGTCCAGGTTCATAGAAAAAGGCTATAATAGTAGTGAACTCAATGTAGCCTTTGAGCAAGTGGCTTCTAGAACTAGAGAGAACTTGTTGGTGGTCCTTGAAGGATGGGCACCTAATTTTGAAAAATATAATTGGGCATTCCTTACTTCCTATTCACAACACAATGGATTAATTAAAAATACTTTTAAATAACACTAGAGGGTTTTGCAAAATAACTCTGTTCTAGGTCTTCTGATTTCAGGAAAACCTAATGTCATCTTTAGAGGAGCGCCATCTTTGAGAAATATTGTGGCCCCTAACATCATCGGCGCTCCAAAAAAACTTAATTTTTCCAAGAATTGAAAGGTTTCTATCTTTACCGCAGATGCAAGGTTTGTAGAATAAGTGCATTTAAGGGTAGGAAAATTAACTACTTTTCATCTAATCAGACTAACAAAATCTATAAAATTAATTCTTTGATTACATGCAACACTAAAACTGTTGTGTACATGATAACTTGCCCATGCGGCTACCAATATGTCGATAGGACAATAAGGAAATTACAAACACGTATAAAGAATATATTTCAAACATTAGGGCAGGTGTTGTAAATTATGCTGTTCCTAAACATTTTGCCAGGTGCCATGGTAGAGACCCAACGGATACTACCTTTTTGGCCTTCAATACATTTTCTCCACATTGGAGAGGCAGTAATACCAGGAGGGAAATTTCTCACTTAGAAACAAAGTGGATTTATGTGCCCTTTGGCATGAACGTTGATTGGGACTTTAACTTCTTTATTAATAATGGCTGACCTACCATTTTTTTCTCTTGATGGTATTAATAGTTATTCTGTATATGCACCCTGCATTCAGCAATGGGTGAGGCATGGTTGGTTTTAGGCCTATGGATGTGTTTTATTGTATAATCTTTTTTTAATACAATGATCAGTTTATATTGATGCTCCTGTTCATATGTAGTTTTGCTCAAACAATAGCAGCAGGCTGTTTATATGATTTTCTATTAATTAATTAGTTATAACATTTTTTCAGGGTAATATATTGCTTTCCCACTAGATGGAGTTCCACCTTTGAGTACTTTCACACTACAAGGTGGCTTTTACAATAACTCCCTTTTGTTTCCCTGTTCTCAGATGTGCTGTTTTACAATAACAAGTACTTCACAGTCTGTGCTGGTTGCCTGTTTATCAGCAGGCATTTAAAAATGCCTAGCATGGTGTACGATGCGCAAGCTAGTCCCCCAACAATGTCATCTCTTTGAGAAAACTAGTTGGACGTGGCTATGATGCTTCGTCATCACGTACGCTTGCTTACCGGTGGGAGAGTCTTGTGCAGCCACACAGCCTGCTGCTTTTTTGGGAGAGCAATTGTATCTGTTTTTGTATTGCTATATGCAAGTTTTCTAAAGCTATCGCCCAAGGATTTGCTTAGAGTGATTTCCTTTGCAAGTTATTTTTTGAATAAAGTTTTTTTATGCATTACACTATGGGCGTATATGCTTTTTATTTTTTATCCTGCTGATGAACCAACCCTGACTGGATCACGTTTGGCGCCTTGGAGTTTCCCTTCATAAGGAGATGTAACACGCTCATTTGAACATACTATATGATGGTCCCAGGATCCAGTAAGAGGCTTTAATACTTAGTGTCACCTGGTGGAGGAAGCACTACGAATTTTGATTGTGGGGACACTGATGGAGCAAGTGAATCGTAGAGGATTTTGTTTTCTTTGGACTTCTCCTTTTTAGCCCTTCTGAATGGGCATTTATGGACACTTCTGCATCCAGAAATTATTCACGGCGCTTAACTATTTCCACATTTTGTTATGTTACAACCTTTTTTCAAAATGGATTAGGTTCACTATTTTCCTTAAAATTCTATAATTACAATGTGAAAAAAAAGTTAGTTTGAAATCTTTGCAAATTTATTAAAAAAAAAAAATGAAAAAAAAAAAAAGTCACATGTACATAAGTATTCACAGCCTTTGCTCAATACTTTGATGAAGCACCTTTGGCACCAATCACAGCCTCAAGTCTTTTTAAGTATAATGCTACAAGCTTGGCACACCTATTTTTTGGGCAGTTTCTCCCATTCTTCTTTGCAGGACCTTTCAAGCTCCTTCAGGTTGGGTGGGGAGTGTCGGTGCACAGCCATTTTCAGATCTCTCCAGAGATGTTCAACCAGATTCAAGTCTGGGCTCTGGCTGGGACACTCATTGGGACCTTCACCACTGCAGACATTTTTCTGTACCCTTTCCCAGATCTGTGTCTCCATACAATCCTGTCTCAGAGGTCTATGGACAATTCCTTGGACTTCATAGCTTGCTTTGTGCTCTGACATGCACTGTTAACTGTGGGACCTTATATAGACAGTTGTGTGCTTTTCCAAATCATGTCAAATGTCAAAAAATATCAAATAAATATTGTAATCCATTTTGGAATAAGGCTGCAACATAACAAAATGTGGAAAAAGAGAAGCACTGTGAATACTTTCCAGATGCACTGTATATACTTGGTGTGATTTTTTATATATACATTTTTCATAATAAGTTTTATGTCATTATATTGATTCATTTTTGTGTTTCACAATATTGAGTTACATTTTTTAGTGCTGCTTCATATATTTATCACAATTCTTGCATCTAGTGCCACAGATTGCTTAAGTGGCTTCTCATTTTATTTTATATGTTTTAGAGTGGATTTCCTATATGATTTTTGATTAAGCAGGGTCAATTCAGGGGAAATGTTTAATCCAAGGTTAGTGATCCCAGATATCAACTGGAAAATATTCATCCAGAAGCTAGACAGTTTGTTGCAATCTGAGAAGATATTATATATAGTATCTGTGGACAACCTCTTCAACATAGGCTAGAAGCAGAGGGGTCCATTTTGTGGAGGATATGTGGTGTTATGTACCATTGGAGGGTTATTTCCCATAGGTTAGTGGACTTAGTCACCTTAAATGTAGCACTCAGTAAAGGAGCAGCCCACTATCAAGTTCCTACTGTAGAAGGAAAGTCAGTTTGGTAAAGGATGTTACATCCTGCAAAAGGTTGTAGAAGAGCGATAGGCCCTTTATACTTGGGCTGTTTTTAGACAGTAATCTTCAAGCATGTCTGTGAATAGATTGGAAGAGGCTTGAAGAGTGGATGAGGCAGTGCATTATCTGGGAATACCTAAAGTATTCTGAGGATGGGAGGTCATAGTCTCCTTGTAAGATAGAAATGATTTAAGTAAGTTCTTGGAGTAGAGGTCTGCCATATGGGTAATACCATAATACCGTAATACCATACATTTAGGAAATATGAGGTACGAGTAATCTAAGGGTGGTGTTAGGGATTGGGAGAAACCTGGGGAGGCTTTATTAAGGAAATACAAAAAGGCTGAGTATGAAGCCAATATGGTAGGTGAGAGGGATTTATCCTTGCATTGTACCTGAAGATTACTGAGTAACCAGTTATATAGATCTTTTCCCAGAACATGGAGGGATTCCATTTCTCTCCAAATGCAGTGGGTGTAAGTTGTGAACCATGCTTTGAGTTGTGCTAGGAAAGAGGCAGTATAGTGATCTCTGAAGACTACATAGCTTATGTCCCCTATTGATCTATGTTTGGGAAGCTTAGCATTAGAACACCTTGATTTTGCACCCTGTCAAACATAATGCTAAGTATTGATTGTAGATTTCTGAAGTTTATTAAATTCACTGGTATAGGCAATTATCTAAAGTGGTAGAGCAGTTTGGTAGTTTGAGCATGTTGACTGCTGCAAGTCTGCTGGACCAGGAGAACATGAATTTAGAAAGAGTGTTACGTTCTGCCTGCAAGGTTTACAAAAAAGGGGATGTAGTTGGTTTGAAGTAGAGGAGACTGTTGATTAATCTTATGCTTGGGTAAACTATGGATTCCTCGGGCCAGACATAAGGGTATTTTCCCTTGATTAGAGCTTTAATGGTAGGGTGCATGCCTAGGTCAAGGATATACGATTTAGCATCATTGACTTTGTAATAGGAGACAGAACTGAATTTATAAAAGGTTTTCTGTACCACAGCCAGGGAATAACTGAGGCTAGTTGGCATGAATATAACGTCATCCGCAATTACATTTATTTTGTGTTCCCTTTTGCCAATCAAGAAACCTGAAATGTTGTCCAGGGATCCACCCTCTCTGCGAGAGTTTACATGAGCAGGTTAAAGATAGGAGGGCAAAAGGGGCAGCCTTGCCTTTAACCATTAGTGAAGTTAAATGCAGTAGATAACATGGCTGAGGAGTAGACTTGGGCTGAGGGGCAGGAATAAAGAGCCCTAATTGCTTAGAAAATGTTACCTTGAAATCTGAATTTTTGAAAGGTCATTGATAGATAAGTCCAATGGACTCTTTTAAATGCCTTCTCTACCTCAAAGGACTATGGTCAGCATAATGAATGATGTTATATCTATGTTTTTTTAGATTAATTTGTGTCGATTTGATGTAACTCCATCCACAACCTACACATTTCAGTTTATGTAACGTCATTTTCCCACTTTCCTGCATATACAAATTGGCCTTGACTTTGAATCAAAGTAAATATTTCACTGAAATGTAGAGGTGGTAATTGTTGCCTGTTTTCTGAAAAAGCTTGTTGTTCAGCTTTATGTTGACAATCTTGCTTCAATAGTTTCAGAGCCAGAAAAAGGATGCAAGTAAGGAAAGCCACATGTCTTTACTTGCATACCATGAGGCACTGGCAGGCAGGATTGTCCTACACATGGTGAGGGACTCCAGGGTTTATATATGATAAGAAGAAAACATTGTTTTCTTAGATCCTAATAGTTCTCTACTGGGTCCTGGAGCTCAGAGACTTGATAGAGCTTTGGGTGGGAAAAGCCTCCATTCCTAGATTTACACGTTACCTGTTAGCTAGATATCATTTTTATGTCTCAGCTGTTCACAGGCCTTTAGGCCTTTAAATATGCAAGCTCACTGTTGCTCATGGGCTCTCAATTTCTTCGCTGTGAGAGCCTGCTGCTGGGTGAAAGGGTACACTAAAATGGTATAAAAGCTGCCATTTTATTTTGGGGGCACATTGTTAGTCATGAACTAATATAAGTTTAGTTAGGTGATTAAAGGAGCAAATGTTTGTTTTATGTTATGTATTTGATGTACAAACCCTTCTTGCATTGAAACTATTTGTGCAGTCTTGCAGAAAAAAAGGGCAATATACACCTACCTAGATTGTTCTTACATGTCCCTTTGTTGTGCAGCTGAGCTTGACCCCATTTACAACCTGGTGCTCAGATGTGGGCAGTACTTTAAAGAGACAAACACTTGAGTAAAATGGAGGAGCTTGTAAACATGATTTTAGAGGCAATTGCTAACTAGCCACCAACTAATCAGCTACTGCAAGGGATTAACCACTTAACCACCTGACGAATGCAACAAAAGCAAGTGAGCCTGTATCCACAGTAGCAGATACAGGCCCTATCGGTAAGCCAGGATACTTTCTGGTAACCCCTGGAAACAAGAAAATGTTGATATTGGGAATGGGGATAAACTCCTAGGCCAAAACAAGTCTCTTTTTTGAGGAAGAAAAGAAATGTTATGTGCTGGCAATGCCAAGGACTTGGTCATGTGGCTGTCAACTGCCCTATATTACATGAGCCTAGGAACTGAGACTGGGAGGCAGACATGTCGTATCACCATAGAAGGACATTCCATGGAGGCATTATTAATTTCTGAAAGCCTTGTCACATTGCCATTCTGGTGGACCCTGTGACAGGGCTTCCAGTCCCAATGTGATTAATAAATGAGTACCCTACTGCTGTGCTCTCAGTGCGGATGGCTTGCGTAACTGTAAAGCATATCATTGGTGTGGTTAATAATTTGCTACAGCTAATACTTGGAAGCTGTGAAAGGAAAAGCAGGTATCCAGTTCTTAAGATGTCTTTAAAAAAAGATGTTACAGTTTTGCCTGAACTTGAGTGGGTAGTTGTCGGGGGCAATTCAATATCCCTATCAGGTTTCGCACAGTGTGTGACCTTAGTTTCTCATCGAAACACGGTAAGAAGCTACAGAGTTTGTAACTGATACAAAGGAAACAGACATATTTTGTTTTCACCAAATTTTATTACATCCTGGTCTGGGTTCTAGATTCTGTTGGCTTTGAAAAGCTTTGGGTGGAACAACACCCCCATTCCTAGGTCCATATCCAACATGATATCCAGACCTCATTAATTTGTCTCAGCAGTCCACAGGCCTTTTATATTTGAGCAGACTAATGCTCAGAGCTCTATCTCTCTGGAGTGAGAGCATGCTTCTGGGTAAAAGGCTGTCTTCTAACAGAATACTAAAAAGTAGGCTGTTTGTTTTCAGAAACCCATTAGGGGCAATGCATTTGTCAGGAACTGACCTGAACTTTGGCAATGGCTCATATGGGCAGATGTTCTTTTTGTTTTATACTATGGACTTACTGTACAAAGCCCTCTTGCTTTAAAATTGTGTTTGCTCCCTTGCTGAATAAAAATGCAGGATCTGTAAAACCTGCTTGGACTGTTCCTGTAATTTCCCTGTCTTTGCTATAGTTTACCTCTTCCAATAGAAACAAGTTTGTCCTTCATACATCTCTTATTCCAGGTTGGTTACTTAAAGTATTTAAGCTGTGGAGTGGAGGAGAGGCGAGTGATAGCAGCCTCCATATTTTTCTAATCACAGATTTATTGTCAAATTTATTTCTGAAACAAAATGTACTAATAGAGAACAGAAAATGTTGCCAAACTTCCAAAACTATTATAGCAAATGTTTTTTGCTTGGAGATGGAAAATATAAGTACCCAGCGCTGTTTATTGTGTATGTTTTATATAATAAAAGAAATTGTAGATCAAAAATACATAAATGTAAAGTTTATTGTATTGAAACAAGCAATGTATATAGCATGAAATAACTATTTAATTTGCTACTTGAACTTGTAAACACATTCAGATTTATCATAATAACAGTTTCATCCTGCTATACATTTCTGTTGCCTAAGTATATACAATATGAGGGCACAGTGCAGACAGACTTTGTAGATCACACAGAACAAAATTAGTAAGTACCGACTGTAGAAAAAAAAACAAAATAAAACAAAAAAACAATATTGGCAGAATAATATGTGTGTTTGTCAGATAAGTTTAAACATATATAAAACAATCTATATACATACTTTCTTAAAGGGTTTAGGACAGACACATTAAATAGCACATACAAATACATTTTAACAATTATATTACAAAATTAAAGACATCTAAAACGCTAAATCCACACAA
This sequence comes from Pelophylax lessonae, assembly GCF_965119305.1. Lineage (NCBI taxonomy): Eukaryota > Metazoa > Chordata > Amphibia > Anura > Ranidae > Pelophylax > Pelophylax lessonae. The sequence goes on along the minus strand of NC_138771.1, from coordinate 186,665,349 downwards.
AAGCAATATATTTAAGATTGTTTGATGGATGCTGAAATAATGAAACTCCCACTGGCGACTTATATGTTTTGGGGACTCTAGAGGTGATATCTTCTACTTGATTTATTAACTCTGTAGCTACTGTAATAATAATTTGAATAGATATAAAAAGAATAATTGGAGATTAAAATCACAATCCTATGGCTGCAGGGAGTGGGGCAGAGCCAAGGCATCTACAGAGTTATAAAGAGGAGTTACAAAGAGAGAGATAAGAAACCAGGTGGAGGTTGACCCTACCAGCATTCATTTAAAGTTAAAATATCAGTTTTGGGTGGATTTAGCCTTTAGGAAATACATTTATTAGTAGACAAACATATTCTTGTTTCTCAAATAATGTTGGAGAAACCGTCAGTGACAAACCATAGCAAATTCTTTGCTTAAGCATTAGCTTACAATAATTGAGCTTACTGAAAATATGTATGGCACATGTACATTAAACAGAACATGCCTACTATTAGGTAAACATCCTGCACAAGTACAACTAGGGGGCTGTTATTATCTTAGTCAGCCACAAAACCCTCCTTTGTGTACCTACCAGATTTAATTTCACTTAATTACTAGGGGCTTGACATTTTAGTATTATGAACTAAGCTCCATCTACCTGCAGGGTTAGACTTGGAGCACTGCTCAAAACCGAGAGAAAACCAATCTCTCTGCTCCTCAGAGATAGAGGTGGCATGGTGGCATCCTGCATATCGTGGACTGAGCTCCATCTACCTGTATTTTATGGACTAAGCTCCACCCACTACCCAATAAAAGCATCTCTAGTGTTTTTTATTTTTACTCAGTTCACTCTGTTTGGGCAGGGAGGTGGAAGTTGGGTGAGACTTAGCCTGTTAGAACAGAAAGTCTAGTCCCAAGTATCAAAGTGAAAATATATGAGAGGTGCAAAGAGGAAAGTTTTCAGGCTAATAAAAGTAATAGCAGATACCTACCCTTGGGCAGAATTTTAAAACAATTAGGATGGCCTCACAGGTTTTTTCTAATGCCCAGATTGTAGAACTAGTAAAACATTCTATGAAAGGCACCTGACGGAGAACATGCCATCAAATTAGCCACACTGTGCACATGATGCCTAATGACAACTATTTTGAAAAGGCCTTTATTCACAGAATAGTTTGGGTAGAGTGTAATGAGACAAATTGCAAATCTGCCCCCTATTTTTTAGACATAAAGCTTTAACATACATTTAATGATCAAAAACCCACAGTGCTACTGGTATATTCCCATGTCTGCGTGGCAGAGGACTACCATGGTGGCAAATGGGCCTGACATGCAAGCAGAGTGAAAGGATTCCCATGGAAATGTCACAACATGGGTATTAAAAACAGTGCACACATGCTAAACTTTAAACCATCATGGTCCATCCAAAACAAAATGAATGGTTTTAGGTCATGGTCTTTTAAAACTATAATTACATTGTAGATAGCTTGAGTAAAATGAAAAAAAAAAAAAAAATGAATTAGTAGTAGTAGTAGTAGTAGTGTTCTTATTCCCTACCTATGTATTATTTTTTGCAGGTGTATATATTAGAAACAAGAATATATTAAACAAGGCAGTCATAATTTGTATGCAGACTGCAAGATTTATCTAGCTTTGTGTTAGTAATGATGTAATATATTTTTTTCTACCAATTCATATGGGGCAGCGTTGTAAAATAATATACAAAAATCTTAGAAGTGTGTTTGTAACTGAATTGCATATATAGAAAACATGTAAGGAACAAAGCTACAGAAAAACAACTGTGTTGAAGAGGAGGATTGATTATTTGGGGTGATACTGTAAATATCACTATATATATATATATATATAAATATATATATAAATATAATGTGTCCTAGCTCTGCACAAATAATCAGTTTATGTTTTGTAGCTACTACGATGGGCTACTTCAGTGCACTTTTTAAAACCTCTCAAAATGAGTGCTAGGTGGAACTTCTCTCTCAACCATAATAACAAGATCTGTCCCATGTTATAGCAAGAAACACTGTATGACTGTCATAACTGTAGACTTGCAATAATTAACGTACAGAATAAACTTGTGGAGCAATCAACCCAGGGTAATTGCTAGTACTGTCATACTCCATGCAACATGTGCTTCCTTTAGATAGACTTAAGTTCCCTGCACACATCTGTGAGGGTAGCGATGCAATTACAGGAATAGCGAAGTAAGGAAACCTAAGTTAGCAAATTAGGAACAAACTGTTGCTACAATAGCAAGATACAAGAAATGTTTGTAGTAAATAATGGCAACAGTATTTAAAAAAATAACAGCACAGATAACTATCAGTCAGATTCATCAGATAATATAGTAATATCTTGAAAAATGTTAAAGCAGTCTTACAGTATACAGTGGGGTTTAGGCAGTGTGTGCACCTTCTTCAGTTAGCAAGTCCAGTTATGCAATACAGTTACCTGCTGGTAATTTTACAGCAACTTTGAACAGCTTTCAGCACTTAATGCATACACCTCTTCCAAGGGGTGGAATGATTTACACATTCGTCACCAAATTCCTAGACTCTAAAACCCAATTATGAAGCCTATTGATTATGAGACTTGAATGCAAAAACAAATTTGATTGCTAACAATCATCTACACTTTATGAGCTATTTATGCAAACGGAAATAAGCACCAGGAAAATCAGGAAAATTCAAATATGACTTTATGAAGCCAATGACTAGCTTAGTAAGTAAGACTTATTGTGCAAAAACCTGAACCCCCAAAAAGGTAATTCATATAAAAATGCATTTTGTATTTACAAATAGGTGAAGCTAAAAGCAATTAAAAATATGGCAACTTTATGTCTCTAGACATGGTTCCTACTAGTATATATTGGCAAGAATTATAGTTTGCTAGCACAGAAAGATGAAATAAATAGCATCCTGGTAATATTATAGCCTAATTAAACTTACAATGTTGGTCTGGGCTTTGACCAACCATGTTTACACTTTGTAAAGAGTAAATATATATAGCATTTTATCTGTGGGGGATTAGTGGCTGATGAGTTTCTACTGTTAGGGACCTATATCATGTTTGCTAAAATTAAAAAAAAAATTAAAAATTAAAACCTTTTTTATTTTGGATAAACTTGGTAAGTTTTTGTTTTTTGCAACATGTGTTGATTTGCCCCTACTTTTCTGTTCCACGGCGAAAACAGGAAGTTACAAGAAATCCCTCCAAAGTGGGAGAATCTCTGTTTGTCACCAGGGTCACATCCCCTTGGAAGATTTCCTACATTTCTGTTCTGGTTACAACCAAAAATTTGGGATTTTCTTAGTGGTAATGGTAAACAGGATATATAGAGAAGGCATATCCCCCCCCCCTCCAAAAGGGGCACAGACAGCAACGCAAACATGAAGGTGTTCTAATCCCTCTCCACTCTATCCAAAACAAAATAAAAGTTTTGCCTTTAGTTATATTTTAAGTAAGGGAACAACTGCTTATGTAGGTCCAATAATAAAACCACATGTCTCTTTTTATACCTTATTCAAACATGATGTAGCAAAGCATAACTTTAAGGACTACATATTTTAACAATTAGGAGGATTAGCTACCACCAACAGTTAAAATAAATTAAAATACTTTCGAAACACATTATCAAAAGATAGAAATATTGTTGTGAAATGAGAAAAATAAATTCTTCACACACGTATAAAACAACACCTAGAAACTCTTCATCAATGTCAAGAAAATTGGGATGTGATATAACATAAGCATTGTGGAGTATACAAATATCTCTAGCCCAGGGGTTACCCAGTTCCAATGTACAAACTGAAGAAAAGACCCAGTTACAGGTAAACAAAGACATAACAAACTTGACATTTGCTCTTATGTAGCTATATAAGGTCTTTTTATAGGCTAGACTCTTCACTGTGGAATACATCATCTTTCAGACAACTGTTGTAGTATTTAGTCTCATGCAGGAAAAAGAAGATTTTCTGATCTAAACTCTCAATTCAAGAGGCTGCTACAGGATTACCCTACCATACACTATTTATTTAAGCTCTTTTATTGCTGTGTTTGACTGCCATAGTGAGTGGAGATTCCCCAACACAAATAAAAGGTTGGGTTATATTTTATTATTGTGGTGTGGGCATTGCTGTTTTCAACAGCAGTTGAAACATTAGCCAAATTGTGTATAACATAAATGGCATACCTTTGGAATGATTTTTGAAAAAAATGGAGAAAACCTAATTGCAAAAATGTAACTCTTACCAACAGTACATAAACCCTGTTTTTTATTTCATTCTCCAACAAGAAACCAGGTTGCTACTGCCACTAGCTCCTATTTGCTACCATAGCTTAGTCCTGGGGCCCACAACCAGCAGTGTGTTGGGAAAAATGTAAACATACCTTGCCAAAGTAAGGTCTATGCCTACACAAAACATTTTAAGATAGATACACCCAAACTACTTCTTCAATTTTGGGTGGCTATCAATTTTTTACACCTGTCTGATCTTTCTTGATATCTCTTTTATTAGAATGGCATGATTACCAAAGAAAAGGAGTTTAATTTTAATGTAAAACCAGTAGCAAATACTGTGACCAGTGTGAGAATGGTTTGTTATGGTTTTGACAGGTGGGTGAAGCTAGGAAGCCAAGAATGGAAAGCACGTCACTAGACTACCCTACAGATATAGGAAACATATTGATTATGCAACTATACTATTTATGGACATTTGAAATTGGCAGTCTAAATGGATCATTTGCTATAGTTTTATGTTTTTTTAGTCAAAATAATGTTAAAAAGCAGCTATGCAATGAAAAATGCTTAAAGTGGAATTCCAGCTTACAACTAACCTTAAACTGTCCCCTCCTCCCTCCTAACACGTATGCCAACTAACTTGTGTAAGAAAGATGTGTTAACTTGGGGAAGCTCAGACAACAGATGGGCTATGAGGTTACTACTTCAGGCTTGCAAGTGTTACTAAACCCACAACAGTAAAATCAGTCTATATATGCAGTAAAGCATGCTTGTTATACTCACTGTGGAATCTAAGGGGTTTCTTGATCTAACATATCATTGGGGCAAGCTGAACATGCTCAGTTTGATGTGTATTACTATAGAGTTTTTTTTCCTTGGTAGGGTGCATGTGATCAGCACAAGACCAATCAGCACTGTACAGACAGAGGGTCAGGGGTCATGCAGCCTCATAGGACAATTGGGGGAGAATTAAAACTCCTCCTACAAGCTTTAACCAGACACTGATAGAAGTCACAAGACTGCTCTAACTAACTGCTGATGAGAAAAGGTATTTAGCAGTTTTTATTTACTAAAACTATTGCATTTCCATGTTATATGTAATGTGGGAAACCATATATACAGTAGTAGGGATGCACCGAAATGATAATTCTGGGCCGAAACCGAAAATGCAGGATGCCCTTGGACTGAAAACCGAAACCGAAACTGACTTTTTCCCCCAAATAATTTTAAAATAGATAGAAGAGGGGCATACACCAAAAACAGGCAGCGGCGTACACCTGTCGCTGCCACCCTGTCACAGTATATGTACTGTGACGGGTTGGCAAGAGGTTAATTTAATTACCAATGGTATTAGTATTATGCAGCATGAGGGGGTTAATGTATTGCCTCTGCTGGTCACTGATGCATTAGTGACCGACCAGTGGCAGTTAATTAACCCCTTTGTGCTGCATTAGTGCAACCAGCATCAGTGTTAATTAACACTGGTTGCACTGATACTGGTTGCACTAATGCAGCACAAAGGGGTTAATTAACTGCCGCTGGTCGGTCACTAATGCATCAGTGACCAGCAGTGGCAATACATTAACCCCCTCATGCTGCATAATACTAATACCAATGGTAAGCTCGCCTCAGCTTCCCCCCCCCCCTGCCTCAGCTTCCCCCCCACTGCCTCAGCGCCCCCCCCCCTGCTTTAGCGTCCTTACTGTCAGACACTCTGCTCCTCCAGTGTCCTTCCTTGCCCGCCTCCCAGTGATGTCACTGCAACTACGATGTGCATGAATGAACTAACAAACCGGGCGGGAGGGCGGGCGAGCGGCCGCTAATAGCTATAACTATGTGAGCGCTTCACTTCCCTGTCAGAGGAGATACCCGCATGACAGGGAAGTGAAGCGCTCACATAGTTATAGCTATTAGCGGCCGTTCGCCCGCCCTCCCGTCCGGTGTGTCAGTTCATTCATACACATCGTAGTAGTAGGGACATCACAGGGAGGCGGGTGGCCGGCCAGAGGCGGGACTTTTCAAACCGGCGCTGCGCCCTCCTCCTTCCTCATGGCGGCCATTCATTTCGGCATGTTTAACCCATTTTCGGCCAAAATGGGATAGGCCCATTTTCGGCCGAAAATTTTGATGGCCGAAATTTCAGGGCATCCCTAGTATATAGTGAATGCAGGGTCCTGGGTTTAGAAACATTTTAGTAGCTGTTGTCACAGCACTTTTTCCTCTTTCCTGCAGTTGGGCTGGCTGATGGAGGGGAAATCACGTGACCAGACTGGAGCAGTCTGAATATAGGTAAGCATATACACCTTAGCTACATAGGTTAGTTAGCATAGGTGTTATGAGGTGGAGGGGACAGTTTTTATGCTAGTTGGGTGTAAGCTGGAATTCCACTTCAAGCGGGTAAATAATGTATAATAGTGACCCAAACTGACATGTGAGACATCTAACTAAAATAGGACCTTAAATTTGACATTCAAGTAAATGCATAGTGTTAGCTGTAAATCCCATTTGTTACAACAAACAATTATCATAGCTATGAGTATTAGTATTGGTGCTGCTGAAGCCGAGATAATATTTTTACACACAACAGTTTAACATTTTTCAAGAAAAGATAGTTTAGGAAATAAAAAATTAAATCAAATTCCGATTACTGGAGTATATCATATCATAGAATGGTGGACATCAAAAGTACACATACAGCACTGACAACATATACCACATATCCACCAGCTGAGCTGACAGCAATGATATCAGCAACTGGCACATTAAACTTTATTGGAAGTGTGTGTAGCAGCCATAGCAAGCTAAAAGCAAAGCTTTTCCTTATGTTTCATGGAAATGAACAGCAGGATTATTGTCCAGCATTGAAATACTGCACAAAGGAGAGCTTTCATTACTTTCAGACAGTGATGAATGTTATAGTAATGTGACGGAAACACTTTCCCTTCAAAGAAAAATGTTCTTCTGTCAGCACTCCTGTAATCTAATAAGTCTATTATTTTTATTATTATTTTTAGAATTAATAATTGTACTTTTAATTAATAAGAAGAATTATTTTTTTGTAATATTTTGCGCATCAACTGACATCTTTTTTGTCACCAGCCCTTTGTAACAATTTGCAGATTAAAAAAAGACATCTTATCTTTACAAACTCTCCTCAGTACTTTCTTATTAACACCAATGCATTTGGATTATTGTTACAGTAGGGTTGACTGGCTTCTTGGACCAGTAAAAAGATAAATGTATTAAAAACTGCCATTGATACAATCTGAGCAGCAAAAAGTAGCAAAGCAGTTGGCGCTTTTTTGCAATTGTATCCCTTTTAACAGTAAAAATATTTGCTGCTCATTGTTATCATTTTCATCACTTTCAAATGTTGCTCCATCCATTTAACAAATATGCTTTATTTATTCCCTTATTTGTGTATAATTACCAGGGGAAATTCACATGATGCTGGTAATGTTCCTGTTTGAACCCCTTCAAACAATACCTAGATCCCAATCTCAATTTACCTGGGATCTGACATTCTGGAGGTCTAGGTCGTCTTCTCATTCCTCCCAATCCTTTCCACTTTCTGCTCTCACAAGTAAGCTTCTGCTTAGTGTTTTATCACATGGCAGCCCACTGATTTAAGTAAGAAAATTTGGTCTACAGAAGAGTAAACAGCAGCAACGGAGTTTACATTGTCCTCTCTTCCTGATGGAAAGTATTCCTTCAAAAATTTAGCAGAATTACCTTTGAACATAATATAATATCTTAATATAAATTAATGCATTCATGCATGCCTAATGCAAATGTTTATAGTGACAAGTTATTTGTGTGCTTTTTTTTTTTTTACTTCCATCTGTATTCAGTATTTGAGAAATGCAAATGGTTCTCAAAAAAGTCTCATTTGCATTAAAAGGGCCTTTTAATCACATGATGCAAAGACTGATGAAGTGTTGCAGCCCCCCGATATTTTCTTTTTGCAATTGCCAGCAGTAGTTAGACTAATGAAATTAGATAACTGATAGTTTGCTAAGGATTGCAACCCAGTATTCTGTGCAACATTTGATAAAACAACAGTATAAACAAACTCCTTAAGAGCTATATTTTTTTTTTTGCATACAGCAAATTGTCAACAAATTGAACTTCTTTCCATGTTAATAAAAAAATCTAATAAATAAGGTGTAAAAAAAAAAACCCTTCAGTTTATGAGAGCCCAAACAAGTACAGAAAACACTAAGTAGGCATTTATCACAATTGTGTCAATATTGGAGGAACATAAAAATGTTTAGGCTCTCACTAAGAACAGAGAGCAAAATTTAGGATTGAATCTTCTTTTGCTCTGGTAAATATAAATAATTCCTTGCATTTTTAATTTTCATACTTTTTTGCCTAGGTGACTTGTAACAACATTTTAAATTCTATGGCTGTAATCATAAAAAATGCTTAAGACCCAGGTAACTGATTTCTCCGGTTTCTACTTTTTCTTGTATTCAAGAGAACTTTTAATTTGCCATAATCCCCTTTAAGTTTTGGAACTTCTGACACCTGGCTTTTTTTCTGTCTGCTTTCTTTGCAGTACTGGTTAATCATCTGCATCTCTGAGTGACTGAATGATCCAGTAAGGTCCTTGGGATGAAATTGCAGGCCACTCAATGTACTTGCCCAGATCCATTGAGATTTGTCGGTCATAAAACTCACAAGTTCCGGTTCTAAGATTTTCAAATTGATTTTGGCTACTGTTTGCTTAAAGCCATTTTCAGTTGCTATACAGTGATACATTCCTATATCAGAGTCTTGGATGGAACGAATAAGAAGTCCCTGACCAGTAGAAATAATCCTTTCATTTAATTTCACCTGTGAAAGAAAAATAAGGCTTTTCAGTTTGTTTAAAATAAACAAAATCAATTATAATTAGACTAACTTATAATATAATTCTATCTTATCTGCATTTTACAAAGGGATAGAGATTTCAGGCAATATTGTACTTGTAAAATGGAATTAGACTTGTCTTATCCTATTAAAAATAACTTACTTACATACCTATGCGGAGCATGAACTGTGGGGCAGAAGCTGGTCCCCCCTGAGTCAGAGTTAAAGAGTAACTAAAGGCAAAGATTTTTTATTTAGAGTGGAGAGGGATCAGAACACGTGTCCGTTTTTATTTCTGTCTGTGTCCCCGTTAGGGAGATTCACCTTCCCTATTTGTCCTGTTTACCATTATCATTGAAAGTGGAAGTAAAATAAAAACCCCAAATTTTGGTGTGTCCCCAGAAAAGTAATAGAGGGGGATCTTCCAATGGGGTCACTAGTTCTGGTGACCTGGGGGTCCCCCTTGGGATTCCCTTAATTTGCAGGAATTTCCTCACTTCCTGTTTTGGCTTTGGGACAGGAAGTGAAGGGAAATCTCCCCAATGGGTCACAAATGGCAAAAAAAAATGACAAGGGGTATTATCCCTCCCTCCTATCCAAAATTAAAAAACAAAAGCTTTGCCTATAATTCTACTTTGAAACTCTTCAATCCGCAAAGTTCCTGCTTTCTGCTAACTGGACAGCTCTATGTCAGCAGGGAAGGAGTGTCAGACCTCTACAGAGAGACCACAGGTTCCACACAGAGAGCAAGGGTCTTTCTGTGTAGCATTCTGGCAGAGGCAGAAATTTCTACCCAGGCTGTGACTGCCTTCTACAAAAAATGAACTGTTAGACTGTGCACACACTTTGTTTTTTTACACCTGAAATACGTTTAGCTAATTTAAACTTAAGTAGCAATTGGTATTATTTTTAAAACGGGTGTAGTGTAAAACTAGTTTCTGTTAGCTGGTGCGTTAGGCTTGCTAATAATACCATTTTAGCAAAGATATCTTACTTTTAAAATGAAGCGTGTGTTTTGAATATCGATCCCAATATGTTCATCTACAAGCTAATAAATGTTCCAATTCTAAATCAACATGGGTTTATCAAAAATGTGATCTTAACAATATTATTTTTAGATTTGACTGTATAAGCTATAATGGTACATAACATAGTAGGAATACCTGTCAGCAGGTACTATTTCATTTGATGGCTATGCAGTCTCCTAGGCTAAAAGTGACGATTAAACTTCTGGCAGCCTGACTTCTGCTAAAAAGAAAATCTATCTATCACTTTTTCTACAGTTAGAGTATGTGGTAAACTATTTTACTGAACTACAGTATAACAGTAACTTTTCTGTTTTACTATGCCCAATGCATTGAGTCTGATCAAGTAATTCTCTTTGGTCAGATTATTCACTGCAGATTACTATGGATCACTGCAGATTAAAGTCCAGATAAGGGTATCGATTTATGACAATGTGGTGTAAAAATCGTTGTGTGTCAGGAAGACGTGAGTTGTAAATGGCCCAAAGAACTCCTTTATCAACATTCGAGTGGTTCAAGTTTGGACGATCCAAAATATTTCTTAATTTGTGACAAATTAATCTAAAATGTGAATTCTTCTTTTAGGCTACATTATCATTTAATCTGCCATACTGGTAAAGTACTCTGTATGATGGTAACTGAGCATAGGTATACAAAATGTAAAAGTGGCCCATTTGTAGTCTAAAAGAAAAACTGTGGCTTTCTTCCTGTTCGCTTCTCTAGTCCATGCTTTATATACATCAAAGGAAGACTGCTTTAGGCTGCTTTAGGCAACACAGGAAGTCTTTCATTCCACATACAGAGACCATTGAGTACTGTCCGTGATACTTTTTTTATTTGCACTAACATACAATTTTTCAGGACAAGCTTTCGGGGTATGTCCCCTTCATCAAGATCCAAGCAGTACTGATCCACAAAATGTTAGCAGCATGGTAAAGAAACACAAAATCTCTAAGCCAAAGGAAAAAAAAAAAAAAAAAAGGAAAAAACCAAACAAACATAAGTTAAACTGGCATGGTAATAAAACTAGCTTGATTAGTGAGATAAGATAGAGGGAGAGTTGAAGACAGGGGAAGGTGGAGGTGGAGGTGGAGGTGGAGGTGGAGGTGGGGGTGGGGGGTGGGGGATAGTCACGGAGGGGGTCGTAAAACTGTAGGATAATGAGAAAGGAAACCCATATCTAAGTTTAAGCCGTTATTTTTTGTGTCAAATCAAGAACCGCACTATAAAAAACATCTGTGAAGGTGGAGTCATACTTGGAGAAAAGTGAGATGCCATATGCTTTTGCGTAATTCAAGGGAAAATTGACTGCATTTGATATAAATGAGTTCCTATTGACAATGTAATTCACATTTATGATAGTTCAAACTAGGGTTGCACCTATACCGATACAGAGTATTTTCATGAGTACGAGTACAAATAGAATATTTTCCGATACTTGAAACCGTTACCTTTGTGGCGCAAATTGAACCCAAACAAAATGAATTGGCTAAAATCGCAGTGCAAATAATCACATGCAATTTGAACAGGAATGCAGTGCGATTCCTGTCCAAGTGGCATGCAGTTTCCTGCACTGCTTCTCTGTGAACCCATGCTTGTCATAGTGAATTCAGCCTAGGTTCACACGGTGTGGGAAACCATATGCAATTTGGACAGGAATGGCACTGCGTTCATTTTGTATGGGCTCAAATCGCACCACAAGGGTAACAGTACTCCATATGGGCGAGTACTTGACCAACTGTATCGGTATTCATACTAGCAGGTAAATAACATGGTATTGGTGCAAACCTGGTTCAAACACCTCTATAAATAAACAATTCAATTGATGATACTTTCAAAACTACTAATGACAGCGTGGAAACAAGTTAAACAGTATACTAATCACATAAACATTAGCTGCAACAGACAGGCAGAGTATTACAGTAGGCCTTACAAATTGAAGACAGAAGTGAAAAAAAAAATGGTACGTGTTGAATTGGCTATTTTCTCTATAAATAAATATGTAATACATGGTGTAAATTTGAAATGTATACATTTTATGTGATCATGGAAAAATGTGCATTGCAGAATACGACTACTGACATAAGTGTGAATATCCTGACTGTATATATAGGGTGGTTTTATATTTGCGATCCTTCTGTACAAAGACTCCATTGTATGATAGAAAGGACTGACATGCTTAGTTTCATCACGTATTCCATCTGGTTCTAAAAAATTCTCAATCTTAATGTTCACTCAGAAGATCGCAAAATACTTGGACGTATTTCCCCCTGTAAAATAAGCCAGTAACATTTGTTTCTTGGCAATCAGAAGACTAATTTCCAGACAATGATGCTGACATTGTCTAGAAGGAAAGCGCAGCTGCTGATTTGGGTCATACAGTAGGGTTAACAACTCTAAATTGTAGAAGTCACAAAAAAACGTCTATGGGAAATCAATAATAACATCAATTTAAAGCCGAATTAGGCTCTCAGTGCAAATTATAAAATATTATCAGGATGCAGTAAAATTCTGTCATGCAATGTCTCCTATTTTTTTAATCTTGAATCTAGAATCTATGCAGGTTTCGATATATATATATATAAACCACACAGATTAATGTTTAATAAAAAAAGAATTGAAAGCATGTGTATAATCGATTAGTGCCTCCAGCATATGGATTCATAATGAGTACGTTTGCCAGGAGCATAGGCAGCCTTTTGAAATGTTTGAAGGAAATGTCTAAGCTGGATAGTGCTCAAAAAGTTTAAAGGTGGATCAGAACAGGAGGATAGCTCCCCTTGGAATGGAAGGTTACCGTGTGACAAAAAATCAAGAGGACAGGATTTCCCCATCTGCTGTAATTGTCTAAGATTTGTATTACTGAACCCAGGCATGCACACCAGGCGTCCAATAATTGGTGATATGGGAGATGAAATAACCATGGTTCTAAAAGCAGCTTTTGTCACTTGTATAATGCCACTAAGCAGTGGGTGAGCCTACACTTCCAAGGGAACCTGGGTCGGCAGCAAAGACATTCCATGCAGTGAACTATGAGAATCTTTGAGCTCCATGGATACCCAGTGTTTGGCTTGTCCTTTGCAATTCTAGTCCACAATGTGCTTAAGATAGACTGTCCTGTAATAGCAATCTATATCCAAGAGGCTAATGCCTCCTCTTTCCTTAGGTCTGGCTAAAAGCTGAGCATTCAAACTTGGCCTTATGTGACTTATGAAATGCCCTGAATAGAGACTGTATTTTGAGGAAAAAATTAAGCAGGGACTTGTAGCGGTAGAGCTTGGAGAAGAAAGAGTATTCTTGGTAGGACGGTCATTTTCAAGGCATTACAGCATCCAAACCAAGTCAGTGTCAATGCATGCCACTGCATGAGGTCATGTTTAATATTGTGGAGCAAGGGTTTGAATTTGGCCTTGCAGAGGTCCTGGATTTCCCTGGTTATGTGTGTTCCCAACTATGTTAACGCTGGAGATTCAATTCATCTAGTGGTGGGAGAGGTTAATAGCAGAGTTGCAAAGCCTACTGTAGGCCTGCCAATGTGCCTAAGAGATTGGGTGGTGCAAAGAATACTAATGAGGAAGATTACATAATCTCTACCAGTTTATGGGGGGCTGAGGGTTTTACATATTCATTCATATCAGAATTTCATCTCATGCAACACCAAAAAGGTTCCAGGGTCAGTAAAAAAATGATCTGGGAAATAGGAAAACCCTGGAGATATTAAAGAATTTGTCTCTCTATCCAATACAATAACCTTGACCGCTGCTAAAGGGACAGAATGGAGTGACAAAATACAGCTGAGCATATGTGGTCCTAAGCCTATATGACGAAGGGTGAACTGCATAAAAAGCCAGACCACCGTGTTAAATTTCCTGCCTTTTCAGAATCCACTAAAAGTAATTGAAAAGGGTGGCATGAACAAGGTTCAAGACCCTCGTGGTGTTGTCCTGCACCTCAAGAGATGGTACGAACCCCACCTGATCAATATGCAGTTAAAATGGAATAAGTGGAAGTAGTCTGTTTGCTACTATTTTGGCAAAGATTTTTAGGTCATCCTTGACCTTGAGTAAAGCTATGGGTCTATAGTTTCCACAGTTTGCTGGGTCCCTTCCCTCTTTATAAATGAGGGAGATGTAGGCTCTTAAAGAATCCTTTGGCATGGACCCTTTGCTAGTCAAGGAATTATAGTCTTCCAAGACTTGAGGCACATTTGTGTGCCTCCCAAATCAGCATGAGATTAGAGGACTCACTGTTGTCTACAAAATCATACCATAAAGCATGTTAATCTCAGATAGGGACTCATGAAGTCACCAGGTAGGAGACCTGGTAGAGGTCTCATCACAGTCTGTAGTCAAAAGTACTAGGGCATGGAAGGAAAAATAAATGTCAATCTGGGAGGAGGTGTTGAACAAGAAAATAGTAAATCCTGGAATATGTGTGGTGAACCAGAGAGAAATACGGATAATCTCTCTCGGGTGCATTAATCTCTACGGTTGGGATGAGCCCCTAGATACATCCAACAGAGGTTCCGGAGAAAATTTGATGTGTCCGCCCATCAGAAAGACCCCCTCCATAAAGTCAAATGCAATTGGAGTTACAGAGCGAAAAAACTGCAATTGGTCTGACCTGGGAAAATAAACATTAACCAGGGTCATCATGGTAGAGTGAATTGAACACTTGAGCAGAATGTACCGGCCCTGAGGGTCCATAAGTTTGTCCTACAAGGATCAAGGAATTGACTTCACCACCAAAATGCTAACACCTTTGGATTTAGAGAGAGGAGAAGTACAATGGTAGGCCCAGGGGTAGTCCTTGTTAGTGAGTCTCTTGTAAGAAGGTTATCTGTGCATGCAGCTTTTTCAGGTCCGAAAGGAGTCTGGACCTCTTCTCAGGAGTACCAAGACCTCTGATATTCACAGATAATATCTTGATTCAAGTCAAGGCAGGATATATGTCCACAGGGAGCGACCGAACGAGGGGGGAAAAGAGGTAAAAAAAAAGGGTGGGGTAAGGAGAGATATAGGTGACGAAGAAAAGGGTTGGGATAAGTTGTGGAGGTTGCCTCTCTCTTAAGCTTGGGTGCCCAACCCTAAGCCCTCTGAAATGTTAGCTCATCTCTAATGTCTACCAAGAGAGTGGGCTTATGAGCTGAGGCACATAGGAATTAGGTAGGCTAGTTTGGGGATTCAGGGAGGAGTGAAAAAGCTCTAGTACACCTAAAAGTGGCTGTTCTGCAGTAGGATGTTTGTCATCGCCCTATGGGGGTTAGTGAAAGCTAGCAAAAACATACCAGGGGAGATACCTTCCGGTATGACATGTTTTTTTTATTATATAACAGTCCTAAATTTCCAGAGAAGATGTTTGGTGCAAGTAAGTAAAAGCCTTTAGTGGGAAGATCACAGGGACCATTGTCCAATACAGTCAACTGGTCACTGTAAGCAGAGTCTCACTGTAAACCCGAAACTAAACTCTCCAAGTAAACTTAGCATATATTAAATCAACATCAAATGTTTGAACACATCATCATAACCCACATCCTTTCACCAGGAGACATAACCTCCCTTTATGGTATTGATGATAACCATCAGGAAATTCACTATGGGGAAGGTCCTCATGTCCAGATGTGCGTCCTCCATCTGGATGCAGGTGGGGAATCCATAAACACAATACTTTAACAGTTAAATGGAAAAATCAGCCAGGCCTGGCAGGGGGATGTTTTTTTTTTGCCACATCAGAGTATGAGTTACTGTCCTGCACTCACTAGAAGGGTAGTCTCATAGCTAGGAATCTGCGTACCCCGCCCCCAGCCCAGCGGGCTGAAAGAGTAGAACATCTATTGCTGGGCTGTACCCATACGGCCGCACCCTGAGGACCACTAGTAATCCCCCACAAGTGTAGACATAAACATAACTAGAGTGTTGAATTCTAAGCATGCTCCTGCCATGTAGAGAGTTTTGAAACAGAGATGAAAGATAGACTACCTCTCTGGACTACCTGTAGGAGGATGTCTGCTGAATGTTCAGGTATGCTGTCAGGAAGTTCCAGCCGGTTGGGTATTGGGACCTCCAGGACAGCCAAGAAACGAAAAAATTCTATCAACTGTTAGTGGTAGTGGACAGCAAAGAAGGCTACTTCCTTGCTCATTAACAAGTGAAAAGGGTGATTCCAACAGTGTATTGCTCCCGCTGTCCTTATGATCCCCAGGAGGGGATTTATAGCATTCCACATATGCAAAATAAGTCCAGAGAGGTCTGTAAAAGTTTGGATCCTGGCTTCGTCAAAATCTATAAGGCCTGTGGCCACGCTCTCAGCATTATCTCCTCGTTAACCTTATAAAAGTGAACTCTTGTGAGAACGTCTCTAGGAAGAGAAGTGCAGCCCGTATGTGCCCCCTGTACTTTGTGGACTTGGTCCAACTCCAGGTCTGCAGTTGGTGGTTTGTCTAGTAGTTTATTTAGTATGGCAGAGACTGTGAACCTCAGATTTCTCCGGGGATTCCTCGCAGCCGGACGTCATTGCGGTGGCTGCTGTTTTCTCTGTCATCCATCAATAATTGCAGCATAGTGATACAGCAATGAGTGGAGGCCTGAGCCTGTTCCAGAGTGGCTACCTGTGTCTCTTTAGACAGTGTACTCACTATAGATGCTGCCAACTCTGACATGTCTTGCTTGGCATCATTTATTTTCTACCAAAGAGAGGAGGTGCTAGTGAGGGGCTGAGTTGTGCTAAATCTAGGGGGGGGGGGGATGGTCCAATCCTGGATGAGATATGCTCGGAGGTAGATGAGGGGAAGTTAGTTCCAACAATAGGGATTGCCCCATGCAAGTCTATGAGCGATAGGTCTATATTAGTTTAGGTTTGGGAGAAAAAAAGGACGGAGACCGCCAACCACCCTCATACTACACCACTAGTAAATATCAGGACATCTCCTAGCACTTATATGCATACATGCTTGTCCTATGTCTTATCTGTCTTGCTATTTGTATATTAATTTTTGGAATAGTATACTCTGTATTCCTTCATTTAATCTATGATTTTTTTTCCTTTTTTTGTACAATAGATAGATTGCTGTTTATTAGTTTAGACCTCCTTAATATTCACTAATAAATTCCTGGTGTTGTGTTAAAGCTTTCACCCATGGTCAAAGAACTCTTATTAACCCAAATCATATCTTAGATTCATTAAATCTCAAAATATTACTTTTGGTAACACCAGTGTGTAGTGTATAATGTTTCTATCTGTTTTTCCATGGAGGTCCTTTTACACAAGTGGTGCCTGCCTGGTGGTTCTTTATTAATATATTGAATGCCACTGCAAAATAAATTGAGATGTGTTGTGTATTTTGCATAAAAAAATGTTTCTATTGCTATTTTTTGTTAGAATAAAGACTACTGCTAAATTAAAAGTGATGACAGAACTTCACTGTACTTAACATTTGCAAAATTTCAAAACTCCACACAAAAAAATAAAAGCCCATAAAAAATAAAAAAAAAATAAAAGAGCTTATGCTGCAATACTAACTTTCAATCCAAAACTGCTCTCAGTCTTCTGTGTCTTCAGTCTTCTAAGTTGAGAAGGCCAGTATCATTAACCAACTTCCCCTGAGACAAGCTTCAAGCCTGTTGACACGGGCCCTAAGGATGGCATGAGCTCATCTGCTTTTTTTTTATGAAACCTCATGCTTACATTAAATCGCTATGGCACAGCTGCCATAATGGCTCCGAAATGAGCAGCCATTGTGGTTTCTCATCATTTGTAGGGACCCAAACTGTCAGTAAAAGCCATGATTGGAAACTAGCAACCACACAAAGTTGTCTTTCAAAAGGAGAACATTTACAGGATTCAGGGTAGGGAACAAATACTGAACACATAAGATAAGATGTTTGCTCCCCCTTTTTCTCTAGTCTGCCCCAATACAATGCCTACAGCTGCCCCTCCTCTGGGAATACTTGTGGTTAGCGTGTGAAATATTACTTTGACTTGGTTTTTATTTGTTTAGAATATGCTAAAATCATATTAAATGAGTCATCTTTGTTGAACTGGATATTGCAGGGCCATAACTTACCTCTTTCCTTCGATCATTATCCTTTTGAAGCAGCCACTTGACAGAGGCCTGTGGAGATTTTGAACTGCACTCCAAGAAAGTTGTGTTATTTCTTACACCGTACTGTACAATTTCTTCAGTGCTCTTGTAAGCTTATAAGAGTGAAAGAGAAGAAAACACTTCAAACAATTGCAGAAATATCAGTTTTTCCAAAACTGTTAAATATATTTAGCCATCTTGGACACAGCCAAAGGAAAAAAAAATATAATGCAGCCAAATCGTTGGGTGCAAACCAATATGAGCTGGACAGCACCTTGATCTGTGGCCATACATCATCAATTATTACTAAACCATGATTTCGTTCTGCAATAAATGAAATGTAAAGTGAAAAGCCAGGGGGATTGAAAATCGGAAACTATGCCCTATTTTAAGATTTTGTGGTGAATAACATTAACAACAGTAATATTTTGCTTTCAATTTGAAACACTATCCAGTGACTTGTAAATAACATAATTCCATAAATAATGCCTTAAAAAAGTTTCCATTTTTCATTAAACTGTTGAATATTTTGTGGATATTGGAAATAGGATACTTCTGTGGGTATTATTTCTTTTACAGTGGTTAGCAGTAGGATTATTGGCTTTTGGACTTTTGCATTGACTTACACTAAATATAGTAAGTGGCAACTGTACAGTCTACAAGCATTTGTATGCATTTCACTTGACCACATGAAGGAAACCATTCATGTGTACTAAGTTACACTTACTTTATTTCTTATTTAGTACTGATGGCAAATTCATGTTAGCAGTAAAAATGACAGCTTTAACTTACATTATAATTGACTGTAACTGCAAAGAGTACATGTGACATGTCAGCTGCATCTTAAATTAGAAATTCTAAAAATAAAAAGCAATTACTTATCTTGCTGTTCCGGCACACTGATTAGATATTTACTGCCACTGAAGGCATTCCAAATTAAGCAGACATATATTTAAAATCTAAAGTTTGACTGTCTTTCAAGAAATCATTAACACAGTTTAATGTGCCAAAAAATCTGTAAGAATGTACCTTTAGCATATAATTCCCATTTAGAAGCAGGAGAGCACTTGTGCACATGTAACAGTGCCCAGACACTCTCTGTTTTCTGGCCTCAAAGGAACCCATTAGGATGACTTTGATGATGTCATAAGGAACCAGGAAATGCTGCATGGTGTTGGCCTGTATCCCCACTAATATGGTGACTGGCATGTAGCCATAAAGTGCTGTGGAATTGATGAAAAAGTGGGCCTGAGCAAAGCAAGCGCTACATTACAACTGACTTGTCTTGTGTTGTTTGGAGGATAAGGTTGCCGGAGTCTAGGTTCACTTTCAGTGTCTTGCTGCACCATACTTGATATACTGGGGGAGATTTACAAAAATCAGTGCACTCAGAATCTGGTGCGGCTGTGCATGGTAGCCAATCAGCTTCTAACTTCAGCTTGTTCAATTTGGTTTTGACAATAAACCCTGGAAGCTGATTGGTTTCTATGCAGAGCTGCACTGGATTTTGCGCTATACAGTTTTAGTAAATAATGCCCACTGTTTGCTTATGTATGCTTTATAAATCTTTTTGTCTGCACTTTGTTTCCACATTATAGTATTTTAAAATGAGCAGAAACAAGTTTTCTATCCTTTTCTTCCTGAATACCCAAGTACAAGGTAGGAAGGCATTTGCCATTATAATAAGCATGTTTTCCTGCTAAATGTTGAAAAATTGCATTGTGGTTTTTTTAATTAAGCCAAGTTAACCTGTGTTCACCGGGGTAGGTCAGCTGCAGCTCTTGACATTACCAAGGGTAATACATATTATTCGGGAAATATAATGCTACTGATGATTGTCAGAGACTGCACATATACAACAGGAGTCATTTAAAAACTGTAAAATTGCGACAGAAGATGATGTGAGACTGCAGAATTGCTACAGGAGATGGTCAGAGACTACAAGCATACTACATAAGATAGAGTAGAAAATAAAAAATATCCTCACGCTTGGGCTAAAACTACTGACTGCATCACCTAAAAAGACTGAATACCAGACTTGAGTTTCCTTTCCTAAAGATGCCTACTTCTGAGAGATCCACCCAGTGGATTATCCAACCAGTGGAAATAATGTACATTATTATTTCAACATAGAGCAAATTATAAAGACAAATGAAGACAAAGTGTTATGCACCTTTCAAGTTGAATCCACGACACTGGGTAACTGGATTTCCATGTTTTATGTCCTGTCTTCTACTTCTTCTACAACACAGAAAAACAATGCAAGGTTCTTTTATATTCTATGCTCAGATATATATTTCTAGAAATGCAAAGAGCAATTTGTAAATATATATATATATATATATATATATTTTTTTTTTTTGCATATTGCTGGCAGTTTCACATGCAAACATGGTTACCAAACCTCAGTAAAACTTAAGGTACTTTTGTTGGCTTCCTATAACCCACAGCTACAGCCATTATGGTTAAACTTCAGTCACATGGCTACATCTGGGAGCAATCATTGTGAAGAGCTATGTGTAAACTGCTGTGGTATGATAGCCAAGCACAGTGGTACATAATAATGGAGTAGCATGTTTTAGCATTACACTCTGACACCTGATATTTCTTCACATATTCTCCATGTTTTTTCAGTACAGGATTCTTTAAAGGACGGGGGGCTTAAATGTAGGTGGTAAATTTAGACTTAAGTCTAGAAAGGGAGATAAAATAAAGTATTAAAATGGTAGTAAACTGTCACAAATAAAAAAAAAAAAAATGTGACCCCTGCACCGCATACTAGCACATTATGACAGACTTACCTGCACATGGAGCCCTCCAGTGCAGTGCTGTCACGGCTCCCTGGCACTTCCATCTTCACCCGGCCTTCCTTCCGGGTTCTCAGGCTTCGGCTGTATGAATGAATGACATCACTCCCATGAATGCACGTGGAAGCCTCGGCGCCAGCATGGAGCTCTGAAGGTATGGCCTTGGTATGCCGTCCCTTCAGAGCACATTCTCCAGTGACGTCAACATCTGCATCCCGTGTGAATATCTCCTAAACAGTGCATGTTTAGAAATGAATCACTGTACCTACAGGTAAGCCTTATTATAGGCTTACCTGTAGGTACAAGTTCAAAAGTGGACCTTAATTTCACTTTAAGGGCTATTTTTAGTGGTATCTTAGGAGTTTGGGGATCCAATGTAAGGGCTAGGTTTAGGGTTAAGTGATAGACTAAAGCCCGATATGCATGGTACGTGTGTAGCGCTGTTTGTTCAACAGAAGTCAGTTTCTGTTGAATGGTCTTGCTGGAAAACCAACATTTGATTAGCACTCTCAAGCAATGACTGCAAGCACTGATCAGTGTAGACCAGAAGATCCCTGCTTCACACACTGTTGTGTGAGGTGTGGAGGATTACAATTCTGGGTTAATTTATGGCTTATCTTGAATTGATAGGTGGCAATATAAATGGTAATTGTAGGGTAATGTAAAAATTAAGAGGTGGTAGAGGTAATGTGTTAGGAAAGGATTAGTGTTTGAGATAGGTGACGTTAAGGGTGGAAATTCATGCTTGTATAGAAATTGAAGCTCGGTGCCAAGTGTACTTCACCGTAGTCCTGGAACCAAAAAGTAGCATATTTCTTAGAAATTAGCAGTTACTAGACATTTAGTCCCACTTTGCTACTTCTCCATGGCTATACACACTGAAATAGTAAGTGGTCAATTTATAAAAAAAACTGTTCTCAACAGTTGCGCATAAAGAAAAGTTTTCAATATGTTTCTAATATGTGTTTTAGTTTTTCTTGTTGCAAGTGTAACAACCCCTAAAATTCCATTCTAAGAGAAAAATAACTCACAAACATTTGATCATAAAAGCTGATAGGCTAAGAACATTTGACCAGCAGGGGACATACTATGAGGGAAACTATTGCACTGTGTGCAGGCTTCGGAAACTCTTATGCAAATGGCTGAATAAAAAGGTGTTCCGCTGGCTGGATGAACCCTCAGCTGGTATTATTACCACTGCTAAATGCGACAGCTTCCTCCTGTTTGTTGAGAGCTGGCATCCACTGGTGTCCTAACAACCAATCCCTCATCCTGGCATTTTTAGCTGTCAGCCAGAGATTCCCAACTGACAGGTGAATATATAAAAACAGTGGGGATAGTGTAAAAAAATGCATACCAAGCCCTTTAGGCCTAATGTAGGTTTTAAATGAAAAAAGCATTACAAAAAAAAAAAAACATGGGGTCCCTCCCAAACCCTTTGAGTCTTGTATGGATTTTAAAGGGAGACCTCATGCAAAAAGAAAAGTGTGAGGTTACCCCAAAATCCATATCAGGCCCTTATACAAGCATGCAGCCTGGGTGGCCAGGAAAGGGAAGGACAAACGTGCTTCCTGCCACCCTTAACCATAGCAGCATGATATGAGGGTGGAGGGCTTATTGGAACCAGAAGAGGGATAGATCCACCCATATCTCATCAAGACCCTTCTTTTCCAAAATCCACCACTAAGAGGTACAGTCATGTCATAGAGAGAGTGCAGGTTCAGCAGCATGGTGTCATCTTTGTTTTTTTTTTTTTTACCCAGCTACTTTTGGTTTCTCCATAGGAATATTTTCAGTTAATGGCATAGGAATATCACAGCAATAGGCCTCAGATCACTGTTATAACTTAATCTTGTAAGACATTCATTGTAATACCTGAATGATGATAATTTCTGAAAACAAGGTCAATTTTAGACTGATCATAATGTTGCTTTGGTGCATATTACCTTCTAGATGCTCACCTTTTCCCTGATGGATAAAATCTGGAACAATCCTTTCCATCCCAGGCACAGTAGGGATCCCTTGCTAGGCAGCAGTCGGCACATGCAGTTCCATAGATATGGCAGCGATGTAAAGATACCTGTGTGACTCCCTCTTCTGAACTGACATACAGTTGTTGCTGTTAAAACAATAATTTGCATTTTTAAACACACCTTGTTTTAGTATGACATAATTATAAAAAAAGCTGGTATAGGACAACGTGTTTCCATGTTAATCAGCCCTAAACAATTCATAAAAAAAAAGGATAACATCGTTCAGAGGTTACCTTACCTAAATTATACTGCTATTAGAATATGGAGAAAGGTTATTGCTTAGGCCAGTTAATCTCAAAAAGTTCAAACCTAAGTTTATTTAAAAAAAAAAAAAGTCAGCACAAGGGGCTGTACTTTAATCAAAGCAAAGTGTACCTTGTCCTGTGGTCTTAGTTGAAATCCTCTGTCCTCCCCCACACCGGGAGATTACAGCTGGGGGGGTTTAATATGAGCACAGGAAATTGACAGTAAGATATAATTGTCATTCTGCTCAGAGAGAACTGCGGGAGCTGGGCCAAAATGGGGAAGCCAGAGACAGCAATGGAATGTGGAGAGGGCAAGTAAAACATGGCAATGCCTTTCTTTTCATATAGGGTTCGGGTAGGGGAAGAAAAAGTGAAAAAGAACAATAATAATAACAACTTGTTATAATATAGCTTAGGGAATTCATTTTTTTCAAGCTCAAACTGTAATTATAAATCGCATAGGTGCAAAATTTGCTCAAAGTGCAAGTGTAAGAACAAAATCACACTAGCAGCGCTACATAAAAATATGAATAAGTCCACAATGATGGTGAAAGTACTGCTGTTGCAGCTTGCACTCCCAAGCTGTTAAGAGATTGGTAAACAGTTCAGGTATAAGAGTCCCAGAACCACCGTGCTCCAGCGATCTACAATGTACCTCCACCGCACTAATGTGAAGCCCCTGTGGTAATGCACACTCACCGGAAATGGCTTTCAATGTGCTTCAATTGATTGTGTCCCCAGGGATGATCTCTGTCCCGCTGCTCACCAGGTCAGGATCCACCCTTGTCCACATTTGTTAACCAGCGAATCGTTATGCTTGGCCAGATAGAACACTCATTCCATGTGAATATCATGTAAGTAGAATAAAGGAGGAGGGACTCATAGCGTAACTCGCATAAGCTGTTACATGAGTGTTTTATCTGGCCAAGCATTATGATTCGCTGGTTAACAACTGTGGACAAGGGTGGATCCTGACCGGGTGAGCAGGGGGACAGAGATCATCCCAGGGGACACAATCAATTGAGTGGTCTGAATAAAGCGCATTGAAAGCCATTTCCAGTGAGTGTGCATTACCACAGGGGCTTCGCATTGGTGCAGTGGAGGTGCATTGTAGATCGCTGGAGCACGGTGGTTCTGGGACTCTTATACCTGATTACCTGAACTGTTTACCGATCTCTTAACAGCTTGGGAGTGCAAGCTGCAACAGCAGTACTTTCAACATCATTGTGGACGTATTCATATTTTTATGTAGCGCTGCTAGTGTGATTTTGTTCTTACACTTGCACTTTGAGCAAATTTTGCACCTATGCAATGTATATGTTTTGTTTTAATAGCAGTAGCTTGTTTTCTCCCTTACGGAATTTATATTAACTGACAAGTCTTTTAATTTATTTTGGTTTCATTATTTATAGCGCTGGGTGAGTGGGTATAGTATCATTTATTTGCACCTACTCCTTTTTTTCGAAACTGTAATTATAGTCTTACAGTTACTGGAAAAATGAATTTATTCTGTCACTAGTCTTCATTAAATAAATAGAGAACCTTAAAGTTGTGTAACACTAAGCTTGTGGCTACAGCTCCCACTTCAAGCACATAAAATTAGATAAAGCTGTGCTGAGAAAGAGCCATACATGGAATTCAGAAACATCCAACATCAAGACACTGAATATGACTTTCATGCTACACAGTTCAGCTGCAAGTTTTGTACACCTCGTAAAAATAAATCTGTATCCCAAGTTCAGTTTGAGTTAGGTTAAGGAGCATTACCTTTTTTGAAGAAATCTTCATTGAGGTTATTGGAGCTTGACTCTAAAAATCGAGAAAAAAAAACACTCTAGTGAGAAACAAAACTACATAATGCCAAAATGTTTCTAAATGAAAGGAGGTTATGTCCCTATCACTACAACTTTAAAATAACAATAATAGGCACTGTGTATTATTCTGACAGTAAAGGACAGTGCACATGGGCCTAATAAACTTTGCCTATGAATCTTGTAGCCAGAAGCTGGCTACTAGATTCTGCATAAAATATGGTCTGTATGCTGTATGTATGTACATGTTTCTGTAACATTTACATGCGTGCAAGCGCATGTTGCCAATGTGCACTATTAGTTGCTGGAGCTAGGGGACTCAAGCCACCTGCATCACAGCAAAAAAAAAAAAAAAAAATGCTGGGCAGCTTACAAAGAAGGATACAATACAGTTCAAACTGCCTACATTCTAGCAACAATGTTGGGAGAGCTGGTGCTTCTTGTATACATTACATTATGGGCTATTCTTAAGGCATTCAGTTCCCAACCCTCCACATTTAGGACAAGGGGGTGGAGTCTACTCTTCTCAGTGTCATGCGCTGATATTACATATTTTGATTGACCAGTGCCCATCAAATTTAACACAGGCAGAAATAGCTACTGATTGCAAGCTTAACCACTTAAGCCCCGGAAGATTTTACCCCCTTCCTGACCAGGGCCTATTTTGCGATTCGGCACTGCGTGACTTTAACGGACAATTGCGCGGTCATGCGATGCTGTACCCCAACGAAATTGACGTCCTTTTTTCCCCACAAACAGAGCTTTCTTTTGGCGGTATTTGATCACCTGTGTGATTTTTTGATCATGCGCTATAAACAAAAAAAGAGCGTCAATTTTGCAAAAATAACAATATTTTTCACATTTTTTTATATGAAATTCCCCCCAAAAAAATGTAAAAATCAAAATTTTTTTACATTTTACACCAAATCACAAAAAGCGTATTTTGATTGGTTTGCGCAAAAGTTATCGCGTTTACTAACAAAGGGAAAGATTTTTGTAATTTTTGTTGTTTTTTTTTTAAACGCGTAATGGCGCTGATCTGCAATTTTTTTTGCGGTACTGCGACATTGCGGCGGACAGATCGGACCCTTGACTGACATTTTTGACACTTTTGGGGTTACCAGTGACATTTCTACAGTAATCAGTGCTATACATATGCACTGTTACTGTAAAATTACACTGGCAGTGAAGGGGTTAACTTTTTTTTGAGAGGGAGGGGTTATGTGTGTCCCTAGAGGCATGATTCTAACTGTGATTGGCTGTGGCTTGAGGTGTAGGAACAGTGATCAACGGTCCTACATAGTAGAACCGTATGATCACT
The DNA here is from genome assembly GCF_965119305.1 of Pelophylax lessonae. Taxonomy (NCBI): domain Eukaryota; kingdom Metazoa; phylum Chordata; class Amphibia; order Anura; family Ranidae; genus Pelophylax; species Pelophylax lessonae. Next base: position 186,638,930 of record NC_138771.1, on the reverse strand, counting down.
GTTTCTACACAGGGGAGAATGACAGGCGGCTTGTTTACATCAGCCACCTGCCTTTCTCCCTCTGCACCAACGATCGCCGAGTGACCGGCAGACATCGGGTCCGCCGGTCACACGCACGGGGGGGTCCGTGACCACGCGGGAGCGGGAACGCGCCTCAGGGGGCGTGCGCTTGCTCCCTAGGCGCTCACAGGCTAGCGACATAGTGGTTAATGGGGATCTTATTGCCATAAGAACATCCAATGGCAATTAACTACCTATAAGGGGTATAAGCTTCGCCCACACAGTGCTGGACTGAATGACTTATTCAGGGCCAAATATTAATGACTCATTCAGGGCCAAGTATTATTGGTGTGTATGCAGAAGCCCAGGCGCTGCTGGCTATACATTGCTGATATTTATGTTGGTCCTGGGCAGCGACGGCCATTAGGGTACATTTGCGCAGAACACATGTAAACATAGCATAACTGTACATACATACAGCATAAAATATGCCAATACGCTCCTCCTAAAATGCAGCTTTTAGGCATTTTTTTAAGTCCCTGAACGCCGCCCCCTAAATGTGCATGGGCACGTTGACTATCATAGAACTTTTCTAAAAGCAACATGTTTGGTACAGATTGCATGAGCCCTTAATATAGATTTACCCCACTGATGTATGCAACCCAGAGAGTCCAATAAAAACTAAGAATACATGATGTGACAGAGAACCCTCTGATCACCACTGGCAAAAAACAGTGTATATAACAAACAACTGACACTGATGGGTTGCTTTGCTAAAGATGTAGAGAGTTCTTACTTTGCAAATAAGATTAGTAAATAAAGTAGGCTATGGTGAAAGCCTCCCTATGCAGACAAAGAGAAATAAAAACCTTGACAAAGATACAAACACTTTCTCACATAGCATAAAACTCACAACATGTTTTGAGTGTTGCTGGACATTAACCACTTTACCACCGGAGGATTTTGCTGTCTTCCGTCCAGACCACTTTTTGTGCTTCGGCACTGTGCGAATTTAACTGACAATTGTGCGGTCATGCAATGTGGTACCCAAACGAAATTTATGTCCTTTTTTTCCCACAAACAGAGCTTTCTTTTGGTGGTATTTGATCACCTCTGCGCTTTTTATTTTTTGCGATATTATTAAAAAAAGAGCGAAAATTTTGCAAAAAAATGACATTTTCAACTTTGTCTTTTAAAAAATATCCAATATACTCAATTTATGTCATTTTTTTTGGCCAAAATATATTTAGCTACATGTCTTTGACAAAAAAAAATTCAATGAGCGTATTTTTATTGGTTTGCGCAAAAGTTATAGCGTCTACAAACTATGGTGTAAATACTGAAATTTTACGCAGCTTTAATTTCTGACTGCCTATCTCAATTCATGAAGTGCTTAAATGGCAGGGCAGTACAAGACCCCCCCAAATTACCACTTTTTGGAAAGTAGACATCCTAAGGAATGTTCTGAGAGGCATGTTGAGCTCATTGAATATTTAATTTTTTTGTCACAGGTGTTTGAAAAATGAATAAAAAAAAAAAAATTTTTTTTTTTTAACACAAAGTTGTCACTAAAAGATAAATTTCTCACACATGCCATGGGTATATGTGTAATTACACCCCAAAATATATTCTGCTGCTTCTCCTGAGTACAGGGATACCACATATGTGAGACTTTTTGGGAGCCTAGCTGTGTACGGGACCCCGAAAATCAATCTCCATCTTTAGGTTTTCTAATGGCGTAAATTTTTGATTTTACTCCTCACTACCCAACACTGTGACAGGGAAGTGAAGGGGTTAAACTGGGGGAGATCAAGGGGTTAAACCTTTATAGAGGATAGATGGCGGGTGGCCTGAACCTATTCGGGCCTAGCGCAAGCGCAAATTAGGGTCACCAGTGACACTAAATACAGTGATCAGTAGTTATCTGATATACTGTATATATTAGTGCACTGTTTTATATGGAGTGAAGGGGTTAACTGGGGAAGATCAAGCGGTTAAAAGTTTATTAGGGAATAGGTGGCGGGTGCCCTAACCCTATATGGGCTTAGCGCAAGCGCAAATTAGGGTCACTAGTGACACTGAATACAGTGATCAGTATTTACCTATATACTGTATTTAGTGCACAGAGTAATAGGTAGTGAAGGGGTTAACTGGGGCTGATCAAGGGGTAAAAACTTTATTAGGGGATAGGTGGCGGGTACCCTAACCCTATTTGGGCCTAACGCAGGCGCAAACTACGCTCACAAGTGACACTTATACAGTGATCAGTAAAATATCTGTATACCACTGTATATAGTGTTCACTGTGAGGGGTTTGGGGGTGATCAGGGGGTGATCAGAGGTGATGAAGGGGTTAAATGTGCCTATGTGAGGTGTGTCAGTGTAGTGTTGGTGGAAACTCACGTTTTTGGTGTGTCTCTGTCTCTCTCCTGGAACCGAAAGGACTTCAGGAGGGACAGTGACATCACTTCCCCTGTCTGTGTTTACATTACACAGACAGGGGACAGATTGCCATTGGTGGGGACCGATCTACAGACACTGACCAAAAATCATTGGTCAGTATCTGGTGATTGATCGGTTCCCTACCGAATGCCATCGGTATCAGGACCCGCGGCGCGCGGGAGCGCGCTCTGGAGCCGCGATCGCGCATGACGTTAATACTACGTGGCTGAGCGGTATCGTGCCGTACTGCCGCAGTAGTATTACCGCGCGCGGTCCTAAAGTGGTTAAAGTGGTTGTAACCCCTGACAGTGTGGTGACTTGCCTCAGATGATACACAGAGATGAAACAAATCCAACTACATACGCTGTACCTGTTTATCTGATATGTTCTCCTCTCTACATCCATTCAAAGTGCATAATTTATAAAGCTTGTCTGAGCTGTCAGAAAAAAAGGGGGCAGAGAAATAAATTCACACTCTGCAGAGCTCAGTGAGAAGACACACCCCCTTCATACAGCACACAGGAACAGAGCTGAGGCTGTGAGTCAGCTGGAGATCCCTTCCCTGTCACCTTTTTTCTCTTGGTGTCAGGAAAACTTGTCAAAAGTAAGTCATGCAGATAGCAAAGAAATGAAGGAGCAGACAGAAATGACACCTTATGCTTTGGATATAGACAAGTACACACTATACAAGGACATGTTTTGTTCATATTTCTTGTCTGAGGTTTACAACCACTTTAAAGGAAACTTTTTAAGTTTTATATAAAGATACAACACCTTTAACTAAAGTCTACTCCACGGAAGCAGATGGTTGAATCACTGACAATTTGTCCCTCATATGGCACGAACAAAATAAATAATAATAGCATATTAAAACAATGTGAATCAGATTTCGGTGACAGCCTTTCTTTCCACTTGTTACAGCCAGCTAAGAAAGGAAATTCTGTTTGTGATCATGCAATGGCTATACACAGGGATAGCTGAATTTATGTTGTCTGACATTAGATCTGAATATGCTCACTGAGGTAATAGTTGCAGTTTACCAAACATTACGTTATTTCAAGGCTGGTTTCTTGTAAGTGAAAGACTCATTACAACACCATTTCTATAGTGTGATTTACAATGCCCAGACCGTCAGATCAAAGCTGTCTGTAAACACTTTTAGAAACAGAAGCTTGTGCCAAACCTTGAAAACCTCCAGCTCTTCCAGAATCAGTTCGCTGCTTGTGGAGCTATTACCAGGAAGGACAACCACCTTCTGTACTGTTCCCTTATCTAGAAATGAACAAAATAAATAAAAAAATAGTTTAAACGACTAAACATGTAAGTTACAGTTTTAATGATGTTTACATACTTTAAAGGTTTATAGGGAAAAAAAAATAAGGTTTATAGTGGTGGGATGTGGTGGTGTGGTTACCTACATCTGCTTTATCCAATGAATGATCATACAGTCAGCAGCAATCCCTGGGCTGGCATGCTACTGGCCCAACAAAAGGAAACAGGTAGACAATACATCAACTTTTTAAGCAATTTTTGTTGCCTTCAAACATACCTTGGACTAAAATTACTAGAATTCTACATTTTTGTTGAATATTAAGCTGGCCATAGATGTGTAGAATTTCAAACGAACATTCTTGGGAAAAGTTCATTCATTTTTCCAATCATTAATGGGTCAAAACCAATGTTCCTTTTCGTCTGAAGTGATGAGAGAATTCGAAGGAGCAGGGTGGGAAATTATCTCTGACTTTCTATCAGTGTATATGGTTTTTGTTCAGTAAAGTCCACTCATTCCAAAATCATATGTTAAAAGTCAATGAAAATTTAGTAACAACAAATGTTCTGAGAGTTTTAGGATGAATTTTCCTAAGACTAAAGACTTTGCCTAAGAATTTTCGATTGAAATTCTATACATCTGTGGCCAGCTTGATGTTAAAATAGTTTTGTGCTATTTTACTAACATGAATGTATATAGTAACAGATGTAGGCAATGTAGACTGCTCCCCTATGCCTGAAACATTCCGGCCTTTCACACCGTCATGCTTGATACAACAGTTTCAATTATGTTGCTTGTTTCTCCACGCTACATACTGTATCCAATCTTTTACTCTATGTTATGCGGCCGATCAAATCCTGTCCTTTCTATCTTCTATCCAACCTATCCTAGCCAAAACTATACTACAAATGCATCTGTTACCTTGTCACTGGTGAATTATGCCTTCAATCTTGAATTGACCTGAACAGAGCATGCTCTATTAGTACAATCCCACCTCCAGCACACTTTTTTACCTCTTTATCTATCTCCCAACACACGTATTCTCCTGTTTCTCCCCCAAAGACTGCTCTGTTCAGTACACACACTCACAGACATTGGTCACTGAGCCCTGTCTGACACTAAGAACAAAGGTCCAGTATTGAGTAGCCTACTCTCCCAACAGAAGAGAGAGATCCACTGAGAGCCTGAGCCAGCAGCTCCCGCCCCCTCCACAGCCTCCACAGTGAGCACTGGAGGGGCAGAGCAGAGAGCCGATGACTGACAGTCACTAGCTCTGTGTAGGCTGAAGACCAAGAGCTGAGCGATCTCTGTCTTTTTGTTTTCTTACAGCACCATTGATGGTTTTCTGCGGTCTTACTATGGTTATGCTGAGAGGCTCCTTACACAGATGTAACTCTAATATTTGGTTGGACCCTCATTTCTTCCCCTGTTACTTGGAGGGGATCGGGCTGGTTTCTGTGGCATACCATTTGTTGGGTTCCCCCCCCCCTACCTTTTCTTGACACTCTGAATAAGTGCATTGACATTTATTTACCTCACAATTTGACTTTGGTTACATATATATGTTATCTTTTCTTTTGTAATATTTTTTTTGCTTTTCTGCCTTCTATAGGTAGCATTCCAAATTTTGCACCTCTGCTCTTGAGGAAGTGATATATGCGAAACATGTCAAGCTTTATGTGAATGGATGACTATATGTACATTATCTCACAAAAGTGTGTACACCCCTCACATTTTTGTAAATATTTTATTATATCTTTTCATGTGGCAACACTAAAGAAATTACACTTTGCTACAATGTAATGTAGTAAGTGTACAGCTTGTATAACAGTGTAAATGTGCTGTCCCCTCAAAATTACTCAACACACAGCCATTAATGTCTAAACCGCTGGCAAGAAAAGTGAGTACACCCTTAAATGAAATAGTCCACATTGGGCCCAATTAGCCATTTCCCCTCCCCGGTGGCATGTGACTCGTGTTACAAGGTCTCAGGTGTGAATGGGGAGCAGGTGTGTTAAATTTGGTGTTATCGCTCTCACTCTCTCACACTGGTCACTGGAAGTTCAACATGGCACCTCATGGCAAAGAACTCTCTGAGGATCTAAAAAAAATGTTGCTCTACAGAAAGATGGCCTAGGCTATAAGTAGATTGCCAAGACCCTGAAACTGAGCTGCAGCATGGTGGCCAAGACCATACAGCGGTTTCACTCAGAACAGGCCTCCTCATCTTCGACCAAAGAAGTTGAGTGCACATGCTCAGGGTCATATCCAGAGGTTTTCTTTGGGAAATAGACATATGAGTGCTGCCAGCATTGCTGCAGTGGTTGAACTGGTGGGGGATAAGCCTGTCAGTGCTCAGACCATACGCCACACACTGCATCAATTGTCTGCATGGCTGTTGTCCCAGAAGGAAGCCTCTTCTAAAGATAATGCACAAGAAAGCCCAAAAAAATGTTTGCTAAAGACAAGCAGACTAAGGACATGTATTACTGGAACCATGTCTTGTGGTCTAATGAGACCAAGATAAACCTATTAGGTTCAGATGGTGTCAAGCGTGTGTGGTGGCAACCAGGTGAGGAGTACAAAGTCAAGTGTATCTTGCCTACAGTCAAGCATGGTGGTGGGAGTGTCATGTTCTATGGCTGCCGGCAATGGGGAGCTACAGTTCATTGAGGAAGCCATGAATGCTAACATTTACTGTGACATACTGAAACAGAGCATGATCCCCTCCTTTCAGGGCCTGGGCCGCAGGGCAGGATTCCAACATGATAACCACCCCAAACACACCTCCAAGACGACCATTGCCTTGCTAAAGAAGCTGAGGGTAAAGGTGATGGACTAGCCAAGCATGTCTCCAGACCTAAACCCTATTGAGCATCTGTGGGGCATCCTTAAACAGAAGGTGGAGGAGCGCAAGGTATCTAACATCCACCAGCTCTGTGATGTTGTCATGGAGGAGTGGAAGAGGACTTCTGTGGCAACCTGTGAAGCTCTGGTGAACTCCATGCTCAGGAAGGTTAAGGCAGTGCTGGAAAATAATGGTGGCCACACAAAATATTGACACTTTGGACCCAATTTGGACATTTTGCTTGCTATATGAGCACTTGGCAGGTGGGAGGGGCCAGGAGCGCCAGTGACTGACCCAAGAAGAGAAGGATCAGGACTGCTGTGTGCAAAAACACTGCACAGATTGTCATGTTTGTTATGAAAAAAAAAGAGAGACTTTAATATCACTTTGAACAAATTTGTACTTACTTTTGTTGCCAGCGGTGTAGACAATAATGACTGTGTGTTTAGTTATTTTGAGGGGACAGCAAATTTACACTGTTATACAAACTGTACACGCACTACTTTACATTGCAGCAAAGTGTCATTTCTTTAGTGTTGTCACATGAAAATATATAATAAAATATTTACAAAAATGTGAGGGGTGTACTCACTTTTGTGAGATACTGTAAATTATGTATCACTAATTTTGTATAGCGTGTACTGTTAATACAGTAAGGGGTCACCACCTAAACCAACATAAGAGTGCAGGATGCTACTACATTTTTAATGTGATTTTAATGAACTTTTAATTGTGTTATAATAAAGTTTGTGTTCAATTTTAATATATTGGTGTTGTGCCCTTAACCACTTGAGCCCCGGAAGATTTTACCCCCTTCCTGACCAGGGGTTTTTTTGCGATTTTTTACTGCGTGACTTTAACGGACAATTGCGCGGTCGTGCGACGCTGTACCAAAACGAATTTCACGTCCTTTTTTTCCCAGAAACAGAGCTTTCTTTTGGTGGTATTTGATCACCTGTGCGATTTTTTGATCATGCGCTATAAACAAAAAAAGAGAGTAAATTTTGCAAAAATAACAATATTTTTCACTTTTTTTTTATATGAAATTCCCCCCCAAAAAAATGTAAAAATCAAAATTTTTTAACATTTTCGGCCAATTTGTTTTATGCTACATATGTTTGGTAAAAAAAATCACAAAAAGCTTGTTTTGATTGGTTTGCACAAAAGTTATCGCGTTTACTAACAAAGGGAAAGATTTTTGTCATTTTTGGTGTGTTTTTTTTTTAACGAGTAATGGCGGCGATCTGCGATTTTTTTTGCGGTACTGCGACATTGCGGCGGACAGATCAGACCCTTGACTGACATTTTTGACACTTTTGGGGGTACCAGTGACATTACTGTAGTAATCAGTGCTATACATATGCACTGTTACTGTAAAAATGACACTGGCAGGGAAGGGGTTAACTGTATTGGAGAGGGAGGGGTTAAGTGTGTCCTAGGGGCGTGTTTCTAACTGTGATGGGACATGTCTCCTATTGTAAAAACAGAGATTAACGGTTCTACATAGTAGAACCGTCTGATCTCCATTTTTACACAGGGGAGAATGACAGGCGGCTTGTTTACATAAGACGCCCGCCTTTCTCCCGCTCGGTCACACGCGCGGACTCCTCTGTGAATGAGCCGGGGCAGGCGCACGCCTCAGCGGGCGCACGCTCGCCTGCTATTGGCTCAAAACCCGGTCACAGGCTAGCGACGTAGATCTACGTCACTCTGCCAGGCCGGGGCTGACTGCCGCAGTAAATATACTGTGCGCAGTCGGCAAGCGGTTAAAGTCCATAGACTGCAGTCCAACATTTGTTTTTCTGATTTAAAACTATAATACATGCATTTACACAAAACAGAAAATAAATACTTTATATGAAACATTCCAAAAGCACAATCAACAGCCTGCACCTGCAACCTGCCATTGGCTCCTGCTGCTGTCACTCATAGCCACTGAGTCAATCAGGAGAGAGAGGGGGCCGAGCCATGGCTCTGTGTGTGAATGAACATATATAGCTGCAGTTTGGAAGTGAGCCTTCTCGGGTGCCCCCATTGCAAGCTGCTTGCTCTAGAAGCACTTGGCAGGTGGGAAGGGTCAGGAGCGCCGGTGAGGGACCCGAGAATAGAAGGATTAGGACTGCTCTGTGCAAAACCACTGCACAGATTGTCATGTTTGTTATTAAAAAAAAAAGAGAGACTTTAATATCACTTTGGACAAATGTAGCTTTGGGGTTTGGAACTTTCTAGTCCTGCTAATTGTGTAGTATCTGTATTTTCATGCCAATGTATCTGAACCCTAACATTTATTGATACAGTGTTTACATAATAACTACAGACAAACAGAGCTGACACAGTTCACTTGGCACTATGCTATTCAAATCAAAGCCTCCTGTAAATTTTGGATCTCTTCCCCTTGTGATTTTGGCAGCACTACACTTCTATTCTATCACCATATTAGTCCACCATCTTCAAAATATCAGAAACTGTATAAACTAAGTTAGCCTCGCTTGCTGGTGTAAAATCAGAACAGTTTATTCCAAGTGTAAAAGAAGTAGAATTTCCTCCATTGTGATATTCCGTTACGTTAACATGCCAATTGCTACATATTTTAACAATATACTAGATTTTCTTTGGGGGTCTTGTTTCATTTCAGAAATATACTTGCCATAGAATGTAAAACCAGAAGATGCTGTGCACCTAATAACTGTCCCCATCTGTGTAATATAGTATTTTTAACAATATATATGGATTAACACAAACTCAAAATGTTTTGCCATCTCAGAATCCTATTGCTAGATTTATATTCTGGAAATTGGAATAAGATATTGCCTGGTTGGCAAACCACCACACTAATGCACTGCTGTCTTGCTAGAAAAGACTGTTTAAACTTTCTAAATTTATTTTACAGAGCAGTGTACATGTACGCCTCATTTATGCTGAAAATACTAAACTTGTTAACAGATAGTAGACAGTGTGGTGATACGAGGTATACTGCATAACATTCTTATGGGGGTCAATTTCCTTCTAGGTGTCAAAAGAAGCATACATTTATTCACGCTTGTTAACAGGGTGTAAACAGTATAGTGTGCATTTTTCAAGCTTGTGTATTTGAGCCTTTCAGGCAAAATATACTTTATAGCAGATGAATCAATTATGCATCCACTGGAAGAACAGTTGATGGTGGCTTGGAAAGTTCTGTCCACCTCTACTGTCAAAGTTTGCAGTGGTGTGGGGGTTTTATAGAGCAAGTCGCCTTTGCACATACAGGCTTACACCCATTACAGGCACACATGGGTTTCAAGAGAGCAAGAAGCTCTCAACAAATAATAGAACCCAACCAAGGGTTACCCAAAAAAATTGACACAAGTGTCCTGTGGGGTATTCTACCTATTCTAGCATCCTTGAATATTTTGTCATAATGAAAAAGCCATCTAAAATCTATTGGTGGACATCTTTGATCATGTAGTATGCACAGGGTATGATCTCTCAAACACCTCAAGTATTGCTAATATGTATGCATGAGTTTTTCCATGGCCATGATATCTTAGGAAGTTTACAGGTAGCAGTGGTGGCCACTGTATGTCTGAAGTGACATTTTGGTTACTTTGTATTTGTAGGTGACCTTGGGGCTAACGTGAATACTAGTGCTTTGAACCCTGTGCCTAAGAGTACCTGCTATTTCCCACGCCCTGGTTTCCAGTTCTTGTACTAACAGGATAGAGAAAACCTGAAAGGTAGTATAGGTGAAGAATAAATGGCTCTATATATAGTATGCACGTGTTACATAAACCTGCTGTTTTAATGCATACATCCTGATTTCCAAGGGTCTGTCCACTTTTCTTTTTTGAAAAGTAAACATATTTTATTATATACACGATGATCAGTTAAAGGATTAGTTAATAAAATTAATATATTGGTTTTAGCTAAAAGTCTGAGAATTAAACCCTCTAACGTTTTCTCTTGAACATTTAGGTAGAATTAGGAATTAGCTAGCGCTCTGGTCTAGTGTGATACGGTCAATATGAAGATATAACAAATTGTTGATAATGCAATAAAACAATAATGGCAGGTTACCTATATGACAATTTGCAGAAGTAAGGTGAAGTCCGTAAGGTGGATTTAACCATAAGGATGGTGAGCAAAGGAATGGATGAAAGTCTGCACAGAGGGCCGGCTCTACCACACAGGAAGTCAATCTGTGAATAAGGCAAAAGAAAAAACGGGCGGAGCGCCTCTAAGTGCAATATGTTTACTGAAGTCTAGGCATACAATAACATAGCAACTCACAGGAAGTTAGATGATAATCGGCTCAATGCAGAGTCAGGAGGTCAGCTGTCCATAACGCCAATGCCGAGAGGGAGGATGTGATGGAGAAATCCTATCCAGTGGATGGAGATGGATGACAGGAAGATGCCGGCTACTGTCTTCCGGGACCGGCTCTCGAGTCAGGCTGGGACTCGAGAGTCATAAGACTGCTATATACTGTACCTTGAAGGTACAGTATATAGCAGTCTTATGACTCTCGAGTCCCAGCCTGCCTCGAGAGCCGGTCCCGGAAGACAGTAGCCGGCATCTTCCTGTCATCCATCTCCATCCACCGGATAGGATTTCTCCATCACATCCTCCCTCTCGGCATTGGCGTTATGGACAGCTGACCTACTGACTCTGCATTGAGCCGATTATCATCTAACTTCCTGTGAGTTGCTATGTTATTGTATGCCTAGACTTCATTAAACATATTGCACTTAGAGGCGCTCCGCCCGTTTTTTCTCTTGAACATTTAGGTGGCAAGATGTTTGGGTTTGAGTCACCCAGGTTTGCACATTTAGCCATCACTGCTCTCCCTATAGGCTTTTTTTTTCTTTTATTAATTTCATAAACACAACATGATATGCAAAAGCAAAAAGAACACCCAAAGTTTTAATACTACCAAAAATGAGGTTGTTTTTTTACCTCGTGTTCATAACATATATTTGTTAAAAACACAATTTTTCTACTTTTTTTTTTCTACTTTTTAGCATCAAAAGACATTGTTCAGCATTTGTGTATAAAAGCCTGTGTGTTCAAGTGGCTTCTTTGGAAGAAAAGGGATCATGAAAGCTTTTGCAGAACGCATAAGCTTGTCATCACTTGATAAATGTATGTGAGAATAGATGGAGTTTATATGAAGTTCCTTTCACTTGAATCTCTTTGTGATAGCAATTCCATAAAATTTAAACAGTATGACACAGTCTGGTCCAACACTATAAAGTTATCCAATAGGAATGTTAAGCCTAGCAGTGTCCTAATGCTTTGGCACACAGCAATAAACATGCCTAGCTAGCTATAAAGCTAATGTAGCTGAAGATGGGAAATACACTCTACACTTAAATCTATATCACTGTCTGCCACGGAGAACTGCAAAAAAAACATAAGCCTTCTGTGATTAACTGCATTATATAAAAATGAGTAGCCAATTCTGACATTGTTTTTTTTTTTTTGCAAGGAATGATAACCTTTATCTAATGTGCCTAACATAAAAACGTCTTTATACATGTAAATATTTTGTATAACCTGACTCCTTCATTTGCTTAGTTTATATTTGCTGCAAATATTTTATTATTGGGTTAATCGCCATAATATTTATTTCCCTATTCAATAAAAGGCAATGTTCAACCAAACGTAAGCTAATTTCTGATTCTCCCACAAGTTTTAGATATTGTTCATTGGTGAGACCTCTGCAAACCAAATTTCACCTTCTACAGCCACTAAACAAACATTTCTTTGATTAGCTGATTTTAGATTACAGCGAACATAGAGAGAGTAGGGTTAAAATACGTTTGCTTGAGTTTGACGACTGCAAAAGGAGGGTAGAGCTGCCAACTCAAGCAGGTAGATTAAGGGATCATTCACGCCACATCTGTTGGGCTGCAGTGCTCAATGCAGGCCCAAGGCAATGAAAAGTTGAAAATCATTGCTTCAAAATTGGCCTAATTCACACTAACCAACTGCACTGATAAGAGCTAGATGAAAATGTTACATGCTGCATTTATGCGAAGTGCATTGTGCAGCAACACACTACAATGCACTGCTATGGGTGTTAAGGAAATCAAATAAATAATAGTGACTTTTTCTGTGGGAAAAAACACACATCAGTACAATGGGGTTGATTTACCAAAGCTGGAGAGTGCAAAATCTGGTGAAGCTTTACAAAGAAACCAATCAGCTTCCATCTTATTTTGTCAAAGTTCAATTGAAGAAGCTTCTTATCTAGATGGATGCAGCATCAATCCAAGACTGAGAACCGAGCGATTAAACACTGCTGATTGCTCGGTTCTTAGAGCTCCATGAGCAGAAAGATGGTGACTATCAGTCACCATTGTCTGCTCTGCACCCCCCCCCCCGCTCACTGGAGTGCTGGGCTGTGGAGGAGGTTGGAGCGGATAAGAGGCTGGGCCAGGTGCGGGTCCAGGATCCTGGGTGGCTCCTGACCGTATGGTCAGGATTTTCCCCCTGGACCGGCCCTGTGACTTTAGCCGATAATGGCTCCAGCCCACTGTCTGCTGAAAACAGGTCACAGGAGTGCAAAATGAACTGCACTCCTGTGATAAGTAGGAAAAGTACAGCCAAATTAGTTTAAAAGCTGATTGGCCATCATGCACAGCAGCACCAAATGTTGCACTCTCCAGTTTTAGCAAATCAACCCCAATGCTTTAAAAAATGCATGTCAACATAAGTGGGTCAACTGTGTCAACATGCATATCTGATGTGAATTCAGCCGTAATTGCTGGAGTCTTCAAAAGATATAAGAAGTTCAACATACTGTCATTTACCATAGATGAAAATAGAATTAAACTCAAAGTAAAAGTAAAAAGTATATTTAAGTAAACAGGACCCCCCAGTTGTACTGTAGATGGTACCTCTGTTTTCTGAAAATGATATACTTTTCACTTAGAAGAGGCAGAAAAATCTCAATTGTTCAACGCATTTTGGTGCAGGGTCTGCGTTAAGCATCAGTGAGCCAGTGAGTGTGGCTATATTACACTGATATTATGAAATAAACAGAGCAAATAATTATTTAAATGGCATATTTCTATGGTAAATTTTAGCAACACTATGCGGAAGATTTACTAAAACTAGTGAACACAGAATCTGGTGCAGCTGTGCATAGTAACCAATCAAGTTTTGCTGTCAAAGCTGAAATGAACACACTGAAGTTAGACGGTCATTGGTTACTATGCACAGCTGCACCAGAATCTGTGTGCACAGTTTTAGTAAATCTTCTCATATGGCTTCACAAAAGTATATTAACCTTCCTAGCGGTATTCCCGAGTGTGACTCGGGGTAAGATTTTTGAGCCAAAAGCGATAACCCCGAGTCACACTCGGGGTAGCGCTGGGAAGATCGCTGGATCCTGGTGGAGGTTTCACTTACCTTTTCTCCGGGATCCAGCGATGTATGAGAGCGGCGTCCGGCGGCGGAGCTTCCTCTCGATCGTCTGTAAGCCCCGGCTTCCGTCTCCGGCGACGTGACGTCCGCCGGGGGGTGGAACCGGCGGCAAATTCAAAAAGTATAAACACCAAACACACTGACACACTGTAATCCTATTGGATTACATTCCCAAAATATAATAAAGTGACCTTTTTATGCCCCCCAGTGCTTTCTCCATTGCACTTCCTGCATTATTTCCATACTTTGTATCTGGATTATTGCAGAGCGACCATGGCCTCAAGCAAGCGTGCCGCAACATCAAAAGCGATGTATGACCTGCTGGGCGATAGCGACAGCGAACCCGAATCGCACGGAGAGTGGAGTGACAGCGATGCATGGGAAAGCTCATCATCCGACGAAAGTGAGTTTAGTGATGATGATGTGCCGAGCGATGTGCGTACGTGGTGCGTGATCGACTGCGGTATGGAGCACGTAGCGCCCCCAAGGTTCCCGTATACCGGAACGCCTGGTCTCAAAGTTGATGTTGAGGAGGATAACCCCTTGGCGTATCTGCAGCTTTTTTTGACCGATGAGGTCATCGAAAAAATTGTTTTGGAGACCAACCGGTACCAGCAACAACAAGCCGCAGCACATCGGCGGTTTTCTAGGAGCAGGATGTGGGAACCCGTTACCAGTGCAGATATCTGGAGATTCCTGGGCCTTATTATTCTGCAGGGAGTGGTGGTGAAAAACCCCTGCAGAAGTGGTATTGGACCACCAACAAATTATTGGCCACGCCTTTTTTTGGAACCATAATGTCGGAGTACAAATTTTCCCTTATAATGCGATATTTGCACTTTGCCAACAATGAGGAGTTTGATGAAACATCTCATCCGGCTCCGAAGCTGAAAAAAATCTGGGACATTTATCAATTAATTTTGAAAAACTTCCAGCGGTCCTATGTCCCAGAAAGAGACATTTGCATTGACGAAAGTCTTATGGCGTATAAAGGGAGACTTAGCTGGATCCAATATATTGCGTCCAAGCGAGCACGCTTTGGAATAAAATCCTTTATGCTGTGTGAATCCAGCTCTGGCTATATTTGGAACTCGGTCCTATATACCGGAAGAGGAACTAAGTTCAACCCAAGGTTCAGCAGCTATGGGATGGCAACTGCTTGACGATGATTGAGCCTCTGCTGGATCAGGGGTATTGTGTCACTACAGACAATTTTTACACCTCCCCAGAACTGTTTGAGTTCCTCCTACAGCACAAGACGGATGCTTATGGGACCGTCAGAGCAAACCGGCGTGACATGCCCCCCAGCTTTGCCAACAAAAACTCAAGCCTGGAGAGTTAGTTGCCTGGCAGAAAGGCAAAATGTTGGCACTTAGATGGCGCGACAAAAAAGATGTCTGCCTGATGAGCACCATCCATAGCACCGCCACTGTCATGGTCCATACAAAAGGGGGAAAAGATGTGCTGAAACCGCAACTGGCCCTAGATTACAATAACACCATGGGAGGTGTGGACAGAGCTGACCAGGCCATGACCTTCTATCCAGCAATGCGGAAACAGCAGAAGAAATACTATAAAAAAATTTTCAGACACCTCCTGGAGCAGTGTTTATGGAATGCCTTCATTCTGCTGAAAAAGAAAAGCGACCGGCCTATGATCCATGCGGACTTTGTGTGGAAAATTGCGGAGCTGATTTTTCTCAGGCACCAGACACCAACTGTAAGTCGATCCGGACGCCGTGCGGCTGGTGTCGTGAACCCCGAACGACTGACCGGTCGTCATTTTATGGACCTCATTCCGCCGACGGAGAAGAAGACTGCACCCACAAGAATGTGTGTGGTGTGCTGTTCCAAGCACGACGACACCGGGCGGAAAATAAGAAAAGAAACACGGTACTACTGTCCAGATTGTGATGTTGGACTTTGCGCTGTACCCTGTTTCAAAATTTTCCACACCCGGGACGTTTATTGAAGCAGTATGAAGAGTAATATTGCATCCTTTTTGGGAAAAAAAAAAAATATATTGCATCCTTGTTTGACAAAAAAAAATGTTAGTGTTTTTGATTACATGATTTACTATCATTTATTGAATAAAAAGTGTTATTTTTTGGAAAAGAAAAAGTGTTATTATTATATTATTATTTTATAGTTATTTATTATATTATAATTTAGGATTTTGTGTTTCAAACTTTATCATACTCGGGATGTTATAAAGAAGAACACACGGTAAAAAGAAATCATTAGTAAATAGCTGGTTTGGGCTGCTCATTCTCCAGAATTGCAAGCAAAATAATGGTACCGCTTTCAGCACCTAAAATCCGAAAGAATCATACCGCCAGGGAGGTTAAACCCAGTTCCAGACAGAAATTTCCCAGCCTCAGAACCCCCTGAGATGTTAAAAGGGGATCAACTGTCATTCTGTATTGCCTGCAGTGAACTGATTTATGATTCAACATAATTTTACTGGTTTTTCAGTGATGTGGCCCACCTCCTGGTAAATTCTGTGTTGGAGTTCACACTGTTCTTATGTTCACACAGTTCTTGTGATTCACTCGCTTCTACTAGTGCAGATACTATGAGATCTCTAAAGAAATGTGGCTGTCTAGATAGTCTCTGTAGCTATGTATCAAACTCTGTATTGCACAATAGAGTTTGGTTCTGCAGTTTACAATGTGGCAACAACAGGCCAGATCAAATGTAGTATATGGCAGAACATAACAGAAACTTTCACTCTCTGATGTAATTAAAATTGTATTTCCATATGTAAATATATCCTTAAATAAACTGAAAACTTACATACTGTAAGCATATGTGTACAAGATGAACCCTGAGACAGCTACCAATCTTATTTTTTTTTTTTAAAAAGGGAACACATTATCTAGTTTAAACAATAAGACAGATGTGTATAATACAACATTCAAACTTGCCACACACAGACAACTGGCCCAATATCACAATATGTGAACTCAAACTAACAAAACAGTCTGAGATATTTTAATTACATTTAGGAATACCACAAAAAATCTGTCATTAAGTTACAATGGACATCATCTACAAGCAAAATCTTCCATCCCATCAGCACTTTTTATGAGAATTTGCATCTTTGATAGAAATAATTTAATAGTTTATAGTCAATATTTTTAAAAAAAATTATTATTTTTTTTTTTTTTACCTCTTTAATAGTAAATATATATATATATATATATATATATATATATATATATATATATATATATATATGTTTTACATATGCTTATTTAGAATTTTATAAGGCATTTTACCAATAAACACATAACACAGGGTGCATCCATGACACATGCCTCACAGAGCATTATTGACATTCTAAAGACGGAGTACTGCAAAAGCATTCAAGATCTCTCTTTCTGATTCTAGATATCCCACGTTATGGAATTTTTCCCCCAAAAAAGCAACTAGGAACAGGCAAGCAAAACTGTGAAAAAGAGCATAAAGCTGTATGTGCTGGCTGGAAAATTCAATATTATATATATGTATATATATATATATATATATATATATATATATACAAATATAATAAAATGAATAATAGTTTTATCATTTGTTGTATTTGTATACAAATTATATTTGTATTGACTATATTATAAATAAAAAAATAAAATGTTGTACTTTCCTAAAAAACTTTTTCTGGGGTTCCATTGGAGGACGCAGGAATTCAGGGATTCTGAATCAGGCTATATTGCCACCTACAGGAGGTTTTGGGACACAGGCAAACAAAAAATGTTGAAGCCAGCAACTGCATAACCTCACCTCCACTCATTATTTCTCAGTATTGTAAGCAAGCAATGCATCAGGCCAAAAACACACAAGAGTGGGGCCTGTCCCACCGAAGGTCTCCAAGAAAAATATTTCACTATGAGTAAAAAAATCCTATTCCTTTATCATCCATTGAGGGACACAGGAATTAGGAATTCTGAAACAGTAGAGAATTCCAAATGCAGTCCAGAGGAGTGGGCAACAGCCACTGAGAGGTTCAAGTGAAGGACCATCCCACAACAGAGTAGTTGAAGGAATTAATGCCAAAATCAAAACCAGATGAAGAAAAAGTCATGGTAAACAAGGGAACTGCCACGATTAGGGGAGTGCAAGAGGATCAACCTGAGGCTCCTGACCAGGACAGAGAATTACAGCTAAGGTGAAACTGGAACCTGAAGAAACCATGAACCCTATTCAGTGAAAAACTGATGGAAACACAAATAACTTTAACAGAAAGAACACTAGACCGTCTACAAAATGTGGACAAGAAAAACAATTACTGGTTCAAATCTTTCAATTCTAAGGAAAAAAGATTACTAAGGAAATGTTTGTACAGACAATTATGTTTAAAAGGAAGACTGGCTGGTAAACCACAGAAGAGAAATGCCTAGTTTTCCTTAACCCTTGAGCTTAGGGAAAAGAAAGACCATGATAAGGAAAGAGGCAGCCTTATCAGACAACAACAAACCTTGCAGTGAAATAGCCATGAACGTGCGATCCCTCAAAAGGTAACAATTCCAAACTTATGACCCACAAGAATGACAGAAACTGAAAGGTACTAAACCTGAATCCTCATAAAGCAGAGGTTGGGTGATGAACAAAACCTGCATAAAGGGTGGAGATGAAAAGCGGGTATGACATAACTTGTACTAGAGTAGATGAGTAGATGAATACCAGGATCAGAAGGAAGAGATGGGATCCTACCAACCAAACACCAAGGGGTTTTCCCGGGGTGTGACAGACCACACTGTAAAATTGCCTAACCTGTAGAGTAATATATGATTTCAAGAACAATTCAAACTTCCCTTAAAAAGGAGTAGCATCCTCTGGCAAGGAGCAAGAAATAGAAATGCTAGTGCTATTTCTATGAGTTTTTGGTTTACTTAAGATAGAAGAGAGGAAGGAATTTAACCTCCCTGGCGGTATGATTCTGTCAGGAATTCTGTTCCAAAAGCGGTACAATTCTTTTCATTGAAATTTGGCGTTATGTATTATAGGCCTACAATTCTTAGTAATTACTGACTTAAACCTGACCAAAACAAGTCTCTAGTAGACATCCCAGATGTGATAAATTTGAAACACAAACAAGTGAATTATAATCGAATCAATAATATTATTTTATTATTTAATATATAATATATATAATAAAATTATATTATTGATTAGATTATAATTCATGCGTTATATATTATATATATATATATATATATATATATATATATATACATGTGTGTATATAGATATATATATATATATATATATATGTGTGTGTGTGTATATATATATATATAAAACGCATGAATTATAATCAAATCAACAATCTAATTTTATATATATATATATATATATATGTGTGTGTGTGTTTATAGGTATATATATATATATATATATATATATATATATATATATATATATATATGTATATATATATATATATATATATATATATATATATATATATATATATATATACATGTATATATATATATATATATATATATATATATATATATATATATATATATATATATATATATACATGTATATATATATATATATATATATATATATATATAAATATATATATATATATATATATATATATATATTTGCATATATATATATACATATATATATATATTTGCATATATATATATACATATATATATATATATATATATATATATATATATATGCATATATATGTATATATATACATATATATATACATATATATATATATATATATATATATATGCATATATATAATATAAAATGTGTTATGTGTTTTGTGCAACGTTTTTTTTTTTTTTTTTAATTTCCCTCCCTAGTTCCGCTCCCATGCAGCATCGCTGCTGCAGGGAACGGAACTAGGAAGTCCTCCTACCGACAGACGAGCGGCGGAGATCTCGGCTGGCGGTCACAGCAATGAGAGCTCATCGCTGGATCGCCAGGATAAGGTAAGAGAAGCTCCGCTGCGCTGTCTGCACGCTCTGCCCATTGACCCCGAGCGTGACTCGGGGATACCGCTAATAGCAGAAAATTCCTACCGCGAGTCACGCTCGGGGATACCGCTAAGGCGGTTAAGGAGAACTTTGTCAGAAAATTGCAACTTTGCTGCAGAAGGTGGACCTATCTCCCCGTAATTAGGTCCCACGAAGACCTCTGGACAAAAACTATTTCCCATAGGGGAACTCTGAAGCAGGGTCCCAGTTAGTCCTGGGGAATACATAACCTTTATAGTTAGAGGGGCACTCAAGTGCTCATTCCATCCCCCACCACAGGCCAGCAAACAGATCCTTGAACTTCTTGTTCCAAAGAGACGAATTTGGTGTCTTGCCCAGAGACCACATTTCCTAACACAGAACAAATGTTCAAAGGGAACTGAGAGACAATACTAAAAGGGCATTCCACAAGAATCCCACAAACCCTGATAGGGGAATGTGAGGAATAATATGTAAAACATAGAGGTCAACTGGGAATGGACCCCCTTATTGAGGACTTGAGCTTAACAACTGCGTTCTATGGTGACCCACCGTAAGGTGCTAGAAAAGTGGAAATTTGCAACTTGATGAGGTTTGCAGAAGATAGGATGCTAAGCATTGCTCTAACTGCAAAAATCCAGGAAACTGACTTTTTTTCAGGGAGAGTTTCCTGAGCATTCCACAATGGTGATGTTAGGGAAAAGCAGTAGGATGGACAGGAGGACCAGTGCTGCTGCAGAATTCTGAAGGGCCATGTTCTCATCAAGAGTAGTAGGGGCTTTAACGACCGGGTCCAGGTCCAGAGCTGCTGGAGAACGCTGAAGGGCCAGGTTCTCATCAAGAGCAGTAGGGACTGTTCTCTGCCAATCTTGTTAGTCAAGAGTTCCCTTAGAAGAGGGATATGGCTTAAGAATATCAAGTACCATAAGAGGTGTAAGCACATGTAAGAAAAAGGATTCCCCTGTGTGGAAAAATGTGATACTGAGAGGGTTAAGATTCCCAAGAATAGGCCCCTACCAATCTGAGGTTTCAGGATGTAAAGAACCCAGCAAACCAGAGAAGATGTACCATGGGGAGCAGTAAAACCAGAAAAGTGAAAAGAGATAGCTACATAGGCTTAAGGCTACTATAGGTGACTTCAACACCCAAATTCAAGGAAAACTACCAGCAGGATAAAACAGATGGGGAACACCTTCATGCAAAAGGCTGTAGAAGGGTTAGAGGACCTCTGGC
Organism: Pelophylax lessonae; assembly: GCF_965119305.1. Lineage (NCBI taxonomy): Eukaryota > Metazoa > Chordata > Amphibia > Anura > Ranidae > Pelophylax > Pelophylax lessonae. The sequence continues at coordinate 186,617,733 of NC_138771.1, read as the reverse complement.
TTCGAGCCCTGCGGCTTGGGTGAGAGGAAGACTCCAATTTTCTTCATGCTACTACCACTGCAATAAATTAAGTTAGGGTAGTTTCATCCCCTAAACTGACCTGCTTTGAGACAGGAGTATACTCCGATCACCAGTGTGCTAAGGATTGGATCAAAAGCAGGTACAAACAGGCGACTTCCCTCGAAGAAAAATGGAGTCAGATGTTTCTTGGACATATCATCTGCATCCCATCCCAAGCATGTAGCCAAAGTGCCCCATGAATGTGCACAGATGCCATGAGAGATAAAAGCTTAAAAGTTTTCTACATGCTGCTAAAGTGCAAAGATCCAAACATTTGCATCAAAAACAAAATGAAACGTATTCTCTTTATGTGATTTAACTTAAAGTAACAGCTTCACTAACAAAAGTTACCTCCAACACAGGGCAAAGAGTCACTCTACATAATTCAAACTTAGATCTAAGTAATCTAAGTAGGGTATCTAATTGCTTGCCAGTAAAATTTCAAATGTCAAAACGTCTTGGATATGCTTTGATGTAAAGGCTCAGAAGGGTTAAAGCTAGGTTCTGCTTGGAATGGGCAGGAACTCACTTACAGCCTCTGTAAGCAGACTGCACTTGCAAATGGGCACAGACAGACATTTTAAACATGAACAAGGAGGTCTTTGTGGACACAGGTGAGGCCTCGGCTGAAGAAGCCTCTGAAGATGATGACACTAAGGTGTTCCAGGTTCTGTAGTACAGGTGTTGGCTCCTTCCAATGATACAAGATGAATGCCCCAGAATGAGTAAAAATGTGAAAAACAACTAGGCCCAAACTGAGGCAAGGTCTCACTCACAAACCCAAACAGCGGGCCTTAAACACTATCATCGATGATGGTCAATGAGTTCCTCCAGCCTTAAGCTTTACCGCGGTGAAAATGGCAGTAGCAGGAAATTTGAAAGGGGTTCTAAAGGAACCAATTGCGAGATAGCTACTGTTACTTCATCTGGACTAGCCTTACATGCAAAGTGAGTATTTACTGACACCAGTTGCTGTGCCACAGCTCTGGACCCTGAAGGCACTCTTTACACCACACAAAGCCATGGAAGGCACCACAAAGAAGAGCCCAATACCCAAAGGTCACATTCCAGGCTAGCCCTGCAATATTTCAGTCCAGTGTGGTCTGGGTAAGGCCTTTCAAAGCTTTTACTGTGGATACACCAAACTAGATAGCTGCTATGTAGAAACTAGCTCAAGCAACAGCGTGAATTAGGTCAACAAGGAAAACACTTACAGCTGTGTTTTAACAATCTTGATTTAAAGTAAAAATAAAAGCAAAACTTTTTCTTTAGGTTTGGATAGAGTGGAGAGGGATTAGAACACCTGCCAGTTATTATTGTTGTCTGTGCCCTTGTTATGGAGATTCACCCTCTCTATTTGTTCTATTTACGGGTTGTCCCCAAAAAAGTAATAGAAGAGAAATCTTCCAATGGGATATGCAGCAATGGACTTTCCTCTCTATATAATCTGCACCCCCTCCCCAGGTTTAACCCTTACAGTACCATGCACTCCCCATACCCATAGCCCTTCTATTTTCATGCAGATGCCTGAAGAGCCAGACGGTGGGGATGAGCAGAAAAGTTGAAGATCAGCAGCTCCAGCGCTCCTTGATGCTGGAGGAGCTCCAGAGTCTGGGAAGACATTGCTGTCTTGTCCTGCCCCATCTCTGCCAGCGCTACCCTCACTCCGGACCAGACTTCGGGCTACCTTTTACAGCCCCGCTACAGCAGTCATAGCCAGCGATGACAGAGCTCCAGAGAGGGACCACCCGCCCGCTTGCTCAATAACTAGAAAGCCCTCTCACAGCGTAAGGCCTGCACTGCATGGTGGGAGCTGTAGTTCTCCACTGCCTGTCAGTGTACGGCTGGTCTATGAGCATCGGCACGGTTCCCCCCCCCCCCCTTCCAAACCTACCACAGTGTTACCTACTGGTGTGATCCTTATGGCGAGTGGCTGAAATGTCATTGGTTGTTAAGGATGCGGCGGCTCAGCTCCTCAACAGCCAATAATTGCCGGCATTCTTTTCTTCACACTTCAGCTGTTAGGGGGGAAATCCCACTGACAGTTAAAAAAAAAAGAACACAGAAGGTATCAGCTCCGGGTATCGGATACCCCTGCAAATGCCTAGTATCAGCACCGATACTGATGCTGGTGCAGCCCTATACAAAACTACTATCCATTCCATATAACCTAGTTGTTTAACCATACAAATATTTCTTAGGATGCTATAATTATGAACTCTCCTTAAATAGCTTCACCACCCAAAAATGCAGGTAGTGAGAAGAGGATGTTGTGCTATACTGCTCTGTTCCTCTCCCTTTCATTTCAGCAGCCTGTCCAGACTTTCTTATTTTGCTAACTACAAATCTTTAGCTATGGCTCAATACTCACACACATGGGCGTGAACACACACACACACACACACACAGCTTAGGCAAATAAATGTTGATGTTTAATATTAATTGCATTACTCTTACCTGTTCCAAGAAAAAGGACATGATACTTTCCATCCGCTGCATACACTCTGTCCACAGCTATCTTTGTATACTTGTAGTCTGTTCCTGTCCTTATTAGAAGTGGCTTCTTATGTTCTGGATAAATTGAGTTGAACATAAGTGGATGATTTCGTATAAATGTAACAACATCATCTGGGAATTCTTTTGTTGTCAGTAAGGTTGGTGTAAATGCACCTCCAGGACACTAAAAAAAAAGATGTATTACATTACTGAATATACTCTAGAACACTATCCTGGAAGTAAAATTCAAGTATATTTTTCTAAGGTTGAGTAAGGAAGGGTTAGAACTTTGCCAAGATTTTACTGCTGGATTTCTGTGTGATCAAGGGAATAAGAAGTGTGCAGAACCTTTACAGTCTGAGACAAACAAAACATTTGCATTGTTCAGTGAAAGTATTAGACCTTTGACAAAGGTTTGCTGTTTACCTGTTGGGTAATCCTAAACTTACCTTCTTTGTGGTCATCAAGACAGAAAGTGAGAAATGTCCCCTAGTAGGGACACAAGCAGCAATAAAAATATGAGGTTCTGGCCCTTCCCCACAACAACTCTCTGGTGTTCAGAGCTATGTGTGAGCTCAAGAACAAATGTTAAAATTAAAGTTCCATTGGGGATCCCAAAGACATAAGCATCTATGTGAAGTGGTATGTATAGATGAGGGTGCCTGAGTTGCATTTATTATGCCAGCATACCTTTTTTAATTTAATGACATGTTTCCTACACAGATTTTTAATATTATTAGTAAGAATGTACCTTCAACTGGCTGGACACATAGGGAAAAAGATGCCAGCTGAGACGCATGCTGCAAACATCTCCACATCACTTATTTACATAGGATTTACATTGGGAGTCTCCACACACTTTTCTCTGCAGGGGCTGAAGAAATATGGAACCGTCAAACGGATACCCAAGCACAGAAGTTGTATGCTTCTCTGTTGGCATAACCAGGCAAAGGCTGCTGTGAATGACTATGGCTGTGGGCTGTTTTTTCAGATGGTTCCTATATTCTTGAAATACAGCAATCACCCACACGTGAGTTCAATTCCATATTCTTAAAGGAAATCTGCACAGAAAATTCATGGAGGCTTCCCTAGATGATGTCTTCTGAAAATGCTAGTTCCCTAGGTTTCACGCAACTCCAATGTTTCAGTATTTTATGAGTCACTGACTTGGAAATCTCAATAACAGGTAATTTACAGGGTAAGATCAGGGTATAAAGCCTATCCCCACTTTCAATGATAGAGGTAATGTCTATGATTTCTTAGGCTCACAGCAAAGAATTTTACCTGGAAATTGGGCAGTGGCCAGTGGCAGAGGAGGACATGGAGGGCAGTGCTATAGAAGATGAGCAGTGCAATGAAACTTTTTTGGACACTTGGGGGGAAGGAATTAAAAAAAAAACTGAAAAGGTGGAGATTGGATCTGCGTGTAAGTGCTAAAAAGTGGTCAAGGATTAAAATTTAAATTTAGGGGTTAAATTAGTGTTAAGGCTAGGGTGAGGGAGAGGTTAAACAAGTTCAAGGTTAAGGTTTAATGTTACGGACAGGTGTTTTTTGGGTGGCATGAGTGTTTATATTTAAATTAACATGTTATCAGTGCCAAAAGATCCATGTTGAAATGTCATTTATACTCTATAATTTTTAATAACTGAACTTCTTTTCTATTATCTCTGAATTTTTATCTGATTATTACCTTTTACTTTGTTTCCCTCTGTAATTTTTCTTCCCAATTAACTGACATAAATTTGACATACATTTGTTTGAACTCCAATTAGAGAGACAAAATATTACCAGACAGAAAAAAAAGACAAAAGTGGTCACAAAGACAAAAGATCACTTGATACAACTTACTGTACCAGGCCTTGGATATGGAATTCTGCCCTGATAAGGAATCAGCTGGTGGTTGGGTCCTTCTTTGTGAGCGAATGGTCCATTGAACACCGTCTGAATGTCAGACATGTGATATACACATACTGCAGATCCTTTGAACACAGAGCTTAAAAAAATAATAAACACTGTATATAAATAACATGTAAAAATGCTACAATTGCAGCATCTACTGCACGTATTTGCCATTATTGAATGATACCAGCATAGGCACCCTGTTAAATACTTTTAAAACTTGAAATCCCTATTAGCAATAATCAAACTGATATTAATATTTATATATATATATATATGTATGTATATATATATATATATAGAGAGAGAGAGAGAGAGAAAGAGAATTAACCGCGCTAAAGGAAGCAAAATAAGACAGCAGCAACTACTAGTGTGACCACACCCTAATGAATATTTGTAAATTAAGTCGCGCTATAATATGATCAATGGAGATGTAAAGTCCATACAGTCCAAACAATAAATGAAGATGTAATCCAGGACCAGACTCCCTTAACCGGTTGCCGACCGCCGCACGACTATATACTGCGGCGGTCAGCCCCGGCCAGGCAGAGTGACGTATCGGTACGTCACTCGCCTGTCACTGACTTGCGAGCCTATCGCGGGCGGGCGCGCGCCCGCCGAGGCGCGCGCCCGCCGCGGCTCGTTCACAGGCAAGTCAGTGCGTGTGACCGGCGGACTCGATGTCCGCCAGTCACACTGCGATCGCTCCTGTGAAGGGAGAAAGACAGAGCAGCTTGTGTAAACAAGCTGCCTGTCAGTTCTCCCTGTGTAAAAGTGAAGATCTGACCGTTCTACTATGTAGAACGGTGGATCTTTGCTTTTACACCAATAGGAATGTCCCTACACAGTTAGAAGCACGCCCCTAGGACACACTTAACCCCTCCCTGTCCAATAAAGTTAACCCCTTCCCTGCCAGTGTCATTTTTGCAGTAACAGTGCATATGTATAGCACTAATTACTGCAGTAATGTCACTGGTAACCCCAAAAGTGTCAAAAATGTCAGTCAAGGGTCCGATCTGTCCGCCGCAATGTCGCAGTACCGAAAAAAAAATCGCAGATCGCCGCCATTACGCGTTAAAAAAAAAAACACCAAAAATGACAAAAATCTTTCCCTTTGTTAGTAAACGCGATAACTTTTGCGCAAACCAATCAAAATACGCTTTTTGCTCTTTTTTTTACCAAACATAGGTAGCATAAAACAAATTGGCCGAAAAATGTTAAAAAATTTTGATTTTTACTTTTTTTTTGGGGGAATTTCATATAAAAAAATGTGAAAAATATTGTTATTTTTGCAAAATTTACGCTCTTTTTTTGTTTATAGCGCGTGATCAAAAAATCGCACAGGTGATCAAATACCACCAAAAGAAAGCTCTGTTTGTGGGAAAAAAAGGACGTCAAATTCGTTTAGGTACAGCGTCGCACGACCGCGCAATTGTCCGTTAAAGTCACGCAGTAAAAAATCGCAAAAAAACCCCTGGTCCTTTAGCAGCCAAATCCTCCGGGGCTTAAGTGGTTAAGGGTATAAGCTTACCAGATTGAGGTAAGGTAAAGGCAGATTCTCTAGGTAATCTTGTCACTTTGATAGTAGATCCAGGTCCACGTGAACGATTAGCTCAATGGTCATTGGATCATAGAAGTAAAGTAAAAAACGCAATAGCGTAAAACCCAACAAACTAAAATTGATTTGCGACCGGAGAGTGAGGGCAAGCGAAGCCGTCCGGCTGGCAGTTGCTGACATTGCTCCTTCATTCCTGGTCTCTTGTAAGTTATTTTGCTTTTATTGGAATACATTTTAAATGGTTTTACGCTATGGGAGCCTTCTTTTCTTCATGTTGGTGAACACTTGCAATACCTTTGGATACATCTGAGAAACAGCACCCCAAGTCAAGGGTCGGGTCCCTGGATGCTTGATTACCATACAGGCCTGACTGCTTTTCCTAGTTGGTAAGAGGCCACCCCTACTGGTGTGTCTTGTTATTGGCTCCGGGTGGTACACTGGATTGTGATGTGCACATTTTTGCTATACCTTTTATTCTCACATGGTAAGAGGCGAATCTAGCTGGTGGTGGTTCAGCACGTAATTTTCACAACATTGTCTTCTTTACCTTGGCTAATCATTCATTGGTGTCCAGGAAGAGGCGACTTCAGCCAGAACACGACTTAGTTGTTTTTGGTGTTAACCCTTATCATACATTGGTAAGGGGTATCTATCACATAAATTTTCCTTTCTTTTGCATGGTTTACCCCTCATTAATTCAATGTTATCAGTGATTAATTATATTGGTGGAGGTTTATTTTTACACTTAAACCCATCCTTTAAGGAACACTGTGGTGTTTAATCAATTTTAGTTTGTTGGGTTTTACGCTATTGCGTTTTTTACTTTACTTCTATGATCCAATGACCATTGAGCTAATCTTTCACGTGGACCTGGATCTACTATCAAGGTGACAAGATTACCTAGAGAATCTGCCTTTACCTTACCTCAATCTGGTAAGCATATACCCTTAAGGGAGTCTGGTCCTGGATTACATCTTCATTTATTGTTTGGACTGTATGGACTTTACATCTCCAATGATTATATTATAGCGCGACTTAATTTACAAATATATATATATAAATTCTCCTAAATATATGCATGCATGCGTCTACATTATATAATTCATGAAATATAATTACTCCCATATTAAAAATCCCATATTAATCGATTATTTGCAGATTAGACAAGTAAGCATGCAAATATTGAAAAGAATGGTTGAATTGCAAACAAATATAAATAAATCAGCGCTAAATTCAAAAATGATCAAAATAGATATCAAACATCAAATATTACATAAGAAAGTTGATATCACATAAAAATTAAATAAAAAATATAATCAAAATTTCTGTGCAAATGAAAATGCTATAGTGATAAAGTGTCGTGATTGTTATTATCACAAATAGACCATATCCATAAACTGCTGGTGAAGAAAATGTATCTCAATAATATAAATATATAAATATATCTCTATAAAGTGCTGGTGCAAAAAAGTGAATCAAAAAATGAATCAAGCATAAAAATCCATATTCAAATCCATGTGCAAAGAGTACAAAAAACAGCAGCAAATGACAGTGGTAAATCATAAATTAAACGTGCATTTTCAAGTTCATGTGCAAACAGTGCAAAACAGCAGCAAAAGGCAGTGATCTGAGTGATGTGATGTGCACTCAATTCCAAAAGGTGTCACCGATGTGAAAAATATCCCGCAGTGAGTCCAACACTGTGTGCAATGGCCGCTCACCTAATAATGGTAATATACAGCGTGGTATGGAGACCCAGTCTCCTATGTGGCTCCAAACAGGAACTCAGGAAGGCGGACAGTGATGATGGGCCAAGGATCCATTTGTCACTCTCCCTCACATGAATGGAATAAGAAGGGGCCTCATAGTGTAGTATTAAGAAACGTTTTATTGAAAAAATATAGTAACTTACATATAAAACAGGACACAAACACAGGACACAGCTAAAAGTTGAACTTCCGGTCACGGCCATAGACCAGGAAGTGATGTCACCCTGGCTCCTCCCAACGCGTTGCGTCACACCACCTTGTGACTTTCTCAAGGGTAATGATACCTTGGGTCTCCCTACTACGCTCTGTATTACCATTATTAACGTGAGCGGCCATTACACACAGTGTTGGACTCACTGCGGGATATTTTTCACATCGGTAACAACTTTGGAATTGAGTGCACATCACATCACTCAGATCACTGCCTTTTGCTGCTGTTTTGCACTGTTTGCACATGAACTTAAAAATTGACTTTTAATTTATGATTTACCACTGTCATTTGCTGCTGTTTTTTGTACTCTTTGCACATGGATTTGAATATGGATTTTTATGCTTGATTAATTTTTTGATTCACTTTTTTGAACCAGCACTTTATAGAGATATATTTATATTATTCAAATACATTTTTTTCACCAGCACTTTATGGATATGGTCTATTTGTGATAATAACAATCACGACACTTTTTCACTATAGCATTTTCATTTGCACAGAATTTTTGATTATAATTATTATTTCATTTTTATGTGATATCAACTTTCTTATGTGATATTTGATGTCTCTATTTTGATCATTTTTGAATTTAGCGCCGATTAATTTATATTTATTTATATTTGTTTACGTATGTGGTGACACTACTATAATTGGCAGCTTTATTCTTACCACCATTGCGTGGTTGTGTGGTTCTTACCCCCTCCCCACTCTACTTGTAGAAATTTTACATATCTTTTACATACTAGATCCTCCATCAATACTTCATTGGTAGCGCATCAGGCCCTTTTTTCTACAAATGGTTGAATTGTAATTCTCATTGAATCATCCCTACCTATAATGGATAGGGCTCTTGTTTCTAGCCAGTAGAAACCTTGATGTTTCACAGAGAATACAGTTATATTCTTGAAGTCCTGATTTTGGTGCATTGTTTAGGAAAGACAGACATATAATAGGTTGCACTGCAAAAATATTGCAGCTCCAGTTAAAGCCTTTTGATTCTCATGAAACCCTCCTATGTGATTTAAATTTTCCTGGGTGTTGGTTTTAAGCTGTGCCCCAGATTTCATAAATGTTTCCATATAAATATGTCCTTTTTTTTAATGTACTGTCCGCGCTTTAAAATCTAAACTCAAGAGCAATATTCATTCAATGTGACCTGTGGCATGGTTTGCCAAGGAATTTCATTCTTTCCTTCAAGCATGCCACAAAGCTTATGTCTGGACACAGTAGCTTATTTCCCCTTTTCTTTAAGGTTGTTTCACTCATAGGTGAATTCCCTCTCGGATTAACTCCACATGTCGAAAGGTTTTTATAACAAAACTTGAAATTCTATCTACTGGCTGGCAACCAGGTCTCATTTCTTAACAATTCTGTCTTTTCTCCATTTAAAACATTTTCTATTTACATTTGTTAAACTTTGGAGGGCTGCTTTCTTAAGTAAATTCATTTTTTAAACAGATACTGGAAAAGCACTGCCTTTTCTCCAAGCAGACACTGCTTAACAAAAGTAAAAACTAATACACTGTGCTGTATATAATCTTTTTTAGAAAGCCCACACACAGCTGGAAATGGAGTATAGCTGTCATGTCATTTGCGTATTTGATAAGTCTCCTGCACAGACTTCCATGTGCACTTAAAACTTAGAAGGATAAAAGAGAAAACGAAAAAAAAAATACTTATTAATGAATCACTTTCCATAACATAGCTGGAAAGATGCCATGTAGCCCTTTTAATGCTCTATATCTAATGACTGATGTTTTTATACAGCCTTAGAATGGCTTTTAAGTGGATCACTTGGAAGATGTACATAAATGTATTTTTTTTTTCCATCTGAAAAGCTAATTTTAAAGTGCAGTTTGGAAAATTATGCTAGCATTAAAGAGGAAGCTTGTCTGCCAGGCTAATACATTATGTATTCTATAAGTACTCTGACTGCCCATTTCCTACTTTTTCTGCTTATCGCCTTAGAATAGATCACAGTATCAACAGACTTCTGTTCAAGCTGCCAAATAAAACTAGAGTGTCGGCAGCTTTTGGAATACATAAGTATCTGCCTAGAAACATCTTAATTATAGTGGACAGATAATATATGACATTTTAGACAGTATAAGCCACCCACTGTTGAAGATACAGAGAATCTACTAAAGCACACTGTTTCACAATGAAACGTTTGGAAATCATTACTGAAGATGCAAAACAAAAACTTTTGAATGGAAATTAAAAAAATTCTTCTGATCAGACAAAACCGATAAGTTAAATTTATATGTTCACTATGTAAGTAAGACCTCTTGCCAAGTATAAATCCATGAAATTGCTATTAGCATTGAATTTATTTTCTTAAAAGAAGGGGCAAGGCCTCTGGCTATGTATTATGTAAAAATTCATAGAGAGTCTGCCCCCCCCCCCACCCCATCCCATCCTGCTGCTGATACCTCTGTTGCCCCAGTTATTTCCCTTCACCGTTGCTTTGCTTCATCATTCTTGTGTCTACCTGTATGAAATGACAGATCGCTTATTGCGTTTTGTAATGTTATAGTTAGTTTAGTATTCTGTTGTTATCTTTATCTAATTGTTTGTTTTCTCCTGCATGTTTAAGTGTGTGGGGTGTTGTCCATTCTTATATTTCTGTTTCACTGGTTTATGTTTTACTTGATTCATAGTAGAAGTGGAAGAAGATAACATTTGTTTTCAGAATCTGTGCAACCTACTATAGGACAACATAGATGTAGTTTACTGGTTTTGGTTATTATGAGGTCTTTAAGGACTATTTTTTTCGAATGCATCATGACTTTATACTTATCCTTTATCAAATAACACCCTGCAGCCTATTTTCAGTAGAAACGATCAGGGCACTACTCACCCACACTACTCATACTTCTTGGAATCTAGCAATGAGATTGGTGTACTCTACTGTAATCAGGAATAAGAGCAGGGACACCAGTTTCCTTGCCAATTCCCATTTAGTGTGGCACAAAGTGCAGGGAAGGAAGGGGATCAAGAACTCCACCATCTCTTAAAACAATGAGACAAAGAAAATAAACAGACCACAAACTGCAAAGTCTGTGTACAAGAAAAGGAGCCTGGCAGCCCCAGAACAAAAATGTAAAGCAGGGCCCAAAAAAGATAACCTTAGGTTTTATATTTGTTCAATCTATCTTTTACAAATAAAGGTTTGATAAAAGATTTCAGGACACTAAGAAAGCTTCCTGCCCAGCTGTCTATTTTCTGGCTATGGATCTTTCTCATGGATCTTTAGAGGATTTAAACATAAGGTCTAGAATTTCCCCTCTGTAGTCCTTACAGGACTACATAACATACCCTGGCACCTTCCTTTCTCTTGCCTGCTTTTGCTCTCCACCATGCTCTAGCAATCATCCCTGACTCTACACATCACTCCAGACAGACCCCCTTGATTGGTCGCCTGCCCCCCCCCCCCCACCTTCACTTGCAGTCTGTGACTAAACAAATGCTTGCAATTCAATCTAAAATCTGCTCTCAGAAACAGCAGTGGTGATATTGTCATGCTGTAGCTGTCTACTGTATTATTTTTCACAATAAACCCATTAAGTCTTCAGCTAAAAAGAAAAAAAAAACACTCTAATTTCAAAAACTGAATTTTGGAATTTATTATTATAAGTAACATACCTTGAGGTTGTGAAAATACCATATACCAGAGTATTCCGAGGATTGTCAGCGTCCATTAGGAAAACGTCCTCTATAATAAAAACATGAAAGTAGAATATCACAAATCTCTAAAGAATAAATGTGAAAAAGATAACACGTATCACAAACACTGGATGAAGACTATATCTAAATGTTTCTGCTTTCATCTCACTCTGGAATTGAGCTCTTTATAATAGAGTGTGCAAAAACATTACTTATAGAGACAACTGCAAGTGTTAATACTTAGATTATTTTTTATTGACCTCTTTTGTAAGTGTGACCAGTGATCAGTAGAACCACAAAGAAAAATTATTTGAGCCACAAGTGCTAAATTCATGACATTTAGACTGCTCTAGGTATTAGGAAATCTTGCAAGTACAAGCCCTTATTCTTCTCAGTGGGAAGATTATTTGAAAATGTAAAGGCATTCACTAAATCCCTGTCAATTCAATGGAAACTGTGAATTCAAATCCGTTATTCCCAAGACAAAGACACAACAGCATTAACATGGAAGTCACTGTGAACAATATACATTTAAAAAATATCCGCATATGTAAAATGCTCTAAACCCATAAGGTAAAGCATACATTAATATTCATATTGATCCTACCCAATTCATCAAAATGGGTTTCAGTTCCATCATCATCCATCACTGAACACACAAGCCTTGCCTTTAAGAATGTTGTCCACTTGTTAACAAGACTTCTTTGTCCACCAATGTCATTCTAAAAAAAAAAAAATAGTAAAGAGAAATAAATGACTCCATTAGTAAAATACCCACAGTCTATTTTTTTCTGAGTGAATGTGTAAACTATCCTTCTATAGCATCACAGCCTTTCAATCTTGTAGCTTGAGCAATATCTACAAAGTGTAATGTGAGTTTGTAGTACATATTATATATATATATATATATATATATATATATATATATATATATATATATATATATATATATATATATATATATACAGTGCCTTGCAAAAGTATTCGGCCCCCTTGAACTTTTTGACCTTTTGCCAAATTTCAGGCTTCAAACATAAAGATATAAAACTGTAATTTTTTGTGAAGAATCAACAAGTGGGACACAATCATGAAGTGGAACGAAATTTATTGGATATTTCAAACTTTGTTAACAAATAAAAACCTGAAAAATTGGGCGTGCAAAATTATTCAGCTCCTTTACTTTCAGTGCAGCAAACTCTCTCCAGGAGTTCAGTGAGGATCTCTGAATGATCCAATGTTGACCTAAATGACTAATGATGATAAATAGAATCCACCTGTGTGTAATCAAGTCTCCGTATAAATGCACCTAGTCTCAGAGGTCCATTTAAAGCGCAGAGAGCATCATGAAGAACAAGGAACACACTAGGCAGGTCCGAGATACTGTTGTGGAGAAGTTTAAAGCCAGATTTGGATACAATAAGATTTCCCAAGCTTTAAACATCCCAAGGAGCACTGTGCAAGCCATAATATTGAAATGGAAGGAGTATCAGACCACTGCAAATCTACAAAGACCTGGCCGTCCCTCTAAACTTTCAGCTCATACAAGGAGAAGACTGATCAGAGATGCAGCCAAGAGGCCCATGATCACTCTGGATGAACTGCAGAGATCTACAGCTGAGGTGGGAGACTCTGTCCATAGGACAACAATCAGTCGTATACTGCACAAATCTGGCCTTTATGGAAGAGTGGCAAGAAGAAAGCCATTTCTTAAAGATATCCATAAAAAGTGTTGTTTAAAGTTTGCCATAAGCCACCTGGGAGACACACCAAACATGTGGAAGAAGGTGCTCTGGTCAGATTAAACCAAAATCGAACTTTTTGGCAACAATACAAAACGTTATGTTTGGCGTGAAAGCAACACAGCTCATCACCCTGAACACACCATGCCCACAGTCAAACATGGTGGTGGCAGCATCATGGTTTGGGCCTGCTTTTCTTCAGCAGGGACAGGGGAGATGGTTAAAATTGATGGGAAGATGGATGGAGCCAAATACAGGACCATTCTGGAAGAAAACCTGATGGAGTCTGCAAAAGACCTGAGACTGGGACAGAGATTTGTCTTCCAACAAGACAATGATCCAAAACATAAAGCAAAATCTACAATGGAATGGTTCACAAATAAACATATCCAGGTGTTAGAATGGCCAAGTCAAAGTCCAGACCTGAATCCAATCGAGAATCTGTGGAAAGAACTGAAAACTGCTGTTCACAAACGCTCTCCATCCAACCTCACTGAGCTCGAGCTGTTTTGCAAGGAGGAATGGGCAAAAATGTCAGTCTCTCGATGTGCAAAACTGATAGAGACATACCCCAAGCGACTTACAGCTGTAATCGCAGCAAAAGGTGGCGCTACAAAGTATTAACTTAAGGGGGCTAAAAAATTTTGCACACCCAATTTTTCAGTTTTTTATTTTTTAAAAAAGTTTGAAATATCTAATAAATTTCGTTCCACTTCATGATTGTGTCCCACTTGTTGTTGATTCTTCACATAAAATTACAGTTTTATATCTTTATGTTTGAAGCCTGAAATGTGGCAAAAGGTCAAAAAGTTCAAGGGGTGCGAATAATTTCGCAAGGCACTGTGTATATATATATATATATATATATATATATATAACTATATATAACTATTACTGGTTTTAAATTAAAAATTCTAAATGGCTTTTTTATACAGTATTTATAAATATGTAATAAATGAAATGCTTCAGAGGGGAGGAAACAGACATTGCAAAAGAGATTTGAACTAAATAGATGTAGGAGCATACAGTGCATGACCTCATTCCTGCGCTCATCAAGAACAGACTCATCAGGGTCTGCTAGAGGTAAACACAACACAACTTACTGGGCAAACTCTTGCTATCATAGAGTGAATCTGTTTGGTGCTCCCACTGTTGTCAGTCAGTCTCTCTTTCAGAAAGAAATAAACTTTTGCATCATTTGGGTCTGTTCCATCTGAAAGAAGCTGTGCATCCACAAAAATTGGCTCTAGAAGGCAAAATATTGAATTTCATGCTTGAGAAATTATTAAGAATTGTTACTACATCCATTGAACCAGATATTGATGCGTTAGTAGTTTATCAAAAACAGATGTCAAATATTGCACCTGTTTTATGTTGCACTCTTTTATTTTTTTAATAAAAATATTACAAAAAAATGAAGTTTTATTACTCAGATAGGTTAGGTACATTATCTATATCAGTGATTGTTAACTTGCGATCTGCCCAACTTTTTCTGGTCATCGGCTATCCTTATTGTTAGTGTATTTTATGTGTGGCCCTCCTAGGTGTGCACAGCCCATTGCATTAGGGTCTGCACCCCAAAGCTCCAACACACATGCCTTTCTCTGCAGCCTCAGCTTCACTGGACAGTGAATGGATGGGAAGTGCCCTGTGCTGAGCAGCTTCCTGTTCATTCACAAACTGAAGCATAGTAAACACAGTTTAAGGAAGGGGCTGGTAAAAGACATATTGATTAACCCTTTCCCCTGCTCTCCAAGTGAAAAAAATCCCCTGCTGCAGTCGAGGGGAAAGGAGAGGAGGAAAGCCAGAAGCACTGTGAGGGGAGGGAGGGGGGCAACACAGGGGGAAGCCCCGAGCAGTAGGGAGAATCATTACTGCACAGAGTGATTAGGGTGTGCCAACGCATGCCTTGCACACCCCAGTGCATGCCGGTGGTGGCCCTTCATGTTTGTGAATTTATGTGAACTCAGCTTTGAGGAAGGGGGTGTGTCCCCCAAGCGTATCAGCTTGGCTATACAGCGGGATACAATTGGAGCATATATATCTTACACTATATGGCATCTTGTGGTTTTTGTGTTTATTTACCAGTTGCACTTTTGTAAGTATCACATTTTTAGCCATTTTATTTTCTCAAATACATTTTTGCAGTAATGCCCTAGGTGATTGTGCCTTCCTGTCTTCTTGTTTTTGTAGTTACACCTAAATTGCAGCACACAACAACACATGATGCATTGGCAAAAATGGTGCAGGTACATTTTTGGCACACTAGGGTGCTTTCACACTGATGTGGTGTGGTTTTCCCATACCAAAGGTGCAGCGCAGTGCACCTGCCGGTTTTATGCAGGTTACCTGCACTTTTACATTGATTAATATTACATCAGTAGTTTTGGCGCATTTTCTGAAAGCTGATCAAATTCCTGCATCCAAGTCTTTTGCTCCACTTTTAGGAAAGTACCAAAATTGCCGGATGTAATAGAGGTCTATGGCAAAGAGCAGGTTACCCTCAAGTACACTGCTCTGCACCCTCAGTGCAGGAAAATGGCACTAGATCCTTGTATAAGCACCTTAAGGCCAGGTTCCCACTAGCTGTAGCCGTGGCTTACAGCAGGGGTCCAGTGCATCCCTCTTCTCCATTTCAGGTGCGAAATTTGTCTGAATTCAGACCTGAAACTGAGACAAAGATGCACTATTTTAGTGCGGACTGCGGCCTCCTTGTAGCAGTGTGAACCAGCTCCATTGAGAGTCGGCCACACTCTCCTGTCATGCGAATTGGTTGCAGGGAAACCTGCATCCAATTCCCATAAGTGGGAATCCAGCCTTAGGGAGCATTGGCAGCCCATTCCTTTTAATGAGTTTCCCCAAAACATCACCCAAGTCAATGCACATTAACACACATGCATTAACATACCTCAAAAATGTAAAATATGTAAATGGCCCATAAATCAATTGTTTACTTTATTTGACACTAATCTAACACCTAGATGCAATTTCCTTAATAAAAGAAATAATAATAAAAAAAAAAAAAGCTTACCACTTAACCACTTTGAATTATGCTGATCAGTTCGTACAGCATTACGTTTTGTTAAACTTCGAAATATAGCTGAGTCTGTACCCATAAAATCTATATACATTCCAGAAAACAACTCTTCATCTAAAAATAAATAACAAATATGTCATTAGAAATGGAACGCCTGCATTTATTTGGAACTTGCATAGCGATATGGCTTGCACTTCCTCTGAATGATAACATACTTGGCAGCACATATATTTCTTGACATTTCAATGATAAATACATTGTTTTTCAAAAACTTATCAATTGGTATTTCTTTTTTTTACAGATTTCTAGAAACGGTAACAAACAAAAACAGGAACTTCTATCTATAAAAATGTATCCTCATTTTTTTTCAGCCAATTTTTATTGATATAAAAATATTGATAATAATAATAGATTAAATTTGTTTTCTAAAATAATATGCATCAGTTAAGTATTTGGTCATCCACAGGGGAGTTTGAGTCACCTGGCATTACTTGTGTGATAAACAAAAGATATTTTGTGTGAGTTACCTTCAGAAAAGCATAAAAAAATTTTAAAGTGTTATTTTACTTCAGAATATGACTGAAAAGGTAACATTGATAATATTTTATGATTTGTGTATGATGCTCAAGACATCTGGCACTTTCCTTCTCAAGCAATTAGTGTTTTTAATGGTTTGACTGAACTTCTGCACCGATGTTCAATCCAGGAATAATATATCAATCAGGCTCTAAATCTTAACAAAATATTACATGTCTGTGAGCTGATATGTTATTTGTTCCAAATACAATTTATTCTGTTATCACAGATTTTATTTTCAACCATGTCTTTTCTACATCAACCTGTAGCAACCCTTAATTTACTATTCATTAAACAGCATTAATTTGCATTCAATGTCCCATGGAAAGACTTTCTTTCTTATAACTTTCAGTAGGGTTATATAGGTATACGTGTAGAAAGAAGGGCATCTAAAAAATCATTGCCCATAGTTTTTTTTTTGGCTTTTAGAGATGAATGAATAATAAAATACACCCCACTGGCAATTTGTCTGATTATTGCCTGTGATCTCATTCTCTGGGTTTGAATATTGCTATCTAATGTTGTCTCTGAACCCTTAGGTGTCAAACTTCACTGGAGCTCATCTATCTATATATTTTTCAGATGAAAGTAGCATTCTACCCTGCCCCAGTGAACTTATGAAGGATCAATTCAACATCTTTCTCATTTATCTTCACCTTTGTTGATGAAGGCATGTAGTGTACTCTAGTGTTCAATATCAAACAAAATCACACTCTCTGACCTAGTCATGTGTATTTAATCAGTATGAACATCTAAAATTATATATAAACCAAAACTTTTAACGGAATGTTTGTTTCTTGATGTCTGTGTACCATTGGTGAGATTTCCCTTGACTTGGTGTCCCACAAGTAAAAGGAAATGTCTTTACAATCAGGAGAAACTGACCCTCAACAGCTGTCATCAGAACAGGAAACTCCATTGGAAGATTTACCATCTTTTCCCATTCTAGTGACAACTATTCCTACTTGGCAACTATAACTATTTGTAGTTTCCAACACCTTTTGTCTCATTGATATAGTTACCAAGATATATGGAAAGGTACATCTGTCCAGCAGAGACAAAAATAGCAATAAAACATGACAAGGGTTTTAAAGTGACCCTGTCAGCAAAAGAGAAACTCCAGTTGGCAGGGAAACAGGTATTTGACCCATTCAACCACATAAATACATAACCCCATAAATGCAGCTTCTGGGAAGCAATGAAGAGATGGCTTTTCAATGGGCCACCAGAAAGGTAAGTACAGTGACTCCTTTGGCAGGCATATATTTCTATACAAGTGACTCTGTGCTGACAGACTTGCACACTCTAACCAAAATGAAACCACTTTAGCCAATAGATGAATTTCAATACCAAAAACATTCACAATTACAGAATGCCATTTCAGCTCTCACTAAGTACCTGGAAAATGTAAGTTGCTCGCTTAGATAAGTAAATACAGTAAAATCTTGGAATGCGAGCATAATTCGTTCTGGAAACCTGCTTGTAATCTAAAGCATGAGTATATCAAAGCAAATAATGGAAATTCACTCCACAACCATTTATTTATAAGTCCTTTAGTTTATAGTCTATATAAAAAGATTATAGCAATGTGGAGATTGTTAAACCATAAAATGTCCATCCTCAAATGGCGGCCTCCACAAGGGGATTAGAAGCAAAATCCAGCAGTAGCTACAGAGTATAATTGAGAAGAGAAGCGGATCTCACCACTGTCAGTCTGCAATAATGACTGGGAAGACTACCCTGTAGTAGAGTGATCTGAAAGCAAGGCTTGAAGTGCTTGTGGATCGCAGCATTGAAGGGATGACGGTGATGGCGGTGCAGGGGATCGTCTATGTGGACAGTTTTACCCCGGATGCCTGCATACTTAGATGTGTTTTAATCATTAACCATGTGAGTTGCTAAATGTTGTACTTTATTAAATGTAACCATATTGCTACACTCTCTTTTATACTTAGTTATTACGTGACGCTACTTGTATATCAAGACATCGCATGTTTATCAAGTCAAAATCGATAAAAAAAAATGTACTTGTCTTGCAAAACCCCCATAGAAAAAGTTACTCTCAATCCAAGGTTTTACTGTAATATTCAATACTGAAATTCTTTAAAATTATTTAAATTTAGCAAAAGAAATGCACACTAGTTATCAAATTGTGCAAGTTGGATGTCTGCCGAAATATCAGTCAAATGCAGCATTTACAATGCAAATGGATAACTTTGTGATAAGTCGTTAACACTATGAATCAAAAAATAACTGATCAGATGTTTTGCTGGAGTCCCTCACTGAAAAAGTAAACAATATTTTGGACTTTAAAAAATGATATGTCTTTAAACCCTAGGAAGATTGCTTCAGTGTAACTGGCAAGTGTCATTGACATGCTGCAGAAAACTGTGGCATAATATAAGAGTATTAGTAATATATGTATTAGTATTGTTAATAGATACTTACTGATCATAACAGACACTGTGTTTACTCTTGGGTTAAAAGAACAGCGGCCTTTTCCAGATTCATTTTTATAATCGATTAAAAAAACACGATCCTGGAATGAAAATGATTCATATAAGGAGAAACGTAATTTAACTTCTGTAACATACATATCTGCATAAAAACATATCACTTTATATACCCATCTCCTTTATTTTCACTGAAAATTTTACTGCTATATAATGACTGTGTAGAAAATAAAATCCCTAGTGATTTAATGTCACTGACTAGGTAGCTACAATGTTTAATAGGTTCTCTCAATCAAATCTGCAGCACATGCTTTTAAATAGCCTTTTGTTCTTTAAATTATGAATAGTGTCTTTGATTTTAGTGTGACTGTGCAGAAAGAATGTTTCCTGTGACCTTTTGTAGAATACATTCTTATGCAGGACAGACTAGAAAATGACTATCAACATATAATGCAGATCTTGAAAACTGCTCAAAATATTGTCTTAATGTCTGCATTATATTTTCAATCGACTATTTTTTTTAAAGAAGTGGAGGGCATATTTATGCTTTGCTGCATCACAAACTATATGAGTAGTACTTCATATAGAGTTATTTCAACTATTAAGATATTAGGTACAGTATCATTTATGAGAACAGAAATTATTTGAAAATAAATTAGAAGTAAATTTTCTTCTCTCCAACATTTATGTCACAATTTTACAGAGCTGCATACATAATGCTGAGAAATAATTAAGGTATAAAACCTTCTACCTTTAACCTAACCTTTTACCACCATGTAATGAAGACAGTCATAAAACAAAGGGAAGATCTTACAATAGAAGTCCCCAAAACACATATAAAACATCAAGTGTCTCAGCTACTTATGCAAACATACATGTGATGTGATAACATACACAGCACAGTTTAACAAAAAACAACCCTATGAAAAAAAAACAGCTTCTGTTTATGGCCCAAACAACTAGAAAAAAAAGGAATATGATCTGAAGTAAAACCAATGACCGACCTCCATCCCAGAGGTGATTTTTTATTCTAATACTAATTTATATTACAGATACAATTTTTAGTTAAGCTCCTGATGAGTGGATGAAGAGCCACAAAACGCGTAGAGTTCACAGTTATGAAGCCCTACCTTTTGGAGACTGACCAAGTGTCATTTATGATCCAGTTTTAAGTTATTTATTCATACAATATGGAATGTACTTTTATATATGTTATCTATCTTTGATATGTCAAGTCTCCTAAATTGTGTATGTCCATTATTCATTTGTGCTTTATATAACTGTTTTATTATGCATTATTTAATAAATTATTAATTATTATTTTGTGATTGCTATATCTTTTCTATTAGGAAGTGGCCGACCTCATACAAAGTCCCACGACCCATCCTTCTTTCTTAACTAGAAAAAAAAACTTGGTAGGGAGGACGCAGACAAACTAAAATGCCATGACTTATTTTAAATAAATCATCCTATTTATTAAAGTGGAAATAATCCTTCCTATCGTTTTCAGCCAAGGAAGCTGCCATCTTGGCCTCTGTTTGATCTTCAACTGCCATGATGCTGCACATGTGATCAGTTATAACACCAGCCATTGGATGATCTGACAGTTTGGTAGAGAGAAACAAACAATGTGCCAGTTACATTCTCGGCACGTGTCGGAAATGTAACTGTTTTTTAAACTGTCAAATCAATGTGTTTACTTCCGCTTTAAGTACTTAACTTTATAAAAGGAAAAGGAGAACTGGTGTAAATAGACAGATGAAAAAAAATATGGGAAAAGAAGAATTTAAGAAAAAAATACAAAAAAACAATTGCAAAAGAGAGGCATTATAACAAATTGGTACACCATTTCAATGAAAGATCTTTCTCCAGTGTTCTTCTATTGAAAATATTGGATAATATTTTTGTGTTAAAAAATTTGCAAAACATTTTCTTTAAAACTGGTTCAGCTGGGTCAAGTTCTATAACTTGGTAAAAACGAATTAAGGAAACTTCCCATAGTAGCTGTGCCAATGAACAATTAAGCCCCCATTCACACTGATGCGATTTGCCATGCGATTTTATGGTTCCAAGTCACATGACAAGTTGCACCCCATTGTCTGCAATGGAACTGTTCAAATTGCCATGACTCATATCATAGCAACTTTAAAAAAGGTTCCTGCACTTCTTTTTGCCAATTTGACTGTGACTTGCATAGACTTCAGTTAAACAAAGTCACAATGAACACGTAGGTGCAAATCACACTGATCTGTGCTTTGAAATCTTGCAGAAGTAGTATGATTGCAAAGCTGAATCAGTGTGAACCAAGGCTACAAGACTCTCATGCGTCTCTTTCTCCCTTCCATTCTATGTCATTTTTTTTCCTGTTTCCACTACCCTTCCCTAGATGTCAATTGTCTTCCCTCCTCTTCCCCCTCCCCCTCCCCCTTTTGAGCTCTCCTTCCATTCCTCTCTTCCCCAAATCCCCCTTTATTTCCCTCTTCCTCACATCCCCTTACACCCCTCCCTTTATTTATTTATTTTTTTCTCTTCTGGGATCTTTTGCCACTATCTGGCTATGTACTTAGTTCCCAGTGCACTCTTCTTGAAACACAAATTACACTAACGGGTATATGCAATAGGACCTAGGTTCCTTACAGTATTGTATCATATTTATTGCCTGCATTGATCTTCTATTCGCATATACTTGTCTTTATAGCATCTTCCCCTTTATTACTTTCATAATTACCCTGACTGTTTAACACCATATCATTAAGTCATGTCTTTCATATATATTATGTTTTGTATCTCATGAATCTGTACAAATGAAATTTGTACCAGCTTCCTTTGTTGATGTTATATGAGGGAAACCTTGAACCTCCCAACAATGTTTCAATATGTTTGTATTTATCTTCTGTGTTTCTATGTTTCTTTGAAGTCCAATAAAATTCCTTAGGACTAATAATTAAAAGCTCATTCCCAGGCAAAATTGGTCTAGAGGCCAAGAGAACACCACCACTGAAAAGTGCCCATGCCACCAAGGCAGTTATGGACGCAGCCACCTGAAAAAAAGACAAGCCCATCCTGCTGTAGGAAGAGAGGAAACTCGGGACCATGCAAGTTATGTCATGGTCAGAGATTTAGGTAAGTAAATGTGGCATATAATCAATTGTGGTGTGGAGGGGGGGGGGAGTGATGGGGGGTGGTTAGAGTATACCCAAACATGAACTTAACACCTCTGTAATTTGGCTTTTAACTGTGTCCCACTGACTGCGTGGCATGTCACATTAAAGTGGTAGTAAAGTTTTTACTTGTACCTACTGGTAAATCTATAATAAGGCTTACCTGTAGGTACAGTGAATATCTCCTAAGCTTGCACCATTTAGGATACATTCAATCTGAATGCAGACGGTCATGTAACTGACGCATGCGTTCTGAAGGTATGGCATACCTGTGCCGTCCCTTCAGAGCTCTGTGCAGCAGCTTGGCCAATCAGATGGCTGGAGCCCCTGAACCCGGAAGGAAGAGCGAGGGGGATGGAAGTCCTGTCAGCAATGACAGTGCACTGCTAGAGGGATGTGTTCTAAGGTTAGTATTCCATAATGTCACATTATTTTCTTTGACTCTATGAAAGCTGTTGTCTCTCTTACACATTCTGAAATGTAGTGATAACTAAAACTCATGTTACAGATAAAAGTGATGGGCTACAGATATTTTGGAGACACATTATACATTGAAAAGGAATCTGACACAGTCTTAGCTAATCTTAGTAACATTATGCACTGTACCTCAGATCTCCGGCCTCGGTTGACATATGTGCATATAGGACTGAAGGCTCCACTTCCACAAACATATAAGTGAGTTCGGTTGAAGCTCTGAATAACGCGTACAAAATTACCACAGCCATGCTATGAACAAAAAAAAAGAAAAAAAAAAGTGTTTAATCCATAAAAATGCTAAACACCTGACTTAGTAACAACATATTATAATTTGTTCTACAAATATATTTAGTTCTTTTCCTTATATGGGTGACCCTTGGATATTTAACCATGCCATACCAACGTGCCATACACTTCTACTTTGGATAAAAGCTCAGCAGATACATATTCTGTCAAGGCTTAAAGTGTTACTAAACCCACATCAGTAAAATCTGTCTGTAGATGCAGAATAGCATGCTTGTTATGCTCACTGTGTAACCTAAGTGATTAATCCTCTGCATTGTGTAAAAAGGCTGTGTGATCCTGTATGCACAGATCCTTCCCCTCCTGCACATTTACTCTGGACAAGTCCAGATAAGCACAGTAAGTGTAGTTCAGCTGCACATGCTCAGTTTGGTCTCCCTGGTTGTAGCTGAGCTATTCAGGTCACATGGTATTAACATCACACATTTGGGCATGTATACAGATCCTAAATGACAGCCCAGTCCCTCCCTCCTCCTCTATGCCCAGTAACTAAAAAAGAACACAGTGGGCGGAATGTCACATCTTGATTGATGGATACTCCGCCTCCCTTAAAAGCATGAGGACACAGGCTGTAGTGGGTTTCAAGAGGCAGTGATTCCATAAAGGAGATAACACCCCTGTACATGTTTTTGCAGTGTTCTTTTTTGACTTCTCAACAGTATCAGTTACAGCCTGCAGACATGCATATCAAGGCCGTAGAGATTTTGAAACTTTAAAAATAAATTTATTTCCCATTTTCCAAATTCATAAATAATACAGATCGTGCCAAAAATGTGTTATGTTTTCTTTTTTCATATCTGTGATCCTTCTTTCTCTCTTTCTGTGCCTTTTCTTTTTTTTCTCTCTCTCTCTCTCCCCTGTCATCCTTATCCCACCTGGCAACTAGCACCCCACCCCCTGTCATCATCATCCTTGCCTTCATCACACCTGGCAACCCACTGAAAGCTTTCTAACACCCCACCCCCCTGCCATCCTCATCTTCATCACATCTGGCACTCCACTGATACCTTGCTAACACCCCACCCCCTGTCATCCTCATCTTCATCACACCTGGCAACCCACTGCAACCTTGCGAACACCCCACCCCCTGCCATCCTCACCTTCATCCCACCTGGAAACCCACTGATACCTTACTACAACCCACCCCCTGTCATCCTCAGCTTCATCACACCTAGCACCCCCACTGCAACCTTGCGAACACCCTACCCCCTGTCATCCTCATCACACCTGCGAACCCACTGATACCTTGCTAACACCCTGCCCCCTGCCCCCTGCCATCCTCATCACACCTAGCAACCCACTGATACCTTATTAACACCCACCCCCTGTTTTCCTCATCCTCATCACACCTGGCAACCCCTTGATACCTTGCTAACACCCGCCCCCTGTCATCCCCATCTTCATCACACCTGGCAACTCATTGATACCTTACTAAAACCCCACCCCCTGATATCCTCATCCTCATTTTCATGACACCCGGCAACCCACTGATACCCTGCTAACACCCCACCCCCTTTCATCCTCATCATACCTGGCAACCCACTGATACTTCACTGCCATCCTCCTCCTCATCTTCATCATACCTGGCAACCCACTACAACCTTGCTAACACCCCACCCCCTGCCATCCTCATCCTCATCACACCTGGCACCCCACTTCAACCTTGCTAAAATCCCAACCACTGTCATCCTCATTTTCATCATACCTGGCACCCCACTGCAACCTTATTAACACCCAACCCCCTGTCATCCTCATTACACCTGGTAACCCACTGATACCTCAATAACACCACACCACCTGTCATCCTCATCTTCATCACACCTGGCAAGTTTGAAACCCACTGACACATTCCTAATACACTACACCCTGTCATCCTGATCCCCCTATAACCCACTGCCAGCTTCCAAACACCTGCATTTAGAAAGCAGCTTATTTCAATGTTGAGAGGACAAGGGGCTCTTCCCCACAAACTTTTGGTGGGGGGTAACATGGTCTGTGGATGGGGGCATACTGAAATTTGGAACACTATGTTAACAATGAAGATGCCACCCCAGGTGAATGATTAAGTGTTACTAAAGCCACAACAGTAAAATCAGTCTGTATATGCAGTAAAGCTCTAAGGGGTTATCCTCTGCATTGTGTTAAAAGGCTGGTCCTATCTTCACTGATCATTTCCTTCATTCGATGATTCCAAAAAAATAACCTAAAATGTAATCTCTATAGAGTCAGGCTGCACAGTTTTATGTGTATAGTTAGAGAGCTTTTTTTTCTTGGGAGGGTACATGTGATCAGCACAGGCTCAATCAGCATTCTCCAGACATGTTCAGACAGAGAATAAAGGGTCTTGAAGCCTGATAGGACAATCGTGGGAGAAATGAAAACTCCTCCTACAATCTATCAGCACTCACTGATACAAGTCACAAGATTGCTCTAATTGCTATATACAGCTGATGAAAAAATGTATTCATCAGTTTAAATTTACTAAAATAATTACATTTCCATGCTCTGTGTACTGTGGGAGACCAGATATAGTAAATGCAGGCTCCTGGGTTTAATAACACTTTAAGCTACAAAAAAAATCCCCTGTATGGCCTAAGTCTAATGATCTGACTACCAGCAAGTCTCTCAGTAACCAGAGATTTACACCAATCAGCCATAAACTTATGTTGAGTGAACAACATTAACTACTGGGTCCTTACTTAAGTCCTGGGTTTAGTAAAATTTTAAGTGGAGTATTATATAAATCCTGCATAATAATAATAATAATAATAATAATAATAATGATAATAGAAGAAGAATGGTTGCCCCTGCCATGCTCATCTCAGCAGATGACCTAAAAAGGTGTCTGAAACAAATGCTGCTAATTAGCCCAATCAGATTAGAATCTTGAACTCTGAATGGGAGTAAACTGGTCCTGTCCATGCTTAACAGCCGTAGAAACAATTATTATTAATATTATTATTAATAATAATAGTGGCCAGTTCTAGCCTGAAGCAAGAAATTATAGACGTTTTAAAGTGGTTGTAAATGCTTATACAGCTGCAAGAAAAAGTAGGTGAACCCTTTGGAATGATATGGATTTCTGCACAAATTGGTCATAAAATGCGATCTGATCCTCATCTAAGTCACAACAATAGACAATCACAGTCTGCTTAAACTAATAACACACAAAGAATGAAATGTTGCCATGGTTTTATTGAACACACCATGTAAACACTCACAGTGCAGGTGGAAAAAGTATGTGAACCTCTAGACTAATGACATCTCCAAGAGCTAATTGGAGTGAGATGTCAGCCAACTGGAGTCCAATTAATGAGATGAGATTGGAGGTGTTGGTTACAGCTGCCCTGCCCTATAAAAAACACACACCAGTTCTGGGTTTGCTTTTCACAAGAAGCATTGCCTGATGTGAATGATGCCTCGCACAAAAAAGCTCTCAGAAGACCTACGATTAAGAATTGTTGACTTGCATAAAGCTGGAAAGGGTTATAAAAGTATCTCCAAAAGCCTTGCTGTTCATCAGTCCATGGTAAGACAAATTGTCTATAAATGGAGAAAGTTCAGCACTGCCGCTACTCTCCCTACGAGTGGCCGTCCTGTAAAGATGACTGCAAGAGCACCGCGCAGACTGCTCAATGAGGTGAAGAAGAATCCTAGAGTGTCAGCTAAAGACTTAAAAAAGTCACTGGCAAATGCTAACATCGCTGTTAGCGAATCTACAATACGTAAAACACTAAACAAGAATGGATTTCATGGGAGGATACCACAGAGGAAGCCACTGCTGTCCAAACAAAACATTGCAGCACGTTTACAGTTTGCACAAGAGCACCTGGATGTTCCACAGCAGTACTGGCAAAATATTCTGTGGACAGATGAAATCAAAGTTGAGTTGTTTGGAAGAAACACACAACACTATGTGTGGCGAAAAAGAGGCACAGCACACCAACATCAAAACCTCATCCCAACTGTAAAGTATGGTGGTGGGGGCATCATGGTTTGGGGCTGCTTTGCTGCGTCAGGGCCTGGACGGATAGCTATCATCAAAGGAAAAATTAATTCCTAAGTTTATCAAGACATTTTGCAGGAGAACTTAAGGCCATCTGTCTACCAGCTGAAGCTCAAAAGAAGATGGGTGTTGCAACAGGACAATGACCCAAAGCATAGAAGTAAATCAACAACAGAATGGCTTAAACAGAAGAAAATACGCCTTCTGAAGTGGCCCAGTCAGAGTACTGACCTCAACCCGATTGAGATGCTGTGGCATGACCTCAAGAAAGCGATTCACACCAGACATCCCAAGAATATTGCTGAACTGAAACAGTTCTGTAAAGAGGAATGGTCAAGAATTACTCCTGATCGTTGTGCACGTCTGATCTGCAACTACAGGAAATGTTTGGTTGAAGTTATTGCTGCCAAAGGAGGTTCAATCAGTTATTAAATCCAAGGGTTCACATACTTTTTCCACCTGCACTGTGAATGTTTACATGGTGTGTTCAATAAAAACATGGCAATATTTCAGTCTTTGTGTGTTATTAGTAGCAGACTGTGATTGTCTATTGTTGTGACTTAGATGATGATCAGATCACATTTTATTACCAATTTGTGCAGAAATCCATATCATTCCAAAGGGTTCACATACTTTTTCTTGCAGCTGTATATACCCAGCGAAGTGACTGGCCTTTGGTGATACCCAGGGATTAAACAAATCCTCCTACATAAATTGTACTACTGCAGCCGTTCAAAATCCAGGATTTATATAGCTTGTCTGAGATTTCAGAAAAAAGGAGAGGGGGGGCAATTTTGAAGCTACACTTTGTAAAAGCTGAATAGAGGGAAGGAACACCCCCCCCCCCTCTATCCCTCCTTATGGGGCTCCTTCCCCATCATTTTTTTTAATTCTTGGTGTCAGGAAAACTTGTCAGAAGTGACTCATGTAGAAAGTAGAGGGGTGAGGCAGCATATAGAAATGACACTTAGTGCTCTGGATTGATTTGAGTACATGCTATAGAAGGATGTGCTTTGTTCATATTTCATAACAGAAGTTTACAACCACTTTATTTTTTCATGTGCAGAGAACAGATGCAATTTGGTAAGATGTACAAGTTGTTTAATCTACAGTCATTAAATGATATCACATTCATTTTCTCGGGGAGCAATATCTGGAAATAACATCAGCATAACCCTCCTTTTCTTCCTGAAATAAAGAATACAGAGGCTGTGCTTCCAGAATAGTAATACCAGTGAACTAGAAGTGGTTGCAGCTAACTGGTTACCCTTTAAGTATGAAGGTAAAATTTTTCAATAAATTATGATAAATTATGATAAAATAGATAAAAAGCCAATAGGTTGGAGAGTGCTTCTGCTGTGCAGCTGTGTGCTACTCTTCATATGGTCAAACCATTAGAACCTAACACATTAGACAAATAAACATTATTGTATGCGTTACTCCCTTTTTTTTTAAGCGCTTTTAAAAGCTGTGTATTTTTTATTAAAAATAATAAACTTGTTATACTTACCTGCTCTGTGCAATAGTATTGCACAGAGCGGTGGCTTACCCCCTTCTTTTTATTTTTAGTTCCCCCATAGCAAGTTGGCTGCTGATGGGGCACTCGAATGGGTGCGCTCCTGTCTTTAGGTGTGCCCCCCTGCCCCCCCCCCCATTTGATTGACCATTGGCCACTGGCTCCTGCCTCTGTGCCCTATACATACAGGAAGATGTGAGAGAAGACCTTCAGATGGGCACAATGCTGGATTGATACAAGACTCAGGTAAGTATTTAAGGGGAGAGCTGGTATTGGACGTATTTTTTGTCTTATTGCAGAGAATGTATTAAGGTAAAACACCTTTCGTCTTTAGAACCACTTGAGGCTTCATGTACATGGGACATTGGAAAACCTCTCCTGAATGCTGGAACTTGACAGCTAGTAACCGGCGGTTAAAAACGTCAGTTTTGCCACGTTTAAATGCCGCGTTTATGCGCGTTAAGTGGCGTTTGCATTTAGAAGCGTTTTTGCATTGTAACATGGTCAGAAATGGATCCCCATTGAGAACACCTATAAACAAAATGCTTACAAATGCGAGTTACCGTGTTTAGACGCATTTGCGTGCTGTTACAAGCACTTGGCGTTCAAATGCCAATAAACTTCCGTCTGAATTAGTTTTTTTGCTTTAAAAAAAAAATGCCACTAAATTTAACTGCCTCTAAACAACTATAAATGTCTCAGTGTACATGGACAGATAGGATAACATAGAGGAGAGTTCAGGGGCTGCTGAAAAAAAACGCCCAACTGCTCCAAAACGTCCGTTTCTCAGCAGCAGTGTACATGAGGCCTTAATGTTTGCAAGTGAACAAAACTGAAATTTAAAAAAACCTACTTTATATTTGTATTTTGTCAGTGACACAAATTTTACCATATTTATGTAGGCAATAAAACGTAGCATTTTCTGAATAGATGACTATCCCGGTATATTTTTGCATTTTGAATCAAATTCAGATGATTACAAATTAAAAAAGATAGCAGACATAAATAAAACAAATGTCTGCTAGGTCTAATTTGTCAAACTCTCACAGTCTTCAAGATAAACTGGTTTGTTTTTTATGATCATTCACACATTCAAACATGACATATTACACCATATCCAAGGAACTATTCTGCTACATTTCACATGGAGTTTTATGGCTTAGCTAGGGAAGGAAATTAAACTCATACCGGCTAACTTTATACAGTTATTGCTCTGTATAATTAATTATCTGAAAACTTAAAGGGAACTTGTCTCAAGGTAAGAAGCCTCAGAAGCTGCAACTCTGACTTCTCGGCTGCATACTAATGCTGAGTCAATTTTAAAAGGGATATATCTTGGGTTTTTCACTTCAATTTTTAAAGGATCATTTTGCCTAAACCAGTGGTGTCCAAACTTTTTTCAAAGAGGGCCAGACTTGTTGAAGTTAACATGCGTGAGGGCCGACCATTTTGCCTGACATTTAAAATTAAATACAATCATCAGCGCAGTGCCCACGAATGCAGCCTCGCCAGCGCAGTGTCCTTAAATGCAGCCTCGCCAGCGCAGTGCCCATATATGCAGCCTCACCAGCGCAGTGCCCATATATGCAGCCTCGCCAGCGCAGTGCCCATAATTGCAGCCTCGCCAGCGCAGTGCCCATATATGCAGCCTCACCAGCGCAGTGCTCATATATGCAGCCTCGCCAGTGCAGTGCCCATAATTGTAGCCTTGCCAGCGCAGTGCCCATATATGCAGCCTCGCCAGTGCAATGCCCATAATTGCAGCCTCGCCAGTGAAGTGTCCACACATGCAGCCTCACCAGCGCAGTGCACATAATTGCAGCATTGCCTGCGCAGTGCCCATAATTGCAGCCTCGCCTGCGCAGTGCCCATAATTGCAGCCTCGCCAGTGCCATTGACACTATCCGAATCACTTTTTAAAAAGCCCAGGAAGCAGCGCCGAGAGGTAGAAGGGGGCGGGCGGGGCAGAGGAGAAGGAAGGATGCGCTGTCATCGGAAGACCCGAAGCCTATGATAGAGGTCAGCATAGGAGGCGGGACTTACAACACGTATACATATATATACATATATATATATATATATACATACATATATATATATATATATATATATATATATATATATATATATATATGTATATATGTATATGAAATACAAAGCATCAGTGCTTTATGGATAAAATCACACTTACTTAGACAGGCAGTAGAAGAGATGACACCTCCTCGGTCAGCTCCACACAGCTTCTACAGGTGGCTGTGCGGTGAAGGAGAGAGGGAATGCAGATTTCAAATTCCTTCTGCACTCCCGCGCAGTCGTGGGCGGCGCCAGGCACATAGAACAGAGCGGGGGGAGGATCAGGACCCGGCGGGACTCGGGAGAAGCCGCGCTGCAGAGGGAGACCAGAGGCCCTGCCCCCGAGCCATCGCAACGGCATTGGGGCGGGGATGTGCAATGTCTCAGAGAGAGACATTGATCAGCGGTGTCTCTGGGGGCCATATGAAAGTAAAGGAAGGGCCACAACTGGCCCGCGGGCCGGACTTTGGACATGACTGGCCTAAACCCTTGAATCTAGGCTACCTCCACAGTAAAAATACCCGAAGTGGTTTCTGCTCTCATGGTCCCTGTTGTTTGGGAAATTGTGCATATGTGCACCAAGACTGGCCATATAGAATAATGACTGCCTCTGTCTTATAAAGAAACAAGAACAAAATGGAATATATTGTGGCTTAAGTCCTTAGATGTGCTGGCTGTAAATGTCCTCATACTATCTGACTATGAGAATGTAGGACCACTGTGTCTCCCTTTCAAGTGGCTTTGGGATATCAGCCTGTGGGTGGTGGTAGTCAGTGGATTCTGTGTCATCATTCTAGAAAAGGTACCATATTATAAGTTAATGATAATGTACAGAGCATAGTCGTATTCTAGCAATATCTTGGGTGTCAGGGATACCCCCAGGTATCATTTCAAAGGGAAAAGATGCTGTGTTTTCAGTCCACAAGAGAGGGTGCAGTAATAAACTGCGTCATCAGTGGTACTAGCCATAATTCTTGTAGTGAAAGGCTTGCTCATGGTAGGTGGACCAAAAGAATGTGCCACATCCCTAAATAACAATACAAAGGAGTATTCCCCTGGGTTTGGGATTTTTAAGGCACAAAATTATGAATGATTCAAAGATCTATGCAAAAAATTATAACATTTATTAAAGTGATAAACATATAAGTATAAACATATTAAAAAGCATTACAGGCAATGTGTGATCATCAAGAATACAACCATAACCGTGAGGTGACTATAACCAGTACCCAATATATTTCGGGAAGTCAGTTCCCTTCTTCAGGGGTGGTTTCAAAACGGAGAAGTGTTATGGTTAGTCTTGTGATAAAACGTAAAGCCTGTAGGGTGATTAAAAAACAAGCTGGTCTGCCACACATGTGAGTCCACCGTCCTAGATATTTGTGTATCCCATAGGTCAAGAACGACCAATATACTGGATTATATCATGGAATCTTGTTGTAGGTCTCCTGTCTCCCAGCAAATGTGGCTACCTGAAGTCCCAAAAGGAGGCCGAGGCACCAGAAGGTAGACAATATGCACCAACTGTATAGTTTTGGACAGCGGGTAGCACATATTAGGATCCACCAGCGTGGTCGAAAATATCTTTTCGACCACGCTGGTGGATCCTCATATGTGCTACCCGCTGTCTAAAACTATACAGTTGGTCCATATTGTCTACCTTCTGGTGCCTCGGCCTCCTTTTGGGACTTCAGGTGGCCACATTTGCTGGGAGACAGGAGACCTACAATAAGATCCTTTCCATGATATAATCCAGTATATTGGTCGTTCTTGACCTATGGGATACACAAATATCTAGGACGGTGGACTCACATGTGTGGCAGACCAGCTTGTTTTTTTAATCACCCTACAGGCTTTACGTTTTATCACAAGACTAACCATAACACTTCTCCGTTTTGAAACCACCCCTGAAGAAGGGAACTGACTTCCCGAAATATATTGGGTACTGGTTATAGTCACCTCACGGTTATGGTTGTATTCTTGATGATCACACATTGCCTGTAATGCTTTTTAATATGTTTATACTTATATGTTTATCACTTTAATAAATGTTATAATTTTTTGCATAGATCTTTGAATCATTCATAATTTTGTGCCTTAAAAATCCCAAACCCAGGGGAATACTCCTTTGTATAATTCTTGTAGTGGGGCACTGGTTTGTGCACACCATTTTTGTGTAGACTAACAATGTAATATAACTCTTTCAAATACCAGTGGATCACTCAAATGTAGTATGGAATAGTTTCTCAACCAGGGTTCCTCCTGAGGTTGCTAGGGATTCCTTGAGCAGACAGCAGTGGTGGAATGATTTTCCCTCCTACACCTAAAATGAATGCAATTACCCACAAATAATCAATGTAAGGTGTTATTTTATCACTGACGACTAATGTTAGAGAATGCCGCCATTGCCCTGCACATCAGATGAAGAGAGGACAGCATTTTCCCAGGCAATTTAGTGGACCAGATCTGAGAGAGTGAGCCACTGGGTCACGGGTACCTGAGGACAGCAGACTGCCAAGGGATATGGATTGGAGTCCAGGGTGGGTGAGCTGAACCATCTCTGCTTGCGTAAAAATTAACATAGTTAACGCAATAAAGGCTGCTCCTTATTTAGCAGCCCACTAGCTATTCATTCTGCACTCTCAAAAAGGACAGCTATACATGTACCACCTTACAGAAGGGTCCCAATGAAAGCCTGCTAACATTGACATTTAGGCGCCAAGTACATATCCCTTAATCTAGAACGCATTCGCTCACCCACTGTTGGGGCTGTATGCATAGTGTGCAAACAAGGACCCTTTTTGTTTTTTTGGGTTAGTGAATGATGCTACTTCAACCCTGTTGCACAGGTTATGACTTGGTTGAATGTTGCTATAGTTCAGTTGATCGCCATCTTATGGTTTAGTGTTCACTTTGCCTAGTACAGCATCTTTGAATCGGTTTGCTTGCTTATTTAATAGTTTATTCATTGTTTAACTGCATTGTCTTATTATATGCATTTAATATACCACCAGTTGCTTGTTGGCTATTTAATGTGCACTGTTATAGAGTGGTAGCTTACTAACGCTTAACCACCTCTGGACTGGAATGTTTTACCCCTTAATGATCAGGCCATTTTTGCGATACATCACTGTGTTACTTTAACTGACAATTGCGCGGTCATGCAACACTGTTCCCAAAAAAAAAAAAACTGATGTCTTTTTTTTCCCCACAAATAGAGCTTTCTTTTGGTGGTATTTGATAACCTCTAGGTTGTTTTTTTTTGTGACAATCAAAGAAAAACAAAAAAAAAAATATATATATATATATATATATATATATTACTTTCTGCTACATAACACAGCCAATAAAAAAATAAAAAAATTCAATTTTAAGTTACTATTTTAGGTTTATTTAGGTGTAAGCAGCCTCCAACCTACAACCAGGTGTGTCAGTGGGGACAGAGCAACTTTAGGAGTCGTGGCAGAACAGAGAACCCATCCTCGCCAGCGGCTCCTGTGGGGTAAGTGCTACACTTATATTAGCATTTTTTCATGTGCAAAAGGTTTGATGTCAAGCAAGGCAATTGAAACACCAACTTACATCATTCTACAAAGGAGTGATATGTTTATCTGGTTCTATTAAACATTCTGAATATTACGAAGAATTGCAACATTGCATTATCTGGTATATAATTTTAATTTGAAATATTTTACATAATTTTTGCCTTTAGTTTGATGCTTAGAGAAAAAAAATAATGGCCTTTCCAAATAATGAAAATAGTATGCCAAGTTTGTTTGACATAAAATTCTGGCCTAAAAAGCCAAATAACTCATAACTGTGGTATTTGCATGCAAGACTGTGTACTTGTAGCAGGAAACAACAAGACCGGCTCAGTTCTCATGTGTAAGTCATTGTTGGAATATTGAATTAACATTTTATTTGAAGTGAGTGGCTGAGTTCAAAACAATTAAATGCTCCTTTTACATGGAGAATTAAAGTCCCACTTATATAGCTTATCTTTATAAAACAATGTAATACATTTAAAAAGAACAAATTTAAAGCAGCCTAACATTTGGTATAAATAATGTTAATATTAAAGACCAATTTAACCACTTCTGGACCGAAAGGTTTTACCCCCTTAATGACCAGGCTATTTTTTGCGATACGGCACTGCGTTACTTTAACTGACAATTGCGCGGTTGTTCGACGCTGTACCCAAATAAAATTGATGTCCTTTTTTCCCCATAAATAGAGCTTTCTTTGGATGGTATTTAATTACCTCTGCAGTTTTCATTTTTTGCGCTATAAACAAAAAAATAGCGACAATTTAAAAAAAAAATATATATATTTTTTACTTTCTGCTATAAAACACAGATTTGATTTAGAAAATTCGAATTTTCATCAGTTTAAGTCAATATGTATTCTGCTACCTATTTTTGAAAAAAAAAAAAAAAAAATCCCAATAAGTGTATATTAATTGGTTTGCACAAAAGTTATAACATCTACAAATAATGCAATATACTTTTATGGAATTTTTATTTATTTATTTCTTTCTTTTACAAGTAATGGCGGCGATCAGCGATTTTTAGTGGGACTGCGCTATTGCAGCGGACAAATTGGACATCTAACAAACTTTTGACACTTTTTGGGGACCGGTGATACTAATTGAGTGATCAGTGCTAAAAAAAAAAAAAAAGCATTGACACTGCAATAATGATACTGGCAGGGAAGGGGTTAACAGAGGTGATCAAAGGGTTACATTTGTCCCTAGGGGATGCTTTCTAACTGTGTGGGGGTTGCACTCATTGGGGGAAGACAAAGATTTCCATCTTGTCCCCTTGCAGAACGGCGATCTGCCTTGTTTACAAAGCTGGTCTGGCACACACAGATGCAATGTGCCCACTATATCTTGGTTCAATCTGCATGCCAGGGTCGTAATGATGATCTTACTCATCTCCATCACCTATCAAGCTTTTATTGCTGCCTGCTTCATTAAATTGTGATAGGTGCAGACATTTGTGACGGGCAAGTAGTGGTACTTCATGCCGACAATTCCTACCCATCATTTGTGTACTGCTTGGTTCTCCACTCACAAAACCTGCCCTGAGAGACTCTCCAGCTGTGTCACATATGCTGCCCGCTAGCCATGCAGCACCTTTCCAGCAGCCACCAAAGAAATACTCTGTTCACTGAAGGTGCAGGCAGAAACATCCTCAGGCCACAAGAAAGGTGTCACATGTCATGTGGAAGGCAACATGTTTGACAGCTCTGACCTAGAGAAAACCATAAAAACAAAGGGAAAACATAAAAGCTCCATACAGGACCTAGGCCACATTTATAATGGTGATGCCATACATAGTTTTGTAAAATTCCTTTAAGCATTTATTAACATTCATTTTCATGGTAGATAAACTATGTAGTTTACAGAGGAATTATCTGGCCATTTAAATTGAATATAATATGCAGACATATGGTTAACTGTGCTAGAGAGGTGTCAGAAAAAAAAACAAAGGCAAAGCGGAATGATAAAGAACATAAGATCACCAGTTGTAAAATAATAAATATATTGTACTGTTAAAGGTTGTTAAGCAAACTAGTTCCTAAAAAAAACAGGTAGTAGTCTGAAACCAGAGGAATGGAATTGTCGGGGACTTCCAAAGCTTTGTCATGCAGACATAAACTATTACAGGCAAAATCTATAAATTCTGGAACAGAAGTTCAACTGTAGTAGGTTGAGGCAACAAGAAAAATCTATGTTTACAAATTTTTTAAAAGTGATTCTAAAGCATAGTTTTTTTTATTTTATTTTAAAGAATAAAAAAGTTATACCTACCTGCCGACACTCTTGCCCCATTTTTTTCATGAGCGTTTCCTCAGCAAGCTGGCTGCTGGGAGGGCACCTGTACGGCAGCCCTCCTGAGCCGGGCTTTGTGCATTCATAGACACACACAACATTCGGTATATACTTACCTATTATACTAGCCTTTTTTCAGGTTGCTCTAGGCTGGTCACCAGCCAGTGGTGGCTGCAGGGGAGAGGAGAGAGCTCTCCAACAACAGCTAGTAAAGCCTGAAGTGGTGACATCACCCATAGGCTTCAATGGTCCATCTGATGTCAGTGCTCCCTCCTTCTGCCATGCTTGCTGACACAAGGGAGCCGGATCACAAGACCAGACAGGAGCTGCCTGAAAATAGGTTATATTATACATCTTTCTTATACAGGTTAATTAGCATATTATGAGGGGAAGGGGACCTTTTTAAGGCTAGTTAGATGTAAGCTGGGACTCTACTTTAAGCAAGAAAGTTGTCCATAACAATAAGTCACAGACAATAGCTAAATATGGCTGTAGGTATATATGCATATATATATATATATATATATATATATACTGTATATATATATATAAATATTTTACTATATCTTTTGTGAGTACACCCCTAAGATAAAATGTCCAAATTGGGTCCAAAGGGTAAAAAACCCTCTTGGGTATGGAGTTCACCAGAGCTTCACAGGTTGCCACTTGAGCCCTCCTCCACTTCTGCATGATGATATCACGGAGCTGGTGGATGTTAGAGACCTTGAGCTCCTCCATCATCCCTTTGAGGATGCCCCACAGATGCTCAATATGGTTTAGGTCTGGAGACATGCTTGGCCAGCCCATCACCTTTACCCTCAGCTTCTTTCGCAAGGCAGTGGTCATCTTGGAGGTGTGTTGGGGTCGTTATCATGTCCGAAGGGAGGGGATCATGCTCTGCTTCAGTATGTCACAGTAAATTTCGGTATTTATGGTTCCCTTAATGAACTGCAGCTCTCCAGTGCCGGCAGCACTCACAAAGCCCCAGACCATAACACTCCCACCACCATGCTTGCCTGTAGGCAAGATACACTTGTCTTTGTACTCCTCACCTGGTTGCCGCCACACACGCTTGATGATTCTGAACCAAATACGTTTATCTTGGTCTCATTAGACAACAGGACATAGTTCCAGTAATCCATGTCCTTAGTCTGCTTGTCTTCAGCAAACTGTTTGCGGGCTTTCTTGTGCATCATCTTCAAAAGAGGCATCCTTCTGGGAGGACAGCCATGTAGACCAAATTGATGCAGTGTGCGGCGTATGGTCTGAGCACTGACAGGCTGACCCCCCACCCCTTCATCCTCTGCAGCAATGCTCGCAGCACTCATACATATATTTCCCAAAGACAACCTCTGGATATGACGCTGAGCACGTGCACTCAACTTCTTTGGTTGACCATGGTGAGGCCTGTCCTTAGTGGAACCTATCCTGTTAAACCGCTGTATGGTCTTGGCCACCATGCTGCAGCTCAGTTTCAGGGTCTTGGCAATCTTCTTATAGCCTAGGCCATCTTCATGTAGAGCAACAATTCTTTTTTTCAGATCCTCAGAAAGTTCTTTGCCATGAGGAGCCATGTTGAACTTCCAGTGATCAGTATGAGAGAGTGAGAGCGATAACACCAAATTTAACACATTTGCTCCCCATTCACACCTGAGACCTTGTAACACTAACGAGTCACATGACACCAGGGAGGGAAAATGGCTAATTGGGCCCAATTTGGACATTTTAACTTAGGGGTGTACTCACTTTTGTTGCCAGCGGTTTAGACATTAATGGCTGTGTGTTGAGTTATTTTGAGAGGACAGCAAATTTACACTGTTATACAAGCCGTACACTCACTACTTTACAATGTAGCAAAGTGTAATTTCTTCAATGTTGTCACATGAAAATATATAATAAAATATTTACAAAACATATGAGGGGTGAACTCACTTTTGTGAGATACTGTATATATTAACACCTCTACTGTTCCAGAAGCAAGTGTGCATGCAAATGTTTGTGGGCTTCCTGTACACCTTATCCCATATACGGGCTATTTTCTCTGCTCAGAGTAGTAAAGTCCTGTTGCCTTAAAGCACAAGGCTATTCTTTATGGCCGTGCAGCACATTGCTTTCTTGTTATATGGATACTCTTTGACATGGCAGCATGTCTAGTAAATGACAGAAATCCAGTGCTAGCCTGATATAATGCATGAATGAAGAGATGGTTTAGTTGTACAGCAAAGTCTTTTGATATCCTATTGCTTCCATTAATGTTGGTTTGGATTTCGATCTCTAGCTGTATTTTCTTATCACATAGGTTTATATAGTCCGCAACTACGAAACAATATCAACCATTAAAATTATACTACACTGAGATACTACACTATATATCTGCATCATTAGGTAGTAAAATAATTGTGTTTTTTTGCTTGCATATAATTGAAAATTAACCATGTTTATTGTTCATAATTATTACTCACAACTGAACCAAATAAAAGAGATGAAAGTTGAATAAAAACAAGCTATTCAACCATAAACCATTACTTGTCTCTGTATTAGGAAGGTCTGCAGGTTTTTACTATAAGAAAGCAAAGGAAGATCTACAGCTCCCTCCATCCATATCAAAATATTCCAGCTCCATAGGAAGACATCCTGAACAGCTTTAAAAAAAAAGGTCACGGGAGGAAGGAAAATATTTTGGTTCCTTTATAAATACTACTTGAAATAAAAGGTTCAGGCTCGGTTCACACTTATGCGATGCGGGAAGGCTGCGAATTCATAGCCTGTTCCCGCATCGCAAACGCACCTCTGGCAGTTCACACTGCCATATGCGATACGCTGGGGGTGTCAATGTAATCTTAACGACACCCCCAGTTTGATCGCATATCGCAGTGCGATCTTATAGTTCGCACAGGATTGGATCGCACAAGTGTGAACCACTGTGCGATCCGATCCTGATGCGGCTCAAAAAAAGGGTTCTGTGCGACTTTACTGCGGGTGCAGTGCAAATTTAGCCATACAAATTGTATGGCTGAATTCGCACCGCACACCCGATCGCATGTAATGAAGGAGCAGTGCGCTCCGACATTACATGCGATCGCCGCAGCCGCACATATGTGAACCGGCACTCAATGTGAAATAAAATGTTAAAAAATGTGTAAAAACGGGCAAAATAGTATGACCTAACATACACGCAAATAATTATTTTTAATAAACACATAGTACTGGAACATGTTTTGGATTTTTTTTCAAAAATGAACAAACTCCATCTGCTTTAGTTGATGTAAATACACATTAATTATACAATGTTGTTTATAAGCAATCATTTTGATTTTAACAGGTTCATTTACAAATGCATGCAGTAATGCCATCATTCCATGGAGGATATCTAGTAGGAGCTACACCCTTCATTTTATTGTTTTTTTTTTCCTCTGGCTGCAAAGACCTCAACCTGACTCACAGAGTAAGCATTCTCCTCACTGACTTACTGTGGGATCCTTGCCAGCCATCTTGCACTCTTCAACTTTGTGTGGTGTAGCCGGCCAGAAAACCTAGTTTGAAAAAAGAAAAAAAGAAGATCGATATAATAATAATCTAACAACAGCATAGATACATTATTTCACTTTAGTATCACCAGTATATTTTTATAACAGCTGGTAAGTTAAAAACACTAAAAATCCTCATCACAGGATTCTTTCTATCTTTATATTAATGTAGACACCTTGAATTGTTGTAAAATGTGATTGTTAAGTATTTTAATGCTAAAACAGCAATTAAATAAAAAAAGAAATGGCTAGCAGATGTTCAACAGCAAAGTTAGAATCCACACAATATACAGTAGGATGAAATACAAGCTTGTGCTATTAAACCCAGTCTCAATGCTGAGAAATCCTGAAATCAGAGTGGCATACAAATATGTTTACAAAGAACACGCTGATAGGAGAGATGAGGGAGCAGATGGCTGGCCTCATCAGCCTCTTTCTGCTCTTTTAATTACCTGTCAATAGCCTGGGGGGTAAAAACAGAACATTATGGGGAGATTTACTAAAACTGGTGCACTCAGAGTCTAGTGCAACTGTGCATGGTAGCCAATCAGC
This sequence comes from Pelophylax lessonae, assembly GCF_965119305.1. Classification (NCBI taxonomy): domain Eukaryota; kingdom Metazoa; phylum Chordata; class Amphibia; order Anura; family Ranidae; genus Pelophylax; species Pelophylax lessonae. The sequence continues at coordinate 186,576,818 of NC_138771.1, read as the reverse complement.
TTCTAAATTCAGCTTGTTCGATTAAAGTGGTAGTAAACCCTGGTAGGCCAGCTATACCTACAGGTAAGCCTACAATAAGGCTTACTTGTAGGTTCTGTGAATATCTCGTAAACTTGCTATGTTTAGGAGATATTTAGAGTGTATGCAGCCGGTGACGTCACCTGCACATGCACTCTGAAGGTCTGGCATACAGTACAGAGCCTGTACCATGAATGGCGGCTCCTGCGCGCATGCGCGGGTGTAATATCACAGCGTCCCTGGCTACTCATGTAGCCGGAGGCCATGAACCTAGAAGGAAGACCAGGGGAAGATGTCAGCCCTCTCAGTGGTGACAGAACGGTGCTGGAGGGCTTTGTTCTGAGGTAAGTTTCTCATAATGTGCTAGTATGGAATGCATACTAGCACATTATGACACTGCGTTGCAGGGAATATTTTTTTTTTATTTTCCACCAACTGCGGTTTACTACTGCTTTAAGCTTTGACAATAAAACCTAAAAGCTGATTGGTTTCTATGCAGAGCTGCACCAGATTGTGTGTGCACCCGTTTTGGTAAACCTCCCCCTATGTACAGTATTATGTACTAGGCATATAGTCTACAACACGAACAGAAGTTTCATCAACCTGGCTGTACTGTGTGGCAGGACTTTCTAAATTTCACAACTGATTGAGAGAAATACAAATATTTTAGGTGTAAAACAGCCCTTATACATGTATTTAAATTTGGTATTCAACTGTTTACCTGTATTTTTGCTTTATATCTTTACAGATACATTTGTTTATCTGTATTTGTGAATACCAAACATGCCACAAATGATACAACTAGAATACCCCTAGGAGGAGAGCCATGAGGGTTCTCTCATCCATGTGCTTGTGTTTTGAGAAGATGATCTATTTTCTGAGCATTTTGGTCTGGGTAGGGTGGATATTCCCTCATTCCCTCATGGTCGCAGGCCCCTCTGACTAGGGGAAAAAAAGTACACATACACTACATTACCAAAAGTATTGGGACACCTGCCTTTACACGCCCATGAACTTTAATGGCATCCCAGTCTTAGTCCGTGGGATTCAATATTGAGTTGCCCGCCCATTTGCAACTATAACACCTTTAACTTCTCTGGGAAGGCTGTCCACAAGGTTTAGGAGTGTGTCCAAATCATTTGGTGGAGGGGAGATTATAGTGTTGGGTTGTTTTTCAGGGGTTGGGCTTGGCCCCTTAGTTCCAGTGAAGGGAACTCTTAAGGCGTCAGCATACCAAGACATTTTGGGTAATTTCATGCGCCCAACTTTATGGGAACAGTTTGGGGTTGGCTTTTTCTGTTCCAAAAAGATTGCGCATCAGTGCACAAAGCAAGGTCCATAAAGACATGGATGAACGAGTTTGGGTTGGAGGAACTTGAATTGCCTGATCTCAACCCGACAGAACACCTTCGGGCGGAGACTGCGAGCCAGGCTTCTCATCCAACATCAGTGCCTGACCTCACAAATGCGCTCCTGGAAGAATGGTCAAACATTTCCATGGACACACTCCTAAACCTTGTGGACAGATTTCCCAGAAGAGTTGAAGCTGTTATAGCTGCAAAGGGTGGGTCAACTCAATATTGAACCCTACAGACTAAGACTGGGATGCCATTAAAGTTCATGTGCGTGTAAAGGCAGGTGTCCCAATACTTTTGGTTATATAGTGTATGTATGGTGCTGGGGTGGTCCAATCTGTATCAAATCTCAAACTTGACAGAATGACAGGTAAACTATTGTGATTGCTTGTATAATATATTGTATACATCTCTGTGATAAGGAGAACTTTCATTGCACTGAAGCATTTGTTATATCTCTTAAAATTATTACTCGAATACTTTTATATGGTCAACAAATGGAAATGCTTCTTGAAAATATAAGGCTACAAAACATAAATGGTGATATTATTATGGCCCCTTTCACAGGAAAGGTTAGAATTGCGGAAAGAGGAACTTATTTACCGCAACTAAATGCAGACAATGCATCCCTATGGCCCCGTTCACACACTGCGTTTAGCAACGTTTTCATAACATACAGTTTGGTGCATTTAAGAAAAATACAGTTGACAGCATCCAGGTGCGATGTACCGCAGCTATCTGTATATAAATGCAGTTAATCGCAGTACAAATCAAAAATGAGTAAACAGTTACGATACAAAATGCAAGAATTTACTACCACAGCTAAACGCAGCCGCATGTAAAAGCAAGTAATCGCACATAATCGCAATGTAAAATGTGAATAATCTTTGTGCCAGGAGTGTTGGAATTTCAAAATAACAAAACATGCTTTTACCAGGGGCACAAAAACCGCCTGTGTGATAGGGGCCTATATCTGCACAACACACATACTGTATAAATAATGTGCTATCTGTATAACACACCTACCATGTAAATATGACTAATGTCATACAAAGAGTGCTTATATCTTTAAATCTTTAGTGTAAAACAGTTCTCAAGTGTATTTCTACAGGTCCCTAACCTTGACAGTACATGCTGCTACTCACCTTTTTACTGGATTAGTGTGCTACACCACAATGTTTAAGACATAACTACTTCTTCCTGGCAGCCCTGTGTTTATTATCATAAATTTATTCTGCTTCATATCCTTTGATATTAGCAGTAATATCGAGCTATTGACCCAATAAAACAAAGTCATCTGAGGACAACGCTGAGGCCAGTTAGTAATCAGAATCAATAGGATGTTTACCGTTTTTTTTTTTTTAATGGTTTAAACAATTCCAGAAGATGACTGCTGAGGATCCATGTTACTCTACATGTGTGGTTACGGTGCAATCAGAAGTAAATGAAACCATACATTCTTTTAGGAATAGTTAGGCTATTTTTCCCTTTTACACTATGGGGTTGATTTACTAAACACAAATAGACTGTACACTGCACAAGTGCAGTTGCATTATGCAAAGTGCATTTGCTCCAGAGCTTAGTAAATAAGGCAAAACTTCCCTTTGCAAAGAATATCCAATCACATGCAAGACAAATAAAAAACAGCATTTTTGCTTGCACGTGATTGGATGATGGAAGTCAGCAGACCCTCATTTACGAAGCTCTGTAACAACAGCACTACTGTACTATTGCCCACACAGAACCAAGCTGTGTACTTCAAACAGCAGAAGTTAAAGCAAATTGGCCAAAATATTTGAACCCAATCAACACTTTAGATTATCGTGCATGATTTGTTTTCATTACCATGTATGGTATATAACTTCACATATGTGTCAGCACAGTTACATGTTGTGAACACTTGACTCTTCTTCCACATGCTCAACAAAAAAGGCAGTAAAACTAAAAGGCAAAACTTTTTTTTTTCTTTTGAAAAAAAAAAAAAAATGAGGAAGAGGAGGGTTATAACATCTGTCAGTTTTTTTTTTTTTTCACCGTCTGTTTTCCATTGGAGAGATTTTCTATTACATCCTGTCCCATAGCCACAACTGGTAGTAAGAGGACATCCACCCAAAGTAGTCACCATAACAAAAATGTCCCTATAGGAAGTTTTCCCTCTATTTCTGTTCTGCTGAACACTCAAAGTTTTTTTTTCAATTTCACTTTTGGTGAAAACAGTCACCAGGACAAATAGATATGGTAAGTCTAAGGCCCCTTTCACACAGGCGGACCGTTCAGATCCGCCTGTTCGTTTTTTTGGCGGATCTGAACGGTCCCCCCATGCATTCCTATGGGGCGTTGGATGTCAGCGGAGACATGTCCGCTGACACCTGACCCGATCCGTCAAATCTGGATGGATGGAAACCCTATTTTCCATCCGTCCAGCGGATCGGATGAGAACGGACCGACAGTCCATTCCCATCCGATTTCCCCCATAGAGATGCATGGGGAACTGAGAGCTGTGTCTACGCACACAGCGCGGAGACACAGCTGTCTTCCTCCTGCTCAGCGGGGGATCGGCGGCTCGATCCACCGCTGAGAAAAACGGAATCCGTCCGACGGACGGATAGTGTGAAAGGGGCCTAAGGAAAAAAGGTTGGGACTTTGAATGAGGTGCGTGAGAACAACCGGCCCTAAGTAAACAATACTTACCGACCAGTCTGCTAACAAACCGAATCAACCTATCCAACAATGTACATTAAAAACAGGGGTTTAGTTAGCATGTGTTTGCAAATGTGTGTTATCTAAACCCCTGTTTTTAATGTACATTGTTGGATAGGTTGATTCGGTTTGTTAGCAGACTGGTCGGTAAGTATTGTTTACTTAGGGCCGGTTGTTCTCATGCACCTCATTCAAAGTCCTAACCATTTTTCCTTAACTTCCATCACAGGGATGGAGACGCATTGCTTTACCCGGCTTGTGTCTCAACTAAAGTCCCAAACCGCCTTTACTTTACAATAGATATGGTGAGTCTTCCTAATGGAGACATGGACAGCAGTATAAACTTGTTCTAATTCTCTTTACCATCTAAAACTTGGAAAAAGGTTTGCCTTCAGTTCTACTTTAACTTCAGCTCACCACAAAGATGCCCTGGTCATGTATTTTATTTTTTAGAGACTGTATGCGACACCATGATCAAAATTATGAGGAACCACACTAATTAGTTCTTGAATTCTAGAGACAGGTTGCTCTTGGACAGTGAGGGCTCAAAACTAAGCGCACACACAAGAAGGTACTCCTATCTGTGAAGAAAAACATAGATTACTGTTCTTTTAGCTTGGGATATATGTAAAATAAATGTTATTCTACATACTATGGTGTCAAGATATCGATTTCGGTATAAAGTGTCTCAATTTCAGGCTATTATCCCCTTGAAAGATTTCCTACCACTGATCAATTTTACATAGCTGTAGAAAATGTTCTTTAATGCTTGTATTAAAACACCTGTCTCTGCCTTGTGTCTTTACATTTCACCTAATCTTCCTTATGAAAAACTGTTCTGCAGCTGGCCAATTTTTGCACATCTACCGTATATCTTAGAGTTTAATAGAAATCGGCCAGTGGCAGGATGGTTCTACATCAGTGAGAACAAAGAAGCCCTCATCCAACCACTGCCCTATGTCTATCTGCCGGTCAATGCAAGCTCATTACCATTTGAAGAAAAAACAGACGACATAGTTAAACTACCCCAAAAATACTTTTTTTCAAAAGCTGAAATTAATCAGATTGGGCTGTTACTGCTGTTATAAGCCATTTTTTTTTTTTTGTGAAAGGAAAAAAATAAATTCCAGAGCTAAATATGAGCCGACAAAGTATGCTGTTGCTGTACTAAAAAGACCCTCTTCCCGCACCACAGCATTTAAAAAAAATGTTGGTATTGGTGCAAATCCTCTATGGCAGTGCCTAGCTTTCTATGCCTTTTTTTAATAGCTTGGCTATTAGCCTCAAAAATGGCCAGAGCTGACTAACAATATATAAATATTTGCATATCCTTACCAAGCAGTAAATGAGCTTTACACAAGCCCTGTCTGAGCTCTGTACTTGACACTGTGGAGAAATTCATAGTTAGGCCTCATGCCGCAGATCACGGGATAGGAATGAAAGTAGGGTACCCTTGAGAAAGTCATGAGGTGTGTGACGCAACGCGTCGGGAGGAGCCGGGTGACGTCACTTCCATGTCTACGGCCGTGACCAGAAGTTCTACTTTCATTCCTATCCCGCGATCTGCGGTGGAGCATCTATTTGATTTTATATGTAAGTCACTACTTTTTATTTAAATAAACGTTTTAATATACTGCACAATGAGCCCCCTTCTATTATTTACCTTTATGACGGAATACTTTGAGTGAATATCCATGGGGCCAATCTACATCGTTCTATCTGCTGTGTGAGCAAGTCTTATCAGGAGACCAACTTTAATGCCTATCCCTTTGAGTGTCTGTGATTGAGAGTTGTCAGAAGACACATTCTCTCTACCACGCCTGTTTATCATTTGGCTAAGGTGAGCGGCCATTCTATATCAGCACTTGGATTCACTGTGAATTTGACCACACCGACGACCACCTTGAAGCTGAGTGTACTTGGTGTCACTCACATCACTTCCACAGAGTCGCGATTTTTATTGCAAATTTGCACTATTATTGAAATGGACTGTTTTTTGATTTAAGCACTTTCATTTTGTGCACCTTAAATGTCACTTATATGATTATTTTATATTAGCTACTCAATATTTATTCATTTTCACTATTGCACTTTATAATTGCTGATTTGCATTTGTTTGCACATTATATCCACCAACACTTCTTTTTAGCTGTCACAGATTTATTTATTGATTTTATTATATGTGTCATTTAGCACTATGGATGTTTGATATATTATTTTATTGTTTTACAACTATTTTACTTCACCATTCACATATTTGGGTTATCATCTTGTTTAGAGACATTTTACGCCATTTGAACCTTCTTTTTTCCCATAGGCTAGACACTTGATATAGTTAGGATTATATGAATATAGCGCCGGTTCATTTTTTTTATGCATCTATTCAGTATGTGGTGACACTACTAGGATTGGCAGCTTATTCTATCAATATTTGTATTTATTTATTCACCATTTCCATCCTTGCTTCAGTGGCAGCGCATTAGGCCTCTTTTCCTTGATCACTTTAAGCTTTGATTTTAATTGCAGTGTACTTCTAACACGGGGTTGATTTACTAAAACCGAAGAGTGCAAAATCTGCTGCAGCTTTGCATAGAAACCAATCAGCTTCTAACCTCAGCTAGTTCAATTAAGCTTTGACAAAAATACTCTCCACTTTTAGTAAATCAACCCCATAATGTACAAAGCATTTGAGGAAAAAAAAATTCAGAAAATGCAACACGCAATTTGGAATTTCATTTTTCTAAAAAGGTCATCTATATTTTGCTACCGTCCTGCAGATCTACTGAAGATCTCGGTTGCAATGTCAGGCTCCTGCAGACATGTTCTCCAGCTTTGTGCCCATAGCTCCATATGGACTTTCTGTTAAAAAAATTATAGGAAGTGTAAATTAACTACAAGGGTGCTCATCAGTGCCCTTGCAGTGGATTAAGAACTAAAACCAATCTGCTACAGTGGTAGACAGAATTTGAACTTTTCTCATTCATAGATCCCTGAGCTCTGCAAAGCCGAACCAGTTCTGAAATCTGACAGCGGGTGTGGGGAGAGAAGGCCCCGCCCACTGTCATGGAGATGGGGGGTTGGGGGAGAGCGGGGCAGGAGATGGAGCATGTTATATGATAGACCCTAACATTAAAGGAACACTTTGAAAACACATCAGATCTCAATGAAGAAAAATATCATGCTGGATATCTATACTGATATGGACTGGGTAATGATTTAGGAACAAAAGAATGCCACATCGTTTGATGATGGGTATGAAAATGATCAACCTACAGAGGGTTGAATTCAAAGACCCTGAAAATCAAAGTGAAAAAATGATGAAGCAGGCTAGTCCATTTCTCAAAATGGTACTCATTAGTTTGTATGACCCCCATGTGCTTGTATGCATGCCTGACAACGTCGGGGCATGCTCCTAATGAAACAGCAGATGGTGTCCTGGGGCATATACTCCTAGATCAGGACCAGGGCAGCATCAAGCTCCTGAACAGACTGAGGTGCAACCTGGCGGCGTTGGATGGACAGAAACATAATATCCCAGAGGTATTCTACTAGATTTAGGTCAGGTGAGCATGGAGGCCATTCAATGGTATCAATTTCTTCATCCTTCAGGAACTGGCTGTATACTCTCACCACTTGAGGCCAGTCATTGTCAGGAGGAGCCCAGGACCCACTGCACCAGTGTAGAATCTGACAATGGGTCCAAGGATTTCATCCTGATACCTAATGGCAGTCCGAGTGCCATTGTCTAGCCTGTAGAGGTCTGTGCATCCCTCCATGGATATGCCTCCCCGGACCATCCCTGACCCACCACCAAACCAGTCATGCTAAATGATGTTACAGGCAGAATAACATTCTCCACGGCTTCTCCAGACCCTTTCATGCCTGTCACTTGTGCTCAAGATGAACTTGCTCTCATCTGTGAAAAGCACAGGGCGGCAGTGGCGGACCTGCCAAATCTGGTGCTCAATGGCAAATGCAAATCGAGCTCCACGGTGACGGGAAGTGAGCTCAGGGCCCACTAGAGGATGTCGGGCCCTCAGGCCACCCTCATGAAGTCTGTTTCTGATTACTTGGTCAGAGACATTCCCACCAGTGGCCTGCTGGAGGTAATTTTGTAGGGCTCTGGCAGCGCTCATCCTGTTCCTACTTGCACAAAGGAGCATATACTGGTCCTGCTGATTGGTTAAGGACCTTCTACGGCCCTGTCCAGCTCCCCTAGAGTAATTGCCTGTCTCCTGGAATCTCCTCCATGCTCTTGAGAGACACAGTAAACCTTCTGGCAATGGTAGGTATTGATGTGCCATCCTGGAGGAGTTGGACTGCCTGTGCAACCTCTATAGGATCCAGGTATCACCTCATGCTTCCAGTAGTGACACTGACCCAAGCCAAATGCAAAACTAGTGAAAAAAGGTCAGAAAAGATGAGTAGGGAAAAAATGTAATTTGCCTCCACCTGTAAAACCATTCCTGTTTTGGAGGTTGTCTCATTGTTGCCAATTCAGTGCACCTGTTTTTATTTTAATTAACATCAAAGCAGCTGAAACTGATTAACAACCCCCTCTCCTACCTAACTGACCAGATCAATATCCCAGGAGTTTAATTGAATTGATGCTATACTCTGATTAAAAAGTGCTGCTTTAATTTTTATGAGCAGTGTATATTGAGAAGTGAAATTTATATTATATGACAAACAACTTTGCACTTAAAAAGTAAGCCGATACAGTGCATTACTTAAAGTCTAACTAAAGGCAAAACATTTTGTGAAAGTAAAAGAAATGTGATTTGAACAGGAATGCTGTGTGATACCTCTTCAAAACAGCATGCGGTTCCTGCATCGCATCAGTATGAACCGCAACTGAAACTGGCCAGCTAGCTCAGTCTAAAAAGAACAGCCACATCTTTATATAATTAGGCCTAATTAGGCAATTTTCAAGAAACCCAGTAGTGCCGATATATCTCACTAAACACGTTTCCTCAGTCCTTCTCCACATAGTGAACTACATATAGAGGTATGTAATCTGCCAAAGAATTCACATTTCTGTCCATCCAGGTTTGAGATTTACACAGTTCTTTCACACAGCACACTCTTGTCTGGTAGGGCAGGAGATCCTTTTTTTCTCTGCTGTAGTTTAGCAGCACCTACAGGTCTTGTGCCTCTCCCAACCTGTAACTGTTAGTATAAAGAGAAGCAACCATCTGATCAACTCATCTCCATGTCACTCCTATCAGCATGCCCCTTGTTAGCGTATGAGCACTGTAGCACAACTGTTTTGTTCCTTTTACTTATTCTCCCTTTCATAGTCTGAGCTATGCTATTCAGAACTAGATCAAAATCACAAAAAAAAAATACACTTAAAGCAGTAGTAAGCTCAGACTTTTTTTTTTTTTTTTTATGGGCCCCTGCAGGTAATGCTATAATGTGATCGTATGCATCACCTGGTCTTCTTTGCATGTCAATGCTCTCCAGCTGTTTGGAAAAGTCGTGCCGTGATGACGTCACTCCCGAGCATGCGCACAGGAGTCATGATCGTGGCAATGTGCTCTCTGCATTCACGTGTTCTAAATGCAGAGAGCCTTGTGTATGAGCAGTGAAATCATCGCCTGGAGCCGACATGAATATCTCCTAGACCAGTGATGGCGAACATTGGCACCCCAGATGTTTTCGAACTACATTTCCCATGATGCTCAACTGCACTGCAGACTGCATGATCATCATGGGAAATGTAGTTCCAAAACACCTGGGGTGCCATGGTAAACATTTAGGGTGCCAAGGTCCGCTATCACTGTCCTAGACGGTGTACGAAGATATTTACAGTACTTACATTTAAGAACTAGGCAAGCTATACATGATTCGATTTTCTTTCCTTTCACCACGTGTGGAAGGAGAGAAAATTGCTGGATTTTCCTCCATGAACACATTCAGTGTTGATGGGGGAATTCCTCCTGCACCTGTATTGTGTTCTGCCGGCAGGGAGCCTTCCTACCCAGCAGAAAACAATGATTTATGCTAGCGGCTGTAGCTGCCGGCAGTAATTGCATGAAAAAAACCCAACAGGCAGGTTGTACCCAAGTGGATCTATGGATCAACGTAAGGCACAACCACCTGCTTATAGATGGATCAAATCTTGGCTGGTCCCTGCTGAACCGCCTGAGATTTGATCCATCTATGGCCAGTTTTAGTGTATAAGTTTACCTGTAGAAATTTTAAAATTGAGTTTACTACCACTTTAATTATTAATTAATACATCACTGTATTATTTTGTGTCAATCAAATGAATCAATGTATTATACTACTCCTGCTATTTGGATAATCATATAAATATATAAATTGCTCGTGGTGGGTTGCCTTCTCTGCTTGACTGTTTTTGTGGTTGCTCATCAAACATGTTGGAAATTGTTCGAAAACTGCTTTTGAATTTTGCCAACATTCATCCTTTATCTGGCCATAGACAAAAGATGACTGCTAGGAAAACGATGCTTAAAATAACTGTAAAATCCTCCTCCACTCATACATACTAATATAGAGCGTGCCCTGTATTTTATACTTTGTGTGTCATATCCTGGAAAATGAACACATCCTGCAGTGGGTTGAGGGAGTAGAAAACTTAAATACAATCAATCTTATCTTATTGACTTACGCTGAGAGGATCATGACTGATGTTGTTAATGTTCAGTGACAGAATGTGATCCTTGCTGCCCACATAGATTCGATCCTGGTCTTCATCCATTAACAGAATCCTGTAGTCCAGTGGGCTCTGTGATATAGTGAAATACTCAGATGTCTGTGTGTCCTTAAGTTCTGAAAAAAAGGAGAAGAAAAAGATTCCTCTGTAAATATTCCATGTGTATATTTATAATAGTCCTTCACAAAAAAGGTTGGATGTTTAGAGTTTCTTTAAATGAACATTTTCGAGAAGGCACAATAATCGGTAATACAGATGGCAAGCCAGTTAATATTTATTTAATTTTTGCATTTGAATACACTGTTTAGCAAACACACTGGTGTGAATTTAATGAAGTAATAAATTGTATCTAGACCCAAAACCAAAAAAGTAATATATTACAGCTCACCTTGGTGAGGTGGCTGCATTCATTTTCTTTTTTCAATATTCTTTTGCTTTATTTTCACCTGATAAATATGCAGAAAACACACTTCCTGCCCTTGGATGGCCATGTCACTCCTCCACTGAATCTATGGAGGGAGCTGTTTTTGTTACTTAGGCTGCTCTCCTGATATGGACTACAAACATGTCTGAATATATTTATATGCACTTCTAGCAACATCAACATTCTGTATTTGCTGGAAATGTTCTTAGTTAAAAAAAAAAAAAAACTAATGCCACCACACTTAAGAACTGTAAGCTGCAAAACACTGTATTTTTTGGGGGTTTAGTTATTTCATGAAAGCCTTGTGAGTTTCTTATACCTGGTAGTTTCTTATACCGGGTACATGCGACATATTCCAGTAGTTCTTGTTTGTGCCACTTGCAGAATGTATCACTATTGCTGTGACAAATTCAAAAATTACCCCTAATTCCTAGATCAGGAAGCTGGCGATAGTTAAGACCAATTCACGTTGTGCTTTCCATTCTACTTACTGTACACCTGATCTCTGTCACTGATCTCTTCTGCCCCAGCTCTCCCTTTGCTGCTCTGTATGCTACAATCAGCCCCCTCGGCTATCCCTCCACCTCTCTGTGCCTTACATCCCCTCCGGCTCTCTCCCCACCCTCTGTGGCCTCCAATCACCTGCTGCACCTGATGTTGTCTCTCCCACTGCCAATTGTCAGCTGTTTGGGTCTCTTGGTTGCTAGGAAGCCAGCAGCCGCTGGTCTCTTAGCAACCAGTGAGGTATTCCCAGCCCCATTCAGCTGCTGACTGAAAGATTCCCTAGCTGACAGGCAAATGTAAACAAATGGGGCTTTAATGCTGGCTGACATCCTTACCAAAATATGACAATGGCTATGTATGTTTGGTCAATGACTTCAGCCAGCATCCTCATCCCTTTGTTTGCATTTACCTGTGGGGATGTGTTACTGGTTGCTAGGATGCTGTTGACTGTGTACCCGACAGCGCCCTAGCAACCAGTGACACTTGCAGTGCAGCTAGGGTTGAACATGCACTGATGAAAGGAATGTCCAGTGTAGACACTCCAGCCTCAGTGCTGCTCTAGTCCATGGTGAAAGATTCAGGTACCTATTTCTTATGTGTACATTAATCTTTCACTAGTTGTGACATTTGTCTCACAGCAGGGTTTGTATAAGTGTCTATGACACTCTTTACGAATTGCAGGGATTATTCCTTTCTCATTTCTGGATACTAAAGCTCCAAAAACATGTCTGACAAAATATTTCTGATGTGGGCTGCAAAGCTAAACAGTGCAGACGATGTTCATGCAGAAAGTATTCTATAAATGTTGTGATCTGATCTTAATCTTCAGTATACAGTCTTTTGGAGCTTATAAAGAAGATACAACATATATCAACAGCACATTACCCAATATTATACACGCAATGTATCATAAAGTATATTTATAGCCATTTTTTTTTCTTCATTTAGATTTTATAGGGAAAGTTCAAAAAATACTTGATCTTAAAAGAAATTCAGGAGTTGATTTACTAAAGGCAAATAGACTGTGCATTTTGCAGTTGCTCCACAGCTTAGTAAATGAGCAGAAGCTCTGCTGACTTCCATCATCCAATCATGTGCAAGCAAAAATGCTGTTTTTTTTTGTTTTTTTTCCTTGCACGTGATTGGGTATTTTTGTAAAGTGAAGCTTTACCTCATTTACTATGGAGCAACTGCACTTTGCAAAGTGCACAGTCTATTTGGCCTTAGTAAATTAACCCCTCAAAGTCTTCCTTTGTCCTCTGCACACTTTGTGGGTTATCTCAAACAGCTCTCTGAGTTCTTATCATAGACTACAGAATGATTAGCTTTTATGTTATAGTGATTAGAGTTCGGGAGGGGATTAGCAAAATGATACTGAGGGGGCTAACACCATTCGGTTCACAAAATTTCTGTGTGTGTGTTGCAGCTCACAACAGAACTTAGCAGCCGAGTGCATTTCTGGCTGATCAAGTTTTTTGCTCTACTTCCAGTGTCTTTAACCACTTGACCATTGGACGATTTTACTTCTTTCATGACCAGGGCATTTTTTGCTATTGAGCACTGTAATAATTTAACTGAAAATTGCACTGTCATGCAACACTGTACGCAAATGCAATTTATATAATTTCTTTCACACAAATAGAGCTTTCTTTGGTACTATTTGATAACCACTGTTTTTTTTTTTTTTAATGTTGTATTATGTAAATGAAAAAAGATAGAACTTGTTGAAAAACAAAACAATATTTTCTACTTTCTGTTCTAAAACATATCCAATAAAATCTAATTTCTTCATAAATTCAGGCCAAAATGTATTCTGCTATATGTCTTATGTAAAAACCAAACTGCATTTTTTGAGACACTATGATATTGGGGACACTATTATAGTTCTTTTCCTGATCAAGATACTGATCCGTACTGACAGTTTATCAGTAATGGTGGTGATCAGCAACTTATATTGTGACTGTGATAGTGTGGCAGGCAATCTAGTGCTAACTGACACTGGCTGGGAGGGACACTAACTGACACTGACATCGCTAGTGGCACTAATACAGTGATCAGTAATAATACTGTACACTGTACTAATGGCACTGGCTGGGAAGGGGTTAACATCAAGGGCAATCATGGGGTTAACTGTGTGCCTAACAAGTGTAATGTGTGCTGCTTTTATTAACAGATCACCCTGAATGGATTTCAGGTAGAAGAAACAGGCAAATCACTGTCTGTGTATCTGTAAATACAGAACTCTGGGCTGTGATTGGCCACAGTCAAACAGCATGCGTAAAGCCCTAATTGTTGGCTGTAACCTGCTGAAAAACTCATGTCTAATCACAGCACAGGTCAGCAGGGGGCGAGCGCAAGTCACCACAAACCCAGAAGTTTGGCGGTGACATACAGTTACATTGCCTAGCCTACAGCTGCCACCCGTTCACAGTAAATGTACTGTGGGTGGGTGGCAAGCGGTAAAGGGATAAAACATAAGGAAATGTTCATGTATTGCTGAGATGAACTGCATATTTTATTTTTATTTTGCCTTGATATATACTTCAGATATTACCCTCCTAATTATAAAAAAAACTGCATATACATGCAGCATCCTATGCATTTATGCTAGGCTGTTTTGATAAGCAAAGTTCAAACACTTTTAGGTAGTGTAAAGGAGGATGAAGGAAAGTGTAAATGAAGGATAAGGGCTCTTATGAGGTCTTAATATGCACCACTCAAGGTCTTGCTGCCCCCTCAGGACCAAGGGTATCCAAAATGTACTGAAAGACAACAACAAAAAAGCACTTTTTGGCTCTGAAGAAGAGGGTCCTCCCTCAAAACGCGTCAGCCCAGCCATATAGCTGCTGAAACCAGCATGTCATCCAGAACAGGGGTTCCCTGGACACCTTGGAGATGATCGGTTCCATTGTCTTTTATGGGCTATATCGTCACTCGTTTGTGAGTATAATGTATGTCGTCTTTGGATTAATAAACCTTAATGCATGAGGTCGGTGCGCCCTTCTTTTTTTTTGTGTTGTTGTCTATTAGAGGGTACTGCAGGTATAGCTCTAGGGGCTGGCAGCATGTCTAGCTCTTATGTAGAAACAGTGTATGGCCCTGACTGTGTGAATGAGGCCTATGGTGTACTAAGCTTTGGTGATAAAATATGAGTAGCATAGCTGAATACAGTATGAATGAGGCCTGATTGTTTGACATGTACTTTATATACCAGTTCTGCTAATTGGCCCCAGTATATACAGCATACTAAGTAACTTTTACTGTAAGGAATGTTCTTTTACCTGAGTGTCCTTCAGTCATCACAACTTCACTGCACCACCATGCAGAACAAAGAACATTCTGGTCACTCCTGTCACTGTGTGAAAATATATCACCAGCAGCTCATAAATCATTGTATTGAACAGACTGTGTTTTGGCATAACAAAGATCCTTTAAAGTTCTTTTCTATATCAGGCTATGGACTAATGTGTAAAGATGCATTCTCTTCCTTGACTTGTTGCTGAGTGTTGCGGGGATCCTATTTGCTTGTTTGCAGTTAAAACTGAACTCCAGAATGTATTTATTTATTTATTTATTTATTTTTAAATTCTGGAGTTCAGTTTTAACCTTTGTCATGCTTACTGATGTCTCTTTGGGGGTTATTTACTAAATCTGGAGAGTGCAACATCTGGTCAGCTTCCAGGTTTTATTGCCAAAGCTTAATTGAACAAGCTGAGGTTAGAAGCTTATTGGCTACCATGCATGGCTGCACCAGATTCTGAGTGCTTCAGTTTTAGTAAATCTACCCCTTTGTGTCATCAGGAAAGCAAGTGATTCAAAACGTAGACAGAGAAATCAATGCGTCATTTTTTTTTTTTTTTTTTTTAGAAGAGTAGAGGATTAGAGCCTTTGTTGGGGTTTGGATTTCTGTCTGGGTCTTCCTGTCTTAGTAACATCTGTTTCTCTCATTCCTTGTCATTCCATGTTTTAGGGATGGATAACAAAAACCTAGTGCTCAAAACTGATGGGTTTTTAACTCAGTATAATGGTATCTACATCCTAAAACATGAATTTATTGGATAGAAATGGGATGGTAATAATGGTAAACCTTCCCAGTGGAGTCACAGACAGAATTTAATACCATGTGACAGGAGGAGTCGCTCCTCTATCTCCTTGATTTAAATAGGAGGTTGCCAAACTTTTTAAACAAAGAGCCAGTTTACTGTCCTTCACAATTTGGGGGGGCGAGACTGTTGTCAGTCGCAGTAGAAAAAGCCCCAGCATCAGTGGGAGTAAACAATGGCCAAAGTTTGGTGGTCAGTGGGAGTAAAAAACTACACAACTCCTTTGGTCAGTAGAAGGAGAAATAGTGCTCCACAACTGAATGCAAGGAATAGTGCCCATGATTGGTGTCAGTTGGGGTAATAGCGCCCAACTATTGGTGAATGGGAGGAATAATGTCCCATTGTTGATGTCAGTAGGAGGAATACTAACCCATAATTGGTGTCAGAGGGAGGAACAGTGACCCATCATTGGTGTCAGTGGGAGGAACAGTGTTTCATCATTTATATTAGTGAGTGGAATTGTGCCCCATTGTTGATTTCAGTCGAAGGAATAGTGCCTCGTATCAGTGGGAGGAATAGTGCCCAACTGTTGGTGTCATTGGGAGTAATAGTGCACCATCATTGGTGTCAGTGGGGGGGGGGGATAATGTCCCATTATTGGTGTCAGTGGAGGATAAGTGTTCCATCATTGGTATCAATAGGAGGAATAGTGGCCCATCGTTGGTGTCAGTGGAAGGAACAATGGTGACCCATTATTGGTGTTAGTAGGAGGAATAGTGTTCCATCATTTATATCAGTGAGAGGAATTATGCCCCATTGTTGGTGTCAGAAGAAGAAATAGTGTATAGTGTGTGTAGGCGGCCCATGTAAATCAATAGGAACACAGGGCTGCATGGACACAGTCCCCTGTCTAATTTGACAGGCGTGTGGGTGAGTGGCCCGAACGCACACTGTTTGTGATCAAGGCTGCTTACCCACACCTGCATGCTTGTTATATTTTGACATATGACTGTGTCCATGCAGCCGCTATGTCAGCATCCACTTCCATAGGCTGACTGCATGCAGCTCGAGATAAATGAGTACATGCAAACAAATGCACGCAGAATTGGGTGTCAGCACCTGTGTGAATAAGGCCTAAAGTAGAAAGTTACATCATGATCCTTCTGGGGAAATACTTAGAATGATGAGGATCCCAAACCTGATAAGCATGTCTTCTCATATGACTGATCTCCTTGGAAGGATTGTGATGCTACCCTCTCTCGTGCAAAAACCTTGTGGAAGGCAAGTACGTTTTTTATCTTTTCTTCAAAAAGACATTTTTTTAAAGTGTAAATGTAGTCTTGTGAAATGGGGGATGGCAGGCCAGAAGCAGGCCTTGTATTTAGTTGAAGAGCATTTTTTTATATTATTTACAACCCTCCAAGCAATTATTCTCCTGACTTTTTAACAAGAATAATAACAAAAAGAACTTTAAGCAAATAAGAATTATAGCCTACTTCATTGCAGTCTTCATATTCACAAATTAAACAAAAAAATGAGTCACTTCAAAGCTGAACAATGCTTCAGAAAGACAGGAATATTTATTTACGTTGAGCTTCCTAAGGATAGATTTTCCTCTAGCTCAGCGAGGTGTTCCTTTCTACGCATTTCCAGATTTTCAGTAAGCACAATTTTAAGAGTACAGCCTTTTAGCAGCTGCAAAGGATTACGTCTTTCTTGCTGGTGTTCTGCCAAAAGATAGTATGAGGTGGAAGTCAGATATTTTAGATATACTTCTACTTCGAGATCAGTCGTAACTTACATCATGTTGTAACAAATGGAAAAATGTATAAACAACCTGCAAGTTTACAACATCTTTTCATACGAAACAATAAAATATTAGCAAAAAAGCAAAGTACTGGTTACTCATTAAAGAGGAGTTCCGCCCCCCATAAAAAAAATAAAAGTCAGCAGCTACAAATACTGTAGCCTTCTGACTTTTAAATATTAGAACTTACCTGTTCAGAGTCCCCGCGATATCGGCACCCAAAGCTGATTTTTGTATCGGCTCTCAGGTGCTGCAGCTGCCATTCAGGGTAAGGGAACCTGGCAGTTAAGCCTTTCAGCTTCACAGCTGGTTCCCTACTGCCCATGCGCGAAGCACGCTGCGCTTTGTAATTGGCCGGGCAGAGGAGGAAGAAGAAGGGGGCCGAACTTCTGAGGGACAGTGCCGCTGTGCTGTCTCCTGGAAGTGGGGAGGGGTACCTGTCAAAAACAGCGGGGATCACTCAGTTGATCCCCGCTGAGCAGGGAGATGACAGGTCCGTCTCCCCTCACTGTGCAGGGACAGACCTGTCAGAGTATCGCTCTCCTCTATGAGAGATCAGAGGATATCCATTTTCTTCCGATCCGACCCACTGGACTGATGACGAACTTTCGTCATCCGTCGGTTTTAATCGGATCTTGTTGGATTGGATGACAGACGGGTGTCAGCGGACACATCTCCGCTGACATCCCCCTCTCCATAGAGGAGAATGGGTGGCCCGATCAGGTCTGCCTAAAAAATGGACAAACAGACCTGATTGGTCCGATCGTGTGAAAGGGGCCTTAAAGGTTTAAAATTCCCACACTGTTTTTTTGTGTATGTAAATATTAGTCATTAAATGTGGCATTGAGCTGCACCACTGAAAATGTGACCAAGCAGGGTGAATTATTTGACTGTTGAACATGATTAGATAAATTGTTGTACCATGGAAGCAGAGAGAGCATCCCCTGGGTCAGTAAGTTTCTTGCATGAACAGGATCTTTGTCAGTAAATGGATTGTTCACAGTATCTAACTGTAAAATGGGAATGAAGAAACTAATTTTCTGCATTAGAATTTTGTCCCAGTCTTGTACATGATGTATATGGATTGGCATCCCCAGGTAAAATGAAAAACATATATCTACCACAAGGAACTCAAACTTTTTTGTACTGAGAACCCACATTGGAAAATTGTTACTATACCATAGACCCAGTGAGAGAATTACAGTATAATAAAATATCAGCAAAGCGAAGCATAGACAAATAACAATGGTTGTATCACAAACTTCACTTTGATTACATTCACATCTAAACATATGGTTTTCAGGCGTTTTTTCGGGCATTTTTTCTGGCGTTTTTCAGGCGCATTCCATGCATTTTTTCAGGCATTTTTTGCAGGTGTTTGGAGGCTGCCATTGATATCTAACAAAAACACTTGTAATCTGCCAAAAAAGAAGCTCATGTACTGTTTTGAGCTTCAGGCATTTTGCTTCAGGAGACAAAACGCTCATATGTGAACAGGGGCCATTAAAATGAATAGGATTTTTCTTGTTGGGCATCCCAAAACTTCAGGGATGAGCGTTTTATGAGCTAAAAAATGATCAGGTATGAACAGGGCCTTTATCATTTTTTAAGCTTTAGTTATTCATGTATTTTATTGTTGACATTTTTAACTGGGGCCAGGTTCCCTTTACCTCACCTTATCTGTAGAATTCCCTTTGTCCCCACCTTGCTGGACTCTAGTCTCCCATACATGTCAGTGCTGTCATATTAGTTTAATTGCTTCACAGGTTTTAAGAGTAGCCCTGTTGTGGGTAGAAATATTTATTATGCTTTTATTCCATAGAAACAGCGCTGTCTGTTTTACATTAACCACATTGTTTATAGGTTATATCTCAGAGCATGGGGGTATACCATTTTAAATTTAGGTAAAGTCTGTTATATCACATTTGTGGGGTGACCCCGACAAACACATCCATGACTGATATTTGGTTCCAGACCCATAGAATAAGGAACAATGGGGTTTATTTACTAAAACTGGGGAGTGCAAAATCTGGTGCAGCTGTGCATTGTAGCCAATCAGCTTCTAATTTCAGCTTGTTCAATTAGGTTTTAACAAAGTTAAAGTAAAAGAAAATCCCAAATTTGGGGTTGACATCAGAACAGAACATCTTCCAATGGGGACACTAGATCTGGTGACACTGGTGACACCCTGGGATTCCCTTACTTCGGAGGGATTTCTTCTCACTTCCTGCTTGAGCTAATGGACAGAAAGGGATGATCTCTGCAATGGGACACAAATGGTAAAAAAAACAAAAAACCTGGCAGGGGTTATAACCCTCCCTTAGTCTATCCAAATAAAAATAAGTTTTGCCTTTAGTGATACTTTAATAGCGAATTGCAGGACTGCATGCCTGCTGTGTTAGTTTGGCATCTTCACACAGGGGATTAGACACTGAAAAAATAACAAAAACTAGAAAAAAGTTGGAAAAAAATGTGTTTTATTAGGAAAACAATTGGTAAAAACCAGGGCTTGCACCATGGGCCACCTCTAGCCTTAAATTTATACTAAAAAGACACTGTTTCATTCATATTGTCCCTTCTATTTCTGTTTTTAGATGATGGCACTGTAATTATTTTAATAAAAAAAACATCCCTTTTACTAATCGAAATATATAGCTGTCACGTCTCCCAGCTCTTTCTTATCCTATCTGCAGGAAAAACATAATCAGGGGGAACTTCTAGTCCTCTGCTGCTGGTCACAACCTAGCCTTTGGAATAGAGTAAAAATAAATAAATAATATATATAAAAAAACTGTTTTAAATTGACATACAAACATATATTTTCAATTAAATCTTTATTATTTTGTGGAAATGACATGGTGTGGGTGGATTTCTGCCAGTCAAAGGTTGTGTCGCGCCCCTCCAGCCTGAGTCTTAGAGTAAGAGGGAGATGAAGCCTCCATTAATCTATATGTAATATCCCACCCTATTGTGTTTAGCTGGTTAGTGGGCATGGAGGAGGAGGGAGGGAGTGGGCTATCCTTTATCACTGTGTATATGCCCATATGTGTGACTCTATAGTCACATGGGCTGCTCAGATGGGATAGGGAGGAAATGCTCAGCATAGAAACTCACTGAAAACTGAGCATGTGCAGAGTTACCACAACAGCTGCAAAATTACTAACTGAACTGAGGACATGAACAGAAGGTGGAGATAAAGAACAGCAGGATCAAAAAGGTTTTTTGCAGAATACAGAAAACAAATCTCATAGTGCCTGAGTAAGTATGAACAGCATGAAATACAGCATTTATTGATAGTTTTTTTTTATGATGTGGGTTTAGTGATGCTTTAAGGCCTGCCCAAAGGTGTACTCTAGGTTCATACTGTATAGGTACAGATCATAATATACATTTTGCATTGTAAACTCTGAGCAACATTTAGAAATGCTATTACATTATTAGAAAAAACTAACTTCAATTACATATATACAGAAAAGCTTGGTGTCTTGAAGTCAGCGAAGAATGTTTCAGAACATTAGAGCTGAATACTATAAATACAATATCTTAAATATAAACCTAGTTACAGTAACTTTGTTGCTATATGTAACACTTTACTTAGCTGCAATATTTGCTAGTTTTAAGATTCAGACACATAAATTTACTGAATCTGCACAATGTATATATATCTCAAGTAACACAAGGCTTAGGGACAAACGTATATGTGCAAAGTCAAGGAAATGTATCTACATTGGTATGTCTTCTGTATTTTTAGAATGGTGTTTATTATCCATTGCTTGGATGTGACAACAACTTGGTTAGTTCAGGAAGCCATGCATACATTTTTACTTACAATATGTTTTTATTTAGGAATGTCAGATAGTCAGGAATACAAAATAAACCAGGTGTACCACCCAAGGATAATAACATCACACATGAAAAAGTTATTCGCAAGAATATAGAAATCATCAAAACAAGAGATTGTAAAACGTTTCCAGAATTGGAATGCACCAAGGGTAAACATAACAGGATCAGCAGATAAGCACCAACCATAAATAAACCGATTTACGTGTATCTGATAAAGTACTTATGGTTCCAAGGTACCTAGAAAAGTAGTCATGGAATCCTCAGGGTTTTTATTGGAATGCCTATATTGGAACCCATGACACGTAAAACCTGGACAGTGGTAGGAGGTGGAGGTCCCCGGGTAGCTGTTAAAGCCTTAAAGAGAAAAGATCAGTAAAGTAGGAGGAGGGGAAAAGAGTTGATGTAGAAAAGAACAAGGGAGATAGAAAGGAAAAGAGTGGCCGGCTAGGAGTTAGCTATCACAAAAATCATAGAACCAAAGGGATCTTAATGTAATTCGCCCATAGTTCCATATGGCTTCAAATCTCTGAGTGGAATTCAAGAGCAAGCTAACCATTCTTTCCTGGGACATAATCCAAGTGATTTTCTTTTTTGCCAATTGGACAGAGACATAAGGTGTCTTCCATGACTTGGCAATGGTTCATTTTGCCCCAAGAAGGATGAAAAAGAAAAGTCTTTGCATGGTCATGGAGACTGATTCCACTAGAAGGTTGAGGAGGGCGATTTGAGGGGACTTCCTGATTGGGGTACCTGTAATCTTCTGGAGCAAAGAGAACATTTTGTTCCATAGGCTCCTTAGTTTAGGGCAATCCCACCATATATGGTCCATGTCACCCAGGTGTTCTTTTATGGGGGTAGAGCTTCCTTAGATTTTTTGGATTTGGATTTTTTACAAATTGGGGTCAGCGGGCTAGAAGGAAGTTTTCGTTTAGAGGAACTGGTAGAGGAGACAAACTGTGGTTTGAGTGAAGATCCTGCCGAATAAGTCCCAGCTTAGTCATTCTCCCTCAGGAAATGTGGCAAATGTGTAGGTTTTGCTTTTAAAGATGAACTTAAGATTGAAGGGGAAAAGCCACCAATACTTAATGTCCTTCTCTGTCAGAAATAAAAGGAGCGGTATGAGGGATCTACGCTTGGATTGTAGAAGGGGCTAAATTCGCAAAGACCTGGATGTCATGGCCTTGAAATGACAACTTATTTATTTAGCTTCCTGTTGGTTATCAGGCAGGCTTGATGGCGTGGGTGCTGGCAATTGAGGAAGCTTCAAACAGCCAGGGCTTAACAGAGCTCCCGGTCTAAGCGTCCATGTCGGGTGCTTCTGTGCATGCGCCTTTCGCCATGCATACATTTTAACCAGCTTGCTGTCTCAAGTCCCTTCTTATCCTATTTGCATTAATAGGCCTATTAGGCCAACTTATTGTAAAAGTTTAAAAAGGGGGAGCTCAACAAGTGTCTCTACCTCCCATCAAATGCCCCCCAAGACAACAGGTGTTGAAGTGTGAGACAAACTGGATGGCTCCATTCATACTTCCATGTTTGTTGGGTGTGTTTCTGTGCTACATTGACCCAAACATTGTATAATACATTTAGACCACAGCTGCCCATTGAAAGCATATCCTCCCTCAAGCAGGATTGGATTTCGAATATGGGGGGAACACTGCCCTATTAGCACAGGTGCTCCGAGTATAAGGCCATAAAGTGTATTTCCACGTTTGCTGTCAAATTGAGATAACACCGATTTTATATGTGTCACATGTTCCCATGCACATAACATTAAAAATTGTAAAAACAAAATTACAGCTCATCTTTTTTATATGCTCTATTCTGGACCCTCCAGCAAGGAAAAATCCTACTTAGTTCTTCTTGTTTATGAAGGGTGCTGGGGTGCTGTGTTTGCCATAAACTACCTTGTCTGTACTGTGCAGACAGATCTTCAATATCAAACGCAACAAGATTGGAACACAATCTGTCCTAAAACAAAAGGGTTAAGGATGTAGAGGCTAGGCTTCTTCTCATTGTATAGTAATGAGGACCAGACCTGGGACAGGCTCACTCTAACATTGTCCAAAAACATTGCAATCAGCCATGACATCTCCTTCTGATAAATATCTAAAACATATTTTTGGGATTGCTGTAAACATATAGTGGAGTTTTCTCAAATTTTATTGCAAAAATGAAAATACACTTTAAGATGCAAATAGATATTAGGAAGCGTGGTTTGATATGCTTGTTTTCACTAGTGGTTCAGCCTGGAGGGGAGAGGAGATAATCAGTGTTGGCAGACACTTTTTTTTTCTCGCTCATCTTAGAGTGAATTGATAAAAACGTAAACATGCAGCAACCTCAAAGCTAGCGTAGGATACTAGGTAAATTTAGTTTAGCTAATCTGTAGTCTGTGGAGCGGTGGTTGCTTGTTTTGTTCACTCAATGCTTCCCAAGCTGCTGATCTGTTTTCTCACCCTGCATTCTAGAGAATTCTAGAATCACAGTGGGAGGAAGAATAGAAAGGCAGTCTGAATTTTATTAGGAATCCAGCCAATCCCTGGGGAGGTGTGTCCAGAAGGTGGCCAGAGAGCGGATAAATAGGCTGAGGCCTGGAGCAGAGTTTGTAAGGTCTGGGTCCAGACCTGCAAGAGGAGCCCCTGTCCAGGGGCCCTGACATTAAGGACAAGCTGCAGGAAACATTGCCTAGAGGTCATCAAGATTGGAACTGATGCTGGGCAGCCTATTTCTAAAGTTTGATCTGGGAGCTTATGGTCTGGAGAGCTCACTGAAAAGTACCCAGTGGAAATTTGGGGGAGGAATGTCCAGCTGTCCTGTGGTTTGGCGAGTCTTTGCCTTCCTCACTGAAGAGTGCCTGGTGGATATCGGAAGGAGGCAACCAATGATTCCATGGCATTATGAATACCGACCTATGTTTGTGCCTTAATGACTGTGTGTAGTTCTCAGTTCTTCAAAATGAGGTAATGGGCACTGCTCAGCCAGTGAAAAATGTATTTTTCTGGCAGATCAGTGTGGAGAGAAGAGTCCTCAAGGTCAGTTTAATATGTTTTGGGGTATCTCATGATCCCCTTAATCCCATCCAAGTTTAATTCAGCGGTAAAAGCACAAAAATACACCCTTAGACTGTTTATCCGAGCCAGTGAGGAGGAAAATGCTGTGTGCCTGGCTCTTTCTGCACTAAGTTTGCGGAAAAAGTCAGACATAGTCGATGGCTCTTGCGGGAGTGCTCTACAAACAAGTTTTCTAGCCTGCCCTATCTACTGTTTCCTCTGACAGCAGTCATCCAGCAGCTGTACATGGGTCCTATAGACAGCAGATAGTTGCCCGTAGCCACTTGTTTTTAAGCAATTACCCTCTCATGCTTATGGGTAACATTTTGCCATAATATACACAACTTTAGACTTGGCTTTTCCAATTTTTATCACATTATATCATTCTACTAAATTAGATTTACTGGAATTCCAAATAGCTTTTTTCATATCAGTACCATAATAACTTACATTTCTAACAGGAGACCTATCATAAAAATGATTTTACAAACCTTTCACCTGTCAGACATCAGTGTACAGTAATGAAAGGAATGTTGCCTTTTGCACGGATTGTAGGATTTTTATATGCTGCGTGTTATGATATATAAAGTATTGAATTGCAACCACCTGCCAAAAATAGAAAAGCAGGAATTAATTCTCTCAAAATCTAATTTATGAATAATAAGCTATAAAGAATGTAGGCTACAGATTTATAGCTCCATGGCCTTTTATTGCACACGCAGTTCCTCTGTATGTAACGTTTTGAATTGCCGACTGTTACACAAATTCCCAACGCTGGATTTCTTGGTGGGGCACAGAAGTTGATTCTGCAGAAAATGAAGGTGCTTGTAACACCCTGCTAGAGGATGTTTACAGCAAACATTTACTGAGGAGACAGCTTTATTTATTTGTAGTGCAGGCCTACGCAACAACAAAAGCAGACCACAAAAATTTAGAAACACGATGACGTGAGCAGCCAAACACTGTTATGTACTTTTAGTCAGCAATGATGTGCACACATTCTATAACAACCCTGCCCAGTATAATACAATCTTCTCTACTAGTCGTAAGCGAAAAAAAAAACCTACATTACAATGTTCCAGAAGCTGAATATCACAGGATCAATCATCTGGCATTGGTTTTGTCTTTGTCTAAGCTGGTGGTGATAGCTAGGCCTCATATCACAATGACAAATAACACAGATTACTTCGCATACACTGAAAATACCTTTCATCAAGAATGTTAGGCTATAGACTGGTGCACCAACCTACTATCAATCATTATTAATGCGGGGCTGGGTTTTTACATATTTTATCCGGAGTTATTACAGCTTTATTTGTTACACATATATTTTAAAAATTTGTTATTGATTGCACTACTTACAGTATTTAACTATTGTTAATTTTGCATGTGTTTCTATGTGCTGCCTTTAAACTTGTATGATCATCCATGTTTTAATAGGTTTATACCTCTTTACTAAGGAAGTACTGGGTGGTGCCATTGCCAACCTACTTTTCTGAAAATACTACTTGCTGGACTATTAGTAGCTTCAGTGATTTAGGAGTCAACTGAATTGATTTACTAAGTGAATGTTTGCTTTTCAAGGACATTTTACTTAGCTTAGTGAATAAAGTGAAGCTCAGCAGTCTGTCAACATTTAGAGGAAAATCCAAGACATGCATATCATTTTTGATACTTATTCTCTGGCTATACTGACTCTTTTGACACCCATTGTTCATGGAAGCAATCTTTACCTCTGTTAATGCACTTTTTTTTAATATATGCTTAGTTTACCTTAAACAAATAAGACATGCATATAATCCTGTTTCATTTCATTTGCTTAATTTCCATTTTTTGGGAATTAGCTGGAAGTTTAAAGAGGAGCTCCAGTCCCCCCCCCCCAAACCAAAACACTGTAGCTGCTGACTTTTAATATTAGGACACTTATGTGCCCAGGGATCCTGCCCTCGGGTGCTGCCACCATCATTCCTCGTAAGGGAAACCGACAGTGGTTCCCTACTGTGCATGAGCGAAGTGCGCTGTGCTTTGTGAATGGCCCGGCAAGATTGGGGGTGTATGCACATTTACACATAACAAAAGGCAACAGGGAGGGAGGAGGGGGGCCTAATTTCTGGGGGACCTCGCCAATCCCCCCGAAAGGTGCCAAATGTGGCAGCGGAGGGAGGAGGAAGCAAACAAGCAGAAGTTCTCCTTTTGGGTGGAGCTCTGCTTATATTTTGCCTTCCCTGAATGAGGTAGGCTGATGAAGTAGATATGACTTGCAGCAGCTTCTAATGAACACTGTGAGAAGGACGAGTTCAGAGAAAGCAATTTCAAGACAGGAGAGAAACTAGTACAACTATGCAAGACCGAGGTAAGACTGGACCTTAGCTTTAAAAATATATACAAATGAAAAAAGTATAACCATGACATACCATACCATTCTGTGGGAATCAGTTAATAATTTGAGTACATCATATCTTTTACTTTGGATCTGTGACATGTCCAGACAGATGAGTACCGTAATTTGTTTGTAACATACTGTATATTTTCCAACCAAGGCTTACTGATAAAGACATTTCCTGTTTGCTCAATGCAGCTTATACTCGCAGCAGAAATTCAGGATCTAACAGCTGTGTATTTTCTGCTCCTTATTTTTAGTATTATTACTTTTATTATTATTTATTATAACTACCTGCTCCCCTAACAACCCCACGGCTTGAAGTAGAGCTCCAGACTCCTTCAGAAAAAATTTCAGACAGCTACAAATGATGATAATGAATAGATAACTTGTGCACAAACCAAAAAGGCTAAAATAAACAGCAACAAGGCAACCGCCAACATTTATATCATGTCATGTAGTGATAAATAAAATGCAAAATATGTGTGGCAATATGTGTGGCACTACATCCAAATAGATGAGTCAATTAGGCAGCAAATCAATATAACTTCAAATAGCAAATAAATAAAATTAATATATGAAAAAAAGGATATTTAAAGCGGAGTTCCGGGCACAAAATCGATATTTTTTTTTTGTGCCCGTCCGCTTCTACACCTTCACCTGAAAAGGAATTGGATAGTTAGGTTTTTTTTTTTTTTTATTTACTCACCTTGTAATTGAAGATCGAAGATACTCACCTCACCTAGTCTTCACTTCCTCCCTCTGTGCCGAGGCTCAGTTGTCTCTTCCGGGCTTGCACTGATTCCTGGGAGCTGAACGTCATCGCTCCCAGGAATCAATGCGACGGCACCGGCCCCGCTCGTCACTTCCGGGCGACGCCGCATTCCCCTGCTAAACAGCTTCTGGGCATGCCCAGAAGCTGTGGAGGAATGCGGCGCCGCACCGGAAGTGACGAGAGGGGCCGGTGCAGGCGCATTCTGGGAGAAGAGGACGCGGAAGAAGACGCAGAAGAGGACCACGCCGGCTTCAGCTGCCCACAAGAGAGATGGAAACGCTGTGGAAGAAATTTTATAAGTGAGTATTTCTTCTAAAAGGTAAGTGCGAACCGGGACAGATCAGAGGCTAGCCATTGTTGAATGTGCTAGCCCTGACTGTCCAGGGGGTATGTTTGTTGAAAAATTACTTCTGTGCCCGGAACTCTGCTTTAACCCACTACTGGGTAATTCATTCAAAAGCACCAGTGCTACAAAACTAAAAGCTCATGGTAAATACAAGTGAATATATCAAAACATATAGAAGAAACTTTCCTTTGCATTTGTGAAATCAAATAACTTAGAAAATATGTAAATATGAAACCATTGAACGTATAAACATTAGTGAGTCCACCAAGTATGTCTTAGCAGCTCACCTCAGATAAAGACCACAAAGGTCTAGCAGATCTTTTTGGTTATATATACAATCTTGCAGCGGGTCACTATTCAATCTCCTCTCCTCCGATCACAAACCCAGGATAGAGTAGATAGGGCAATTAGAGATGATCAGTAACTCTCCTACTTGGCCGTCATATATACTCCTCTCCTTTACTCAATACAGGCCATATGCGGTAAAATAAATCTCCATAATGTAGATAAAAGATAAACAGCATCAATTTCATAAGAAACTGAGTGATGTCACCTGTCTCCTTCTGACACATTGCATCACAGATCAAATGACTTTCTAAAGGGCCCCGCCACCATCTTGGCTAAGGGAAACTGTCAGTGAAGCCTTGAGGCTTCACAGCCGGTTCCCTAATGCGCATGCACAAAGCAGGCTGCCCTTTGTGAATGGCCCAGCAGTGGGGGAAGGAGGAAGGGGGGGCACAACTTCCGGCTGAGTTTGCAGTGGCGAAGTCAACCAGGAAGGGGAGCTGGTACCTGTCAAAGCCAAATACCCGCTCCCCCCTCCCTCTGAAAGGTGACAAATTTGGCAGCATAGGGATGGAGGAGGCAAACAAGCGGAGCTTCCCCTTTTGGGTGGCGCTCCACTTTAAATGCAAAAAGAGCCAATAACTGTATAACACTTACTAACCAGAAGTTAGAACCATTACATCTTTTAGTTGGTCAGTACAGTCTATACAGTCTAAATGTTTGCTTTGCAGTATCCATATGTTCAGAGTAGTGGCTCAAATATATGATCTGACATTATAGAGCTTATTTTAAAAAGAGTTTGGCCACCGTAATATTACTCCCCACTATTGCCTTTTCATTCACAAAATGCAGGCTGTTGTGAAGAGCCTACAGTGTCCCATGGAGAAATGCAGCAGAAGAGGCCAGTGAGAGGTCACATGCCGGTCTCCCCTCCTGAATTTTTAATAACACACACACACATGCAGAGTGCACATTTGTAAAGTACACTTCGTACCATATTTAAGAATGGTGCTAAATAAAACTCAAAAAAAGTACATCGCTTATAATCATCCTGCATGAACTGTGTAAACATATCCATAAAGTTCATATCAAACAATAATCCTCAAATGCAGTGAATATAAATCAAATTTTTAAAAAAATCGAACAATGTCCAAACAAACCAAACATGCATAGAACAAAGACAGATAAGTAAAAAGGAATAATACAAATATTGAAAACATCTAGGTGTAAATAGCATCCCAGTATACAGTCTTATGAAAACAGGACTCTTCAGTAGGCCTCATTCACATGGCTGTAACCATAAGCCATAACAACAACCATAAGAAATATACTGATCATTAGGGCACGGAACAAAGGTTCCTGAGTAATGATAGGTAAACAGATTAGTTTTTAATGTGTAAAAATTGTCCTGTTCTTTTTTTCCATGGTATAAATGTATACACATGTCCTCAGACACAGATTTTTGGATTTTGTGTTGCACATCTGAAGACAGTGAATTTTTATGCACCTGCGTGAATGCCCAAATTGAAAACAATGCAGTAGCATTCAAATCCGTAACAAAAAAAAAAAAAACAGTTGTGAATGCGATTTTCTATGGCCGTGTGAATGATTCCTAAGGACGATCCTTCACAAAGCAAACAGCTACTGAGGGAAGTCCTGCTTGTTAATGTATTGCACCAAATTCGTGAAGAATCTGACACTTTTGGTTCTGACAGCGACTACTGCGTATAATGCAGAGGGTTCTAAAATGAGCCACTTTTACATTGTGGAGCAATGAATGCGCTAAATTCAAAATACATTTTGACAGTTAGTATCTTATGAAAGTGGAGCTAATTAAAACTAAGCCTGACCATACATGATGTGATTTCCTTTCCTGCATAAGAAAATTGCTCAATTCCCCATCAACACAGTCACATACCTTCTGCTGAGCTATTGTGTTCTCCCAGTGGGGGGTCGTCCCTGCTGGGAGAACACAGTCATTATTGCTAGTGGCTACAGTTGTAGGCAATTATTGCATGTATACAACTGACATGCTGATTGTACCCATGCTGATAAATGGATAAAATTGGGTACAATCAGCCTGCCCATAGATGGTTCAAATCTCAGCCGGTTCAGTAGGGAACCATTTATGGCTGGCTTAACTCTCTTTTGACATACAGACAGAAATTGGTGCAGAGAGATTTTGCGACAGTGTCTTGTGTGCATTCTAAAAGTGGTATAGCATGCAACAAATGTGAGTACAAGTTCTAGACAGGTATATGAATTTGATGCACGCTGTGCCACTTTTACAGCATGTGTGAGACACTTTCACAAAATTTGCCTGCGCCATTCTTTATGAATTCCAGGGAGTGTGTCCAAACAAATCATTATCCTCAATGTATAGCTGGAAGCTAATAATTGTACTCCCATTCATCAAACAAGTGGAATACACTCACCAACTTTATAGGCCTATCTTTCTCAAGAGAGGCATACAGGCCTGAAATGCTTTTTACTGCTTCCAGGGTGGATGTCGCTTTGCACGTTTAAAAGCAGCTTTATTGAAAAAAATATGCAGGTATTACAAGCAGTATAATGTAACAATGAGATTATGCCAGGTAGTATGCCCATAAAATAATGCAATACAGTAGATTAACACTGTAACATAAAAATAGTCATAGCCCTATACAAGCACGACCATATGTGAAATGGCATGATAATAGTAAGGCGTAAAGAACTCAAAATGATAATATAATTCAAATACTGTCTTTGAGGGATGTGGCTGGTTGCGCTAACCATCTGTCTCACACCATGTTGTATTTAGCCGGGCATCCTATGTGTGCATAGTTCCGTTTTTTGCATGGGAGGCTGGAGCTCACCTTCGGTACCCAGTCTCAAAAAAAGAAGGGGTTGCCTGCATCCAGTTACTTGCAGTAACTTTATGAGCTGTAAAAAACGTTTCATGCAAAAATGCATTTAAAAACCAGGAAGATACCCAGCAAGCATTACATAGGGTCTAAGGATAGGGGAGAGCTTGTGTGGTCATTTAAAATTTGGACTATATGAGTCCAAAAGGTCTGAACCACAGGACATAACCATATGAGATGAAAAAGTGTACCCACTTGTGGACAAGGGGGTCAGGAGGAGCTATAAGACGGTTTGTGCCGCTTTTACTTTTTATGGAGTTAATCACCATCTTTGCACAACGCCTATAAGAAATAAAACCACATATAGCATCATACTACTAAAAACAGTTATTTAATAATGTAGACATATACTCACGATGTCTAAAATCAAATACAATCTCACCAGAAAGCTGTCAGCCCATGCAGGCTGTCCAGCTCTGCAGGTGCTCTCACTAAATGAATGAATGAAATAGCGGGCCATTCCTACCATGGAGCCTTTAGCTAAAGCGGAGTTCCGGCCTCAAATACCTTTTTTAACTAAAACTACCCCTATAATGCTAATCCATCGACCTTTACAAAACCGCTATTCTCATACTTACAAGGTGTACAGTATTGGATTTTAGTCAAAATCTTACTTTTAAAAACGCTGTCTGAGCGCGGCCATCTTGGATGTTGGCATCTGAAGCTGCAGTGTAATCCGCAGTGTCCTTCTTCCTGATTCCAGGGAGTGTTCTGGGAGTTATTCCTTATTCCAGCCTCCTGGGAGTGATGACAAACAGCTCCCAGGATGCAATGCAAAGGCGGAAGTGATGTTGGTGGCCGTGGCCACAGAGAGGGGAGAAGTCGGAAGAACAATCAAAAATCCCCTGAAAATAAGGTAAGGGACCCCTGAAAAAAATTGAAAATGCCCAATTGTTGATCAGCGTGAGCACTCCAGGAATCACTAAAGATGCAAAATAGGCCGGAACTCCGCTTTAAGGCCATGTTTATCTCAATGAGACAGTAGTAAGTTCCTTTTGGCACCACTGATTTCCCACTGGGAAAATACTCTGGTATAACAAGTTTCATTCCGACTTTGGTGAAGTATACAGGGTCTTGAAACAACCTTTATGCATAATATGCATTATTACTTTCCTAAATTTGTAATACTGAAAAAAAGTTTAGGAAAGTGATGCAATGTACTGAGTTGTAAATCCTAATTACTAGATGCCATGTAGGAAGGATTCACATCTATGCAGATATGAAAAGGAAAACTATTGCAACTAATCCAAAATATGCTAAGCATGCTGGTAGGAATGTCTAAACATTTTTGCTTATCAGTTTTATCACTAATTAAAAAAATGGTCTTGATAATTCCTGAGCATTAAATTGTCACTTTAAAAAACCCAAGTATCGTGTGATGAATGCCGACGTGATTATCCCATGCTCTTCTCCATTACTCTTCCTTAACGGATTTTCCTTCTATTCCTAGCACTAACACCCATCACCAAGTAAACAAAAACAAGGTTTGCATTACATGAATTATTAAAACAAATTAGGCTGCAGACTACTTGTTACAAATAAGATATAATATTTCCCTCTTCTTTCTGAAGAAATGTTCACAGCTGCTCATTTGCTACAGTCTTTGGGTCACTAGCAGTTTTTCTTTATTGGCAGCGTTTACATCATAGCATGATGGACAAACATATCGAGCATGCAGCTGTTCAAGTGATGACAGTATCCCATCTGTTAAGATGATGCCCAGGGACTGTCAAGCCAAGCTGTGCCTTGGTGTGATCACACTAAGAATAATAAGGTAGAAAGATATCCCATACAAACTTCAGTGTAAATTTACTGTAATACTTCACTCACATCTTCCTCACACCTTTTGTGTGAAAGAAATTGTAAAAAATGAAAACAGAGACATAACATGCAATGCCAATTCTGCGGTTGAATTGTTATGAAACAGAGTTTAAAGTCCTAGGCCTGCACCCCAGTGTCCAGTGTCCTATTTATTAAACTAGCCAATAGTACTATTAAGGGTCCACCTCTCATTTCTGAAGGATGGTTTCCTAAAAGAAAGCTGAAATCTGATTAGATGCAACACTTTCAGTCCTACTGTCCATTCATTTTCAATATAGGTGTCAGCAAAATAAAGATGAGAGCTTTGTTGGAACTACTAATCTAGTTTTTATTATGTGCTTGTTATAGAAATTGTGGAATCTACAGAGACAAAGAGAAACAATTACGGTACTAAAATGGCTGCACAGAGAATCTGGTGCACCTAAGCATAGAAACATATAGGTTTTACTGTCAAAGTTTAACTGAACAAACTGAAGTTAGAATCTGATTGGTTACTATGTACAGCTTTCATCTTTTTTATATAGATAATTTAATTTGTTACGATGAAGAAAAAAAAATCTCCAGAACACACATACTTAAAGGCAAATGGGCATTAAAGTGTTTGCCAGGGCACAATGAGAAAGAAAATACTATGCTATCTGCTACTCTGCCTGTCTCTGGGCGATCCCCAAAAATCCAACTCTTTAAAGAAGCCTGTCCAGCCTCCACCTAACAACTGCATTTTACTTTCTCGACCAGCTCACCGCCACCAATACTACTTTTTTGTATCACTGGGGTTGATTTAGTAGAACTGGAGAATGCAAAGGCTGGTGCAGCTGTGCATGGTAGCCAATCAGGTTCTAACTTCAGCTTGTTCAATTAAACTTACAGTAAGGCCCCTTTCACACGGGCGATCCGATCGGCCTGTCTGTTTTTCAGGCGGACCGGATCGGATGCTCCATGCATCCCTATGGGGCAGCGGATGTCAGCGGAGACAAGTCCGCTGACACCCGCTGCTATCCGATTCCGATCCTGTCTGTGAAATCCGGACGGATGGAAACCCTATTTTCCATCCGTCTGGCGGATGGGATGGGATCGGATGAGAACGGACAGGCGGTCTGTTCTCATCCGATCTCCCCATAGAGGATAGCGGGGATCTGACAGCTCTGTCTCCGCACACAGAGCGGAGACGGAGCAGTCATCCGCCTGCTCAGTAGAGATCGGCGCATCGATCCCCCCGCTGAGCAGAACGGACTCCATTCTGTGTGAAAGGGACTTTAAACATGGAAGCTAATTGGTTTCTATGCAGATCTGCACCTAAATTAGCACTCTCCAGTTTTAGTAAATCCAACCCCACTTGTCCTTGCTTTTAAATGAGCCTTTTTCAATCTCAGGTTTCTTTAGGGATGCTTTGGCAAAATGCTTAAAACATGGCCAAAAATGAGATACAAGCAAGTTTTTAAAGTGATACTAAAGTCTTGTTATACTTACCTGCTCTGTGCAGTGGTTTTGCACAGGGCAGCCCAGATCCTCCTCTTATTGGATCCCTCTTTGGTGCTCCTGGCCCCTCCCTCCCGTTGAGTGCCCCCCCGCAAGCAGCTTGCGTGTCGAGCTGCAGATCTCTGTGTCTGTTCAAAAAATATTTTTTAAAACAATTGTTTTTGCAGGAGCAGTGATTTTCATGATGCTTAAAGTGAAACAATAAAAATGAAGAAATTATTTTAAATATCGTGCCCGGGGGGGTCCACTTAATGTGCCTGCAAAGTGGCGCATCTGTACAAGGTATGGGACCTGCTGTAGCAATACTAACATTTCTAAAGGAAAAAATGTAATTTAAACTTGCCGGGAGCACCCCATTTGTTCAAGTGTTCTGCGAACACACGAATAGCATACTTAAGTTCGACTCGAACACAGATCCCATCCCTATAATTGTATTATCTCCCTTTATTTTGTAAAGTGCTGCACAAGCTGGAGAATATGTAAATACACATTCCCTTAATTGAAACAATGTGGCATGGCATGAAGAAAAGCTGTTTACACAAGGAATCCTAGAATTAACAATCAATGTAACCTTGTGTAAAGAGGAATGGCCTAAATTCCATCTAAATGTTATGTAAGTTTGATGAGAAGTGACAAAAAATGTCTAGAGAAGCTTATTATTGCTGAAGGAGGTTTATCCATTAGTAAATACAATAATTCACATATAGTTCTATCCAGGACTGTGAACTTTAACTCTCTTACTGCCAATGACATGTACCATACATCATGGCAATGAATGGGTTCAAACACGCTAAATTCAGGGTTCAGATCTGTCAGATCCTGGCACAATTTAAGATTGATCTGTTACAGCGGACGGTAGGGAAGACATCGGGGGGAATAAAAGTTTCCTGATATTTCCAATAGTAGGACCTGTCATCTCCTATTGCAATCACACATGGGGCTTTTCAGCACCCTTGTGATAGCAATAAAGTAAAAAAAAAAAAAAAAGTGTTTAAAAATCAAATGCAACAAACAAAAACAAAACAAAAAAATCCCTCTGCCTCCCAGCACATGCGTAAATGAAGATTGTGCAATACACATAAGGTTTCATCATGCATTCCAGAGAGGGAGGAATACTTTTTGGGACCAATGTTTTTAATTAACTCGTAACTGATGAACTCTAAAGTGATTCTAAAAGCAGAATGTTTTTTATCTTAATGCATGCATGCCCCTCAGCCCCGCTAATACTTACCTGAGCCCCATCTTGATCCAGCTGTCTGCACTCTCGCTCCTGATTGGCTCCTGATTAGCTGAGACAAAGCAGTGGCGCCAATGGCTCCCACTGCTGTCAAAGTCAGTTAGCCAATCAGGAGAGAGAGGGGGCGGGGCTGAATCGCAGCTCCATGTCTGAATAGACACAGGGAGCTATGGCTGGGCACAAGTGCCCCCATAGCAAGCTGCTTGCTGTGGGGGCATTCGACAGGAGGGAGGGGCCAAGAGAGCTGGCGAGGGACCCAAGAAGAGGAGGATCCAGGCTGCTCTGTGCAAAATCACTGCACAGAGCAGGTAAGCATAACATGTTTGGTATTTTTAAAGAGAAAAAAAGCTTTAGTATCACTTTAACCACTTCCCGACCACTTGCCGCCTTTTTACTGCGGCGGGGTGGCTATCCTGCGCAAACCGACGTGTGCGGAAAGCTAGGGTGTGAGTGCGCGCCGCCGGCGGTGCACTCCCGCCCCAACTAAGTAGCGGGGAAGCTGATTGCCGTCTGAAACCCATGATCGCTCCCTGATGAGAGAGAAGGATGGTCGGCTGTTGTAAACACAGCCGACTGTTCTTTTCCCTCAAATGATCACAAAGCTCACGTGATCCTTCTATATAGGATCACATGTCTCTATGTTCATTTCAAAAGCCATGCCCCCCAACAGTTAGAATCATTCCCCTAGGCTCACATTTAGCCCATTGATCCCCCATAGTGTTAACCCCTTCCCTGCCAGTGTCATTATTACAGTAACAGTGCATATTTAGCACTGATTACTGTAGTAATGTCACTGGTACCCCCAAAAGTGTCAAAAATGTCAGTTAGGGGTCTCATCTGTCTGCCACAATGCCGTAGTCCCGCAAAAAATTGCAGATCGCCGCTATTCATAGTAGAAAAAAAAACAAAACAATAAAAATGACATGAATCTTTCCCGTAGTTAGTAGACTCAATAACTTTTGCGCAAACCAATCAAAATATGCGTATTGCCATTTTTTTTTTATCAAAAATAGGTAGCAGTAAACAAATTGGCCTAAAATGTTACATTTTGATTTTTACATTTTTTTGGGGGGGAATGTTATATAGCATAATGTGAAAAATATAGTTTTTTTTTTTTTTTCAAGATTGTCACTCTTTTTTTGTTTATAGCGCAAAAAATAAAAATCGCACAGGTGATCAAATATCACCAAAAGAAAGCTCTATTTGTGGGAAAAAAGGACATCAATTTTATTTGGGCACAGCGTCGCACGACCGCGCAATTGTCCGTTAAAGTAACGCAGTGCCGAATCGCAAAATAGGGCTTGTTCATTAAGGGGGAAAAAAATCTTCCGGTCCTAAAGTGGTTAAAGGGTTCTACAATAAAATAGTGGCAGTTTTAATTTGTTTTATGTCACATGATATTTGAAAAACAGTTTTTAGTAAAAAAACACACTAAAATTACACACTAATATATTACCCAATTATTGGAAACAGATAAAAGATGAGGTTATCCCAACATGTAAATTTTCAATTTGTGTGTGCCTTGAAACAGTGACAAATCTCAGTTTTCTCAAATTCTCCATTGGCGATGCTTTGAAAGCCCCTATAGGTCATTAGTTTAGAGTTGAGCGTGAATGATGGGCCTAGAACTACTGCTCTCTCTCTCTGGCATTTGCAACAAAAAAGCCCCCTATGTGATACAGTTTTGGTGTGGGAGGTTCTCTTTAACCCATTGCTTACTGGGCCAATTTTCAGCTTTCAGTGCTGCTGCTCTTTTAATAACAATTGCACGGTCAAGCAACACTGTACCAAAACTGAATTTTTGGATTTTTCTTCCACACAAATAGAGCTTGCTATTAGTGGTAAAAAAAAAAAAAAGTATTTTTTTATAGTTTGCAGTTATAAAAGTTTGCAAACAGGTAATTTTTCTCCTTCACTGGTGTGCACTGATGAGGCTGCACTGATGGGCACTGATACACTGATGAGGCTGCACTGATGAAGCTGCACTGATGGGCACTGATGAGGCGGCACTCGTGGGCACTGATGAGGAGGTACTGATAAACAGGTACTGATGATGCTGCACTGAAAGGTGGCACTGATAGACACTACTAGGTGGCACTGAAGGCCACTGAGGTGGCACTGAAAGGTGGCACTGATCAGCACTGGTAGACAGCACTGATAGGTGACACTGATGATGAGGCACTGATGGGCACTGGTTGGCAGCACTGATGGGCACTGGTTGGCAGCACTGATGGGCACTAATAGGTGGCACTGGTGGGCACGGATTGGCAGCACTGGTAGGCACTGATAGGTGGCACTGGTGGACACGTATAGGTGGCACTGGAAGGCATTGATTAGCAGCACTGGTGGGCACAGATTGGGACTGATGTCCCTGTAACAGAATCCAGTTACCAGCGTTCTTCTTTTCTCCTAACGCTAATCGTGAGGAGAAAAAAAGCTGATAACCGGCTTCTCTTTACTTCCGTGAACAGCTGTCATTGGCTAACAGTTAATCACGTGGTAAAGGGGTGCGGTGATTGGCCCTTTACCCTGTTCTAGGATCAGCCGAGTCTGAAGGACTCAACGATCACAGAGTGGGCCGCCCACGTGCCACAGGGGGCGCACAGGCAGCGCCATCACGGGAGGAAGTCTAGGAGGTATTTTGTTACCTGCTTTTTGAAACTAATGGAGATCAGATAGTGCTCCATTAGCTTTTTCCAAAGCCTCAGTGGCTGAGGAATGTTACAGCCAAACTCAGAAGAAAAGTAATGTATACCGCCTCTGGGTTCTCCCTTCTAACAGGCAGCACCGGCCATGGGGTTCCGGGGGCCAAAAGGTGGGAGCCTTGATAAATTTACATGCATTCTGCATGTATAAAACCCTCAACTGCTGCCGACATATGACATAACTTCACTGCAGCCATTTTTTTGTTTGTTTGTTTTGGGTAGATTTGGGGATGTTATGTTTTCTGTCAGGTTGAAAATGTTATCAACTACCCCTCTAGGGAGATTTTCCTTGATAACTGACCATGTGTCGTCTGTATAAAAAAGGGAGAGTTTGCTTGTTACCAGGACAGGGAGACAGACAGCAATATTGTAGAAGTTTTATCGTAAGTTTTAACTTTTCCTCACTTTACTAAAAATGTTAGTAGGAGATTTCCCATCATTTCCTGTCCTAACAGGAAGTAAGGGGCAATCGGGGACATAGAAGGCATAAAAAAATCTTACAGAATTTCTAATTATTCCCTGCTGTAACCAAAACAAAATACATATTTTGTCTTGAGGTAGGCTTTAATTAATGTGTCTGATTAGTTAGTAGTAAAATTACGTTTTTTTGTTATTAGTTTAGGTAGACTGTGCACCAATCTTCTTGGTGGTACTGGATATTTCCCATATACTTAAGGAATTCTGAATCTATTTCTGTCTCTGAAATAAAAATATCACATCAAGTGTAGCACAAGCAATGTGCATAGTCCCAATAAATATATAAAAAATCCACCGCTGTGCAATAATCAATCGTGTTCTACAGTTTCTATAATCCAGTGACCACCACCTGTGGCTGGACATCTTGCTCACCTCCAAGCAATGGCCCCCCTACAGAGCTTCAATCGCCTGTAACTATGTCCCTCTGGATCTCACTGGGATGGTCTTCCTCTGGATGTACCTGGACCCAGACTCCTTGGCAGATATCCACCAATCATGCATAACCAGAAAGAGAAACCATAGTGCTGTCTATTTCAAACAATTTATTGTACTAAAAACAGGGATATAAATACTCACTTGGGGTATTACAGCTGACACTGTAACATGGAAATCCTGAACTCCCTACACCGTCACGCATTACGCGTTACGCTTCCAAATAAGCTTCCCCAGCAAGTGTTATTTTTATATATTTATTGGGACTCTGCACATTGATTGCGCTACACTTAATGTCTCTGATATTTTTATCATTGATTTAAAGTTACAGGTGGGCAAACTTTTGATAAGTGATTTTGATAAGCAATTACGAATATCTATATAATTTTGCATGTATATATTGTTTTGCTCTGAGTTTTTGATATTTTTGAGCAGTTGTGAGTAGAGGTGTGGACTGAGTTGATCACACAGTTAGTTGGTATTAACTTGTAATAATTTTGAACACTGATTTTCTACACTAAGTTTTATTTATTTTTGCGCTGATTTTACACATTGGGTATATTTATTTCTGTCTCTGAGCTTCTTATTTTTTGGGTTTTTTATTCTTCGTACATGCCTTGTACTTTCCTTCTCTATGAAGTGAGAGTCTTTCTATTCTCCATGCATGTAAAAATTGTTGTATCTTCTATTCTTTTGGCTGTTTCAAATTCACACCTATTTTAACCCATTACATGCAGCCTAAGCAGGGGAAACAGTGCTATTATTGCGGTGGAAATCTTGACTTTAGTTAAGTCAACAACTACACTCTCATCTTCACTAAGCGTATATTGATTTGATTTTCGCAAAAGTTATAGTAACTACAAACTATGGGATATGTTTATGGAATTTTTTTTTTTCTTGAACAGAGGTGGACAAATCGGACACTGACACTTTTGTCACTTTTTGGGGACCTGTTACACTAATACAGTGATCAGTGCTAAAAAATAAGCACCGCCACTGTACTAATGACACTGGCACAAAAACCCTATAAGCTAGATCAAGGAATTTAACGGTACCAATTATTAAAATATATCAAAAGATTTTTATTTATACATATTTACAACCATTAGACATAACAAAACACATAGTTACATGTATAAGGTTATAAATGCATTCAACAGTATGGAAGGGTGAATCATCAATCCTAATTGGATCAGTTGATAAAAAGCTTGCTGCGACTTCTGTCGCAGTTGCGTTTCACGGGAAAAAAGCCCGCTTCTTCAGGAAAGCAAAATAACAGTCAAGCTCTCAGTATAGGTAACCATCAGTATAAACCTTGTCAAAAACCCATTATTCCTGCTATCAGTCCAAAAGAGCCTCATTCATAAATTATCAGCGTTTGTATTGTCGACACCTGTCTCTGGGGTTCATTATCTTGTGTGCCATATCAATATATGTTGGTTGATGTTGGTAGGACCACATATTTGTGCTGACTGAGGAATGGGACACAGTGATGTCTATCTTCTTCTCCCCCCCCCCTGCACCATAGGCTGACTCACCATCCTGGTCAACCAACATACATTGAATATAGAAGTTCTACTTTGACAGATGATTACTTTCAGTTGATCTGTTCAGCTCCCTGTTTATAACAGTCTGGTGATAGCACGATTACCGCATCATTACATATTGTATGTATACAAGTCTTTGTGTAAAATGTTGACCATTTAAATACAGGGCACGTTTACCCCCTTCTTGCCCAAGCCTATTTTCAGCTTTTAGCGCTGTCGCATTTTCAAGGACAACTGATATGTCATGCAACACTGTATTCAAACTAAATTTTTATCATCTCGTTCACACAAATACAGCTTTATTTTGGTGGTATCTATTCACCACTGGGTTTTTTATTTTTTGCTAAATAAGCAAAAAAATAAATGCAAATTTTGAAAAATCTCGTTTTTGTTATAAAATTTTGCAAATAATTGTTCTTCGTGAATTTAGCACCAATTCTTTGGTGAAAATAACCCAAATCAGAGTATATTATTTAGTCTGTGAAATGTATCAAGTCCACAAACTATGGTATTTGTTTGAAAAATGGTCCTGATGTACTGACAGACTCATTGAGGCCCTAAAATGCCAAGACAGTAGAAACACCCCCAAAATTACTCCTTTTTGGAAAGTAGACAGCCCAAGGTATTTAGTAAGAGGCATGGGGGGTTATGAAGTTGTAATTTTTTGTCATAATATTTTGAAAAATTAGG
Organism: Pelophylax lessonae; assembly: GCF_965119305.1. NCBI lineage: Eukaryota > Metazoa > Chordata > Amphibia > Anura > Ranidae > Pelophylax > Pelophylax lessonae. The sequence continues at coordinate 186,535,312 of NC_138771.1, read as the reverse complement.
AAATTTAACAAAAAAAAGTTGCACAACTTTTTTTTTTAACATACTGTCACCAGTGCAGTACAGTGTCACCATATAACTCAGGGCTCTTCAAACTACGGCCCGGGGGCCGAATCCGGCCCACCAGAGTCCTGAACCCGGCCCGCCGAGGCCGCCTAACCTATAATCAAAACGGCCGCTGTCTGCTGCCAAAAATAAATACAACATGAGCTAATCATATCAGAGACACCGCAGTGACTCCCATAGCTTCCTGCTTTTGCCCCGACTCCGTCCGTGCTCATGCACATAAAAGTACATGCACCAATAACCCCTCCCTGTGGTCGCTGATCTTCCAATCAGACATCGCTTTTACTTCTGCGGTGTGTAAGCAACCAATCAGAGGAACTGTAAAGTATAGCGGAAGTAGAGTGTCTGGGAGTCAGGTGCATGCGGCGTGTGCTGTGTGCGCTCAGGACAGGTGACAGCTAGCGCGCACTTCCTATGGGGAGTTCTTGATTTGTGAGTCCCCCCTTACACTACACAGGAACCTGGGCCTCATCTTCACCGTAGGAATGCCTCAGGGTAATGTGGTTTGCATAGGTATACCATTCTGATGCATTTATCTGTTCCTCCAGAGACCAAGCTGTAGATTGAGGAGGAACTCTTGTAAAGAAAACATGTGCGGTCTGTTTACAGACATGGATGGAGTAGATGAAAGCCTGGTCAGTTTGTGTGACCCATTGAGGTGACTTCCTGCCCCCCTAGACACAACAGGAAGTCACAGGCAAGTGTAAGTTCAACTTTTTTGAAAATCTGAACTTACACCCCCCCCCCCCCCCCCCCCAGTCCCACTGACCCCGGAATCCTGCGATCATCCGCTGTGGGACATCGGGTCATAGCTTTACCGGTCCAGGGTGTGAAATCCCCATGGCACAAGCACTTTAGTTCCTGAGGCCATGGTTTTAAATATTGTATTGTTTTTCCTGTGTTTTGTGCACTACAAATAAAACATGTGCATAGGAATTCGTTCATATTTTTTTTCAAACTATAGTCCGGCCCTCAACGGTGTCCGTGGGACAGTGAACTGGCCCCCTGTTTAGAAAGTTTGAGGACCCCTGATATAACTTGTGTGGCGGTGATCAGGGACACTGACTGGTGACAGTACCCAAAAAAAAAAAAAGTATAATTTTTTTTGAATACATTTTATTTATTTATTTTTTTTTACAATGTTTTTTAAACCACACGGTGACCAGACCAATATAATGTTACTAAGTAACATTGCACTACTCAGGGGAAGTGATCAGGATTTTTTTTTTCACACATTATGTTTGTTTATAGCAGTGATTTACATTGCAATAAGCAAGCATTTTACTAAATGAACCTAAATCATTCAGTCTGTTTTGTTGTGATTAGCTGTGACTGATCAAAGCTAATCACATGGTACAGATCGGCTCTGATTGGCCCTACCAGTATTATGTGATCAAATTGACCAATCACAGCTAGCAACACAATTGTGCACATTGGATGGCATGAAAGGAAGCCACCCGTTGTGTACAACTGTCATGTAACCTGCTGTGATTCGTCATGGCAGTCACATGGTACCAGCAGCGAGCCTGTACTGTGATTAGTCATCGACTGTGTCCCATGGACACGGTCTGTCAGAGATCACGCCGCTGCAGGGTCCCTCTGCCGCACGATTTGCGCTTCCTGACAGGATGTCATATGACGTCCAGTCAGGATGGGAAAGCCACTGCCTTGCTGTCATTTGTCTATAGGCCATGGTTAGAACATCAAAAAGGCCTGTATATGGCAAGGCATGTCAAATTAGGGTCTTTTCACAGGTGCTTTCCACCCGGCGGACTCCGTTTTGCTCAGCGGGGATCGATCCGCCAATCCCCGCTGAACAGGCGGATGACAGGTCCCTCTCCGCTTACTTTACAGAGACGGAGCTGTCAGATCCCCACTCTCCTCTATGGGAGATAGGATGATAACGGACCGCATATTCGTTTTCATCCGATCCTATCCGATCCGATTCTCCAGATGGATGGAAAATAGGGTTTGCATCCATCTGGATTTCACAGACAAGATCGGATCGGATATCAACGGCTGTCAGCGGAGATGTCACTGCTGACATCTGCTGCTCTATAGGGCTGCATGGAGCATCTGATCAGGTCCGCCTGAAAAAACTGACAGGCAGACCGGATTGGAAAGCCTGTGTGAAAGGGGTCTTAGAGGGTAGTTCTATATTGACTAGTAATTAACTGGTTAAGTAAGCCCACTTTTTGGGATATCCACACTATTCAGCACATTTTGTTTTTCAAAGCAAAGTATTTATATATGGTTGTTCTCAGCTTGATTTTAGGTCAAATTGAAACACTGTATGTGTAAAACAAATGGACTTTTATTAAAAAAGAAAAAAATGAGCTTTCTCTAGGAAAACAGGAGACCACCCAACAGCTGTGATCCTGGAGGCGTTTCAGTTTCAGATTGTAGCTAGCCTTTGAAGCCTCGCCCTTGTTTTTTTTTAAATCTGATACAAAACAACAAGGAATGAGCCAATTCATTCTTGTTTAGAGGATTGTTCAATGTGTGCTTAGCACACTGTTGTGTACGGCTAGATCTAGAAACATGGTAGTCAATGTTCACAGGTGCATTTAAAACAATAGTCACCAAAACATCAAAAGAAGCTTGTGGGGAAAGTAAATAGAATTCTGGTGTACATCATTAGAATGATCGCAAACAGGAGGAAGTATTTCTACTTTTTCATGCAGCAAAATTCAAGAGTTATGCTGCATTAGAATGGACATGTATGAATAAGCCCTTAGAATACGGTGTCTAGTTCTGGAAAACTGTGCTTGCAAAAAGATAATGATAGGCTTGAATGGGTCCAGAGATAGGCAAAAAAAATGGTGAAAGGTTTGAGGAGAAAGACTGAAGGGACTTAATATGTACAGCCTAGAGGAAAGAAGGGAAAGGGGAGACATGACCGAAACCTTTAAATACATTAAAGCGTACCTGAAAGCAGGTTTGCATACACCTTCGCATGCTCAGCAATAAACACATTAAGCTTGCAATGCAAAATGATGTTATGTGTGTACACTTACTGCTAATTTCTATCACTTTTGCCTCTTGATAAGAGTACATCACCAGTGCCTTCCAAGGAACTCTCATTGTTAACCTGCGAGTTCTTATGAGATATTTACAAAATTGTGCAAGATCCCATTAATGAAAAAAAAGTGCATGCACGAGAACTGGCCTCATCAGTGGGAAGGTCCAGAGAACTAGGAAGCAGCAGCCAGCCACCGATCACATCATGGGCTTTCCTGGCATGGGGTTGGACAGAGCACTGAAATTTGGGAACATGAGCAATTCTAATGCAAGCATCAATAAGATTATTCATTTGTTTCCCATATTATTTCATTATTGTTGGCTGTTTGGTAAAAGAGGAGGGGTCTGCTTTAATGGTGTGACTATGGTTCAAGAGGGCAGTATTTTTAGCTGAAGCTAAGATCATAAACTTGGAGACAATGGCAACAAAAAAATGTAAAAAGGGGAAGACCCATTTGACCACTTTTTTTCTGCCATTACTCTGTTTCTATAACATTGTTTAAGTAAGACTGAAGTTTGGTTGCCCTTGTTCTGTAAGTGTTGTAATGTATCAGCATTTATTAGATGCTGGCCAGTTAAACGTAACCATGTCTATAAAAAACACAGAACTGCAGCACCACATGAAAGAATAAAGTAAAGGTCTACCTCTCCAGAAGGGTGATATGTTTAATGGAGTAATGTTTCTCAAAACGTAATGTTTAATAGAGTAATAGAGCATAGAGTAATAGTAGTAGTAGTAGTGACCTGTTGGCTACAAGTCAAAAAATAGAAACTTTAATATACAATGTATCATATTTACCTGAAACACAAGAAAAAAAGCAAAATAAATGAATTCTGTTTAGGGCACTAAAGGCCACTAGCCCACTCAGGCAAAAGTGACAGGCTTTCACAATAGGCTAGTACACCCCTTAGCCACAATCTTTCACCATTTTGTAAATCTGTAAAGTCACAGAGAAATATAGTATTTTCAGGTATGGCAGACCATGTGACCTTCTCTCTTTCCTCACAGAATGTAGTGCCCAAGTCAGAGCAACCAATCACTGGGCCCAAAAAATGTCACTTAAGGGAGCAGGGAAGGTCATTACCCATAATAAAGTGCTTACACATGCTTTAGATTTGGTGTTCCCACAGGCAAACAGATTTGCAGGGGAGTGTTCGGAAGGTTAGTATCAGTCAGGAAACAGTGCAGAACTCTATCAAGGGAACTTTGCCCAGCATGCCCTCAGGAACCCTCTACTTCAGGCTAAGGACCATTTAGAGTGTAAGCTCTAACAAGCAGGGCCCTCTGATTCCTCTTGTTCCAAATTGTATTGTAACTGTAATGTCTGCCTTCATTTTGTTAAGCGCTGCGCAAACTGTTGGCGCTATATAAATCCTGTATAATAATAAATGGATTTTTGTAAAATCTTACCGTAAAATCCTTTTCTCTTAGCTCATTGACAGACGTAGTCCTCGGTGATACAGCACCTTCGGGTTATGTTGCCTCCACAGGAGCAGGACTAGACAGGAAATTAAAATGCTCTGGCCACACCCTAGGGGCAGTCCCAGAGGGTATATCCTCTCTCTCTCTCTGCCTCAGCAAATCAGTTATGTCAAAAAGCAGTCTTTAGAGATTTTAACCCAACCCAACTCCAAAACAGAGGGGCGGGGACTACGTCTGTCAATGAGCTAAGAGAAAAGGATTTTACGGTAAGATTTTACAAAAATCCATTTTTCTCTATCGCTCATTGACAGACGTAGTCCTCGGTGATACAGCACCTTCGGGACGTCCCAGAGCAGTATCACAACTGAGGGGTGGGAAAATGGAAATCAAATCCCAATCTAGAAGGCCCAACCGGTGCCAACTAGAAGTTTACCAAGCTCATCCTTAATGATGAGACTCAACAAAAAAGAAATTTTTCAAACAGAAAAAAACTCTAGAGGTAGACCACCGGTCTCCTCAAATTGCGGCCTGCAAAACCTTGCGGCCAAATGAGGCATCCGCCGATGCCGTCACATCAATTTTATAGAATTTTGTAAAGGTATGTACCGACGACCAGGTGGCCGCTTTACATACCTGGACCACTGACGCCTGATGGCGAAAGGCCCAGGAAGTACTGAGCGCTCGAGTGGAGTGCGCCCTAACAGGGAACGGAGGACTCTGACCCTTAATAGAATAAGCCTGTACCACCGTCTGTCTAATCCATTTGGCAATGGTCGCGGCAGATGCAGGCAAACCCTTTCTGGGGCCATCCGTGATCACAAAAAGTGAATCCGTCTTACGGAATGCTTCCGTAGCTTTCAGGTATACTCTGATTACCCGAACCACATCCAAGGAATGCAACGCATGTTCCCGATGATGCTTGGGCTGAGGACACAAGGAAGGTAGTACAATATCTTCATTCAGATGAAAATCTGAAACCACCTTAGGAAGAAAGGATGGCTTAGGATGAAGTACTACCTTAGCCCTATGAATCACTAGGTATGGGGACTGGCATGATAATGCAGCCAGTTCTGACACCCTGCGAGCAGAAGTGATAGCCACTAAGAAGGCCACCTTCTGGGATAAAGTAAACAAGGGAATCTCCCTGATGTTTTCAAAGGGAGGTTACTGTAGAACCGACAAAACTAAATTAAGATCCCAGGGCGGTAAGGGCGCGCGGACTGGTGGAGCCAGGTGCCGCACCCCCTGGATGAAATTCCGCACCAAGGACTTGGTAGCTAAAGGTTTCTGAAAGATTGCTAATGCTGAAACTTGACCCTTGATGGTGCTCAAGGCTAGCTTCTGCTCAACCCCTTGTTGCAAAAAAGCCAATATTCGAGTCACCGAATAGGTACGTGGAGGAAATCCTAAAGATTCGCACCACGCAATATAAGTCTTCCATGTGTGATAATAGACCTTGCTGGAAGTCGCTTTCCTTGCTTTAATAAGGGTAGGAATGACTGAAGCTGACAAACCTCTGTCCTTCAGTACTTGGGTCTCAATGGCCAGGCCATTAAAACCAGCGACTGTAAAGCACAATGGTAAATTGGTCCTTGAGACCACAGACACTCCCTGAGACGAAGTTCCCACGGAACGTCTGCGACTAGCCTGTCCAAGTCGGCCAGGCCGGCTTGACGAGGCCAGCCTAGAATTTCTAGGACCACTGGTGCTGACTGGATCTGAACCAGGCGTCCCTAGAGCTATCTGGCCCCGACCATCCGAGAAAGTCTGGTCGTTTTCTGTTCCCACACATTTATCAGATACCTGATTGCTATCAGGAAGGGTGATATTTTCTGGTTGAACCTCAGGGACCGAAGTCACCCGGCTAGAGGCTTCTTGGCCTGTCTGGTCAACCAGATCCGATTCCTGTGGGGAATAGAGACTAATCTTAGGAAAAGGTAAAGGAAAAGATCTATTCAGGGAACGGTGACTACCGCTCCCTGTAGTACTTAAATGTTGGAAGGGAAGAATCGCACCGGTAGTAGTAGTTGATGCTCGATCTAATGTCCTGAATACCGGTGAAAACGTCCCCCCACCCTCAAACCGGGTGGGGGCGCACCTTCAGGCTGTGTACTCCTTTGCTTCGGGTTTGGCTGAGTTGGTCCTCTGTTTGTCCGACCAGCCTTTCTTGAACCCTCCTGGAGGAGTCTTGCCTTTCCCGCTTGTTCCAGCCGGGCGTGCGAACCCTTTATGGGCGGTAAAGAAAGGTCCTCGCTTGTTGCGAGGTCCCTTAGCTTTAGCAGCCTGTGGCAAAAAAGTGCTCTTGCAACCAGTGGCATCCTTAATGATTTCATCTAGGGTGGCCCCAAATAGACGATTCCCCTGAAAGGGGAGATTCGTCAAGGACTTTTTGGAACCTAGGTCAGCTGACCAGCATTTTAACCACAGCACACGTCTGAGGATTACCGCTGACATAGATGCATGCCCTAATAGGGGAGTAGTGTCCAAGGCTGCGTCACAGATAAACTGTAGCCCTTGTATAATCTGTTCCATCAAATCAGATGTTTCCTGGGGAATATCTTTTCCCCTAAGGTCTTGGCGTACCAATCTCGCCCATTCCGTAAGTGTCTGGGAAACTAGACCAATAACAATTACTGGTCTAAATGCTGACCCTATCAGAGAGAAGATGGTGCGGGACTCTGCTTCCATCTTTCGATCCACCGGATCCTTAAAGGACGAAGTGTCCTCCACTGGGATAACCGTGGCTTTATTCAGCCTGGAAATAGGTGGATCCACCACGGGTGGTACCGTCCATTTCTTAATGATGGATTCCCCAAACAGATAGCGTCTAGCAATACGCTTGGAAATAGTAAAGGTACGTTTAGAATGCTCCCATTCTCCTTTAATCTTATTACCAAAACACTTGGGTACAGGAAAAACCTTCACCGTTTTGATGGGCTTGTTAGTACCAAAAGGAATCTCTGTATCAGTTGCTTCTGCCGGTAAAACCTCAAGTTTTAAGGTTTCCTGCACTGCCACAACTAGTGCGTCCACCAATGCTTCTTCCTGAATTATAGCGGGAGAAGAAACGTCCTCCTCACTGTCTGAGGGAGCTTTACCTGAGGTAACAGCCCTTGCAGAGGGACCTGCAACTGCAGTGACCATCTCTGAATCTGAGTCAGAGAATATAGGGGTAGGCGGGGGTCGCTTCCTTGACCCTCGTCCCTGACAGGCCGCCTCCACCCGAGCCACCATAGACTCCAAAATTGCTGTAAATGCCTCTACACTCTGTGCACCGGCGGGTCCCGTGGCCCCCTCGAGGGAAACAGGTGGGGGAATTTGTGTGGCAGGGTCCATGATTATTCCAGTAACTTCCCGGATAATATAATTCAAAAATAAACTTTTTTTTTTTTTTTTCACAGACCCCCAGCGCCACAAAAGCCCCTTAGTGTTACCTGCTAGGGATCCCTATCGATCGAGAGAGAGAGAGAGAGATAGACCCCCAGGCTCACCACTTGATGCTCAGAGTTTAACTGCAACAGGTTACAGCGCTGTCTTGACAAACAGGAAGTCTTTTGGCTGGCTGCCCAGGAAGAAAGGAGGCGGCTCCGCCCCTCTGCATGCCTTCCGGCGCCTCCCCTAGCTCCACGAGGTGTTTGGATCACCTCAAACATGGCCGCCCCCATGCTGGAGACACGAGGCTACGCCAAAATGGCGGCTCGTGCAATCCAGCAAAAAAAATGGCGGCGGCCTGTACCGAATAGCGGTGTGCTGCCGGGCACACAACACTATCTCTGCATGGGGATTTTTGGCGTGGTTGGCGGTACCGGCCCTGGCGGACCTCATGGCCGTTCGGAAGGCCTGCTATAGCTGGAGATTTGACTAGGAAGGCAGTCTACATGTCCGTGGCTTCTGACTGGTAGGTACCTTATTCTTATCACAGTAAGATTCCCAGACTGCCACTGATTACAATCTTTTAAACATGTATACAATTAGATTGTTAGCTCCCAAACCAAGCCTCCTGGCTTTTTGCACATAAAATCACACTCAAAGTAGGGGGATCTGTGCCATGTTATAGGATAGAGGGGGACTCTATCTTACCATACAGAGAGGGGCCCGCGTTCACCACAAGACCCGTCAGGGGGAAAAGGGGGAACATACTACTCACCATACCGGAACCAGGCGGGCACCAACTCCTGACAGTACCCCTCTCCACCGGGGCGGGAGGGCTGTCGACCAATACGGACGCCGTGACTCATGGTCTTTGGCGTTTCAGCGAGACGTTTAACTCGCGGGGTCAGTCCCTTAATGGGACTTTGTCGCAGCCGACCCAGCGCGGAGCTATGGCCTGCACGCGCTCGTAGGCTGAACTGGGGTGACCACCGGATCTCAACATCCAGCCCGTCGCCCAGTTCAGCTTTCTTGCTTGAAGATCTCACAGGAACACTGGAGAAAAAAGCTGTCTAAAAAATCTTTTTAAGGAAAAAAAAAATCTTGCCAGGACCGAAGATCCCAGCAAGGTATCTAGGTCCTTACTCCTAACTAGACAGAAAATAACTGATTTGCTGAGGCAGAGAGAGAGAGAGGATATACCCTCTGGGACTGCCCCTAGGGTGTGGCCAGAGCATTTTAATTTCCTGTCTAGTCCTGCTCCTGTGGAGGCAACATAACCCGAAGGTGCTGTATCACCGAGGACTACGTCTGTCAATGAGCGATAGAGAAAATAATAATCTATAGTCTACCTACCCTTGACTATTTTTCCCCCTGCCAGAGTTGACAAGCACCCATGAACCCCCATTAAACTGATGAGTCCCTACAACTTTCTCCTCCCCAAAACATATAAATATCGAAGACCAACAACCAAGTGATGAGTCTCCTTAGGCCCCATTCACACATGGGTGATTTTATGCTTGAAACTCTAAACCTCTCAACAAGGCAAATCTAATTTATTTCAAAGGTCCCTGTCTATAGCTGAGGATTCTTTCACCTGTAGGAAAATGGCTGTCACACAAAGAAAGTACACAGCTTGTTTTGGGCAGATTGGGCCCCAAAGACTTCATTGGTTACGCCTGAAAATGGGTGATATGAAGGTTTTAAAAGTATTTTTCTGTGCATTTTCTGTTCAAACAGCAGCTCTTCACCCCCAATCTCCTCCAACTCTCCTCCCCCTTGTGCTTTCTATTGGCTAAACAAAAACACCTAAAGCTGTAAACCGCTTGTAATACTGTTCTAAAATGGTTGTAATACTCTTCTAAAAATGCTTAAAAACTCTAAATAAATGCCTAAAGGTTGCTCTGCTCAGGTGTTAATGCAGCTACTTAGCAACCACAATACCTTCTGACCAATAAGTACCTGCAATCTCCTAATTATTTATCTATATAAATACATACCTACTGACATCATATTCACAATTCATTTATATAAACTGTACCTTAGTAAATCTCCCAACCTATTCCACCAGATTAAAACTACTGCATCTGTATTCTTTTTCAAAACTCCTTAACCACTTTCACTGTTTTCATCTCCAAAGCATAAGCAATAATTGTCTGGTAGGTCTAAGGTAAGAACTCGGAGAGTTCTAAATAGACACTTTGAGATAACACAGGCAGTGAGCACAGCTATTTCTGATATAATGAAATAGTGATGATACAAAATATATGCAAATATATATTTTACTTATATATATTTAACAAACCAAAAGGGAGGAAAAAGTGAAGTTAACGGTTTATACCCATTATGATACAATGCACCAATATGTAATGCTTCTGTCATACAATTATATTTATTTTCTTTCTATATTTTTATGTTCAATGAATAGGTACATTCTTGTCAGTTTATTTTAAAGAAAAAAACACACCATGTGTATGTTCCTCAAGGAAAAAAAAAAATACCATACACAATCAGCAGTTATTCTAAGAGTGTATATGTTGGACTTGAAATCATATAAACCATGGGCAGCAAGTCAAGTGAAATGTCCCATGGCACCCCATGCAGATGTAAGAAGTCTTTCCATAAAGCAAACCTTATTAAACATGTTCTTAAACTATGATGGAACCCCAGACCTCCACCTATGTGCCGTCTGATGTCTGGCAATAGAGCGGATAATCAGAAACAAAATATGCCTATTCAAGTCAAGTCCACTCACCCGAGGACCAGCAAACAATGCCCAGGGGGAAGTTCAAGGCTGGAATGTGAAGGAGTGAGCAGCTGTCTCAATAAAGTAAGAATCCCACTCTATAATGTCCAGACTAGAATTATATCGAGTTTGAAATATATCAAACTTTATTTTATAGAACCTCAAATGTTTAATTAGAACCAGTTAAAGGGGATTCCGTATAACTGGATTACCAACTTTTAGAGCAGAAAGGTGATCGTTCTTCTCTACTACATGGCATCAAATAGCACACTGTAATCTGCTACTGTTAGATCATTACCATCAAGTTGCCGTCTACCTATCATTGCTAAGACTCCCAAAAAGCTGATGTTTCCTAAGTAATATTCTGGTGTTTAAACTGTTAGATGGAAGTGAATCATTTTTTCCTTACTGACTTGTTAAATTTATGGCTATCTTTTATTTCATTATGGACGGTATAAATGAATATGCATTTTTCCTCTTAGGCGCTTTCCAATTGAATGCAGCTTGGCAGTCACCAGACACTGTATCAGAGTTTTTATTAATAAAGGGATCATTTTCAACACATTTTTAATTAAGATGTCTAGAGCCAAAACAACAAGCTCTTTTTGTGAAATTTAAAAAAAACACATGTTGCTCCTTGGAAAAGTATTAGGTTTGTGAAGCATTGGCTCCAAAACAATAGAAAGCTTGTTTTAAGACAACAAATGAAAAACATTTTCCCTTGGAAACAATGATGTAGGTTTGATAATGACCTTACTTAGGACAGTTTGTGGCAGCAGTTTATAATGTATAATACAATGCAGTGCAATAGGGTACATTAAAATATTGTGTAATAGATGGGGCTCTTGCACTGTTAAGGATGAGATGCGTGTAAGAAAAGAAATGAATGAAGTGATGAGGCTGCAGCTAGCACTGAAAGTTTATCCTTAAACTTAGTGGAGAACTGGAATAATAAATTGTAGTGCTGCTCTAATTCTTAGCACAATTTGTAGGTGTTTGCAATAAATAAGTGGAATAAATAAAGCATGGTATGCGGAATCTAAAAAATAGGTAATAGAATAAACCCGGTAAATGATAATAAGACTATTTCTTGTAAAAGGAATTTGTAAATATTGATGGAGGGTGTAGCAGCAGTAGTAACATTAAAATATTAACACATGGATTATTACAGATTTTACATGTAAGGAAAGCATCACACAAAAGATTTGTTTGGTCTTAGGTCATTATCTGACAAAGGATACGAAGTACCATACTCTTGAAATTAACCTATATAGTCATCCTATTGCAAATACTTCTGTTTCCTGCAGTCTCTGTATGACACCCAACAGTGTAGAAGATGCATATTGAATTAAATAGGGAATTTTTTTAGGAGGCTGTCTACTAAAACTGTTATTTTAGATTCAGGGTAACCAGTGCTTTAAGTGGGCCGGTATGCACTGGTACTTAGTACCGCCACTTCCAAATATGGCTCTTAAGCATACCGCCACCTCTCCATGCGCCTTAGTGTACCAGTACGCTCATTTTGGACATCTGCGCCCTCAATTGCCCCCCCCCAAGAATATTGCCCACTCCAGAGCCAGACCAGTCACCACCAGTGAGTCCCCCTGCTCCGGAGTCCCAGCCTAGGCCAGGGGGGGTGCTTTGTGGGGACCTTGATGTGGGGTGGGCGACAAAATTTATAGGCTATAATAGAGTACCGGCACCTCTTTTGGGCCCCTTAAAGCGCTGAGGGTAACTGCTGGTTACATACAATTCTTGACTTTCCTGCAAAAGTAAGATTTGTGCTCCATCTGCAAGCTCACAAGCTATTACTCAGTGAGCCTTTCCAATAAACTAAATGTCCAATAGGGATGCTTGTTAGCAGGGTGGTGGAGTGAAGGAGCTTTGCTTTCTTCTCGTTTGTCAAAAACAGCAGCAGTTGTAAATTATGCAGTCCCGGGACAAGGCCATCCAGCGCCCAGGGCAAAGAGGCCAAACCGCGCCCCCCCCTTCCCTTAGGGTTAGGGTCAGGGCTCCCCCATCCCTGCAATAAACCATTGTGCGCAGGGCAGGCACTCCTCCTGCCCACCCCTTGTCCCGACCCTGAAATTATGTAAATGTAAAAGTTGTACAAGTAGCATTTTATGTTGTTGAAAGGAGTAATACTGCACTCTAAACCTTCTCTATGAACTTAAAAAGGTTTATCTATGCACCACTACTCTTTACTGCATGTATGTTAACACAGAGCGCCACAATAAAACCATTATACAGCTTTAACTTTGGTCCATCCAAAAACCATAATTGAAAAAACAAAAGCAGTAACATATCAATTTCCTTTACAACAATCAGAATATCCACCTAAAGGTTAGTTCACCTTTACAGAAACAAAATGGAAAGGTTAACTAAAAACCGTACACCCTTTCCCCCCCTAAGTATCTGCTGTATTTACCTCTGGTTACCCTGAGCTGTCAGAGCCCATGCAGCCAGCCCAGCGATCTGAAATCTTAGCTCTTCCCTCTCTCCTCAGTTCAGGATTTCTGGGATGGACCAGAGAGTTTCACTGTGCAGGTGCTGACCAATAAGAATTTTTCTGGTCTGTCCAGGAATTGCTGTGCAGAAAGGAGGGAGAAGAGCGGGGATTTCAACTCTCTGGACTGTTGGACTGACTACGTGGGCACTGATAGTTCAGCATCCTCAGAGGTAAGTACAGTGGGGACAGCAGGGTCGAAGAGGGTATACAGTGTTAGTTCATCTTAACATTTTTTGTAAAGTTGAACTAACCCTTAAAAATACATGGACATCATTTTTTTTAAACCATCAAATATGACCAAATTCCATAGCACTATAGGTATGCCTGCTTTAAACAAACAATACATTTGTAAAATTGAACTATAATTGAAAAAATGTAAAATGCATCAACAAATTTATTATATAAATATTTATTTGAATTACCACTTGTTAGTGTAGTAAGTTACTCAGTTTAGCTAAAATAGGCCCAAAAATCCTGAATCACTATCTAAGATTATCTTTATATGATGTACACATAATAACAAAAAAATAAAACATGCACCCTGGCTCTCTGATAATAGGAGTGCTAACCTATGAATCCCCAACAGTCTCGATCTAACTGTTTCCTGAACTCCGCCCCAGGATAACCTACATCACCCCAACTCTATCCTGCTTGGGACATACAATGCATCCCAATGAACTGGGGACACTACCACGATTTCTGCATCAGATGTCCACCTACTTATTGAACCATTTTCCTCTTGGGTTTTGTTCCCATTCCTCTCCCTTTTGTGGAACCTTGCCGGTACATGATCCCCCCCCCTCTCGTAGCCCCCCCACCGATTGGCCTTCCACAAGTTATTCATTGCTAACCCCAACCCATATTACTCCCCCTGTTGTACCCGGTCCTGACTACAGTTGGTTCCCATATGGGGTAGTTGGAGCCCGGTGTATCTTAATGATTTATGCTACTACAACATTTGTACTTATCCTTCTTGCAAAAATTCAATAAAAATTTGGTTATAAAAAAATAAAAATAAAACATATTTTGCTACATTTGGTAAAAGTAATACAAAAAAACTAGTGTATCAAAATTCACATTTTTATGAAGAATAGAGATTAAAAAAATCATAATCCCTGAAGACCTATGACACTGATTTATGCAATGCTATTAAAAAGAACAAAGTGATAAAGAGAGGCACAACAAAGTTTATTCTATTATATTCAATGTTTTTCTATATGTTTGATCTCCTCTGATTTTACCATGCCATTTTCTTGCCTACAGATGTCTAAAATTTTAATTAAAAACCAGCTTGATACCATCAAACTCACTACACTTGGCATTCAGTTGAGCCTTTGAACTTAGCTTTGAAAGGTGAAAGTCTTGTGCAATAAGCTTACGTTAGCCATATTACTCACTATCAAGCTTTTTTAAACAAATAGAAATGAAATTATAATGTTACAAAAGGGTTTACTAAAGTAAATATACATAATGTCTGTTAATTATGACCATGGTGATGTCTTGCTTACCATATTTTCACATTATGGTGCAACGTCGTGATACACTAAGCTGAAAATCTGTCTGGTCAAAGAGGCTAATGTTTTGGTGACAGCTGCAAATAAACTGTGAAAAGACAAATGTGTCGACAGTAAAGGATTTCCTTCACAGCTGGATGTTGAAGTGGCTCTTGGGCAGCGAAACAATCCAGGGCCTCAGTTAGGCATGACCTCTAGACTCATCATAATAATCATCAATGCGCTTTATTTTCTATTAACAAATCTCAGTCTCATCCAAATACAAAGACTTCAAAGTAGTTTGGGGACGTACAAAGGCAGCAATGGCTATTTCCCTAGAATTTTTTTTTTTTACGTATTCACATTCAGGGAGCTCTTGCTATGCTAGCAAAGCACTTGGATGATGAATTCACTGCAAAGACCAACAGAAAGGGAGCAGTGGGTTATTCAGTGTGTGCTGAGAGTCTCTGGAGAGGCTAGAAGAATGTTCCTAGTGACTAGGTTCCAGGGTTACACCCAGTCACACGCCAGCGTGTGCTGCACATGAGCTAAAACAGATTATTTGGCTATCGTTTCCTATTATTTATTAGTCTACTTTAACACAGAATTCCCTGTTTGCATGAATCTGACTAAGTAAACTGTCAATATCTTAGCATTATTCCCTTGTCAAAAATACAAGTTAATGCATTCCATGACACTGTTTTTAACAGAAAAATGTAACCTCATCCCCTAATTGTGGGGTGGTTTACTGTGTTGATGTTACTGGCCACAGTACAAAGGGCTAATAAGAAGTCCCATTTACAGTCATACATCTGGCAGCCCTGTTTATACTCATGAATCATAAAAACTCACAGGACAAATGGTACTTCTGCAATTTTTATACAACTTAGTGGAGCTGAGTCCAACAAATGTGCAATTCCTCTGTGTGCAAAGAAATTCACATTTAAAGAGGCTATCATGGAAACCAAACCAGATTTCAAGCTTCTTCCATGTACAGCTATCCGGTGATTGTAAGATAATTGCTGCTTTGTTGCCATGAGTTACAGCAGTCCACCTTGCTTCTGGACTGGTAGGTTGCAATATGTTATATTTTTTGTTCTAGGGCTTTTTTGTTATTATTTAGGAAAGGATAATTAAGCCAGGTTTCAGATAAGCTTATTTGAATACAGTTTGACATATCTGTTGGCCACCAGGTTTAATGCAGGTAAATTAAGATCAGTTAAAGTTGTTCTTATGGAACACACTTGATTTTATATGTCTGTAGCACCCTCCTAGGTCGGTGCTAGGTAAAGCATATATGTGACCCTGTTCTGCTTATCAGGAGGGTCTAATCTGTTAGTTAGCCTGTCACATGCTTCCAGGTGTGACCTGTTGAGTTTGGGGAGTCTCCCCACTGTATCCAATGAGGGACCTTGTTGGACAGTGGAGGAAACCTAGCCAATAGCACACCAGGGTTTATGACTGTCCCAGTGGGTGGGCATTGCTGCAATGCATTCTGGGATTGGGAATAAATCCGGAGCGGGCATGCGACAGGGTGTCTTTGGGCTGGAAGCCAAGTCCCAGGAGGAGGGTGACGGCTGTCTCTCCTCCTGTTGCTGAGGAAGGTGGTCCAGGCAGATGGCCTAGGGACCGGGTGTTGAGCTGTGCTGCAGAAGGATCCAGTGTGCTGACCAAGTGGAGCTGCTGGGCAGAATACTTCTGGAAAAACCATATCATGAGTACTCAAGCATCTGCCCAGGGGTCTGCCTAAGAGAGGGGACCACTCCAGAGGGGTCTAGGGGATCCAGAAGTCAGCTAACCCAGAGTGATACAGTAAAGGGGGTGCCAAGCTGTTAAACTCTGAAGATTAGAGGGTAAAAGGGGTGCTAGGAAGGGCCCTGAAGTTGCTCAGCAGTGCAGTCTACTATAAAGGACAGTTACCTCAGGACAGGAGTGCATTAGGAAGCTAAAAAGACTCTTTCACAGTCAAAGGCAAAGTAAAGTAAGTGGCCTAGCCGTAACCAGCGTCAGTGAGCGTTAACCAGGGTCAATCAGCATTTTCTATATCGTCCCAGCATATTGTGCATAGTTCAGTATAATTGGAGTATCCCACTCATCCCTTCTCCTATCCAAGTTCCTAATAAACATAAAAAAAAAACCAAAAAATTGGACTGGTCCTTGTCTGAGGTAAAAACACTTGGAAACATGTCAGAATGGTCTACTGTTGCTAATGGTAACCCAGGGGAACCCACACACAGCAGCTCCCATGGGAGTAGTGCTACATGTCTTTTCCTCCACTCTGATGTAGTCTACAGATATGCTCAAAAGTTTTCCTTGTTTTTGTTTTGTTGTGGAATCCCATGTAACTGCTTTTCTCTGGTTAACTTGATGTCCACTCCATGTCTATAGATTGATCCCATCTGGGGTAGGATGGTCAGGAATATCAAGATTTTTATAAAAACTTACTGACCCTTCCTTGTGTTGAAGTTTACACCAATGTTATCAACTACTGCTTATTAGTTTGTGTATTGTTATTCCTTACAAATTAACTAGATGCCGAACGCGCTATAGTCAAATGACGGCTACAGTGCGGACCTTAATTGCCGAGAGGGCATACATTGACGTCCTTCCCATGCATGAGCGGCCTGCGTGCTCCCTGCGGAGCGCACCCGGCTCGCTCTGTGATCGGCGAGTCCATGAGACTCACCTGATCACAGATCGGAGTAAGGAGGGTGATCCCGCCCCCTTACCATGTGATCAGCTGTCAGCCAATGAAACAAGTAAACAGCAGCTGTTGATCAGCTGTCGCGGAAAAAAAAAAAGACGATCACTGGCTGCTGTCAGAGGGACATCAATCCCGAAGAGGAAAGGAATTTGTGCCCCCAGTGCCACCTACCAGTGCCCACCAGTGCCATCTGCCAGTGCCCACTAGTGCCACCTACCAGTGCCCACCAGCACCACCTACCAGTGCCACCTATCAGTGCTCACCAGTGCCACCTATCAGTGCCAATCAGTGCCCCATGATAAGTGTCACCTACCAGTGCATATCATTGCCCATCAGTGCCACCCATCAGTGCCACCTATTAGTGCCCATGAGTGCCGCCTATTAGTGCCCTTCAGCACCACCTTCCAGTGCCCTTCAGTGCCACCCATCAGTGCCACCTATCAGTGCTGCCTTATCAGTGCCGCCATATCAGTGCCAACTTATCAGTGCCCATCAGTGCTGCCTAATCAGTGCCCAACAATGTTGCCTATCAGTGCCCACCAGTGCAGCCTATCAGTGCCCAACAGTGCAGCCTACCAGTGCCTATCAGTGCCCATCAGTACAGCCTACCAGTGCCTATCAGGGCCCATCAGAGCGGCCTCATCAGCGCACATCAATGAAGGAGAAAAACTACCTGTTTGCAAAATTGTATAACAAACTATAAAAACCGTTTGTTTTTTCAAAATTTTTAGGACTTTTTTTGTTTGTTCAGCAAAAATTAAAAATGATTAAATACCACCAAAAGAAAGCTCTATTTGTTTGAAAAAAATACTAAAAATTTCATTTGGGTACAGTTTTGCATGACCGCGCAATTGTCATTCAAAGTGCGACAGCGCTGAAAGCTGAAAATTGGCCTGGGCAGGAGGGGGGTTGAAGTGCCCAGTAGGCAAGTAGTTAATAAAAATTGATTGTTAAAATAAGTTGTTCTTATGGATCAATCTGTGCCTTATTTTACCCAATAACTTAAAACAATAGTGTTCATTCTGTGACAGGTTCACTTTAAATTAGGGAGGATTGGGGATATTTCCTGCTAATAGTCAGATTGTTGGAAAAAAGGAGACATTTTTATAACTGGAAACAAACTAATTTAGAAAGGAAAAACAAGATCCACTTGGATAGCTCATGATTGCTGGCAATAGACAGTTCAATGACTTCAGCGTTTAACCTTTGGCTGGTTTAAAACAATCTGATAATTTACATTCCTTTCACTTTACCTTTCAAACACCTAAAGCTGTATGCTGATTTCATGTCTTATGGAATAAACTTTTTATCTTGTCTGGAAACCCAGCCTGGCTTTCAGCAATTGTCTGTCACACTCAAGCAGTCTGGATCCTTACTGCAGACATGTAGAATTCAGTGATCTCATCCAGGACTCTTAACTAAGGCATTCAGTGACTCCTTAGTAGGTAGTGAAACCTGACTATACTGCTTTAAATGTTCCCAAGTCTCGCGTATCATAACTTGGCATAAGCTAAAACAAATAGCATTTCCATCTGAAGTGTTCTTATAGGAAGGTATGCTCTGATCACAACAGCAGAACACTTTACAATTTCTAAACTAATTACAAAACTTCTGAAGCCGCTATCAGACACAGAACATTGCACATAAAAACAATACTGAAAATACCCAAAGATAAGATAAATATTCTTGTACATGTTGCACTTGGCCAGAATTACATTCCTGAATTAACACACACAATGTCTGAAAATTACTATAATAGATTTTTTTGTGCTACAGCAAACAGTCTCTGGAACTAAATACATAGTGGTTGATTTACTAAAGGCAAACAGACTGTGCACCTTGCAAAGTGCAGTTGCACTCTACAAGTGCAGTTGCTGCAGAGCTTAGAAAATTAGCAGAAACTCTGCTGGCTTCCATCATCCAATCATGTGCAAGCAATGTGTGAGGAAAGAGGAGTTTGTATGAGGCGCTACCTGTTTGAGCAGTTTCTCTAAAAAAAGGGGGGTAATAACCCCTACACAAATGTGTATATACTAAAACAAATATCGCATTGATAGGTGAAGTGCTGAAAGGATTAGTGCAGGGGGTGGGTTGACATACATCCCCAGAACCAAAGTGCACAGTGCAAAATAAATAGTATAGGTGACTGCTCATATGAATAAAATCAATAAATAAGAAGTATCATAAATGTTTATTGCCTGATGGCAGTGCCAGTGAAAGATGTACAGAAATACAGTTGTGGTGAACAACAGTGGTTAAAAAAATATATAAATATATATATATATATATCACTGACAATTTAAAACACACCTTCCAAGTGTTATAAAACAGTGAGTAGGTGGTTAAAAACAAGGTGTTGTGAGTAAGGTGCCTGAAAAAGTGAAACCAATAGGTAACACTCTCACCCTATGTTCCTCTTCTGGGCCAGGAGTATATGGTAGAAAGCCACAGAGGAAGAAAAGCTCAGTCTGGGGTTCCCTCAGCCAGGCGGACCACGCTGGGAGTTACCTCCCTCGGATATATAGATCTGTGGTGCTCAAGCAGATAAAACAGGGACTCCAATAGCGTAGTATGCAATTAGAATAAGAATAGTAAGCATAGATAACTCACATTCGGACCGATCACATCAGCTACAGACAGGACGCCAGGACGCTTCCACGTTCCACGGCCCCAAACCACTTAGATCGGAAGTGAAGTGTGGCGTGCGTAGCTCCGCTCTACGCGTTTCGTCATCAGACGTCTACTGGAGCGGCTGTTGTTGTGCAAGCAATAATGCTGTTTTTTTTATTTTCCTTGCATGTGAATAAATATTCTTTGCAAAGTTAACCTTCATCTCATTTACTGAGCTATGAAGCAACTGCACGTGCAGGATGCAATTGCAATTTGCAAGGCGCAGTCTATTTGCCTTTAGTAAATCAACCCCGTAGATTTTAGGAAATCTCCAGAATTCATTGAGCTGGGCATACCAGTATGAAATAAAGCAGTCAAAGCTTCCTGGAAAATAGATATGTAAAGTTATGGGGGCTTGCTGGACTTGCTTGTTCAGCAATGTTTTTCCTACACTAGAGCAATGCTTGGGGAGGGTCACTGTGCAATAACTAAACTATACCTTTTTGCTAACATAGTTCTGATTTTTTGGGCCCTAAATGTGGAGAGGGTTAGAGGAATGGAGCTTTGACCAAATATGCTCATGTTATGAATGAAATTGAGATTGCCTTCAGATTAGAACTTATCAAATTTACAACTCCTCTGTGACGACTTCTATGGGGAATGTGTTTGTTTCAGCCCTGGATACATATAAAGTACTGTGCAAAAGTCTCAGGCATGTGTGAAAAAATGCTGTAAATTAGGAATGCTTTCCGAAATAAAAGTATTAAGAGTTTAATTTTATCAATTAACAAAATGTAAAGTACATGAACAGAAGAAAAAAAAAAAAAATCAAATCAAAATTTGGTGTGACCACCCTTTGCATTCAAAAGAGCATCAATTCTTCAATTGTTCTAGGTACACTTGCACACAGTTTTTGAAGGAGCTCAGTAGGTAGGTTGTTCCATACAATTTAGAGAACTAATCATATATCTTCTGTGGATGTAGGCTTCCTTAAATCCTTCTGTCTCCTTATGTAATCCCAGATAGACTCGATGTTGAGATCAGGGCTCTGTGGGAACCAAACTATCACTTCCAGTATTCCTTGTTCTTCTTACATTGAAGATAGTTCTTAAAGATATTGACTGCATGTTGGGGGTGTCATGGTCTTACCTTCTTGCTGTTCTCCTTCGTTTGACATGTGCTGGCGGCCATCTTGGTTTCTGGGTTTCTTGTAGCCTCCCACCCTGCGGCTCCTCCTTCCCACTGGGAGGTGCTGGATGCCTAGCTCATATATATAGGAGGTCTGTGGCTTCAGTTCCCTGCTTGGTCCTCCTGTGTTCACATGCTACTAAGACTGCTGCTACTTCTGGTTCCTGTTCCTGGCTTCTTCTGACTACCCTGTTGGTTCCTGATCCTGGCTTCGTCTGACTACCCTGCTGGTTCCTGACCCCTGGCTTCGCAAAGACTCTGCATCGGTTTCGCCATCCGTTTGGACTTTTCCATGCTAGCCAAGCCTCTCACGGATCTGACCAGGAAGGGCAGTAATTCCCAGGTCTGGCCGCCCGAGGCCATCCGAGCTTTTGAGGCTCTAAAGTCCGCCTTTGTGTCGGCTCCGATTCTGTCGCATCCCAACCCTGGGTTGCCCTTTGTCCTCGAGGTGGACGCGTCTGAGACGGGAGTAGGCGCCCTTCTGTCTCAGCGTAGAACACCAGAGGGTCCTCTGCTTCCTTGTGGGTTTTACTCCCGGAAACTGTCTTCTGCGGAGTGCAACTACCAGATTGGTGACAGGGAGTTATTGGCCATCGTGCAGGCTCTTAAAGAATGGAGGCACTTGCTCGAGGGTTCGGTGGTTCCGGTCCTCATCCTGACGGACCACAAGAATCTGACCTACCTCTCTGAGGCCAAGAGATTGACACCACGTCAGGCCAGATGGGCTCTGTTCTTGTCACGTTTTAATTACGTGGTCTCCTACCTACCCGGTTCCAAGAACATCAGGGCTGATGCCTTATCACGGCAGTACTCCGACCTGTCCAGGGAGGAGTCGATTCCGACTTCGGTCATACCTCCGAATCAGATCCTGGCTGCCATTCGCACCAGCCTGACCTCTCCCCTGGGTGAGCAGATTTTGGCGGCTCAAGCTGGTGCTCCCTCTGGGAGACCCAACGGCAGATGTTTTGTGCCTGAGGAGTTGCGCACTCGGTTGTTGCGAACCTACCATAACTCCAAGACCGCGGGGCATCCTGGAAAGAATCAGCTGTCCTGGGCTGTTTCACGTCTGTTCTGGTGGCCCTCCCTACGTTCCGACATCGCCGCATATGTAGCGGCATGCTCCGTTTGTGCCCAGAGTAAGTCCCCTCGGCACCTTCCGTTGGGCCTTCTGCAACCCTTAGCCACCGGGGAGCGCCCATGGTCACACCTGGGGATGGATTTCATTGTGGACCTCCCTGCATCCCGAGGCCATACGGTCATTCTCATGATTGTGGATCGGTTTTCCAAAATGTGTCACTGTGTTCCTCTCAAGAAGTTACCCTCTGCACAGGAGTTGGCCACGATTTTTGCCAGGGAGGTCTTCCGGTTGCACGGTTTGCCCAAGGAGATTGTGTCGGATCGGGGGAGTCAGTTTGTGTCCAGGTTCTGGCGCGCCTTTTGCTCCCAGTTGGGGATTCATCTGTCCTTCTCCTCGGCCTACCACCCTCAGTCCAATGGGGCCGCAGAACGATCCAATCAGGCCTTGGAGCAATTCCTTAGTTGCTATGTCTCCGATCACCAAGACAATTGGGTGTACCTCCTGCCTTGGGCTGAGTTTGCCAGGAACACGGCGGTGAACTCTTCCTCTGGGACGTCTCCCTTCATGGCCAACTATGGGTTCCAACCTGCCGTGTTACCGGAGGTATTCTCTCCCCAGGATATTCCGGCTGTGGAGGATCACCTTTCCGTCCTACGTGCTTCTTGGGTACAGATCCAGAAGTCCCTTGAGGTCTCTGCGCAGCGCCAGAGACTCCAGGCTGATCGCAGACGAGCGCCTGCTCCTTCCTACCAGGCCGGAGACCGTGTATGGTTGTCCACCCGCAACCTCAACCTTCGAGTGCCCACTCCCAAGCTGGCGCCTCGCTTTGTTGGTCCCTTCCGAGTGCTTCGCAGGGTAAACCCGGTAGCCTATGCCCTTGCGCTTCCTCCTGGCATGCGGATCTCCAACGTGTTTCATGTCTCCCTGTTGAAGCCTCTGGTGTGTAATCGTTTCACTTCCTCGGTTCCTCGGCCTCGTCCGGTCCGAGTGGGCAATCGTGAGGAGTATGAGGTGAGCAATATCCTGGACTCACGCCTGGTCCGCGGTCGGGTGCAGTTTTTGGTTCATTGGCGTGGTTATGGTCCAGAGGAGCGTTCCTGGGTTCCCTCCGCAGATGTCCATGCTCCTGCCTTGCTCCGAGCCTTCCACGCACGCTTCCCTCAGAAACCGTTCTTTACTCCGCGGAGGAGGGGCCCTTGAGGGGGAGGTACTGTCATGGTCTTACCTTCTTGCTGTTCTCCTTCGTTTGACATGTGCTGGCGGCCATCTTGGTTTCTGGGTTTCTTGTAGCCTCCCACCCTGCGGCTCCTCCTTCCCACTGGGAGGTGCTGGATGCCTAGCTCATATATATAGGAGGTCTGTGGCTTCAGTTCCCTGCTTGGTCCTCCTGTGTTCACATGCTACTAAGACTGCTGCTACTTCTGGTTCCTGTTCCTGGCTTCTTCTGACTACCCTGTTGGTTCCTGATCCTGGCTTCGTCTGACTACCCTGCTGGTTCCTGACCCCTGGCTTTGCAAAGACTCTGCATCGGTTTCGCCATCCGTTTGGACTTTTGCTTTATAGCTTGTTTTTCAATAAAGCTGTCTTATTTTCACTCATCTGTTGTTGTACGTCTGGTTCATGGTTCCGTGACAGGGGGTCATCGTCCTGCTGCAGAGTTAATTTGAGGCCAATCAACATGCCTCCCTGATGGTATGGCATGATGGATATGTATTTGCCTGTAATTCTCGGCATTGAGTACATCATTGATCCTGACCAAAACTTCAACTCCAATTGCAGGAATGCAGCCCCATACTTGCAAGGAACCTCCACCATGCTTTACTGTTGCCTGCAAACACTCATTATTGTACCACTCTCCAGCCCTTCACAAACAAACTGTCATTTGCTACAGCCAAATATTTAAAATGTTGACTTATCAGTCCAGATGTACCAAGTTCCTATATTTTCATGCATATTTGAGCTGCTTAGCCTTGTTTCAATGACCTATGCACAGAAACATAGGGCAACGCAGTACTGTATATGATTGGTATATATCGGTATATATATATATATATATATACACACAGTATCTCACAAAAGTGAGTACAAGCCTTACATTTTTGTAAATATTTTATTATATCTTTGCATGTGACAACACTGAAGAAATTACACTTTGCTACTATGTAAATTAGTGAGTGTACAGCTTGTATAACAGTGTAAATTTGCTTCCCTCAAAATAGCTTAACACACAGCTATTAATGTCTAAACCGCTGGCAACAAAAGTGAGTACACCCCTAAGTAAAAATGTCCAAAATGGGCACAATTAGCGATTTTCCCTCCCCGGTGTCATGTGACTTGTTAGTGTTACAAGGTCTCAGGTGTGAATGGGGAGCAGGTGTGTTAAATTTGGTGTTATCGCTCACTCTCTCATACTAGTGACTGGAAGTTCAACATGGCACCTCACGACAAAGAAGATTGCCAAGACCCTGAAACTGAGCTGCAGCACGGTGGCCAAGACCATACAGTAGTTTAAGAGGACAGGTTCCACTTAGAACAGAACTCACCATGCTCGTCAAATAAGTTGAGTGCGTGTTCTTAGCATCATAACCAGAGGTTGTCTTTGGGAAATAGACGTATGAGTGCTGCCAGCATTTCTGCAGAGAATGAAGGGGTGGGGGGTCAGCCTGTCAGTGTTCAGACCATACGCAGCACTCTGCATCAAACTGGTCTGCATGGTTGTCATTCTAGAAGGAAGCCTCTTCTAAGGATGATCCACAAGAAAGCCTGCAAACAGTTTACTGAAGACAAGCAGACTAAGGACATGGATTCCTGGAACCACATACTGTGGTCTTATGAGACCAAGATAAACTTATTTGTTTCAGATGGTGTCAAGCATGTGTGGCAGCAACCAGGTGAGGAGTACAAAGACAGGTGTGTCTTGCCTACAGTCAAGCATGGTGGTGGGAGTGTCATGGCCTGGGGCTGCATGAGTGCTGCCGGCACTGAGGAGCTACAGTTCATTGAGGGAACCATGAATGCCAACATGTACTGTGACATACTGAAGCAGACTATGACCCCAAACACACCTTCAAGACGACCACTGCCTTGCTAAAAAAGCTGAGGGTAAAGGTGATGGACTGGCCAAGCAGGTCTCCAGACCTAAACCCTATTGAGCATCTGTGGAGCATCCTCAAATGGAAGGTGGAGGAGCGCAAGGTCTCTAACATTCACCAGCTCCGTGATTTTATCATGGAGGAGTGGAAGAGAACTCCAGTGGCAAAACCTGTGAAGCTCTGGTGAACTCCATGCCCAAGAGGGTTAAGGCAGTGCTGGAAAATAATGGTGGCCACACAAAAAATTGACACTTTGGGCTCAATTTAGACATTTTAACTTAGGGGGTGTACTTACTTTTGTTGCCAGTGGTTTAGACATACATAGCTGTGTGTTGAGTTATTTTGATGGGACAGCAAATTTACACTGTTATACAAGCTGTCTATTTACTACTCTACATTGTAGCAAAGTTTGATTTCTTCAGCGTTGTCACATGAAAAGATATAATGAAATATTTACAAAAATGTGAGGGGTGTACTCATTTTTGTGAGATACTGTACATACTATATATATATATATATATATATATATATATATATACTGTATACCCCTAAATCCAGTGACAGTATGTTAACCATGAAGCACACCAGTACTAACCATAGTTCCCAAATGCCACTAGTCCTTGTTCCTTTATTTTAAAACCAAATCCTTCTGTCCCTCTTTTCTTCTCTGTTGACCCTCTATTTTTGTAAAAAGACCCCCTATATAAAATGTACTAATACATTTCCAAAAGCATTACATGATTTGTCCAATCTCCTAATTACTGCATGTGTTATTTTGAAAAATACAAAAATATAGTACCAACCATTAAATAACTGTAACATAAAATCCATTTTTATAACAAAATACATGTTCATATATAAACACCTAAATATCTCATAAACACGTAATTTATTAGTCTCCTTAATGTCATACAAATCCATGCTGTGTTCACAATCAATGCATAGGGCTATGGTCAGCAGGTGGTCTTCACAAAGAAGAAATCTTTGCAGTAAAAGTAGACAAAAAACATTAGGCTGTTACTTCTGTTTTTCCAGATGTGTGAATGGTCTGAAAAACACTGTGATACGGTAGATAGAATTCCTTTACAAGCTCATTAATAATCTCCCTGTGTACACACACAATAATGCCAACTGTTCTGCTCCCTACACAAGTGTAATATATGTTATCCTGTGTCAAACTCTCACGAGATCCTCAGTTGTGTGAAGAAAACCAAAATATTTTTTTAGTACTTGGACACCCACTAGCTACAAAAGTTTTAAATCCTTAATACATCCAAAATGCTTTACATTTGCTTAACAGTTAATGTATGTGATTAGGAAATTAGGATCGCCAATGGAAGGAAGACCTGCAAACAGATTCTGTTATAAGAAGGCTCCACTTTCCTTTGCACGGGTTTAGTGGAGGGATTTTTTATTCCTTTGAACCGTAGGGTAGACTCTGTGGTTATACTTCATCTTATATGTGCTTAAAGCCAAACCCTAAGCAGATATAAAAGACATAAACTAATGCAGCCCTGTCATCATTAATCTGCTATTAAATTCTGATTTTTTTTTTTTTTTTTTTAATACAAACAGCATCAGTACTTGAACTTATAAGAAAGAAGCAGCACAAGAAGCCAATCAGTTAATGTGCAGAAAAGGAACATGCGAATAGGAGGAGAAAGCAGGGTGTCAGATACATGAGATCATGTGCTGTTTCTCCTTCACTGTCCAGTTACAGGCTCAGGGTGGGTCTATGACTACCTGGGCTCAGAGGAAGCAGGTTGAATGATGCTTGGTGTCCTTTAACCAGGAAGACTGAAAACATCCTTTGGCACAGTAAAAAATACTGGGATGTGTAGTTCTTAGCTGAAGGTAAGTATTGCAGCAAAAGCAATTTTATCTTTTGTTTACCTTTCTTGGGTTATTCATTTTAGATTATTTTGGAAGAAATTGTGCTTTAAAGAATTTGTATATGGAGAATCCAAATCTACTCCATACCCTCTCTTTCTTTCTACAGTATGCCTCAGCATTATTTTTTTTCTTTTTCCAATAGTGAAAAACAGCTCTTATTTCCATTATGACAAGAATATGTAAAATTCCTACAGGGGCAGTAGGGTACCCTAGATAAATCCCTGTTAATATATGGACCGCCCCCCAGAACTACAGCTCCCGACAGTCTGTTTTCTCTTCACACAGTGAGTGAGCAGTCAATGAAGCATCACTTCATAGTGGGAATTATAACAAACCTTAAAGTAGATGCAACGGTCTGGTCAAGAGGAGTGGAGGAAAGAACATCTGCAAAGAATGTCTGGCAATGACATCACCCAATAGGCTTTCTATAGGGCATCAGATGTAAGCTGTCCCTCCTCTACACTGAAGCCAGTGCTGGGAGCCAATTGTGTGGCCAGAGTGACTTCAGAATAGGTAAGTATAAACATATTTTCTTTACAGGATGATTAGAATAAAGCCTAGTACACACAGGTTAAATGTCGGACGGCATCAGCCCGGTTCAATAAAAACCAGCCTACATTCAGCCGGCTTATGATTAAAAAAGGTTTGCCGACTGGCTCCTGATCAGCACTCTCAGTTAATAGCTGAGAGCGCTGACCATAGTGTTCCATCCCCCTGTCAAAACACAATAGAACAGCAGGTGAGATTGCTGTACTAACATTGGATTGTTAGTACAGCCGCTCCAACCAGAGCTGACAGTTTCTTTTCATTCAGCCCGCTGGGTTGAATGAAAGAGAACACAATAGAACAGCAGGTGAGATCTTCTGGAAGAATGGTCATAGACACACTCCTAAATCTTGTGGACAGCCTTCCCAGAAGAGTTGAAGTTGTTAGAGCTGCAAAGGGTGGGCCAACTCAATATTGAACCCTATGGACTAAAACCGGGATGCCATTAAAGTTCATACGTGTGTAAAGGCAAGCATCCCAATACTTTTGACCATATAACGTATATTTTATATATATATATATATATATATATATATATATATATATATATATATATAATTTTTTTTAAAGTTAGGTAAATGTGAAATATTGCATGGATCTGAATGGTCCCTTGACAGGTCATTTGACAGTAACGATGGTAACTTTTTGCCACTAAGAAAAAACAGGAAAGGTGAGAAGATACAGTAACCGTTTTTAATAAACACTGGCAACTAGCAGATATACTGTGAGGGTAATAAATGATGGTTATTTATGGCACTTTGTAAGAAGTATAAACAAGTGGTGCCAACTGTAGTGAAAGCTGGCATGAGCAGTGGAGGAAAGAAAAGCAGTATGGGAGAGGATCTAGTTCAAATCCTGAAATCATTTGCTTATCTGTATTATGCAGTTATCACTAAAATATATATATATATTTATGCCAGCTTGAAAAGTTTACACATGTTTTAGAACTCTGATAAATAACAGTAATCCATCTGCACATGATCCTGGTTAATCTGGTCATTATACAGTACATAACTAACACATAAATTAACTTTCTGAAATAGAACATCCTACAAAGAACATGTTGCAGTTCTTGAATTTAATGTAATACAAAGAATCTTGGAATTTTGTGACTTTGTCTCAAGAGGAACAAATTCCAATGATCAACACAGACACCTGCCAAAGAATTACTAGCATACTCAAGACAATCGGTTTCTGACCCACCCTGTTTGCAAATTTTTGCTGGCATGAGGACAATGTAACAGATGGTTTCAGCAGAAAAAAAAACATAAATGTTTACTACACATAAATTAAATAATGTGCAGTGATCAACTAACGATCATGATGGGCTGAAAAATAGTTTTAAACATGCGATATGTGAAAAAAGCAAAGTCAAGATATTACTCTTTTTTTTCCGCATGGTTAAAGAAAAAAATGAATTTTTGTAAAATCTTACCTGTAAAATTCCTTTCTCTGAGTCCTCCGACAGTCGCCGCCACTTCATATTCGTCACATATGGGGTATTAGACTTTGCTCCGAAGGAGTAGCTAGGCAACAGAATATGTTAACATTAAAGCTTTTAACATATCCCACCCTCAAGGGGTGGTCCCCTCAGTCAATACCCTCCTACTTCCTGCAACCATATCTCAGTTTCAGTGGAATAGCAGTAGAGTATACAACCAAACCCCAAAAGAGGGGCGGGGGCGGCAACTGTCGGAGGACTCAGAGAAAGGAATTTTACAGGTAAGATTTTACAAAAATTCCGTTTTCTCTTACGTCCTCCGACAGTCGCCGCCACTTCATATTCGTCACATATGGGGACGTCCCAAAGCAGTGCAAACATGAGGGGTGGGAAACGCATCCGCGCCGAAAGGCAACGCAGTCTCCGCATCAAAGAAAGGAACCTTACCAAAGGAAGGAAACCAGCTGGGCTACAGGAAAAACAAGTGCTCAACAGGAGCAACAACCCAGGAAAAGACAAATAACCAGGGGATAAAAAACTTATCCCAACAGCCAGAGGTCCCCAACAAGGGACCCTAGGGAACTGCCGCACTAAGAACCTTGTGGCCAAAGGAAGCATCCGCCGATGCCTGAACATCTACTTTGTAGAACTTTGTGAAAGTGTGCACGGTCGACCAGGTCGCCGCCTTACACACCTGGGCTACAGAAGCCCCATGACGACAGGCCCAAGACGTACTCAGAGATCTAGTAGAGTGCGCCTTCACAGGCACAGGGGGAACCTTCCCCTGCAAAGCATAGGCCTGTTCAATGGTCTGCCTGATCCATTTGGCGATGGTAGAGGCCGACGCCACCATGCCCTTCCGAGGACCCTCTGGAAGAACAAACAAGGAGTCCGTCTTTCGAAAAGACTCAGTCGATTTAAGGTAAACCCTTATCGCCCGAACAACATCCAAAGAATGTAATCTCACCTCCTTTGGATGTTTAGGCTTCGCGCACAGCGAAGGCAAGACAATATCCTCATTAAGATGGAATTCTGAAACTCGCTTCGGAAGAAAAGAAGGATTGGGTCGCAAGACCACCTTATCCAAATGAACAACCAGATACGGAGACTTGCAGGACAAAGCCGCCAGCTCCGACACTCTGCGAGCCGAAGTGATCGCAACCAAAAAGGCGACCTTTTTGGACAACATAGACAACGAGATCTCCCTGATCTGTTCAAAAGGAGCACGTTGTAACACAGATAGAACGAGATTCAAGTCCCAAGGGGGCACAGGATCCCTCCTAGGAGGAACCAGATGCCGCACTCCCTGAACAAAAGTGCCAACCAAGGAGTTGGAAGCCACGGGACGTTGAAACAGAACGGCCAGCGCAGCCACCTGACCCTTTATCGTAGCCAGCGCCAAACGCTGATCGACACCCATTTGAAGGAAGGGCAGCACTCGGGAAACCGAGTACGTGCGGGGAGAAAACCCCCTGGACTCACACCAGGCAAAATAGGCCTTCCAAGTATGGTAATAAACCTTCCCCGAGGAAGACTTCCTCGCGTTGATCAAGGTATGAACGACCTCTGGGGAGAGACCCTTCTCCTTCAGGACCTCGGTCTCAACAGCCAGGCCGTCAAAGCCAGCGACTGTAAAGCAGGATGGTATATCGGTCCTTGAGACAGGAGATCGTCTCGAAGAGGCAGACGCCACGGGGCGTTGACCGCCAGATTCACGAGGTCTGCGTACCAGGACCGGCGAGGCCAGTCCGGTGCCACAAGAATCACCGTGCTGCGTTCCGAGTGTAACCTGCGAAGGAACCTGGACAGCAACTGAATCGGTGGAAACGCGTACATCAGCCTGTACTGATGCCACGGGGCCACTAACGCGTCCGACGCGTCTGCCCGAGGGTCGCGCGTCCTTGCCACGAACCTTCTCACCTTGTTGTTGAGACGAGACGCGAACAGGTCCACATCTGGAAGACCCCACTTCACGCACAACGTCTGGAAGACAGCCGGGTGGAGAGACCATTCCCCCTGATCCAGGGTCTGGCGACTCAGATAGTCCGCCTGCCAGTTCTCCACCCCCGGAATGTGAGCCGCCGTTATCGCCGGGACATGAGTCTCGGCCCAAGACAGAATGTCGGCCACTTCTCGAGCCGCTCGGGCACTCCTGGTGCCCCCTTGGTGGTAGATGTAGGCCACCGCCGTGGCATTGTCCGTCTGCACCCGAACCGGGCAGCCCTGCAGCCGGTCCGTCCAGCGATGAAGACAGAGATTTATCGCACGCAATTCCAGAATGTTGATCGGAAGGGAGGACTCCCCCTCCGACCAAGTCCCCTGGGCGGACAGAACGCCCAGAACACCACCCGAGCCCGACAGGCTGGCATCCGTGGTAATTACCGTCCACGAGATAGGACGAAACGACTTGCCCCCGGACACCAACGGGGACTGGAGCCACCACAGAAGGTCTCTTCTGGTGCGATGACTCAACGAGATTTGAAGATCCAGAGATTGAGGTCGCCCGTCCCACATGGACAGGATCTCCGCTTGGAGACCCCGCGTGTGAAACTGGGCGAAGGGAATCGCCCCGAAGGCCGAGACCATCAATCCCAGACATCTCATGCCCGTCCGCAGAGACGAGTGCGGAACGTCCCTGAGGGACCTGACTTCCTCCTGAAGAGTTCTGAGTTTGTCTTCCGGCAGGAAGACCTTCGCCTGCACCGAGTCCAGAATCATTCCCAGGTAGGGAAGACGAACCGACGGACTCAGTGTCGACTTTGGAAAATTTATCGTCCAACCAAACTCCTGCAGAGTTTGCATCGTGACAGACAGGTCCTTCTCCAGACCCTGGCTGGTCGCAGACCGAACCAGAATGTCGTCCAGATACCCCAGGACAGAAATGCCCTGGGCCCTCAATAATGCCAGAACCGGTGCAAGCACCTTGGTGAAGACCCGCGGAGCCGAGGCGAGACCAAAAGGCAACGCCACGAACTGGTAGTGATCCTCCGCAATGGCAAATCGAAGGTACCTCTGGTGACCCTCGAAAATGGGGATGTGAAGATACGCATCCTTCAAATCGATGGAGGCCATGAATTCCCCCGGAACCAGGGCAGCCACCACCGACCGCAGGGATTCCATGCGGAACTTGCGAACCCGCACAGAGCGGTTCAGAGCCTTCAAGTCCAGAATTGGACGAATCTTGCCCTCCTTTCTGGGCACGGTGAACAGATTGGAATAAAACCCCCGAAATCTGTCCCGATGAGGCACCGGAACTACCACTCCCTGAGCCCTCAGGTCCCGCACCGCCAGGTGCAGGTCCCGTAAACGCTCCGGAGACAGTTGAAGATTTGAGGGAAAAAATCTGCTCTCCGGCCGAGAGAGAAACTCGATCTTGTAACCAGATCGAACGATCTCCTGAACCCATCTGTCCCGCACGCGGGCCAACCAGGGCTGAAGAAAAACGAGCAAGCGTCCCCCCACCCCAAAACTGGGTGAGGGCGCCCCTTCAGGCCGCACTGTTATGGGCTGCGGATCCGGATTGACCGGACTTCTGTTTTCCAGACCAGGGCTTCTTCTGAGAGCCTTGACCTTTGAACGGTTTGCCCTTGTAGTGCGACCGAAAGGCACGAAAGGACCCCTGAGGGGGCCGAAAATTAGCATGCTTCTTCCCAGAAGCCCCCTTAGCCTTGGGGAAATGGGGCAAGAGAGTGCTCTTACCTCCGGTGATCCCCTTAATCAACACATCCAAGGACTCCCCAAAAAGGCGAGACCCATCATAAGGCAGATTGGCTAAGGTCTTACTTGAAGACTGGTCCACCGACCAACATTTCAACCAAACCAGGCGGCGAGACAACACCGCCACGCTGTGCACACGTGCAGCCAATGGGACTAGGTCCAAGTCCGCATCACACAGATACATGACACCCTGGTGGATTTGATCCACCATATCCAGGGTCGCCGGCGAGGCCGAATCGGCCACTAGGACGCGCCTAAGCATCTGCGTCCAACTTGCGACCGCCTGGGCCGCCATGAGAGAGGCAAACAGAGCCTTAAGCATAGAACCCGTAACAGAATAAGTATGACGGGCAAGAGACTCCAATCTCCTATCCGTGGCATCACGGAACACAGGGGAATCCTCTGCAGGAATCGCAGTGGATTTGTTTAAAACCGCAATTGCGTGATCCACTGGGGGTGGCACAAACCACCTTTCATCAGTGGAAGGCGAGAAAGGATAACGCAGCTTGAACCTACTTGGTACAGCAAAAGGTTTGCGCAGATTGCGCCATTGTTCCTTAACAGCGCGCTGAAAATCATCATTGCAGGGAAAAACCTGCGGCGTCCTGCGTTTTCTCTGCGTCCCATAAGCCGCCAAGGCAGCGGGGGGACACACTTCATACTGCAAACGCAGCGTTTGCTTTATGGAAACAATCAATTCATCCATGATTGCAAGCTCTTCAGGCGAGCCAGGGGGAGAATTATCAACCCCTTCAACTTCAGCCTCCACCTCGGACCCCACTAGATCCAGGGAGGAGCGGGACCCCGATAAGGAGGCCCCCGCCATAACAGCCCCATCACCTTCACCCTCAGAATCAGAGGAAAGAGAAACTCTGGGTCTTTTAGTAGATTGAGCAGCCACCAGCATCTGCACCTGAGCAGCAAGGCCAGCCACAATAGTGGCTAAATCCCCCCCTGGGGGGGAAACAGCGGTCCCCTGGCTTTCCACCAAGGCGGTAGGAAATTTGCCCTCCTGAGAATCCATTGCCCCTATAACAAATGCCGGATAATAAAGGGTTAACTGCCCCTTTAACAAGCGCAGCGAGCGCAGCCCACCGCACCACACACAAGCACAATGAGACCCCCACAGGGACAATAAAACTGACACAGGCAATGGATAGGAAGGATATAACCTGAGGAGACCCTCGCCGCTGCTGCTGCTGCCTCGATCGGTGTTCCTGGAGAAGAGGAAGTGATGCTGCCAGGGCGCTCTATGAAAGCCTATGGGAGGCTACAAGAAAATGGCCGCCATGCATGTAGAACATGCGGCCGGAGCGAGTGTAGGCAAAATGGCGCAGTTTGGCACCGAAACCGCCGCTCCACAGTACAGTAATGCACCTCCCTCCTAACCTAGCCTAGAACCCCTGTCAGATGATTAGGGGATGTTAGTTATCAGCAAAGAGTTCACATACTTCTCTCTGCCTGTGCAGTGCTCACATTACATGAGCAGAGCCTGTGGGCGGATGGCAGAGATTGGAAAATGCAGCTCCAGTTCTCGTGTTCTCCGTGCTACCTGTCATAGACACGGCAGAACTGAGAACTGATTGCTCCTAACAAACAAAGGTGCTTGTGCCACTTTCATTTAAAAGGAGCAGTGGATGCACCATTTCTTTATGTTTAGAAGATCACTATGCTTGCATCACTGTTCGTTGCAAGAAAAAAACACAATAGGTAAAGTCAATAATTTGTCAAACTTCAAGCTCTAAGGGGTCTAAATGTAAAAAAAAAAATGTACATAGCCATTTGTCAAGTGAATCTGCATTCACATTCGCTCTCTGTTCAAATTGCGCAAAAACAAATGTTGTTTGGGCTATTTTACCTTCTCGCTATTGTTCTTCTATTATGGGCAGTATCAAAATACCACATTATGGTCACTAGATGCAGCCGAGGAGCATAGGAAATACTAAAGTCTTTGTACCAAGAGATACTATGTAACAATTCTAGAGAATGCTAGAGGTAATTAGCAAGTAAACGTAACTAATGGATACAATTACTCTTCTTTGTAACAGAACAATAGATGTACAGAGACAGATACTAAGCATCTGCTGTTTAATTTTGTGACTATCTCTCAGGTGTCATGTGGAATTTTGCTACATTAATATATATTGTAAAGTAAAATATATATTTGAATGCTGACCTAAATTTACTATCGCTCCAATATGAAATCGTTAAAGGAATTATAAAATCAGGAAGATTTTTTATCTTAATGCATTATATGCATTAAAGTGGTTGTTGAGCCACTATGTGATCTTTACACCATCCCTTCTGTTAGATTACAAACTGTATCCTTGTGCCTGTGGCAAACACAGCCACTGTATATTGTCCTTCGTATATGCATTATGGTTATTGCATGTGTATACCTTTAAGAACCAAGTGTTTGGAGTGTGGTTTATGTGGAGAGAGTGAGAACTCTTTCACTTGGGACTATCATATGTCTGAGCAGTGTCCCTCAGGAGATGGGTGGGGGTTTGTTATTGTTAAATACCTGCCGTCTATTGTCCTATTGTTTCTGTCTGGCAGAGTAAGGTATTATGGGATGTTCAGCTTTGTGTGTGGAATGTCCCGAAGAGGGAGGGGTTTTGACTGAGTGTAGATCCCTGTGTTTTTCAATAAACAAAGCAGTCTAGTTTTGACCTTCAAGCCATGTGTCGTCTGGTTATTGGAGGGTTGGGAATATTATACGCTACCAGGATTATTGTATGCTGTGCCTGACTACCAGTGGAGATATCGTGGATCATACTGCTATTCCGCTACAGTGCCTGTGCTTTATTTAAAAAAAGCCAATTTCTAAGTGTTTCCTAAACTTCCTTTGACATCAGCTGGGGAGGTGGGGAGGAAAGGAGGAGAGACCTGGAAGTCATGTGACGGCCGAGCGGCGCTGAGAACACAGGTAGGAATCTGCTTTTTTTTTAATAAAGCACAGGCACTAGGATTCAGTTTGTAATCTAACAGAGCAGATGATGTAAAGATCACATAGTTTTGTAGCAACTGGGAGGGGAGAAGAGCGGTGCCAATGAGCTGACAGGCAGGGAGGGGGGGGAGAGGAGAACAGAGGGAGACAGAGGAGAGCTGCAGATAGCTGCGGATGACAGAGACACATACGCTGACTGCGGTGTCAAGGCCCAGCACCAATTATACACTGTGGTTAGTGTACAGGGGAGAGGGTAGAAACTGGCAGGGTATTTTAGGTGACACCGGGGGCCAAATTACACAGTACAAGCACTGTGCTGTATATCATGCTTTAATCTTCCTAGCGGTATTCCCGAGCGTGACTCGGGGTTAGATTTTAGAGCCAAAAGCGGTAACCCCGAGCCACACTCGGGGTAGCGCTAGGAAGATCGCTGGATCCTGGTAGAGGTTTTACTTACCTTTTCTCCGGGATCCAGCGAAGAATACGGGCGGTATGCGGCGGCGGAGCTTCCTCCCGATCGTCTGCGAGCCCCGGCTTCCATCTCCGGCGACGTGACGTCCGCCGGGGGGTGGAACCGGCGGCAAATTCAAATGTAAAACACACCAAACACACTGATACCATTCAAAATAAAAAAAATTCACATTACATTGCCCCCCAGTGCCCTTTCCTGCAGTTTACTGTACTTTTTATGTAAATATATGTATATATGTATATATATATATATATATATATATGCGTATATATATATATATATATATATATATACACATGTATATATATATATATATATATATACGTAATTTGTGTGAATGAGCAGCCCAAACCAACTGTATACATTATATATAATATATGTATACATAATATATGTATACATACATATATATATATATATATATAATATATATAATAAATGTATACAGTTGGTTTGGGCTGCTCATTCACAAGAATTACATGCAAAATAATGGTACCGCTTTCAGCACCTAAAATCCAAAAGATTCATACCACCAGGGAGGTTAAGGCAGGCATATCCAACCTGAGGCCCGGGGGCCGCATGCGGCCCAAAACCGCAGGCAATGTGGCCAACTGCCCCTTGACAATTTTTTATTTTATTTTTTTTGCTGGGGAGGAAGGAAGTCGAGTCAGGGGCACGGCCACAGAGGCTGCCTCGGAGGGGATCATCCACTAGTTGTGTTAAATTAGTGCTGGGGGAGGGCTTTAGCACGGGAAGGGCGAAGCTGCATTTTATTATTTATATACCTTAACTATAGTATATATTTTATATGCGGCCCGAGAAAACTTCGCTACACTCAATGTGGCCCAGAGAAGCCAAAAGGTTGGACACCCATGCTTTAAGGGAACAGGATGTTTGTTTTTTTTTTAGGGTTAAAAAAACGCTTTAAAATAAAAAGCCTTCCATGTATAGCGGCCCCCCCAGCACCCCCTAATACTTACCTGTGCCCCCTCTCAGTCCAGCGATGTCCACGAATCCCATCCTGGAACTCTCCCTCCTGATTGATTGAGATACAGCCGTTGTGCCATTGGCTGTTGCGGCTGTCTATCAAAGTCAGTGAGCCAATCAGAAGAGAGACGGGGTGGGGCGGAATGGCAGATCTGTGTCCAAATGGACACACGAAGCTGCAGCTCGGCTCGGGTGCCCCCATAGCAAGCTGCTTGCTGTGGGGGGCACTCGATAGGAGGGAGGGGCCAGGAGTAGGAACGAGGGACCCCGAGAAGAGGGATCTGGGCTGCTCAGTGCAAAACCAACTGCATGGAGGAGGTAAGTATAACATGTTTGCTATTAAAAAAAAAAAAAACTTTACAATCACTTTAACTTTTTTTTTTTTTTTTAATGAGTACAATTCAGTTAAAAAATATGAGATATATATAAAAAAAAAAAAAAATCCTGCACTAACCTTAGAATATTTGAAAGCACAGATTTAGTTATGTGTGTTAAATCTTTAGAGAAAAAGGAGTGACCTTAGGCATTACTGGGCATTAAACCAAAGAAATAGACAGAACAATATTATTTTGTATACCAAAAGACGAAAAACATGCATCTCATAAAGAGGACATAACAAGATTTAAAAAGCTATTTCCTATCCTCCACTAATCGGAAATGTTATAAACAGTACATTGCTATTCAACATTCTCTGCATGACTGTCTGTGCTACAGGCCAAGTTACAGATACATTTCTGTGACCAGGTGCAGGCTGCCAGTCTGATCTGGTCCCAATATTAGGACTACAGAACACCTCTCCTCTGCTCTATAGCAACTATTGCTGATTGCTGTCAGCAGGGACAGGAGGGAGTACACAATATTAACTCATTAATTTCTGACAGAACCAACAACTATTAGATGTTGGGTTAGCAAGAAGCCTTATTATAGCAAGTCTCTCAGTAAGAAACTTGCGCCCTCAATATATGTTTACACATTTCACACAAACTCCCATTGGCTTTGAAAGCCAGCACCAGACTATTTTTTAAGTGCTCCAAGGAGCATTAAAAATTAAAAAATAATTTCGGGCTGCAATACCCTCCTCCTCTACTAATTTACTGCAGTGTTTCCCAAACTTTTTTTAGTCAAAGCACCCATTAAAATTTTACACAATCCCAGGGCACCCTGTTCTAAAATGTAAAAAAACGAATAGTTTTATATCGCAGAAACATCCACACACATAGGATACCCAAAGTTAGAGGTGATTCATTCTTACAAAGCAAGTGCACCAGCACTGACTAATATTGCAATGTTTCTCTTCTCCCTAAGTCAGTTTTCCTCACTCAGCTAATGTAACCCCACTCTCGCCTAGAGGGGCAGGGTGGGACAAACATGGGGTGAAGGCACCTAACATCCCCTTTATTAACCACTGACTTCATTAATTGTTACATTGCTGGTGGCTAGAAGGTTGTATTGGTGCACAATGAAAACCTGTGGCTTTCTGTAACTAAAAGGCAGTTTTGATCCACTAGCTAGCTGGTATATAGTTTTTGAGCAATTTTTAGGTATTTTGCTAAGGCACCACTGAAGAAACCTGAAGGCACCCTGCTTGAAAAAGGGTGCGCTAAAGCACTGTCCTCCACAGTAATTCCATTACACCACTTGATGTCCTTAGTCTAGGCTGACTAGCACCCAGCTCCATTCAACCTGGAAAACTGAGGATATTCTGTAAGTACAGGCCATCATGGAGCCACCCTCTGAGCAGGGATTACCATGGAGCACTGAGGGGGGGGGGGGGCAGTGGGAATCTTGAAATTGGGTTCATCTATGGTCATTTTTATAAATTTTTTATAATTTATCATAATATAATTTCATATGAATATTGTCTCTCTTTACTCACTTTCTTGCTTTCCTTTCTTGCTTTCCCAATCTCCGGAACCATGGAAGGTTAATTGTAGTAACAGTAGAAAATAAGGGCGGCTATTGATAGAACAATGTCTGAAAGCAAACATGGGTAGCACAGTGGCTAAGTCTTTAGACTGGAAGCCTGGAAGCACTAGGGTTGTTGGTTAAAATCCCAACAACGGCACTACCTGCCAGAAGTTTATATGTTCTCCCTGTGCCTGCATGGGTTTCCTCCTACACTCCAAAGACATGCTGGTAGGTTTATTGACTTCTGTCTAAATTAACCCTAGTATGTATGAGTTAGGAACCTTGGATTGTAAGCTCCTTGAGGGCAGGGACTAATGTGAATATACATTATATGTGTAAAGTGCTGTACAACTTGACAGCGCTATATACAGTAAGTACCTATTATAATAAATGAGTGGCGACGCATTTGCCTGTTCTTGGATGGCTTGCACCTCCAGGACCAGGATGATCTTCATCGTGATTCAAACAAATGCAGCACACTCACTGCATGTTTCACTCCATTTTCTTCACAGAAAAGAGAATACTCTGCTATTAAATGCAGTAATCTTCCAACACCACTTCATGCAATACCATTTGTTTTGAAGACAGAAAGCCATCCTTACTAAACTAACACATAACCCAACTGTTGCAAATAAAACTTAGATAAAGTGGTTCTAAAGCCTTAAGGTTTTTTTTACCTTTATGTATTATATGCCTTAAGGTAAAAAAACTTTCTGTGCTGCAGTATCCCCCCCCCCAGCTTCCCCCCCCCATCTTTTTAATCTGAGCCCAATTTGATTCAGTGATGTGCACAAAAGCAGCGACTTTCGTCTCTTTCTCCCTCCTCCATTGGCTCCCGCTGCTGTCAATCAAATGCTCTAATAAGGGAGAAAGGGCCAGGGAGGAGCTGCTTGCTCTGTGTCAATAGACACAGACATGGTGGCTCAGGAGCGAGCATGCAAGGGTGCCCCCAGGACAGGGCACCCTTGCATGCTCGCTCCTGAGAACAGGAGGGACCCGGAGCACCTGGATCCCAGGAAAAGAGGATTGGGGCTGCTCTGTGCAAAAGCATTGCACAGAGCAGGTAAGTATAACATGTTTATTATTTTAATTGAAACGAAAAAGGGTTTAATGTCATTTAAGCTATGCACAAGAATTTTTGATAATATGATGCAATCATTAAAGTGTTATTAAACCCAGGACTCTGCATTCACTATATCTGTTTACCCACAATAAACAGAACACCT
Source organism: Pelophylax lessonae (assembly GCF_965119305.1). Classification (NCBI taxonomy): domain Eukaryota; kingdom Metazoa; phylum Chordata; class Amphibia; order Anura; family Ranidae; genus Pelophylax; species Pelophylax lessonae. Next base: position 186,494,876 of record NC_138771.1, on the reverse strand, counting down.
AAGTGCAATAGTTTTAGTAAATATAAACTGTGAAATACCTTTGCTCCTCAGCAGTATATAGCAGTCTTTTATCAGTGTGTGGTTAAAGCTTGTAGGACCATTTTCCCTGATTGTCCTATGAGGCTGCAGGACCCCTGTTCTTCTGTCTGGACAGTGCTGATTGGCCCTGTACTGATCACATGCACTCTCCCAAAAAAAAAAACTAGCAATACACACCAAACTGAGCATGTGCAGAGTGACTCCACTAACTCTGTCTTATCCGGAGAAGTTTTGGGGACAATGCAAGAAGGGAAGGATCTGTGCACACAGGATTAAACAACCTTTTTGCACAATGCGGAGGATTAACCCCTTAGGTTCTACAGTGAGTATATCAAGCATGCTTTACTGCATATACAGACTGATTTTACTGTTGTGGGTTTAGTAACACTTTAAGTTCTCTTTTTGCCCAAAATTTACATACATGTTTGGCATACAACATTTAGACTAAAACTAGTAGTGACAGCTCTTCTCGACAGAAAGGAAAGGGGGATTGGACATCATTTTCCAATAAAAAATATTTTAGCACAAGTGGTCTGCAGAACATTATGGTTGTTAGTACTCTTATATTAAAAGCCAGATTTACACTTGTCCTCTAGACTAAATGTCTTATACCACTCCTTTCTACCTTAGTCAACTGGTTAGCTTTAGTATAATACTAATAAAAAGGCATTTTGAAGCTGGGGGCAGAGAAGATGAAAGAAAGTTTGCTATTTCTGTGCTAAAACCTTTAGAAATGATGACTGCAAGCAGTTTGGCTCCAGAGTCAGAGTGGGTGATCCTTAAAAATGCACTTTGCAGGAACAGCAGCAATGAAGACCCAAATGGATTTCACTAGCAAGGGCAACAGTCTAGTACCCTTCATCATACATAGGAATTGATGACTGACAGATTATGAATGGCAGGAATCTCTATGCTGCCCTTAGCTGCCTGGCCACCATAAGCCACAGCCAATGTTGGATTTACTGATATATAATGCTGCTTATACTGGCACAAAGCTCACAGCTCCAATTTTTTTACTGTTAACCGCTTGCCGACCAGCCACCGTAGTTTTCCTGCGGCAGGTCGGCTCTGTCCCACGAAACGATGTAGCTGTACGTCGCTTCGCAGGACCACTAGCACGTGCCAACTGGCCACAGGGGGAGCCAATCAGTGGGTCTGGTGGCTGTGATTTCCGCATTGGCACCCACAATCGCTCCCTGTGGAGACAGAACGGTGGTCTGCCATTGTAAACACGCAGGCCGCTGTTCTGTCAGTAATGAACACAGGGATTGTGTGTTCCTCTTATTTAGGAACACAGGTCTCTGTATTCAATCAGCAAGCCCCTCTACCACACAGTTAGAAAGCCCCCCTGGTGGTAACCCCTTCCCTGCCAGTGTCATTAGTACGGTAACAGTGCATATTTTTAGCACTGATTACTGTAGTAATGTCACTGGTTCCGCCAAAAGTGTCAAAAATTTCAGTTAGGTGCCCATTCTGTCTGCGAGAATGTCACAGTCCCACTAAAATTTGCTGATTGCCGCCATTACTAGTAAAAAAAAAATAAATAAATAAAAATGACCTAAATCTTTCCCCTAGTTTGTAGACACAATACATTTTGTGCAAACCAATCAATATACACTTATTGGGATTTTTTTTAATCAAAAATATGTAACAGAATACATATTGGCCTAAAATGATGACAAAATTTGAATTTTTTTATATTGTGAATGTTATATAGCAGAAAGTGTCACCATTTTTTTGTTTATAGCGCAAAAAATAAAAACCACAGAGGTGATCAAATACCACCAAAAGAAAGCTCTATTTGTGGGGAAAAGAAATACATCAATTTTATTTTGGTACAGCGTCGCACGATTGCGCAATTGTAATGGGAAAGTAACTCAGTGCCTTATCGCAAAAAAATGGCCTGGTCATTAAGGGCGTAAAACCGTCCGGTCCAGAAGTGGTTAAATAAACTTTTTGAACTAATGCTAATGCAAAAAACAGTGGCCATATAGGTGTGCTCTGCACTTAAGCAGTGGTGATATTTGAGTCAAATGCTAGTGGGTGACCAAAGAGAAATTGAGATCACAAAGAAATACGTTTATATCTGTTATCGCAAAAACACTATCAACCACAAAAATAAATATATCTAGTTGCCAAATAAATAGCAAGCAACAATGATTTCTGTGTTTATGGAAATCTTCAGAACACATTGGATATTCCGTCTGGAATGCAACATTTAAAAGTATGGATTACCCTCAAACAATCTCCACTTTGTACGCATTTCCAATTCACTCCAGTCAGGGGCGTAACTACAGGGGTTGCAGGGGTTGCAATCGCTACCGGGCCCCATGCTCCAGGGGGCCCGGTAGCAAACCAGTGGGTGAACTTCTAGGATCTCAAAGGTCACACTTGCGACCGGGCCCTGGCATTTCACCACTGTGGGGAGGCCCCAAGATTGCAGGAAGGGGGCCCACTACAGAACTTGTGAAAGGATCCTGATGCGGGACCGTAATAAAAAGCCAAGCAATGAGAGTAAAGAGCCCCAGGATTAGTGGGAAGAGCCCCGGGCTTGAAGGGAAGGGCCCCGGCCAGGGGTCTGGGGGGCCCTTCATGGTTTCTTGCATCGGGGCCCTGAAGGTTCTAGTTACGCCTCTGACTCCAGTACAAACATGAATACCATAAATAGTTACATGTGTGTGCATGCAAAGAAATGACTGGCGTTCATTTAAAAATAGATTATTTTTAAAAAATGATAAAAAATATGACTTTGATTATTCCATATATTTTATAATCGGGGACTAAATCTGATTTATTTAATTCCATTCTCTGAGAAAATGTATTTTTTCATAAAAAGTCTGCAACAGCCAAACTATTATCTCTATATATTCGGGAAAAGCAGTTGACAGAGCTCTGTCTCTACACAGTCAACTTTCCATGGGAAAGTACTTGCAATGCTCAGTGATTTTATTATTGTTCTGGTTATCTGTTTATGGTGGAAAGCTGGTTTTATTGTCACGCTTCGCTGCTTGTGAAAAATCATGTATTTTTGCTCCAGCAATAATAGGCTACTCAGTTTTCCAGCTTTACAATGTAGTTCCTTACAACCATTTACAAGATAAATATTATAATCCATACATCCACAAATCACAGATGTGATAGTCATGGTTGGCTGTAACACGACAATGGCAGCGGTTTTCTTGTGTAGTATACAATATCTAAATTCATCCTGTTATTGTGTAAAAAGTAATCTGAAATCAGAAGTGTATTATACTTTGTTGATCTTCTAAGGAAAACATTTCATATGCTTATGGTGAAGAAATATGTATATTACAGTTTGTGTATATATCTCAATACATAGAATTTCATTTAGACCGCATTCACACTGGTACGACGTGGACCGCGACTTGTCAGCCTGACAAGTCGCGGTTCTCACGCTCCCATTGTGTAGTACAGGAGCCGTTCTAATAGGAGCGACACAAGTCGCTCCGACTTAGAAAAAGGGTCCTGTACTACTTTGGGGCGACCTGGAGGCGACTTGCATTGACTTCCATTACGTCATGCGACCTAATGTGAACGGAGGCTTAAGGTTATGATTAATCTGTATTTTTCTTATTTGCATTGGTACAGATTTGATAAATTCACGTTCTTTTCACAAGTTTCATGAAGCCATTAAAAACACAGCTAAAGCCTCCATTGTGTATGTAAAGTATACATAAACCCTAATAATAGATTTGCTTTCTTTTATCCTGTTATATAACCCACATAAATAGTTTTGATATATATCAGCATATATTTTATATATGCTGATGCTACTGGAAATGTATGCTGATCATTCCCTGTCCTCTCTGCCTCTGGTGACTGATGAATTACATGGTTCCCAGCTACATGTACTACAGAACACCTCCCTCCCATGTTAAAGTGGTTGTAAACCCTTACTTACACCCAGCGAAGCGACCCAACTCAGGTGATGCACAGAAACAAATCCTTCTATATAATGTGTACCTGTTTATCTGCTGTCTCCTCTTCTCTACACCCCTTCAAAGTCCAGAATTTATAAAGCTTGTCTGAGCTGTCAGAAAACAAATGGCGGAGAACTGACATTACACACTGCAGAGCTCAGTAACGAGAGCTCTGAGATCTATTGGTTGAACTTGATGGACTGGTGCCTTTTTTCAGCCAGATTACCTATGTAACTATGTATGTAGTAGGGATAGACCGATATGTTTTTTTCAGGGCTGATACCGATATTTTGGTTAAAACGTATCGAGATCGGCCGATATGGGCCGATATTTTGTACATTTAAAGTTTTGAAAAATAAAGACAATTTTTGACACAAATCTGGTACTGAACATGTTAATTTTTGTTTAATGCTTAATGGCTGGCTTGCTGGCACCCTGTGGTGCGTGGCTGGCTGGCAGGCACCCTGTGGTGGATGGGTGGCTGGTACAGGGCCTGTGGGGCTGGCCGGTACAGTGCCTGTGGGTGGCTGGCTGGCTGGTACAGGGCCTGTGGGTGGCTGGCTGGATGGTACAGGGCCTGTGGGGCTGGCTGGTACAGGGCCTGTGGGTGGCTGGCAGGTACAGGGCCAGTGGGTGGCTGGCTTCATGGTACAGGGCCTGTGGGTGGCTGGCTGGCTTGCTGGTACAGTGCCTGTGGCTGTCTGGTACAGGGCCTGTGTGGGTGGCTGGCTGGCACCAGGCTGCTGTGGGTGGATGTATGGCTCTGATACGCTCCGCGAGACTAGTGCCGATTCCAGACGAGGCTGTCCAAGGCGAGGGAGGCAGCCTAAGAAGGCAGAATGACATCACAAAAATATCGGCAATATTGGCCAGTTCTGGGGCCAATACCGATATATCGGGGAAAGTATATATCGGCCCCCGATATATCGGCCTTGCCGATGATTGGACTATCCCTAGTATGTAGCTGATTGAAGGGAAGGGACACACCTCTCTTCCTGTGTTAACCTCTTCTGGACCGGAAGGATTTACCCTCTGGCTATTACACGAAATAATGTACAGGTACGTTGTTTCGAGTAATAGAGCCAACCTGCCACTGCATATGTGCGGCGGCTGGTCTGCAAGGGGATTAATTTCATTGACAAAAATATTTTTATCATAGTTTTTGTAAGCTGCATGTTTTCAGTGATGAGACTAACAGGATTATATCACACATTAACAGTTATTTAATTAAAATTAAAATAACTAAATTAAAATAACATTAAAATTAAGTCAATTGAGGAAAACTCTAATGAAAGTCAATTTCAATTTTCATTCAGTCAATCAAAATCTCCAGTACATGTTAATCGACTAAATCGAATGGGTTTAGTTCAATTGTAATACATTATTTAAGCATTTAAAAATCAGGTATATATAGCATTTTTTTTATATATAAAACACACAGACAGAGGCACACAGGCTTAGGAGACTAACAGGATTATATCACACATTAACAGTTATTTAAGCAGTCGCAGGGGTGGGAGGGCCATGACACAGAGCTGACAGGCAGGGAGGGAAGGGGGGAGGAGGACACAGGAGACAGAGAGGAGAGCTGCGAATGATGGAGGCACGTACACTGACCAAGGTGTCAGGGCTCAGCAGCCATGATACACCATGGTCAGTGTACAGGGGGAGGGTAGAAACTGGCAGGATCAGCCAGGTTTTTTAGGTGATAGAAGGGACCAAATTATACAGCACAAGCACTGTGATGTTATTAATGCTTTAAGGGAACAGGATTTTTTTTTTTTCTAGGGTATCAAACGCGCTAAGGTTTGAACATGCACTACAGACACTGATTTAGCTGTTGTGATATATAACATCTTTTTAATAAAACAAAATTTCATAAACAAATAAAAATATGACTTTTTGACAGACAGAAGTGCAACTTTAAAATATAAAAAAAAAGACTATATACTCTATTGGCTGTAACGCCAAGCTGCAAGTTGGGATGGGGAAGTAAATATGAGTGAGGGAGTGCACAGGGCAGGGTGCATTATAGTTGGGGGGGGGGGTGATCTTCAAGTGGGGATGGGGAAGTAAATATGAGTGAGGGAGTGCACAGGACAGGGTGCATTATACTTTGGGGATGGGTAGGTGATCAGCAAGTGGGGATGGGGAAGTAAATAGGAGGGAGTGCACAGGGCAGGGTGAAATATACTTTGGGGATGGGGAGGTGATCTGCAAGTGGGGGTGGAGAGGTAAATAGGAGTGAGGGAGTGCAGGATGCATTATACTTTGGGGATGGGGAGGTGATCTGAGTATGGATGGGGAAGTAAATGGGAGTGAGGGAGAACACAGGACAGGATAAATTGTACATTGGGGATGGGGAAGTGATCTGCAAGTGGAAATAGGGAAGTAAGTGGGAGTAAAGGAGTGCACAGGGCAGAGAACTGGAAGGTCTGGGGAGGCTGTTTAACACAGCGCTAAGCAACTAAAACTAAAATGGGCATTTACAGATTTCCCCTCACTTTATATCTGGTTCAACCATTGTCAGAAGGATAGGAAGCAAAGGTAAATCTATCTAGTAAAGCCCCACAGAGCACTAAAAATCCAACAGAAGTTTGGATTCTTACCCATTCTATTCTAAAGTAGAAAAAGGTACGGGCTTGACATATACTTTAAAGAAGAACTTCAGTAAAGTTAGTAAGTCAGTAAGACTAAAAATCATCAATACATCTAAATACCATTAAGCTGTAGTCTGCAAATGTCTTCCTATCACTTCCTATCAAGATCAACTCCCTGAAACCAAAGTAGATGGGAGGAATCCAGTGTTGGAGGAATCTGCGCCTTTTTATTGTCTGGTATTTGGTCTATTAATTCTGGTACACATAGAAGCAGTACAGCTGACTGGCTTAATTTCCTGCTGCAAGCTGAAAACTTGACAACATTATGCTTTCTGCCAAACAGCGCATCAAAAAAGCAGGCACAGGTGAAAAAGCTTTAACAGAATGGGTAATTGGCCGGATAATCAGACAGGGAGTAACTGTAAGTTGTAGTTTGCTAAACAGGTGCAAACTTGGAAGGAATAATGTCAAACAGGTCCAGAATGGCTAAAAAAATGCATACACTGCAGAATAATATAAAACAGGTTCAGGATGACAGAAAACATGCATACACTGAAGAATAATGGAAGCTACACACACATAAACTCTTTACAGCAATGTCTCTGTGACTCCATTGGCTAACATGTGACAATAAGACTCTATAAACAACAAAGACTAGCTAAGAATCACTTCAGTAAAACAGTACTAAACACAAAGAGCTACTTGTGACTACCTCTATAGACTTGCAGTACAGTCCTGCGTAGCTCTGGTAAGACAGGTGAAAAGCTGGAGGAATCCAATGTCCTGGGACAAAGCACCACTCCACTGGAACTGCAGTACTCTGGCAGCAATCAAGGAGGGACTCTCCCCACTAGCTGTGTCTTTTGGAGAATGTCTGTGCTATTAGGCTCTGGCCCGGCTGCCCACATGTCAGTTCTGACAATGGAGGAATGCTCACTAGGCTGCAGATCACTTGCCCAGGTAGCTCTGCCCCATCAGGTAGCGTCTCTGTGAGATGCTGAGAGATCTTATCTTTCTTGAGCTTGTCCAGGAACCAATGGAGTTGTGGTCAAATCAGTTAAAGGGTTTGCATCTGAGCATGGTGAGTAAATTGGCATTTTGCTACAAAGCCATTTACTTGGTACTGGGTTTGCTTGGACTCTTAGCAGCTATGTACAAGACAACCATTTATGATGTCCTTGAAGAGGTTCTTCACCTTGTCTGAAAAAAAATTAAAAGTCAGCAGCTACAAATAAAGTAAAATAGCTGCTTACTTTTAATAAAAGGACCCTTACTTGTCCAGGGTTCCAGTACAGTCCTCATTTGGGCCAGTTCCTCACTGATCTTTGGGTCCATGGCACCAGAATGTTAACTGTTGGAATCCGTCTGTGACTCTTTGTGGCATCACAGCCAGCTTCCCATTGCGCAAGCCCGAGCAGCTCCGCAATTTGTGAATGGTCCCCCACCCTTCTGGAACCTATGATGTGTCCCAAGAGGCTGTGGGCAGAGGATGGGCGGGGGGGGGGGGGGGCATTCAGTGGAATTGCCTAAGCGATCTGTCCTGAGTTGAGAGCAGGTACCTGTCAAAACCAGGTACCCACTCCCCTCCCAATAAAAAAATTTCCAATAGAAGTAGAGAAGGGGAGGGGGCACATAAAGCAAAACTTCCCTTTTACAGTGAAGTTCCACTTTAACTTGTTTTAAAGATTGAGCTTGGCAAAGAATAGAGTCCTGCTTCACACACATGTAATTAGCCAGGTATGAATGATATATGGCATTTCAACAGACTCAAGGACTATGACTTTGTACCTCTGACCTAAATGTTATGCTCAATTTCCTTGCAGCTGAAGAGTACATTATCACAGATGTCATTATCTGTTAAACTGGGCGCACTTACATGTCTAAAACAGCCAAGCATTCCAATACATTGCTTAGAACAAACTAACAATAATTACATAAATATACAAAGTCAGACAATGCAATTTTCAAGAAATCCAAAACCATAAAAAGTATATTGTTAAAAGATATACTAGACTGAATTGTTGAAAAGGAAACACCAAAAAAATGATGACATTTCTGCATGGCAATACCTGGAACAGTTACCATAGTTTCATTCTGTCTACAATCAAACACCATGACGGATTACACAATAACTATCAGTTATAAAGAATCAGTAAACTTTATGACATGACCAGGCAAGGTTGTATTAATACTACATATGATCTTTCATGGGCCCATCTCCAATTTATAAGATTGTACTGTAGATAAAAATGGGTTTGTTTATTAGCAAAGCTAGGTAGCAAATTAAAAATTCACACTATAGAAAACTATTTGGTTGTTTTCTGTATGCTTTATTCTGTTCTTTTTTACTGAATTATGTCTAAAGTCCTAAAGGGTAACTCCAGTTTCGTGGGGGGAGAAAATAGTAAATAAAGAAAAAATAATAAAGCAAGACAGGTCATATTGTAATTGAATGTTATTAAAAATTACCTTTCCTTTTCAATCGGCAGCCGCTGTAATTTTCTGAAAATGCAATGCAATATGGCTACCTGGAGGTTTTCTGTACACATTATGTGTACAGAGTGCCCCCCAGAAACATCATTTCCTGCTTGTGCTATTGGCTCCCAGAAGTCTGCACTAAGATGCAAATCAGATTTCAGGCATTCCCTGGAAAAAAAATGTAATTTCTGGCGAAAGACTCCCAATAGGAACACAAAGGGAATGCAGGCCCAGCAGATTTAGAAAAACAACAGGTAGGAAACCGCAACAACGTTTGTTGAAATCCTTGCAATGTACAGTTGTGCTCAAAATTATTCAACCCCCAATGCTGTAAAGGGTTTTAGGGAATTTAGTGTACATTTGTAATTGTATTCAGAATGAAATCCTACAAGGACTTCTTAAAGAACCATATGCAACTAAAATGAGATCAATTGGCTTTGTAATACAGTAGTAAATGTTTATTTTGTGAATTCTTCATTGACACAATTATTCAACCCCTTAAAGACTACCACTCTGAAGAACAGAGGTTCAATGAAGTGTTTTCAATCAGGTACACCTGTGGATGTCAGGGAGCAGCAATAAAGCCTAATAAGCACCAATTAGGCAGCTTTAAAATGACTGTGATACTCAGCTCCTTCTAGACATTTACTGGTGTGGTTACAAACATGGTGAAGTCAAGAGAATGGTCCAGGAAGACAACAGAAGAGGTGATTACTCTTCACAGGAAGGGCAATGGCTATAAGAAGATTGCAAAGATGTTAAACATACCAAGAGACACCATAGGAAGCATCATTCGCAAATTCAAGGCAAAGGGCACTGTTGAAACGCTACCTGGTCGTGGCAGAAAGAAGATGCTGACTTCGACTGCTGTGCGCTACCTGAAGCGTAGAGTGGAGAAAAGTCCCCGTGTGACTGCTGAGGAACTGAGAAAAGATTTGTCAGATGTGGGTACTGAAGTTTCTGCTCAGAGATTACGGCGCACACTGCGTAATCAAGGCCTCCATGTCAGAACTCCCAGGCGCACCCCCTTGCTGTCTCCAAACAATAAGAATAGTCGACTGCAGTATGCCAAAAGTCATGTGGACAAACCACAGAAGTTTTGGGATAGTGTTCTGTGGACTGATGAAACAAAATTAGAACTGTTTTGGCCCATGGATCAACGCTATGTTTGGAGGAGGAAGAACAAGGCCCATGAAGAAAAGAACACCATGCCTAATGTGAAGCATGGCGGGGGGTCAATCATGCTTTGGGGCTGTTTTGCTTCTGCAGGTAAAGGGAAGCTTCAGAGTGTGCAAGGTACCATGAATTCTCTTCAGTACCAGGAGATATTGGATGACAATGTGATGCAGTCCGTCACAAACCTGAGGCTTGGGAGACGTTGGACCTTTCAACAGGACAATGATCCCAAGCATACCTCCAAGTCCACTAGAGCATGGTTGCAGATTAAAGGCTGGAACATTTTGGAGTGGCCATCACAGTCACCAGACTTAAATCCGATTGAGAACCTCTGGTGGGACTTAACCTCCCTGGCGGTATGATTCTTTTGGATTTTAGGTGCTGAAAGCGATACCATTATTTTGCATGTAATTCTTGTGAATGAGCAGCCCAAACCAACTGTATACATTTATTATATATATATGTATGTATACATATATTATGTATACATATATTATATATATATATATATATATATATATATATATATATATATATATATATATATATAATGTATACAGTTGGTTTGGGCTGCTCATTCACAAGAATTACGTATATATATATATATATATATATATGTATGTATAAATATCTATATCTATATATATATATATATATATATATATATATATATACACGTATATATATATATACATATATATGTATATACGTATATATATATATATATATATATATATATATATATATATATGTATGTATATATATATATATATATATATATATATATATATCTACAGTGGGTACGGAAAGTATTCAGACCCCCTTAAATTTTTCACTCTTTGTTATATTGCAGCCATTTGCTAAAATCATTTAAGTTCATTCTTCTTCCTCATGAATGTACACACAGCTCCCCATATTGACGGAAAAACACAGAATTGTTGACATTGTTGCAGATTTATTAAAAGAGAAAAACTGAAATATCACATGGTCCTAAGTATTCAGACCCTTTGCTGTGACACTCATATATTTAACTCAGGTGCTTTCCATTTCTTCTGATCATCCTTGAGATGGTTCTACACCTTCATTTGAGTCCAGCTGTGTTTGAATGGAAGACGTTTGGGACGACCAGAACCCTTCCTAGAGCTGGCCGTCCGGCCAAACTGAGCTATCGGGGGAGAAGAGCCTTGGTGAGAGAGGTAAAGAAGAACCCAAAGATCACTGTGGCTGAGCTCCAGAGATGCAGTCAGGAGATGGGAGAAAGTTGTAGAAAGTCAACCATCACTGCAGCCCTCCACCAGTCGGGGCTTTATGGCAGAGTGGCCCGACGGAAGCCTCTCGTCAGTTTAAGACACATGAAAGCCCGCATGGAGTTTGCTAAAAAACACCTGAAGGACTCCAAGATGGTGAGAAATAAGATTCTTTGGTCTGATGAGACCAAAATAGAACTTTTTGGCCTTAATTCTAAGCGGTATGTGTGGAGAAAACCAGGCACTGCTCATCACCTGTCCAATACAGTCCCAACAGTGAAGCATGGTGGTGGCAGCATCATGCTGTGGGGGTGTTTTTCAGCTGCAGGGACAGGACGACTGGTTGCAATCGAGGGAAAGAAGAATGCGGCCAAGTACAGGGATATCCTGGACAAAAACCTTCTCCAGAGTGCTCTGGACCTCAGACTGGGCCGAAGGTTTACCTTCCAACAAGACAATGACCCTAAGCTCACAGCTAAAATAACGAAGGAGTGGCTTCACAACAACTCCGTGACTGTTCTTGAATGGCCCAGCCAGAGCCCTGACTTAAACCCAATTGAGCATCTCTGGAGAGACCTAAAAATGGCTGTCCACCAACGTTTACCATCCAAACTTACAGAACTGGAGAGGATCTGCAAGGAGGAATGGCAGAGGATCCCCAAATCCAGGTGTGAAAGACTTGTTGCATCTTTCCCAAAAAGACTCCTGGCTGTATTAGATCAAAAGGGGGCTTCTACTAAATACTGAGCAAAGGGTCTGAATACTTAGGACCATGTGATATTTCAGTTTTTCTTTTTTAATAAATCTGCAACAATGTCAACAATTCTGTGTTTTTCTGTCAGTATGGGGTGCTATGTGTACATTCATGAGGAAGAAGAATGAACCTAAATGATTTTAGCAAATGGCTGCAATATAACAAAGAGTGGAAAATTTAAGGGGGTCTGAATACTTTCTGTACCCACTGTATATACTGTATATATATATATATACATATATTTACATAAAAAGTACAGTAAAACTGCAGGAAAGGGCACTGGGGGGCAATGTAATGTGATTTTATTTTATTTTGAACGGTAACAGTGTGTTTAGTGTGTTTTACATTTGAATTTGCCGCAGGTTCCACCCCCCGGCGGACGTCACATCGCCGGGGCTCGCAGACGATCGGGAGAGAGCTCTGCCGCCGCACACCGCCGGGATACATCGCTGGATCCCGGAGAAAAGGTAAGTAAAACATCTTCCAGGATCCAGCGATCTTCCTAGCGCTACCCCGAGTATGGCTCTGGGTTACCGCTTTTGGCTCTGAAATGTAACCCCGAGTCACGCTCAGGAATACCGCTAGGAAGGTTAAAGAAAGCAGTTGCAGTGCACAAGCCTAAGAATGTGACTGAACTGGAGGCTTTTGCCCATGACAAATGGGCGAAGATACCCTTACATCGCTGGAAGACACTTGTGTCAAGCTATGCTTCACGTTTAAAAGCTGTTATAACTGTAAAAGGATGTTGTACTAAGTACTAAGATTGAATGTCACTTGGGGGTTGAATAAAACTGATAATGATGTGAGCACAGAAAAGACATTTGTGGTTATTTCATTATAAATGTTATGTTATATTTGTCTGACCTACACGTGCCTCTTGGATTTAATTGTAAGCAGGATGACTGAATGATCAAAATCAATGTAAAACTGGCCAAAACAATCAATTTCAGTGGGGGTTGAATAATTTTGAACACAACTGTACATACTGTATATCACCCAGAGGGGAATTTTTTTTTTTTTCTCAACAAAAGTTGAGTTATGCTTTAAACCATAGTTTTTTTTACATAAATGTTTTGGGGATATTATCAGATTCCTCTTCACTCCAAGCTGCTCCTCCCCGCTGTCAACTCAAACTCCAGGTGCTAGAAGTCAAACTGAGCCTTCCATGCTCATGAACTCAATGCATGAATAAAAGACCGCTGCACACCGGTGAGTTCACCATAATCCACATTTATTGAATAAAACAACCACAAGCATAGCAATGACAGTCATTGCCCTGGCACCGCAACTCTTTTCACCTAATAGGGTTTAGTCGTAGAGCAAGTCTCTAAGGGCTGGGACTGTTATTGCTATGCTTATGGTTGTTCCATACAGTAAACGTGGATTCCAGTAATCCCACCAGTTTATGGTGGTCTTTAAAGTGGCTGTAAACCTCAGACACAAAAAATAAACAAGGAAAAGGAAAGGAAGATGATGACACTCCTGATAATCAAAATGAATCTTGTGTACTTATTCAAAAAACATGGCATATAGAACACCAACACAGCTCCAAGCAGGGAACAGCTCTCCATCCTCTTTTTCTGAACTCTGACAAACTTTAAAATCCAGCATTTTGCACAGATGTAGGGAACAGAAGACTGCATATGGACAGGTACAACTTATGTAGGAGGATTTGTTTCATCTCTGTATATCACCTGAGGCTAGTCACTTCATTGGGTACAATGTAAGGGTTTACAACCACTTCAAACCCTGCATAAATACACTGCATGGCCAAAAAAAAGTAATTACCTGGAATTAACTAAGCAGCTAACTAAACTAAGCGTGCAGTAACTATCCTATTGGATAGTTATTGTATGTGCCCAAAGAATGAGGTCAGTTGACTACATGAATATACTGAATGACCAGGTTAATCCATCAATGGATCTTATCTTCCCTAATGGCAAAGGGAAATATTCCAAGATGACAATGCAAGGAAAGAGTGGTTCAGGGAGCATGAGACATCATATTCACACATGGATTGGCCACCACAGACTCCAGAATTTAACCCTATTGAGAATATTCCAGATGTGCTGGAGAAGACTTTGCGCAGTGGTCCGACTCTTCCATCATCAATACAATATCTTGGTGAAAAATGAATGCAACACTGGAGGGAAATAAATCATGTGACATTGCAGAAGCTTATCGAAACAATGCCACAGCAAGCGCGTGCTGTAATCAAAGCCAACTAAATATTAGAGTGTGTGATCTTTTTTTTTTTTGGTGGTGACTTTTTTTTTGGCCAGGCAGTGTATTTTGGGGTTTATCAGTGAAAATCTCAGTACAGCCATGCAACAACTACTGTCATACTGCAAGTAGGGTTCAACACAGAGCTAGAACAGAGTAAGGCCAGCCATTCACAGCTCAAATCTCGAACCATTAATGGGCAGGCTTAATGTACCAAGTTGATCAATCGATGAACTTGGGTACAACCAGCCTGCTGGATTTGCTTATGATTATTGCAAGTAGCTGCTATAGCCACTAGCAATAATCACTGTTTTCTCCCCATAGGGACGATTTCCCCATTCCTTCCCTGTCAGGAGAAGACAGTGACCGGATGGATGCCAGCATCAACACTGCTTGTGTTAATGGGGGAATCGAGCAAACTTCTTTCCTGCAACCCATGGATGCAGGAAAGAAAATTGCTCTGTGTATGGCCTGGCCTAACATTTTATGTGAATACCGTTGCCCCAAAATAGCAGGTTTCCCATGCTTGTGGTCAGGTAACTAAAATAGAAAACAATGGCCATGGATCCCAGCGACAGAGGATAATTGAGAATATAAATCCAGGTCGGAAGCACAGCTGATATCATGGGAAAAAAAGTGTTGGAAAAAACAGGATTTTATTTACAAACGATATGGGAGCCACATCTAAAAACATGATGAGTTCTGCAATGGAATTACAATATTTTTTTATCAAGTGCATGATTTAAATTTAACTCTGAAGCAAGGAAATGTCCTTCAAAGTACACATCTGTTAACCAGCTCTTATCATTGTACGGAAATTATTCTGACTTGGAAGTACATCAATTGTAACTGTTTTCTGATTTAACTTGTGTGAAATGGACAATAACACTACTTGTTCTGTTATCTAGACAGATAAGTAGCAATAAGCAGACTGTGCAACACCAAAGGAAATATTAAATATGGGCCAAAGGCATTAGTATTCAGTTGTGACAAACCCCCTTCTGTGTTACAGTATTTACTATGGTTCAATGATACTATAAATCTCTAGGTGCCCTGGCTTTGGAGACCTAGATGTGTACTGAATGCATAACACAATTTCCTTTCTTTGACCGCAGTAAAAAGGCTTTTTTAACACGAAACAAAAGCTGTATCCGAACACACACATACAATACACACACATAAAAAGACACATGAAGTTTTAAAATTAGGATCTTGCGCACATTCTCACATGGCCCCAGGAGCCCATTCTAATTATAACCACTTCTAGACCGGAAGGTTTTCCCCCTTAATGACCAGGCTATTTTTTGCGATGCTTTAAATATAGAAGAAATGGCTGCACTCCAGAAATCATCAAAATTCAGGTTTATTGTCCGAACATCCCAGTGTGGCAAACAATACAGGTAGACACATTTCACACACTAACAAGTGTGCTTACTCATTGTTAGTGTGTGAAACGCGTCTACCTGTAGTGTTTGCCACACTGGGATGTTCGGACAATAAACCTGAATTTTGGATTATCTGTGGAGGCAAGCCGAGACGGGCACCTGTTACATCATTAGGCTTCTCAGTTCACCTGGAGCAGTGAGTTTCCTTGTCTTGGTATACTGCGTTACTTTAACTGACAATTGCGCTGTCATGCGGCGCTGTACCCAAATAAAATTAATGTCTTTTTTTTCCCCCACAAATAGAGCTTTCTTTTGGTGCTATTTGATAAATGTTTTTTATCTTTTATCTGTGTTTTTTATCTTTTGCGCTATAAACAAAAACATAGCGTCAATTTTGAAAAAAAAAAATATATATATATATATATATATATATATATATATATATATATTTTACTTTCTGTTCTAAAACACAGCCAATGAAAAATGTTTATTTTTATTATCAAATTTGTTCATCAATTTAGGCCAATATGTATTCTGTTACATATTTATATATTGCATATTTGTTAAAAAAAAAAAAGTGTCTATTGATTGGTTTGCGCAAAAGTTATAGCATCTACAAACGATGCAATATTTTTATGGAATTTTGATTTATTTTATTTTTTTTACTAGTAATGATGGTGAGCAGCCACTTTTAACGGGACACCAACATTGCGGAGGAAAAATCAGATGCCTAACTGACACTTTTTGGGAACCAGTGACACCAATACAGTGATCAATGCTAAATAAAATGCACTGTCACTGCACTAATGACTCAGGCAGGGAAAGGGTTTACATCAGGGGTGATAAAAGAGTTAAATGTGTCCCTTGCGGATGCTTATTTACTGGGGGGGGGGGGGGTTGCACTGATGGGGAAGACAGAGATCTGTGGAACACATGATCTCCATCTTGTCCCCTTTGCAGAACAGCGATCTGCCTTGTTTAAATAGGCAGACCGCCATTCTGTCTCTCTTGGGGATGATCACAGGTGGTCGGCAGACCGCTGATTGACATCCCCTCTAGCCAATCATGGCGCGATTGCGCCATCTAGTGGCTAGTGAACTAAACGACATACAGGTATGTTGTTTCGCTCAATAGAGCCACACTGCCGCAGTAAATGCAAGGCGGGCGGTTAACAAGTAGTTTAAGGATGCACATACTCATTAAAGCAGACCTTCATTCATTTTTTTTCCATCTATTAAGTCTTCTGCCCTTGTTGTTTTAACTTTGGACAGTAAAACATTTTTTTCTGCCAGTAAATACCTTATTCAGCTAACTTCCTCTTTCTTGTCTTGTAATTAGCCTAGGCTAATGACATCATGCACAGCCCTCTCTTCTCACTCCTGTGAGAGTTTGCCAGCAAGGGAGGAATGAGTCATAGGAGAGCCAAGGAGAGCTGCAGAGCTGGATGGGGGCGGACATAACAAGAGACTGCAGAGACAGAGATCAATTAGTATTTATCAAGAGAGGAGAAATGTGCAGGCAAGCAGTGGTGTATATATATATATATATATATATATATATATATATATATATATATATATATATATATATATATATATATATATATATATATATATATATATATATATATATATATATATATATATATGCCTCTGTGTGTCTGTGTAAAACCAGGAAGTGAACAGGCAGCATCTTCAGCTGCCCACAGTTAAAACGGCTGCAGCCAGACTTAGTGGAGGGAGATTTCTGCAGCATATTTGGCAAATACAGAATCACAGTATACATAAAATAATATGCAAAGTGGTTGGAGGGAAGCTTCATAATGGCAGATATGTTTTTATTACAAATTATGTGAACAGACTGCAGTTCCTCTTTAAGGATAAGGGTTATACTAAATGTCAATGAATGAGATCAGCAAGAAACAATAAGACATTTTGCCAAACAAAAATACTTCCTTGCATTGGGGCTGCCCCCACACTGCAAATGTTAAATGCTCATTTTCATGTAGGGGACAGAAAAGGGCATTTTTATTTACCAAATCCTCTGGACCCATAGGCTCCTTCCACACTACTGGACTAGTCTTTGCAGCCTCTCCTCCCCCACGCTCCACTGGTTGCACATCTTCTGACATCCTCCAGTACAATGCAGTGTGCAAAGCCATGCAATGGATGTAAAGACATTGATGGAAAGTCAAAATGTAGGGGAGCACTGGTAGCTGAGGCAGCAGAGGATCAGGTAAGTAAAAATGCTTTTCCAGTCCCTTAGAAGTAAGCAAGCTTTTAAACCTTTGCAGTGTGGGATAGCCCTTCTGCAAGGGAAGATTTTTGTTTTCCTTGGAGATGGTCTCTAAGTGGACGGCCCTCTGCTAAAGCTTTGATTGTGTTGTATGCAATTTTCTTATTACACAGCCATTTTGAAACTAACAATGGAAAGACTGATACTGGTCTTTCCTGATATGCAAGTAAATAGTAACTTATAAAACTCATTTACAGCAACTATCTGCTGCTGCTACTGAAACTTACATGTTTATGCAATAGAAGAACTGATTGATATAATTTATACATGAAATTATACCTGACTACATAGTATTTCTTCTCAGTGGAAGTTGTGTTCTGGCTTCCCTGTTATGAGATTAGGGCAGGATAGACAAAGGCAAGGTCACTATTCCTGCAGGGGAAAGGGTAAGAGAGAAACAGCAAAGCAGAGCAATGCAAAAATTACAGGAAGCAGATTTTCCCTGGGAGGTTTAGCAATGTCACAGTGGTTTAGGCAAGGGAACAGTGGCAGCCAGTGATGGCCTACCCAGGAACTGAGGTTGTGTGTGGGCTAAATCCTCCGAGCTGTGGGTTTTATGATAAGTACTTCTGAAAGTATGGAAAGGCTGGTGTTTTGTGAAAATCTAGGATCTTTCCAATCTTTCCCATGTTCTGGCTTTAGTACCTGTCACCATGAGTTACTACTACCATTAAAAAACCTATTCAACCATTTCAACTATTTTAGGAATTACCTTGGTAGTGTTGTAACCACTAAGAATTTGTATGTCAGCTCTCGCCTGAATCACCTTTATCATGCTTTAGTAAACCTTCAAAATGTTAAACTGTTAAATGTGTGTTGCCTATGTGCACTGGCAGTCTAAAGTACCTGTACTGTAAGAGTACATACCATCTACTATAATACTCATGCACAATGTCAAATAAACAGCAAATATAAAAAGTAAATTTGTAAACTGTATTAAATGGAATAGCATTGCATTTTAGGATGCAGATGGCAGGCCTCAGTTCTAACTCATAAACATTTATTCTTGGTTAGCGAAATGTTCACCAGACAGTGAAATGTTCAAGTCTCTGACTGTGATTTCTAGAATGACCTACCAGCAGCCTATCATTCCTTATGTGGAAATTATGTTATTATTATTAGTTATTATTATCATGAATTCTTACCATCGTGATGTATATTCTTAAACTGATATTTTATCTTAAGACACACTGTATACGCATCCACTCCTGAAGAAGCGAGCAGTAGCTCGCAAAACATGTTGAGTTTGAAAGATGCCTGTGTATTATCCTGTATCCAACTGTGGAAAATGTTTCAAGCATCAATGTATCATGTATTTATTAAATCGGTTTGGCATTTATGTTCATGTATTTTCTGTGTGATGATTGTTATATACTTTTTATAAATCTAGAAACCCTGTTTACATCATATACATCTATTGGCCTTATGTGTTCACCTCATTTAAAGTCCCAGGGCAAAATCTTACTTTGTTGTATGTAGAAAGTAAGGCCCTGGTAAATGGGGTATTTAGCAATTTAGTGCACCTGGTTGCCATAGGTGAAGCATCCAGCTACACTGCCTGCAGCCTGTCAAAAACTATGGCAGACTGAAATAGGCTATGGCTGGATGGGGCTGAACCATGTACCAAGCTGGACGCTGCACCTGTGCCTCCTGGGCCTACTAAAATGCCAGGATAAAATGCAAAGGGGCTGGATCCCCCATCTGGAAAAGGGCCTGATAAAAGATGGAACCTGGAATAAATGCCTGTTTATCTATACATGTACATGAAAAAATGGGGTAAGACGGTTGCATTGTTGCATGTTGTTGAGTTTCTGGAATTAACTTCATAATGGATCTGACAAGCCAGATGCTACGTGTGCTTGTGCAGATTTTGATTTATTCACTCACTTGTGGGAAAGGGGAAAACATTAAATAATTATTTGTTAAACTGACTGGTCATGTTAAATTCACATCTATTTACACCTACACACTTCTTTTTTGTGTTGATGTATGTTGTGTTAAGGCAACCCCTTTATAAACCTCAATGCTCTTTTGGGCAACGCATCATACCAAAAATCAGAGCTATTTCATCTGTGTGTTGTGGCACACAAAAGGGCAAATGCGTTGCTTTAAAATTGGGTGAATGGCAATGTATCCCCATGCCTATATACAGCGTGAACTCGTTATCTACGATATTGGATGAATGAGCAGGAAGTGAATGTAACTTGCAGTTTACTAGACAGGTTCAAAGTTATAAGCAATAATGGGAAAAACAAGTTCAATATTGTAAAAAGCATGCATACACTGCAGAATAATACAGAAAATTGTAACAGCTACATGAACATGGATTCTTTACAGCAATGTCTCCAAGGCTCAGTCAAGGTAGCATGTAGCTACATAACATAGTCTCTTTATGACTCTATAACAGCAGAGAGTCTAGCTGAAAATCACTAATGAAACAGTTCACAACACAAACAGTTACTTGTGATTATTCTCATAAACAGCATCCTTCTCACTGAAATCCAAGGTAACTCTGGTAACACAGGCTTACAGCTAGAGAGGTCCAAGGACAAAGGGCCACCTGCTTTAACTTAAATACTGTGGTAGAACATGGCGGGGAGAGCCCCCCTTAGCTGGGTCTTCAGGAGCAAGTGTGTTCTATTAGGCTCTTGCCTAGTTGCTCATGTACAGGTCAAGGGTTGCTCACCTGGCTGTAGATCACTTGCCCAGCTACCTCTGCTTTATAAAGTGTGGCTTCCCTAAACTATAAAGGGAGGAAAGTTGGGGAACCTATTTAACCTGGATAATCTAGGAACTTATGTAGTTGTGGGAAATGGAGGTAAAGGTGCCTACATCTGCATCTGAGCATGGTGAGTACATTGACACTCCAATACAGCAATACCAAACATGTCACTTTGCATGGAAGAATGCATCAAGAGAACATAATACCCTTACATGGCTTTGTCACGGTGGATACTGTTGGGAAGAACTAAAATTTCATGTAGGAATCCCACTGGTCTTGGCAGATGTGTTAAGCCAGTCATACCTGGATCAAAATTCAGCCACTTCTGCAGGAAACAGACAAATTCTAATCCATGAGAGGGCAGGGAGGTTGTTCAAAAGCCAATCTATCGATCGATTTCTGTACAACCACCCTTTCGGATGCTCCCTCTCGATCAATGCTGCAGGCTATAGCCATCAACGCTTACCAGTCTCTCTGCTGTCAAAAGCTCACCAGGGAGGATTCCTCCATCCACAGTGGTTAGGAAAAAAAAAAAAAACTCATTCATGTATTGGCTGCCTTAGCCATGAAAAATTAACCAATTTTTATCTTAAATGGAACCCCATTTTTGACTTGTTGTAACACCCCTAATGCAAATTCCCTTTTTCCAACTATATACCAATTCTAGCACTATGGGGCAGTGAAGCATCTACAATAGATATGCCTGCCCTAAAACTAGTAGGTGGGCTAGACCAGCCAGGTGCAGAGATACCAGATTCCCATTAAAGTTAAATAAACATTTATTTTTCCACATAACATGACCTGTCAAATACAGTACATACGGAGTACATAAAATGGAATATTTATGAATCACCATACAATTACTTTACAGCAGAAAGTCAGAAGGGCTCTCATCATGGAAAATTGAATTATGCATTACTGTCCACTGCAAACATAATTAATCTTCATTGCATACAAAAATAGGCCTTCTGTGCTTGCATACAAAGTTGAAAGAACCACAGTACAACATGGTCTAATATCTGCTGCCAGATTACGGATGATCCTATTTATCCAAAGTCTAGTCTGGTGTTTCTATGAGAAAAGGCACATTTGTACTAAAGCCGAACTCCAGAATTTCTTTTAGTCTTGCAGTTGTATAGGCTCCTCTCTTGTACTGGCATTACTTACTTATGCCTCGTACACACGCAACGATTATCAGCCGACCTATCGGCCGTCTTTTGTCCAGAGTTGTGTTTTGTTGGTTGGAATGTGCCTAGACTGCACACAAATTTTCTCGGCCAACAAAAATCAACTTCAGAAGTGTTGTCATGTGCTGGTTTACTTTCCGTGTGTTTTTTCTTCTCTGAGCATGCCCAGTCTTGCTCATCAGATTTTTGTCTGCCGAAATCTGTACTGACTGACGGAAAATCGGCCGTTGTGTTGACGGGGCAACAAAAATTTTATAGCCTGCACACCAGATTTTATTCGGCCGAAAAGTCGGAGTCGGTTGTCGAAAGCATCATACTAGCAAGCCGAAAATCGGCCGATCGAACGTTGGCCGAAAAGTCACGGCCAACTATTGATGCGTGTGTACGAGGCATTACTCTTTACTGCACACTGTGAGCTTCTCACGGTGTACATTAGAAGCTGTACATTAGAAGCTGCAGCAAGTCAAATAGTCTGCCTTATTTCCTAGCTTGAGGACAACCAGCATCATCGAACTCTTTCTACATTGTATTTCAGTTTTTTCTTTTAATAATGAAGGCTAAGCATCATGTGTTGGTGTCACCTAGTGCAGTTTGCATAGAAATACAGCATGCTTAGGAACACCAACTCCTCCAGACCAACAGCCACCCACCAAGGCAATTTCGTATAATGTGGTTGGGACCATTAGAGACAACAGCCGACTGCTTGCATTAGGGCTGAGGGCTCTTGAGAGAAGTATTGAAGCAGGGTCCTGTAATATTTTCAGGAATCCATGTATAGCACCCTGCTGGTCACTCCCATGAGCCATGATCTGTCTGCATTGCATGGAGAAGCATGGTGAATTAATTAAGTCTAAAATATGGTATAGAATTAAAAAATGTATATAGCTTGTTGGTGAGGAGTGAAAGGGGAAAGCAAGGAAGGCACAATAAAAGCAGATTAAACTTCAGATTTAGGCACAGCAAAAAGACGTTTTGTACAAGACATACCTAATTGCATGCTCTAACAAGACGTGTTACAGAGGATGCCTAAATGTGTTGACAAGGCCAACTTCTGATCAATTTTCTTAAGGAAGAGTCAATATCCCTGAATCTCAAATCAATAACACATTAAGGCGCAGCTGTTTTGTAAACTGTTTAAAAAATACACCTTTACCAATATCTCATCAATTTTAAAACATCAGGAAACTATGCAAGATGATTTTCTCTGTCAGTTAATAGCTTTCCGTTCACTTTTTTTTTTAAATGGATTGCTTTGCAGATATGACTTTATTACCCCTGAATAAGGTTTAATTTAATGTGAAGCAAAAGAAAGCCTTTTTAAAACAGAAGGCTTCTACAGGCCTCAATCCCATTAAAAATCTAAACAATAAGAGGCCATGCCGACTACACAACCACATTAAGGCAACGCATAACCGTGTGTTTTATGATGTGCTTTGTTAAGGCATCCCATTTAATTTGAATGGGCTGGCAGCGTACATTAACACCTTAAAAAATCAGATATGCACCAAGTTTTTAACGCAGTGCACAGGAAATCACACCATGTGCATTATGGAGCATTGTCTGTTCCTTTGCAATGAGTTAGGGTGCCATTAAAAAATGGATGTGTAGTACCGCAACACATTGCTTTACCAAGCCTTACCATAATGCAACTATGCTAATGGGCACCCTATTCATTTCTTTCCTTAATTAAGGATAGTGGATGGGACCATTTAAATCATTCCTGTCAACTGTGCATTCATTACTGCTGCTTTACAGCCTAATACCAAATTTTCATATATTGTTTTTTACAAAATTGAGCATCAACCTACATTCCACACTGCAAGATTTATGAGTTGTTAACTATATGGGATCTTAAATAAAAAAAAATGTAAGTTTTACAATTCATTCTCGCTACGTCTCGTAGAAAAATCACAGTTACAAAAACAAGAGCTTAGCATAAGTCTAACATATGCACGTAGATGTAAAGTTTCTTTAACTCCCATCTAATGCATAAATGTAATGAATAAAGAAATAATGTCACATTTGCAGTGAGTGTTGTAAAAGAGTTAACCGACAAGCCTACAAAAATGAAAGTAGTTAAAGCTTTATGAATCTTCAGGAAGGGTCACATTCTTATATAGCTCAGTGCCAATCAATTACCCTTTTTAGAAGGGTATTGAAGAAGTAGGACAACATTTCAGGGACTGCTTGTATAAGGGGAAGCTTATGAATATTTGTCTTTGGGAAACATAAACTAAATATACATAAAACAGATAGGAAAAAAAGCCAGATAAACCATAAAACACTGGTCTCTCTGGAATACAACTAGAGGCTATAACACAATGTTCCTGTAAGTATGGAGAATCATAGGGATGCCAACTCACACTAAAAGTCATTGTCATTGTTGGAAGATTGCTTATAAAAAGGAATAACACAGAGACCATGGGTCTGATTTACTAAAGTGAAAAAGTCTGTTTACTGTGCAAAGGAACTTTCCCTTAGCTTAGTGAAGGCAGTGGAACTTCACATTGCAAAGAAAACCTAAAAACGTGTTTAAATAAATAAATAAATAAATAAAATAACATAATAAAACAGTATTTCAAGTATTTTGCTTGCAATTTATTGGATGAAGAAGTCAATGCCCCTGCAAAGTGAAACTTTCCTTGAAATGTGAACAGACTATTTGTCTTTAGTAAATAAACCCCCATGAGTGCAATTTATTAAGAAGCGAGGCGAGATTAAATGCAGTGGACTGCACCTACTGTGTGTGCATTTAAGGGATTCAGTAATTTCCCTGCACAATTGACTGTTTACATTCACTTAACTTCAGTTCACTTCCCTGCTGTTTCCCTTAATTGCCATGATACTTATAAAAGAAGTATGGCTTTTAAAAAAATGCAGATTGCTAAATTCTCGGTCTTTAATGAGCAGAAAGCCAGTGACTGTGGAGGGGAAGGAGTGGCTGGCTCAGGCTCTCAGTGGCGCGCTCAGGCATGTGGGGTGGATCCCAACAATAAAGTCGGGATCCCTCCGTAGTCTGGCCCGACTGGGTGGCATAAGACAACAGCGGGTTTTAGCCCAATGTTGGCTGAATATGAGTCACATTACTGCAGAAAGAAGTGCACTCCTTTGACCTACAGGGGAAGTAGGGCCAAAAGAGCTTTGGCCCTACTTCTCCTTTAATTAGGCCCTATGACTTACCAGCCAACAAAGTATTAAAACATAGTATGGGCTCTTTTACTCCAACTTTGAATTCTAAAGTAGCCTTTAAAGTGCATTAATGCGCCTGTAGCGGTAATGAGCATTTTGGACATGTTGCACAGACGTTCAAGTTGCGGCAGACTCTCCTCAAATACCCTTTGAGATGGGTTTATTTCTTTTTTGAAAGGCCAAAATGGGAAATGATCACTTTTGACACGTTGTTACTGCACCTTAAACTCGCATTTACAGCGCACTTGTTCACATTCACAGCCTCAAAGCTTTCCGAACTCTAAAAGCAGCATTATGTTTGGCTTACTGCCATAAAAAACAATGCTAATGTTGCAGTGTACATACCTCCATCCATCTCCTATGGTCAGGAAGAGGTTAAAAGCATGACCTACCCGCTTATTTTCAACGCCTGTGTAAAAGAGCCCTATTACATGTACAAACTGCCAACAATCTAAAGCCAAACCTTTGTTCTTTGGTTTTGGATAAAGTGGGAAAGGATCATTGCTTTTTTGTGCTCCATTTGGAGAGACTACTCTTTACTTGCTGTGCCCAGGGCACTGAGAAAGGAAGTAAGTGGAAATAATGCCTTTTTATTTCCCTCCCTTTCTTTTTATAGAAATTCCCCTTTTTCACAGCCACTGGAGATCTGATGAAGGGCACAGCCCGAAACATGTAATCCTCCATTTGTGGCTACCAGTTTCCTCACTGCAAGGCAGCTCGCACTGTTGTGCGGAGCGCTCGATTCAGCAAGGCTGCCTCCCACATTGATCATCGGGTACGAGGCTCGGCTTGATGCGCTGTATGGGCTGCTGTGAGTCGACCATCAGCGGCTGATGACGTCATCCCTCAGCGCCGCCTCAGCCGCCGGAAGCTAGGAGACAACGCCACTGTGCTGCGGGACAGCGTGCGGCAGGACCGGGACACGGGGGTCGAGCTTCTCCCCCCTTCCCCCCTCCTTCTCCCATCGCCCCTAGGGGTTTCCATCTTCACGGCTTCAGCGCTGCTGATGTCCCTCCAACATCTGGACAGGCATCCTCACCCGATCCCTGGGACCATTTTAAAGGTATTGCCTTACTGCTGGATGCCCCCTGCTGTCTACAGTGTTTTACACCGTTTTCATTGATTTTAATAAACCTGACATTTTTTACTGTGATTATTCTTCAAGATGTGTGATTCCAAAGTGCCTATCTGTCATTAATCTTGGGAGTGCCAGTATACACATCTATCTGTTGTGTCATATGTCTCTCAGTCAGGATCTGGGCATGGGTCGGCTGCAACCCTGACATGACTATCTGTTTTTTTGGCAAATATCCATCCATCCCACATAATTCACACACATTTTTTGGGATCTCTGATCATCTGTTTTTCAGGATTTGCTTGTTTGAGTAAGTGGAAATATCTCTTCAAAAAAGTCAAACCCTTCTTAGTAGATTCGGGAAGGTTTAGGCCACAGGTGTCAAACATAAGGCCCGCAGGCTGAATGCAGTCCCCCAGGCCATTTCTTGTGGCCCTCACCTGCAGCACCCCCCTTGTCTCTGCCCCCACCTTGTCTCACTAGTTGGCAGCAGAGAGGACAGAACTCCCTTGCCAAATCCAGCGCTTCCCTGTGCAGCTGCAGATATGCTCGTCGTTGCCCACCCGCCTTCTCAGTAGTCTGCAGCATAGAGGAGGACAGAAATCCTCCTCCAGACCCTGTACTTTCTTCTTCACAGATCCACCTGCATCTTCTTCCTGGCAGCAGCACAAGGTAAGGGGGTGCATTGTGATGTAAGGAAGGGTAGGTGACTCTTGGCTTCTGATAGTGGGGGGCTCTAGACATCTCACGTAAGGGTGAAAGGGGGGGCGTAGGGTGCTCTGGACATCTAATCTTACAGATATAACCGGCCCTTTGAGGGCAACCATAATGCTGATGTGGCCGCAATGAAGTTGAATTTAACACCCCTGGTTTAGGCTATCTATCTAGTATTATTACTACTGTTGTCAGACTTTATATTGTTAGCTATGGATTTTGATATCCATCCTCTGTGACAACAGGTACAGTGAAAAAATGAATACACAAAACAAATAGTGAGATACAACCAGTCTGAATATTTTGTATTTTAGATTGAGTCGATTTCTTTGATCTTAGAATCTCTTTCTTTCTTTATAAGGAAGGCTGAAGTTTAGTTATTGCGGTCTTATCACAAAGCTAGAGAAAGTTAAAGATTAAATGGATCAGCTAGTGAATAGAAATTCCATTTGAGCTACATAAGATTCTGATGAATTGGCAGTGAGATAAAAAGGAAATTAAAAGAAAGCATGACTTCTCCCTAGAGTATTACTGACCACAAAATGTGAAAATGGTTTTGTGGCTACCAGTCTTTAGGGACCAAGCATTTATTTTTCCCCAGTCTGTTACACAATCAACAAAAGATCTTGAATCCAGAAAAATAGGGGTAGAATCTATCTGCTGAAAGTTGTAAAGAAAAGACCGAACGTCTGTTACAACAGAAGTCGGGTGTAGAGCAGTATGTTCAGATATTATTGTAGGATGAGAACCTGAGATATGCTCCAAAACCGGCCATACATAATTCGAAATTCAACCGGTTCAGCAGGGACTAGGTGAACCTCCCCCAACCTCCCTAGCGCTAATCCTCTCATTCCCCATTTGCCCACAGCACAAATCCGCCCCACCCCCAAATAAATCCCTCTCCCCCTATTATAAATTCTCTACTGCTTAAAATTTCCTGTCTGAGCACAAGCCTTTTTTTTCACACTCCGAATCCTTCCCCGTACAAATTGTCCCCAATTCTAGCACAAATTCCCTCAAATTTTCCCTCCTAGCACAAATACCCCCAATCATTCCTGCTAGCAAAAATAACCCCCCCCCCCCCCCAGGATTAAAAAAAATCCCCTACTAGCACAAATCCCCTCCACCTTTCATATTACCTTTTGTAACAAAAAAAAATCCCCCTCCTAGCACAACTCTTATTCCCCCATACCCCCTCCCAACACAAATCCCAATCCCCTTACTTAAATCATCACCCTTACCACACCTCCCCAAATGTCCCTTCCTTGAACAACTCATATCCACTGCCACCCCCAAATTCCCCTTCACAACACAAATCTGCTCCTCCAACCTCCTTGTGGTGCCCCCCATCTCATATGATACCACAGTGCCCAGGGCAGCCGCCCCTCCTGCCACCCCGGCCCTGGCTCAAAGTGGAGGATTCCCCCATCCACTTTGAATATGTTGATGGGGGAATCGGATCATTTTTTATTTCTTTCAGCAAAGAAGCAAAAAAAAAAAAAAAAAAACAAGAGTCTGGTGCCAGCGACATTAATAGAGGATTGGGGGATTAAAAGGATTGCTGCTGTCTAGTTTCTGGTAACATACCAAAAATAGTGTCAAGAAAGAAGGAGCAAGCAGCACAGATCTAAAATCCCACAATCTTGTAATTTAAACCCACTACCTGAGGACTTAATCTAATGTTTTATCATGTATTACATCCAACATGTGTATACAATGTGTCTCAAATAAAGTGCTTCATGCTAATATGCAAAAAAATCACTGTAAAACAATCAATAACAAAGTGCAAGTGCATATATAAAAATAGTGCAAAAATTGTATACATGCTAACACAAAGTGCTTGGTACAGGAATTAATGCCACTAATAAAGTTCATAATTGATCAAAGAAAAGAACATATGTGATCCAACAGCTAAAGTTCATTATAGAGTCCCATAAAGCAGAAATCCAAAGTAAGTAATCAGAGATCCATCCAATGATGATCCTATTTGTGTAAAACAAAACACCAGCAGTTACATAGTTAGTGAGGTTGAAAAAAGACTTCAGTCCATCCAGTTCAACCTATGATGTGTGTGTTTGCTGTTAGCCGTACATTGTATACCCCTGTACGTTGTGGTCTTTAAGGTGCCCATCTAATAGTTTTTTGAAACTATAGATGCTCCCTGCTGATACGACTGTTTGCGGAAGAGCGTTCCACATCCTTACTGCTCTTACAGTGAAGAACCCCCTATGTATTTTAAGGTTAAACTGCCTTTCCTCTAGTTTTAGTGAGTGGCCACATGTCTTATTGTATCTCCTTTCTCTGAATAGTTTGTTCCTTATGCTAGGGTCGCTAGTACAGTATTTGTACATTGATATCATATCCTCCCTCAATCGTCTCTTCTCCAGAGAGAATAAGTTCAGTGCTTGTAGTCTTTCCTCATAGCTGATGTCCTCCATTCCCCTAATTATTTTTGTTGCCCTTCTCTGGACTCTTTCCAGTTCCAGCACATCCTTCCTGAGGACTGGTGCCCAGAACTGGACAGCATACTCCAGATGTGGCCGGACCCGAGTCTTGTAGAGTGGGAGAATAATCTCTTTATTTCTGAAGTGAATCTCCTTTTTTATACATCCCAGTATTCTGTTGGCTTTGCTTGCAGCGGCTTGGCATTGCATGCCACTGCCAAGCCTGTTGTCTACCAGTACCCCCAGGTCCTTTTCCATCCTAGACTCACCCAGAGGTTTCCCCCCCTAGTGAGTAGCTTGTTTTCTGGTTTCTGGCACCCAAGTG
This sequence comes from Pelophylax lessonae, assembly GCF_965119305.1. Lineage (NCBI taxonomy): Eukaryota > Metazoa > Chordata > Amphibia > Anura > Ranidae > Pelophylax > Pelophylax lessonae. The sequence goes on along the minus strand of NC_138771.1, from coordinate 186,465,082 downwards.
CATTACTTTACATTTTTCAACATTAAACCTCATCTGCCATGTAGTTGCCCACCTCATTATTTTGTTCAGGTCCGCTTGTAAGGTTTCCACATCCTGCATAGAAGATATTGGCATGCTTAGTTTAGTATCATCCGCAAATACTAAGATTTTGCTAGATATCCCCTCCTCTAGATCATTTATGAATAAATTAAACAGGATTGGCCCCAGGACAGAACCTTGGGGGACCCCGCTTTCCACACCCGTCCAATCCAAGTACTCCCCATTAATCACCACCCTTTGCAACCTCCCCTGGAGCCAGTTCTCTATCCAGGTACTCATCCTATGGTCCATACCTACCTTCCTTAGTTTGAACAGTAAGCGTTTGTGGGGAACGGTGTCAAAGGCCTTTGCAAAGTCCAGATACACCACATCCACAGGCTTTCCTTTATCTAGGTGGCAGCTCACTTCATCATAGTAGGTTAATAGATTGGTTTGGCAGGAACGGTCCTCCACCATTCTTAACAGCATTAATTCCTCTACCAAGCACTTTGTGTTAGCACGTATACAATTTTTGCACTATTTTTATATATGCACTTGCACTTCATGTTATTGATTGTTTTACAGTTTTTTTTTTTTTTTTGCATATTAGTATGAAGCAATTTATTTGAGACACAGTGTGTACACATTTTGGATGTAGTACATGTTCAAACTGTAAATTCAAATTCAAAAGTCCTCAAGTAGTGGGTTTAAATTAAAAGATGTGGGATTATAGATCTGCACTGCTTGCTCCTTCTTTCTTGACTTTCGTTCAACCCACTGGTTTAGTGAAAAAAACAATTAAGAATGTATGGGCTGCCTATGGTTGCTTTCACACAGATTTTCGCTTCTGCGTTAAAAAAAATCCTATGGAACTCTGCACACGCTGCAGGTTTGATGAATAAAAAAAATAAAATAAAACGCACCAAAAACGCACCTCCCACTTCAAATGCAATAAAAAAGGGGCAAATGCACTAAAATCAGAGCAAAATAGTGGAAAAAACACATTTTTGTTTTTTTCAATGTTTTTGCTGTGGATCAGTGTAAAAGTGCCCTAAGAAAGCAAGTAAACCTGTACTAAAAGACATCATCTGAAAACACAACTTCTAAACAAATCAAGTGTTCTGATGCATTTTTACTGCATATATTCCAGTTGTGGGATGGCTACAACAGAAATTAAGTCCTAGACAGCCAGTCAACTGGCATTTTCCATACACATACATAAACTGACAGTATAGGTGCCCATGCACACAGATGTATAAAAAGCTGCATTCAGATCAATACCATGTACAGTTTGATATGGCTCTGAATGCAGCAGTACTGTAGCCTTTGGGTACATGCACACAGCTGTTGTGGTCAGTGTTCCTCTGTATCTATGATTATTAAAATTATAAAGTACAGTGGACCAACAGCAGCAGATAACATGGCTCTCCAAATCATCACTGTGAAAAATGTTCATCTCATTTGGAAATCAAGGTCCCAGAGTCTGGAAGAAGAGTGGAGAGGCACAGAATCCAAGTTGCATGAGGTCCAGTGTGAGGTTTCCACAGTCAGTGATGATTTGGGGAGCCATGCCCTCTGCTGGTGTTGGTCCTCTGTGTTTTATAAAGTCCAAAGTCGGTGCAGCCCTCTTCTAGGAAGTTCTAGAGCACTTCATGCTTCCCTCTGCTGACCAGCTTTATGGAGATGCTGATTTCATTTTCCAGCAGGACTTGGCACCTTCCCACACTGCCAAAAGGACCAGTGCCCGGTTTAATAATCATGTCATCACTGTGCTTGATCCGCCAGCAAACTCCCCTTACCTAAACCCCATAGAGAATCTGTGGGGTATTGTCAAGAGGAAGATGAGACACCAGACCCAACAATGCAGACAAGCTGAAAGATGCTATAAAAGAAACCTGGGCTTTCATAACACCTCAGCAGTGCCATAGGCTGATCGCCTCCATGCCACGCCCCATTGATGCAGTAATTCATGCAAAAGGAGCCCTGACCAAGTATTGAGTGCATACTATACTGTACATGGACATGCTTTTCAGTAAGCTAACATTTCTGTATTAAAAATCTATTTTTTGTAATTTTCGAATTTTCTGAACTACTAAATTTTGGGTTTTCGCTAGCTGTAAGCAATAATCATCAAAATTAAAGAAAAGAAATGCAGGAAAAATATCACCCCATGTGTAATGCATCTATATAAAATATATGAGTTTCACTTTTTGAATTAAATCACTGAAATAAATTAACTTTTTGATTATATTCTAATTTTATTAGATGCACCTGTACTTCCATCTTTTTCTATAAGGCCCAATGTCATCTATCAAATAACATGTATATTTATAGAGGTCTCCCAAAAAATAGTGAAGAGAGAAATTCCCCTTTGGGTGGGACTTTTTAGGCACTGAATTGTAACATACACAGAAATAACGTTTTATAATGTTTATTAGAAAATTCAATACAAAAAATTGATTAAAAGATTTGGCAAGCTGTATAATACATCACATGCAACAGATGGAAAATAACCACATGACCCCAGGGTGAATACCCGACGCGTTTCGGAGTGTCAGTAAATACTCCTTCTTCAGGGCTGCCCTTGGAAAGTGGTATAATCCACTGTAGTGACTAGAATAGATAGCCTGCCCGAATGTTAAAAACTAGTAATCAGCGTGCTTAAGTTGAACATCAGGGATGCCGTATAAAGATGACAAAGTATGTTTTGAAATTAAACAGAGTCTTGGATATATGGTCTCGGTATTGCATGCTGACCAGCCTCAATGAAGGCTGGGTGGGGGCAGCTGGAACCCAAAAAAATAGCAAACCTCATAAAAATCCAGCTAAAGCAAAAGAGACAGCAGAGAAGCGGAGCTTTCAGCTCCCTGTGTTTGCGGCAAGAAAGCAAAAAATAAAACATTTTTAGTCACATTCTTATTTTCTCCTATACTGAATCTCCAGCCATCTAGAAAATGAATATTGCAGAGTTTAAAAGAACTTCTCCCAGCCACTTGAAAAGAATTCCAAGTGACAGAGTATGTATATCAGCAGCGCCCTGCGTTCTGTGACCTCACTGATATGCATACATGCTGCATGGTATGGCACACATCCAAACTCATGATGCAGTTAATATAGAAAGCAAATACCATTGAAAAACTGCTGTGTTTGGAAAGCCATCTTATTGCTGATTAGCCACACCACTCACACACCCAGGCTTAGGAGAGGCCACAGGTCAAGTGTATTTTGCCTTTGTACAGGAGACTTTAATGAAATTTTGCAATGTGAAAATACGCAGGCACCTAATTCCTTTAATTATGTTGATGTGGGAAAAATCAACAAAACCTAAATGTGTTTTAACATACAGCCCTAATCTCAATTTTTTTTTCTTCTAGTAATCTATTTAACATCACAATTCTTTTATTTATTTGAACGCATATTTTTCTAAAATTTCCTTTTGATTTTATGAAATGATTATTTGTTTTAAAGCTAAATGGTACAACCATAATGGTACTTTCTACATTTCTAACATTTCACAAGAAAATGGTATAAATCCTAAATACTATTTTTTTTAAAATTTGGAAACAAAAAAAACATCCTGAAGGCTAATTAAAAAACTTTATGTACCTCAAGAAGCAATTATCCATCAACATTCCTCTCTGTATCCTTAAGAGAACACTTAGAACCAATTTTATGTATAGATAACAAAGATGAATAGGTCTTTAGATAGAGGTCTAATCAGAAAAAGCAGCCTAGGCACAAGAAGGATAGTCTGTTGTTGAATTAGTAATGCCTAACTTATCCGGAATAATAGGTTGTGCAGATATGGCTGACCTTTGTCTCCTCTCTTGTTCTTCCGAACAATTGAACATGCAGATCATTTATGAGGGCATTTGACTCCTATTATAAATACTCACTTTTAGTTGTCAATATAATTAAAACTGTTGCATCATTCCTCGCTGGAGATGTATTATGTACAGAATGTCTAAAATGTGCAGGCAATGGTGGTTATAAAAGCAACCAAAGATGCTTTTCTCACTCCAATCTGCAGTATAATTATTGTTACCATTTTGGCTAGAGCAGGTTCCGGTCTAAAAGCCTTTTATCTCTTTTCTCTTATAACACCTCGGACTTACAAAGCATTTTCACTCAAATCTCTTTTTCAACTGCTCTCAATAGCAGGAAAGACAGAGAATTGTTCAAGCCCGTAATCCAATTTGTAGTATACTTCTTGAGACTCTTTAAGAGTAAAGGTTTCATTTCCCAAATACGTAATCCTTCCGATCTGCCATTTCTGTGTATAGGGGTATAGAGTGTCTTTGATAATTTGTGACTAGTATTATATATCCTGGTAAACGTCCATCGCAATAAAATTTGTAAAGCACACACTAATTTTTACAGAAGAAATACACTGGAGAAGGATTACAAAGTAGGGTGGATAAAAATCAATGATTTAGAAAAAAATAAATAAATAAAAAAATCTGATTTTTTTTATTTAAATCTGATTTTTTTTTCATTTAAATCTGATTTATTTTTATTTTTATCAAGTTTATTTTAATAAAATGACTTTGGAGTAAAAATCTATCTAAAGATAGTTTTCTGTTTAAGATACATTAATAATTTAGTTTATTCAGCATGAAATGGAGCTTAGTTATGTAGCATGAGGCTGTATATTCTGCAATATTTTTATTTTTTGGTAATCTCATTCAATGAATCCAAGCTCTGCAAACTAAGATAACATGCACAGCACTGATGCATTCACACAATTCCACAATAACCATGAGATAAAACAAAGTTCAGGAATATTCATTTATCCCATTGTTTTGAAAATCTATGTACACTGCAAACTGTATGATAGATTGGGTTATGCTATTGCTACAGTATTTTACTAACCTGACAGCTTATAATTCTACATAAGAAACATTTATTTTGTTTGCAAATATTAAAGATTCCAAGCAAAATAAGTCCTTACATTTAAAGAGCACCTGTCATTTCAGATCCATCATGGCAGCGCCTGTTAGTGGACATCCACTCACCTGCTGCCGCCACATCCCTCACCTTGTTGTGTCACTGCTGCATCACCAGTCATTCCATTAAAGTGAATGGGACTGTCGGTAATTCAATAGTGGGTCAGAGGAAGAGCCGCTGCAGGACAGAGATGACAGTTGCTCTTTAAAAATTATGATTTAAATCGAGTTAATTTAAATCAAGCCTTTTTACTAGTAATTTGAATCATAATTTAAATTGTGATTAAAATCGACTTGATTTAAATCAAATCCGCCCTGTTACAAAGTAGCTAATGCGTGTCTGCTGTCACTATTCAATACTAGTGTGACATTTTGCTCAAAATAGAAGCTCCATAAAATGTACTTCCCCTGCCTTCTCAGTAAAGCCTTGGCAAGCTATTACCTGCTCTAATGCGGTTCACCCAGAATGTTTTAGGCATATTAAAAGCTTTAATTTCGGTCAGCAATCAATTGGTGACCTTGGCTCAGCAGGAAAGCTCATGGCTGAACAATTGTACCCTTTACACATTAACTATTACACTCCTCAGCTCCTCGCATTAGACTTCCTAGTAACCTCCAAATCAGAAGGATGAGCCTGACCTTTTCAATATATATCCGTAATGAAGACGATAGAAAAGGAAGCATGTTCATTTCAGACAGACAGCTTCTAGGAACGAAAGGGCCTAGGCCACACTGTAAAATCAATAAAGCTTCTGAAGCGGCCCCTTGTGTATACTTTTACTGCACCCCATACAAGTGACTTGATTGCACAGAAGCCATCCATAAACTGCACAGACGACCAGCATACCGGAGGGGCTGCACATTCAATGCTAGCTTTCTGTTAAACACTCAGAATGGAGAATAATCTGCAAAGGCAAATTCCACCAAAGGTTCCACACAATGGAATACCATTGAACGAGTCTGCTTCCATTCGTTCCAGATCATACACACCGCAATTATCAATAACAACAAAAAATATGTGCCTGTGTATGTCAGCTCTTAAAGCGTATTTACATCAACAATGGACTTCTCTTACTTGGTTGCTTTTGCTTTGTTAAAGTAGTAATAAATCCTCAGTTCTTTAATTAAAGTGGTATTAAACCTAACAAAAAAATTCTGAGATGTGGTATCTGCATTAGTTCTTTTTTTTTTTTTTACTTTCTTCCTTTTTTTTTTTTTTCTCCTGGTGATCCAGTAAGTATGTTGTTTTTTCAACTTACTTTAACAGGACAAGCTGTCCAGACAAAGTAGCAGTTAAAGGCTTGGGACAAATTATTTACCACTGGCAGGGGTGCTTACAATGGCCAACTTTTAATAATTTATGTAAAACCCTAATCCCAAAAGGAAGACAACTTCTTATAAAGTATTGGCTGGAGGTAAGCTTCAATTGGTCAAGTTCATCTTAGGCCCTCTTCACACGGGTGATCCGATCTGGTCCACCTGTCAGTTTTTAAGGCAGACCCTCCAGTCTCTTCTATGGATCAGTGGTAGAAAAGTGTGATTTTGTGGCCCTATCTTGGTTCTGTTGTCCTGATATAGAAAGGTGGAGACACACACACACTACGGGGGGGGGGGGGGTTGTTGGGATTTAATAAAACTGGAGCGTGCAAAATCTTTTGAGGCTCTGCATAGAAGGCAATCAAATTCCAGGTTTTATTGTGAAAGATTAATTGAACAAGCTGAATAAGGCCCCCTTTCACACATGCTTTCCGATCAGGTCCAGCTGTCAGTTTTTCAGGCAGACCTGATCGGACGCTCCATTTACCCCTATGGAGCAGCGGATGTCAGTGGTGACATGGGCGCTGACACCTGCTCCTATCCAATCCAATCCTGTCTGTGAAATCCAGATGGATGGAAACCCTATTTTCCATCCGTTTGCAGGATCGGATCGGATCAGATCGGATGAAAACAGGCAGGTGGTCTGTTTTCATCTGATCTCCCATAGAGGAGAGTGGGGACCTGACATGTCCGTCTCAGCACAGAGAGCGGAAATAAACCTGTCATCCGCCTGCTCAACGGGGATCGGCGGATCGATCCCCGATGAGCAAAACGGAGTCCGCCAGGCGCAAAGCCCGTGTAAAAGGACCCTAAAGCTGGCCGTACATTCTTACAATTTTCTGTACAATTTTCTTTAGATTTACCTTCAACTATGCAGTACAAAGGCCTGCCTTAAAGGATACAATTAAAAGTGTCGTTTAGTTTTAACCTCATATTATATGGTTTTTGGTAAATCTAACAGAAAATTTGACAAGAAAATTGAACATGTATGGCCAGCCTAAGAAGCTGATTGGCTACTATGCACAGCTGCACCAGATTCTGAGTGCTCCAGTTTTAATAAACCCATTCCCATACATTTGTAAAGTCATAGTTCACCTATAAAGGAATCCTATCATGAGGGATACATGGAGGCTGCCTTTTTTTAACCTCTCCTTCTGAAAATGCTGGTTGCCTGGCTGCCATGTACTTTAGACTTTTGTCCGAAATCCCTAATCAGCATTCCTGTTCCAGGCGAGTGGCTCGGAAACTATTAAAACCAGACAGCCAGGTAACATGTATTTTCAAAAGGAGGTCAACAATGGCAGTCCCTATTGACTCATGACAGGTTCACTTAAAGCAAGTATAACAATGAAGTTATATAAAGCACAGGCAGACGCATGCTCACGCCATGTCAGTGTGTAGGCAGGAAGAAAGTGAACAGAACTATTTTCTTTTTCAAATTCCTTCAAGTGCATAATTAGTGTGTACCGATAGAAGCCTTTCTTCTAAAGATAGCATTGGCCTTTCAGGAGAAAGTTGCAGGTTAGACAAAGCCTAAATGATGGAATTAATCAAGTGACTTGGCTAATAATCAGTGTTACTATTCTCACTTCACCTTATGTGGCAGCAGACATAGCAGCTCATAAATATATTCAGCAGTGGGAAGCCACTGAGCTGATTTTCATGCAAAACACACTCCATTTGAGAGCAGCTTTCTAGGCACTTCTGGGGCTGTGCAGGGAGTAATTGGATGAATGGATAAATGTAGGGTTTCAAAATCCAAATAGGATTTGACAGACATTACAGCTTTCTTACCACACATACTTTAAATGGCACACTTAGTTACATACCTACTGGTTTATGCAAACGCTTAAAGCATTAGTTCTGAAGCAAATCACAATTGTTTTATAGCCGGAGCAAGAAAAACCCTTCCTGGGTTCCGTTAGTGACATTGTAACAAACCATGCACAATTAATAAAGCTTCATGTGGCCCAAGTGTGTGTTTTAAAAATAAAGGACATTTTCTTCACAGCATGTTATAACTCACAAGCCTTAAAGTGGAATTCCAGCTTAAGGGTCCATTCACACGGTCGGTCGCTCGTCATTGAAAAGTACAGGACTCGTTCTAATAGGAGCGACACAAGTCGCTCCGACTTAGAAAAAGGGTCCTGTACTACTTTGGGGCGACCTGGAGGCGACTTGCATTGACTTCAATTATATGAAGTCCGTGCAAGTCGTGCCTTCACGGGTCGCCCCACAAAATCCTGTCGCGCCAGTCTGAATGGGCTGTAAGTGATATTAAAGATTCCTTATTTTTTGTTTTAAAAAAACAAAACATGTAATACTTACCTGCTCTGTGTAATGGTTTTGCACAGAGCAGCCCGATCCTCCTCTTCTTGGGTCGCTTGCTGTTGCTCCTGGCAAACTCCCCCCTGCAGAGTGCCCCCATAGCAAGCCACTTGCTATGGGGCACTCATGCATGCTCGCTCCCAAGCCCTGCTCTGTGTCTCCCATGGCCTACGTCCTCATCAATGGCTTTGATTGACAGCTGAGGGAGCCAATGGCTCCTGCTGCTGTATCTGAGCCAATGAGGAGCGCAAGAGAGTCTAGGCTCTAGTGCACATCACTGGATCGAGATTAGGCTGGGGGGGGGGGGGGGCTGCAGGGGAATTTGCATGAAGAAGTTTCTTTTACCTTTATAGCAGGGGGGGGGGGGAGTACCGTGCTTTAAAGGTGCTTAGTGCATATTATTCATATAAATACATTTGCTTTCAGTGTTTTCAGATATTGAAAATATAAATCCCTATGTGCTTAAAAAAATACTTCTATCTAATGTATAATGTATAAATTTTCTCCAGTGTATAAATTTTTTTAAGCACATAGGGATTTATATTATCAATATCTGAAAACACCGAAAACACCGAAATGTATTTATATGAATAATATGCACTAAGCACCTTTAAAGCGCGGTACTATTTGTATTGTGTAGGTTACCAATAACAGTACCTGCAGCATTAAAGGAGATAAGGATTTAGAGTGACAGCGCGAGAATTTCACCAACCCATTAAGTTTCTTTTACCTTACTGCACAGAATGCAGTAAGTTAAAAAACCTTCTGCCTTCACACACAACTTGACTAGTCTTAAAAATATCCCCACCACCTCCTAATACCTATGTTGAAAAACCTGTGAAAAAAAGATGTATATATTTACCATTTTGCAGCCTGCTCTGGCCTTCTCACATGATCCGGCCCTCCTGTGTCAGTCAGCGGCAGCTGCAGTGGAGAGGAGGGAGAGCTGACAACAGATGGGCCTTAGGAGCCTATGGATGAAGTCACTACTCCAAACTTTAGCAGCCATTGGGAAGTGCTCTTTCTCCCCTGCAGCTGCCTTACATAGTGGAGATCACATGACCTACCAGAGCAGGCTGAAAATAAGTAAGTATATGCATCTTGTTTACAAAAGTTTAGTCAGTACATGTCATCTGCAAAAGTAAAGACATTAAAGTGTACCCTGTAGTGCACTCTGTGTTAAAGTCCCCCCAGACATGTATAATTACCTGTCATGCTTCCTTGCTTCCACCCTGCAGTAGCAATAAGCACATACCGTAAGTAACAAAATAGTTTTCCCAGTTGAAATCCATAAAACATGGCCACTGTGTTTCTATGTATTGTATTTGCTGTTTGCACTTAAAACTTTAAGGATGCTGGATCCATTAACAGATAAAAAAAAATCTATTTTCAAGAACCTTAAAAACTATGAACTAGTGTAAAAAAGTTAATATACACTTATGATGACCTTACAAATGACAATATATTGAGTCCATTTCAGATTCACCAACAACTACGTAGTGTGTTAGCAACTGGCAATCAAATTATTTATAAAAAAAAGTCAAGGGGCAGCACAGAAGCATGGTGGTTAGCACCAGTGGTGTATTTTGGTTTTCTGCTGTCCTAGGCAACACTAAAATCGTGCCCCCCACCCCACCTGAATTTGTCCCACCCAGCCACTTTAAAATTGCTGACGTCCGTGCCACGCCGACAAGCGATATAAATTTCACTATCCATAGGCGTGGCTTTAAACGCTTTTACAGGTTACCCCTTTAGATTTACAGATGAGGTCTGGTGCTAGACTGCTCATGATCTGACATTTGCGGTGATGCCTCACATGTGTGGAATGATGGTTGTAGTGCGTGTGGGACCGACACGTGAATCCACCCTTGAGCACAAGCACAGGAGGATGGGGGCACTCACGTTTTTTAAAGTTATAATTTATTTATTTGTTTATTTTTTCTTTTTGCACTGTTGCTTTAATTATTTTACATCACCTTTATTGCTATCATAAGGAATGTGACAGCAATAGGTATGTAACAGGTACGCTATAAGACCCCAAATCCCTCCTCTGCATCAAGATCAGTGTTTTTGAATGCTTTAGCTTTTTAGAAATTGGTGGCAATAGCTTGCCAAGGAAACCGGAAGCTTTGGTATGTCATCACTTCAGGTTTACTGTTACGAACAGCCGATCCCAAATCCCTCCTCTGCACCAACAACAGTGTTTTTGAATGTTTTCGATTTTTAAAAACCAGTGACAATGGCTTTCCAAGTAAACCGAAAGTGACGGTATGTCATCGCTTCCGATTTACTGTTACGAACAGCCGATCAAAGGCAAACGTGCCGACTGGTAGCTCGGGTCTCCCAGTGGGATGGGAGAGCCAAAGAGAGCCACAGAAGGAGGCAGGAGGGGGGGGGACGTCCCCTCTCATTGCTTGTAATAGCTAGTGCTATTACAAGAGAGCCGACCGCTCTAAAAAACAATACCAGGGTGATGCCTGCGGCTGAAGACATCATCCAGGCACAAGTGCTTCCCCCCTGAAAAATGCTGCCCAAGGCAAACACCTCGTGGTGGATACGCCCATGGCTAGCACTTCTGCCTTACAGCAGTAGCATGACCAGTAATACCGCCACCAATAAAGACACCACCTGCAAGGTGTTTTCATGTAATCTCTGTGCCATCCTTCAATGTTCTAAGGTAGCCTTTTTCAACCAGGGTGCCCAGGCACCCTGGGGCGCCTTGGGGTTTATCAGGGGTTCCTTAGCAAAATGCCTAGAATTTGCCCAAAAAATGTATACAAGCTGTGAATTAAGTCTGCCTTTTAGATACACAAAGCCACAGGTTTTCATTGTGCACCATTAGAAGTATATAGCTGCCAGAGCCCTAACAACCAACGACATCCTTGTTTGACCCTCCCCTGCCCCTCTCCATCAGCATTGAGGTGACATTAGCTGAGTGATAGAGAAAAGCTGAAGGCGAAGAGAAACATTGGAATACTAATCAGTACAAGTTTGCAAAAGTGTATTTGCTTTGGAAGAATAATTCACCTCTAATGTTGGGTGTCCAACATGTGTGTCTGTTGCTGTGTTAGGTAAAACTATTAGAGGTCGGCTGCAGACTCTTGGATGTGGATGAGCATCTGGCTGTTGGGATTCATCTGGATCAGAGGCTGCTTGATCCTCTTTTAATCACTCAATGTGCATTAGTCCATTGTGGAAATAATGGTCCACAGCATGCTGTAAGAGTCAGTATGTTTATCGGTAATGGCGGAGGATCGTGTTTACACCTTTATATGAATTTTACACCGTGGTGAATGATTCTGGCATGAATTACTACTTTGGGGACTTTTTATACACCTGATGTTTTATTTTATCTAGTTTGAAGCGCTGCATTTTGTTTTTAGATTGTTTTTTTACTATTACCAGTGTTTAGTGCTAGCTGCTGCTCTTGTTTACTCATAGAAGCGCAGGTTAAACGTGTTTTATAAAACTATTAGACCCCGTTCACACAGGGGTGACGCTACTTGCTGGGGCCATTGACCATTGAAGTCAATGCAGGTCGCCTCCAGGTCACCCCAAAGTAGTACAGGACCCTTTTTCTAAGTCGGGCGACTTGTGTCGCTCCTATTAGAACGGGTCCTGTGCTAATCAATGGCGAGCGACCCTCCGCGACTTGTCAGGCGACCAAGTCGCCTGACAAGTCGCGCTAGTGTGAATGGGGACTTAGAATGGCTTTTTTACATTTGAGAATGGGGTGCCCTGAGACTGTCCGTAATTTTTAAAGGGTGCCTCAACATTGTACATAATTTTTAAGGGTGCCTTGGCTGAAAAAAGATTTGGAAACATTGTTCTAAAGTCATACTGGAAGGTAATGTGGAAGTAAGATACAATATCTCTACTTGTATAAATATCAGTATCAAATAAATAAAAGTATGCCTTCATACTATACAATTTTTGGTAAATATTGCTGGTCTAACATTTTAGCATGTGGCCAGTTTTATGATTGAAGACAATCTGCACACTGTTCAGAAAAAAAAAAAAAACATTTTTAACAATAGTGCAATAACCCATTTATTTATAGAAATTATTTATTTTAAAGGCTTAGTTTTGACGTAATGTGAAAGATTTCAAACTCAAATGATTCTTTTGTTCTACATTTCTATTCCTGGGCTTTCTTTATACATACTGTAGATTTCCCCAATGTGTATTCAGGTTTTAGGAATGTTTGTCTTTTTCATAATGTAAAACTTGATTTAATATTAAGCGGCAGAGCCCTGCCAAGTCTGGACTGCCTACTCGAATGCAATGTACACTATACGTCTCGTTATAACCTTGAATCAAGTCCAACACGCAGTAGCAGAAATATCAATCAAAAGCAGACATTGCAATGACTAGGCGTGTTATGCTAGCATGACTATCTGCTCTGCACTTTCCCCCTGACTATGATTTATACATTAATGTATAGCTCTCGTTTCAGATTGGATATCTACACATCATTTTTCAAAGACTTTTTTTTTTCATTGCCCAGAACTGACGTGCTCTCACACCATATGAAATGATAGCCAGTGCTTTTAACCTTTGTAGATCCGGCTTATATATCTTACCGTTGAATGTCAGGAGGACTCTTGCTTGTGGTTGCAGAGATTCCACCACACTAATGATGTACACGACTAGACCAAACAAAACGCGGATCCCCACAAAGGCCATTTTGGTTTACTTTGAGTTTCTTCTTTAAAACCAGGGCAAGCCAACTGTAAAAGAAATATGTTATGCAATTAACTCGGATGTCTTAGACAGCATATAGCCATACACATGCTGACCTCTTGTCAATTATGAAAAATAAGATGTAAAAATAGCACAAAGTATTCACAGAGTACCATACGTTCTACAGATTGTGAGCATTCCATTCACCTTCCGAAAACGATGAGGTTGATTTACTAAAGGAGGAGAGACTGTTCAGTAGAGTTAGAGAGGACCTTGAATGAAAAGACAAGGTCTGCTTATGGGCTAGACCCCCACCATCTCCCCCAATTAAAAAAAGAGGCAAAAAAGCAACAAAACAACACACGCACACCTAAAGAAAAATATATTAAAATATATTTAAAGCAGATGTATGGGGTTGTAGGAAAAAAAAAACATCCATACTCACCTCTAAGCTGGAACATCTGAGTAATACTGGAGCTGCCCCACGTCGGCGCTAAGACCAAGAGCTGAATGAACCAATGACTGCTGACCCCACCACCTCCCCCAATGAAAAAAAGATGCAAAAATGGAACAAAACAACACACCTAAAGAAAAAAATATTAAAATATATTTAAAGGAGACGTATGGGGTTGTTAAAAAAAAAAAAAAAAAAAAATCCATACTCACCTCTACGCTAGAACATCTTTGTAATGCTGGAGCTGCCCCACGTCGGCTTTAAGAACAAGAGCTGAGTGAACCAAAGACCGCTGATAGCTCAGCTCTCGGTCTGCTCCGAGGGTAGACCAAGGACTGTCAGTCATCACTTTCTGTTCTGCTCCTCCAACGCTTGCTGGAGGGCCAAATTGGGGAGAGGTTGGGCACAGCTGGCTCTGGCTCTCAGCCACACTGGAGCTAGCTGTCCATCAGACAGCTGGATGGATCCAGACATTATTGTTGGGATCCTTCCAGAGCTCCTATAAGCCACAAGAGAAGTACAGCCAAAAAAGCTTTTGCCATACTTCTCTTATAATTTACAACCCAGATTCATCCCGCAGCACCTAGACATCATCGTTCCCAGGATCTTAAAGAAGGCCTGTGATGTCACCCCCTTCTATGTGTGTGTTTTTTATGCAGCCCTATAATCACTGGTGGAGGGCCTGATGATTTACTAAAACTGGAGAGAGCAATATCTGGTGCAACTTCCAAGGTCTGAACAAGCTGAAGTTAGAAGCTGGTTGGCTATTGCACCAGATTCTGAGTGCTCCTTACTAAATACCCCCCACAAATTCATCAATAAATGCAAGCAGTGTAAGTACTTGAATCTGAACCAGTGCCAGCCCCGTTATAGTTCTCATATTCTCGTATTCTTGTATAGCAGGGTTGGAGTGTCAGAGGAAGAAACAGCATGCTGACAAAGAATATGCTGATAGGAGGGGAAAGCAAATTACTCTTCCTCCTCTCCTTTTGCTGCCCAGTTAAAGGCCGGGGGGGGGGGGGTCCAGGACAACCTGGGATCAGTATAAGTGGGTTGAATGACACTGGCCATCTGACTGAGGACATCTAGTGGCAGGAGAAAGTACTGCAAGGGAAATCTTTGCATTGAATATTGCAGCAAAATATTTCTTGTTATTCTTTCTTACTCTTCTGTACATTTTTATTTTATTTTTGGACAGAGTTCTGCTTTCACCAAACTTAGTGATTTAGGTGAAGCTAAGCTGACTGCTCAGTAATGTGCATGGGCAACCAAAAAACAGGATTTTCGCTGGTGCATTATTAGATGATCCTCCGTGAAAACAGTTATTTCTTTAGTAACTCAACCCAACATCAGTTTGTGCTCTAACAGAAATGTACAGCATATGACTGCTGTCACATAAGTGACTTCAATGACAAACTGTACGCTTTCATTATAGATAAGTGCAGTACTCCCACTTTCTGTTGATTAGCATCTACAAAGCAAATATTTAAAGTGTCACTAAAGCCAAAGCATTTTTTTATTTTTTTTATTCTGATAAAGTGGAGAGGCATTAGAACACTGGTCAGGTTTTATTTCTGTCTGTGCCCCCGGCCCGTAAGGCTCAGTTTACACCTAGATGCTTTAAATGGCAGGCGCAAAAAACCCTAAAAAACTGTTTTCATAGTTTGTTATAAAGTTTTGCAAACAGGTAGTTTTTATCCTTCATTGATATGCGCTAAAGAGGCCGCACTGATGGGCACTGATAAGGCGGCACTGGTAGACACTGATAAGTGGCATTGATAGGTTGCACAGATGGGTGGCATCAATGGGCACTGATGGGAAGCACTGAAGGACACCAATAGGTGGCACTGAAAGGCACTAATATGTGGCAATGATAGGTAGCACTGCAAGGTGGCACCAAAGGGCACTGTTAGGTGGCACTGATGGGCACTGCTAGGCACTCGTTGGTGACAATGATAGGCAGCACTAATTATGAAGCACTGATTGGCAGCACTGATTATCACTGATAGGTGGCACTGGTGGGCACTGATAGATGGCACTGATTTGCACAGGTAAGTGGCACTGGTGGCAGTGATAGATGGCACTGGTGGGCACAAATGAGGCAACAGTGGCTCTCTCTATGTTCAGGACCGATGTCCCTCTGACAGGAGCTGGTGAGCGTCTTTTTTTTTTCTCCTCATGCTATAAGCATGAGAAAAAAAAAGCAGATTAATGGCTCTGTTTACATTGTGTGGCTGAGAGCTGATCACATGGTAAGGGGCCGGGATCTATGATTGGCCAAGTTTCATGGACTTGCTGATCGCAGAGCGAGCCACACACGCCCTGCAGGAAGCTCATGCACAGGAGGATGCCGTCCCGGCAATTTAGGCCCACACTGTAGTGGCCTTTCGGCTATAACACAGGCAGGAAGAGGTTAATGGCACCCCAACTATGGTGCAATTTGCTGCGATTTTTGAGCAACAAAACACGCTAAAATTGCAGCAAAAATTGCACCACCAAATGCTCCTGGCTCTGTGCCAAGATTTGGTACATGAGCTTCTTTGGAGCATTTTTGGAGCACAGGGAGGCCCATTCAAATGAACGGTGCAGCTCCAAAAATGCTCCACAAAAAAAACACAAAAAGGTGTACAGAAATGCGCTGCAGCAGCTATTGCTGCACTACGCTCAGGTGTAAATGCAGCCTTAGGGAGATTCACCCTCTCAATTTGTCCTGTTTACTATTATTATTGAAAGTAAAAGAAAAAAAAAAAAAGAATTAAAACAAGAATAGAGGGGAAATCTTCCAGTGGGGACAAACCCGGGATTCCCTCACTTTGCAGGGATTTCCTCTCATTTCCTGTTTTGGCTATGGGGCAGGAAGTGAAGTGAAATCTCCCAAATGGGACACAGATGGCAAAAAAACTGACAGGGGTTATAACCCTCCCTTACTCTATCCAAAATGAAAAAAAAAAAAAAAAAAAAGTTTTGATACTAAACACAGGGTGTCCCACAAGTTGCCATACATTGAAATTGTAGCTAAAGGTACCTTTATTTACAAAATATTAATTACAAAATGTTATAAAATATTTACAATTATTATTAATAATGTATTAATAATTAAAAACAAAACTATAAATATATATATAAAATAAAATATGATATGAATGTGTTAATATTTCCTATGTATGGAGAATTTTGAGTCACCCTGTAGAGATCTCTCTCCTGTCACACAAAATATTAATTACAAAGTGTTATAAAATATTTACAATTATTAATAATGTACAATTATTAATAATGTATTAATCATTAAAAAAAATATATATATATATATAAAATATGATATGAGTTTGTTAATTTTTTTCTATGTATGGAGACTTTTGGGTCACCCTGTGGAGATCTCTCACCTGTCACACGAGCGTGAGGCCATAATCCTTTACCAAAAAATGTTGTAGTTTTTTCTATGCACAATGGCAGTTGTCACAATTCTCCAGATAAGATTATAACACAAAGCCAGCAATATTAATGATACTGTAAAAAGTCCCAACATCTAGAAGAGTTCTGCTATTTGACAGATAACTCCACCTGCTGGAAAATGAACCTCCTGGAACAGAAAGAGAAGCCGGCCAAAACTGCGAAGGCAGAGTGTCTTGTGCTTGTGTTCCATTAGGTCAGCTCATCTTATTACAGGACGTTCCAATGTTGTATAATAAACAAATACTACCTGCGTACTGTGTGAACAGCCTGCTCTTGTTTATAATACACCATAATAAAAGTATAAACACAAAATGCCTATCTAAAAAAAAATTTTCAGCTGCAATAACATCTCATCAAACACAAAGTACACATTAGAAGCTCATCATCTGAAGACACGCTAAGCTAAAACAAACCGAGTATCAGCTCTGTTCAAACATGAACCTAAATCGGGAGGATTAACATTCACCGGGTGTATCAGCGCGCCAATCTCTGCTGCAACGCCATGGGAAAAAGGATGAGCCAACGGACCGGCGACAGCTACAATCTGAGGAGCGTTCGCCTGTAGGCATGACTAGTCTATTTTATAACCCCAATCACATTTTCCAGCTCTGACACACGCAGTAAATGTCAAGGCTTTTGATTTACAGTAATAGGCACATGTGCGCTACACTTGCTCTCTGCACAATTGAATCAGCATGTCTGCACTGACTCGCTTTGTAATTACAGTACATATAGAGACGTTTGCGATTATTTAGGAAGACAGTGGAAAGATTAGTAAGAAGGATTATTCCTGACAGGCATGGGTTAATGCGTTTTTCCTTATTAAAGAGGTATTAAAGGGTCCTTAGTGTCCTGTTACTGAGTTAGGGCTCATTCACATGGGCAGAAAAAAACGCTGCATTTAGACGTGTATTTTCTGCATGAAATGAAGGAGCTGCAAGAAATATGCGAAATATGCGCCTAAAGTACTCATACTCACGCTTATGTACATTTATACGCCAACCGACTATACAACCCAAGCGCTCACTCTGTTGGGAATTGGAGGGTTGCCGCTCTCCTTAGATGGGGAAACTCCAAAATACTGAAAACAGACAAGAAAGGAGGTGCGAACGCCTTACCATTTGAATTGCCCTTTAACACCTTTAAAAAATGTATTAAAAGCCAAAAACATATCACAAAACATGAAGAGTAAAATAGCATATCAAATATCCACCCCTATGTGGAAAAGGACACGTCCCTGTGCTTGGACCGCTAACACGTTTCGGGAGACATGCTCCCTTCCTCAGAGCTCTTCATGTTTTGTAAATATGTTTTTGGCTTTTAATAAAACATTTTAAAGGTGTTGAAGGGTAATGCACTAGGCGTTTGCACCTCCTTTCTTGTCTGTTATCTGCATTTATACACGATTGTATGTATTCATGTGTGCGAAAGATCTGCAGATCTACATATGCGTCCAACTATTTTAATGTGCAGATAAACGCAGCTCACAGCTGTCTGCAGGGGCTCACTGATTACTATAGTGCTGCATTTCAATGCGCACACAACTAAAGCTGGCCAAACACAGTTAGAAAACCTTTAGAGCCGGTTCACACTGAGGCGACTTGTCAGGCGACCTGGTCGCCTGACAAGTCGCCTGCCATAGATTAGCACAGGACCGTTCTAATAGGAGCGACACAAGTCGCTCCGACTTAGAAAAAGGGTCCTGTACTACTTTGGGGCGACCTGCATTGACTTCAATGATATGAAGTCCGTGCACGCCGCTCCGAGGTTGACTTCACAGGTTGCCCGGCAAAGTCAGGTCGCGCCTATGTGAACCGGCTCTTAGAAAAAGCATTCAATACACTCGATTGTTCGCCTTTCAAAACGTGGGCTCATTTAAATTCTTGAAATGCAAATTTTTATGGCAAAAAAAAAATGTAACCAACATGTCGGACTTTTGCACCTAAATGAATGGTTTTCGAAACACTAGTAGTGGAATTAATCAAAAACAGCTCAAACAAATCTACAGCACACATGCATGTTAAAATGTAACCCCGGATCGTGTAATCGATCAACACAGAATCTACCGTTTATGTTGTTATTGATCAATATTATGTCAATAATTGGGCGATATCTATCAATACAATGATGGAGTTTTTGCATGCACGTTCAACAGATTTTTTCATTCTGCCTGTTTTTGTCAAACAATTTTCTAACTGTGTATGGCCAGCCTAAGGCTGGCCATTCACTATACTATCATGGAGTTATTGCATGCACGTTCAAAAGATTTTTTTATTCTGACTGTTTTTTTGTCGAACAACTTTCTAACCGTGTATGGCCAGCTTAAGGCTTGAAATTCACTATACAATCTGATTGTACAACCTTTGTTCTATTTAATTTAGAGTTGCCAAAACGATGAGGTCAAATTTAAGCAATCTATGTAATTAGGAAAAAATATACAAAGTATATTACCCGCGCCAATTGAGGACCTATAAAGGTGTTTAGGACCTAGTGGTGATAGTAACAATAAATATAAATATAAATTAATAAAGTGAATAAATAAATTGCAGCTGCTATAGTAAAGTGCTAGTGCTAATGATGAAATATAGTAATCAAAGGTAGAGTGATTACCTATAGCGCTTGCTGAAGTGTGTCAATATTAAAACCATTTTAAAACAGTACTGCACTATCCGGTTTTTTATTCCTTTAACATACCCCCGTGGCTGGAGGTGACCCAACAGGAGGATTATTGTACCCAAGAAGGTGTTATCGGGTTTCTGAGGAGATATAACCACTTTGGAGACAGCTAGCAGTGGAAGTGGTACTGCAGAGGGATATCCTTATCCGCCAGGAGGGACGCACCTGGACCTGGAGAGTGTCTCCTAAGCACGGTTGGTCTTAATGCAGTAAGGCATATAGGACCCACATTTTCTGGTGAGTTTGAAATTTACCAATTTTCTACGGTGAAGGGAAACCTGGGAAGTGGAAAAAGGAGCACCTGCACTTTATTATTTATCTACACATTTTTTGGACTGTTTTTTCACTTAGCCCCGGTTCACACTTATGCGAGTGCGGGAAGGCTGCGAATCCGCAGCCTGTTCCCGCATCGCACACGCACCCCCGGCAGTTCACACTGCCATATGCGATACGCTGGGGGTGTCAATGTAATCTTAATGACACCCCCAGTTTGATCGCATATCGCAGTGCGATCGTGCAGTTCGCATCGGATCGCACAAGTGTGAACCGCTGTGCGATCCGATCCTGATGCGGCTTCCAAAAGGGGTCCCTGTGCGTGTTTGCTGCGGCTGCGGTGCAAATTTAGCCATACAAAGTGTATGGCTAAGGCTCGGTTCACACTGATGCGATGCGGGAAGGCTGCGAATTCGCAGCCTGTTCCCGCATCGCACACGCACCCCCGGCAGTTCACACTGCCATATGCGATCCGCTGGGGGTGTCAATGTAATCTTAACGACACCCCCAGTTTGATCGCATATCGCAGTGCGATCGTGCAGTTCGCACAGGATCGGATCGCACAAGTGTGAACCGCTGTGCGATCCGATCCTGATGCGGCAGCAAAAATGCCTCCTGTGCGTGTTTGCTGCGGGTGCGATGCGAATTTAGCCATACAAACTGTATGGCTAAACTCGCACCGCACAGCTGATCGCATGTCATGTCGGAGCAGTGCGCTCCGACATGACATGCGAACCCCGCACACGCAGTAGTGTGAACCGGGGCTAAACTCGCACCGCACAGCCGATCGCATGTAATGAAGGAGCAGTGCGCTCCGACATTACATGCGAACCCGGCACTCGCACAAGTGTGAACCGGGGCTTAGAAGTCACTTTTTTGGTGGATGCTACCATAATATGGACTGTTTATCAACAATTTAGTAAATGTTTGTGCACATGTATTTCAGCTATTAATTATTATTATATATTTTTTAATAACCCTCCCATATTAATAAGCACAGTATTTATATTATTTATTTACTAATTAGCATTTTAATATTTAGAGTGTTTTACATTGCTATATTTATATTTATATCACTTGGTTGACACACTTCAGCAAGCGCTATAGGTAATCACTCTACCTTTGATTACTATATTTCAATCTATGTAATTGCTTTCAAAGCAGGCAGGCACATGCACTACATAGTTGATGGTGGATCTAAAGCAGATTGTACAATCAGATTCTATGGCATTTGGTCACCTTTAGGCTGATGACACATGGGTGATTCTAGAAAAAAGTTGCCAGCAGGAAGATTGCTAGTCTGGTACTGCTGGTATCCTCTAATAGAATTGCTACCTCTGTGGCCAGATGCGGTAAGATGTGACTCTGTTGCCAGCACAAATGCTGCTGAATCTGAATCTCGCAAGGCATGGGAGTGACATCTCTGCCTCAACTACAGGGGAGCGATTCCAAAGGGAAACACAGGGTAGACTCTTCGGAAAACTTATCAGCAGCAGGATCATTGGAGTCACCTGTGTGTCATCAGCCTAATCCGAACAAGGAAACATTGTTGCTCATTGATCATCCTGAGTTGTCACACTTGTCTTCATCTTTGTTTCAGTATTATGTACAATGTGTTACTTTGGGGTAGATTTACTAAAACTGGAGTGTGCAAAATCTGGTGCAGCTCTGCAGAGAAAGCAATCAGCGTCCAGGTTTTAGTGTCAGAGCTTAATTGAACAAGCTGAGGTTAGAAGCTGATTGGCTACTAGTTTTAGTAAATCTCTGCCTTTGCTCCCCAAAGCCCAACATATTGGTTAGGTTCACACTTGTGCATCTGCATTTTCGTTCATTTTCCATTAAAGTCCATGATGGCAAAAATGCACAATGTTACAGTAAAAGAAAACAACAAAGAAAGGTAAATGGAAAATTAAGAAAAAAAAAAGGAAATGCTCAGCCTATTGTACTGGAGGGCAGAAGATTGCATGCCCAAAGTAGGATTTTAGAGTGAAGGTTCCCTTTAAGCCAGTATTGTTGTATAATGACTAGTGATGAGTGCAATGCTCTGCTCCCTGGCAGGTGAGGAGAAATGTTCTGCATATTTGTCTACAACAAAAGATCTGGAAATAAGCCATGTGGGATAAGTGATAGATGAGGATTCCTACATGTGTGTGTTAGTGCAGGATGGTGCAGGTGCCTGATCCTATATTTTACAGTCATGGCACTTATAGGACACAGACCTATGGGACAAACAGACCTATCAGACACATAAACATATGGGACACGCAGATCTATAAGGCACAAAGACCTATAGGTTGTACAGAGATAGGAAATACTGATCTGCGCGGCACCCAGACTTATAGGACACTGTAGGGCACACAGAATTTCATGACACATAGACCTATAGGGCATACAGACCTATGTGACACATAGAGATAGGACACTCAGACCTATGGGGTACACAGACCTATACTACCAAGAGATCTATAGGGCACATAGACCTATAATTATCAGTGACCTATAGGGCACACTGACCTATACTATCCAGAGATCTATAGGGCGCACAGACCTATAATATTCAGAGACCTATAGGGCACACAGATCTGTACTACCAAGAGATATATAGGTTACACAGACCTATACTACCCAGAGATCTATAGGGTGCACAGACCTATAATTATCAGTGACCTATAGGGCACACAGACCTATACTACCCAGAGATCTATAGGGCGCACAGACCTATAATTATCAGTGACCTATAGGGCACACAGACATATTCTACCCAGAGATCTATAGGGCACACAGACATATACTACCCAGAGATCAATAGGGCACACAGACATATACTACCCAGAGATCTATAGGGCACACAGACCTATACTACCCAAAGATCTATAGGGCGCACAGACCTATAATTATCAGTGACCTATAGGGCACACAGACATATACTACCCAGAGATCTATAGGGCACACAGACCTATAATATTCAGTGACCTCTAGGGCACACAAACCTATACTACCCAGAGATCTATAGGGCACACAGACCTATAATATTCAGTGACTCCTAGGGCACACAAACCTATACTACCCAGAGATCTATAGGGCACACAGACCTATACTACCCAGAGATCTATAGGGCACACTGACCTATAATTATCAGTGACCTATAGGGCACACAGACCTATACTACCCAGAGATCTATAGGGTGCACAGACCTATAATATTCAGCGACCTATAGGGCACACAGACCTATACTACCCAGAGATCTATAGGGCACACTGACCTATAATTATCAGTGACATATAGGGCACACAGACCTATAATATTCAGTGACCTATAGGGCACACATACCTATACTACCCAGAGATCTATAGAGTACACATACCTATACTACCCAGAGATCTATAGAGCACACAGACCTATACTACCCAGAGATCTATAAGGCACACAAACCTATAATTTTCAGTGACATATAGGGCACACAGACCTATACTACCTAAAGATCTATAGAGCACACAGACCTATACTACCCAGAGATCTATAGGGCGCACATACCTATACTACCCAGAGATCTACAGAGCATGCAGACCTATACTACCCAGAGATCTATAGGGCACACAGACCTATAATATTCAGTGACCTATAGGGGACACAGACCTATACTACCCAGAGATCTATAGAGCACACAGACCTATACTACCCAGAGATCTATAGGGCATACATACCTATACTACCCAGAGATCTATAGAGCACACATACCTATACTACCCAGAGATCTATAGAGCACACAGACCTATACTACCCATAGATCTATAAAGCACACAGACCTATACTACCCAGAGATCTATAGGGCACACAAACCTATAATTTTCAGTGACCTATAGGGCACACAGACATATACTACCCAGAGATCTATAGAGCACACAGACCTATACTACCCGGAGATCTATAGAGCACGCAGACCTATACTACCTAGAGATCTATAGGGCACACAGACCTATAATATTCAGTGACCTATAGGGTACACAGACCTATACTGCCCAGAGATCTATAGGGCATACATACCTATACTACCCAGAGATCTATAGAGCACACAGACCTATACTACCCAGAGATCTATAGGGCACACAGGTCTATAATACTCAGAGATCTATAGGGCACACAGACCTATACTACTCAGAGATCCATAGGGCCCACATATCTATAATACTCCGTGATCTATAGGACACACTGACCTATAATACTCAGAGACCTATAGATAGGACACACAGATCTAAAATACTCAGTGATCTATAGGACACACGGACTTATAATACTCAGTAATCTATAGGGCACACTGACCTATAATACTTAGAGACCTATAGGACACACAGACCTATACTACTCAAATATCTATAGGGCACACATATCTATAATACTCAGTGATCTATAGGACACACTGACCTATAATACTCAGAGACTTATAGGACACACAGATCTAAAATACGCAGTGATCTATAGGACACACAGACTTATAATACTCAGTGATCTAAAGGGCACACATACCTATAATACTCAGTAGTCTATAGGGTACACATACCTATAATACTCAGTGGTCTATAGGGTACACTAACCTATAATATTCAGAGATATATAGGGCACCTAAACCTATAATACTCAGAGATCTATAGGGCACACATACCTATAATACTCAGAGATCTATAGGGTACACTGATCTATAATACTCAGAGATCTATAGGACACACAGTCTTATAATACTCAATGATCTTTAGGACACACAGACCTATAATACTCAGTGATCTATAGGGCACCTAAACCTATAATACTCAGTGATCTATAGGACACACGGACTTATAATACTCAGTGATCTATAGGGCACACAAACCTATAATACTCAGTGATCTATAGGACACACTGACCTATAATACTCAGAGACCTATAGGACACAGAGATCTAAAATACTCAGTGATCTATAGGACACACATACTTATAATACTCAGTGATCTATAGGGCACACAAACCTATAATACTCAGTGGTCTATAGGGTACACTAACCTATAATACTCAGAGATATATAGGGCACCTAAACCTATAATACTCAGAGATCTATAGGGCACACTGATCTATAATACTCAGTGATCTATAGGACACACAGACCTATAATACTCAGTGATCTATAGGGCACCTAAACCTATAAAACCTATACAGAGATTTTAGGACACCCAGCTCACTCCCACCTCTCCAATGCTCAGGCTGGCATTTCCACACTAGGACTTATTTCATTTACTTACCCAACTTTGGAGGAGATCAGAATCGCTCAGCCATCAATGTCGCTCCCCACGTCCTGGATTATCAGACTGTCAGATTTCATTGAGAGTCTTTTCTATCCCCAATCCCCCTTTTCTTAGTAAATCTCCTCCTCTGAGCCGCCTGCTGCTGTGACTGTATAGAATAATCCTTAGTGTGAACTCTTCCTAGGGCTGAGCTCCGCTCCTCTCTGACAGTGAATGGAAAGTAGCCGGGCTCCGATTACAGCGCTCTACAGTGTGTGTGTGTCCTGGCTACGTCATCACACTGCCTGAGCCACTCCCTCCTCCTCCTCCTCATCACTCCTCATCTCTTCACTCCTCACTACACACACCGATCTACCATTGTACATGGAGCTATTCCACACATCCGATCATCCTACACAGATCACTCAGTGCTACACCTCAGCCATTTCCCAAAGAGTTTCAATGCTCAACATTAAAGTCCCCGTTCACAATGCCGCTAATGCTCGTTTTTATCACGCTTTTTTGCACGGCAGAATATGGAAGCCCATTCACTTGTGTAGCTCATGGGGCATTTTGCAGCGTTCCGATTTGCACCTTTTTAAATGTGCATTTTGCTGAGTTTGCTGCAAAAAAGGCTTTTTCTTGCTGCATTTGGGGTGCCATTAGCAATTAATGTTACCGCAAACTCGACTCTGATTTTTTTTAATCAAGTTCCAGGAATAGCATGAATGTAAACTTTTTCCCAGAAAATGCAGGTGTGAATGAGATCACTATTATAGATCCCATGCACACAGGTGTCTCCGCCCATTCAGGCTGCATTCACACCTGAACGTAGCGTCTTTGAGCGTTTTTCCGGTGTTTTTTGGCATGTTTTTAAGCGTGATTTTAGCACATATTTATGCAGGATTTGCACACTTTTATACAGGTTTCTTGAGCTTTGCCACTTTTATTAGCCAATAGAGAAAACTATCATCTTTAGCATCATTTATTTGGTGCTAGGG
Organism: Pelophylax lessonae; assembly: GCF_965119305.1. NCBI lineage: Eukaryota > Metazoa > Chordata > Amphibia > Anura > Ranidae > Pelophylax > Pelophylax lessonae. The sequence goes on along the minus strand of NC_138771.1, from coordinate 186,438,681 downwards.
TTTTCAGCTTTTTAAACTTTTCAGTAGCTTTTATTTCTTCTTTTTTTTTTTAATCATTATTATTAATTATTTATTTATTTTTTGTAAGGGTAAGGTGTTGGAATTAAGGTTAGGTTATGGTTAGGAGGTTGGTGTTAGGGTTGGGATAAGGAATTAGGGCTTTTTTTTTTTTGTTTTCTTTCTTGTTAGGGTTAAGGTGTTATTACTACTAATACTACTAATAATAATAAATGCAAAATAAATACACAAATAAATAAAATACATAATACATAAATACAATAAATTAATACTATGTAGTAATAAATAAATAATTAACCCCTAACCTTAAAGTGATACTAGTCTCATTTTTTTAAAGTTAAAAATAACAAACAGGGTATACTTACCTGCCCTGTGTAGTGGTTTTGCACACAGCAGCTCCGATACTCCTTCTTGGGTTCCTCTTCGGTGCTCCTGGCCCCTCCTTCCTGTTGAGTGCCCCCACAGCAAGCAGCTTGCTATGGGGGCACCTGAGCCAAGCCACAGCTCCCTGTGGCTTTTCAGATATGAAGCCGCAGCCCAGCCTTGCTCCCTTTCTCTTCTCTATGGCTGGCTGACTTTGAATGACAGCAGCAGGAGCCAATGGTGCCACACTGCTGTCTCAGCAAATGAGGAGGGGAGCCCCGGGTAGCTGAGGCACTCCTACAACATTGCTGGATCTACGTAGATAGACCACAGGTGAGTATTAAAGGGGCTGTGAGGGGTTGCTGAACACATACAGCTTTTTATCTTAATGCATGGAATGCATTAGGATAAAAAAAAACTTCTGCCTTTACAACCACTTTAACCCGTAACACTTAAAAAATAATAATAATTAAACAATAATAAGTGACTAAACATCCTAACCCTAACACAAACAATAAAAAAATGATTCTTCTTCTTCTTCTTATTATTATTATTATTATTATTAATAACAATAATGGTTATAAAAATATTTTTGTTTGAGTTTGGGTGTTTATTATTTTATTATTATTATTATTATTATATTATTAATATTATTAATAATAATTATAATTTATATAATATATTTTTTAGGGTTCGGAGTTAATTATGTATTATTACACATTATTAATTAAATGTATTTATTTATTATTTATTTATGATGATTTTTAGTTAATCGTGTATTAATTTTACATTTATTCATATAGTATTACTATTATTTTCACATTTATCATTTGAACAGAAAATTGTGCAAAAACGCGCAACAAATTGTGCAAATCTGCCAAATTTGAGCTACAGAAAAGCTCCAGAACTTTTTTAGCCACTTCAATACAGGGCACCTTACACCCCCCCCCCCCCTTCCTGCCCAGACCATTTTTCAGCTTTCAAGGCTTTCACATTTTGTATGATAATTACTCAGTCATGCAACGCTGTACCCATTTAAATTAGTGGATATTATTTAGTCTGTGTGAAAGTTATAGAGTCTACAAGATATGGGGACAGTCATTGAAAATTGATCACACCTAATCACACTTGATGTACCGACAGCCCTGAAATGTCAGGACAGTACAAATACCCCCCAAATTACCCCTTTTTGGAAAGTAGACATTTCAGGGTATTTAGTTAGAGGCATAGTGAGTTTTTTGAAGTTGTAATTTTTTCCCACAATTCTTGGAAAAATGAAGAAACCCCCCCTTTTTTTTATACAAAAATTATCATAATAAAGTTATTTCTCACACACAGTATATGCATACTTGCAATTACACCCCAAAATACATTCTGCTACTCCTCCTGAGTATGGCGATACCACATGTGTGAGACTTTTAAACAGCCAGGCAACATACAGAGGCCCAACATGCAAGGAGCACCGTCAGGCGATCTAGGAGCATAAATTACACATATCATTCTATGAGGCATAATAAGTCTTTTGAACATGTAATTTTTTTCCACAAGTTTTTGGAAAATGTGGAAAGAAAATGAAAATGTATCTTTTTTTAACACAAATATGTCAATTTATAAGATATTTCTAATACATAGCACGTACATAGTAGAATTTACACCCCAAAATACATTCTGCTACTCCTCCTGAGTATGGCGATACCACATATGTGAGACTTTTGCACAGCCTGGCCACATACAGAGGCCCAACATCCAAGCAGCACCTTCAAGCATTCTAGGAGCATACATTTCACATATAATTTCATTACAACCTATCACACTTTTGAAGGTCATGGAGCACCAGGACAATGGAAATGCCCACTCTGATGGGCTGCCGACAGGTACTTAGGTACACTGATTGGCTTCAAAAAGGTACTCGGGTACTCTGATGGGCTAGAAACAGGTACTCAGGTAATCTGATGGGCTTCAGATAGGTAATCAGGTACTCTGATGACAGGTACCCAGGTACTCTGAAGGGCTGGAGACAGGTACTCAGGTACTCTGATGACAGGTACTCAGGTACTCTGATGGGCTGATGACAGGTACTCGGGTACTCTTATAACAGGTACTTAGGTACTCTGATGGGCTGGTGGCAGGTACTCGGTTTCTCTTATAACAGGTACTTGGGTACTCTGATGGGCTACAGACAGGTACTCGGGTAATGGAATGGACTGCAGATAGGTACTTGGACACTCTAGGCTGGAGACAGGTACTTGGGTACACTGGGCTGGAGACAGGTATTTGGGTACTCTGGGCTGGAGACAAGTACTTGGGTACTCTGGGCTTGAGACAGGTACTTGGGTATTCTGATGGACTGGTGATAGGTACTTGGGTTTTCTAATGACAGGTACTAGGGTACTCTAATGACACATATTCGGGTACTCTGATGGGCTGATGATAGTTACTCGGATACTCGGATACTCTGATGACAGGTACTCGGGTACTCTAATGAGCAGAGATGTATAGTAACGAAGTAGAACTACTTAAGTACTGTACTTAAGTACCGAAATGCGGTATCTGTACTTTCCTAGAGTAGAATTTTTTTCTCCTACTTTTACTTCACTACATTTTTTCGATGATTTCGATACTTCTACTCCGATATTTTTTTTTTGTGCTGCATTGTTACTCGTTACTTTTCTCTGCCTTTGCCTTTTTCTTTTTTGTTTGATTTCCCTCCTTACTGCTCTCTCCTACTCTTTCAATTATCCTCCCTATTCTGCCTTCCCCCCTCCCCTCCCCTTTTCTATAGGAAGGCAAAGGTAAAGATACCCCCCTTTTTCATGGGTACCTGGTCTCTGGCCATTTGGGTAGCGTTGTTCCGCTCCAGGCTTCCGCTGGGCCGGCGTGGAGTGCTCCCACATGCGCCTCTCGGCGCTCTGACATGTGTGGCGGCCTTCGGCCACTCCGCTCCTCCTCCCCTCCTTGTCTCCATTCGCTGACGTCTCATATGGGATTCCGGCGGCCGCGCAGTAGAGGCACGTGCGCATGCGCAGTGCGATCGAGGCACTGGCAGCCATCTTGGTTAAGGGAAACATGGGGGGTCTCTGATGTAAGGGGGGGCTTTGTGTGGGCGGTCTCTGATGTAAGGGGGCTCTGTGTGGGGGTCTCTGATGTAAGGGGGGCTCTGTGTGGGAGGGCTCTGATGTAAGGGGAGCTCTGTGTGGAGGGGATCTGATGTAGGGGGAGCTCTGTGGGGGGCTCTATGGGGGGGGGGCTCTGATGTAAGGGGGGCTCTGTGGGAATGGTCTCTGATGTACGGGGGCTCTGTGTTGGGGTCTCTGGATGTAAGGGGGGCTTTGTGTGAGGGGTCTCTAAAGTAAGGGGGCTTTGTGTGGGGGGTCTCCAATGTAAGGGGGGCTCTGTGTGGGGGGTCTCTGATGTAAGGGGGGCTCTGTGTGGGGGGTCTCTGATGTAAAGGGGGCTTTGTGTGGGGGGTCTTTGATGTAAGGGGGCTCTGTGTGTGGGGTCTCTGATGTAAGGGGGCGCTGTGTGGGGGGCCTTTGATGTAAGGGGGCTCTGTGTGGGGGGTCTCTGGTGTAAGGGGGCTCTGTGAGGGGGGGGTCTCTGATGTGAGGGGGCTCTGTGTGGGGGTCTCTAAAGTAAGTGGGGCCTCTGTGGGGGGTTTCTGTTGTAAGGGGGCTCCGTTGGGGGGTTTCTGTTGTAAGGGGGGCTCCGTTGGGGGGGTCTCTGATGTAAGGGGGGTCTCTAATGTAAGGGGGGCTAAGTTTGTAGTGATCATAAAAAAGAAAAGTCAAATGAAGTGCAAAAAAAGTGCAAGAAAAAATGTGCAGGGCGCTGGTGGGGGTGCCACAGGATCAGCTCGCACAGGGCTCTTGAACACCTAAGGCCGGCCCTGGTTGGGAGGTTCTCTTTCCCATTAACAGCAGATATGAAATTATATTCATCTTGTTTTGTCACATATATATATTTGAAGATTCACAATATTTTGAACTTTTTATTGACTTAGATTTCATACACTCTTCCTTTATTTAATTATTGGAATATATTGTTGTATATCACAATGGTTTATATATGATTTTGCGCACCAATAAGCTGTGGAGAAAAAAAAACAGGCAGGGAAGAGAAGGAGGGATGCTTTAAAAGGGGAAGGGAGGGACATACTTTATCTGTTTTTTGTTTACAAAAAGTTACAGCCTAAGGAATTGTGATTGTCCTTTAGGTTAATCATTTGAATAAATCATTTGAAATAATAAAAACCAATATGATGTTCAAACTTTTGACTTCTTTATTTAATAACTACATAACACAGTACTTCTACTTCTACTTTCAGTACTTGAGTAGAATTTTTTTTTCAAAACTACTGGTACTTTTTACTTTTAGTACTTAAGTAGCAATTTTTTTGAAAATACTACTTGCAATACTTAAGTAAAAAAAATGTTGAATACTTTAGTACTTCTACTTAAGTAACTTTTTCTGCGAGCACTTCCACTTCTACTTAAGTCACTTTTTGATCGAGCACTTGTACTTTTACTCAAGTAGAAATTTTGAGTACTTTATACAAGTCTGCTAATGACATATACTCATGTACACTGATAGGCTGATGACAGGACCTGTCATCGGAGTACCCAAGTACCTGTCATCAGAGTACTCGAGTAACTATCATCAGAGTACCCGAGTAACTATCATCATCCCATCAGAGTACCCAAGTACCTGTACTCAGGTACTCTGATGGGCTGATGACAGGTACTTTGATGGGCTAGTGACAGGTCCTCTTTATTGGGGGGGGGGGGGTGCAATCAGTGTGTTTACTGTGCACTGTAATCGGTAACTAGCTGTTACCGCAATCTCCTCCTCACACAGGATCGGTGTATGAGGAGGAGAGCCTGGTAACAGCTGGTTATCGTGGTTTGTTGACATTCTGTAATTTCATTGGCTCTTTACCCTGGTCGGGGATGGAGTGTGTCAGAGTGACACACCTTATCTTTGCTCAGCATGCTGCATGCCCCCGGGGGCGCGGGAGAGCTGCGAGAGAGGGCAGACATCATATGATGTCCGCCCAGAGGGAGGAGACATTCCTGCCAGTGTCATTTTACAATGCACCAGTAGGGAAGTGGTTAAGCTTTAGGCGGTTGGCTTCAGGAGACTTGGAGTGGAGATGTGAACCATCTCTATAGAGAATTATTGATGTTTTTCTCCTCCAGCATTTTTGAGCTTCGAGCTTCAAGATACAAAATACATTCACACAGGTGTGAATGGGGCCTCAGTGTAAATTGCAACGTTTTTTCCCATGCCTGGGACACAGCCTCCCATGGACATGGGTGTACTATGGGTATATGGCAGTGGAATCAAGAACACAAACATAGTTTACAGGTGTACCTATAAACTCAATGCTTCCTGGTTGTGTCTGAGCATCATGGCGCTTGCCTTGGAAGCACAAAAAGGTACACAAGCCTTTTTGGGGCAGAATGACATTTTTTTGTTCCCTATAAACTTTATGAGCTACTGAAAAAATTGAGGGCCCGTTTACACCACATGCAGTGCAGTACCTGTCTTTCTGCATCAAAAATGCATGAAACGTAGGTTATATGGGTTCACATCCAGTGCAGTGCATTCCAGTGCTTTTCCTTTTCTGAAAGAAAAGTACAACATGCTGCTTTTTTAAGAACTGTACTGAAACATAGTAAAAAGCAAGAAAATGCATCAAAAAGGCACCTGACCCCAGTACAGTGGAAAAAAAAATAGAAAAGAAGAAAAAAAAAAGCATCTGGAATGCATCCGGAAATGCATCAAAAACACAACAAAAACACACCAGAACGCTTAAAAAATGCTTTAAAAGCTCACATGCAGAAACGCATCCAGAACGGATCTAGAGGACGTTTCTGTGGTGTGAATGGGCACGTAATGTGAGTTTTCATACAATTTCTTGCTTCTCCTTCTGCCAGTAAGCTTTCAAATGGCTTAATCAAAAGAGCTCAAGCTTGAAAATACCTAATAAAACATGTGTGGAAATCCACATAAAAAACACTTTGAAAACTTTTGAAGACACTTAGGTGTGGAACTTTCCTCAAAGCTGAACTCTGAGAACTGTTGTTATTGCAAAGTTATAATGATCCAGCTTGGCACAGTGTAATATGTATATCTAACACCTGATGGATCACAGGGGAAGCTGCTACTACAGTGACAGCTACAATCTTCCAGGTCCTGCTTCTTCCCATTCCATGCAAGCAGCTTCACTTCTACCTAGGGGGGATCATTCACTCAACACAGTCACTATTTATAGAATGTCTTTGATTTTTTTTTTCTACACCAGCCATTCTCTGATTGGACAAGGTAGAGATCATGATATCATCTGCTTCTCCACTCCACAGCATCCAATCAGCAAATGCCTCGTATTCATTGGAAAAAATCGAAAGGGTTCTATTAATGGCAGCAGTGCCAAGAGAGTGGCCCCCTGGGGTCAGTGTGCAGAGGGGAAGCTACTTGAACAGGACCCCAAAGATAGCAGGTATCAATTTAGTAGCACAAACTACTATGTTAACTACCAGTTTCCCCTACACCTCTCAGGTATGAGATATGCATACGTACATTGTGCCAAGCTGGACCAATGTAAGTATGCAATAAAGATCATACCTGGTGTTCAGCTTTAAAGTTAAAGTTTATGTAAAAATGTTTTTTGGCAACAGCTTTAGTCTCATACCTTACATGTAATGAAGTGTCCCGCTGCTTGCTTTTTAGTATATTAAACAGGCAGAGGATTGGTGCAGGCAGCTGGCAGAAATGTGGTCAATAAATAAGGCCAGGCTCAGTACAGGCGGCAGGCAGAGGCAACACTGCACTGGTTTAATAGTGATTGGGAATAATTAGTACAAAAACCCCACGCTATTTCTTATAAAAAGTACACAATCATAAAAAAGAAATAATAAAAACTATAAAGCAGTTTTCACTCCACACTAAACACTCACTAATCACTCTCTTTCCTCTCATACCAGTGAGAAAAAATGCTTCAAATGCTTCATCATGCACACTCTGTCTACAAATGGGATCACTGTGATTAGCCTCAGTGATTTCATGGTACAGGGCCACTGTACTCAGATCTTTGATTCCCTGTGCCTGAAGGACACAGAGATTACAGGGCACGCTACTGCACATCCTAGTGGCCATGCACTGTTTTAATAGGCCCTCCGGAATCCATAAAGGTGAAGCCTAACCATTTATGTTCAGTACAGTGGATGGGTGAGAGGTGGTTAAAGAGCCTACTATGGACAATTTTGGGTACCAAAGATTGTTGCCCTTATTACAGGCATGCACAATTTTAAAGTGTAATTCCAGGCAAAAACTAACCAAGGCTAAACCTGCTCTCTGCCACTTTCTAAACCAGATCTATATAACCCTCTAAAGCAAAAATCGCTGTACTTGCCTATTCTGCATCTGATCTGGTCTCCAGCGATGGGAACTGTGTGCAGGAGAGGACCGACAACACCTGTGAAATGGTGGGAAGTGACGTCACCCATAGAGTTACTATGGGGCTTCAATTGTTGGCTGCCTCTCCTGTACCTGCCTCCACACTGAATCCAAAAAAAAAGAAAATATATAATGTTTAGAGGGTTCAACTAATCTTCAGGTTTAGGCCCCATGCACACAGGGCGTTAGAAAAAACGTGCGTCAAAGTTAGTTCTGACGCCAGAAAAAGCAGCTGTAAAAACGTGCTTTCAGTAGCTTTTTCCATTGGCGTTATTGCACGTTTTGCCACGTTGCTTTTAGCAGCGTTTTTTTCTGCCTCCATTCAAAATCAATGGTTCCCTATGGGAGCCTATTGATTTGAAAGGAAGTCGCACCGCAAGTCGGATCCGACTTGCGGAACGACTTGCGCTGTGAGAATCTTAAGGGGGAACTCCACGCCAAAATGGGAAAAAAATGGCGTGGGGGTCCCCCCCAGATTCCAAACCAAGCCCTTCGGGTCTGGTATGGAATTTGAGGGTAGCCCCACGCCGAAAAAACGACGTGGGGTCCCCCCCAAAATCCATACCAAACCCTTATCCGAGTATGCAGCCCGGCAGGCCAGGAAAGGGGAGGGGACGAGCGAGCGGCCTTACCCCCCCTGGACCACACCAGGCCACATGCCCTCAACATGGGGGGGTGTTGGTGCTTTGGGGCAGGGGGGGCTCTGCACCCCCCACCTCAAAGCACCTTGCCCCCATGTTGATGAGGACAAGGGCCTCATCCCCACAACCCTGGCCGGTGGTTGTGGGGGTCTGTGGGCAGGGGGCTCATCGGAATCCGGAAGCCCCCTTTAACAAGGGGGCCCCCCAGATCCCGGACCCCTTCCCTATGTGAATGGGTATGAGGTACACTGTACCCCTACCCATTCACCCCATAAAAGGCAGTGTATGTAAATAACGACAGGAGACGTTTTGGAAAGTTTATTAAAAATCTTCATCTGTTTTTCTCTGGTCTTCTCCCTCTCCTGGTCTTCTCCCTCTCCTGGTCTTCTCCCTCTCCTGGTCTTCTCCCTCTCCTGGTCTTCTGCTCTTTTGCTGTCCGCTCTTATGCTCTTTTGCCCTCGGCTCTTCTCTTCTCTTCTCTTCTCTTCTCTTCTCTTCTCTTCTCTTCTCTTCTCTTCTCTTCTCTTCTCTTCTCTTCTCTTCTTCTTCTTCTTCTGACGTCATCTGTGACATAAGGGGCGGGGTCTCCCGATGACATCACTGAGCGGCCACGCCCCTAATGGCTATATAACAAGCTGCAGAGACCGGCATAATCATCACAGACATCGTCGGAGGAGGACCGGTGCAGAGCCCCCCCCTGCCCCAAAGCACCAACACCCCCCCATGTTGAGGGCATGTGGCTTGGTGTGGTCCAGGGAGGGGGGGTGGGGCCGCTCGCTCGTCCCCTCCCCTTTCCTGGCTTGCCGGGCTGCATGCTCGGAAAAGGGTCTGGTAAGGATTTTGGGGGGGACCCCACGCCGTTTTTTCGGCATGGGGCTACCCTTAAATTCCATACCAGACCCGAAGGGCTTGGTTTGGAACCTGGGGGGGGACCCCCACGCCGTTTTTTTTCCCATTTTGGCATGGAGTTCCCACCTAAAGATTCTCGGTGCGACTTCCATTCAAATCAATAGGCTCCCATAGGGAACCATTGATTTTGAATGAAAGAAAAAAAAATTGTATAACGTGGCTTAACGCATGTTAAGCAACGTTATAGCAACGTTATTCAGCCTTTAGCAGCGTCAGGCGTTTTTAACGCTCTAACGCTGTTCCTCAGAACGCGCAGGTCGTAGGTTCTTGTTGCAGCTTAAAAACGCCTAGGCCACTTACAGCTCAAAAACGTCTGTGTGTGCATGAGGCCATAGAATAACATGGAGGGGCGTTTTTAGGCTGCAAAAAGAAAACGCCTGACGCTACTTACAGCGGCGTTAAAAACGCCCCGTGTGCATGGGGCCTAAAAATGAGCATTTTGTTATGTGTGTAAAAAGGAAAACAAAGGTTCTGGTAGAAAAGTGATTAAAGTGTGACTAGGTCACTTATATACAATATGGACACTATAAAAGAAGAGGCAATTACTAACTTTTCTGGAGGCCCATGTGTTAAAACGCTTTGCTTCTCCCTAGCTGCTGCAAATACCTGATACCTTTGCCGCATACTGTGGTTATTTCTGCCAGCTCATACATCCCGTAGTGGTGTACAACCCAGCAGGAAAAACCACAATCCCACCAAATGAATGTCCATTTCTATCTGGCTGTTGCACAGGACTGAAAGCTATGGATGTTGCTGTGCCTCACCTGATAATAGAATGTAATCTGCTGCCTGGACCGATCCTCTGCCTGTTTGTTATACTTTAAAGCAAGCAACGAGATACTTCATTACAGGTAAGGCATGACACTAAAGCTCAAGAACGAGGACGAAACAAAAACAAAATTAAAAAGTTGGGACTTTATATGAGGCACTGCCCATCTAGGGCTAGATGCCTCCATCCCTATTCATGTAGATATAAGGGGGAAGGGAATAAAACGGTTATTACCGGGTACAAAGGAATTGGCATAATAGGTAAGGTAATGTAATTAATAGTATATGTGATCCGTAACATAACATTGGTATTATATAGCCGATTGTCAAGTATTGCTGACAAGTGGCAGGAAGATGGTGCCGTGAGGAGGCTCGCTGAGGAGCTCCGTGCTCTCTGCAACGGCGTCCGCCCGTAATTAGCGGTTGTCCGGCATATCCCTCCCCGGAAACCTCGCGAGACCAGCGGCTCACCTCGGAGCTCACACACCGCCTCTTAGCGCGGGGACATCCGAAGCTGGACGGCGTACAGCTCCGCAAGCGGGGGTACGAGTGGCGGCGGGGATATACCATTGAAGCCACGAGGGTACCCCCGCGCTAGATCGGATCTTGACTCCGGGACTAGAGCGGCGAGCGGAGGTGGAGGGAGCCTCACAGAGGATTGAGAGTTTCCTAGCCTCCAGCATGCCGAAGGAGCCCCCAGCTGCAGAGGAATGAATGGTGGTGGATTTCCCTCAGAGGTGTAAGTAGAGGAGGATACCTGAACAGTTCTCGTGACCAGCTCATGCAAGCTGGAGAAGTGCCCGGTGCGAGGAGCCAAGGCCTGTCGGTCCGGAGCGTGGATATCTCCACATATTTCCTCCGGGGGTCTCGGAGTGGAAGGGTGGAAGCACGCGCTAGTATGGCGCCAAAGCGACCGGCTGCAAATACCGAGGTGGCAGCAAAAAAGGACGCTAAATGCACAGGTAACAGTAAGGAAATCCAAGAGCAACCTATAGGCGGAAAAAGGGATGAGATATCCACAGTATGTGATGAGTGGCCAACAGCACAGTCTCCATCACCTCAAGCCCTGCAAACGCAAACCAGAGAGCTGGAAGGAGATCTTAGCCATGATGCCTACTAAGAAGGACTTGACGGAAATAGCTGCAAATATAGTAAGTTCTTTAACTACTGAAATAAACTCTTTAAAGGGACAGATTAATAAATTGGATGGCAGGATTGTGGTGGTGGAGAATGGACAAAGTCAGCTAGAGAAGAGAGTGGAACATATTGAGGCTGTTCAGAAATCAATGGCTAATAAATTTATCATGCTACAATTACAACAGGATGACGGGGAGAACAGACAACGGCGGAACAATATACGTCTCAGGGGTCTCTCTGAAGACATCCCAAGTACGGAATTAAGGGGCAAGCTCGGTGAAATATTCAATGGCCTACTGGAACGACCCCTCACAGAGGCCATTGAAATAGACAGAGTCCATAGAGTGAGAGCTCCCCGTAGTGTGGGGGCGGATTTCCCCCGGGACGTATTAGCAAGGATTCATTTTTTTGCGCAAAAAGAACAAATTATGTTGAAAGCGTGGGATAGGGGCCCCTTTGATTACGAAGGGTCAAAGATCAGGATCCTGCCGGACCTTTCTAAGAAGACACTAAGAATGCGTGCAGTGGTCAAACCTTTGCTTGAAGAAATTCGGAAAGCAGGGGCAATTTACCATTGGGGACACCCATTCCACATAAGGGTAAAGAAGGGGGACTCTATGTTTATTTTGAGATGGCCTGATCAGTTGCAAGGACTTTTTTCTTTCTTAAAAATACAGCCAATTGAGGTAGCAGATTGGCTAGATGTACTAACAGCGTAGAATAGCTCTCGAGGAAATAAGCAGCATGAGGGAGAGGGTGGAGATGTAGATGGGCCGAAGCTGGGATGTGTTGAATAATAGCGGGTCATGTCAATTCAAGTTGATGGGTAGACAGGTGTCAGCTATCTGTTAATTGTAATGGCCGTAATTACGGGGAGGGGGTTTTGCTGGGTTATACATACAAGGGGTTGGGGATAAGGGATGGAGGGGGGGGTGTCATAAGATGGGTTTGGAATTTATAAACTAATGGGTGTTGTGATATATGACAATGTGGTGAGTTGAGATATAATTTATTATTAAGCGCAGCATGATACCCATCCAGAACCCCCCAAATCCAAACCCACCCGATACAGTTGTGTGAGAAGGGCGGACGCCCAGGGACGCACGGACCCTCGGAGGTCCGTTGTTATGATTTTTGTCCCTTGTTTTTTTTCTTTTTTCTTTGCTTTTTTTTTTTTTGTTTTGTGTTTTTTTTTTTTTGTGTGGATGTTGTGTTGTTTGTAAAGGTAGAAAGAAGTCCTCCTCACGGCGCGCATCTTGATTGCCCGCCCAAATAGGACGCGTCTTGGTACGCAAGGTCAAGAGTAGACCAAAGTTAGTCAAACACACTGACACACCGGTAGTGGGGGGAGCGGAAGGCGGAGGGGAGCGGGGAAGGGGGTAGGGGGGAGGTCACCCCCCCCCCTTTTTTTTTTTTTTTTCCTTTTGCTTTCCCCTGGTTTTTTCTTCTCTTGTCCCTTCCCTCTCTCTCTCCTTCTCCCCTCTCCCGCCCTAGTCCCCTCTGCACTATATGGTGGAGTATTGGTGGGAGGGGAGTCGTGAGATTCTTGCCGGTTTAGTAAGACAGGAACATAAATAAGACAGGGAAGGACCAGGCAAGCAGGTGGAGGAATGCAAGGTACTAAAATTACGTCCTTAAATGTCAGGGGGCTTTCGACCCCCGAAAAAAGATCACGATTGCTGCTGGATATGAGACGCAGTCGAACGCAGATTGCATTTATTCAAGAAACATACTTTAAATATGAAAAAATTCCGAGGCTACACAATAAGAACTTCCCGTGGGCATACCATGCCCCATCTCCAATAGCAAAGTCAAAGGGAGTTAGCATTATTATAGCAAAAGAGGTTGCTTGGACCCATATCGACACGCGCTCAGATCCACAGGGAAGATATTTAATGTTAAAAGGCAAGATTGGGAATAAAATGATCACTTTGGTAAATACATACTTCCCTAACAGTAGCCAGCTGGCATTTTTACTACTTCTGACACCAATAATCCTTGAATTCCAAGAGGGTTCGCTAATTATGGGTGGGGATTTCAATTACGCGGCCGAGCCTATGTTGGATACGTCAATGGGAACGTCACATTTACCATACGCTCGGTTGAAAAAACTCAGCAGGGAGTTGTCCCTGCTCAATTTAATTGACCCCTGGAGAATCATGCATCCAGAGGAGAAAGACTATACTTATTTCTCCCCAATACATAATAGATACTCTAGGATTGATCGGATTCTGATTTCACAGACAGAGCTATCCAGAGTAGTGTCGTCTCAGATTGGATCTTTCTCCATGTCGGATCACTCGCCTATCCATATCACAATAAATTTTGAAGCAGGCCCAAAAAGGGCACCGACATGGAGATTGAATGAACTCTTAGTACAATCAGTGGACACAAAAACGGAGATTCAGACAGAATTAGAAAGGTATTTCCAGGAAAACACGAGTGAGCAAGCGACGCCATCGAGCATTTGGGAGGCACACAAGTGTGTCATCAGAGGAGTGATGATACGGTTGGGTACCAAACGCAAACGTGAAAAAGAGAGAGAGATTGCTGAGTTGTTGGCTCAGATAGAGATTTTGAGTTTAGTGCATAAAAAAACAGTAGCGAAGATACAACTGTCGCCCCTAACGAAGGCCAGGGAAAAACTCAATGAATTGCTATATGAGAAAGTTATGAGATCTTTAGTGGCACAAAAAAGACATTTCTATGAATATTCAGACAAACCGGGGGCGATGTTGGCCCGAGCCTTAAGGGGACCGCAGAAACGAACGGTAATTAACCATATACGTGTAAAGGGGGGACAAAAAAATATCTGGAATAGCAGAAATTGCAGAGGAATTCAGCAGATTTTATCAAGGACTATATGACATCGCCTCCTCGGAGCCAGCCAGAGGGGGAGGGGCTGGCTTCGATGAGGCGATCAAATATATCAAAAATTCGGACATGCGGGCATTGGACCCGGACCAGGCGAGCGTGATGGAGGAGAGGATCTCAGAGGAAGAGCTTAAGTTGGCCTTCTCGCAAACAAAACCACACAAAGCCCCCGGCCCAGACGGTTTTTCTTTTCTATATTATAAGCAATTTTTTGAGATCCTAAAAGCTCCTCTATTAGCGCATTTGAATTATATTGGGGAGGGAGGAAGCATGCCAATAGATTCACTACGGGCGTACATCACCCTTATCCACAAAGAAGGGAAGGATGCAACGATATGTGGAAGCTACCGTCCAATTTCCTTGCTGAATTTGGATACCAAGTTATTCGCAAGGATGATTGCGAACCGGCTTCTTCCATACATACCGAGCCTAATCCATTATGATCAGGTGGGGTTTGTCCCTACAAGAGAGGCGAGGGACAATACCACCCGAGCAGTGGACCTAATATACAATGCGCAACGACGGAAAGTGCCAATGATGTTGTTGGCCGTAGACGCCGAGAACGCTTTTGACAGGGTGGCCTGGAATTTCATCAGGGCCACCCTGACTCATATTGGCCTAGGAGAAAGAATGTTGACTTACATCATGGCATTATATTCTAGGCCCTCGGCGGCGGTTAGGGTAAATGGGTGGAATTCTGACTTCTTTCAGATTAAAAACGGCACTCGCCAGGGATGCCCTCTGTCCCCATTGATCTTTATTCTTGCGCTAGAGCCCCTTTTATGGAATATACGTCAAAATTCGGAAATAGCGGGACCTAATGTGGCAAAGGGACAACACAAGGTGGCAGCGTATGCAGACGATCTGCTGTTTTTTGTGACAGAGCCCGAAAAAACACTCCCACAAATACTAGACGTTATCAGTAAATATGGAGAGGTATCTTTTTTTAAAATAAACATATCTAAATCATCGGCATTAAACGTCTCCATACCTGCAGGAAAATATAAGAATTTGCGGCAATGTTTCCCTTTCCAGTGGAATAATCAATCAATAGAATACTTAGGAATACATATCACTTCAAATCCTTCGGATTTGTTTGAGGTAAATTTCTCCCCACTTCTGAAGACACTGAGGACTGATGTACAGAAATGGCAGACATTGGTATTGTCATGGTTCGGCCGATGTAGTGCTTTAAAAATGAATGTGTTGCCCCGACTTTTGTACGTTATACAAGCTGTACCAATTACAATACCAATGGCTTTCTTTGTTCAGGCTAAAAGATTATTTCGAAATTTTATCTGGGCTAAAAAATCTCCCCGTATAGGGATGCAGATCTTAACCCTCCCGAAGGCAAAGGGAGGGGTAGGATTGCCTGACTTGTTACGGTACTATAGGGCAGCCCATCTTATGAGGGTGTATGATTGGCACTGTAACCAATCACACAAACAGTGGGCACACATGGAAAGAGAGATTATGAATTCTCCTACACCATTGGCCCCATGGACTCCCATTCTGAAAACAGATAAAATACTTTCCCACCCGACAATAGGGGCAACGCTACATATAGCAACAAAATTACAAAACCATCAAGCAGTAGCACCTCCGATTTCACCCTTGACGCCGTTGGTAGGAAATTCCTCTTTTATCCCTGGGAACACCAATGGGAAAATCATAGAGCTAGCCAAGGCAGGTAGAGCACGTCTGAGGGACGTATGGACTCAAAATGATCCACCAACTACTGAAGAGATAATGACATGGCCCGAAGGGAAGTTGGACATTTTTAGTGCATTCCAAATCAGACACTATTGTAAACAGTTACAAAATAGGGGGTATATCCCAAGGTCATTAACACCATTTGAGTCTTTATGTGAGGGTGGGGAGCGAATTCCGCATGTACTATCTTACATGTACTCGCTTTTAGGGGGTACACAGGACTTACACCGCCCGAGTTTTGTGCAGAAATGGGAGAAAGATCTTGCTGTCTCTCTTAATCAACAACAAGTAAACAAAATCCTGAGACTCGCTCATAAAGCATCAATTGCCAGCAGATATCAGGAGATTAGCTATAAAGTACTAACCAGATGGTATAGGGTGCCGAGGATCCTTCACAAAATGGATCGAAAACACTCGGACAAATGCTGGCGATGCGGAGAAGTGGGGGGGACTTTGATACACATATTTTGGTCATGCTCAGCAATTGGGGAGTTTTGGAACGAGGTGGCCCGAATAATTGAGAAATTAACAATAATTAAGGTAAGAGAAGATCCGGCATTGTGCCTACTACATTGTACGAGTAACTCTATTAAAAGATATAGAAATTCTACTTTGATACATTTACTGAACGCAGCGAAGGCTTGTATACCAGCTATGTGGGGACAGACACAGAGCCCAACAGTACGCTTGTGGCTCTCCAAAATAAGGGAGATTCAGAGGATGGAATCATTAACTGCAGCACGGTTAAGTATGGAAGAGCGACATAGGGTACGATGGCAACCTTGGACGCTGTTCACATGCTCAGAGGAATACTTACAGGCAGTAGGTTAGGGGGGCGGGCGCGGGGGGGGGGGAGGGGGAGGTGGGCTGGAGAGGGCGGGTGAGAGGTCATTTTTATTTTTTTTTTTAACTTTCTTAATTTCTTTTTTTTTTTTTTTTTCCTTTTCCCTCCTTTCTCCCGCGATCTTCTGTCTTGCTCTCTCTATACCTGGTGTGACAGTGGAGGAGGTAGCTCTGGGAGGTTTGACAATTAGGCGGGTTATCTGGAATATATGTTGTGTATGTCTTGTCTGGGATAGGGATTTTTCTCCCCCCATCCCCTTTTTTTTTTCTTCTCCTCTCTTCCTCTCTCCCTCCGTCAAGGACGGGGGGAGAGGAAGGGGGAGGATTTTCTTCCTTGTGCCGAGGAGGAACGATTTCTTTGTCGGCGCTTGTGTTTTTTTTTTTTTTCTTTTCTCTCTTTGGTAGTAGTTCACGGATGAGTTTGGATTTGTGCGGTCTGGTGACAAGGGGGGTCAATTAATGTGTTTTGGTGTGGGGTCCCACGAACTGAGTGAAATATTCACGGTATATGACATGGGGGGGAGAAGGGAAGGGTTCCACCTCCCCTCCTCTTATGTTTTTGTTGTTTTTGTCTTTGTTTTATATTATGTTCCTATTCACTGTTGGGAGAGTACAAACCTCCTTCTGCCTGTTGGGCCGAAGGTCAAAGTGCACTAATGGAAATTGAAGAAGGTATTTTGATCCCTTTTTTTTTTTTTTTCACAGGTTGCCATCTGTCCGTTGGACAGAAGGCCAGAGTGTACTAAGGGAATTATATGGTGTGCATCCTCCTAAGGAGGGGATTTTTTTTTTCCCTTTTTTTTTTTTTTTTTTTCTTTCCCTTTACCTGTGTCTTGCTTATTTCTTGCTGGGATGGGGGGAGGCTGGGTGAAGTGGTGATGTAAGTGTTGTCGATGTATTGTAGATATGTACATAATATGTAATGTATTTGAAAAACAATAAAATGTTGAGTTAAAAAAAAAGTATTGCTGACAAGAATAAAAATGGGAAGGGGAGAAAGACGGGACTTTGTAAGAAGTGTGTGGGAGTGGTTGGCGTATAGAATAGTAGAGTCACTAATAAAAAAAAGAACAATTTAATGATGAATATTGGTTGGGAGCCTAGATATGACACTTGTATGTGTGGACTTTTTTCAATTGGGCTGCTGTCTGGTCCTGGGAGCTGCGAGGCACTCCGGGGGGCCTCCCTTCTCCTCCTTCGCCCCTGGTTGGACGCGGGGAACCTGGGCGGTATTCCCTGTTGTGCGTCGGCGCCACGTATTCCGCGCCGTACGTTTGACGCCCTTTGTACTCGGTTTTATTCCCTTCCCTCTTATATCTACATGACACTAAAGCTGTTGCCAAAAAAGCAATTTTACATAAACTTTAACTTTAAAGCTGAACTCCAGGTATGATCTTTATTGCATACTTACATTGGTCCAGCTTGGCACAATGTATGTATGCATATCTCCATGTAGCCTAACACTCTCTTTCTCTTCTTCCTTTTTCTCTTGTGTTCACTCTCACAGAGTAACATTATGTATTCCTGGATCCTGGATTCCTGGAATTCTTAGTTACCTCATCTTCCAACTGACCCAGAGATTGCCCCCATGTTCTAAGTTACCCTGTCCTTCATGTGACTCCAGAATGACTCCTGTGTTCTCCATCTGTCCCCAGCATTCAGGTCTGCTTGCATCCTCTGAGACACCTGCATCTTCCTAGTAACTCTTTGTATGTCTCCTGTGACCTCAGTGTTCTATGATCTCCAGTGCCTCTGTGGGCCCCAGTGATCCTCAATGTCCTTTGTATTTAAGAAGCTTCTTTGGTCTCAGCTACCCCATGTGTTCTATCCTTCCTGCATCCATGAGGCCTGTACACTCCCAGAGAGTTTCCTGCATTCCAGTACCTGTGTGTCTTGATCACTCCTTGTGAGCTACCAGCATTCCTGCTTTTGCATGCCTGTGAACTCCTAGTGAGCTTTATGTGTTCCCAGTTCCCATGTGCTGCTCCCAAAAAACCCAGTGCTGCAAGAGACTCTCACTTCTGTGTACTGTGCTGTGCTTCCAACACCCCAGTACTGCAAGAGATTTTCACATCTGTATCCCATGTTTTACTTAGATTCCCAGTGCTGCAAGAGATCCTTATATTCATATCTATGTGTTCCCAGCACCCCAATGCAAGATATTATCATGTCTGTCTCCCTGTATTTCCAGTTGTCCTGTGCTGTAAAAGAGACTTAAACTCTTGCCTTCCAGTGAAATCAGCTCCCTAGTGCGCTCAGAGATTTTTGCACTCCTTTCTTTCCATGAGTTCAGGACCTCAGTACCTTCAAGACATGTATTACCGCCATGACTTTTGTATATTCCTGTATCTGGTCAGATGTAGCCTGCCAGAGTATGCTTTGGGGTTACAACATGGCAGCTGCCCAACAGTGAAATGTATCCCCACCATCTGGGGCTCTGGTAAAGACTAGCTGCTTCTTAGACTCTGCACCTCGTACACATGGTTGTCAAGGGTGCAAGCTGCATGGTGGGTCCGGTCCAGTCATTTGTGACAGCATACATATTGCCACTTTTAACACACCTGTGCTACAACACATACAGGGGTTGATTTACTAAAACTGAAGAGTGAAAAATCTAGAGCAGCAGTGCATGGTAGCCAATCAGCTTCTAACTTTAGCTTGTTCAATTAAATTTTGACTAAAGAAAAACCTGGAAGCTGATTCATTTCTATGCAGAGCTGCACCAGATTTTGCACTCTCCAGTTTTAGTAAATCAACCTCATTGTGCACTTTGCTGCAGGTGCCATTTTTGTGCATTGAAATGCACTGCCAGCCTATTCAAATTTAACTGGACACTCTAACTCACAAAATACACATGAAACATCTCTCATTATCGCACACACAGGGCCCCTAAACCTCATGTGATCCTGCTGTGAACTGTGACAACTGTGTCCCAGTTGTGTTCCGGAGATGTCACTTTATCACATGCACCTCTGATTAAAACTTCAACCACCCATGCACATCTACAGTATATTATAAATCAAAATCCTGGACCAGGCCCTGGATTCATACTATTTCCAATCATTATACAATGTCTGGACTTTGCTTTGAAGGTTGATGGGAATTCTGATTCAAGTATATCTGAAGACAAAACATTTTATTTTTATTTTTTGGAGGAGAGGAGGTTTTCTTATTTGTTTATTTGTTTCCCATTTGGAGAGAATTTCCTTTTCTTATTGACATGTGGACACAACAGGAAGTAAGAAGAAATCTATTCAAAGTGAGGAACATTGACGTTTCGTCAGTTGTCAGTAGAAAGAATGTCGCTTTTGGAAGATCTTCCTTCTTTTTTTTTTTTTTTTCTTTTAAACGGTTTTTATTGAAGGCAAAAGAAACATGGTACAGTAACATGCAGTAGAAAGCTTAGGTACATGCCGTGATATAACAAGTCACAGTAAATATAGAACTACAGCATATAACATTCAAGGAATAGGTAACAATGTGATACGCATAAGAGATCGACCTGGCATCCCGACTGAGAAGCAGTAATGGCATGTACAAATTGAAGGTGTGGCCGAGGTCACAATGCGTAGATGGGCCCCCTCATAGAAGGGGTCTCAACCAAAACAAAGGTATAACACTTAATGAGATATGCCAGGGGGCGAGTGGGGAGAGGGGGCTGGGAAGGCAGGGTTGGGATGAAACCAGGGTAGGTAGGAGAGGGTTATGGGGGGAGGTAACAGCTGGTAACCGGAGGGAGCCTCGAACCCCCCAGGAGCCCAAGTGGGGAAAGAGGGTCGGCAAGGAGGACTTCTCAATCAGGTGAGTACAAGGCTGTCGTCAAGGCCTGGTGGTAGGCAATGGTCAATCCAAGGCCGCCAGAGCCGTTCATAGGGGGTCAGTTTATCCAATAAAATTGCTTCTGTTTTAGCATGTAGCATGGCTTGGGTAACTCTGTGTTGCACTGCCAGATGACAGAGCGTGGGGGTTTTCCATGCTTTCGCGATGGTTTGCTTTGCAGCTGTCGTGACGTATAGGTAAAGTTTGAAGATCTTCCTTCTTTACCTATTTTGACGACAACTCAAAATTTAGCATTTTCCTTCACTTTCAGTCCTGGTGAAAATGCACGAATTGAGAAGGTAGCAAACAGTATATACTTTTGCAAATAATGTTCATCCATTTTATTTTGAAGTATGGCAACACAAATTTGCCAACAGGCTTTTCCAGTTGGGAAAATAACAAAAGACAATTACCAGTTGAAAGGAATTGTTTCTACTCTGACTATACGAAGCCAAAATATAGTTGGTATGGAGCAGTCTTTTTTAACCAGGGTGTCTAGGCACTCTGGGATGCCTTCTGGGTTTTTCAGGGGGTGCCTTGGCAAAATGTATAAAATTTGCCCCAAATTGCCCAGACAGTGTGTACAAGTCAGCGGGTTGATCAAGGTTGTTTTATGTGACAGAAAGCCACAGGTTTTCATTGTGCAAAATTACAACATTGGATACTGTGAAGGAAAGCCGCTAGCATCCTAACAACCAGTGATGTCATCGGTTCATGAGGAGGACATTGAGCACCTGCACAGCATCCCTGTTTGACCCCATCCCTCTCTGTCAGCACTGGGGTCACGTAAAAAAAAGAAATAAGAAATGCTGGAATACTAATAGTGCCAGTGTGTAAAAGTGTTTTTGCTTTGAAAGAATAAACCATCTCTAATGTTGGGTGACCTACGTGTGTAGATAGTGCAATGTATAACATTTAGTTTGGTTGATTACATTTTAGAAGGGGGAGCCTTGAGATCATCCATACGTTTAAAGGGTGCCTTGACTAGAATAAGGTTGAGAAAACACTGGTATGGACTACAAGACTACAAGACTTTGCTCATGAACTTAGCTCTTATGAGCCAAGTTTACAGTAGTTAGTTTTTGTTCCTTTTTCACACTCTTTTTCCTTAAACTCTTTCATACTTTTTTATTCTTGGGGAAGCTATGTAAACAAATTGTCATTTTTTTGGAAGTAGTGTGGCAGTTTTTAAACAATCATAATTCAGCAGCAGCAATTTCTGGGAAGAAATGAATATCACTATTTGTAAAATGCAGTATTTTTGTGCATCTTTTCAATCTACATTTCTGTGATTATTTTCTGCATTGCAAGTATCTTCTCAGTATAAACACATCTACATTCCTTAATTATTTTATTGTGACATGAAAAAGTGAAAACAAGCATCGGGTTATATTCAGAGGTTCTTGAACTGGCAATTGGAGTAGATTTGTAAAACTGGAACAAAGACAAGTGTATTTGTTATCCATAGTATCCAGTCAGATACTTTGCTATATGTACAAGATAAAACCTGACTGATTGAACTGAACTTCACTTTTACAACAAAATTCTTTCCTCTAGTTTTTCTTTTACCTCATGTTTCATTTTCCGGAGAGTTTTCTATTCTGACATTCAAATAAACTGTGGCTCCCACAAATAATGTGAGGACCTCCAAAATTGACTCTAGGAGCCCGTTGGGGTTCTTAGACATCTGCTTTAATTTTGCTCCAAAATTCTTTGCTTTAAAATCACTGTTCCGAGAGCTTACCGTTATTTTTTTATATTGATGTGGGGATATTCAAAATTCATTTTAGGGTTTCTTTGGGAACTCACCCCACATGTTGTGCACCTTTGGGCTAGAATTTGGTTTCATGAGCTCCAGTAGAAGTGGTTAGCATTGATTTTCCTTCATAATATCACAAATGGTTTGCAGTTTTATAATTTGTATCCATTTTTAAACATATGAGATATAAGTATGCTTAAAACAGAAGTTGATATAGACAGCATTTACAATGTGTTTTACAGTGAGTTTAAACATTGCGGCTATAAAATTTCTCACTTCCAAATTTCCATTGGAATTCTTCCCTCTTTGTAAAGCCATACCTGATATTTTCATTGCACCTACAGGGATGCATTATTCTTTTTAGTCATTAAATTATTATTTTGGCACTTCTGTCGGAGAGACTGTAAAACAAATAAAGAGAGGACTAAATGTTAGTATATGCTGTGGGTTGAGTATTAAAAAGTCCATGCAGGGCCAAGTTTCTGGCAGAGAAGAGCTTTATCTATTTTTGAAAAAAGAAAATCAGCAAAATATGGAAGATACTCAAAACAATGAGCAAAAATTAGTTGAATAAATCATATTATGTCTACTGGGGGCCACACCTACCTAATTTCAGAAAACTATTTTATAACTTTGGCAATAAACATTTTTGCAATTTACAGCAATTTATCCCAGAAATAGGGATCATAAAACATTTCTTTAAGTATTCAGATAAAAAGTTATGTACAGTAATTAAGCTTTTAACAATAAGTCTGGGAGCTCCATTAATTTAAATCCATAAACTGTCTGAGAGCTACGATAAAGAAATGAGAGGAATGTATGTGGTCCTAAAAACACCAACTTGGTATGCCTGATATGTTGGCTATATCTGCTGCCACAGCAAACTAGCAGCTATATCTTCTGCTACAGCAATCAGACCTTGCATTATCATTACGCTATTAGAATGTTAAGATATTTGAAAGGGGCACTGAGCAAAAGCTTGAAGCGTTAGCATTTCACACTTGTACGACCTGAAAGTCACGCAACTTTGTCATGACTTTGCCACGATTGTAACGTGACTTGAAGCACTGCCTGGGTAATCTTGAGGTCTATGGACCTCAAGTTGCATCAAAGTCAGACCAAAGTAGTGCAGGGACTACTTTGAAGTTGCTGCGACTTTAAGTCGCACAGATATGAATGCTACTCATTGGAAATAATGGAGAATGACTTTTCATGCAACTTTGCATGAATGACAACAAACTTTACATTTGTATGATAACAAAAAAAATAAAAGAGGTCTGAAATGGCTGGTTCAAATCCTGCAATTCAAACCAAGAGTTATTGCAGCTTCACAGAGGGTGCCGTGATCTTCCTTCTTCTCTGTTCCACTCCTTTCTACCTATCTTCCTGAAGCAATCTGTTAACATGCACGCTCTGGGAACTCAAGTTGATTTTCCTACTCTGTTCACAGAAAAGGCTATGCTTGTGTTACGGAGAAAATAAAAATAATTAAACCTTGGAAGATAATGCAAACACATGGAAGAGGGCACAATGGGGGCAAATATTTACCGACCTCCTAAAAATGCTAATTTCCCGATAATAGACTCGACTATATTTATGAGATGGAATATATGTGCAGTAGAGACGAAGATAGTGTGGATAATTTCTTTAAAAAGTGGAAAGATTTTAAAATGACTAGTGTCTATATACGAATTTGGGAAAATTACAGGAGCTATTACAAGTAGGACGGTTAGGAATTATATAGAGGTTGAAAAGGACTTATCGGAAGTTAATGACATTAAAAGGGAACTGAGGGGGGGGGGGGGGGCTGTATTATTGATTATTGAGATTATTGACTATTTAGTTTTTTTTAGGTATTTTATAATATGGATTGAAAATAAATTAATAAAAATTTTAATAGAAAAAAAAAAAGTGGGCAAATTTAACAAACATGTTCAAAAATGTAAAAATCATAAACATTAGTGTTTTTTTTTTTTTCCTCAATGAAGATCTGGTATCGATTTTAAGTGAAAGCCATGCAAAAAAAAAAAAAAAGACATGCGGCCCTTACCAACCCTGATCTGAGTATACAGCCTGGCTTGCCAGGAAGGAGATGGGGCAGCAAGCGCATGTCCTCCTCCCTCAAACCAACAAACCAATCCACATGCTCTCAAAATGGAGAGGTAACTTGTCAGGGACCTCCATCGTGGTAAAGTACCATGTCCCTATGTTGATAGGGACAAGGGCCCGTTCCCCACATCCCTGGCCTGATGGATGTAGGTGTCCTCATGGGAGAGGGGGAGCCTTAGTGGAACCTGGATAGTTACCTATTCACAAAAAGAAAACCAAACAAGGTCATTCTTAAAAAAAAAAAAAAATCCTCCATGGTTTGAATCCATCCTCAATCATATCATCCAGCGATGTAGATCCAAAGCAAACACAATGAACACCTATCGACCCTCCCAAACAAAACATGATGTACTCTTGACAGACTATTGACGCAGGATGAACTAAGGATATCACCTTTCCACACTAAACCCCTAACAGTGACTGCATTTGATTTGATGCAGTTGCTGTTCAGCTGACAATTTTCCTCCTGGCTCCATTTATTTTTTATTTGAAGTTTATCCAGCCAGGCGGTACTGACAGGGCCACTCACAACTTGAATTTTTAGCTGATTCAGGAGGAATTATCTGAAATATCAGCCATGTATGTCCAGATTAAGTATACTTCGTTATGTACTCCATCAATGTTACAGTACCAAAATCATGGTTTGACCATTGTGCAGTTCTTTCAGTGTGACATGTTTCAACAACTCATTTTTGTAAAGTGACCATTATATCTCACTGAACAAATTTAAGATAGAATTACTGTTGAACGCTGTGCTTGTTCAAAGAACTGAAAAGGCTCTAGACACAAGATTACCACTAGAAGAACACCAATAAACTGGGTAAATTGATTTTTTATATATAATGGTTTATGAGAGGCTGAATAAAATGCCTTAGATTAGGACCCCTAAAGTCCTTCTATCTCTATTTCCTTGTAAGGGGCTTGTATAGGGGCTTTTTATTTCTTTTTTCCTTTATTTATCATGGTAAGGTTTACAAAATACATTTGTTTAATCATGCATATAAGAAATATTGCAATTTATTAGTTTGTATTTTCATTTTTAGCCAGCAGGTACTTTTTAGGCTGTTAAAAAAAATGTTTACGTAACTAAATAGCTCAAGTTGAAATGTACAAATACAAGCAAATAAGTCAGAGCTGTGATTGCTCCTGCCTCCCCCCCGCCTTTTGACTTTACAAAAGAAAACAGCATGAGCCCATAGTGCTCCTTTACAATGGTTGTGTAATCATATAATGGCACAATATAACTGGCATTCATTTATTCGTTTTAAAATGAAATTGTCTCAGAAGCTGGAACTGAAAATTCATATTTATACAGAAAATTGGATATCTGTCTTTTAAATAACCATGCTATGTTCCTTTGTCCTTTTTACATTAAAAATGTATAAATAAAAGCATACTTCTATGAGAAACGCTATAATTGGGCAGCTGTGTTTAACATAGTTTGGGTCTTTGCTAATATGATAAACAAATCAAAACAAATTTGGTTCGCTGAACTTGTTTGCCAAACCCTTGGAAAAATTTGCAAAGCCCAAACGTAGCGCCCTATTAATGTCTAAAGGAGCCAAATCATGTAATTTTTTTCTGGTCTTTCTCAAGGCCAACTATATTTAAAAAGGGCATGGGTAGCTGAACACTGTCATGGGGGAAATTAAAAAATAAAAAGCAAATAATATTCAACAAGGAGCTGAATGCTCATTTATGTCTAGGGATTTGTAAAAGCTGATTTAGTTACCCGATCCTCCACACCTGCAGGGACCTCTGTGCTGCTAGAACAGTCCCTTCAGCCCTTTTATCTCCCATGTTCCAGCAGTCTAAGGTCCTCTGATGTAACCAAGACCATTGCAGGGACCCTAGTATGCATTAGACTCGAGAATGTTGAGGGACAGTCCCTTGCCAGAGCATGGGGGAGTACTTCTGCAAGGGGAGGAAGGACTGCATAAGTAAAAGTCCCCAGACTAAATGAGCAGTTAATTTAGGGTTTCCCAGAGTTAGGCTTTTAACCACTTACCGACTGCCCTATAGCAGTTTCATGTCTACAGGGCAGTCGCTGTGCCCAGGATCACATATATACATAAACCTGCACTTCTGGGAAGGGGGCGTGAATGCGCGCTGCTGGGGGCAGTTGATTAGTGGGTACTGTGGACTCGATGACCGCCGGCACTCACCGATCATCCGCCACAGAGACAGAACTGCAATCTGCGTATGTCAAAAGGCAGATTGCCATTGTGACAGGAGGGAAGGCATGGATCCTGTGTCTCTAAAAAGCAGGGACTGGGATCCATGTCTCTCCCTAATAAAAGCACCTCCCACAGTTTAGAAAAACACTGGTTAGGCACACAGTTAACCTTTTGATTGCCCCTGATGTTAACCCCTTCCAGCCAGTGTAATTAGTACAGTGACAGCGCATATTTTTAGCACCGATCCCTGTATTAGTGTCACTGGGTTCCCAAAAAAAGTCAAAAGTGTCAGTTAGTGTCCAAATGTCCACTGCAATATTGCAGTCCTGCTATAAGTCACTGATTGTTGCCTTTACTAGTAAAAAATTTAAAAAATATTAAAATAATGAAAATATTACATTGGATATGTTTTATAGCAGAAACCAAAAGACTCTATTTGTGGGGAAAACACATACATTTTATTTGGGTAAAGTGTCGCAAGGCAACACAATTGTCAATTAAAGTAACGCAGTGAGGTATTGCAAACAATGGCCTGGTTGGGGGGGGGGGGTAAATCTTCCGGAGGTCAAGTGGTTAAAGGCAACTGTAAGAGTACATAGTTCCTTTAAATAACATGCTTAGAGGATGCTATACATTTACATGTTAAGTGGCACACCTGTAGAATGTGACTATAGAAAAACTATTGCTTCTAAAGCCCCCTCACACTTGTGCGACTTGTCCTGCCACTTGGAACTGAGTGATTTCCTATGAGCACCATTCATATCTGTGCGATTTCAAGTCACAACAACTTCAAAGCAGTCCCTGCACTACTTTGGTCCAACTTTGATGCGTTTTGAGGTACATAGACCTCAAGAAAATTACCTAGGCATTGCTTCAACTCCAGTGAAAATCGTGGCAGAATTGCTGCAAAAAATCGTGGCAAAAACGCGCGACTTTTAGGTTGCACAAGTATGAAAGGGGCGTTAATGAAATTTCCAATCCCCAACTTACAGTAAGTAGCTGCTCAATAGGAGCTCACTCTATCCGTCCTCCACACCTCTCCCAAACTCTGTTGCTAGCCCAGATTGTTGAGCTGTGCATGCAGAAAAATCCAGAAACATGGATGGCTGCACTCTAAAAAATCATCTTTATGGATAGAGGGACATCCTCAAATGCAGTACCTAAACAGCGTGGGGGCTGAAGGGAAAGTCAACACATGTCATGCCATCTCAGTGCCTATTCATGATCCAGGGTGATGTCATTGACCAAATATGTCACTTGAATCTATCGGAAGAAGTTAGTTGGTGTGGGGCATTGTGTTTGTGTTGGCAGGTCATTGGGGTGTTTTTTTTTTATAATGATTGATGATGGCTCTACCCCCTGATTGAAAATTAAGTTTTATTTACATCATAGGACTTTTTTGTTCAGTTTTTTTTTATTTTTCTTATAACGATGAACGATGCCCCGGTGACCTCCAACACAAACACGATGACCAGTGAGCCTCTCCCAACAGACTCTCGCCGCAATTGACAGGTCTGAGACTGCCTGCTAAAAGGTAAATAAAACAGTCAGTGATGTCACCCGGGATGCTTGCCATTCTATTTACTATTTACAGTGATCTAGCAAGTGGTTGGGTGGCCAGAAACTTTATTTAGTGGTGGTAAATGAATGACTTCTGGTCATGGCAGCAGAGTGAAATGTCCAAATCTGACCATTTACTTTACCCATTGGTTAAGCTCTGAACATCTCAGGTTTAGGTCAAACTCATGATCACCCGATCTCATCCCTATTTACTATGCCTTCTTCATTATTAAACTATATTGCATTTTAAGTGTGTCCTTTTTTTTACATATTTAGATGTACATGTTCTTAAAGCTGCTCAGTGTAAATCAGTAGGTACCTTGTTGTTCAATGACCTTCAAAGTTATATGTATTTTGAAATTATTTTTAGTTTTTTTTAACTGCTATATTCACATTTAAATTTTGATGAGCAATAATAGATGTTTGTCTTATATGTGTACTATATAAACAGTTCTTTCTGTCTCTATTATGGAATTTAGGATACTGACAAGGTCAAGACCAATAGTAAGCCAGACAGGTCTTTTTATGTTGTTTTATATCTTCCACTGGCAAATCATTCAGTTTGCGAAATAAGTTGAGTCTTTCTGAGACATAACTTTTGGCTTACCAAGTGTGTTAAAAAATTCTTTGCAATAAGCAGATTGCAGGTAATATTTTTTAGATAGAATCCTAACATCTGTTTCCTCCTACCCTACAATATTGTATATAAGCGTATTTCATATCACATCATTTTGTAGAAATAGCCACTATAATGTCACTTCTGAAATGTTAAATAAGCTGTGTTTGTCTAAGTATCAATTTAAAATTTTCATTTCCAGATGAAACATGATGTAACTAAAATTAATCATTGTGACATGAAGATTTACAATGAGCCTACCATATATGCATATTTTTTTAATTGGATTTAGTTAAAGAGCTTCTTCACTTAAAGATGAAACTTAGCCATTTAGGAATTGCCATGTAATGTAGCTAAACTAATGTTTTTTTTCTGGAAAAGTCATCCAAAGTTTATTCTTTACCTTTTCTGGATTTTATACCGTACTCCTGCCATGATGTCTGGTAATACTGGCATTAAAAGGGTATGGGTGATTCATGAGAATGCAGTGACTATTCTCCACCCACTTAGCAACACTCATTATATGGTATGTAAATGTAATATTGTTGTAGCTAAGATGCTAGTGTTCTGGTGTCTACACTGTTCTAACTTAAATCGCTATTAAACTCAAAATAAAAAATTGTTACTTCAGCTTATCCATCTTTCAATGCAGTGGCTGCCTTCATTTACTTCTTTACCCAGTTCTGGACAGGAATGATTTGCCCCCTTAATGACCAGGCCATTTTTTGAGATTCGGCACTGCGTTATTTTAAAGGAAAATTGCATGGTCGTGTGACACTGTACCAAAATAAAATTGATGTCCTTTTGTCCCCCACAAATTGAGCTTTCTTTTGATGGTATTTGATCACCTCTGCGATTTTTATTTTTTGCGCTGTAAACAAAAAAATAGCGACAATTCTGAAAAAAAAAAAAAAAACAATATTTTTCACATTCTGCTATATAACGTTTCCACAAAAAAAAAAAATTTGAAATCAAATTTTTTTCATCCTTTTAGGCCAATTTGTATTCTGCTACACATTTTTGGTAATAAAAATCACAATAAGCGTATTATGATTGGTTTGCGCAAACGTTATTACGCCTACAACTAGGGGAAAGATTTATGTAATTTGTATTTATTTATTAATTTTTTACTTGTAATGGCGGTAATATGTGATTTTTAGCAAGACTGCGACATTGCGGCGGTCAGATCAGATCCCTAACTGACCTTTTTGACACTTTTGGGAGGACCAGTGACATTACTACAGTAATCAGTGCTACAAATTCGCACTGTGATCATTTCAGAGAGAAGAAGGGTCAGGTCAGCTGTGTTTACAACAGCTGACCGTTCTTCTCTCCTAGTGGGGAGCGATCGCAGGTGCCCATGCATTGGCATCCCCGTTGCCTAGTGGGGGTAGGAGTGCGTACAGGGCCAGATTAACGTAGGGGCTATTGGAGCTGCAGCTCCAGGCCCCTACCTTAATATAGGCCCCGGGTTGGCCATATTCACTGTTACCGCTCTTCTGTCACTTGTAAACACAGAAGTCTGGCTTCTATGCTCGCTTCCCCAGGCAGCTCACTCAGAACCTCCCCACACAGCACGAAGGCCGGACAAGGAGGGACAGTTGCCGATGCATGGATGTATTTATGGGCTTCAGAGACAGCATCCCATGTTGAATTAGGCATGCATGGCTGCACCCTTCCTCCTCTGGATGCATGCCAAGGCACGGCCCTTAAGGCCCTTCAAAATCCTCAGCACCAAGCCCATGATGCTCTTAATCCGGCCCTGAGTGCGCAGATGGCGCACGATCGCCCTCCAGCGCCACGTGCACAACCAACGTAGTACATTGTCATTTCGCGCAGCTGAGCCAGCCTGCCGCGGTTAAACTGCGGCGGGCGGGCGGTCGGCAAGTGGTTAAAGTGGAACTTTATGTTAAAAAAAAAGATTGGGTGAAGAGACAGGATTTCTCAAGCAGAAAAGATACGCTTAGTCCCTTCTGCATTAAAGTTACCCACCTGTCTCTCTGCCCCTTTACAGCTCACTGTGGAAATTTGGAGATGTCAAAGTTGACTAAACTTCTGCATATGCGTGGGAGCAATGTCATATCCACCTGACCAATGAAAGCAGCCAGAAATTCATAACTGGAAGTCGGCTGCTAAAAGATGTCAGCAGTCATCGAGGAACTCTGGGATGCCTCATCGCTGGATTGAAAGTGAGTATAGTTCAACTTAATTTTTTATATCACTTGTTGATCGGGGCAGTATGTTTCAACTTCCTTTAACAGACCAAACTGTCAAAAAAATGTGACAGTTAGGATATTGAGACAAACCATTTAACTCTAACAGGGGTGCTTACAATGGTCACCTAGCCCAAGAGAGAAAGAAAATAATGCTATAACTGCCTAAAAGGGAACAAACCCAAAAGCAATGGTTTAGCTTTCAATGGTTAGCTTTTTATTAATTTATGTAAAACTATTATCCCAAAAGGAAAAAAAAAATCAATTGTTGTCAGAACTGTTAAAAAAGTGTTAGCTGGACTTTGGCTTTAATTTGTTAGTCAAGCCCATCTAAATCAGAAGAGGGAGAGATGAGGGCGCTCTAGTGAGGGTTGATGGCCGGTCCTCAGCAGCAGTGGAGAGATGGCACTTAAGGCAGTACTTATGTAAGAAGACGCAGCTCCAGCAGATCAGGAAGAAAAGAAGGGTGCCTCTAGGTGCAGCATTAAAAGATTTATTGCTTGCAATATATTACCTAATAGAACATAAAATATGCTTCCAGCACTCATTAGCATATTATCACCACAACAGAATTTAAATTTTATTGTTTTGCAGTCTTTCAAGTGAGGGTCCTGCAGTAGTATGGGCCAATGTTTTCGCACTATGTGTTCCATGTTTTTATGTTTGTTATGGAACTGGGTGGTAAAGCGAATTACATTGGATGTGTTATCGTTTCTGAATGTCCGGGTATATATATGTAGTATACACTTTTTCAAAAAGCAGAGATGGGTACCCTTTTTCTAGAAAATTTTTGTTTGAGGATTTCGCTCTGGGTCTGGTAGTCAGATTGTTTGGTGCAGTTATGTCTGAGATGGCAGAATTGGCTCTTGGGAATATAAACCAACGAGGATGAAGGCAGCTGTTGTAGTGTAAGAAAGATAGGTTTGCTGTAATTTTTGTCATGAATTTGGCTGTTTTCATGGTACAGATCCAGATCCAGAAATGCTAGATGTGGCTAGGCCCATACTGTTGTTGTTACAGAGGGAGACAAACTTTTCTATATTGTTAGTGTCTCCATCCCAAATGATTATTACATCATCAATATAGCGACTGTAGAAGATGATACTAGACGTGAAGAGGTTATTGGCCAAAATGTAAAAATATATTGTGTCTCCCAGTGACCCATGGTCAGGTTAACATAGGAGGGAGCAAAACTGGTTCCCATGGCAGTGCCGTGGGTTTGAAGGTAGTAGTGGTCTTTGAACTGGAAGTAGTTGTGTGTCAGGCAGAACAGCATGGCATCTAAGATGAATTGGACTTGGTTAGGGTGCATACATGTATCCTCCATCAGGACGTTTTGTATGGCTTGCATGCCAATGGGGGATAGATGTGTACAGTGATTAGAGGTCTAAGGAGAGCCAGGAGTAGGTAGGTTCCCATTGTTATGGGTCCAGTAGCTCAAGCAGATGTATTATGTCATAAGATTGTAATTTTAGTACAAGCGGTTACAGGAAATAGTCTATTTACTGGGAGAACCCACTCAAGATACTATTCATAGAGGCAACTATGGGTCTGCCTGGGGTATTGGTGATGCGTTTATGTCCCTTAGGCAAATGATAAAAAAATGGTGTATGGTGGTATTTCTTGACTAAGAAGGACGCTTCATTTTTGGTAATGATTTTTTTGGTAATTTTTGGTAATGATGTGGTCTCTGCATGCCTGGTTTACCAGGATGGTGGCTTCTACGGTGAAATCACATAGTGGGTAATTTGTTAAGTCTTACGTATGTGTGTGAGCTTTCCAACAGTCTCAAGGCCTCCTTAATGTAATTGCTTCTGTGTTGTAGCACAATGCTTCCACCTTTGTCAGATGATCATCCATAATGCACCTAGATCTGTATCATCGCCATTCTTTATCCTCCCCACGCGATCTATGTATGTATGCCCGTGACAGGCTGCACTAATGTGTCCTCAGCTATACATTCCCAGCTCCACAGTCATCCAATCACCGGGTCCATACTCCTCCCCTTTCTCCTCCCTCTTACCTCTTATAAGTTTACTGGGAAAACATAGGCATAGGTCTGACGAAGGAGCCGCACATGCTCTGAAACAAGTTACAGCCCTCCTCCCTCACCTGCCAAGACATTGGCCGCGTGCGTTCCAGCCTGGTTCTGGAATCCAGGCCGCCTCACTGCCTCCTCGCTTCCTCGCTCCTCCATGTCACCTGGGATTCTGACAGCTGCTGGACAGCTCTCCCTCTCCCCGCAGATAGGCAAAAGAAAAAGCTGCATGAGGATTCACAGCTACATGCCTGACTCCTTTTATGATCTTGTAAGTGTTTTTTATCCCCCTGTGCTTGTCAATAAGTCTTTTAATACAGCACCTAGAGGCACCTTTGTTTTCTTCCAAGTCCATCAAAATCTGCTAGTGCATTTAACACTACCCTCTCTCTAGTTTGACAATACTGCTGTCCAAAAGTGTCTTCCTAAGACAGAAAGTATGTTATTGGCTGGATCACCACCTAAAGATAAAGAAAATAAAAAGAGGCCTAAATAAATAAACAAATGAAGCCAAATATAAGGATTGGTAAGCTGCAATATATTACATTTTTGTATTTTGGGTTTAGTACAGCTTTAAGGGAACTTCAGCACACAGTGACTTAAGACATTTCCCTGGAGCCCTGCACATGCTGTCAGTATGGGAAACTACAAGTAATTGCAAATGCAAATCCTTGACATTTACAGGTCAGCTGTGTGCATAATCTGCATGATTTATTTTCCTGTTTATATTGTTAATTTCATTCTTTTTAAAGCCCTTATCTCCTAATCCTTGCGGTTGCATTTATCCTACAGAGGTATTAGGTACATTTCTAAATTACACATGTAATGCTACATTCATATTGCCACAAGTTCTACAAATTATTGCTAGTCAAAGATTTATCAATTTATGATTCATCTGGAAATTGCAACCCTAGATAATAAACTGTACCATTTCAAATATCACAAATAGGCTCCACTTCCCGCTCTTACTAAACATTGCAAAAAGGAGCCATATTAGCACAGATTATTCTTATTGCAATTCTTTTAATCATCATTTACTATTTTTCTTTGGGTGTAGGGGGGGCTAACCAACATCTCCAACATTTTCTCAATCTTAGAGAAACAACAGTTATCAGATACAGGGAGACCTGCTACCCATTCATCAGAATACATTTGGCTGCTACTAATAGACATGCTACCGATAACTTTTGCATTGTAGGATTTTCATGGTTTGTATGTCTGATGAAGGATAACAAGGACAAAAACAATGTGTACATGTAATACACTGCTCTAAAGTTCAAACTAATGTATATCTGTTCCATGTGTACAATTGTAGTTCTGGATGTATAGATGTTCAAGGGGGCAAAACAGAATGATTTACATGGCTCACTATCCTCAAGTAAAAAATAAATTGCTTGCTTTTTGGTTTTATGATATACGTTCTGACATACCTTGTGTTTAAAGAGGGTAATTCTGTACTGTAGTAAGGGAAATGGGGACAAGTATTTTCAGATCCCAGTGGGCTATATTTCCAACATTAGCTGTTACTTTTGTTAACCTTTACACCACTGACTGTAATCAGGTAAGAAAATATTTGACAATATAAGAGATAAAATAGGAAGACCGTAAGTAATGGGAAACATTGATTGCTTAAGTCAAAAATCAGCACCGGGCTTTGTCCATTCCTGTCTTTTTTCATTCCACAACTTACCTATAATCAATGCAATCATGTATACACTGTTGCAGATGACACTAAATGTATAAACATACAGTAATAGTTAACATAAGAAGTAAATTCAAATGCTGAAAGAGCTGGATGAAATTGTGATTAAGGCAATGAAAGATGAAATCAACAATTATATACTGTATATCATTCAACTGAACTTTAACAAGAATCAATATCAAGACGGACATATAGGCTCTTAAAAGTCTATATTTCTCAGAAGCTGCTAAAATAGTTTACAAAACACAGAATTTGTGTCTATTTGATATACACTTTTTAAGAAGTCTCAAGCTAAGTATATATTCTCTTGTGCTAATTTGACACAGATTCACATTTCTAAAGGTGGTTGCAGACTGCTGGGCTATGCCTCGGCCAGAGCGCAGGTGGGCTATCCAGGCTTTCCCATAGACTATCTTAGCATTTTTTTGGTGCATATTCTAAAAGTGCACCAAAGATGCAGCATGCAGGACTTTTGGTGCTCTTTCAGAAAACGCACCAAAAATGCACCAAAAACGCACAATCTGAAAGAAGTCTATGGGAAAACTTGGGTAAACCACATGAAAACCGTGGGTACACAGAGCTGCACTTGTGCTTCGACCAAACATCAGTGGAGCAGTGTGAAAGGGGCCTAAGCGAACAGTCTCTACTCCAGTTATGTGCAATTCTTGAATAATTAAAGAAAATTGCTTTGATGTTTCTGCATACATGATACAATCCTCAATCTGGATAAGCTAAGGATCAATTAATTTTACATTACAGGGGCTCCCTAGACTCAAGATTGCAGAATATATTTGTTAATTCAATGGCCACACATTCTTGAGACTCATTATTATATTTCCATGACAAGTGTGCCTAACAGAATTCCCACTTGTGGAGACCAAGGACAATATGGCCACCGGCTGCAGAAGTAGATCAATGTACATGCCACCACTATAAAGCATCCCACACACCTCCTTCTTCCCACAACACAGCCGGTTGCAACAACCTTGGAGACTTCCTCTGTTCTACATCACACACCAGTAATAGCATCGTACCGCACACTTGTGACATCAGAAAAATCCAATAGTTTTATTCAACTCAGTGTTAAATTACAAATGCAAATTATGTTACTTGACATGTACATATACAGAATAGAAGGCTAAGCTAATGACTGTGTAAAGTTGACATAACAATCAGCAAATTTGGTACAGAAGAATTTCAACATTGTGAGAACAAAACACTTTTATGTTCCATTATTCCTCTAAGGGTTTTATATAAAAAACAGAGAAAAGAATATAGTGAGAAAGAGAAAGATATTAAGATTTTTTAAAAAAGGAGAAGAAAATAAAAGAAATGAAGGGGGGGGGGCATGGGGAGAGGGGGGAAGCCAGGGAAGTAGGGAGGTAGAGTCACACAATATTGTTGGGTTGGGCTGGGAATGACCCAGCTGTCATGTTACACATTGGTACCAATGACAAAGTTAGATGAAGATGGAACGTCCTAAAAAATTATTTCAGGGACTAAGGGGCTATATTGAAGGGAAGGACCTCCAAGGTGGTATTCTCAGAGATATTGCCTATACCTTAATCCACACCAGAGATGCAGTAGGAGATTAGGGAACCTAACAAGTAGCTGAGGAACTGGTGATGGAAGGAAGGTTTTGGGTTTCTGGAGAACTGGGCTGAATTTTCAGTATGTTACCAATTCTATAGTAGGAACTGACTGCACCTTAATGGGGAGGGTACAGCTCTGTTGGGGGCAAAGATGGCCAAAAAGCTGGAGGGGCTTTCATGGTAAGTTGGGGGGGGGGGGCAGAGATCAGAGGAAGTAAAAGCCAGCAATGAGTGAAGGTCAGAGGGTGCAATAATCATAATACCAAATGTAACAGAACTTCAACCCACACTGTACTTGTGGACTTCCGTAAGTATACAGTTTCTTCCCAGTCATGAACATAGATATCAGATTTTCCCAGCAGCCCTCATACAAAGCTAGCTGAAAACTTAGCTTGTACTGGAATCTTCTCATTTATTCTACAGTTTCACACTCAATTTATACACGCATGAGCACATCCCCCTCCTGATCAAATTGCCTGATTACATTGTCCTATGCAGATGAAATTGTATACAGAAATATAATTAAAATATCTAAAGAACAACCAACACAAACAGTAAACTATTTCCACTCAGCAACTAACAGATGACAATTATTCAATCAACCTGAGCCAATTAGGTAGCAGACAGCTGTCCTCAAGCTCCTGGAATACAATACACATTATCTCAATACACATCTAAGCATTGCTTTGATTATTTAGGAGTCACAGACTTCATGGCAACAGGCTATAGGTCTCACAGTGTAAAGTGGGATTAAATCTTCATATTTCTTGAGAGATATTGTTTATAAATATTACTCTCCCAATTTATGTTATCGAAACCATATTCTCAGTGTCCATTAGGTATCTGTCACATAGTGTCTGTCTTTCACTCCCAGTGACGGTCAGTACCGTCACATATCATCCCCCCAAAGGTAGACTAACCAGGTACCAGACCTCCAGTCGGTCTGTGCCTGAGTTAGTCGGGTAAAAAGTCCCAAAGAGTCAATCCTTTATGGCAGCTTCCTTGACAAAGTTCCACATAGTTTGTAAGTTTGTCCGGGCAGGGCGCATGGAGCTCTCATAGCCGATCAGTCTGTTATGGAAATCTGTTTTGGGCAGGCCAGACTGGGTTTCTTGGTCACCCTGTGTCCCTAATAGACACAGGGTGACTTAGACATAAGAAGGTCCCAGGGGACTGAGAGAGGGATTTTTCAACCTCTCTAAGGTCTGCTGTGTTCCACGGGCCCTCCCAATGTCTGCACCCACCCAATACCCCAAACAAATTGTCCGGAAAACAGCATTACTCACCCAGCCAACCTCTCGCGGAACATACCCACCGCTGGGGATAATCGTTCACTGGTCCTTCTCCCGGGAGTCCTTTCAGTCACTGGAGAGAAGACAGTGTGGTGGGGCTCACTTCGTCAGGCTGTTGGGGATATGGGCCGACTGTCCAGCATCCCTGGGGTATACAAGTAAAGACTGTAGTCCCACTCACTACCACAGGAACTCCATTTTTTGTATGCTTAGGTCAGAGGCCAGCCGCACTCTGCTCTGTTGCCAGCTCTTCTGCTGGGAAGGGGAGTCAGCTGCTCCATCTTCCTTACCCTCATCTGGCGGTTAGGACAACCTTTTCCTCCTCTCTGACTGACTGTTAGGGAGGGAGGACAACAAACTCCTCTCCCTTCTCACCCAGGGCCTCCAGAACTGCAACAGGTGTGGGGCAGAGGTCGTTGGCTCTCTATCTGGCTGCCAGCGCTTCAGTTGGGTATAGAAGCTTCACTTCATCAGCTTGTTGCTGGGGCGAGGGGGCGATTGCCCCAGATTCCTGGAGCTCTTTAGCTGTGGCAGGTGCTGGGCAGAGGTTGGTAGCACTCTGTCTTGTTGCCAGCACTTCTGCTGGGGACGCCACATTATCCGCTCCGACTAACTGTTGGGGAGGGAGACTGGCTTCCTCCGCTCCCAGACTGTGGATCTCTCGCTAGGGAGGAAGGATGACCACCTTCTTCTCCAAACTGTGCAGCTGCTGTTGGGGAGTGATCACCACCTTCTCACCCTGGGCCTCTTCTCTCAAGGAGGCTGAAGCTGCTGGTGGTGTTGGGCAGCGCTCGGTGATGTTAGGCCCTGATGCCAGCTGTTCTGCAGGAAAGTAAACTGAAAAGTCGGTGGCCTTGTTCACATATTCCTGGGTCACCAATTGTTGAGGCCAGCAGCAATATGCCTGGATGCCCACTCTTCTGCTGTAGGCTCACTGGGATGTTCCTCCTCAGCAGAAAAGTCTATTAAATCCCCAGCCTCTGGAATTGCTGAAAGTCCAGGGCATGGGCTGGTGGCACTTGGGCCCAGTGCCAACACTTTGGCGGGTGATTTATCATCCATATCATCCTCCGATGGAAAGTAAAAAAAATCAGTGATCCATGGTTGGGGAATGAAGATGGCTTCCTCTTCGCCGATACCTTTAGTAGAGGTGTAGAAGAGGGAGAGGTGTGTGCCTGTATATTAAGAATGATCTCCTTGGGAACGTGAGGGACAACATTACAAATGGGGCAAGGAGGGAGGTGGAGTCCCTATGGGTGGAACTTCAAAGAAAAGAAACAAGTTGGAAAATAATAGTGGGGGTATGCTACAGGCCCCTAATCTGAAGGATGAGGAGGAGTTGGATCTTGTTTCACAGATAGAAATGGCAGCGATGCAGGGCAAAATCATCATAATGGGGGAGTTCAACTATACAGATTTTGAATGGGCAGAAAGAACTGCTCACTCATTTAAGGCCCATCATTTCTTAAATGTCTTACAGGACAACTTCATGTGCCAATTGGTGGATGCCCGACTAGAAATAATACATTGCTAGATCTATAAATTACAAATGACACAAATCTGATCGCGGATAAGTAAATAAGGGACAACTTGGGAACCAGTGGTCACAGGATTATTACATTCAGCATAAATCATAGTAAAAGGAGGAGTAAAAGGAGGCACGAGGGTAGTACAAGAATACTGCATTTCAAAAGAGCCAACTTTTCTAAGCTGCACTGAATACTACAAGATAATAAGAGGGATCAAAGCCTAAAAACATTGAACACTGAGGAAAAATGGGAGTGCTTTAGAAACATATTAAATAAAGGTATAATCCATTGAATTCCAATAGGTAAAAAAAAGGAGCTAATGTTAAACCTGGGTGACTAAACTTTAATGTAAAAAGGCACATTAAAGAGGAAAAAAAACGGCATTAAAAATATAAGGCAGAGGGTTCATTGTTGGCATTCCATCACTATAAGGAATGCAATAAAAAGTGTAAGAATGCAATCAATGCGGCTAAAATAGAGTATGAAAGACATACAGTAGATGGGAGCAACTAAAATCCCCAAAAATTATTTCAATATATTAATAGTAAAAAAGTGAAGTCATAGCACATTGGGCGCATAACGGGTGATCAGGGGAAATTGATTACAAGTAACAAGAAGAAAGCAACTGTACTAAATGCATTCTTCTCCTTTTACACAGGAAAAGGAGGGGTACAGTAATCGAAAATTTATCATTGGTTACAGATCACAGAGTGTACCTTTGTGGCTTACAGAAGCTAGTGTCAAAAAGGCTTGAAAAACTTAACGCAAATAAATCACCAGGATAAGATGGCTTACAGGAGTCCTCAAAGAACTCAGATTTATCTTTATCAAGTGCAATTATATAGTATCGCACAAAAGTGAGTACACCCCTCACATTTTTGTAAATATTTTATTATATCTTTTCATGTGACAACACTGAAGAAATGACACTTTGCTACAACATAAAATAGTTAGAGTACAGCTTGTATAACAGTGTAAATTTGCTGTCCCCTAAAAATAGTTCAACACATAACCATTAATGTCTAGCCGCTGGCAACAAAAGTGAGTACACCCCTAAGTGAAAATGTCTAGATTGGGCCCAATTAGCCATTTTCCCTCCCCGGTGTCATGTGACTTGTTAGTGTTACAAGGTCTCAAGTGTAAATGGGGAGCAGGTGTGTTAAATTTGGTGTTATCGCTCTCACTCTCTTATACTGGTCACTGGAAGTTCATCATGGCACCTTATGGCAAAGAACTCTCTGAGGATCTGAAAAAAAGAATTGTTGCTCCACATAAAGATGGCCTAGGTTATAAGAAAATTGCCAAGACTATGAAACTGAGCTGTAGCACAGTAGCCAAGACCATACAGCGGTTTAACAGGACAGGTCCCACTCAGAACAGGCCTCACCATGGTAAACCAAAGCAGTTGAGTGCATGTGCTCAGCGTCATATCCAGAGGTTGTTTTTGGGAAATAGACATATGAGTTCTGCCAGCATTGCTGCAGAGGTTGAAGGGGTGGAGGGTCAGCCTGTCAGTGCTCAGACCTTACGTCACACACTGCATCAAATTAGTCTGCATGGCTGTCGTCCCAGAAGGAAGCCTCTTTTAAAGATGATGCACAAGAAAGCCTGCAAACAGTTTGCTGAAGACAAGCAGACTAAGGACATGGATTACTGGAACCATGTCCTGTGGTCTGATGAGACAAAGATAAATTTATTTGGTTCAGATGGTGTCAAGCGTGTATGGCAGCAACAAAGTGAGGAGTACAAAAACAAGTGTACAGTACAAAAACTTGCTTGTGAGGAGTACAAAAACCTGCTTGCCTACAGTCAAGCATGGTGATTGGAGTGCCATGGTGTGGGCCTGGGGCTGCATGAGTGCTGCCGACACTGGGGAGCTACAGTTCATTGAGGGAACCATGAATGTCAGCATGTACTGTGACATACTGAAGTAGAGCATGATCTCCTCCCTTTGGAGACTGGGCCACAGGGCAGTATTCCAACATGATAATGACCCCAAACACAAGACGACCACTGCCTTGCTAAAAAAGCTGAGGGTTGAGGTGATGGACGGACTGGCTAAGCATGCTTTCAGACCTTAACCCTGTTGAGCATCTGTGGGGCATCCTCAAACGAAAGGTGGAGGAGCGCAAGGTCTCTAATATCCACCAGCTCCGTGATGTCGTCATGGAGGAGTGGAAGAGGACTCCAGTGGCAAGCTGTGAAGCTCTGGTGAACTCCATGCCCAAGAGGGTTTAGGCAATGCTGGAAAATAATGGTGGTAAGACAAAATATTGACACTTTGGGCCCAATTTGGACATTTTAACTTAAGGGTGTACTCACTTTTGTTGCCAGCGGTTTAGACAATAATGGCTGTCTGTTGACTTTTTTTGAGGGGACAGCAAATTTACACTGTTATACAAGCTGTACACTCACTCACTCTTTTACAAAAATGTGAGGGGTGTACTCACTTTTGTGAGATACTGTACATTCCATTTATATGACATATTTCAGGGTCTCAAACCATTCCGCCGAGGTAGGAATAACTCATGATTTCCACTGCTGAGGAATAATCTGTCTGGCAGCTATCAAGAAGCATAATCTGTCTGGCAGCTATCAAGAAAAATCAGACTGTTTCATTGATCTCATTGTACCTGAAAACATGGATTGTAATGCTATTTATGGAGTATTATGATATTTTATGAGATAGCAATCATTAAATAGTTTAAAAAAAGTACCCCACAGCTGTTTGATGGGCAGACAGGTCCACTAAATATGAATATATGTGCCCTCGTATTTACAACACCACTAATCATTGGGTAAAACAGGAAAAGGGATTTTCGATGAGCAGTAATACCATCTCGTTATAATGTTCTTTACAAT
Organism: Pelophylax lessonae; assembly: GCF_965119305.1. Lineage (NCBI taxonomy): Eukaryota > Metazoa > Chordata > Amphibia > Anura > Ranidae > Pelophylax > Pelophylax lessonae. Next base: position 186,396,692 of record NC_138771.1, on the reverse strand, counting down.
AAGTAGAAAGAGCAAGGGTAAGGGAGAATACCTTAATCCAATTATCACTGAAGAAATACATGTCACAGTCAGACTTCCATTGAATCTGAAAAGGAAATGGGGGGGTCGATTTCCAACACAAGAGAAGGTTTTGTTCCCTTTCCATCAATGGGCGGTGCACACTATGATCCAAAGACAGAGTTCTGTAAAGACTAGACAAATGTCTATGCAGAAAACATATAGAGCTTCTACATTGACAAAGGGAAAAAAATGAATCAGCTAAAATAACCCCTGTAGTAGTAAGTATGTACCTAACTTGGGGCCAAAAGACTCTATCCCAATTCCCAGACTGGGAATGAAGCCCTAGTGAGAACTGGGAATTATCTAGGACAGGATTAAAAGGGCACAGAATTGCTGAGAAGGCATAGGTGAGTATGGATTTCTGCCAACAAAGTACTGTAGCTTCCAATGTGTGTGTGTGCGTGTGTGTGTGTGTGTATGTAGGGGGTGGGGGGGAGTATGATTTTAAGTCCATTGGTTTTAACGAGCAAGCAGAAAAGGCAGCACACACAGGATACACCTCCCCCCTGGGGCCACACTCTAACGCATTTCACCCTTTACAGGGCTTAGTCATATGACTAAGCCCTGTAAAGGGTGAAACACCCAAATAGAGGGGTTATTCATAAATGATCAGAATTTAAATATTTAAAACCTTTTAGGAAAAAATGAAAATATTTGTGCAAAATGTAACGAAAAAAATATCTTATAGAAAAAAATCTCAAAATTGTAAATAACACAAATCAAAAACATTTTTCAATTAATGGTCTTTTAATACCATTATTGTTTTGGTTTGTTCGTTTATATTTTTTAAACATTTTTGTAACATCTTCTTTGGGCATTAGTTTTTAAATATTGAAGTTAGTAAGGGTTAGTCCACTTTTGTTTGGACCTTGGGTGATCTTCTACAATATGTAATACTTAATTGTTCATGTATTTGTCCCAGCCCTAAGTCACTATAGAGATGAGCGTGTTATAAAAATAAAAAAACCCGTTGGACATAGTGAATACCGTAATGACTTTTTTAATGCTAAAAATGTGAGGTGTCAGTACACATGTATGTAGCCATATTGGTAACAAGCCTGTTGTAACATGCATTCTACCAGTACAGCAACAAGCAGGACACCACATTGCTCAAGAAAACAAGTAGTAATTAGGAAATCCAACAACTCCTGCTATGCAACTATGTGAATTGCAAAAATGTGATATAGTGAAAAGCATAGTGGAAATAATGATGAGAGCCTCTAAATAGGTACTGGGAGGAAAAAAAATTACAATTTGGTCAGAGGTTACAACAACATAAGGCTGTATAGATGATATAACAATACTGACAACAACTGTTCCCTGCATCAGGATACTTCTGGAAAAGCTTTATTAAAACATAATTTGGGCAAGGATGAAGATTAAATCCAGCAGGTGTAGAAGATAATGGCTTGTGGCCTACAACAGCAAAGCTAGCACATGTTGTGGAATTGACAGTACCATGGAAAGACAGTATTGAAGAAGCTAGTGAAAAAAAAGACCTTTGGAGCTGACAAATTAAGTTAGAAATAAATATCTAATAGATTAAGATGTTCCTGTTAGAAGTGGGATGCTGGGTTTTCGTTGCTACGTCTAAACCATCCTTCTGAAGAAGATGGGAGTGAGGGGTTACTTCTTCCAACAAACAGTCAAGTTCTTATCAAATGCAGCAGAAAAAACACAGCAATGGGATTCAGATTAAAAGGAAAGTCAACAACTGGGCTACAAAACGAGACAAGTTGGTATAAAACTGAGGGGATTCCAGGTTTTACTGCTGAGCCCTCTAAAGACGTTTGGGATTCATCAAAAAAATGTAAAAAATGAAGGTGCCCACTTGATGACCTACCTACCCTTACCCTTTTACCACACCAATCCCAACATCAAAAGTGCCAATTTACAGCACAAATTGAAACATCAAGTCTTATTAGCTCTACTGCTACCACTTCAGCAACACAGAACCCCATGCTCTTTACATCTCAGGTTCTGCAACACAAACAGCCCTGGAGATAGACAGGAAGATAAAGCATATAATCTCTGTGATGATCTCCACAGTCAGACCCACAGCCCCTAATTCTGCAGACACTATCACCATGTGCACCTTTGGACCCTACTTTGTAAAGATTAGCAATGCTAGACCCAGTCCCAGCATATCACCTTGGTATCTTTCCTGTCTCTGTGTAAATTTTTCTGTTTAGTTTCTATAGCATTGTGTCAGTGCATGCACCACAGGGATCTATCCTGCTAAACTGCACATCTCAACAGGCCCCACTGCTAACAATCCTATCCCTGTACAGCTAAAATCAGTGTGCCCACTCCACAAATAATGACTTCCTGCAATGATCATGGGCATGGCAAGGATTCACCAAAACTCCCTGTCTGCTTTCTCTCCACTTAGCTACTTTGAATCTGTATCTGAAAATTGTGTTGGTTGAATACAAAAGTAGAGATAGTTTTACAATGTGTTGTAAATCTGTGGGGTTGATTTACTAAAACCGGAGAGTGCAAAATCTGATGCAACTCTGCATAGAAACCAATCAGCTTCCAATTTTTTTTTAGTCAAAGCAAATGGAACAAGCTGAAGTTAGAAGCCGATTGGCTGCCATGCACAGTTGCACCAAATGTTGCACTCTCCAGTTTTAGTAAATCAATCCTGTATGTTTTAGATAAAGTTATAATTAAGAATGAGCTCTATATCAAAAATGAACTGTTACTAAAATTGTGTGTTTTATTTATCTGTGTGTTTTGGAAGACATTTACCAGCAGAATCGTTTGGAAATGCTGAATTCAAAGAATTGTAGTAATTTGTGCAAAACATTCACTACTGTAAAACTTTTTTCAGGTGTTGTTATTTTTACTGCCTAAAAACCGACATAGTGGCATATGGTGTTTTTTTGTGACTCTTAGAATTATCTGTAGGTATAGGATATGTTTCTTGTGACTGAAGACATTTTTCTCATTCAGTAAAGGACATTTCGTTTGGCATTTTCCCAATGGTGGATGTTTATTCTGTGCAATGTTTTTGCTCTGTGACCTATGGTATGAGGTTTACCTTGGGACCTGTGAATTTTGATGCTTGTCTGAGTAAATCTTCATGGCATTTCAACTTGGGACATACAAGTTTGTCTTGTGTGATTTTTCTGGGTGTTGGGTAGTGTAAAAAGGCAATTTTATGTTGACATCTATGTAACTAGCTCTCGTGTTTTTCCAAATGCCCTTTTTTCACTAAGAAGACAGGGCAAGAAACCCTTTTCAAAGCTGTTGTGTTGTTTTACTGCTACAACTTTAATGGAAACATTTTGCTAATCGTATCTTTCAGGGCACCTCTGATTTTCACAATGCATTTTTAGTGATTTTGCTTTTCTCTGCCAAGTGGATAGGCTCCATTCTTAAAGTGTGTGTTCAGCCAAAACTTTTAATTTTGGATTGACTGGGGAAGGAAGGATTAGAATCCCTGTTCGATTTTACTGTTATGTTGGTCTCCATAAGATACTGTAGATTTCCCTTCACATAGTGGCATATTTTTTAAGCAGTTATTCTTACATTCACCTAACATTCACTGAAGGTGAACCTTCCTAGTGCAAGTGTTTTAAATTATAACCATTATTCACAATTACCATTCACCATTACTGAGTCCCGGTTCACACTGATGCATTATTCACTATTAATGAGTCCCGGTTCACACTGATGCGGTGCAAATTCACTGCGAATTGCATGTGATTTTTTTTTTAAATAATCTTTATTTTATTTTCACAATTTTCAAGGTGCAAACACAACAAGACAAAGTGTAAAGCGGAGTAATCAACAAGAAAATGCAGCTTGCATGCATACATAACAATGGTTATAAAGCAGATGGAACTTGAAAGACATCGGCATATAAGACAGGTTTATCATATTGTAGAGTGTGCCTATTGGCCAAACAGAGGAGAACCTCAACCAACCCCCATCCCACTGGCAGGGCTCGGCCCCGGAGAAAGTCCTCCGGAGGGGCCCCTCATAACCAAGGCCTCCAGTAACCTCAATCACCATGCATAGTTGCTGCTGTTACTGCATGTTGAAATAATGAAAGCAGCAAACACAGAACATAAACACAGAAACCAAGAAGAAAAACAAAAAGAACAAACCCAGGCCTCAGAGGGGCCGAAAAAAAAAGGAATAGTAGAAAGAAAGAAGAAGAGAGAGAGAACTAAGCAGCCTAGAGGAAACATGGCCATAGAGGAAGCAGTGCAGTAAGGGGGAATCTCCAGGTCCTAAACAATGATACACGCCCCCCGGATCCCACCCTCAGTAAACTAATCATTAGGGATCTCTTCGAAGAAAACATCTACCCCTTCCAAATATCAGTGAAACGAGACTGCTTCCCTTGTAGGGTCAGGTTCCCACACCGTATAGTGTGAACTGGCACTCAGTGTTTTGTGAAAGTCAACTTTACTGCTTTATAAATGTAGCGAGCCCTAGGTAGATGCTAGAGGGTGAGTTTTGGCTCTGTCTTCCTATCAGAGGAGCCGCAGGAAAATTCTATATTGCTTCTGCTTAACAGAGAGCAGGATCTGTGAGTTAGGTCTGCTTATGGTGCTCAGTGTGTGATTCATCTGGCCTAGGGGAGGGTTTCACACTGGTCAAATAGGGAGGCATATTGGACAGTGAAGGAAACCAGACCAATGGGTACACAGGCTTTGATACAGCCCCAGTGATTGGCACAGACTGCTGTCTTGGTGCATTGTGGGGTGTGGTATAAAAGCCAGGAGCACATGTGCTCGGGGTCTTTGGCCAGTGAGAATGGTCTCAGAAGGAGGGTGGCGGCTGCTTCCTCTTCTACAGCAGTTGGTGTATGGTCACAGGCAGTCGGCATGGTGGGCCAGAAGGAAGGGGCTAAGCCCAGAGGTCCAGGAGAGCTGACTAGAGGGGTTGAGACACTGGAGAACCATGAAAAACAGTATCATAAGTACAGGGGATTGCGTCTAAGGGCCTGACCAGGAAGGGGGCCAACCTGGAGTTGAGTAGTCAGGTGACTGGTGTCAGCTGTTGGATAGAAAGGGGATGCTAGGTGAGTACCCTAACGATAAATGCTAAGCAAGCTGTCTATTCAGGAACTTTCCCTCAGATTAATCTAGTGGCAAGGTGAAACTGCGGCCTAGCTGCACCCTCAGATAGAAGTCCTCAACATTGTGAATATTTCAAGTATGGGATTATTCCACTCTTCCCTTCCCCCATCCCCATATAAAATTAAAAAAAACAACAAAACAAAACCCCCTAGACTGTTTATTGACTGAGCCGGAGAGTAAAGTGTTAAGACTCTGCATGCAGTTGCTACCGGTAACCCAGAGGAACCTGAAAAGGTGAGAAATCCAGCAGCCCTCAATGGGGCAGTGCTACATAAACATTCTAACCAAGCCTAAATACCAGTAAAATCCAGGGATTTTGAAATTTGCCCATTACTCAAATATGTTTTTGTGGACATATATTTTAATGATGTTACTGGTTTCATGTTCTCGCAAACTACTCAAATATTTGGCCATGCTTTGTTTTGCCATAATATTCTACACACACCATAAATTGTTTATTGTAATGGGTGCCTGAAAGACCCAGGTACATCACAGTGTATAATGTATAAACTTCAGACTTGAAAAATGAACAAAGCTTATCCTTCTATAGCATGTACTTGTCTCAATTAGGAGCACTGCTTCCTCTGCTATCTGCATGAATTACTTCTGACAAGTTTTCCTGAGACCAAGAGAAAAAAGGTAACAGGGGAGGGATCTCCAGCAGATTGATGGCCTCATCTCTGTTCCTGTGTGTTGTGTGGAGGGAGGTGTACCCCTTCCCTCCTATCAGCTCTCTAAGCTCTCCTCAGCTCTGCAGAATGTAACTTTAGTTTTTCGTTGGACTTTGAATGAATGTAGACAAGAAAAGAAGACTGCAGATATACAGGTACAGCATAGGTAGGAGGAGTTATTTTGTCTCTGTGTATCACCTAAGGCTAGACACTTCACCGGGTATATGAAAGAGTTGACAACCACTTTACATTTTATAGGGTTAACTCCTGTCAGTTTGTTTATTTATTTTGCTGTCTGTGTACAACCGTGAAATTTCTGTTCACTTCCTGTTCCAGGGGTGCATTATACATTTAGAACAAAGCTCATAAAGTAAGGGAATTCCCCTCTTAGACAGTTGTCCTGAACAGATGTCCCCATTGAAAGATTTCCATTTACTTCTTGTTTTGGGGACATCTCTAGAATTTTTAATTTCTCCTCACTTTCTTTCTAGATGACAATGATTACTAGAAGTGATGGCCTTCGGGTGAGTTTGAATCAAGCCTGCCAGGAAGCCTACACTGCACACAGCCAATCATAGGCAGCATGTGAATTTGCAGCTGCCGGTAAGGAAATGCCTCACCGCCTATCAATCCGAGCATGCCCAAGCCCATCACTAGTCACCAGTATAATTGGAGAGCTAGTCTTCCCAATGGGTATAGAGACAGCTATAAAGCAACACATGTTCTAATTCTTGTATCCAAACCTAAAAAAATAAATAAAAAAATAATGAAAAAATAAAAAATTGCTTAGAGATACACTTTAAGACTCAACCATGTCCTTGTAGGAGTACTTTGATTTGATTTTGCTGAGCTCTGGGGAACAGTTATTTTTTTTTTTCAATGTGATGCAAAAAAAAGAACTGAATCACTTCCACTGAGTCACATTTATGCACTATTAATTCTTCACCATATTCAAAATGATTTAGGATCTACGTCATGTGTTAATCTTGTTAGATAGATCTTTTATTGTGATATTATTTTAACCTGATTACTGTGTTCCTGAGTCAAATGAAATAAAAATTGATTCTCTGGATATCTTCCAAGAAAATACTTTTCTTAAACAGGCAGCTAGTTATGTATTTTTTTTTTTTTTATATCAGAACACAATAAGCTAGCTATATACAGCTAAGTGCCTGAAAAGAAATGTTCTCTTCTAGTGCTAAATCAATAGCTTTCCATACATTCAGCACATTGTTCTCTGAGTGACATTTCCCCCAAAGCCAAAGAAAAGCTAGGTCTCCTTTACAACTGAGCAATGAAAGGTAATCAGTGGAGGGCTTTCCGTGCATAGCTTTAACAGCTCTTTTAAAGAGAGGCTCAATCATGCATGACGTGCTAGTGGGACAATTTCATCATTTAATGAATGAATGTGACATTAACTACAAACCACTTCAAAGTGGGCTTCCACCTTTAAAAAAGACAAAGAAGAATGAAAGACCTTTGGGAGATAGCCAGTTCCTTGTTTTTGAATTTTTTGCTTCCTCTAGGATGTTATCTCTGAATAAAATTCTTAGCTCCTATTGAAGAGGAAAACTACCTTTTTACACCAGTCTCTATAAACACATCTCTTTTGTTTTTATTTTATATTTTTTCATGCATTTTCACAGATAATTGGCAACAGCTAAAACTGAAGTGGGGGCTTAATACAAGATTATACAAAAAAATAACAAAACTAAGCTCTAGGCAGTTAGAAAAGGCACTCATGAATGCGGCTCTGGAATGGATGTTGTACGGACAACATCCATTCCAGCCGAGATCGATTGCACAGCCTGCCGGAGCCGTCACACACTGTACAGCAGACTATTGCAATCGACTCACAAACTGTCGCACAGTGTTGACGAAGCGGAAGTGGTGGAGCAGCGGGGGATTTGAACTATCAGAGACTCGGGTCGGCGCTCTGTGTACGGATACAGATGAGCTCCAGAGTTTTTAATGTGCATGGAATACCGAAATTACTACAAAACAGCTTGCAAAGCTGCCAAGCCTTTATGGTCTGAGTTGGTGTGATGCCCGGTGTGGATGACACGGATCATTGACTAACCCTACAGGCTTTATTGCTCAAACACGAAAGTGTCTTGGGCCACAGCATTTGGTGAGTGGGCATTTCTCCTCCCCCCTTGGAGCACGGTGGTGGTGACCCTTTGAGGACTACACCTGTATATCAAATCATCCCAGGAGAAATATTGAAGGATCATGGACTGATTGATATCAATATGATTATTTCCTGATGCTATTGTGACATCTGTGTAGTGTTGGACTTTGTGCAGTCTTACCAGTTGTATTTTTATACACATACGTATATGGCACTTGCTTTTTGTTAAGTTTGCGCTACTGGTTCATCTAGAAGTTATTGTGGAATACCTTCTGTTTATCCATTGTGTACATTTATGTAGGTTAAGTAGCTGCATTGCCATCTCATACTATATTTATTGTCCTCATTCAGCGCTTGGGTCAGCTTATTATAGGTTTCGGTGAGCGCATAAGCTTTCTCTTTCATAGGTATATCCTATGTTGTTCTATGCTTTAGATATACCTTTTCTTTTCTTCTTGGGTTTGTGGATGTTCTGAGCTTCAGAAATCAACCCTTATATTATTATATTTATAGGGCAATTTACTTCCTGTCTGCCCCCTCTCTCTTTCTGGTCTCCCTGAAATCTGGAACAGTATGGATATTTTCCTCCTGATATACAGTATGTTGGTCATGTCCATTATATACAGTATGTTTAGGTATGTGTAAGACATGTGCTTTTTTTCTCCCTCATAGCGGACAGCCATTTTCTCTTCTATGATTTTTTTTATGTTTTGTACTCCCTTGTGGAGTGTATGTATATACTGGACCGAGACAAATATTACATTGAGGTATTTTGCTGGTTATGTTTACTGTATATCATTTTTAAACTTTGTTCATGATTGTAAATGCATTGATGTTATGTCAAGCAATGTTCAGTCCCGAAGAAGCAGTAAATCCAAGAAACGTGTCAACTGATGCTTAAATGTGGACATAGTCTTGTCATGAGAAACTTTCAGATATGTTTTTATGAAACAAATGAATTTTAAAGATTTTTTTGTACAAAGCAATATTATGTTTTGAATACACATATCAGCGAAATGTGTTTACTTGAGATACAGCAAACCTACACTGTTATACAAGCTGTACACTACTTTTCATTTTAGCAAAGTGTCATTTCTTCAGTGTTGTCACATGAAAAGGTACAATAAAATATTTACAAAATTATGAGGGGTGTACTCACTTTTGTGAGATACTGTATGTCTGGAGTAAGCAATAGAAATCCTTTCTTTATTTTATTTTTAGTTACTTGATGTTATAGTTGGGAGGAGAACCCCACAACGACACGTGAGATAATGTTATGAATGTATATATGAAGACCTCCTACAATTTTCAAGTCAGAGCCTGAAAAGACCCACAATTTTTGTAATGTTATAAGATACCGTATTTTCCGGCGTATAAGACGACTGGGCGTATAAGACGACCCCCCCTAATTTTCATCTACCGGTAATACTTATACTTAGGTTACCTTGGAGATATTATACTCGGTGTATAAGACGACCCCCCATTTTTGGGGGATTTTTTTGAGGTTCAAAAGTAGTCTTATATGCCAGAAAATACAGTAATATAGTAAGACATACATTGTGCTTTGGGAACAAAACAGGCTTGCTTTTGGTATTATTGTTTAATTTTCTATAGAATCTATTATAAAAATGTTAAAACAAGAATAAATATGTATATATATATATATATATATATATATATATATATATGGGTTTTTTTGTGTTTTTTTTTTGTTTTTTTATTTTGATCAGTGTTAGTTTGAGGAACAAGTTATTTTTCTATAAGCAAAATGTATACATTTAATTTTAAAATCCATTCCATTTAAAACAACGATAAAATTATATTTCTGGTACAAAGCATGACAGAGGCTTTTTTTTCAGTTTTGTGCATTTTTAAGGATGCAGCACTTAAAAAGGTAAAAAAACACAATAAATGAAATGAAAAAAAAAAAAAAAAGTAAAACAAATAGAAATAAATACAAACAAAAGCTAAGAGAAGAGGCAGAAAAGGTAGTTAATTAGGGTTGATAAGGGTTTATTTAGGCTACTTTCACACTGGTTCACATCAAAATTGCCTGTAAAACACCTATGCATAAATAGAGCGTTTTTGCTGCGCGTCTCAGCATTTGAGGAGCATTTTTTGAAAGACATTTGACTCAAAAACTGCACCAAAAACACTTAGCGTGTGCGTGTTTCAGATGTTTTAGAGTAGAGGTGTTTTTGATGCAGTTTCCCATTCATTTCAATGGGGAGAAGGGTTTTTGGTGCAGTTTTTAACTCACCAAACATGCTCCAAAATTGCAGCAAGCAGGATTTTTTACGCTGCATTGGTAGCACACATAGAATTTAAAGGGAAACATCTTTCTTGAGCTTTTCAGGACGCTTTTTTTAACGCAAAGCACTTTAACCACTTGTCGACCACCGTCAGTATATTTACTGCGGCAGTCAGCCGCTCCTGGGCAAACCGACAGAGTACTTCGCCGCTCGCCCAGGAGCCTGTAGGGGGCAAGCGCGCCGCCGGAGGTAGGCTCCCACCCCCGCTCGTTCACGGGCATCCCCGCTCGTGTGACCAGCGGCTCCGATGTCCGCCGGCAACTCGAGATCTTGTTCAGGAGAGGGAGAAAGGCAGATGGCTGATGTAAACACAGGCATCTGTCATTCTCCCTTAGATTATGACAGAGGCTATGCGATTCTGCTCTGTAGGATCGTATGTCTCTGTTATGATCTAACAAGCCACACCCCTTGACAGTTAGAATCATGCCCCTAGGAATACATTTAACCCACTGATCACCAATAAAGTTAACCCTTTCCCTGCCAGTGTCATTTTTACAGAACAGTGCATATTTATAGCACTGAATACTGTAGTAATGTCACTGGTACCCCCAAAAGTGTCAAAAATGTCAGTCAAGGGTCTGATCTGTCCGCTGCAATGTCGTAGTCCCGCAGAAAAAAATTGCAGATCGCCGCCATTACTAGTATAAAAAAAAAAACAATAAAAATGACATAAATCTTTCCTGTAGTTAGAAATAATTTTTGCGCAAACCAATCAAAATACGCTTATTGCGATTTTTTTTACCAAAAATATGTAGCAGAAAACAAATTGGCCTAAAATTTTAAAAAATTTAGATTTTTACATTTTTTGGGGAATTTCATATAAAAAAATGTGAAAAATATTGTTATTGTTTTCAAAATTGTCGCTCTTCTTTTGTTTATAGCGCAAAAAATAAAAATCGCACAGGTGATCAAATACCACCAAAAAAAGCTCTGTTTTTGGGGAAAAAAGGACGTCAATTTCGTTTGGGTACAGTGTCGCACAACCGCGCAATTGTCCATTAAAGTCACGCAGTGCCAAATCGCAAAATAGGGCCTCGTCTTTGAGCAGCCAAATCCTCCAGGGCTTAAGTGGTTAAAAACTCCTAAGAGTGAAAGCAGGCTAAGGGTTATTAAGGAGTTAAATTGGAATGCTTTTTAAAAATATTTTACTTGTAGAGGTCCTTTAATTGATGTTAAATGCAGATCAAAGTTTACATCTTTGATCTACTTATGTAGAACATTACATTTCTACACTGTATTACTCAGTGATGCCTGCAGACTGTCATTTTATTCGGGAGCGGCTGCATTTTCAATTACTGTTATGTAATACATAGCAATTCCTGGCTGTCATTTTTAAAGTCAGTAATTGCTGGTAATGGCAACAGGGGAGAAGAGACAGGGGATCTGAACATAGGGGATATGTCATAGAAACTTTGTTAACCTTCTTAGTGTTCTTTATAGTTTTTAACCACTTGCCGACCGCCGCACGACTATCTACGTGGGCGGTCAGCCCCTCACAGGCAAAGTGACGTAGGTCTACGTCGCTCGCCTGTGAGGGTTTAGGGAGCGAGCGCGCGCCGCCGGAGGCGCGCTCCCGCTCCCGCGTGGTCACGGACCCCCCCGCGCGCGTGACCGGCGGACCCGATCGCCGCCGGCCACTCTGCGATCGGCGGGGGAGAGGGAGAAAGTCAGGCAGCTTGTGTAAACAAGCTGCCTGTCATTCTCCTCTCTGTATGAGAGCTGATCACATGGATCTACTATGTAGATCCATTGATCACTCTGCATACAGTTGAAGCCCCAGCCAATCACAGTTAGAATCACGCCCCTAGGGACACACACAGCCCCTCCCTCTGAAATAAAGTTAACCCCTTCACTACCAGTGTATTTTTACAGTAACAGTGCATATGTATAGCACTGATTACTGTAGAAATGTCACTGGTAACCCCAAAAGTGTCAAAAATGTCAGTCAAGGGTCCGATCTGTCCGCCGCATTGTCGCAGTACCGCAAAAAAAATCGCAGATCGCCGCCATTACGCGTTAAAAAAAAAAACAACAAAAATGACAAAAATCTTTCCCTTTGTTAGTAAACGCAATAACTTTTGCGCAAACCAATCAAAATACGCTTTTTGCGATTTTTTTTACCAAACATAGGTAGCATAAAACAAATTGGCCGAAAATATTAAAAAATTTTGATTTTTACATTTATTTTTGGGGGAATTTCATATAAAAAAAAGGGAAAAATATTGCTATTTTTGCAAAATTTACGCTCTTTTTTTGTTTATAGCGCGTGATCAAAAAATCGCACAGGTGATCAAATACCGCCAAAAGAAAGCTCTGTTTGTGGGAAAAAAAGGACGCCAAATTCGTTTAGGTACAGCGTCGCACGACCGCGCAATTGTCCGTTAAAGTCACGCAGTGCCGAATCGCAAAATACCCCCTGGTCAGGAAGGGGGTAAAATCTTCCGGGGCTTAAGTGGTTAAGGTAATTTTTGATATGGGGAACATATAGTTTTTCTCCCTGCCAGCTACAATACAGCACTGAGGGCCTGAGCAGTCAACCGCTTGGCCCAAAAGTTGTCACGTGAACGGAAGGTCCTAAGGGCTGTGTAAGCCCCAAAGGAGAGCTGACCCAGAACACAGGCAGGCATTCCTGGAGGGTCTTAGTAAATCTGTTGATGAAAGTGGTTGTAAAGGCTTAGGGTTTTTGTACCTTAATGCATTTTATGCAATGAGGTAAAAAGCTTCTCTGCTGCATGTGTTTTCCCAGCACCCCCTTATACAGGTGCACCTAATAAAATGAGAATGTCATCAAAAAGTTAATTTATTTTAATAATTCAATTCAAAAAGTGAAACACATATATCTTATATAGATGCGTCAGACACAAAGTTATATATTTTAAGCATTTCTTTCTTTTAATTTTGATGTTTATGGCTTATAGCTAGTGCAAACCCAAAATTAAGTATCTCAGAAAATCAGAATATTACATAAGACCAAAAAAAAAAAAAAAAAAAAGAAAAAAAGATTATTAATAAAAATAAAGGATTTTTAATACAGAATACTGTGTTTGATTGGCCAGAAAACACGCCTGACTTAAACCCCATAGATAATCTGTGGGGTATTGTCAAGAGGAACATGAGAGACACCAGACCCAACAATGCAGACGAGCTGAAGGCCACTATGCGAGCAACCTGGGCTTCCATAACACCTCAGCAATGCCACAGGCTGATCACCTCCATGCCACGCCGCAGTGTATACTATACTGTACATAGACATACTTTTCAGTAAGCCAACATTTCTGTATTAAAAATCATTTTTTTATTGGTCGTATGTAATATTCAAATTTTCTGAGATACTGAATTTTCGGATTTCACTAACTGTAAGCCATTACCATCAAAATTAAAAGAAAGAAATGCTTAAAGTATATCACTTTGTGTGTAATGCATCTATATAAAGTATATGAGTTTCACTTTTTGAATTGAATTACTGAAGTAAATTGACTTTTTTATGATATTCTAATTTTATGAAACACACCTCTACTTACCCAAGCCCGATAGTGTTCCAGCGATTTGCACATGAGAAGCAGCTCTCCCGCCTCTGTCCCGCCTCACTGCACAGATTAATAGCAGCGGGCGCCATAGCGAGCTGCCCTGTCAGTGTCAATGAATGCAGTTAAGGTGATTCGGGAGCGACTCTGCATGTAACCTCATGGGAAGCGGCTTTCAATGGGGGCACTTACCAAAGAGGAGGAGCCAGGAGCGCCACTAGGGGACCCCAGAAGAGGAGGATCAGGGCTGCACTATGCAATACCACTGTACAAAGTAAGTAATTGTTATTTTAAAGGAAACATTTTTATTTTAAAGGAAAAAAAAAAAACTAAATGTTTAATGTCACTTTAAATCCCCATATTTGAAGATCAGCAGTTTGGAAAATATTTAGTGCACATGCTCATTTCATGTTATATCAAGGGTCAGTTTAACCTTTTAAATAACTATTTTTCAGACTGCAATATAATATACTACATTTAGCTCTTCAAAGTGTGTTTGATCTCCATATGGCTGTGACACTGAACCTCGGTGTCAAGCAAAAATGCCTTAGACTATCACTGCAAGAGAAAAAAGACATTTAGGAGGGTCTTAGTATTTCACAGTATTTGAGGCAAGGTCAATACAAGGCCACAAGGCTTAAAATGTAAGCATGACAGGTCATTCTTTGTGTTTACAATAAAAGAGACATGTATTTCAGCCATAAAATAAAAGACTGCATATGTGTCTGTCACTGCCATTGATGCATCATTGTCAAGAGCCTAAACAAAGGTCTAGTGATGGAGATCTATCACTAATAATGGCTCCTGCACAAGGCCATATTTTAGGTGCAGGTTCATACAAGGTTAAAGTGACTGTAAAGTTTTCTTTTTTAAAAAAACCCCCCTGTTGAGTGCCCCCACAGCAAGCAGCTTGCTATGGCGGCACCCGAGCTGAGCTACAGCTCCCTGTGTCTATTCAGACATGGAGCCACGACCCGGCCCTGCCCCCTCTCTCTCCTGATTGACTGACTTTGATTGATAGCAGCAGGAGCCAATTACTCTGCACTCCTGTCTTAGCCAATAAAGAGGGGAGTCCAGGGCAGTTAAGACACTCCTGCAACATCGCTGGATAAAGATGGGCTCAGGTAAGTATTAAGTGGACTGCTGCATACAGAAAGTTTTTTTTATCAATACATAGAATGCATTAGGATAAAAAAAAAAAAACCTTCTGCCTTTACAATCCCTTTCATTTAAAATGATTGTATAGGAAAAAAAAAACAAAAAAACAACCAAAATAACCCCCAAACATGTCATACTTACCAGCTCTGAGCAATGGTCTTTCATAGAGCATTCCCAATCCTCCTCTTCTCTGGTCCCACGCTGGTGCTCTGGGTCCCTCCTCCTTGCCAAGTGTCTCCATAGCAAGCCACTTGCTAAGGGGGCACCTGTGCATGCTTGTTCATGAGCCAGACACAGAGAGCGTGGCTCAGCCCCGCCCCCTGCTCCCGCATAACTGGCCATTGGCTCCCACTGCTGTATCTCAGCCAATCAGGAGGGAGAGACCCAGGAGGGCCTCTCCTCCTTTGAACATCACTGGATTGAGATCGGACTTAGGTAAGAATTGGGGGGGGGGGGGCAGCTGCACACTGAAGGTTTTTTTTTACCTTCATGCATCAAATACATGAAGGTAAAAAGCCTTCAGCCTTTTCAAACACTTTAAGCTTCTTGTTTTAGCTCCCAGGAGCCATACCTGCAGCATATTTTTGCCCGTAGGCATAATATACATTAAAAAAATGTTATATGTGGCTATGCACGCATGAATGCTGCCATCTGCATTTACGCACACACATGTACTGGCGTTTTTTTCAAAGAGTGAAATGTTTAGGTTTTGAAAAACATGTGCAAATGCCTAGTATATGGCCACAATTGTCTTATAAAATTGTATTTGGAGGTTATATAATTAACATAATTTTTTTTATAGGGCAATTTTATTAACATATTCAGTTAGCCCTCATTCTCCCTGATGCAATTTCAGATGCATTCCAGTATGCACAAAATTACACGTCAAGTAAAATACCATGATTATCTATGGATGCTGTTCACATATGCATTTGGAACGCGATAGGATTTTAAAAGGGTCCTTTACACCTTTAGAGCAATGTGCTCAATTTTGAGCTACATATAGTTGAAAATAAAAATAAATAATTGAGTAGAAACTGCATGCAAAACACATAGCTGTTTATATACAATACGACTTCAGTGCGTCTTGTAGAAGTTTGTGCTGTGTGTTTGAGAAGAGAAAGAGAGAGAGCTAGAGAGAGGTGCATATATTTGAAGAGACAGCTTAACCACTTCAGCTTCCGAAGGTTTTACCCCCTAAATAACCAGGCCATTTTTTGCGATACGGGACTGTGTTGTTTTAACTGACAATTGCGTAGCCATGCGACGCTGTACCCAAATAAAATTGATGCCTTTTTTCCCCCCTCAAATAGAGCTTTCTCATGGTGGTATTTGATCACCTCTGTGGTTTTTATTTTTTAACAAAAAAACAATATTTTTTATTTTCTGCTTTAAAACAAATAAAAACGGAATAAAATATCAACAGCATAAGTGCATAATAATTCCAGTAGCGCAAGGATGGTGGTAACCTCTCACCATCAATCAATGTGTAATAATGATTGCTCATAAAGCAGACAAAACTTGTCAATCAATACAATCTAAATGCAGCCCATAAAATCCATATAATTCCACCAAGACAGCAGAAGTTGTTACAAAAGTCCACAGTTGCTACACACTCCTGGGATGATTGCTAGCATGTGCAGATGGAGTATTGGATCACCATAGACGCCACCACCGTGCTCAAAAGGGGGGGAGATAGAATACACACTCACCGACTCCACTGGCCCAGCCACTCTCGTGACTAAGCAAACAAGCAAAATGTTAAACACATCCACTTAGAGATCCGGGACATCCACAGTGATGGGTGATCAGCAGTGCTCCAAACCATATAGAAGAAAAAACAAACTCCACTAGTGCAATAACGCCTAGAATGCTTTATTCATATAAATAAAAACAGATATTGCACTCACATGTCAATAGCATATCACTCGCATAGGTAATCATAGGATTACCTATGCGATACACCGTGGACCGCTCGCCTTCTGGGTGTACAAACTCCTCGTACAGGATAAGGTAAAATGACGCTGCCTGGTCAAGCTCCGACGCGTTTCGTCACTTCCGACTTCTTCACCGGGGGCGTGACCATGACAGCGCGGCAGCAGTACAAATACCTCCGATTCCCCACCCACTAGGGCGGAGTCGGGATGTATGAACAACAATCAGCTGTACACTTCCTGCTACGAGCGGTCTCTAAAATAAACAAACTCGGTTGTCTAGCAACCGCAGCAGCCGATTGGATAGAAGTTTAATAACCACTCCCCAAAATGCTCCAAGTCTAGTAATATATTGCTTGATCCCCCCGCCCAACAAAGAATGTATTGGGGCCAGGGACTTAGCCAATCACATACAATCATTAATCGGACAGCTGCACACCGCACCCACCGTTATCCGATGATCGGTGACACGAGCAGGAAGTCAGCATATGCACAATGAAGTACACTTCAGTCAAAAAAGATCATGCTATAAATATTAAAAATCTTTAGACGATCCTATCAACAAAAGTATTTGTCATAGCCAAAATATATAAATATGAGCAATATGACATACATTTGGACCACATATAATCCTTAAAATACTAAATATCGTAAACATTATATACATATATAATCTAACATACAAATTTGCATAGACCAAAAAGACAGGAAAAAACACAGAGATCTTTAAAATTCTTAAATTATCTAAAATAATCTAAAAGAGTTCAAAAAATATTCTAAAAATATTCTAAAATTCTATAAAACATACCCAATAGAAAAATTAAAAAAATCTAATTTTTTCATAAATTTAGGTCAATATGTGTTCTGCTACATATTCTTGGTAAAAAAATCCTAATAAGTGTATATTGATTGGTTTGCACAAAAATTATAGTGTCTACAAACTATAGTATACATTGATGGATTTTTTATTGTTTTTACTAGTAATGGCGGCGATAAGAGATCTTTAGCGGGACTACGAGGTTGCGGCGGACAAATCTGACACTAAGTGACTTTTTTTGGGGACCAGTGACACCAATACAGTGATCAATGCGAAAAAAAATGCACTGGCAGGGAAGGGGTTAATGCCAGGGGCAATCAAGGGGTTAAGTGTGCTCCTAGGGAGTGCTTTCTAACTGTGGGGGAAGTGAATGCACCAGAGGAAAAGAGAGATCTGTGCTTCAGCTTAGCTGAAACACAATATCTCTCTTTTTCTCCCTGACAGAACAGTGGTCTGCCTTGTTTACATAGGCAGACCACCGTTCTGTCATTCCGCTGAAGGATCGGTGGGTCCCGGAGGCCATCGCAGCCACTGGACCCACTGATTGGCATTCCCCCACACGTGCCCCCGAAATCTCATGCACAAATTCACGTACATGTACGTGATTTTGCACAGCCGGGACACCCTGCCACAGTATATATTCGGCAGACGGTCCCGAAGTAGTTAAATAACATAATACTTACCACTTGAGTACGAACCTGTAATACCCCTTCATTACAGTGATAGTTTAACCAACATTTACTCCATCATGCAATGTTATACCCAAATGAGTTTTATATCTTTTTTTGAGACTATAGCTTTCTTTTGATGGTATAAAATTAACCCCTGGGCTTTTTTTTTTTTTTTCTATAAAAGGACCAAACATTTTGAAAAATCCCTGTTTCTCTTACTTTCTGTTCAAATAAAAATGCCAGAACGTTTGAAAACACTCCCCAAATTACCCTTTTTTGGAAAGCAAACAGCACAAGTTGATCTCACTTTCTGCCACAATGCTTTGGAAACAAAGAAACATGCTAGTAATGAGGGAGCTAAACATTGAGCTTGAGAATGGTGTACTAAATACTTAATTGCACAGGTTATACACAGAGGTAGTAAAGGGGTTAATGTACTGGTCATGTACAGTGGCAGGAAGAGGGTCAAGGGGTTTATGTGCAGATGGCTAGGGTAAGAGAGGCCTGTTCTGAGTGGAACCTGTCCTGTTAAACCGCTGTATGGTCTTGGCCACCGTGGTGCAGCTCAGTTTCAGGGTATTGGAAATCAGCTTATAGCCTAGGCCAGTGATGGCGAACCTTGGCACCCCAGATGTTTTGGAACTACATTTCACATGATGCTCATGCACTCTGCAGTGTAGTTGAGCATCATGGAAAATGTAGTTCCAAAACATCTGGGGTGCCAAGGTTAGCCATCACTGGCCTAGGCCATCTTTATGTAGAGCAACATTTCTTTTTTTCAGATCCTCAGAGAGTTCTTTGCTATGAGGTGTCATGTTGAACTTCCAGTGACCAGTATGAGAGTATGAGAGCGATAACACCAAATGTAACACACCTGCTCCTCATTTACACATGAGACCTTGTAAAATGAATGAGTCACATGACATCAGGGAGGGAAAATGGCTAATTGGACCACATTTTGACATTTTCACTTAGGGGTGTAATCACTTTTGTTGCCAGCAGTTTAGACATTAACCACTTTACCACTAGAGCATTTTGCTGTCTTACGTCTGGGCCACTTTTTGCGATTCAGCGCTGTGCGACTTTAACTGACAATTGCGCGGTCATGCAACGCCGTACCCAAATGAAATTTACGTCCTTTTTTTCCCACAAACAGAGCTTTCTTTTGGTGGTATTTGATCACCTGTGCGATTTTTACTTTTTGCGCTATAAACAAAAAAAGAGCGTTTATTTTGAAAAAATAACAATATTTTTAACATTTTTTATATGAAATTCCCCCCAAAAAAGATGTAAAAACTATTTTTTTTTAAATTTTTGGCCAATTTGTTTTCTGCTACCCATGTTTGGTAAAGAAAATTGCAATAAGCGTATTTTGATTGGTTTGAGCAAAAGTTATTGCGTTTACTAACTATGGGAAAGATTTCTGTCATTTTTGGTGTTAATTTTTTTTAACGCGTAATGGCGGCGATCTGCGATTTTTTTTGCGGGACTGCGACATTGCGGCGGACAGATCGGACCCTTGACTGACATTTTTGACACTTTTGGGGGTACCAGTGACATTACTGCAGTAATCAGTGCTATATATATGCACTGTTACTGTAAAAATGACACTGGCAGGGAAGGGGTTAATTTTATTGGAGAGGGAGGGGTTAATGTATGCCTGGTGCTTACTAACGTGTGGGGGGGGAGGTGACTGTGTGAGACAGGGACAGATCGGATGTCCAGCTATGCTGAACACTCCGATCTGTCACTCCCTGTCACTTAGGAGATCCGCCCGCTCTGTTTACACAGGCGGGCGGATCTCCAAACTGGATTCCCCGACGATCGCCGCTGCTCTTCCCCTGGCCCGACTCCCGCTGTGAATGAAAACGACTCCCGCTGTGAAAAAACGCCAGCGCCGCCTACAGGGGGAGGAGTCTGGCGACGTAGGTCTACGTCGTCAGATGATAACGAGCCACTTTGCCGCAGTAGTACTACGGTACTCAGCGGTAAAGTGGTTAATGGCTGTGTGTTGAGTTATTTTGAGGGGACCACAATTTACACTGTGTCACATGAAAAGATATAATAAAATATCTACAAAAAATTGAGGGGTGTACTCACTTTTGTGAGATACTTTATATAAAAGCAGTACTTTTTTTTTAAATCATACTTACCTAGGTGGATGCAGCATCTCTAAGACTGAGAATTGAGAGAGCAAACACCGCTAATCACACAGTACTCAGTGCTTCGTGAGCAGAGCTGGTGACTATCAGCCCCTGCTGTCTGCTCTGCCCCTCCCCCCACCCCCACGTGCTCACTGCAGCACTGGGCTGTGGAGAGGGAAGAAGCGGCTAGCTCAGGCTCTTAGCGGCTCACTGAGAGGCTGAGCCAGGTGCCGGTCCAGGCTCTGGATGGATCTGGACCATATAATCATGATCTTTCCCCAGCCTGGACCGGCTCTGTATGATGTCAGCTGACAGCAGGCTTCAGCCCGCGTTTAGCTGAAAATAGGTCACAGAAGTGCAAGACAAAGCACACTATTGTGATCCATAGGAGAAGTAAAGCCAAACGAGCTTAGACTGTACTTCTCCTTTTTAGGCACTTTTTGTTTACAAGTTTCAATTAGTATTTTTTGGTAGAAAATTACAGGTACAAGTTACAGGAAAATAAACAGGTTACCTGATTAGAGTTACAGAGGAAATCTAGCACTGGAAATATTGCTCTCACTTTAACATTTGCTGCAATACCTCACATGTGTGATGCAAACACTGTTTAGCAATGTCAAAGGAAAAGATCCATCAGCCATACATCATGAAGCAGACCCATATGCATGAAGTGAAATGAATGGCAGTCTCAGCCTAGACTTCAGGCCATGCCTCCAACGTGTTTTGCTCCACTCCTTGGAGCTTAAAGCGGTAGTATACTCAAAAAAAAAAAAAAACCCTGCAAGACAAAGGCATAATGAGCTAGTATGCATCGAATACTAGCGCATTATGAAATACTTACCTTAAAACTAAGCCCAGACATGGACCCCCGGACACCGCTGTGGGAGCAGACATGATTGATCCCTCCGCGTCTCTTCCGGGTTCGGCGGCTCCGGCGCTGTGAGTGGCCGGAGCTGCGATGACGTCACTCCCGCGCATGCGCACGGGGGATTAACTTTCTGGCAACTTCCCTGTAAGGAACTCTGAAGGTCCCCCGGACCTTCAGAGCGCATGCGCCACTAGTGTCAGCGGCTGCATGCAGTGCAAATATCTCCTAAACCGTGCAGGTTTAGGAGATATTAATTGTACCTACAGGTAAGCCTTATTATAGGCTTACCTGTAGGTAAAAGTCACAAAAATCTGTATAATACTGCTTTAATTATAGTGAAACCAATGGGGCAAACATTGTTTACATATAAATAGGGTTGAGCGGACACCTAGATGTCCGTGTTCGACGGGTTCGGCCGAACTTTAAAAAAAAGTCCGGGTCCGTGTCCCGGACTTTTACCGAACTTTTCCCGGACACCGAACCCCATTGAAGTCAATGGGGACCCGAACTTTAAGGCACTAAAATGGCTCTAAAACACCAAAGGAAAGGGCTAGAGTGCTGCAAATGGCAGCAAAACGTAATTAAGAGCATGGCAAGTGCTCTGCAAACAAATGTGGATAGGGAAATAACTTAAAACAACAAAAAAAAACAGAAAAATAAAACAATGTTCTTCTTCATCTCTGAAGGACGAGGCCCATATGGAGTAGGAGGGAGGTTGAGGTGGTGGTGGATGTGGCGGTGACATAGGCGTGCGCACAGGGTGTGCTGGGTGTGCCTGGGCACACCCTAATCACCTAGGGCACATAGCATTGCCAGTGAGGAGATGGGAAAGATCTCCCTGGGACCTGCTCTGCTCTATTTCTCCTTGCCTACAGGTACATGGCCCCGATACATTACTCTCCCTGCTGGCAAACACATGCATGTGTATTTCAACTTTGGGGTGCACACCTTAATGCAATAGGCTGCGCACACCTATGGGCGGTGTAGGTGGAAGCGGCGGTGGAGGAGGACCAGGGCCGGATTAACAGCATCATGGGCTTGGTGCTGAGGATTTTGAAGGGCCTTAGGGCCGTGCCTTGCCATGCACCCAGAGGAGGAAGGGTGCAGCCATGCATGCCTAATTCAACATGGGATGCTGTCTCTGAAGCCCATAAACACATCCATGCATCGCCAACTGTCCCTCCTTGTCCGGCCTTCACGCTGTGTGGGGAGGTTCTGAGGGTGCTGCCTGGGGAAGCGAGCATAGAAGCCAGACTTCTGTGTTTACAAGTGACAGAAGAGCGGTAACAGTGAATATGGCCAACCCGGGGCCTATATAAAAGGTAGGGGCCTGGAGCTGCAGCTCCAATAGCCCCTACATTAATCTGGCCCTGAGGAGGAGGACGAGGTAGCCAACACTGCTTCTTTTCAAAAATTTTAAATGAGGGTACACCCCAAAAGAGTGAGAAAGAGCAAAAATGGAACAATGGGTGGGTAAGGTCGGTATCCATTGCTATTCTGCATAAGGTACGGAAAAGTCCCGTGGGATCCATGCCTGGTTCATTTTAATGAACGTGAGCTTGTCCACATTGTCTCTGGACAGGCGGCTGCGCTTGTCTGTTATAACGCCCCCAGCCGTGCTAAATACCCGTTCAGATAATACACTGGCTGCAGGGCACGCCAGCACCTCCAAGGCGTAAAGGGCAAGCTCAAGCCATGTGCCCAATTTGGAGACCCAGAAGTTGAAGGGGGCAGACCCGTCATTCACTACATGTAGGCGTGTGCACACATACTGCTCCACCATGTTGGTAAAATGCTGCCTCCTGCTAAGACGTTCCATCTGAGCTGCTGGTGCTGCTGTTTGTTGTGGCGTGCTGACAAAGCTTTTCCACATTTCGGCCATGCTAACCCTGCCTTCTGAGGTGCTGGCGGTGCCCTGGTTGCGTTGGCGACCTCCTCCTCCTCCTCCTCTGCCTTGTGCTTCCACTGTGGCCCCGCTGTCAGATGGGAATGCCAGCAGCATGGCGTCTACCAGCGTGCGCTTGTACTCGCGCATCTTGCGATCGCGCTCCAGTGAGTGAATTAAGGACGGTACGTTGTCCTTGTAACGGGGATCCAGCAGCGTGGCCACCCAGTAATCAGCACAAGTTAGAATGTGGGCAACTCGGCGGTCGTTGTGGAGACACTGCAGCATGTAATCGCTCATGTGTGCCAGGCTGCCCAGAGGCAACGAAAGGCTGTCCTCTGTGGGAGGTGTATGGTCCGTGTCCTCTGTATCCCCCCAGCCACGCACCAGTGATGGCCATGAGCTGGCCTGGGTGCCACCCTGCTGTGAACATGGTTCCATCTCTTCCTCCAGCTCCTCCTCCTCCTCATCCTCCTCATCCTCCAGAACTGTGCCCCTGCTGGACAATTGCGTCCCTGGCGTTTGCGTGTGCAGGAACCCACCCTCGGAGCCCCTTGCGAATGACTGCCCTGAAAGCCTTGGAAATGTTACCTCTTCATCCTCCTCCTCCTCCTCATCCTGTGCCACATCCTCTTCCATCATCGCCCGAATTGTTTTTTCAAGGAGGCATAGAAGTGGGATAGTTAAGCTGAGAACGGCGTCATTGCCACTGGCCATGTTGGTGGAGTACTCAAAACAGCGCAACAAGGCACACAGGTCTCGCATGGAGGCCCAGTTATTGGTGGTGAAGTGGTGCTGTTCCGCAGAGCGACTCACGCGTGCGTGCTGCAGCTGAAACTCCACTATGGCCTGCTGCTGCTCGCACAGTCTTTCCAGCATGTGCAAGGTGGAGTTCCACCTTGTGGGCACGTCACATATGAGGCGGTGAGCGGGAAGGCCGAAGTTACGCTGCAGCGCTGCCAGGCGAGCAGCAGCAGGGTGAGAACGCCGAAAGTGCGCACAAACGGCCCGCACTTTCTGCAGCAGCTCTGACATATCGGGGTAGTTTTTAAGGAACCTCTGCACCACCAAATTCAGCACATGCGCCAGGCAAGGGATGTGCGTCAAACCGGCTAGGCCCAGAGCTGCTATGAGATTTCGCCCGTTATCGCACACCACCAGGCCGGGCTTGAGGCTCGCTGGCAGCAACCACTCATTTGTCTGCTGTTCCATGCTCCTCCACAACTCCTGCGCGGTGTGTGGTTTGTCCCCCAAACAGGCAAGTTGTAAAACTGCCTGCTGTCGTTTACCCCTGGCCGTGCTGAAGTTGGTGGTGAAGGTGTTACGCTGTCTGGATGAGGAGGCGGTAGAGGATGAGGAAGCGGAGTAGGAGGAGTTAGGAACAGGAGGCAAACTGAAGCGCCCTGCAATCCTCGGTGGTGGAAGGACATGCGCCAAATTGCTATCCGCCTCAGGCCCATCCGCCACTGCATTTACCCAGTGTGCCGTTAGGGAGATATAACGCCCCTGACCGTGCTTACTGGTCCACGTATCCGTAGTTAGGTGGACCTTGGCACAGATGGCGTTGCGCAGTGCACACCTGATTTTTCCCCCCACTTGGTTGTGCAGGGAAGGGATGGCTTGCCTGGAAAAGTAGTGGCGGCTGGGCACGACGTACTGTGGGACAGCCACCGACATAAGGTTTTTAAAACTGTGCGTCTCCACCAGACGGAATGACAGCATTTCAAAGGCCAATAATTTTGAAATGCTGGCATTCAGGGCCAGGGATCGCGGGTGGGTAGGGGGGTACTTCCTCTTCCTCTCAAGTGTTTGGGAGATGGAAAGCTGAACGCTTCCACGGGACATTGTGGAGATGGTTGTTGGTGACCCAGGTGGTGGTGTTGCTGACAGATCGTCTGTTTGCGGGGTGGCAGGTGCCGGTATCACTACAGATGTGGCTGGAGCGGCCGAGACTGCAGCAGAAGAGGAAGCAGGATGAGCCAGAGACGTTTCTTGGTTTTGAAGGTGTGTACTCCACTGCAGCTCGTGCTTTGCACTTAGATGCCTGATCATGCAGGTTGTGCTCAGGTTGAGAAGGTTCATGCCTCGCTTCAAGCTCTGATTGCACAGGGTGCAAACCACTCGTGTCCTGTCATCAGCACATTTTCTAAAGAACTTCCACGCTAGAGAACTCCTTTGAGCTGACTTTGGTGCGCTCGTTCCCTTGCTGCGTTGGGCAGTAGCGGGCGTAGTGTCTAGGGCACGGCCGCTCCGCTTCTGCACCCTGCTCCCTCTTCTGCTGTGCTGGTGGCTCTGTGCGACCACCGCCTCTTCCTCCAAACTACTCAGTTCACCTGCATGACGTTCATTCCATGTGGGGTCGAGGACCTCATCGTCCTCCACATCATCTTCCACCCAGTCTTCACCCCTGCCCTCCTTGTCGGTCTCCACAATGCTGAACGCCGCAGCAGTTGGCACCTGCGTTTCGTCATCATCGGAGACGTGCTGCGATGATCCTTGCATGTACTCATCTTGAGAAATAAGTGGTTGGGCATCGCTGCACTCAATCTCTTCCACTTCTGGGGCAGGGCTAGGTGGATGGCCCTGGGAAACCCTGCTGACAGAGTCCTCAAAAAGAATAAGAGACTGCTGTATGGCTTGGGGCTCAGACTGCTGGCCTGATTTGCAAGGGGGTGAGGTGAAAGACGGTTGGACATTGGCTGCAGGTGCCAACTCTGACCTTTCTGCAGTAGACTGGGTGGGAGACAATGTGAAGGAACTGGAGGCACTGTCAGCAGCAAACCAATCTACTATCGCCTCAACTTGTTCTGGCCTCATCACTTCTAGGGGCGTTTGATGCCCTACCAAATACTGATGCAGGTTCTGTCGCCTACTCACACTTGAGGAAGGTGTTTCACTTGTGCGTGTAGCTGGCACAGATCGACCATGTCCTCTCCTTGCAACAGGAGCTCTACCAGCAGCACCACGACCCAGGCCACGGCCCTTATTTGACGGTCTCCTCATATTTCTGTAATTTAAGATCTTGCCCTAGAAAGGTTTTTATTGAATAGCGGAATAGAAAATATGATCCAAAAAAAGTGTATGTATATCACACGTACACAACCACACTAGGCCCCAATTACTATTGTTTGTACCCCTAAAAGGCTAGATGAGGAGTAGGGGGAGTATGGAACAGGCAGCACCCTCAAACCTTCAGAAGTATGAGATGAACCCCAACAACTTGGAAAGGTGGATCTCTCTCACACGTACCGACACAGACTATCCCGCAATTCAATTGATCCTCAAAGGTTTTTATTGAATAGCGGAATAGGAAATATGATCAAAAAAAGTGTATGTATCTCGCACGTACACAACCACACTAGGCCCCAATTACTATTGTTTGTACCCCTAAAAGGCTAGATGAGGAGTAGGGGGGGTATGGAACAGGCAGCACCCTCAAACCTTCAGAAGTATGAGATGAACCCCAACAACTTGGAAAGGTGGATCTCTCTCACACGTACCGACACAGACTATCCCGCAATTCAATTGATCCTCAAAGGTTTTTATTGAATAGCGGAATAGGAAATATGATCAAAAAAAGTGTATGTATCTCGCACGTACACAACCACACTAGGCCCCAATTACTATTGTTTGTACCCCTAAAAGGCTAGATGAGGAGTAGGGGGGGTATGGAACAGGCAGCACCCTCAAACCTTCAGAAGTATGAGATGAACCCCAACAACTTGGAAAGGTGGATCTCTCTCACACGTACCGACACAGACTATCCCGCAATTCAATTGATCCTCAAAGGTTTTTATTGAATAGCGGAATAGGAAATATGATCAAAAAAAGTGTATGTATCTCGCACGTACACAACCACACTAGGCCCCAATTACTATTGTTTGTACCCCTAAAAGGCTAGATGAGGAGTAGGGGGGGTATGGAACAGGCAGCACCCTCAAACCTTCAGAAGTATGAGATGAACCCCAACAACTTGGAAAGGTGGATCTCTCTCACACGTACCGACACAGACTATCCCGCAATTCAATTGATCCTCAAAGGTTTTTATTGAATAGCGGAATAGGAAATATGATCAAAAAAAGTGTATGTATCTCGCACGTACACAACCACACTAGGCCCCAATTACTATTGTTTGTACCCCTAAAAGGCTAGATGAGGAGTAGGGGGGGTATGGAACAGGCAGCACCCTCAAACCTTCAGAAGTATGAGATGAACCCCAACAACTTGGAAAGGTGGATCTCTCTCACACGTACCGACACAGACTATCCCGCAATTCAATTGATCCTCAAAGGTTTTTATTGAATAGCGGAATAGGAAATATGATCAAAAAAAGTGTATGTATCTCGCACGTACACAACCACACTAGGCCCCAATTACTATTGTTTGTACCCCTAAAAGGCTAGATGAGGAGTAGGGGGGGTATGGAACAGGCAGCACCCTCAAACCTTCAGAAGTATGAGATGAACCCCAACAACTTGGAAAGGTGGATCTCTCTCACACGTACCGACACAGACTATCCCGCAATTCAATTGATCCTCAAAGGTTTTTATTGAATAGCGGAATAGGAAATATGATCAAAAAAAGTGTATGTATCTCGCACGTACACAACCACACTAGGCCCCAATTACTATTGTTTGTACCCCTAAAAGGCTAGATGAGGAGTAGGGGGGGTATGGAACAGGCAGCACCCTCAAACCTTCAGAAGTATGAGATGAACCCCAACAACTTGGAAAGGTGGATCTCTCTCACACGTACCGACACAGACTATCCCGCAATTCAATTGATCCTCAAAGGTTTTTATTGAATAGCGGAATAGGAAATATGATCAAAAAAAGTGTATGTATCTCGCACGTACACAACCACACTAGGCCCCAATTACTATTGTTTGTACCCCTAAAAGGCTAGATGAGGAGTAGGGGGGGTATGGAACAGGCAGCACCCTCAAACCTTCAGAAGTATGAGATGAACCCCAACAACTTGGAAAGCTGGATCTCTCTCACACGTACCGACACAGACTATCCCGCAATTCAATTGATCCTCAAAGGTTTTTATTGAATAGCGGAATAGGAAATATGATCAAAAAAAGTGTATGTATCTCGCACGTACACAACCACACTAGGCCCCAATTACTATTGTTTGTACCCCTAAAAGGCTAGATGAGGAGTAGGGGGGGTATGGAACAGGCAGCACCCTCAAACCTTCAGAAGTATGAGATGAACCCCAACAACTTGGAAAGGTGGATCTCTCTCACACGTACCGACACAGACTATCCCGCAATTCAATTGATCCTCAAAGGTTTTTATTGAATAGCGGAATAGGAAATATGATCAAAAAAAGTGTATGTATCTCGCACGTACACAAGCACACTAGGCCCCAATTACTATTGTTTGTACCCCTAAAAGGCTAGGAGTAGGGGGAGTATGGAACAGGCAGCACCCTCAAACCTTCAGAAGTATGAGATGAACCCCAACAACTTGGAAAGGTGGATCTCTCTCACACGTACCAACACAGACTATCCCCCAATTTAACTGATCCCCAAAGGTTTTTGATTAAATAGCGGAATAGAAAATATGATCCCAAAAAAGT
Organism: Pelophylax lessonae; assembly: GCF_965119305.1. Classification (NCBI taxonomy): domain Eukaryota; kingdom Metazoa; phylum Chordata; class Amphibia; order Anura; family Ranidae; genus Pelophylax; species Pelophylax lessonae. The sequence goes on along the minus strand of NC_138771.1, from coordinate 186,367,832 downwards.
GTATGTATATCACACGTACACAACCACACTAGGCCCCAATTACTATTGTTTGTACCCCTAAAAGGCTAGGAGTAGGGGGAGTATGGAACAGGCAGCACCCTCAAACCTTCAGAAGTATGAGATGAACCTCAACAACTTGGAAAGGTGGATCTCTCTCACACGTACCAACACAGACTATCCCCCAATTTAACTGATCCCCAAAGGTTTTTGATTAAATAGCGGAATAGAAAATATGATCCCAAAAAAGTGTATGTATATCACACGTACACAACCACACTAGGCCCCAATTACTATTGTTTGTACCCCTAAAAGGCTAGGAGTAGGGGGAGTATGGAACAGGCAGCACCCTCAAACCTTCAGAAGTATGAGATGAACCCCAACAACTTGGAAAGGTGGATCTCTCTCACACGTACCAACACAGACTATCCCCCAATTTAACTGATCCCCAAAGGTTTTTGATTAAATAGCGGAATAGAAAATATGATCCCAAAAAAGTGTATGTATATCACACGTACACAACCACACTAGGCCCCAATTACTATTGTTTGTACCCCTAAAAGGCTAGGAGTAGGGGGAGTATGGAACAGGCAGCACCCTCAAACCTTCAGAAGTATGAGATGAACCCCAACAACTTGGAAAGGTGGATCTCTCTCACACGTACCAACACAGACTATCCCCCAATTTAACTGATCCCCAAAGGTTTTTGATTTAATAGCGGAATAGAAAATATGATCCCAAAAAAGTGTATGTATATCACACGTACACAACCACACTAGGCCCCAATTACTATTGTTTGTACCCCTAAAAGGCTAGGAGTAGGGGGAGTATGGAACAGGCAGCACCCTCAAACCTTCAGAAGTATGAGATGAACCTCAACAACTTGGAAAGGTGGATCTCTCTCACACGTACCAACACAGACTATCCCCCAATTTAACTGATCCCCAAAGGTTTTTGATTAAATAGCGGAATAGAAAATATGATCCCAAAAAAGTGTATGTATATCACACGTACACAACCACACTAGGCCCCAATTACTATTGTTTGTACCCCTAAAAGGCTAGGAGTAGGGGGAGTATGGAACAGGCAGCACCCTCAAACCTTCAGAAGTATGAGATGAACCCCAACAACTTGGAAAGGTGGATCTCTCTCACACGTACCAACACAGACTATCCCCCAATTTAACTGATCCCCAAAGGTTTTTGATTAAATAGCGGAATAGAAAATATGATCCCAAAAAAGTGTATGTATATCACACGTACACAACCACACTAGGCCCCAATTACTATTGTTTGTACCCCTAAAAGGCTAGGAGTAGGGGGAGTATGGAACAGGCAGCACCCTCAAACCTTCAGAAGTATGAGATGAACCTCAACAACTTGGAAAGGTGGATCTCTCTCACACGTACCAACACAGACTATCCCCCAATTTAACTGATCCCCAAAGGTTTTTGATTAAATAGCGGAATAGAAAATATGATCCCAAAAAAGTGTATGTATATCACACGTACACAACCACACTAGGCCCCAATTACTATTGTTTGTACCCCTAAAAGGCTAGGAGTAGGGGGAGTATGGAACAGGCAGCACCCTCAAACCTTCAGAAGTATGAGATGAACCCCAACAACTTGGAAAGGTGGATCTCTCTCACACGTACCAACACAGACTATCCCCCAATTTAACTGATCCCCAAAGGTTTTTGATTAAATAGCGGAATAGAAAATATGATCCCAAAAAAGTGTATGTATATCACACGTACACAACCACACTAGGCCCCAATTACTATTGTTTGTACCCCTAAAAGGCTAGGAGTAGGGGGAGTATGGAACAGGCAGCACCCTCAAACCTTCAGAAGTATGAGATGAACCCCAACAACTTGGAAAGGTGGATCTCTCTCACACGTACCAACACAGACTATCCCCCAATTTAACTGATCCCCAAAGGTTTTTGATTAAATAGCGGAATAGAAAATATGATCCCAAAAAAGTGTATGTATATCACACGTACACAACCACACTAGGCCCCAATTACTATTGTTTGTACCCCTAAAAGGCTAGGAGTAGGGGGAGTATGGAACAGGCAGCACCCTCAAACCTTCAGAAGTATGAGATGAACCCCAACAACTTGGAAAGGTGGATCTCTCTCACACGTACCAACACAGACTATCCCCCAATTTAACTGATCCCCAAAGGTTTTTGATTAAATAGCGGAATAGAAAATATGATCCCAAAAAAGTGTATGTATATCACACGTACACAACCACACTAGGCCCCAATTACTATTGTTTGTACCCCTAAAAGGCTAGGAGTAGGGGGAGTATGGAACAGGCAGCACCCTCAAACCTTCAGAAGTATGAGATGAACCCCAACAACTTGGAAAGGTGGATCTCTCTCACACGTACCAACACAGACTATCCCCCAATTTAACTGATCCCCAAAGGTTTTTGATTAAATAGCGGAATAGAAAATATGATCCCAAAAAAGTGTATGTATATCACACGTACACAACCACACTAGGCCCCAATTACTATTGTTTGTACCCCTAAAAGGCTAGGAGTAGGGGGAGTATGGAACAGGCAGCACCCTCAAACCTTCAGAAGTATGAGATGAACCCCAACAACTTGGAAAGGTGGATCTCTCTCACACGTACCAACACAGACTATCCCCCAATTTAACTGATCCCCAAAGGTTTTTGATTAAATAGCGGAATAGAAAATATGATCCCAAAAAAGTGTATGTATATCACACGTACACAACCACACTAGGCCCCAATTACTATTGTTTGTACCCCTAAAAGGCTAGATGAGGAGTAGGGGGAGTATGGAACAGGCAGCACCCTCAAACCTTCAGTATGAGATTGTGTTCACTGTACCCCACAAAGATTGAGTTCACTGCACCCCACAATGATTGTGTTCACTGCACCCCACAAAGATTGTGTTCACTGCACCTCACAAAGATTGTGTTCACTGTACCCCCCAAAGATTGTGTTCACTGCACCCCACAAAGATTCTGTTCACTGTACCCCACAAAGATTGTGTTCACTGCACCCCAAAAAGATTGTGTTCACTGCACCCCAAAAAGGATGTTGTTCACTGCACCCCAAAAAGGATGTTGTTCACTCCACCCCAAAAAGATTGTGTTCACTGCACCCCACAAAGATTGTGTTCACTGCACCCCAAAAAGATTGTGTTCACTGCACCCCAAAAATGATTTTGTTCACTGCACCCCAAAAAGTATTTTGTTCACTGCACCCCAAAAAGGATGTTGTTCACTCCACCCCAAAAAGATTGTGTTCACTGCACCCCAAAAAGATTGTGTTCACTGCACCCCACAAAGGATTTTGTTCACTGCACCCCAAAAAGATTGTGTTCACTGCACCCCAAAAAGGATGTTGTTCACTGCACCCCAAAAAGGATTTTGTTCACTGCACCCCAAAAAGATTGTGTTCACTGCACCCCACAAAGGATTTTGTTCACTGCACCCCACAAAGATTGTGTTCACTGCACACCAAAAAGGATTGTGTTCACTGCACCCCAAAAAGATTTTGTTCACTGCACCCCAAAAAGATTGTGTTCACTGCAGCCCAAAAAGATTGTGTTCACTGCAGCCCAAAAAGATTGTGTTCACTGCAGCCCAAAAAGATTGTGTTCACTGCAGCCCAAAAAGATTGTGTTCACTGCAGCTCACACACAGAAAAATGGATGTGGATCACTGACACCTGCCTATCTCCAATCCCACACCACACAGCAATATCGATTGTAGTTTGTAGAACACAGTTTCCCTAAAATTCAGCAGACTCTGTCCCTAACAGGATTGAGAAGAGATCGTAGATCAGGATTGAGTGCAGACCCCACCCCCCACACAGCAATATAGATTGTAGTTTGTAGAAGACACTGACCCTATATAATTCAGCAGACTCTATCCCTAAAATGCCTACAACTCGCCCTGCCTAAACACTCCGACCTGTCCCTCAATTCTATCCGGACACAAATGGTTTTTTCCTGCCTATCTTTCCCTAATCAGCAGCCAGCACGTTGATGTGTGCTCTGTCCCTGAATCTAAGCAGCATAATGACGCCGCTGCGGCTGCCTCGAACTTATAAAGACTTGGTCACATGCTTCAGACGGCCAATCACAGCTACTGAGACATTTGCAGGCATGGCTGGGATGGCTTAAGGCACACCAGTTAAACGATTGTTGATTGGCTGTTGAAAGCCCGCCATGAAAAGAGCGCCAAAGCATGCAAAACCCGGAAATAAAACGACCGAACACGGATTTTTACCCAAACATACAGTAAAGTGTCCGTGTCCGTGTTCGGGTACAAAAAATCCAATTATTCGGTACGAACACGAATAATACAGTCCGTGTTCGCTCAACACTACATATAAACATCCCTTGCAATAGAAATAAAGAATGACAGGTCCTCTTTATGGAGAGATCTGGGATCAATAAGACCCAAATCTCTTCTCGACCTTTAAAAGCAAAAGATCTTTTATTTAAAAAAAAAATGTTTACTTCCGACATATTGTCATTCCTGTACTCCAAGACCATAGAGGCGATCAGAGAAAATCTTGTCTCTGGTAACCTCTATGGCCAACCACCAGAACCGTTGGTTAATTTCTTGTTCGCATCGGTAAAAGCGGTAAACCTGAGAAACACTGGCAAGTAACATGAGGGGGCGACCCCTCCTGTTGCTTCTAGAAGTGATCAAGCAGATAATTAACCAATCGGAATGCTTTCATGAGAAAGCCAATCACCTGTTGAAAAAAACAAATACCAGGGTTATGGCTGATAGCTTCAGTCATAATCCAGGTAAACCATTTGCAAGCCTCAACGTACAGTATGTATGCATTGCGGTGGGCAAGTGGTTAAAATTAATTTGGCTATTCAAAACAGGGCTTACATCAAAACTAGAGGTTATACGTTTATGTATCATTTTTTTTTCAGCTTTTCAGTGCAACTGGATTTTAATTACATATAATTTGACATTGACATGATAGGAAATGAATGCAAGGCCCAAGTATTTTGCTTTATTAAGACTGTCTGGTAGCCAGTTGAATTAAATTACCTGTTTGCATTCTGTGCCTTCCTTTGGTACAAGTACATGTAAAGAAAAGCAGATCCAGTATACAATCTGTTCATATAGTTAAATGTATATAATTTTTTTTCTGGTGCTTGAATTCGAGTCCATTGTTAAATACTTGTATATTTGCTGCCACCTCTGCCCCAATAACACAGCATACAGGTTTTTAGACTTGCTGCTTTACTGCATGCCTAAGTCTACTTTATTGGAGAAGCATTTTTTGGATATTGAATTCGCACAGCAAACCCGGACTGCAACTTCAGCATTGATCATTAGTGTACAATCAGCTAGATCAGTCTTTTACAACCAGGGTGCCTTGAGGTTTCTTCAGGGGTGCCTTGGCAAAATGCCTAAAAATTGCCCAAAAATTGAATACAAGCCAGCGTGTGGATGAAGCTTGCCTTTTAGTTACACAAAGCCTGAGTTCTAATAATCAATGGCATCATCAGTTGATATGGAGGATGTCAGTTGCCTGCATAGCATCCTTGTTTGACCCTCCCCTGCCCCTCTCCATCAGCTTTGGGGTTACATTAGCTGAATGATCGAGAAAAACTGAGGGAGAAGAGAAACATTGAAATACTAGCCAGTACCAGTTTTTTAATGTGTATTTGCTTTGGAAGAATAAATCCCCTCCAACGTTGGGTGTCCTACTTGTGTGGTTGTTGCTGCGTTATGTAAAACTATTAGAATAGTTTTTACATTTTAGAATGGGGTGCCTTGAGACTGTTCATAATTAGTGTTGAGCGAACACGGACTGTATTATTCGTGTTCGTACCGAATAATTGGATTTTTTTTACCCGAACACGGACACGGACACTTTACTGTATGTTCGGGTAAAAATCCGTGTTCGGTCGTTTTATTTCCGGGTTTTGCATGCTTTGGCGCTCTTTTCATGGCGGGCTTTCAACAGCCAATCAACAATCATTTAACTGGTGTGCCTTAAGCCATCCCAGCCATGCCTGCAAATGTCTTAGTAGCTGTGATTGGCCGTCTGAAGCATGTGACCAAGTCTTTATAAGTTCGAGGCAGCCGCCGCAGCAGCGTCATTCTGCTGCTTAGCTAAGGGACAGAGCACACATCAATGTGCTGGCTGCTGATTAGGGAAAGATAGGCAGGAAAAAACCATTTGTGTCCGGATAGAATTGAGGGACAGGTCGGAGTGTTTAGGCAGGGCGAGTTGTAGGCATTTTAGGGATAGAGTCTGCTGAATTATAGGGTCAGTGTCTTCTACAAACTACAATCGATATTGCTGTGTGGGGGGTGGGGTGAATCTGCACTCAATCCTGATCTACGATCTCTTCTCAATCCTGTTAGGGACAGAGTCTGCTGAATTTTAGGGAAACTGTGTTCTACAAACTACAATCGATATTGCTGTGTGGTGTGGGATTGGAGATAGGCAGGTGTCAGTGATCCACATCCATTTTTCTGTGTGTGAGCTGCAGTGAACACAATCTTTTTGGGCTGCAGTGAACACAATCTTTTTGGGCTGCAGTGAACACAATCTTTTTGGGCTGCAGTGAACACAATCTTTTTGGGGTGCAGTGAACAAAATCTTTTTGGGGTGCAGTGAACACAATCCTTTTTGGTGTGCAGTGAACACAATCTTTGTGGGGTGCAGTGAACAAAATCCTTTGTGGGGTGCAGTGAACACAATCTTTTTGGGGTGCAGTGAACAAAATCCTTTTTGGGGTGCAGTGAACAACATCCTTTTTGGGGTGCAGTGAACACAATCTTTTTGGGGTGCAGTGAACAAAATCCTTTGTGGGGTGCAGTGAACACAATCTTTTTGGGGTGCAGTGAACACAATCTTTTTGGGGTGGAGTGAACAACATCCTTTTTGGGGTGCAGTGAACAAAATCCTTTTGGGGTGCAGTGAACAAAATCATTTTTGGGGTGCAGTGAACACAATCTTTTTGGGGTGCAGTGAACACAATCTTTGTGGGGTGCAGTGAACACAATCTTTTTGGGGTGGAGTGAACAACATCCTTTTTGGGGTGCAGTGAACAACATCCTTTTTGGGGTGCAGTGAACACAATCTTTTTGGGGTGCAGTGAACACAATCTTTGTGGGGTACAGTGAACAGAATCTTTGTGGGGTGCAGTGAACACAATCTTTGGGGGGTACAGTGAACACAATCTTTTTGGGGTGCAGTGAACACAATCTTTGTGGGGTGCAGTGAACACAATCTTTTTGGGGTGGAGTGAACAAAATCATTTTTGGGGTGCAGTGAACAACATCCTTTTTGGGGTGCAGTGATCAAAATCCTTTTTGGGGTGCAGTGAACACAATCTTTTTGGGGTGCAGTGAACAAAATCCTTTGTGGGGTGCAGTGAACAGAATCTTTGTGGGGTGCAGTGAACACAATCTTTGGGGGGGTACAGTGAACACAATCTTTTTGGGGTGCAGTGAACACAATCTTTGTGGGGTACAGTGAACAGAATCTTTGTGGGGTGCAGTGAACACAATCTTTGGGGGGTACAGTGAACACAATCTTTTTGGGGTGCAGTGAACACAATCTTTGGGGGGTACAGTGAACACAATCTTTTTGGGGTGCAGTGAACACAATCTTTGTGGGGTGCAGTGAACACAATCTTTGGGGGGGTACAGTGAACACAATCTTTTTGGGGTGCAGTGAACAACATCCTTTTAGGGTGCAGTGAACACAATCTTTGTGGGGTGCAGTGAACAACATCCTTTTAGGGTGCAGTGAACACAATCTTTGTGGGGTACAGGGAACAGAATCTTTGTGGGGTGCAGTGAACACAATCTTTGGGGGGTACAGTGAACACAATCTTTGTGAGGTGCAGTGAACACAATCTTTGTGGGGTGCAGTGAACACAATCATTGTGGGGTGCAGTGAACTCAATCTTTGTGGGGTACAGTGAACACAATCTCATACTTCTGAAGATTTGAGGGTGCTGCCTGTTCCATACTCCCCCTACTCCTCATCTAGCCTTTTAGGGGTACAAACAATAGTAATTGGGGCCTAGTGTGGTTGTGTACGTGTGATATACATACACTTTTTTTGGATCATATTTTCTATTCCGCTATTTAATCAAAAACCTTTGGGGATCAGTTAAATTGGGGGATAGTCTGTGTTGGTACGTGTGAGAGAGATCCACCTTTCCAAGATGTTGGGGTTCATCTCATACTTCTGAAGGTTTGAGGGTGCTGCCTGTTCCATACTCCCCCTACTCCTAGCCTTTTAGGGGTACAAACAATAGTAATTGGGGCCTAGTGTGGTTGTGTACGTGTGATATACATACACTTTTTTTGGATCATATTTTCTATTCCGCTATTTAATCAAAAACCTTTGGGGATCAGTTAAATTGGGGGATAGTCTGTGTTGGTACGTGTGAGAGAGATCCACCTTTCCAAGTTGTTGGGGTTCATCTCATACTTCTGAAGGTTTGAGGGTGCTGCCTGTTCCATACCCCCCCTACTCCTCATCTAGCCTTTTAGGGGTACAAACAATAGTAATTGGGGCCTAGTGTGGTTGTGTACGTGTGATATACATACACTTTTTTTGGATCATATTTTCTATTCCGCTATTTAATCAAAAACCTTTGGGGATCAGTTAAATTGGGGGATAGTCTGTGTTGGTACGTGTGAGAGAGATCCACCTTTCCAAGTTGTTAAGGTTCATCTCATACTTCTGAAGGTTTGAGGGTGCTGCCTGTTCCATACTCCCCCTACTCCTCATCTAGCCTTTTAGGGGTACAAACAATAGTAATTGGGGCCCAGTGTGGTTGTGTACGTGTGATATACATACACTTTTTTTGGATCATATTTTCTATTCCGCTATTTAATCAAAAACCTTTGGGGATCAGTTAAATTGGGGGATAGTCTGTGTTGGTACGTGTGAGAGAGATCCACCTTTCCAAGTTGTTGGGGTTCATCTCATACTTCTGAAGGTTTGAGGGTGCTGCCTGTTCCATACTCCCCCTACTCCTCATCTAGCCTTTTAGGGGTACAAACAATAGTAATTGGGGCCCAGTGTGGTTGTGTACGTGTGATATACATACACTTTTTTTGGATCATATTTTCTATTCCGCTATTTAATCAAAAACCTTTGGGGATCAGTTAAATTGGGGGATAGTCTGTGTTGGTACGTGTGAGAGAGATCCACCTTTCCAAGTTGTTGGGGTTCATCTCATACTTCTGAAGGTTTGAGGGTGCTGCCTGTTCCATACCCCCCCTACTCCTCATCTAGCCTTTTAGGGGTACAAACAATAGTAATTGGGGCCTAGTGTGGTTGTGTACGTGTGATATACATACACTTTTTTTGGATCATATTTTCTATTCCGCTATTTAATCAAAAACCTTTGGGGATCAGTTAAATTGGGGGATAGTCTGTGTTGGTACGTGTGAGAGAGATCCACCTTTCCAAGTTGTTGGGGTTCATCTCATACTTCTGAAGGTTTGAGGGTGCTGCCTGTTCCATACCCCCCCTACTCCTCATCTAGCCTTTTAGGGGTACAAACAATAGTAATTGGGGCCTAGTGTGGTTGTGTACGTGTGATATACATACACTTTTTTTGGATCATATTTTCTATTCCGCTATTTAATCAAAAACCTTTGGGGATCAGTTAAATTGGGGGATAGTCTGTGTTGGTACGTATGAGAGAGATCCACCTTTCCAAGTTTTTGGGGTTCATCTCATACTTCTGAAGATTTGAGGGTGCTGCCTGTTCCATACCCCCCCTACTCCTCATCTAGCCTTTTAGGGGTACAAACAATAGTAATTGGGGCCTAGTGTGGTTGTGTACGTGTGATATACATACACTTTTTTTGGATCATATTTTCTATTCCGCTATTTAATCAAAAACCTTTGGGGATCAGTTAAATTGGGGGATAGTCTGTGTTGGTACGTGTGAGAGAGATCCACCTTTCCAAGTTGTTGGGGTTCATCTCATACTTCTGAAGGTTTGAGGGTGCTGCCTGTTCCATACCCCCCCTACTCCTCATCTAGCCTTTTAGGGGTACAAACAATAGTAATTGGGGCCTAGTGTGGTTGTGTACGTGTGATATACATACACTTTTTTTGGATCATATTTTCTATTCCGCTATTTAATCAAAAACCTTTGGGGATCAGTTAAATTGGGGGATAGTCTGTGTTGGTACGTGTGAGAGAGATCCACCTTTCCAAGTTGTTGGGGTTCATCTCATACTTCTGAAGGTTTGAGGGTGCTGCCTGTTCCATACCCCCCCTACTCCTCATCTAGCCTTTTAGGGGTACAAACAATAGTAATTGGGGCCTAGTGTGGTTGTGTACGTGTGATATACATACACTTTTTTTGGATCATATTTTCTATTCCGCTATTTAATCAAAAACCTTTGGGGATCAGTTAAATTGGGGGATAGTCTGTGTTGGTACGTGTGAGAGAGATCCACCTTTCCAAGTTTTTGGGGTTCATCTCATACTTCTGAAGATTTGAGGGTGCTGCCTGTTCCATACCCCCCCTACTCCTCATCTAGCCTTTTAGGGGTACAAACAATAGTAATTGGGGCCCAGTGTGGTTGTGTACGTGTGATATACATACACTTTTTTTGGATCATATTTTCTATTCCGCTATTTAATCAAAAACCTTTGGGGATCAGTTAAATTGGGGGATAGTCTGTGTTGGTACGTGTGAGAGAGATCCACCTTTCCAAGTTGTTGGGGTTCATCTCATACTTCTGAAGGTTTGAGGGTGCTGCCTGTTCCATACTCCCCCTACTCCTAGCCTTTTAGGGGTACAAACAATAGTAATTGGGGCCTAGTGTGGTTGTGTACGTGTGATATACATACACTTTTTTTGGATCATATTTTCTATTCCGCTATTTAATCAAAAACCTTTGGGGATCAGTTAAATTGGGGGATAGTCTGTGTTGGTACGTGTGAGAGAGATCCACCTTTCCAAGTTGTTGGGGTTCATCTCATACTTCTGAAGGTTTGAGGGTGCTGCCTGTTCCATACCCCCCCTACTCCTCATCTAGCCTTTTAGGGGTACAAACAATAGTAATTGGGGCCTAGTGTGGTTGTGTACGTGTGATATACATACACTTTTTTTGGATCATATTTTCTATTCCGCTATTTAATCAAAAACCTTTGGGGATCAGTTAAATTGGGGGATAGTCTGTGTTGGTACGTGTGAGAGAGATCCACCTTTCCAAGTTGTTGGGGTTCATCTCATACTTCTGAAGGTTTGAGGGTGCTGCCTGTTCCATACTCCCCCTACTCCTAGCCTTTTAGGGGTACAAACAATAGTAATTGGGGCCTAGTGTGGTTGTGTACGTGTGATATACATACACTTTTTTTGGATCATATTTTCTATTCCGCTATTTAATCAAAAACCTTTGGGGATCAGTTAAATTGGGGGATAGTCTGTGTTGGTACGTGTGAGAGAGATCCACCTTTCCAAGTTGTTGGGGTTCATCTCATACTTCTGAAGGTTTGAGGGTGCTGCCTGTTCCATACCCCCCCTACTCCTCATCTAGCCTTTTAGGGGTACAAACAATAGTAATTGGGGCCTAGTGTGGTTGTGTACGTGTGATATACATACACTTTTTTTGGATCATATTTTCTATTCCGCTATTTAATCAAAAACCTTTGGGGATCAGTTAAATTGGGGGATAGTCTGTGTTGGTACGTGTGAGAGAGATCCACCTTTCCAAGTTGTTGGGGTTCATCTCATACTTCTGAAGGTTTGAGGGTGCTGCCTGTTCCATACTCCCCCTACTCCTCATCTAGCCTTTTAGGGGTACAAACAATAGTAATTGGGGCCCAGTGTGGTTGTGTACGTGTGATATACATACACTTTTTTTGGATCATATTTTCTATTCCGCTATTTAATCAAAAACCTTTGGGGATCAGTTAAATTGGGGGATAGTCTGTGTTGGTACGTGTGAGAGAGATCCACCTTTCCAAGTTGTTGGGGTTCATCTCATACTTCTGAAGGTTTGAGGGTGCTGCCTGTTCCATACCCCCCCTACTCCTCATCTAGCCTTTTAGGGGTACAAACAATAGTAATTGGGGCCTAGTGTGGTTGTGTACGTGTGATATACATACACTTTTTTTGGATCATATTTTCTATTCCGCTATTTAATCAAAAACCTTTGGGGATCAGTTAAATTGGGGGATAGTCTGTGTTGGTACGTGTGAGAGAGATCCACCTTTCCAAGTTGTTGGGGTTCATCTCATACTTCTGAAGGTTTGAGGGTGCTGCCTGTTCCATACTCCCCCTACTCCTAGCCTTTTAGGGGTACAAACAATAGTAATTGGGGCCTAGTGTGGTTGTGTACGTGTGATATACATACACTTTTTTTGGATCATATTTTCTATTCCGCTATTTAATCAAAAACCTTTGGGGATCAGTTAAATTGGGGGATAGTCTGTGTTGGTACGTGTGAGAGAGATCCACCTTTCCAAGTTTTTGGGGTTCATCTCATACTTCTGAAGATTTGAGGGTGCTGCCTGTTCCATACCCCCCCTACTCCTCATCTAGCCTTTTAGGGGTACAAACAATAGTAATTGGGGCCCAGTGTGGTTGTGTACGTGTGATATACATACACTTTTTTTGGATCATATTTTCTATTCCGCTATTTAATCAAAAACCTTTGGGGATCAGTTAAATTGGGGGATAGTCTGTGTTGGTACGTGTGAGAGAGATCCACCTTTCCAAGTTGTTGGGGTTCATCTCATACTTCTGAAGGTTTGAGGGTGCTGCCTGTTCCATACTCCCCCTACTCCTAGCCTTTTAGGGGTACAAACAATAGTAATTGGGGCCTAGTGTGGTTGTGTACGTGTGATATACATACACTTTTTTTGGATCATATTTTCTATTCCGCTATTTAATCAAAAACCTTTGGGGATCAGTTAAATTGGGGGATAGTCTGTGTTGGTACGTGTGAGAGAGATCCACCTTTCCAAGTTGTTGGGGTTCATCTCATACTTCTGAAGGTTTGAGGGTGCTGCCTGTTCCATACCCCCCCTACTCCTCATCTAGCCTTTTAGGGGTACAAACAATAGTAATTGGGGCCTAGTGTGGTTGTGTACGTGTGATATACATACACTTTTTTTGGATCATATTTTCTATTCCGCTATTTAATCAAAAACCTTTGGGGATCAGTTAAATTGGGGGATAGTCTGTGTTGGTACGTGTGAGAGAGATCCACCTTTCCAAGTTGTTGGGGTTCATCTCATACTTCTGAAGGTTTGAGGGTGCTGCCTGTTCCATACTCCCCCTACTCCTCATCTAGCCTTTTAGGGGTACAAACAATAGTAATTGGGGCCCAGTGTGGTTGTGTACGTGTGATATACATACACTTTTTTTGGATCATATTTTCTATTCCGCTATTTAATCAAAAACCTTTGGGGATCAGTTAAATTGGGGGATAGTCTGTGTTGGTACGTGTGAGAGAGATCCACCTTTCCAAGTTGTTGGGGTTCATCTCATACTTCTGAAGGTTTGAGGGTGCTGCCTGTTCCATACCCCCCCTACTCCTCATCTAGCCTTTTAGGGGTACAAACAATAGTAATTGGGGCCTAGTGTGGTTGTGTACGTGTGATATACATACACTTTTTTTGGATCATATTTTCTATTCCGCTATTTAATCAAAAACCTTTGGGGATCAGTTAAATTGGGGGATAGTCTGTGTTGGTACGTGTGAGAGAGATCCACCTTTCCAAGTTTTTGGGGTTCATCTCATACTTCTGAAGGTTTGAGGGTGCTGCCTGTTCCATACCCCCCCTACTCCTCATCTAGCCTTTTAGGGGTACAAACAATAGTAATTGGGGCCTAGTGTGGTTGTGTACGTGTGATATACATACATTTTTTTTGGATCATATTTTCTATTCCGCTATTTAATCAAAAACCTTTGGGGATCAGTTAAATTGGGGGATAGTCTGTGTTGGTACGTGTGAGAGAGATCCACCTTTCCAAGTTGTTGGGGTTCATCTCATACTTCTGAAGGTTTGAGGGTGCTGCCTGTTCCATACTCCCCCTACTCCTCATCTAGCCTTTTAGGGGTACAAACAATAGTAATTGGGGCCCAGTGTGGTTGTGTACGTGTGATATACATACACTTTTTTTGGATCATATTTTCTATTCCGCTATTTAATCAAAAACCTTTGGGGATCAGTTAAATTGGGGGATAGTCTGTGTTGGTACGTGTGAGAGAGATCCACCTTTCCAAGTTGTTGGGGTTCATCTCATACTTCTGAAGGTTTGAGGGTGCTGCCTGTTCCATACCCCCCCTACTCCTCATCTAGCCTTTTAGGGGTACAAACAATAGTAATTGGGGCCTAGTGTGGTTGTGTACGTGTGATATACATACACTTTTTTTGGATCATATTTTCTATTCCGCTATTTAATCAAAAACCTTTGGGGATCAGTTAAATTGGGGGATAGTCTGTGTTGGTACGTGTGAGAGAGATCCACCTTTCCAAGTTTTTGGGGTTCATCTCATACTTCTGAAGATTTGAGGGTGCTGCCTGTTCCATACTCCTCCTCCTACTGCTCAACCATCCTTTTAGGGGTACAAACAATAGTAGTTGGGGCCTAGTGTGGTGGTGTACGTGCGAGATACATACACTTTCTTTTTGATCATATTTTCTATTCCGCTATTCAATTAAAACCTTTGGGGATCAATTCAATTGCGAGATAGTCTGTGTCGGTACGTGTGAGATCCACCTTTCCAAGTTGTTGGGGTTCATCTCATACTTCTGAAGATTTGAGGGTGCTGCCTGTTCCATACTCCTGCTCCTACTGCTCAACCATCCTTTTAGGGGTACAAACAATAGTAATTGGGGCCTAGTGTGGTTGTGTACGTGCGAGATACATACACTTTTTTTGATCATATTTCCTATTCCGCTATTCAAAAAAACCTTTGAGGATCAATTGAATTGCGGGATAGTCTGTGTCGGTACGTGTGAGATCCACCTTTCCAAGTTTTTGGGGTTCATCTCATACTTCTGAAGATTTGAGGGTGCTGCCTGTTCCATACTCCTCCTCCTACTCCTCATCCATCCTTTTAGGGGTACAAACAATAGTAATTGGGGCCTAGTGTGGTTGTGTACGTGCGAGATACATACACTTTTTTTGATCATATTTCCTATTCCGCTATTCAATAAAAACCTTTGAGGATCAATTGAATTGCGGGATAGTCTGTGTCGGTACGTGTGAGATCCACCTTTCCAAGTTTTTGGGGTTCATCTCATACTTCTGAAGATTTGAGGGTGCTGTCTGTTCCATACTCCTCCTACTCCTCATCCATCCTTTTAGGGGTAGAAACAATAGTAATTGGGGCCTAGTGTGGTTTTGTACGTGCGAGATACATACACTTTTTTGGATCATATTTCCTATTCCGCTATTCAATAAAAACCTTTCTAGGGCAAGATCTTAAATTACAGAAATATGAGGAGACCGTCAAATAAGGGCCGTGGCCTGGGTCGTGGTGCTGCTGGTAGAGCTCCTGTTGCAAGGAGAGGACGTGGTCGATCTGTGCCAGCTACACGCACAAGTGAAACACCTTCCTCAAGTGTGAGTAGGCGACAGAACCTGCATCAGTATTTGGTAGGGCATCAAACGCCCCTAGAAGTGATGAGGCCAGAACAAGTTGAGGCGATAGTAGATTGGTTTGCTGCTGACAGTGCCTCCAGTTCCTTCACATTGTCTCCCACCCAGTCTACTGCAGAAAGGTCAGAGTTGGCACCTGCAGCCAATGTCCAACCGTCTTTCACCTCACCCCCTTGCAAATCAGGCCAGCAGTCTGAGCCCCAAGCCATACAGCAGTCTCTTATTCTTTTTGAGGACTCTGTCAGCAGGGTTTCCCAGGGCCATCCACCTAGCCCTGCCCCAGAAGTGGAAGAGATTGAGTGCAGCGATGCCCAACCACTTATTTCTCAAGATGAGTACATGCAAGGATCATCGCAGCACGTCTCCGATGATGACGAAACGCAGGTGCCAACTGCTGCGGCGTTCAGCATTGTGGAGACCGACAAGGAGGGCAGGGGTGAAGACTGGGTGGAAGATGATGTGGAGGACGATGAGGTCCTCGACCCCACATGGAATGAACGTCATGCAGGTGACCTGAGTAGTTTGGAGGAAGAGGCGGTGGTCGCACAGAGCCACCAGCACAGCAGAAGAGGGAGCAGGGTGCAGAAGCGGAGCGGCCGTGCCCTAGACACTACGCCCGCTACTGCCCAACGCAGCAAGGGAACGAGCGCACCAAAGTCAGCTCAAAGGAGTTCTCTAGCGTGGAAGTTCTTTAGAAAATGTGCTGATGACAGGACACGAGTGGTTTGCACCCTGTGCAATCAGAGCTTGAAGCGAGGCATAAACCTTCTCAACCTGAGCACAACCTGCATGATCAGGCATCTAAGTGCAAAGCACGAGCTGCAGTGGAGTACACACCTTCAAAACCAAGAAACGTCTCTGGCTCATCCTGCTTCCTCTTCTGCTGCAGTCTCGGCCGCTCCAGCCACATCTGTAGTGATACCGGCACCTGCCACCCCGCAAACAGACGATCTGTCAGCAACACCACCACCTGGGTCACCAACAACCATCTCCACAATGTCCCGTGGAAGCGTTCAGCTTTCCATCTCCCAAACACTTGAGAGGAAGAGGAAGTACCCCCCTACCCACACGCGATCCCTGGCCCTGAATGCCAGCATTTCAAAATTATTGGCCTTTGAAATGCTGTCATTCCGTCTGGTGGAGACGCACAGTTTTAAAAACCTTATGTCGGTGGCTGTCCCACAGTACGTCGTGCCCAGCCGCCACTACTTTTCCAGGCAAGCCATCCCTTCCCTGCACAACCAAGTGGGGGAAAATATCAGGTGTGCACTGCGCAACGCCATCTGTGCCAAGGTCCACCTAACTACGGATACGTGGACCAGTAAGCACGGTCAGGGGCGTTATATCTCCCTAACGGCACACTGGGTAAATGCAGTGGCGGATGGGCCTGAGGCGAATAGCAATTTGGCGCATGTCCTTCCACCACCGAGGATTGCAGGGCGCTTCAGTTTGCCTCCTGTTCCTAACTCCTCCTACTCCGCTTCCTCATCCTCTACCGCCTCCTCATCCGGACAGCGTAACACCTTCACCACCAACTTCAGCACGGCCAGGGGTAAACGACAGCAGGCAGTTTTACAACTTGCCTGTTTGGGGGACAAACCACACACCGCGCAGGAGTTGTGGAGGAGCATGGAACAGCAGACAAATGAGTGGTTGCTGCCAGCGAGCCTCAAGCCCGGCCTGGTGGTGTGCGATAACGGGCGAAATCTCATAGCAGCTCTGGGCCTAGCCGGTTTGACGCACATCCCTTGCCTGGCGCATGTGCTGAATTTGGTGGTGCAGAGGTTCCTTAAAAACTACCCCGATATGTCAGAGCTGCTGCAGAAAGTGCGGGCCGTTTGTGCGCACTTTCGGCGTTCTCACCCTGCTGCTGCTCACCTGGCAGCGCTGCAGCGTAACTTCGGCCTTCCCGCTCACCGCCTCATATGTGACGTGCCCACAAGGTGGAACTCCACCTTGCACATGCTGGAAAGACTGTGCGAGCAGCAGCAGGCCATAGTGGAGTTTCAGCTGCAGCACGCACGCGTGAGTCGCTCTGCGGAACAGCACCACTTCACCACCAATAACTGGGCCTCCATGCGAGACCTGTGTGCCTTGTTGCGCTGTTTTGAGTACTCCACCAACATGGCCAGTGGCAATGACGCCGTTCTCAGCTTAACTATCCCACTTCTATGCCTCCTTGAAAAAACAATTCGGGCGATGATGGAAGAGGATGTGGCACAGGATGAGGAGGAGGAGGAGGATGAAGAGGTAACATTTCCAAGGCTTTCAGGGCAGTCATTCGCAAGGGGCTCCGAGGGTGGGTTCCTGCACACGCAAACGCCAGGGACGCAATTGTCCAGCAGGGGCACAGTTCTGGAGGATGAGGAGGATGAGGAGGATGAGGAGGAGGAGGAGCTGGAGGAGGAGATGGAACCATGTTCACAGCAGGGTGGCACCCAGGCCAGCTCATGGCCATCACTGGTGCGTGGCTGGGGGGATACAGAGGACACGGACGATACACCTCCCACAGAGGACAGCCTTTCGTTGCCTCTGGGCAGCCTGGCACACATGAGCGATTACATGCTGCAGTGTCTCCACAACGACCGCCGAGTTGCCCACATTCTAACTTGTGCTGATTACTGGGTGGCCACGCTGCTGGATCCCCGTTACAAGGACAACGTACCGTCCTTAATTCACTCACTGGAGCGCGATCGCAAGATGCGCGAGTACAAGCGCACGCTGGTAGACGCCATGCTGCTGGCATTCCCATCTGACAGCGGGGCCACAGTGGAAGCACAAGGCAGAGGAGGAGGAGGAGGAGGTCGCCAACGCAACCAGGGCACCGCCAGCACCTCAGAAGGCAGGGTTAGCATGGCCGAAATGTGGAAAAGCTTTGTCAGCACGCCACAACAAACAGCAGCACCAGCAGCTCAGATGGAACGTCTTAGCAGGAGGCAGCATTTTACCAACATGGTGGAGCAGTATGTGTGCACACGCCTACATGTAGTGAATGACGGGTCTGCCCCCTTCAACTTCTGGGTCTCCAAATTGGGCACATGGCCTGAGCTTGCCCTTTACGCCTTGGAGGTGCTGGCGTGCCCTGCAGCCAGTGTATTATCTGAACGGGTATTTAGCACGGCTGGGGGCGTTATAACAGACAAGCGCAGCCGCCTGTCCAGAGACAATGTGGACAAGCTCACGTTCATTAAAATGAACCAGGCATGGATCCCACGGGACTTTTCCGTACCTTATGCAGAATAGCAATGGATACCGACCTTACCCACCCATTGTTCCATTTTTGCTCTTTCTCACTCTTTTGGGGTGTACCCTCATTTAAAATTTTTGAAAAGAAGCAGTGTTGGCTACCTCGTCCTCCTCCTCAGGGCCAGATTAATGTAGGGGCTATTGGAGCTGCAGCTCCAGGCCCCTACCTTTTATATAGGCCCCGGGTTGGCCATATTCACTGTTACCGCTCTTCTGTCACTTGTAAACACAGAAGTCTGGCTTCTATGCTCGCTTCCCCAGGCAGCACCCTCAGAACCTCCCCACACAGCGTGAAGGCCAGACAAGGAGGGACAGTTGGCGATGCATGGATGTGTTTATGGGCTTCAGAGACAGCATCCCATGTTGAATTAGGCATGCATGGCTGCACCCTTCCTCCTCTGGGTGCATGGCAAGGCACGGCCCTTAAGGCCCTTCAAAATCCTCAGCACCAAGCCCATGATGCTGTTAATCCGGCCCTGGTCCTCCTCCACCGCCGCTTCCACCTACACCGCCCATAGGTGTGCGCAGCCTATTGCATTAAGGTGTGCACCCCAAAGTTGAAATACACATGCATGTGTTTGCCAGCAGGGAGAGTAATGTATCGGGGCCATGTACCTGTAGGCAAGGAGAAATAGAGCAGAGCAGGTCCCAGGGAGATCTTTCCCATCTCCTCACTGGCAATGCTATGTGCCCTAGGTGATTAGGGTGTGCCCAGGCACACCCAGCACACCCTGTGCGCACGCCTATGTCACCGCCACATCCACCACCACCTCAACCTCCCTCCTACTCCATATGGGCCTCGTCCTTCAGAGATGAAGAAGAACATTGTTTTATTTTTCTGTTTTTTTTTGTTGTTTTAAGTTATTTCCCTATCCACATTTGTTTGCAGAGCACTTGCCATGCTCTTAATTACGTTTTGCTGCCATTTGCAGCACTCTAGCCCTTTCCTTTGGTGTTTTAGAGCCATTTTAGTGCCTTAAAGTTCGGGTCCCCATTGACTTCAATGGGGTTCGGTGTCCGGGAAAAGTTCGGTAAAAGTCCGGGACACGGACCCGGACTTTTTTTTAAAGTTCGGCCGAACCCGTCGAACACGGACATCTAGGTGTCCGCTCAACCCTATTCATAATGTTTTTTTTTTTGTATACAAACTTTTATTGAAAGGAAACAGAAGATGGTGGTACAAAGAGAATTGGTACAATAATATGACAAAAATTGGTATCACATAGAGTAAACAGAGATATAACAATCTTAAGTCATTTCAATTTAACTCTATTCAAAATGGGAATTTGATATCAAAATAACAACAAGGGTATTGATAATATAATTCCTGGATATAAGTACAGAGCAGAAAGAGATTTCCATACCACTAAGCGTTAAGCCGGAGACACGGTGTCAAATAAAAGGGTTCATAATGTTTAAAGGGGCCTTGAATGAAAAAAAGGTTGAGAAACACTGAGCCAGATAGCTTCTGGAATATAATTTGCTCTTTAATGTGGGCACACAATGGAAGCATATCATTCTGATATACTGTATCCCTTCTCTTGTTCTTTTGCTTAGTAAATCAGGCCAAATGTCTGTTAAGCTGCTGTGGGTTAGTGAACTCCGTTTCCCAAGCTCAAAAAGCCAATCACTGTAATTTACTTTGGTAGGGTGTAATTCATGCTAATAACGAGACCTTATAAAGCACCATCCTAGTATACGTAACTTAGATGGACCTATGGAGCAGGCTCAACTGTGGGTAAAGTATTCTTTTTGACAAATCTGAGAGCAACAGTAAGTAGGGGACCTTAACCTTATCTTTATGTATGTGGTGTTGCTGGCACCTGTTTCATACATGTTGAAAAGGAAGAGATATGTATTCATATAATTAGATCAAAACTGATTTAATTCATGACTTTGGAAAAAGAGCATACGTAAATTAAACTAAAGACTGATAAAATTCCAAATGTCATAAAGAAAGAGATACTAAAAAGAATGAGTATTGACCAGGTTTTGGATGTAGAATGCAACACCTGTTTATCATAAAACAGCTTGAGCAGAAAAGCAAATTGTTGGTAACAAAATCAAGAACCAACCGTAATATTTCAATTTTATCTCAATACAAGGTACTGCTTTAGAATTATGTAATATGCCATTATGTTGTTTTATATGTGTTTCATTATGGTTTGCCTGATTGTATTTTATGAGAAACTTCAGGCACACTTGCACAAAAACACTCTTGTGCTGTTGCTGCCACTTTTAAAATTGGAGATACAATTGATAAGCAGCTGAAAACATAAATCAACTAATAAGGACAAGAGTTGGCAATGAGGCATATTTTCTCACTACGTCAAACAGCTTCATTTATTTAATTATATATTTTTTCGACATAGAGCAAAGACTTAGGTGTCCTGCTAATGGGCACATATAGAATACCCCTTTGAGGAAGGTAACAGAAAACTTCTTAAACTGGAACACAGATAAATAGTAAAAACTGTATATAGTGAGCCAATTGGTGAAAAAACAAAAGAAATGCCCAGATCCCAAAATATTAACAACAAAAAATGAACAGGCAGGTTCCCTCTAAAAGGGATTTTGGGGGGGGGGGGGGGCAATAAAATAGAATATAAAGATATCGGGGGAGTTTAAAGTATAACAATTGTATATAGTTTATTGCAAAATATAGAAATCAAACACAAGAAAAAAGAGGAGTACAGTATAAATAGATTAAAAATACAGGCAGTTCTATTACATATATAACGTTCATGTCCACTGTCCACAACAGGGACAGAGGAAGACCCAATGCATTTCAAAGTACAATGTATATTTCTTCATCAGGAGTCAATGAACATATTATAGAGTTGCATCTTGAGTTGGAAGGTCAATTGATTTGTAGGAACTGCAATGTTTAAAAACAAAATGAAATGACCATCATCACTGCACCAAACGGTCTCCAACACTGTCTCCAATGATGTCTCACGGGGGGCAGCAGACAGCCTTCCACAAGGGGCCACTGGAGCACAGACCCTCATTACAATGTAGTTGTATATAAAAGGATATCTTGTTGGTCATTCAGAAATATGACAATAGTAGGGAGATGACTGTCTATTTAAACGTTTGGATGGAAAGTGGATAAGACCATCTGTCCCAATTCCTACAGGTCCCTCTGGAATAAAGATCCAACACGGTCAGTGGTCTTGGGTAGGGATGGGCTTCATGTTCGAGTCAAACCTAAGTTCGAACAAATAGGCTTCTTTTCCGGAACTGGCAGGACATTATGTGATTGGCCAAAGGCTCTGCCCTCCATGCCTTGGCCAATCAAATCATCTGTGCAATGATTGGTCAAAGGCAGGTGCCTTTAGCAAAACATGGCTCAGGGGCGGCTGTTAAACTTACTACACTCTCCCTGAAGGAATTCCACTTATAAATCACCTGCTGGCCAAGGGATTAAAACCCACAACCTCTCAATTGCAAACCTGGTATTCTACCACCTACGCCACCATCAAGCCTGCTTAGGCTGAACACACTCTCCCTGCCTAACTAACTAACTTCTATCTCTAGTGGAAGTGGAATTCCTTCTGGGAGAGTGTAGAGAGTTTAACAGATAGTGTAGTATAGTTAATAATACATACATTGCTGGCAGGGAGAGAGATTTTTGCTTTTTACAGTTTGTTGAGATTAGATAGTGCAGTGTATACCACAAAGTTATATATATATATATATATATATATATATATATAGGCACTTCACTTTATTTCAGTTTTTTGTCAGTATTGCTGAAAAAAACGGTGTGGGTCCCCCCAAGTCCATACCATGCCCCTCGGGTCTGGTATAGATTTTAATGGGAACCACGCGCCAAAATCTAAAAAAAAAACCCTCAACTTGGGGTTTGGGTGCGCAGGGGGGGCTCTGCCCCCCCACCCAAAATTACCTTGTCCCCATGTTGATGGGGACAGGGGTCTCTTCCTGACAACCTTGAGCTGTGCACCTGATGAAAGAGCGCGCATGTCCGTACGGGACCTCGCGCATGCTCAGAAACGCGTCGTGCACGCCTAGCATTCCAGTCTCCCTGGTGACGTGGCGGCATTACACCCTTCATCTTTACATTGCAGCGGCTGTTCCGGACTCCAACCGCAAACCGCCGCTGGAGTTAGCTGGCTCCCTCTCTCCTGTGGTGGACCGCTGAGCCATGGACTGCTTCATGTATGGATAGATGGCACCCTCCAGAGGAAAAACCTACAATCTTTGAATTTACACTGCCTGTATAACGTGGCTTCTAGCGAGTTGCTACATTTTATGCCTTATCTAAGGATAAATATTGTCTGCACTTAGAGTGCTTTTCTCTCTTTTTTTATGAAGCATATAGTTCTCCCTATTATAATTGCTGTACTTACAACATACAATGCGTTCTTTTGTCTGTATTTTCCCATTTAGTATAAAATAGCACAGGTTAATGACCAAATACTGTTGGAGAGTACTATGCCAGCTGTATATTCCATTTTTCTACAAGAATAATCTTGAATACTGTAGGCAATATGTTTGTAAAAGAGGTTGGCTGTGATTCGAAGTTGGAAATATGGCAAGAAAATCCTAGCCTATATAATCTAGACGATGTAAAATGAGCCAATAACCTAAAATCAGGGCCCAAAGTATTTTCTTTTCTCTGTCGGCTTTCAAGCAGAGAAATTTGTTGCTAAAATTGGGCAGCTACAAGTGGTTTCCTGTCCAATATGAAATGTTATTCTATAATTATAATTATGCGGCTTTATTAATGTAAATATTCCAAGCTATTGTAGTGTGGTTGGTAATACCACCTAATTTATACTTGAAGGCTAGTTTATACACTTCAGATTGTTTCGTCTTCTCTGTACTGGCATTGAACTACTGTGACAGGGAGTTTTGATATGAGTCAGATTTGGGTAAGCGCATTCTTTGGCTTGCAGTGTACATAATTCATTTTTTGAGGTTTGCATATTTTCTAAAGGGGAAAATAGTAAGGCATTTGAGAGTGACACTGTTACCACAACTAACGTTATTATGTTTACCATTGTTATAACAGAATTTTCCAGTGGCAGGCCTACTGCTGAATGCGTTCTTTCTTTTGTAATGTACTTTCCTATAACCGTTTTCCAGCATGTACATGAAAACAGAGAATTTGATGAGGTGATTGTGTTCACCAGTTGCCGAGGCTAAGGTAACTTGCAATTATGATGCAAGAAATATAAAGATTTAGTATGGTTATATTTGGCAACAATTTTATATAACTTTCAAATAATCCTTTCTGATTAATATTGTGCATGTAAAGCATAAAGTGTTACTAAACCCGGGACCCTGCATTCGTAAATATCTGGTTTCCCACAGTACACAGAACATGGAAATGCAATTATTGTAATGAATATAAACTGCTAAATACCATTTCTCATCAGCAGTTAGAGCTTGTGTCTTCTTCTTCTTGTGACTTCTATCAGTGTCTGGTTAAAGCTTGTCCTATGAGAATGCAGGACCCCTGACCCTTTGTCTGACCCTTTGTCTGGACAGTACTGATTGGCCCTGGGCTGATCACATGAACTCTCCCAAGAACATACAAAAACTCTCTAGCAATACACACTAAACTGAGCATGTGCAGCTTGTCCACTGGCTCTGTAAATATCAGGAGATATATTTTGGAGTCAGTAGAAGAAGGAGATGATCAGAGAAAACAAGATCAAACAGCCTTTTTACACAATGCAGAGGATTAACCCCTTAGGCTCCACAGTGAGAATAACATGCATGCTTTACTACATATACAGACTGATTTTACTGTTGTGGGTTTAGTAGCATTTTAAGATGAGTTTGAATTCAAAAAGTGAAGATTTGCTATTTTTTAAGAAACATCTAAAAGTGTTTATTGTGCCTAAGCAATACCCTGAAAATATATATTTTCCTCCTAAAATAACAGCATTGCTTGTGCCTAGGCATTCCTGTGTCTTAAGCTGTATATATGCAATGTGAGATCATCTAAGGTACTGCTGCATTTGACTGCTAACCTCACAAGATTTGAAGTGAAATGTATTTACTGTTCTCATTGCTAGAGAGAAAGGTGTGTTTAAGAGCCTATAATGGAACGATTCCCCTGATTCTGCTTCATTTATTTTATCAATTTGTTCTTTCTTAAAGGAGACATTTGGGGTTTAAAAAAAACAAACATACATACTCAGTGCCATGCTGCAGTATCGGTCTAATGCTGTAGCAGCTGTCCCCCACTTGTTCTAAGCCCCAAAACTGAGCGATAACATGACCTTTAATCACTCTGTTCTCAGTACGCTCAGAGTGGAGTGTCAGTCACCACTCTCCGCTCTTCCCCTCTGCCTCTCCAGCACTCACTGGAGTGCCAGGCAGGGGAGAGGGTGGGAGCAGCTGGCCCTGGCTCTCAGAGGCCCACTGAGAGATTGAGACAGCTGCTGATTAGGAATACAGGTGGATCCCGGCAATATAGTCAGGATCCAGATCCTGGAGCAGCTCTATGACATCAGCTGACAATGGGCTTTACCCAGCTGCTGTCTGATTCTGGGTTACAGGAGCGCAACAGTAAGTGCTTTCCTGTAACCTAGAAGAGAAGTATGGCCAAAAAAGCCTTGGCAATACTTTTCTTTTAACTTCTCCTGATGCTTCTTGAATACCACCCACCAGTCATCAGGAGGCACAGTTCTGATATAAGGAAACAAAGCCTTCTACCCTACTAAGATAAATTCCTTCACACAGAAGCATAGTGCAGAAAAAGGAATCATGAGGAATAAGTCAGTAATGAGGAAAGGATTAACTGCAGGGAGCCAATGGGCAATACCAGTGATTATTATTTTGCCTTCTGCTTTAACTACCTAAAGGAAGCTTTTCATGAGAAAACACAGATACTACAGTTGCAAGCCTCCATCTGGCCATGCTAGATCCCCACTTTTATGTTATTTTTCAAAGCCTTTAGGATTACTGATCCAAAACAAATATGAAGTCAGTGAAATCAGGGTTCAAACTCAGGGTCTGAGAAAAGTTTGAGGATCAGCATGTCAGTCAGGCAGCTATATGACATTCAGAAGAAAATTAGCAATGGATACCTCTAAATTTCTAATAATAGATTGCATTTTAAGTGTGCTTTTTATTGGGCAAATACCAAGAAATACCAAAACATCTATAAACAATTATAGTTCAGGTATTGGCTCTTGGCCTCAGTTGCAGATAAAAACAGTTTTGGCTTTAGACTTTACTTTAATCTTTGATAGTCTTGCAAAACATAGTAATCCTAAGTGAAAAATTTGAAGAAATTACTAACTAATTACCTACTGCATATAAATATTTCAGGATGTCTTAAGAACTGAAAATAACTAAGATAAAAGTTGTAATCCTTGGGCAAGAGACTTTTCTTTTAAATCCTAATGTACATTGGCTTTTTGCATATATTAATGATCAAGACTAAAAGAAAACAATTTTAAATACAGTATATTTCCTTTTGATAAATATGAGATATTACATTATAATATTTGTTTTGTTCTCATTTAGAGCACGCAGGTGGAGTTTTTTTGTCTTCTTATGATGTTTAGCATTGTATCTTTGATTGTACAATGCTGAACGAAGCCCACCAGATCATCCCCTGCAGCTATTACCTTTTGTACCACCCCCCTCCCTTTAGATTGTAAGCCCCATGATCAGAGCCCTCCTATTCCTTTTGTATTGAACTGTATTGTGATTGTACTGTCCCCCCTCTGCATTGTAAAGGGTTGCGTAAACTGTTGGCACTATAAATATCTTGTATAATGATAATAACAATAATAATAATAATAATAATAACAATTGCTTAAAGAACACAATCAGGTATTATTGCAGTAATTTATCTCATATCAGTTAGCTTAGTACATGGTTCTAATCATACAAAGGCTTCTGCAGTGACTGCTATACTGTATCTTTAGCTAAACTCTTAGTGCCCTGGCAACCATTTTGTGTGCATTAATATCATTATTATTATTATTATTATTATTATTAATATTTTGTAAAATACAGATTGTGTTTGTATAATTAAAAAAAAAATAAGTTTAAAAAAACATCAATCAGTCAAAAAAACAAATGAAAATTAAATAGACCCATAACCAATAAAGTGTTTACTAAAACACAAATGGCCTTCTAGTAAGCTTGTTATGTCCCACTGAAAACCTATGAACATTATGTTGCTGTTAGCTAATATGAACTGTCTAGTTAGTTATTATTTTTTTTTTTTGGTAACTTTGTATGATAACATTTTGAGAAGCAGTGGAAGCTCCATTCATAATTTACCTTTTTTTGTTTTAGTTTTGAACATCCTTTGTATAAAATAAAGTATAACATCTAAATAGTTTACATTTTATTTAACTGACAAGCAAATATCTTTTAATTAAATGTTTTATTCTCATTCCATGTAAAACATTATGTGGCTTTTGTGTATATCATTGAGTAGTTTTGACAATACAGTAAAACCTTGGATTGAGAGTAACTTGGTTTGAGAGCGTTTTGCAAGACAAGCAAAATGTTTTAATAAATTTTGACTTGATGAACAAGCGATGTCTTGATATACAAGTAGCGTCATGTCACAACTGAGTATAAAAGAGAAGGGACATACCTCTAAATGAAGCAATATAGTTACATTTAATGAAGGTACAACATTTTGCAACTCAGACCATCCTCCTCACTGTCATCAACATCATCCCTTCCATGCTGCGTACCACAAGACCTTCAAGCCTCGCTTTCAGATTGCTCTACTGCAGGGTAGTCTTCATGGTCACGACTGCAGACTGACAGTGGCGGGAGCCGTGGTGAGGAGGATTGTCTATGTGGACAGCTTTACCCCAGAAGCCTGAATACTTAGATATGCCTCTTTTAATCATCAACCATGTGAGCTGCTAAATGTTGTACCTTCATTAAATGTAACCATATTGCTACACTTGGGGGCACCTTTCTTCTCTTTTATACTCTGTAGCTCCTGCTGGATTTTGCTTCTAATCCCCTTGTGGAGGCTGCCATTTGTGGATGGACATTTTATGGTTACAAAACCTATGACATTGCTATAATCTTTTTATATGGACTATAAACTGAAGGTCTTATGAATAAATGGTTGTGGAAGGAATCATCTTAGTTTCCATTAGTTCTTATGGGGAAATTCACATTGGTATAAGAGTGCTTTGGATTACAAGCATGTTTTCAAAACAAATTATGCTCGCAATCCAAGGTTTTACTGTAATACAGCATTGTTGAAAACATCTTGTCAATATTATAATATTATGTAAATCATAGTATTTTGAGTAACTCATGCCTCATGTAGCTTGCAGATGGGGATGAAAATACTGAAACATCCTGAAAGGAATTGAAAAGGCACATTCTTAGAAAAATAAATCATTTTAGATCTTTCAGTCTTGAGTAGCACGTTTATACACTATACACATTGGTTAATTGACTAAAACATCTGAAACATTCCTCTAACACTTTTAATGAAGTTTAACATGAACAGGCCCGTCAAGCCTGACAATCCTTAGACTTAAAACCTGCTAAATCTGTTTCTACAGGGCTTTTTTGTTTGTTATATGCTAAAATACTTAGTTAAACATAAGGAATGCATTGACCAAAGGTGGCTACATAAAGTGTCTTTTCTGTGGATAGTTTTATATTGAACCATAACACTGAATTGGTAGATGTCTTTGTTTGCTTAGACACGAGGCTTGGCTGTCTAGACACTTTTATAAGCTTCCTGGTCATATTTTAATACTTTTCTCTTTCACAGTAAGACACATACACAGCAGGAAAAGATTTACTCATATTCTTGTGTTTAGAGAACATAGGTTACATTAAAACCCTAAGGAGCAAAATATCACCAAAACATCAATGCTTTCTGGTGTGTGGTCTGTGTAATTAGTTACAGTAATTTTAACTAATAACATACACATATTGGTCTGAATAGTCCCCTTATTTAATGTAATGTATTTTTCATTTCTTATAATCAGTTGAAAATTAAATGCAATACCAAATATATTATACTGAATGTAAGTAGACTTGTAATTTGTTTTATTGTTATGCAAAAGCTGGTATTGTCTTTCCATGCTGAAGAGTCAGGTGCACAGGATTAGAAAATGGCTTTATCCAGGTACATGCTGATGTTGCATTTTAGCTAAAATAAATTGCATTAAAGCCAGAATTTACTGTACCATAATACCTTGCTTTAAACCTGGTCTTGTTCACAGGCAAATGCACATATTTAATAAAGTAACCATTCTAGACCATCATTGCTGCTAGTGCCTTTGCTTCCATGCTGATCTAATTTATGAAAAGTCAACATGCAAAATTAGCATTTTCCAAAGAATATCAGCAATAGCAGCCAACTTATCTGTCTTAGAAAACTCCAGAGGTGCACTGCACCACATAGCCTTAAACTACCCTACCTTTACTGCCTCACTCCTTCCAATGGCTAGTCTGTACTTACAGAATTCACAATGAACAAATGAACCACAGACCCAGCCACAAAAATAAATAGGGCTATATAGCAAACCTGAATATGCAGAAGACACATAAGTCACGGAGCCTAGGTTGTGCAGTGAAATTCCCTGGAACAAAACTAGGTAGGTATTTTACTATGTGTTTACTATGTGTTTGGGGAAACTATAAATGATGGATTTACTAAAAGTAAAATAGCCTTTACATGAAGATACGCTAAGTGCAGTCATAGGCGTGTGCACAGGGTCTGTCAGGTGTGCCTGGGTGCCCCCTAATCACCTTGTGCATATTATCATTATCACTCTGTGTGCAGGTGGGGAGATGGGAAAGATTCCCCTCTTATAGGCTCTGCCATAAGAGAAGTGCTTATGCACTTCTCTGGCAGGGAGATCATATATATATATATATATATATATATATATATATATATATATATATATATATATATATATATATATTGTGACAGGAAGTCAGGTAAATCTGGGAATGTAGTCACTGAGAGGAGACACATTCCCACCTGCTTTGAAAAGTTCACTGATACTATAGGGTGTTGGCTGCAAAAAGAGCCAGCAGGAAGTTGAAAACCATTCAGCTGTTCAGAATGAGGAGATCAAGGCCTCTATAATTTGTCCAGAGAAAATCTATTGAGTGCTGCCTCCTGTCGCCGTGTGGGCTGGGAGAGGAAGGCAGACATACGTGTACCTCCCGACGCCGTGTGGGCATGGGAGAAGGACTGCTGCCTCCAGAAGCTGCATCCTGAAGCCATGTGGGCTGGGAGCAGGAGGTACACGTATGTCTGCCTTCCTCTCCCAGCCCACACGGCGACAGGAGGCAGCACTCAATAGATTTTCTCTGGACAAATTATAGAGGCCTTGATCTCCTCATTCTGAACAGCTGAATGGTTTTCAACTTCCTGCTGGCTCTTTTTGCAGCCAACACCCTATAGTATCAGTGAACTTTTCAAAGCAGGTGGGAATGTGTCTCCTCTCAGTGACTACATTCCCAGATTTACCTGACTTCCTGTCACAATATATATATATACACTATATACACACATATATATATATACATATGTATATATATCTCACAAACGTGAGTACACCCCTCACATTTTTGTAAATATTTTATTATACCTTTTCATGTAACAACACTGGAAAATATTACACTTTGCTACAATGTAAAGTAGTGAGTGTACAGCTTATATACCAGTGCAAATTTGCTGTCTCAAACAAAATCAGTCACAAACAAAAACCGGCGGTCGGTTCGTGACAAATTTTGCTTGTTCGCAACCCGCCAAATTTGCGAACACATGGCGTTGTTCGCGGCGGCCATATTAGTTTACATTGGGGAGAACTTTGACCCGTGACACAGCCGTCAGGTGGAGCGGGACAGCCAATTGAAACATTTAAGCACATGGACATGCCCCCTACCTTATAAATAGACCAGAGCAGGTGGCCATTTCACATTCTGCTTTTTGTCAGGGTAGGGAGAGGTCTGCTGTGTTCATCAGGGAGAGATTGCCAGTGACACAAATAGCTCTGTTAAGATCCACAAAAGTCCTTTTAAGGGCTGGTATTTGCTATAGGTCTGCAGTCTCTTTTCGGTTTAGGGACAGGTATGCTGTGTTCATCAGAGACAGATCGGCTGCAGTCTCTTTTTAGTGTAGGGACAGGTATGCTGTGTTCATCAGGGACAGAGATTGCCAGTGACACAAATCACTCAGTTAAGGTCCACAAAAGTCATTTTAAGGGCTGCTATTTGGTATAGGTGTGCAGTGCACTATATAGGGGTGTAATCCATGTATAATATAATTTGTAATATAGAAAGCATATTATATTTGTATTGTGCACTGTGCAGCATTGTGACTAGTACTAGTGTGTTCAGTGTTGCTGCAGCAATACTACAAACAGTGACAAAAACACTTTTAATGTATTATAACTGGTGTGATAGGCCAGTGGCCCCCCAATACCACATATTGAAGTGGGGTGTTATTTAACAGTATACTTTTCTAAGAGTGTATTGTAGTCCTGCAAAAATGTGGCCTCTTTTGCTACGTTAACTGTGCTACACACAGTGACAACAGTTACTGGCCAATTATTTGTAAAACTGGTGTGATAGATCAGTGGCCCCCCAATACCTTATATTGAAGAGGGGTGTTATCTGAATATACTTTTATAAGTGTATTTGTGTCCTGCAACAATATTGCCTCTTTTGCTGTGTTAACTCTGATACACACAGTGCCAAACTCCCAGGCCATTTTTTTGTACAACTGATGTGATAAACCAGTGACCCCCCAATACCACATATTGAAGTGGGGTGTCATCTGAGTACACTTTCATAAGTGTATTTGTGTCCTGCAACAATATTGCCTCTTTTGCTGTGTTAACTCTGATACACACAGTGCCAAACTCACTGGCCAATTTTTTGAGCAACTGGTGAAATAAACCAGTGGCCCCCCAATACCACATATTGAAGTGGGGTGTCATCTGAGTATACTTTCATAAGTGTATTTGTGTCCTGCAACAATATTGCCTCTTTTGCTGTGCTAACTCTGATACACACAGTGCCAAACTCACTGGCCAATTTTTTGAGCAACTGGTGAAATAAACCAGTGGCCCCCCAATACCACATATTGAAGTGGGGTGTCATCTGAGTATACTTTCATAAGTGTATTTGTGTCCTGCAACAATATTGCCTCTTTTGCTGTGCTAACTCTGATACACACAGTGCCAAACTCACTGGCCAATTTTTTGAGCAACTGGTGAAATAAACCAGTGGCCCCCCAATACCACATATTGAAGTGGGGTGTCATTTGAGTATACTTTTATAAGTGTATTTGTGTCCTGCAACAATATTGCCTCTTTTGCTGTGTTAACCCTGCTACACACGGTGCCAAACTCACTGGCCAATTTTTTGAACAACTGGTGTGATAAACCAGTGCCCCCCAATACCACATATTGAAGTGGGGTGTTATTTAACAGTATACTTTTCTAAGAGTGTGTATTAGTCCTGCAAAAATGTGGCCTCTTTTGCTGTGTTAACTGTGCTACACACTGTGCAGCCAATAAACAAAGTCCAAAATGTATTCCTAAAGTGATCTGTGCTCCCAGAGAGAAGTGACCAGAGTGTCGCAGTGGACAGCCAGCAGTGCACTCCCTTGTGAATAGGTGCTCACCTCAAATCCTTAAAAAGAGCGCATAGATTGTTATCCCAAAAAGATCATCCATCCATATCCTTCAGGGCCCCTCTCATTCACAGGAGTTGCAGCGTCATTCAATGCAGTATATATGCAAACAAAAAGACTTGCAAAAGTGTATGAAATCCTTAAACAATCAGCTTTTATTAAATAAAGGTGGATAAATCTCACTCACATTTGTAGTTGCAACACATGCACTTGGACAATAGCATCAAGTAAATGGTGGAAATCATGGCGGTATAGTGGGAGAGACTCCACAGCATGCGCCGATAGCTGACAGCCTCACCTAGACAATAATGTATCGCTCCATCCGTCCTTTCCCCTCCCCTACGCGTGATGACAAAAGGATCACGTGTCTTGCTCAGGGAATATGATTGGACGGTGGAGTGTGCATAGGTTTATATAGGAATGCTCGGCACCATTTTATTGTAGCCTCAATTAACATATCAAACTGCCTCATTCAGTACAACCACGGATTACTGGCCAAAATCACATCTATATATCCATAAATACCTAATTGAGAATATCAGCATAAGATATGGATATATATAATAAAGTTTAAAATAAGCATTAAACCAAAATTTATCATTTTAAAAGGACAGATAGGAGCCGGCTGTCTTTAATATCTCTCCCATATCACCACAATATACACCAACGATATACAATTTCTCAACACTTGCTTCTCAAAACTCTGATACACACAGTGCCAAACTCGCTGGACAATTTTTTGAACAACTGGTATGATAAACCAGTGCCCCCCCAATACCACATACTGAAGTGGGGTGTCATCTGAGTGTTCTTTCATAAGTGTATTTGTGTCCTGCATCAATATTGCCTCTTTTGCAGCGTTAACTCTGCTACACACAGTGCCAAACTCCCTGGCCAATTTTTTGAACAACTGGTGTGATAGACCAGTGGCCCCCCAATACCACATATTGAAATGGGGTGTCATCTGAGTATACTTTCATAAGTGTATTTGTGTCCTGCAACAATATTGCCTGTTTTTATGTGTTAACTCTGCTCCACACAGTGGCAAACTCCCTGGCCAATTTTTTGAACAACTAGTTTGATAAACCAGTGGTCCCCCAATACCACATATTGAAGTGGGGTGTTATTTAACAGTATACTTTTCTAAGAGTGTGTTTTAGTCCTGCAAAAATGTGGCATTTTTTGCTGTGTTAACTGTGCTACACACAGTAACAACAGTTATTGGCCAATTATTTGTAGAACTGGTGTGATAAACCTGTGGCCCCCCAATACCACAGATTGAAGTGGGGTGTTATCTGAGTATACTTTTATAAGTGTATTTGTGTCCTGCAACAATATTGCCAATTTTGCTGTGTTAACTCTGCTAAACACAGTGCCAAACTCACTGGTCAATTTTTTGAACAACTGGTGTGATAAACCAGTGGCCCCCTAATACCACATATTGAAGTGGGGTGTTATTTAACAGTATACTTTTCTAAGAGTGTGTTTTACTCCTGCAAAAATTTGGCCTCTTTTGCTGTGTTAACTGTGCTACACATAGTAACAACAGTTTCTGGCCAATTATTTGTAGAACTGGTGTGATAAACCTGTGGCCCCCCAATATCATAGATTGAAGTGGGGGGGGGTGTTATCTGAGTATACTTTTATAAGTGTATTTGTGTCCTGCAACAATATTGCCTCTTTTGCTGTGTTAACTCTGATACACACACAGTGCCAAACTCACTGGCCAATTTTTTGAACAACTGGTGTGATAAACCAGTGGCCCCCCAATACCACATATTGAAGTGGGGGGTTATTTAACAGTATACTTTTCTAAGAGTGTGTTTTAGTCCTGCAAAAATGTGGCCTCTTTTGCTGTGTTAACTGTGTTACACACAGTAACAACTGTTACTGGCCAATTATTTGTAGAACTGGTGTGATAAACCTGTGGCCCCCCAATACCACAGATTGAAGCGGGGTGTTATCTGAGTATACTTTTATAAGTGTATTTGTGTCCTGCAACAATATTGCCTCTTTTGCTGTGTTAACCCTGCTACACACGGTGCCAAACTCACTGGCCAATTTTTTGAACAACTGGTGTGATAAACCAGTGCCCCCCAATACCATATATTGAAGTGAGGTGTTATTTAACAATATACTTTTCTAGGAGTGTGTTTTAGTCCTGAAAAAATGTGGCCTCTTTTTCTGTGTTAACTGTGCTACACACAGTAACAACAGTTACTGGCCAATTATTTGTAGAACTGGTGTTATAAACCTGTGGCCCCCCAATACCACAGATTGAAGCGGGGTGTTATATACCTTTTTCCAGATATACTGCGATTCTCTAGAGACTTTTGTCACAGGGTAATTTTGAAAATGACAGGCAGAAGAAGAGGCAGGCCCTTCCGCAGGGGTGGTAGGGGTAGGGCAGGAGCAATAGGCCGGAGCCAAAGTGTGAAGTTTGTTGACAGATAAACCCAAGTGGGCTAATTTTTGGGGCCTTTTATGGCCGAAGCTTACTTATTTATCTTGTGAATGCCTAATGTACCTTCAGCCAAAGAATACTACGTTCTTTGCTGTCAGGTTAACCCATGTGGGCTAATTTTTGGGGCCTATACTGGCCGACACTTACTTCTGTATCCTGTGAATGCCTAATGTCCTCCAGCCACCAAATACTACATTCTTAGCTGTCAGGTAAACCCATGTAGGCTAATTTTTGGGGCCTTTTATGGCTGACACTTACTTCTGTATCCTGCGAATGACTAATGTACCTCCAGCCACCAAATGCTACATTCTTAGCTGTCAGGTAAACCCATGTGGGCTAATTTTTTGGGGCCTATACTGGCCGACACTTACTTCTGTATCCTGTGAATGCCTAATGTACCTCCAGCCACCAAATACTACGTTCTTAGCTGTCAGGTAAGCCCATGTGGGCTAATTTTTGGGGCCGATACTGGCCGACACTTACTTCTGTATCCTGTGAATGCCTAATGTACCTCCAGCCACCAAATACTACGTTCTTAGCTGTCAGGTAAACCCATGTGGGCTAATTTGTGGGGACTATACTGGCCAACACTTACTTCTGTATCCTGTGAATGCTTAATGTACCTCCAGCCACCAAATACTACGTTCTTAGCTGTCAGGTAAACCCATTTGGGCTAATTTTTGGGGCCTATACTGGCCGACACTTACTTCTGTATCCTGTGAATGCCTAATGTACCTCCAGCCACCAAATACTACGTTCTTAGCTGTCGGGTAAACCCATGTGGGTTCATTTTTGAGGCCTGTACTGGCCGACACTTACTTCTGTATCCTGTGAATGCCTAATGTACCTTCAGCCACCAAATACTACGTTCTTAGCTGTCAGGTAAACCCATGTGGGCTAATTTTTGGGGCCTATACTGGCCGACACTTACTTCTGTATCCTGTGAATGCCTAATGTACCTTCAGCCACAGAATACAACGTTATTTTTTTTTTTTATAAACACTTTATTGAAAACTTTTGTATGCATACAGAGAATATTGCGGTAAATGCGTAAAAACAAAGCGTGAGACAAACAAGCACCAGTAATAGCAACAATGACAAGTATCAAATATCAAATATCAAATATACCATTGATGCTTATAAAAAGGAAAACAGAAATGGAATGTTATGTACAACATGAAAAATGATTGAGTACCAATGTGAGGCTGGACTAGAGAAATAAGTACGCCCAAAAAATCAACTCAGTGGGCCCCCTAGACTATATTGCGGATGAAAGCGGTCCATGCATAACTAACAAAAGCGGCCCTCGGACACACGACCAGGGACACCCCCAAAGGGATCACACTGTGTCTGAGGCCCCAGAATGTGCGTCAGAGGGGGCTAAGGGAGAACCATGTTGGGGACAAAGTGAACAGGGGGAACGTGCGTAAACATAAGCAGGGAAGGGCGAGAAAGTGGCAACTGCGTGTGCTGAACATGGTCCACCTGATATCATGGTACTATAGCTCCTCAGGGGAAGGAAAGAGGGAGGAGAAGGAAAGAGGAAAGAAAGGGGAGACAGAGACGGATCGGCGGAAACAGGAATGGCAGCCATAGAGAGGGGAATAGAGAGAGAGATAGAGAGAAGGCGAGAGAAGAGAAGGAAAAAGGGAGGGGAGAGAAAAAAAAGGGGGGGGGAGGGGATAAAGGGGAGGGAGTAACGGAACCCGCCTTAGCTAGGCCAGGGAGAGAGAGACGCGGCCAGTTAACCTGTTTCAGCCAGTAATTTACGATGTTCAGCAGAGTAGGAAAAGTGGAGCCAAGTGGCCCATGTGGTGCAAAATTTGTTAGGAGTGTCGTGGGCCTGATGGGTCAGGTCTTCCATCTCGGCCACCTTGCCCACTCTACGAAGCCAGTCCGCAATGGTGGGGGGGCAGGGAGAGAGCCAACGGCAAGGAATACACATCCTCGTCGCATTAATGAGATGGAGGGTCAATGATTGCTTGTATGCTTTTTGGGGGATAGAAGTATGGTGAAGGAGGTATTGAGCCGGGAAAAAAACCGGGGAATAAGTGGTGATATGTCCAATAAGAGTGTGGACCTCCTTCCAGAAGGGTCGTATAAGAGGACATTCCCACCATATGTGGAGCAATGAGTCCTTTTGTTTGTGGCACCTCCAACACATAGGGGAGGCGTCCGATGAGAATTTGTGCAGGATATCCGGGGTCCTATACCATTTGGAAAATATTTTAAAGCCATTTTCTTGCACGTGCACATTCCTGGAGCCCTTGTGCATGTGTGTAAAGATCCTGTCCCAATCCTCACCACAGAGTGAGATGGATAGATCTTCTTCCCAACGATCACAAAGTCGTGCGACCCTAGAGGAGAGTCTTGGCGAGAGGAGGGAGTATAATCCTGAAATTAAGTGTCGTTGAGGTTCTGAACAAGCGCATAGGTCTTCAAAGGGGGTGAGGTCCCTGTGCCATGCATTAAGATCATTAGTGTGTAATAGAAAGTCCCTGATTGAATACAACGTCCTTAGCTGTCAGGTAAACCCATGTGGGCTAATTTTTGGGGCCTATACTGGCCGAAACTTACTTCTGTATCCTGTGAATGCCTAATGTACCTCCAGCCACCAAATACTACGTTCTTAGCTGTCAGATAAACCCATGTGGACTAAATTTTGGGGCCTTTACTGGCCGCCACTTACTTCTGTATCCTGTGAATGCCTAATGTACCTTCAGCCACAGAATACAACGTTCTTAGCTGTCAGGTAAACTCATGTGGGCTAATTTTTGGGGCCTGTACTGGCCAACACTTACTTCTGTATCCTGTGAATGCCTAATGTACCTTAAGCCACAGAATACAACGTTCTTAGCTGTCAGGTAAACTCATGTGGGCTAATTTTTGGGGCCTGTACTGGCCGACGCTTACTTCTGTATCCTGTGAATGCCTAATGTACCTTCAGCCACAGAATACAACGTTCTTAGCTGTCAGGTAAACGTATGTGGGCTAATTTTTGGGGCCTGTACTGGCTGACACTTACTTCTTTATCCTGTGAATGCCTAATTTTTCAGACTGGAATTGGAAATCAATGGGTCTGTAAAGGTTCTGCCAAATTGTGGAATGGATGCGGACCCATTTTACAGATGTGTGAATGTACCCTATATGTATTTGACATTTATTTACCAGCTGCTGTCAGTTCTGGCTGATTTAGGAAGAAAAAAAAAATGTTTCTTGCTGTAAAAAAAAAAAAAAAAAATATTTAGGGCAACTTTTCCAATTGCAATACTTCAGTTATGACATTGTCCATGTGGTGGGACTATTTGTGCACAGCTAGTAAGTCTTTTGTGGCTGCAAATATGAAATAAAGGTTTTTAAAGTTCGCCTCCCATTAAAGTCAAGGACATTTGAGAAAATTTGCGGCTGACGTTCGCGAACCGCCCCAGCCGATGTTCGTCCATCACTACTCAGCAGCTATTCCTCTCATTGCTCCCTGAGATCCCCCCTTCTTCCTTCTTGTGCAATAGGATCCATAGAGCTTTACGCGTGAAGCCCCCATCTGACAAGCCACCCAGAGACATCGTGTTATGCCTCAAGGACTTTCTTATAAAGGAAGAGATTCTCCAGGCTTCTAGATCTAATCCACACATCCAACTAGATGGGACCCTGGTCCAGCTGTATCTTGATATTTTCCCTGCTAAGCTGGAGAAAAGACGCATAATGTAGGCGGTCCCTTCAATACTCCAAATGGCAAGGTTTCGTTATCGCTGGGGGGTTTCCCTTTAAGCTACAAGTCCCTCACAGCGGTACCACATACACAGTCTTTAACGTGCAGGAGGGGAAAGAGCTATTGGTGAAATTGGGCCTTCTAGCAGTGGAGGAATTACCTAGGATGCCCTCGACCTCTCGCACTTCTGCCATCTGGACCCCCCCCTACGCCAAGGAGAGACCTCCGTTGACAACGCCAGAATGCTGGAGGTCCAATGGCCTAAGACCGCAATTCTTTCAGCACACTGAGCTTTTTCACACTATATGTGTTTTAGTTATTACTTTTAGATAGATAGAGGGACTCTTTCTTCAGATCGGCATGCTCATAAGCCTTGGGTATTTGCCCGTATGGATGGAAACAAGGTACTGCCTGTCTGACTGTCCCCTTACTCTTCACTGATCCATCCTGGGATTGGAACTGTCTTGAACTGGTGTCTTGGATAACACTTTTTATAGGCGGGCTACCTTCGGTTTACTACACTTAAGACGCTTTGCTTGAGTGTTCTGATCTATAGGGGTCATGGCAGAGTAATGGACTGTGTAGTCTGTATTCATGTTTTTTCTTGATCTGAGGCACTCTTATTCTCCGACCCCATTTTCTTTATGACTGTTGTTGTTTGATTCATTTTTTTTTTTTTTTTTTAGTAAGTTCTCAACTCTCACATATTAGCCTTCTGAATTGGTTACTACAATGTTATATCAAAGGATTTTATCTCTCTCCACTAATCTCTGTCTGATACTAAACCTAGGGATATGGTATTATGCTGCCCCCCCCCCCCCCCCCGGTCTGGGCTTGGTGTTTGTTCAAGGACTGTATTTTATAATAGGATGGATCTGCAAATAATTACCCACAATGTTACAGGGTTCAATTCTCTCCAGAAGCGTAAAAAAGCTTTTCGTGCCTAAAAACGACTGGGCGCAGACATACTTTTATACCTATGGATCCAGATCTAGATCTAGAGGGTGGCCATCTTTATTAAAAACCCACTACAATCTGAGGTTCATATTATGTATAAAGATCCAGATAGTAGATTTCTGATACTGAAGGGCTGATTGCAGGGAAAATCTATCACATTTGCTGTAGTATATGCCCCCAACAAATCTCAAGACTTATTCTTCAAAAGCTTTTTCACTGTCCTAGAAAGGTATAACTGGCATATGGTGGTTGGAGGTGATTTTAACCTTGTGGCACACTCCAAATTAGATGGGAGCCGTATAGTTAATCATGCAAATGCTTTCCCTAAGACACTCCAGAGATTATTGGATTCCTCCCAGCTTATCAATTCCTGGAGGGCCCATAATATTGGAGCACGCGAATACACTTACTCCCCAGTTCACAACAATTATTCTATACTGGATTACATTTTTTGCTTTCCGCTGTTATTAGTAAATTCCTCAAAGTCTCATATTTACGTTTGTACCTGGTCAGATCATCAAATAGTATAATTCCATACATCATATGTAGGGTTCAACCCAGGAGTAGCCACTTGGCGCATGAACGACTCGCTTCTCATGGACATAGAGACTATTAACCAACTATCAGAATGCCTTGGGGAGTATTTTCGCAACAACGATGTAGAAGATATTTCCCCAACCTCGTTATGGGCAGCCCATAAGGCAGTCATGTGTGGTCATTTCAGAAATAAACGTAAACTTCAGGAGATTCGCTCCCTCGCTCAAAATTTAGATAGACTATATCATCTTCATAGCAATTCACACTCCCCAGACATACTTACACAAATTACCTCTAACGAGCTGCACTAGAAACTATACTCTCTGAGGAAACATAAAAATCT
The DNA here is from genome assembly GCF_965119305.1 of Pelophylax lessonae. NCBI lineage: Eukaryota > Metazoa > Chordata > Amphibia > Anura > Ranidae > Pelophylax > Pelophylax lessonae. Next base: position 186,327,295 of record NC_138771.1, on the reverse strand, counting down.
CTTAGATGGTCAAAAGCTCACTTCCTGCTTTATAGCAATACGGCATCCTCTATATTCACAAAAAAATTACACCAATCCCTCCAACCACCTCATGTATATAAACTTAGAAACGCATCGGGGCAAGTGATGACTCATCCAAAAGATGTCCTTCAAATTTTCTCAGATTTTAATTTAACCCACTGATTGAACCAATGATTAGATCATGACCAGGCTTAGATTTTAGCTTAGATGCTTAAATGAATTGAGGAGGAAGTCAGACAGCTTCCAGTGTTTACACATTGAGTGGAACAACTATGAGATGCATTTTTTCAAACCTATCCAGCCAAACTTTGTCTTTCAAGGTGTTTGGCTAGATAGGTTTATTATGATTTCAAAGATGTGATATAGTCACCTGGTCCAGCCAACAACAGTTGGATCAGGTGACTGTCATCTCATGTCTGGCCTTCTTTAACCGCTTGCCGACAGCTCACAATAATATTACTGTGGCAGAGTGGCTCCCCTAGGTCCAGTCACATAGACCTACGTGACGCGCATTCACGGGTCCAGGGCGCACTCCCGCGTGCCCTGCGAGCCCGATCCTGGTCTGATTCGGCTCAGAACCAATCAGTCACCAGATGCAGACCAATGATTTTTGGTCTGGATCTGGTGATCGGTTCTGGCCAACGGCATCATGTATCCTGCCTGTGTAATGTAAACACAGACAGGGGAAGTGATGTAATCTTCCCTCCTGGAGCCCTTTCTGTTCCAGGAGAAGAAGAAGCATCTAAAAGTGAGTTCACCAACACCAAACTGACATTACCACACATAGGCACACTTTTAACCCCTTGATCACCCCTGATCACCCCCAGTTAACCCCTCACAGTGCATACTATATACAGTGGTATACAGATTGTTACTGATCATTGTATTAGTGTCACTTGTGACCCTAATTTGCACTTGTGCTAGGCCCAAATAGGTTTAGGGCACCCACCATCTATCCCCTAATAAAGGTTTAACCCCCTTGATTTCCCCTAGTTAACCCCTTCACTCCCTATCACACTTTGCACTAATATACAGTATATTAGCTAACTACTGATCACTGTATTAGTGTCACTTGTGACCCCCAATTTGCGCTTGCGCTAGGCCCAGATAGGTTTAGGGCACCCATCATACATCCCCTACAAAGGTTTAACCCCTTGATCTCCCCCAGTTAACCCCTTCACTGCCCTGTCACAGTGTTCACTATGTACAGTGATTACCGATCACTGTATTAGTGTCACGGGGGACGCTAGTTAGGCTAGTTAGCGCCAGGGTCCCACCACATTTTCCACTGATCAGTTAACAGTTATTTAACGTCAGTTAGGGTCAATCACAGATTGCCAGTAACACTAACACACATACACGCACACACACTATACACCTCCATTACTAGTATAGTGTTTGAACAGATCAATATCTGTTCTGATCAGAACTATACTAGAGTCCCCATAGTTTAATGTTCCCAAAATGTGGTGTTTGCACAATCAGCACTGATTCCTGCCAGCACCTGCGTTTAGCCCCTCCGCCCAGCCCACCCCACTCAGGCAAGTGCAGTAATCAATAGATTACTGTCACTTCCAAAAAACACAACACACAAAACCGCAGCATTAGCAGAGTCAGGTCTGATCTCTGCTAGCACTAGCAGTTTTTTTTGTAGCGACCAAACAGTCCTCGACAACCAGGTGCTTTTTTACCTGTGAGTCACACTAGGTACCTGTAAATGTATTGGCCAAAATGTCCAAACAGAGGTACACTAATGAAGAGGCCTACAGGATACTGTCCATGTCAGATGAGAGCAATGGGGAAGCTTCACTGGCAGAATCAGGGACATCTGATTATACGAACCGGTAGAGAGCAGTGGCTCCCTGACAGAAAGCTCTGACGACAGAGTAGAGGTCCCTGCTAAGGTCAGGCATATGCGACCCCATTCTTCTGTTGCTGAGATGCAACAACCGGATTTTTCTCGTATGCAGCAGAGTGCCAGTACTAGTGCCGATCAACATTCTGGTGAACTGGCAAGCACCAGTGGCCTAGTACACCCTGGTCCTAGACATACCAGCACTGCAGTATGACTTGGTGACGTGGCGCATCCCATTAGTGCAGTTCAAGCTAGTACGGTGGCTAGGACAAGTAGTGTCCCGCAGCCACCGAGAATTCGAAGACAGGCCCATAGACCCTATAGTGTCCTTCCTGATACGCTTGCAAATCCCATTTGGCAGCCCACAGATTCTGCAGCGCCCATACTTCCCCCATTCATTTACAGATCAATTTTGGATCAAAGTAATTTGTATGCTAACCAATTTATTGCCACCAATCCAAATTCCAACCTTGCCAGACCACTAACCCACCACCATATGCCCATGTACTCTGCTGCTATGGCCAGGGCTCAATATGAGCAAATATTTTGGTTCATGCATTTCAATGAAAATTAACTCTTTCGTCCTCGGAGAGACCCTGGATATGACCGGCTCCACAAAATTCGGCCCCTCGTAAACCCCTTCAATCAGCGATTTGCAGCCTTGTTTATCCCCCAACAAGATGTCTGCATTGACGAGTCCCTGATTAAGTTTTCTGGCCGTCTTGCATTCAAGCAGTTTATGCCCAGCAAGCGTGCCAGATACGGGGTCAAGCTGTATAAGCTCTTTGACAGGGCCACAGGCTATACAGTTATTTTTTGTGTTTACGAGGGTAAAGATAGCACTGTGGAGCCCCCCAACTGCCCAGACTACATAGGGAGCAACGGCAAGATAGTTTGGGACATGGTGTACCACTTGTACGTGGACAATTTTTATTCAAGCATGCCACTTTTTAGACACCTCTTTCAATTACAAATTGGCGCATGTGGCACCATGCGATCTAATCACCGGGGCTTCCCTCAACGGCTTGTAAATGCCCCACTTAGTCAGGGGGAGAGAGCCTGCTTGAGGTGCGATGAATTCCTTGCAGTGAAGTGGAGGGACAAACGGAACATTTTCGTTCTGTCCTCCATTCACCCAGACAGGGCAGTCCAAATTACTACGGTCACTGGTGTTATTGGGAAGCCCCTCTGTGTCCACGACTACAACCGTAACATGGGAGGGGGGGACTTCAGCGACCAGAAGATGGGACCGTACTTAATTGCCCATAAGGCCAGACGCTGGTACAAAAAAGTGTCTGTATACTTATTCCAATTGGCTATTTTCAACGCTTATGTGTTATACAAAGCGTCTGGAGGAACATTATCCTTCCTAAATTTCCAGGAAGAGATAATCAGAGCCCTTCTGTATGCAAGAGGTTCTGTTACCCAACTTCCCTTTTAAGATACAGTGAGCAGGCTGCATGAGAGGCATTTTTCGGAATTCCTCCCAAGTACCCCTACCAAAAGATACCCCCAAAAAAGATGCAGTGTCTGCAGCAAGCACGGATTTAGGCATGACACCTGTAATTATTGTCCCGACTGTCCTGACCGACCTGGTCTTTGCAACGGTGACTGTTTCCGTCGCTACCACACACTAGTGGATTATTAGTATAGGGTACAGCACGGAACAGTCTAGGGCACACTTAGACAGGGTCTCGAAAGATGTTCGATGGCTATCGTCATTTTGAGAGACCCTAACCTGGAACGTTAAAGTTGAAGGGAAAAAAATGTAAAAAAAAGGTTACAAAAAAAATTACTAAAAAAAAAATAAAAAATAAAACATAAAATAAAAAAGCCAAAAATAGTTGTCGTTTGAATTCATTTTCTGTTCTTACTCTGCTCTCCTACTTCTACTCTTTCTACTGTTACCGTACTTTATTGTTACTGTTTTTCATTGGTAACCATTTTTTTACTTTTCAGGTACCAATGTAATGTTTTATGTTTACTGTTCTATTAACCAGTTTGCCTAGCAGGTACACCCATCAGCTGCCACACTGATTTATATATATTCTGACACAAACAGCATTTGCGCTCAGCATATATGTAAATCTATGATGGCAGCGCTGTAGGAAGTATACATGGCTTTCATCATGTATACTCGTTATTAGAGAAGTGGGTGAATGTTTTGGGCGGTTTAATGATGGGTATATTACACATTTTCTGGCGGAGATTTCTTCATCCACATCGATCGATGTGGATGAAGGAATCTGTTAGGTTCTCTTTTTTTCCGTTCAGCCCACAGGCTGCATGAAAAAAAAAAAACCTACAATATATGCCAAACAGGGACCATCAAAGTACTTGTATGTTGCTGGACTTTGAGTGGCAATACCAGGATGATGCCTGCAGATTTAGGCATCATCTTGGTATTGTTTTGTACAGCCAGCGATCGGCTTACATGTAAAAGTGATCCTAGTGGATAATTAGCCGCTAGACTGCTTTTACAAGCAGTGGGAGGGGACTCCCCCCCTCCCGTCACCTTCCGCTGTTTTTCTCGGGCTCTCCTGTCCCACCGGTTAACCCGAGAGTGCAGTGTCACTACAGATTGCTATCATAGGAGATATTTAAATTCACTGTGATAACAATAAAAATGATTAAAAAAAATTAAAGGGAAGGTGTCAAAATAACATAAAAAAGCAAAAAAAAAAGGAAAAATTCAAGCCCCCCCTGTCCCTCCGTGCTTGCGCGCAAAGGTGCACACAAGCGTTGGTCTAGTGTCATATGTAAATCGCAATTGCAGCATGCATGTGCGGTATCGCCGGGAACGCCAGGTTGAGGGCAGTAATTCTTGCAGTAGACCTCCTCTGTAAGTCTAAAGTGGTAACCTGTAAAAACTTTTAAATGCTTTAAAAAATGTACGTAGCTTGTTGCCACTGCACGGGCATGCGCAATTTTAAAGCATGTCATGTTTGGTATCTATGTACTTGGCATAAGATCATCTTTGAAATTTAACTAAACAATTAGGAAATGTATAGTGTATTTGTGCATTAAATAAAAAAAAATGTATTTTTTTCACAGAAATTGTGTTTGGAAAATCTGTGCACAAATACAGTGTGACAAAAAAAATTGCAACATCCACCATTTTGTTCTGTAGGGCCTCTGCTTTAAAAAAATATATAATGTTTGGGGGTTCAAAGTGATTTTCTAGTAAAAACAAAATATTTTTTCATGTAAACAAAAAATCACAGAAAAGGCTTGATTTTCAAGTGGTTAGAAGAGAGGGCGATGTGTGGTTAAGATTGAGCATAAAATGCCAGGACAGTTCAAACACCCCCCAAATTACCCCTTTTTGGAAAGTAAGCACCCAAAGCTATTTGCTGAGAGGCATATTGAGTCCATGGAGTATTTTATATTTTGCCGTAAGTTTGGGCAAGATGACAATGTTTTTTTTTTTGTTTTGTTTTTTTACACAAAGTTGTCACTAAATGATATATTGCTCACGCATGCCATGCGTATATGTGAAATGACACCCCAAAATACATTTTGCTGCTTCTCCCGAGTTCAGGAATACCACATGTGTGAGACTTTTTGGGAGCCTAGCTGTGTACAGAACCTCGAAAACCAATCACCACCTTTAAGTTTTCTAATGGCATAAATTTCTTATTTTACTTCTTTTTTTTTTTCAAAACATTTTATTGGAAATAAAATGAGCAGTTACAGGAAGTATGGAATGCAGATGGAGATACAATCAGAAATGGAGAACAATGTCAATGTCATAACATCAACATAACATTTGACAACTATCCCAGCTTACATTGGATCATAAGCAATCAAACCCAAAACAGTGAAGAGATCATAGTAAGCAACCATGTTAGAATGGCCAGTGTTCAAAAGAGCATAATGGGGACAAAAAGGGGAAGCTAGAACCCCCCAAGTCTATAGAACGAGGGAGAGACGTAATCCCAGTAGCAGAAACAGGGGGAGGTGTAGGGTTTTGCAAAAATACAGGCATCCCGAACATGGGAACACAAGCCTAAGGGGAGCACTGCATTTGAGTCTATAGGTGCAGAACAGGGTCGAAGGATCCACAGGTAGGCCTATCCCAGAATCAAGGGTTACACAGGGAGGAAAATTCCACGGTAGTTGTGTAATGGGTCCAACACGCCCATTTCTTGTGGAATTTCGTCGGCGTATCACGAGCTACATGGATGAGTTCTTCCATTTCAGCAGACCGCACAACCCTTTGCAGCCATTGTTTGATCGTAGGCGGTTGTGTGGAGGCCCACAGCACAGGGATGCATTGCCTGGCCGCATTAATCATGTGGACTGCCAGGGTTTTCGTGTATGATGCCTGAGAGGTGGGAGAATGATGCAGGAGGTACTGGGCAGGCGAGAACTCCAACTCATAAGTAGTCACATGCCCAATAATCCTGTGTACCTCTTTCCAAAACGTGGACAGACACGGGCAGGACCAAAAAATGTGCAGCACGGTGCCCCGATCTGCAAGACATCGCCAGCACGTAGAGGGCAAAGAAGGGGAAATTTTGTTCAGAAGAGTAGGGGTGCGATACCACCGAGCGACAATCTTGTAGCCACTTTCCTGTGTGGTCACATTTAGAGATCCTTTGTGGTTTTTGAGAAAAATTTGTTCCCATTCTTCAGTGGTGAAGGAACAGGATAGTTCATTCTCCCAGGCAATGCAACGCTTACTCTTTCCCTGATCCAAGTCATCAAATAGGAGAGCGTGTGTAATGGAAATTAGTTTACGAAGTGGACCCTCCTGCTGACAGAGCCAGTCAAAGGTGGTGGGGGAGGCTTTACAAGGATACTTACGCGATAGTGCAGTAATGTATTGGTTGAGAAGGAAAAATGACCAAGGTGGTATGGGAGGCTTCTGTACCCTTTCTGCAATGGGGGGAGCTGTTAGTACCTCGTCACCATCGCATAGGTGGTGAACTCGCAGGCTGTCCTGAGGCCAGTTCTGTGAGAGATAGTGGCGGTGCATGCCCGGAGGAAAGTCAGGATTAAGGCGCAACGGGGTCATTGGCCCCGGAACAGCAGATATAGCAGTAGTTTTGCACGTGGAGTGGAAGGAACGAATAGTCGGGCCGATCAGAGGATGAGACTGGAGAGCAGGAGGGATATGGACGACTTGTAGCCAAGGTACAGTGCGTAGATCAAGCGTGGTGAAACCCCGCTCGAGAGATACCCAATCTTTGTGGGAGTCGTGTATGTTCCAGTCGACCACCCGTGTAAGATGGCACGCAGCGTGGTACTTTCTAATGTCCGGGAGGCCAATGCCTCCCTTACTCTTAGGCAAAGAGAGGTGGTCGTAGTGAATGCGGTGATGTTTGTCATTCCAAAGGAAAGCAGAGATCAATTGCTTGTAATTACGGAAGAACCAGGGAGGCAGCGTAATGGGAACAGTGTGAAGAACATACAACAGTCTCGGTAAGACATTCATCTTCAACACTGCAGCCCTGCCAAACCACGAGAGAGTCAACTTCGTCCATGAGAGTAGGTCATGCTTAGTTTTTGGTAAAAATCGGGGGAAAGTTGCGGTCAAACAGGTCATGCAGGTTACTCGGAATCTGAATGCCCAAGTATGTGATGGAATCCGGCCGCCACACAAATTGGAAATTGTCCATACAATGGAGCACTTCCCTCTGGGACAAGGAAACATTCAGGGCAAAAGACTTAGCGAAATTAATCCTCAGATTAGACACGATTGCGAACCGGCGGAACTCTAGCAGCACCGACGGGAGTGTTGTGAGGGGGTCCGTCAGAAACAGTAAGAGGTCATCTGCGTAAGCAGCAACCTTATATTCCTTTCCAGCAAACCGAACTCCATGAATGTTCTCGTTGTTCCTGAGGCGATTCAAAAAGGGCTCCAACGTGAGGACAAAGAGCAATGGGGACAGGGGGCATCCCTGTCTAGTGCCATTATGGATGGGGAAGGCATCCGACAGGGTGTCGTTAACCCTAACACGGGCCCGCGGATTCACATAGAGAGACATCAGAAGGTTCATCATATGAGGGCCTAAGCCCCAAGCGCACAGAGCAGCTTCCATATAATCCCACGAGACCCTGTAGAATGCCTTCTCCGCATCCAAAGAAAGCAAGAACCCCCTTTGTTTAGTCGTAGAAAGAACATGGTGAAGGTTAATAGCCTTTACGGTGTTATCCCTGGCCTCGCGACCCGGGATAAAACCAACTTGATCGAGGTGGATGCCCGTGGACAGCGACGGGAGCAGTCGGTTCGCCATAATTTTTTCAAAAATCTTCACATCCACGTTCAACAAAGATATTGGCCGGTAGTTGGACGGGGAGGAAGGGTCCTTCCCCTCCTTTGGAATGGCAACAATGTGGGCTTCTAGCATACAAGGAGATAACGGTTGGTCAGGGGGAACAGAGTTAAAGGCCGCTAGAAACGGGGCGGCCAGTAAATCCGCAAAGGATTTATAATAAGCTGCAGTCAGACCGTCAGGACCCGGACTTTTATTGGGCTTTAGTTGTTTAATCGCAGTAGTCCATTCGAGGAGAGAAAGCGGAGCCTCCAAGCTGGACTGGCAATCGGGAGTGACGGTCTGAGTCAAATTCTCGCGCAGAAAATCAGCAATAAGAGTACGTCTCGAGGGGGGACTAGAAGCCTTAGGTCCTTCCCCCGATAAGTCATAGAGGCGACGGTAATATTTCTCAAACTCTGCAGCAATGACACCATTAGTCGAGACCCTCACTCCGGAGTTGGAGCGAAGGTGGTGTACCACGGTTTTAGCCTTCCGGGCATGCAACGCTCTCACCAGAATACGGCCACTCTTGTTACCATATTCGTAAAATACCTTCTGGGACAACAGGAAATTCCTGCGTGTTTTCCTATCTAACTCAGCTTGGAGCAGACCTCTAACCTCCATCAGCTCAGAGTGGATGGCCTGAGCCAACGTTCTCTTGTGCACGCGTTCCAAGTCGCGTATTTTCTGCAAGTACGCAGAGACAGTCGCCTCCCATTCTTTCCAGACGGCGGAGGAGAGAGCAATTAGTTTGCCCCTGACTACACATTTATGCGCCGCCCACTGGGTTACCAAAGACGTATTGGGAGTAGCGTTAAGCCGAAAATAGTCGGCAATGGTGGAGCGGATTTCTGAGATTCGAACGGGGTCCATCAGCAGGGAAGCATCCAGCCTCCAGACTTTATCATGAGGGGTGGAAAGTGGCAAAGACAAAGTCATCGTGACAGGGTGATGGTCCGAGAGGACAGAGGGTTCGATCGCGGCCTCAGAAAGAAAGTGTAAGGCATCTTGGGACACACAAAGATAGTCAATTCTGGAATATTTCTGATGGAGCGGAGAGAAAAAGGTAAAATCCTTATCTTGGGCATGCAAAGAGCGCCAGGAATCATGAAGGAGAAGTTCCTGAAGACACAGCTTGAGTTGCTTCAACGCCCTGTAGGGAAGGCAGGATGTGCCCGAGGAGGTGTCAATCAGGGGATCTAAGGGGACATTGAAGTCCCCCCCGAAAATCAGTGTGCCCTTTGTAAAGGGAACAAGATCCGCCACCACGGACCGGAAGAAAGGCACCTGGGAGGAATTAGGACTGTAAACATTAGCGAAAGTGATTATCCTATTGTTCAGAGATCCCGTAAGAAAAAGGTAACAACCCTGAGCATCCGCTACAGAGTCTGAGACAGTGAATGGCAGAGATCTGGCAAGCAGAATCGAAACCCCTTTAGTTTTAGAGTCTGCGGAGGTGGCGTGGAAAACAGTAGGATAATGTTTGTTATGGCATCTAGGGATAGTATCAGAGCGAAAATGGGTCTCCTGTAGGAATATAACATCAGCCCTGAGGCGACGCATATGGGTCAGGACAGTAGACCTTTTCTGTGGGGTGTTGAGACCCTTGGCGTTGAAAGAAACCACTTTCAACCGCTGGGTGGGGGAGCGGATTTGGGGAGTATGTGACATGATGAAGGAAAGGGGAGAATAAAATAAAAAAAAAAAAGGGGGGGTGGAGAGAGAGCAGTAAAATAAGCTAGAGAGAAGCGGAGTCAGACAGAGGTAGGTAGGAGAGAAAGGAAGAAGGGGAGGAGGGGAAGGACAAGGATGATATCCAGGGATGCACGTAGACCGGCTAAGGCACCCACTGGGGAGGATTGTGACCGGGAGCAATCGGAATAGTGTCGGAAGAGGCGAGCCCCAACCGTTGGCGAGTGTGGAAGGAAAAGGACCGAAGACGGGATGCAGCACCAAGCACCCACATGGCCAGTAGTAGCAGGGAAAATAGCCCGGTGGTGATAGACAAATATGGGGGGGCAGGGAAGTGAGAGGAGCAATATCTCTACAGAAAACCTGAGATCAACAGGGAGGGGCAGTAGGGAGCACTTAAGTCTTCAGTGCAATTGATCCCGCAGGGGAAAGAGAGGCATAGGGAGGAGGCGCAAGGCGTAGGACAAGGCAATGGGAACCCCCTAGGGGGACATAGGGGACCCCTCAACTGCATGAGGAGGAGGTACCCGTCAGAGCCCAGTGTCTGTGGAGGCACAAAAAAGGGGGGAGGCATAAACATAGCACTCAACAATAGTAAACAAGTACATCCTGCCCAATAACTCTGAACTTGACATTAAAATCTCAGACCTATCTGGAACAAAATTAGTCGTATCAGTGATGGAGAAACCCAGGTACCGGAAGCGGCAATGGTTGGCAAGAATATATGCAGGGGTCCAGCGGACCTTCCTCAGAACAGTACCAGGGACACCCCCCATCAGGAAAATCCTGGAGAAGGGGATCCCCGGCCGCTCAGCATCCCCTGATCGCTCAGGGACCACTGGTCCGACCAAACAGAGCCGCTGACAAGGACCTCCAATAGAGCGGCAAAATCCCCAAAATAGGACCAGGCGGCACCCAAAAACAAAGGGGGCACCGATGGTCGGTACGAAGGGGAAGATGACCGACATTCACAAACAGTAGGACATTCCCCCAGCCCATAGGCACTCCCCCCCCCCCCTCCCCGCACAACATCCCAAATCCCACCAATGACAATACAGTATCCAGCACCCTATAGATGAGAAGATACCCCGTGTCAGGAAAGGGGGGAGAGCAGGAGGAAAAAGTCCATTCAAACCCGCCACAGTATACAAGTACCCACAGTCAGCATTAAAACAAAAACAAAAACAAAAAAAAAAATAAAACTAAGCCAGGGAACCTGGAGCAAAGCAGCAGCGAAGAGGTCCAACTGAACTCGGGGAGTAGAGACAGTGTTCAGTCCCCGTCATTCCAGAAAAGGGCATCACTCCGGCCGGGTCCAGATGTCCATCAGAGGCAGTCCGCAGAAAGGGCAAACGTCATCCAGTGCAGGGCATAGTGCCAAGTGTGTGGAGGGGTCGCTCAGAGGGCAGAGGGCAGAGATGATACAACGACCAGGTGCACAGAACACTAGACTTCTCGGGCTTTCATCGAGTGGAGGGGGGGGAGGATGGTCAAAAACAACAGCCGGCATCGGGGGGCAAAGGATCAGACAGCAGGAACAGGGAGATGGTGAGTACGTCCAGCAGCAGCTGATGTGCAGCGGTTACATAGGCAATCCAGTCCCATGCAAAGTCCAGGTCCCGGGACCGGGCACTTCCAGGCAGAGAAGAGCAAGCTAAACAGCAGTAACAAGGGTCAGTTCCAGGAGAGTCACTGGGCAGGCAACCATAAGGGCAGTTAACCAGCTACAACGGTAGCAATAAGGCACAATGCAGGACACTGGGGAGACAGGTACTCACGAACAAGTAGAGCGCTGCAGTCACGGCGTGTGCCTCGCCCTCCTATGATCTGGAGATGCAGTGGGACTTCCATTTCGCGGGGCACCATCTCTACCAGCAGGAGGTGGGGAGGAGGGGTGCGCCCTGCGTCTGCCGAGGGCATAATTGCCAGCCGGCTGTATGCCTTCCATGGAAGTGGCTCGTTGTAATGGCGATGTGCGGAACTCACTGTACCAGTCAGGCAGGGGAACATACGGGATGCCAAGGGTGGCGCAGAAATGCTCTAGATCCTCCGGAACCCGCAGTAGAGCCGTGCGGCCTTGTGAAGTGGCGGAAAGGCCAAACAGGAATTTCCACCAGTAGACAATGGCTCGGGAGCGCAATTCATCCAGAAGAGGGCGCAATTCCCTTCTCCGTTGTAAAGTCACATTAGACAAGTCCTGGTACAGCTTGATCTCCGATCCCTGGTAGGAGATATGCTGTCTAATGCGGGCGTTGCGAAGCACATCCTCCTTGAGTTGGAATTCGGCCAGGCAGCAGATTACATCCTGCGGCGGGTCAGCATCTCTCCCCCGGGGGCGAAGGGCTCTATGGATAAGCTCCATCCGGAAGGGGGAGTCAGGGGGCCTACCCAGCAAGTTATTACAGATGGAGGAGATCGCCTGCGGGAGGTTCTGATGCTCCACACTTTCAGGAACACCCCTGACTCTCAAGTTCTTACGACGCCCCCGGTTATCCAGGTCCTCAACGTGGCGGTTCAGGTCACGAAGAAGGGCAGCATGAGACTCCGTGACCTGCTGTACGTGGCAGAGGGAGGCATCATGGCGGGCCGTAGTAGTTTCCACCTCCTCCATCCGCAGCGACATGGCCTGAAAGTCACTACGAAGCTCCGCGATCGCAGTAGAGAGAGAGGCTTTGATATCCGACTTGATATCGGCCGCAAGGTGAGCCGAAGGTGAGCGGGCTCTCGCAGCCTGAGGAATTCTGCTCGGAGAGCGGGAGCGGGAGTGCTGTGAGGAAGAAGAAGTAGGCCGTGGCGTCTCCCTGGGTTGCGTGCGGAAGATCTCGGGGATTGTACGGCCAACCTGCATCTCAGGTTCCCGGGGAGAGCGGGAGCGAGTGGCCGAGGAGCTCCTAGAGGTTCTCCCCATATTTTCAGCGCTAAATGTAGGGGTAAACGGGCTGGCTATAAAAGGGATCAGGCCTCGAGGTGCGGGAGCTCGGAGCTAAGCAGCCATCTTGGATCGGGACCAAGCCACACCCCTTTATTTTACTTCTTCACTACCTATTACAGTTTTGGAGGTTCTGAAATTTCAAGATAGCACAAAACACCCCCAAATGACCCCATTTTGCAAAGTAGACACTCCAAGCTATTTGCTGAGAGGCATGGTGAGTCCATGGATTATTTTATATTTTGCCACAAGTTTCGGGAATATTATTTATTTTATTTTATTTTTTTTATTTTATACAAAGTTGTCACTTAGTGATATATTGCTCACATATGCCATGAATATATTTAAAATGACACCCCTAAATACATTCTGCTGCTTCTCCCCAGACTATGGGGATACCCCATGTGTGAGACTTTTTTTTGGCAGTCTAGCTGTGTACGGGACCCCGAAAACTAATCACCGCCTTCAGGCTTTCTAAGGGAGTAAATTGTTGATTTCACTCCTCACTACCTTGAAAAGCCAAGATAGCACAAAACCCCCCCAAATGAACCCAAATGACCCCTTTTTGAAAAGTAGACACCCTATGGTATTTGCTAAGATGCATGGTGAGTATTTTGCAGCTCTCATTTATTTTGGAAAATGAAGAAAAAAAAAATGAAAATGCATTTTAAATTTTTGAAACTTTGTGACAAAAAGTGAGATCTGCAAAACACTCAACATGCCTCCCAGCAAATAGCTTAGGGGGTCTACTTTCTGAAAAGGGGTCATTTGGGGGGGGGGGTTTGTGATGTCTTGGCATTTCATGGCCTCCGAAACTGTGGTAGGTAGTGAGGAGTGAAATCAACAATTTACGCCCTTGGAAAGCCTGAAGGCGGTGATTGGATTTAGGGGTCCTGTGAACGGCTAGACTTCCGAAAAGTCTCTCACATGGGGTATCCCCATACTCAGGAGAAGCAGCAGAATGTATTTTGGGGTGTCATTTCACATATACCCATACCATGTGTGAGCAATATATAATTTAGTGACCACTTTGTGTAAAAAAAAAAAAAAATAATAATAATATTCTCAAAATTGTGGCAAAATATAAAATATTCTATGGACTCACTATGTCTCTTAGCAAATAGCTTGGAGTGTCTGCTTTGCAAAATGGGGTTGTTTGGGGGGGGGGGGTTGTGCTATCTTGAAATTTCAGGGCCTCCGTAACTGTGATAGGCGGTGAGGAAGTAAAATGTGCAATTTACGCCCTTAGAAAGCTTGAAGGCAGTAATTGGTTTTTGGGGTCCCGTACCCAGCTAGGCTCCCTAAAAGTCTCACACACGTGGCATCCCTGTACTCAGGAGAAGCAGCAGAATGTATTTTCGGGGTGTCATTCCACATATACCCATGGCATGTGTTAGCAATATATCATTTCAATGACAACTTTTTGTATAAAAATATTTTTGGACACCTGTGATAAAAAAATATAATATTCAATGAGCTCAACATGCCTCTCAGGACATTGCTTAGGATGTCTACTTTCCAAAAAGTGGTAATTTGGGGGGGGGGGGGGGGGGTTGTACTGCCCTGCTATTTTAGCACTTCAAGAAATGAGATAAACAGTCAGAAAGAGAAAGCTCCATAAATTCCAGTATTTACACTATAGTTTGTAGACGCTATAACTTTTTCGCAAACCAATAAAAATATGCTTATTGAGATTTTTTTTGTCAAGGACATGTAGCTAAATACATTTTGGCCTTAATATATGACAAAAAGTTAATATATTGGATATTTTTTGAAAATGTCATTTTTTCTCAAAATGTTCGCTCTTTTTTTTTATTAATATTATATATCCAAAAAGTGCAGCGCTAAAAATAAATGAAAAATTATAAATGATAATAAAACAAGTGAAACTCCAAAAATCATGAAAGAGAAAGGGTAGTGTCCAAATTAATGAATACAGTCCCAAAAACTGGTGCAAATAGTATAAATCCACATGCAGGATATTCAAAGAAAACTCTTTCCGATGACACCAAGGAAAAGTGTGAGAAGGGGACACCTCTGTGCACGGGTATGGCAAGCAGCTTACCAGAACTCCGTGGCTACTCAATTTAATGAGACAGCCTCTCCCAGCTAGTAGTTAAACCAGTGTGGTCAGTAGATGTCAAACTCAGGCACTTCAGAACTTCGTGGCTACTCTCAATATGACAGCCTCTCCCGGCGAGTTGTTATACCGATATGGTTAATAGATGTCAGGCTTGGGCGCTTCTCAATTACTCCATCAAACATAAATGAATATGTAGAAAGAAATAGAGGCCCATAGCGTAATCCCGTAATGTATAGGCAATATTTATTTAAAAGAACTACTTACAAATTGAAGATAATATTGCAAAAAATGAGGTGATCAAATACCACCAAAAGAAAGCTCTGTTTGTGGGAAAAAAGGACATAAATTTTGTTTGGGTACAGCATTGCATGACCTTGCAATTATCAGTTAAACACATGCAGTGCCAAGTTGAAAAAAGTGGCCTGGTCAGAAAGGGGCAAATCCTTCTGGGGCTGAAGTGGTTAAACTCTACACTACACCAGTAGAATTTTACTAAAAAAATGTCATTTTAAATTCTATTTAGTTTAAAATTCAATAGGGTTAATTCACTAAGAGTTAAATAACGGCAAATAAAATGCGGTAAACTACTGCATGTGGTAAATCAGTTGTATACAACTGGTGTTTTTGAAGTGCTTGTTTAATGCTCTGTTATTTCTTTATATTATTTCTATGTTGTTATCTTGATCTTTACCTATGTTATTTGTTTCTTCAGCACTTAATGTTTCCTGGGTCGGATTGCTGCGGGTATCTCTCCTCCTTCCCCGGTGGTCCCGGGGGTCCTTCTACCGCCTGCCAAGAATGGCTTCCCTGAAGATAGTATCGTATAACTTCCGTGGCCTGGGTTCCCCATCGAAACGCAGTAAGCTGTGGCTTGAAATAAAAAGACTGGGGGCACACATACTTTTTTTGCAGGAGACTCATTTTTGTGCTTATTTGGTCCCTCGCCTACCAACACACTTGTATGGTCAATGGTTCCTTAGGAACTCACCCAGACCAAAGTTGGGAGGAGTAGCGATCGCAATACATAAAAACTGTCCCTTGTTCCTCTAGACCACTACTCAGTTCCAGAGGGCAGATTTGTCTTCCTAAAGGGGACATTAGTTACGCGTAGGCTTACCCTTGTAGCGGTATACACACCTGACACCCTCCAGATCCTGTTCCTTGACCAGGTTTTGGATTCTCTTTCCACTTTCAGGGAGGGACATTTAGTTGTGGGGGGGGGGGTTTAACATATGCCCCGACACACTCATCACACTGATGGACACTTCCTCCAGTCAGTCTGCACAATCCTTCACATTCATTAACCACTTCTGAACCGGAAGATTTTCCCCTTTAATGACCAGGCCATTTTTTTGCGATTCGGCACTGTGTTACTTTAACGGACAATTGCACAGTCATGCGACACTGTACCAAAAAAAAAAAATTATGTCTTTTTTTTCCCACAAGTAGAGCTTTATTTTGGTGGTATTTGATCACCTCTGTGATTTTGATTTTTTGCGCTATAAACAAAAAAAGAGCATAAACAAAAAAAATATTTTTCACATTCTGCTATACAACATTCCAAAAAAAAATGAAAAATCAAAATTTTTTTAACATTTTAGGCCAATTTGTATTCTGCTACATATTTTAGGTTAAAAAATCATAATAAGTGTATTTTGATTGGTTTGTGCAAAAGTTATCGTGTCTACAAACTACGGGAAAGATTTATGTAATTTTTATTGTTTTTTTTTTTTACTAATAATGGTGGCGATCTGTGATTTCTAGCGGGACTGCGACATTGCAGCGGGCAGATTGGACCCCTAACTGACATTTATGACACTTTTGGGGGGATCAGTGACATTACTACAGTAATCAGTTCTAAAAACATGCATTGTCACTGTAATAATGACACTGGCAGGGAAGGGGTTAACACTGTGCGTGATCAATAGGTTAAATGTGAGCCTAGGGGAGTGATTCTAACTGTATGGGGGAGGGACTTGTGAAATGACCATAGGAACCTGTGATTTTATAACCACATAATGACCGCCCGCCGCAGGCAGATGCTTCTGGGCAAAGCAACGTTATGTTGCGTCGCTGGCTCAGGAGACTCTAGGGGCGAGCGCGTGCCACCGGCGGCGCGCTCCTGCCCCCACTCGTTAGCTGGGGAGCCAGTGCGTGTGACCGGCGGCTCCGATGGCTACCGGCCACTCTCGATCTCCCGCAGCAGAGAGAGAAGGACAGGCGGCTGATGTAAACACAGCTGTCTGTCATTCTCCCTAAAGTAATCACAGAGGCTATGTGATCCTGCTATATGGGATCGCATGTCTCTGTGATTACTCCACAAGTCACGCCCCCTGACAGTTAGAATCACACACCTAGGGACACATTTTTTAACCCACTGATCACCTGTAATGTTAACCCCTTCTCTGCTAGTGTCATTTTTACAGTAACAGTGCATATTTTTAGCACTGATTACTGTAGTAATGTCACTGGTACCCCCAAAAGTGTCAAAAATGTCAGTTAGGGGTATGATCTGTCTGCCGCAATGTCGCAGTCCAGCAAAAAAATCGCAGATCATCGCTATTACTAGTAAAAATAAAAAACAATAAAAATTAAATAAATCTTTCCCGTAGTTAGTAAACACAATAACTTTTGCGCAAACCAATCAAAATACGCTTATTGTAATTTTTTTTACCAAAAATATGTAGCAGAAAACAAATTGGCCTAAAATGTTAAAAAAAATTATTTTTACATTTTTTTTTGAGAATTTCATATAAAAGAATTTGAGAAATATTGTAATTTTTTCAAAATTGTCGCTCTTTTTTTGTTTATAGCGCAAAAAGTAAAAATCGCACAGGTGATTAAATACCACCAAAAGAAAGCTCTATTTGTGGGGAAAAAAAGTACGTCAATTTTGTTTGGGTACAGCGTCGACGACCGCGCAATTGTCCGTTAAAGTAACACAGTGCCGAATCGCAAAATAGGGCCTGGTAATTGAGCAGCCAAATCCTCCGGTCTTTAAAGAGGTTGTAAACCTCAAAAAGAAAAACAAACACCTGAAAGACAAACACATAATGAGCTAGTATGCATCGCATACTAGCTCATTATGAAATACTTACCTTAGAATGAAGCCCCGCAGTGCTGACCGCGCACCTCTCTCACGGTTGACATGTTTGGTCGCCCTTCTTCCGGGTTTGCAGCATCCAGCATCTGATTGGCTGGAGCGGCCGTTCCTTCAGAGCACATGCGCCAGTGATGTCACTGGCTGCATGCAAAGTAAATATCTCCTAAACGGTGCATGTTTTGGAGATATTTACATTACCTATAGGTATGATAGGTATCATAGGCTTACCTATAGGTACAAGTTGCAGAGGAGTGCTTACTTCCTCTTTAAGTGGATATAGAAGGATCACAGGAACGCTGTGATCCATCCAGAGAGAAGAGTGATCAGCTGTGTTTACAACAGCTGCCCGTCCTTCTCTCTCAGCGGGGAATGATTGTGGGTGCCAGGCAGCAATCGAAGCCACCTGCCCCGTGCATCGGAGTCCCCGCTGCTGAGTGGGGGCAGGAGTGTACCGCCGATGGCGCGCGCTCGCTCGCCCCCTACCTGCCTGCGCACGACCGACATATATCTACGTCAGTTCGCGCAGGAGGGGCTTCCTGCCGCAGTATAATTGCTGCGGGACGTCCTTAACCGGTTAAACACTTTTGCAAATCTCTACAAACTCATCATCTGGTTGACTGCTGGAGAGTGCTCCACCCCATGGTTTAAGACTTCAGCTATTATTCTACTCCTCATAATGTCTATACAAGAATGCCCCCATCTCTGTCTCCTTCATCCCACTGTGTCAGGATGCAAGACAGTGGACTTGGAACTCAAATGAAAACTTGTTGGATGACACGGTCGCATTGCGGCAGGTGTCTGACACTACCTCCCATTATTTTGCGAAGAACCAGCTGGGGGAGACAGGGAACGGCTTCAGTTTGGGAAGGACACAAAGCCATTGTCCGGGGGGAGCTGGTTTCCCAAGGGGCTAGGTTGAAGAAAGCACACACAAAAGAACTAATGTCTTTACTAGCCAAACTCCAAGCAACAGAGCTCAAACACAAACGTAACACGAATGCGGTGCTGACGGCGGAGCTTTGGGCCCCCAGGGAGGAGCTCTCCGGTCTTTTGGAGACCCGTATATGAGCTAGATTGCGACATGTCTCCCATAAGTTCTATGAGTTTGGGAACAAGTGCCGGAGACTTCTGGCCACAGCCCTTCATTGACAATGTACATTGAGACCAGTTCATAAACTTCACGCCACCCTCGGCCCTCCGATGGTGTTGCTCTCTAAGATAGTGGAGACCTTTAGAGACTATTACACCTGACTCTATCAGCTACCTGACACACTTACCAGATCCTCACCTATCCAGAAAGCGGAGCTTATTTCACAATACCTAGATGAGGCACAGGTCCCCCAACTTGTGACTTAGATCAGCAAAAAGCTGGATGAGCCCATTTCCCTGACAGAGATTGAATTGCCGAAAGGCAAAAGCCCAGGCTCTGACCTTTTCATGAATGCCTATTATTGCAAATTCCTCCCCCTTCTCTCTAGTCATATGTGCACCTTTTTTAATGCTCTGGCCTCAGGTACAAATATCCCTACAGAAGCTCTTATGGCCCACATCATGGTTCTCACGAAAGAAGAGAAAGACCCTACTATTCCCAGCAATTATAGACCAATCTCGTTGCTGAACAACAATATTAAGATTCTTGCGAAGATCTAAGCAAATTGATTGAAACCCATTCTACTGACTGTGTTACACATTGACCAGATGAGGTTTATAGCTAGAAGAGAGGTCATAGGTAACTCCCATCCACTGGGCAAATTCACAGCCTGATTTTCCCCCTTTGGTGGATATAGTCCCTGTATAGTTCTCCCTCTGCCTGGGTAAGGGTAAATGGGACTCTTTCTGATCCCTTCCCCATACAGAATGGGACAAGACAGGGGTGCCTCCTGTCCCCTCTCATCTTTGCCCTGACCCTCGAACCCCTGTTGAATAGGATTTGCCTAAATTCTGACATAAAAGGTTTTAGCATCGGGACAACTGAGCACAAGCTGTCTGCCTATGCGGATGACATGCTGTTTTATGTTGCGGACCCACTGATTTGCCTTCCTAACATCATGGCAGAGTTGCAGAGATTTCAATCACTGTGAAATTTTTAAATAAATAACAGTAAGTCTGAGATTCTCCCCCCTCAATATCCCAGCCAGGGTCTGTACTCAATTACAGGCATCATTCCCTTTGAGTGGTGTCGCTCCTCCCTGAGATACTTGGGCATCAATCTCCCAACACAAATTTCACAACTATACTCTAGTAACTTTGCACCCCTGTTTTCCGCAATTAGAGCTGACCTTCAGAAATTGGACTGCACAACATTCTCTTGGAGTCAGTATATTGAAGATGAATGTGTTACTGAGAGTTCTTTTTTTACCTCCAGGTGGTGCCTATCTCATTACCCAGATCTTTCTTTTTGGCCTTTAACATCTTGTTCCTGAAATTCATTTGGCAGGGCAAAAATCCACGTATAGCGATCCATACCTTGCAATACCCTAAAAAGCTGGGAGGACTGGGGGAAATATTATGAGGTAATAACCCTGCAGTGGATATTAGTCTGGCATCATCATGTTAAAACCAAAGCGTGGGTTCCCCCTGAGGAATTTTTGGCCGGCCGCAATCTCTCTCATGCCCCTTGGCTCTCCCAGGAGTTTCGAGGCCTCTCTGGTCTTGTGTCCCCCATCACCGTCCATGTGCTAAAACTTTGGGACGTCTTAAACGCACAAGGGAAATTATCCCCACCAGTGTCCCCACTCACACCTCTTGGGGGTTTTCCATGGTTTATTCCCGGGGAGCACCTGTCTTATTTATGGTCATTGGTGAGGGATGGGGAGGCACAATGTGGCAGGTTTGGCAGTCTCTGGACTGGCTTCATGACCAGTTCGGCTATTTTCCTATGGACGACTGGCGTTACAGACAACTGCATCATTTTGTTCACAGTTTGCCACAGGCTATCAGGCCCTCGTCCTCTATGACCCCGTTTGAGAGACTGTGTATGTTGGCCAACCCGGTCCCTCGCACCATCTCGGTTCTGTATGAGATGTTGCAGGCTGTGGAGTCTAGGGGTAAGTGGATTTATAAACGGGAGTGGGAGATAGACCTGTGGCACACGTTCACAGAGACCCAGTTGGACCACCTATTTAGTCTTACTCACAAGAGGTCTGTTGATACTAAGATGCAGGAAAACAGTTTTTGGCTTTTGACTTGATGGTATAGAGTCTCTGCCACTTTGGTCAGGATCTTCCTAGCAATTTCAGACCTTTGCTGGAGGGATTGTGGGCTTTTTTCACATTTGGTGGAAGTGTTCGAGAATCCGCCAATTTTGGCAGGATATTAGAGCACAAATTAAAGTCAAACTTGATGTTGATATGAACGACTCTCTCCTTGGCTTCCTGTTCCATGTACCGCCCATTCCTCTTAGCCATTACCATAAGTCTGCATTGCCGCATCTTTTGAATGTGGCCAGGCGCCTGATTCCTATGCATTGGAAGTCAGCCCGGGAACCCGTGAGAGCTGACTGGATCCGCCTGGTTAACACCATAATGGAGGCAGGGGAGTGGGTGGCGAGGTGTAGGGATAGACATGGGAGATTCTATAGTATTTGGATTGCCTGGATACAATATATTTCTATTTCTGGTATGGCACGGTTGTCCCAACCTTCTCCCCTTATGCCAAGTACAGATACTCTTGCAATGAAGAGATGTGACCCAAGTTGCACTACATAACATTAGTGCGATGTGGTATTGTCACGGATGAGATTCCTGTCTTTTTACTTTGAGTGTTTTAGACCCTCGAAGCTCTCTTCTGCCACCAGTGTTTCTGATCTAGGATGTAGTGCTGAGTGTTATGGTTTTTGTTAATGTTCTGTTTTTTTCCCTTTTTTTTTTCTTTTCCATCCCCCCTCCCTATCTCTACTCTTTTCCCTACCCACTTCATACATTCTTCCCTCTTTATGTCTTGAATTACAGGCAGTAAACTCAGGAATGATGTGACATTCTGTAATTGTTGTAACAGAACCGCTACCAACACTGTACTTGTGGACTTCCGTCAGTATACGGTTTCCTCCCAGTCGTGAACATAGATATGAGATTTTCCAGCCGCCCCATACAAAGCTATCCGACAACTTAGCTTGTAGTGGAATCTTCTGTTTATTGAACAGTCACACAGAATTTTTATACAGCATGGACCTCCCCCTCCTGATCAGATTACCACACAGGTCAGGGGTGTGGGTTGCCTGATTACATTATCATATGCAAATAAAATTGTATTTATCTAGCCATCTGGACAGAAACAATATGTGGGACAGACAGGCTTAACAGAATCCACATCACATCTCAATATACAAACAATAGGGAGAGCCTGTCTCTGCCATTGAAGTATAATACACATTATCATAAGTGTAAATACAGACCCCATTTGAAGCAATACAAGCCATATTCTCAGTGCCCATTAATTATCTGTCTTTTACTCCCAGTGACGGTGAGTACCGTCACATATCGTCCCCCCCAAAAGTAGACTAACCAGGTACCAGACCTCCAATCGGTCTGTGCCTGAGTTAGTCGGGTAACTAGTCCCAAAGAGTCAATCCATCATGGCAGCTTCCTTGACAAAGTTCCACATATTTTGTAAGTTTGTCCCGGCAGGGCCCATGGAGCTCTCATAGCCGATCAGTCTGTGGAAGTCTGGTTTGGGCAGGCCAGACTGGGCTTCTTGGTCACCCTGTGTCCCTAATAGACACAGGGTGACTTACACATAAGAGGGGCCTAGGGGGCTGAGAGAGGTATTTCCCAACCTCTCTAAGGTAAGCTGTGTTCCATGGCCCTCTATCCAATGTGACTCCCGTCACAATTGTAGCTCACAGAGATCTCTAAGATGCTAAATTGGAATAACCACGAGATATGTGTAGTAGATGACATCTAGAGATCTTTATTGTTATGTATCAGAAATGATAACTTGTAACGTGTTACCACATTTGGGCATTTTGCCCAATTTCGTGTACACTGCCTTGGTTTCTTCTTCATGTTTTTGTAACTTTTTCAACCTGCTGAAACTTGAAATAAAGATTATTAAAAAAAAAAAGAATTACACAGTAATAGTTGCATTAGGCTTGAAACATTAATTGATCTACTCATTTTACAATTTTATATAGTAAAGTATTCTAGCAAACTTTACAGCACTTTATAGATAAAAACAAACTTTGCTCTTTTGGGCTTACAATCTAATGTGCCTTCCTCAGCTTTATATGTGCACACAAACCCTGCAAGTATGCTTTTAGAATGTAGAATACTATACACATAGCGATGACTGCTATACTTAACATATTAATAACATTCGATTGGCTATGGGCAATCTGATGTTCTGATGGACATTTATTTTTATGCTACTATGCACTGGTAAAATACATCATTATTTAGCTTTTAGGCTGACTTGTGGCCTTAAATTGCCCTAAATAACCCTTAATTGCTATCTAAACTTGCTAGACTCATTGCATTGTAATTGCATTGGGTTTTGTTATAGCATCTGCAGCATTGTTGGGCAAAAATTTTGCAGCTCTTACTCAATTCAGAATAAAAGAACTGAAAGTTAGTTACAATAATTGTATGCTGTATATTTTAAAGTGCTCCAGGTCTACTTTAATGCAGACCTGTACAGACCCACAAACCTACCTTCCTTTCATTCCCCCACTGATCTGTTCTGCTGCTCCTAATAGTTTTAATATGAAACTTGAAAAGAATACTGTGAATATCAGTGGAGGTTTAAACACATTAATGTAATGCAGTTACTATAAAGAATGCTTTCATCAAGTGTTGTGTCTTTGTCTTTTGCACAGTTTTCTGGATAACATATACATTTGCCAAATGTTAAAATTAGCCTTTAGTGATGAGCCAAATACACTTGCGTTCAGCTCGAGCAGGGTTAGGCAAGCATTAGATAAGTTCAAATACCGAATTCAAACTCAGTCGAAATCAATAGGTTAAAATCTATAAAATCAGTATTAGCTAATTTCCTATCAAGCTATTGATTGTCAAACAGCATACATGAGTTTGAGTATTGCCCTGGGGGACACGTACTGACGAATAAATAAATAAATAAAAAATTCAGTTAGGTAGGGAGCGGTGATGTTTCTAATGTATAAAGATACACGTTAAAACTGCTCAATTTCTTTAAATAACATGCCTGGGAGGTGCCAGAAATCTGGCACAATGAATGCCTTGGGAGTGGGGCAGTTTAGTAAGAAGAGCCTCATTCATTGTCCATGTGGTATCCAGGGATCTAGGGATCAGTGAGGAGATTGTTGTGATCACAGCACTATGGTCAGGCCATGGAATTGGAATGATTGTGGAGTGTAGCAAAAGAGGTAAAAAGACCTGGGACATAAGGATATAGTCAATCCTATAGAAAGTTTTATGCAGGTATGACTAGAAGGTATAAAGTCTGTGGGTAAGGCTACATTTTCTCCAGCTGTCAGCAAGAGAGTAATGTGCTAGTATGGCTCTAAAGGAGGTGGTGTGTTGTGAGGTTCCAGGGTCATGAGGAGATTTATTCACATATGGTTACAACACTTCGTTGGAATCTCCACAGTCTATCAGCATACTTTTCTTATGGAATTCGACTATTTGAAGGAGATAGGACAAAAAATTATGAGGCATTCGGCACATAAAAGGAGACCTGTGTGACCTCAGTGTCCTTAGGAAGACCAACTAGTGTAAGATACGCCTTTGAGGACTTTAATTTCAGCCTGTAATGTAAATAGAAGCATGTGCTGGGAACTGTTTAGAGGCCCTCTACATTTCTTATTGGCAGAGGCAAGATATACTTGAGGATATTGTGAGCTGAAATATTTAGGAGTGGCAGTGGTCACGAAAACAATTACAGCTTTAAGGGCTCTAAAGGTGCAGAATGAATTTGATCTTTTTGTTTGGGGAGTTTAGACCCCTAACATTAAGGAAGAGAGTATTTGGGCAAAATACTATATAGGGTTAAATGGACTATGCTCAGTTTTAAATTCAAAATTTGTGGGGAGCAAACACTCCTGGGAAGGTAAAATAAGGGGAGGTAAAATAAGTAGGAAATGGAAATAGGAGAGGTTCGGAAATGAGGTATAAATAAGAGAGTAATAATTCAAAACACAGAAAATGCACAAAATAATATATTGTGACAGGAAGTCAGCTAAATCTGGGAATGTAGTCACAGGAAGGAGATACATTTCCACCTGATTTAGAAAGTCCATTAATTAATTTAGGGTGTTGGCTACAGAGCTAGCCAGCAGGAAGTTGAAAGGCCTTCACCTGTTCAGAATGAGGGAGTTAAGGCTCTATAATTTGTTCAGAGAAAGTCCTATTGTTTGCTGCCTCCTGTCGCCGTGTGGGCTGGGAGAGGAAGGCAGACATACGTGTACCTCCCGACGCCGTGTGGGCATGGGAGAAGGACTGCTGCCTCCTGTCGCCGTGTGGGCTGGGAGAGGGGGACAGTCGGATGTGTGCCTCCCGACAAGCTGGTGAGCATGGGAGAAGACCCCCTACAGCGATGTGAAGCTAAGGAGGGTAACCACGAGTGAAGACGTCTCAAAGGTGAGAAGACAAAGTGTTCCATGTGAAGAGTGTGAAGAGTAAAGGGACCTGTTAAATGAACTGTGTTCAATGTGAAGAATCTGAAGAGTAAAGGATCCTGTTATAAATGAACATGTGCTGTGTGAAAGAAAACAAAGGGACATGTTCAATGGACAATGTTTGTGCTGTGTGAAAAGCAAACAAATGGACATTTGAGTGTCTGCTGTAGGATCAGCAGTGTCGGCCCAACAGTAGGTTGGGAAGACTTCTTAGGTAGGTTCCAGCGTGAGAAGGTAGCCGCCCACAGAGGCAAGGATTTATTTTGTCTTTTATTTTATTTTGGCTGTTTTGACGCTTGCAATTGTGTGAAGTAAATTGCATGAATAAATCAGTCTTGTTTTCAACCTCTGCTCGGCTATCTCTCTGTGAAAACGCACCCCCAAAGGGGTCATCCACGCCTACCACCGAGCTAATCCCTTACATATGGTGGAGGTATGCAGTGGGCATAAGCAGAGATCCCTGCAAGGAAGTGCAAATGTTTGATGAACTTTGTCTGGTGCATGAGATTGCACAATCTATGTGTGCAGGAGAGAAGATCCTGACAGAAAAAAAAAAAGTGTTTTAAAGAGACAGCGGTCTCAAAATTATTTGATGAACTTTGTTGTGTCTGGTGCAAGTGACTGCACAAACTGTGTGCGCAGGAAAAGAGATCTTGCAAGAGAGAGAAAAACTACATGTGTTAAAGAGACAGTGGTCTGAAATTTTTTTTTTGCTGGACTGTGAAAAATTTGTGGAGTTATTGAAGAT
Organism: Pelophylax lessonae; assembly: GCF_965119305.1. NCBI lineage: Eukaryota > Metazoa > Chordata > Amphibia > Anura > Ranidae > Pelophylax > Pelophylax lessonae. The sequence continues at coordinate 186,301,010 of NC_138771.1, read as the reverse complement.
GGGGCGATCCAAACGCCTGAAAAATGCAAAGATAGATGAAATGAGAGACCGAATTCTATGGATGGAGGGGATGCTACCATTTGAACCAGCCCCATCCATGCCTGAACGGAATCGGCTAAAGAGAAAAGTTATTGTCCCTAGCAACACTGGGGCAAATGAAACTGCTTTGGAGACGCAGGGTTCTCAGATGAAAAGTAAACCCAAAATGGGGGAGATGCTGAAACAACGGAGCTTTGCAGCTCAACAAAAGGATCACCAAGAGAGCATGGCAGGCTGGAAACAGAGACGCCAGCAGCCAATGGAGGCCATCGGTTTGGAGGAAACCGAGTATGTGTGCAGGGCTGAGTTGGATGCCTTGCAACGGAAAATGGAAGAAAAGGAACAAGCCTTGGAATTGCTTAAGATGGAGCATAGAAACTTGCAGGAAATGAATGAACTACTCAAGTCTCATGTGTTACAGTGGAAAGAATCCACTGCTCTTCTTTTGGTCGAGTTGCAAAAACGCAGAGAGACTATAATGGAGAAAGATACCATCCTCATGGAAAAGGAAAGTGAAATTCAGACTTTGCAGAAGCAAAGTATGGCTGATATGTTGGAGTTGCGTAATCAGCTGGAAAAAAGTCTTCAGTCTTTGGGAGCTACAAAAATAGACCTGCAGGAGTCGCAGGAACAGAATGTCGCTCTGAAAACGACATTGTCTCTCAGCGACAACGAGAAAAGTGAAAGAGAGGCTAAATTACTGAGTACTGTGTATGAGCTCACTACTTTGAGCAATGTGGTAGATGAATGGCGTGCGGACTGTGAAAGTTGGAAAGGGGAAGCCCAACGTGTCCAGCAGCAGTTAAAGGAGAAAGAAGCCTGTGTGGCAGAATTACAGTCTCATTCCCAGAAACTAGCCAATGAGGTGAAGGCTCTTATGCAGGGAAAAGGAGATTGTGAACATAAGAGGGAAAAAGTAGAGGCACAGCTTCTGGAATCGCAAGTCAAGGTGTCAGAAGGTGACCGAGTGTGTGCTAAGCTGTCAGAGAAGGCAACCCGATTGCAGGTTGAGTTGGACAGTGTCACAAATCAGCTTTCTCAAGCAGACAGCAAATCTAGAGAAATTGCGGAAGATTTTTCTATCTTGGAATCGCAGCTGCAAGACACGCAGGAACTCTTACAGGAAGAGAGGTGTCAAAGGCTGAGTTTTAGCACAAAGCTCAAACAAATGGAAGATGAGAAAAATGGCTTCCTGGAACAATTAAAAGAGGAGGCGGAAGCAAAGAAAAACCTATCAGAGCAAGTCGCAACATTGCAAGCTCAGATAGCGGATATGAAAAAACGCATGGAAGAAAGCGTTGGTTCATTACAGTGTGTTGAAGATGTGAAAAAGAAGTTTGATCAGATGCTTGGTGAAGAGAAGACTGTGTCTGCAAAATATGCAGAAGAACGCGCACGTGAAGAAACGGAGGTGCGTGATAACGAGAGCAAAGCCCTGTTCTTGGCTCGCTCTTTGGAGGAAGCTCTAGAGTGTAAGGCTGAACTAGAAAGAGTTAACCAACAGCTGTGTACAGAAATGGAAGATTTGGTCCGCTCCAAGGATGATGTTGTGAAAAGCGTTCAGGAGCTAGAAAAGTCTAAACGAGCCTTAGAACAGCAAGTAGAAGAGATGAAGATTCCGTTGCAGGAACTGGAAGAGGAATTACAGGCAACAGAGGATCTGTCCCAAAGAGGGGATAGTGTGCCTGATGCAGTTTTTAAAAGGATCAGTGTTTTGGGGTCTGTCCTGAGTGAGCCTCAGAAATGTGATGACATGTGGCTTGAATCACCCCTGTGGAATAAACCGTTCCTTCAAAAACTTCAGCAAACAAAGGAGCTGTGTAAGAAATGTGATGTTTTCTCAGTTCAGGCTGAAAACCTAGTGGAGAAAACTAAAGCGGAGAAAACTAAAGCAAGTGATATAAATCTGGGAGAAAAAAGCAAACGCCACCTAGTGGAGAAAACTAAGGCTGTTGATGAAAACGTGAAGCAAATGAATAAGTGCCTTTCAGGGAGTGTTTCCAAAATGGAACTGGTGAAAGACGGGTGGCAGAAGTTTGATCGTGATCTTGAGATGCATTCCATGTGGAATTCAGATAGAGAAAAAGAACTAGGTGACCTTGAGCGGTCAAATAGTTCAGCAGAAAGTGCATTGAAGAAACCTGTAAAAGAATGTGTTGCAGTTCCATGCTTCTTCACTGATGCAGAGAGGAGGTCTATAATGGATACCACCCAGATCGCTGGGTTCAACTGTGTTGTTGCCTTTGACCCCTATGTTGGTGGAAGGAAAGTTGATGATGTTCTGGTTGGCTTCTTCTGTGAAGAGTTTGGCAAGAAATATAAACTGAATATCAAATCAAATAGTAGGCCTTTACTGCGACTCGCTCAGGAGGGCGAAAAGTTTAAGAAGTTGATGAGTGCAAATGCTTCAGATCTGCCTATGAATATGAAATGTTTAGTGAATGATATTGATATCTCTGGGAAAAGGAACAGGGGTCACTTTGAAGAAATGTGTGACAGCCTGTTGTCTCAATTGGAAAATCCTCTGCACAGCATCTTAGAGCAAGCAAAGCTCAAGAAGGAAGATCATTCCCTTTTACAACAAAAAGTCAATGATTGTGTACAGATGTATGGAGAGGCAACTCAAGTCACAGAGGGATGTCAAGAGTCCCTACTTGGAACAAAGCTTAGTGAAGCAAAGGTTCTCAAAGTTTTGTGGAAAACATTTATGGATTGCAGAGAGAGGCGTCTTAAGAATGTTGAAGACATTAAGACTAGCCCAATTGAGTTGCCTATGGATCACGGTCCTCCATGGTGGATTGGACAGACGGTTATGAGGGACAAGCTGTCTGACATTTATGAGAAAGCTGTCAATGAAGATGACAGAAACGAGAAGGAGCAAAATGATGCCAAAAATGCAGTTGAAGAATGTGTATATGAGATGAGAGACAAACTGTGTGGCATTTATGAGAAATCCGTCAATGAAGATGACAAAACAGTTTCATCCGGAAGCTTGAGGATAATAGGAGGCTTATCAGTGAGTCAGCAGTGCCTGACACATGCGTGCCTGGAAATATGTGTCCCAACCCTAGGGTTGAAACAAGAGGGGGGGGTATGTGACAGGAAGTCAGCTAAATCTGGGAATGTAGTCACAGGAAGGAGATACATTTCCACCTGATTTAGAAAGTCCATTAATTAATTTAGGGTGTTGGCTACAGAGCTAGCCAGCAGGAAGTTGAAAGGCCTTCACCTGTTCAGAATGAGGGAGTTAAGGCTCTATAATTTGTTCAGAGAAAGTCCTATTGTTTGCTGCCTCCTGTCGCCGTGTGGGCTGGGAGAGGAAGGCAGACATACGTGTACCTCCCGACGCCGTGTGGGCATGGGAGAAGGACTGCTGCCTCCTGTCGCCGTGTGGGCTGGGAGAGGGGGACAGTCGGATGTGTGCCTCCCGACAAGCTGGTGAGCATGGGAGAAGACCCCCTACAGCGATGTGAAGCTAAGGAGGGTAACCACGAGTGAAGACGTCTCAAAGGTGAGAAGACAAAGTGTTCCATGTGAAGAGTGTGAAGAGTAAAGGGACCTGTTAAATGAACTGTGTTCAATGTGAAGAATCTGAAGAGTAAAGGATCCTGTTATAAATGAACATGTGCTGTGTGAAAGAAAACAAAGGGACATGTTCAATGGACAATGTTTGTGCTGTGTGAAAAGCAAACAAATGGACATTTGAGTGTCTGCTGTAGGATCAGCAGTGTCGGCCCAACAGTAGGTTGGGAAGACTTCTTAGGTAGGTTCCAGCGTGAGAAGGTAGCCGCCCACAGAGGCAAGGATTTATTTTGTCTTTTATTTTATTTTGGCTGTTTTGACGCTTGCAATTGTGTGAAGTAAATTGCATGAATAAATCAGTCTTGTTTTCAACCTCTGCTCGGCTATCTCTCTGTGAAAACGCACCCCCAAAGGGGTCATCCACGCCTACCACCGAGCTAATCCCTTACAATATATACATATAAGCTGAGATTCAGTTCCTAAGTGAGAGTTCATATTTGGAGAGTACCACAATTGCAGCACCTGCGAAGGAGAAACAAAGGATCACAGTGATTCGCCCACAAATGCAAACAGCAGAACCACATCATCCAAAAATTAGTGATTTACAGTACCTAGACAACCAAATTATACAACTAGTGTGGACATAAGTACATATAAAAATGTTAACATTAGCTATCCTAATGTACTTACTGACAGGCAGGTTAATCCTGAGCATAATACATGTGTACTTCTGGAGGGTGGATGTATGGGCTGAGATAAATAAAAAAGAAACAATTTCAAATGAGACATTCAAGTAGGAGGCAACAGTAAAGGCAGAATTATAACATAGACACATTGCACATCATGTCGGCCTTTTTACTAGGCAGAATTTGAAGAGGAAAAGATGAAGCTGTTTTATGTGAATGAAACATTTTAATGGATTATATTAATGACAAAAAGCATAAATACTGCACAGATATGCTGCCATCACCTTAGTCTTTTTAAATGGCTGTATTTGAAGAAGGAGAGAAGAAGCAGGCATTAATGTGAACTAAAAATTATAGTGGAATATTTCTAAGACAAGAGCCAAAAATTTAGCTCAGAACCGCTGCACATCATTTAACTTTATTTAGTTGGCTGGTTTTGAAGATGGAGAGATTATGCCAGTTTTAACATGATTTGTGTCAGAGGCAAGTGGCAGAAATAAAGCACAGACATGCTGCTCATTATGTAAGTCTTTCAGTGGACTACACTTGAGGAGCGAGATACAAGTTTGATTTTGAAGTAAATTAAAGGATCACCTTTAGGAACATGTTACATGTTCCATCCGTTTTTATGGTGAAACATGTAACATGTTCTTGCTCCTGCAGCCACTCCCCTAGTCCCTGTTACAGCGGACTGGGGATCTTCTCCCCGCACCCACTGTCACTCTTTGAAAAGAGGGCAGCTGTGAGGGGCACCGTGTGTCATTCATTCAGAGTTTTGTGAATAAATAAACTACAAATACTGACAGGCTTTGCGGCTGACAGTTTGTAGTTCTCAATTAAATACCAGGGTGTTCTTAGTGTGAACCTAAACCGACTTTAGGGTCTCCACTCCGGGCATCTATGTCCCCCATTCAGTGTGTTCCACTGAGGGTGCAGGTCAGGTTAGGAGTCCACCCTGACTCCATGTAATCCACAGAACATATAGAGAAAAATCTCTGCCACCTCAAACCATAAAAGACCAGCGTGCAATAGGTGATAGCACCCTTTCCCAAACTCTATCAATGCCACACCAGAAAATCAGGGATGAGAAACTGTGGATATAGTAGTAAAAGCAACACACTTTAAACACATTACACATAGTTAGGCACACCTTGATCACTCTAGATGTTAACCCCTTCCCAGCCAGTGTCATTAGTACAGTAAGAGTGCATAGTATTATAACTGATCACTGTATTATTGTCACTGGTAATGTCAGTGGCAATTAATCAGTTCCCCCCTAGTGCCAGTTAGTGTCAGATTGCCCTCCCCATAATTTCTATCCTATTATAAGTAGAGTTGAGCGAACACCTGGATCTCTGGGGTTGGCGGGTCTGGCCGAACTTGAAAAAAAAAATCCTGGTTCGTGACCCGGACTTAACCCAAACTTGACCCGAACCCCATTGAAGTCAATGGTGACCCAAACTTTTTATCACTAAAATGGCTCTAAAAAAAACATGGAAAGGGATAGAGGGCTGCAAATGGCAGCAAAAGCTTGTTAAGAGCATGGCAAGTGCTCTGCAAACAAATGTGGATAGGGAAATAACTTAAAATAACATAAAAAACATAAAGATAAAAAATAATTATCTTGATCTAGAAGGACGAGGCCCATATGGAGTAGGAGGTTGAGGTGGCAGTGGATGTGGCGGTGTAGGTGGAAGCGGCGGTGGAGGAGGACGAGGTAGCCAACACTGGTTTTTGTTTTTAATTTTATTTCTTTTTAAATTAGGGTACACCCCAAAAGAGTGAGAAAGATCAAAAATACAACAATGGCTGGGTAAGGCCGGTATACATGTCTATTCTGCACAAGGTATGAATAAGTCCTGTGGGATCCATACCTGGTTCATTTTAATGAACGTGAGCTTGTCCACATTGGCTCTGGACAGGCGGCTGCGCTTTTCTGTGATAACGCCCCCAGCCGTGCTAAATACATGTTCAGGTAGTACACTGGCTGCAGGGCAGGCCAGCACCTCCAAGGCGTAAAGGGCAAGCTCAGGCCATGTGCCCAATTTGGAGAAGTTGAAGAGGGCAGACCCATAATTCAGTACGTGTATAGTACGTAAGGAACGGTAAGGAACTGTATATGGTATATGGTAAGTAGCGGTAATGGCGGTGGGGGGGCTTTTTTCCCCCTTCTGGGTCGAGTCTGGCCTTGGAAAAGGTATGTGTCCCTGGTTGTGGGTCGGGCTCTCCCAAAGCTGTTCTGAGGCCTTCTGGTAGGGACGGGGCTGCACTGGTCTTGCCAGGGACCGGGATTCTGAAAAGCCTGTGGTGTATGTGCCCCTGGAGTGGGAATCCAGGGGTGCCATAATTCACGGTGGATGGCAACAATATGAGTATGGCACCAAGGACACTGCACCTCCTACACACTTTTTTCACACCAGCCTCTAGGGTCGGGCCGTTTGGTCAGGAGTCAGGACCAGAGGAATTTTTTATTCCTGGCCGAAGGGCCTGCCATAGTATTGCAACGTGGCACTAACCTTGCACTTCTCCACTATCCCTTTCCCCACTTTTATGTGTTGTGTGTTTCACGTTTTGTGTTTTTTATTGTGGCGGTATAGCGTGATTAGTAGCATGTAGGTCCTTGGGCCTGTCTCTAAAAGTCTTGGGAGGGGGTGGATATGGCCTTCTGGCTTGGTTCGCCCTCTCTCATGGGGTCTCTCTTCTGGAGAGCCCCACCAAGTACTTGGGGTGGTCTGTTTCAGCAGACCTCCTAAAGAACAGGGCTGCCTGGTTTTGGCCAGGTTAGCCAGTGTAAGTACTCCAGTCCCTGTCAGGAGCCTTGCGCCCCGGGGAATCAGGGTCAAGGACCATGTGTACACCCTGTGCACTTTTTGTGTTTCACTTTTTTGGTGTGCACTTTTTTATGCACCCACCGGGTGATAGTCTGAGTGTGTTCACACACCACGGGCTTAACCACTTAATTTTACCCCCTTCCTGACCAGGGGGTATTTTGCGATTCGGCACTGTGTGACTTTAACGGACAATTGCGCGGTCGTGCAATGCTGTACCTAATGAATTTGACGTCCTTTTTTCCCCACAAACAGAGCTTTCTTTTGGTGGTATTTGATCACCTGTGCGATTTTTTGATCATGCGCTATAAACAAAAAAAGAGCGTCAATTTTGCAAAAATAACAATATTTTTCACATTTTTTTATATGAAATTCCTCAAAAAAATTTAAAAATCAAAATTTTTTAACATTTTCGGCCAATTTGTGTTATGCTACATATGTTTGGAAAAAAAATTGCAAAAAGCGTATTTTGATTGGTTTGCGCAAAAATTATCGCGTTTACTAAATAAAAGAAAGATTTTTGTCATTTTTGTTGTTTTCTTTTTAACGCGTAATGGCGGCGATTTGCGATTTTTTTGCGGTACTGCGACATTGCGGCAGACAGATCGGACCCTTGACTGACATTTTTGACACTTTTGGGGTTACCAGTGACATTTCTACAGTAATCAGTGCTATACATATGCACTGTTACTGTAAAATTACACTGGCAGTGAAGGGGTTAACTTTATTTGAGGGGGAGGGGCTGTGTGTGTCCCTAGGGGCGTGATTCTAACTGTGATTGGCTGTGGCTTGAGGTGTAGGAACAATGATCAACGGTCCTACATAGTAGAACGTATGATCATTGTTTCTACACAGGGGAGAATGACAGGCGGCTTGTTTACACTAGCCGTCTGCCTTTCTCCCTCTCCCCCGACAATCGCAGAGTGACCGGCGGACATCGGGTCCGCCGGTCACACGCGCGGGGGGGTCCGTGACCGCGTGGGAGTGCGCCTCCGGCGGCGCACGCTCGCTCCCCAGAGCCTCACAGGCTAGCGACGTAGACCTACGTCGCTCTGTCTGTGAGGGGCTGACTGCCACAGTAAATATACTGTGCGCAGTCGGCAAGTGGTTAAAAGAAACAAAAAAACAGCTAGTGGTCCTGGTTGTTGTGGCGTGCCGACAAAGCTTTTCCACATTTCATACATGCTAACCTTGCCTTCTGAGGGGCTGGTGGTGCCCTGGCTTCGTTGGCGACCTCCTCCTCCTCCTCTGCCTTCACCTTGTGCTTCCACTGTGCCCCTGCTGTCAGGTGGGAATGCCACCAGCATCGCTTCTCGACCTTTTGGCTAATATCAAGTGTAGTATCTGTTGTTATCAGTTAAATCAGTAATCAGTAAAACTTCCTGCTGTCGTTTACCCCTGGCTGCGCTGAAGTTGGTGGTGAAGGTATTATGCTGACTGGATGCGGAGGCGATAGAGGATGAGGAAACGGAGTAGGAGGTGTTAGCAACAGAAGGCAAACTGAAGCGCCCTGCAATCCTCGGTGGTCGAAGGAGATGAGCCAAACAAATTTAAAGGGTGTATCTCACAGTAACATAATCAGCAAACGCTGCAAAATTATTAATTTTCCCCTAAATGGGTGTTTATTGAATAGCAGAATAGAACAACAGTATGTAAAGGGTGTATCTCACATGTACACATACAGACTAGGCCGCAATTTAATATCTTTCTTTCCCCTAAATGGGTGTTTATTGAATAGCAGAATAGAACAACAGTATCCAAAGGGTGTATCTCACACGTACAGATACAGACTAAGCCGCAATTTAATATCTTTTTTTCCCTTAAATGGGTGTTTATTGAATAGCAGAATAGAATAACAGTATCCAAAGGGTGTATCTCAAGCGTACAGATACAGACTAGGCCGCAATTTAATATTTTTCTTTCCCCTAAATGGGTGTTTATTGAATAGCAGAATACAACAACAGTATCCAAAGGGTGTATCTCACACGTACAGATACAGACTAGGTCGCAATTAATTTTTTTTTCCCTAAATGGGTGTTTATTGAATAGCAGAATAGAACAACAGTATTCAAAGGGTGTATCTCACACGTACAGCTACAGACTAGGCTGCAATTTAATATTTTTTCCTTAAATGGGTGTTTATTGAATAGCGGCATAGAACAACAGTATACAAAGGGTGTATCTCACAGTAACATATGCAGACTAGGCTGAAATTTAATTTTTTCCCTAAATGTGTGTATCTCACAGTAATGTATGAATGAAATTTTTTTATTTTTCCCTTTAATTGGTGATTTTTGAAGAGCAGATTAGAACACAGCAGTGTCTAAAGGCTTTATCTCACAGTAACATATAAAGGAAAAACTAAAAAAAAATGTTTTTCCCTTTAAATTGGTGATTTTTGAATAGCAGATTAGAACAGCACTGTGTGTAAAGGCTGTATGTCACAGTAACGTATGAATGAAAAACTGAAAAATAATTATTTTTCCCTTTAAATTGGTGATTTTTGAATAGCACATTAGAACACAACAGTGTCTAAACGCTGCATGTCACAGTAAAGTATAAATAAAAAACTAAAAAATAATTATTTTCCCTTAAATTGGTGATTTTTGAATAGCACATTAGAACACAGCAGTGTCTAAACGCTGTATGTCACAGTAAAATATTGAGGTTTTTTTTTTTTTTTAAATCCAGATTAAGCAGACACATATGTACTGAGCTTGCATTAAATGTCCACTGCACACCGCCCACCTAACAGACTGATAAAAGTTTTTTTTTCTCCCTCCTCCTCACTGGGCTCAGGTCAGGGCAAAAAGATTGTGCACTGCACCCCCACACAATAAGATCAATGTAGATCGCTGTCTGATTAAAGAACATTCTTCTGTCCTGTGTCCTATTCTTTCTCTGAAAGCAATCTCAAGCCTGCCCCTACAATAATCTCCTATCTCTCCCTCAAATAAGCAGCAGCAGAAACCTGTCCCTACAGTAGTTAGAGCAGAGTGGCGTGCAGCGTTACGTGATTTCAGCTTATATAGAGGCTGGGTCACATGCTGCACTGGTCAATCACAGCCATGCCATTAGTAGGCATGGCTATGATGGCTTCTAAGGGCACACTAGTTAAACGCTTGTTGATTGGCTTCCTTGCAGCTGTTGAAACCGTGCCATTAAAACCATGCCAAAACATGAAATAAATTACCGAACAACGGACTGTATCCCGAATATACAGTAAAATGTTCGGGTCCGTGTCTGGGTACCGAAAACCCAAAAGTCCGGTACGATCCCGAACAATACAGTCCGTGTCAACTCTAATTATAAGTCATTGATCATCACCATTAGTAGTATATAAAAAAATTGCAGTATATATACTATAGTTTGTACGCGCTATAACTTTCACGCAAACCAATCAATATACACTTATTGGGATTTTTTTTATCAAAGACATGTTATTGGGATTTTCTTGTCAAAGACATGTAGAAGAATACATTTTGGAAAAAATGTATGAAGAAATTAGATTTTTTTTATTGGATATTTTATAACAGAAAAAAAATAATATTGTTTTTTTCTAAATACTTTTTAGTTTACATCACAAAAAAATAAAAAATCAAGCAGTGATAAATTGAAAGCTCAATTTGTTTAAGGAAAATTATTCAAATTTCATTTGGGTACACCACTGTCTGATTGGGCAATTACCAATTAAAATAGAACAGTGCCAACTGTTTTTTTTCACATACACATTTCAGTATATGCAGTAACACATTTCAAAAGAGTAACAGAAGACTAACTTTAACATTTATTTCTTGACCTTCTTAATATACAAAAAAAAAAAAACATGAACTAAAGGGATGAAAAAGAGAAAGGGACTATAATGAAGAATATTACTTCTGTATTTTCCTGACAAGAGTGGCTGACTCAGGAGATTAAATATGCAAGCTTTGTGATATATTAGATTTCTTTATCATGCTTGGCAGAGTAACTAATAGGGATGATCAAACTTTTGAAAAGTTTGGTTCGACCAGAACACCCGAACTTCACGAAAGTTCGGTTCGGATTTCAGAACCCCATTGAAATCAATGGGACCCGAACTTCTGTAATCAAAAAACACCATTTTTAAGCCCTAAAACCCAATAAATGCCCCTAAAAAGTGCCTAGGGTTCTGGGTCATGCCCCAGGGACTATTAATCACACAAAAAAAAGTTCTTAAAAATTGTCGTTTTTGATAGATAGCCAATTATTGAAAAAATTAAAAAAAAAAAAAAAAAAAGAGATTTCTTTGGATTTAGTGTCTGGGGGGTCTAAAAGGTGTACCTGTGAAGTTTCAGCTCTGTAGCATGTCCAGAACCAGAATTACAGCATACCAAACCTTCAAAAATGACTTTTTTGCTTAACCGCACCTTTCTTTTGCTCCTAATCAACGGCTCAGCCAATGTGTATGATGGGGACATAATGCAGTGCACTGGGAACAAGATTAGAGTTTTTTTTGGAAAAAGGTGCTGTCTCTTTAAATGTGCATATAATTAACGGGTGTATTTCCACAATAGGGGTTTTATTACCAAATGTTTCAAGAAGTCCAAAGATGTATGTAATTGCACTTTATTTCATGTAAAATGGTGTTTGGTGCACTTTAACTTGAAATCTCACAAGAAACAGACATATATGCACGGATACATTGAGGGTTAGGGGTAGGGGCCACAATGTAGTGCAGAGTGAACAAGATTAGAGATGTTTTGGATGAATACTGTTGTCTCTTGACTTTGAATAGAAGTAAAGGATGCTTAAAAATTGGGCATTTGGTGGTGCGGACGATGCCTTGACACCATATCCCTATGAAAGTGCTGGTAATGAAAGCAATAATTGCCTTTGTAAGGAAAAAAATTACAATGATATGCATCTGTGTGACAGGTGCGCAAAAATTGTTGTTTGGGTGTTGGCGGAGCCATACCACTGTAAGCCCAAAGAGCTGGTGTTGAAGAAGGCGTAAAAATTATGAAGGTGTGCACCTGTGGAACAGGTGCGCAAACATGGTAGTTTTGGTGTTGGCGGAGCCTCCCCACCATAACCCCAAAGAGCTGGCTTTGAAGGAGGCCCAAAAATTGTAAAGGTGTGCACCTGTGGAACAGGTTCGCAAACATGGTAGTTTTTGTTTAGCATAGCCTCCCCACCTTAACCCCAAAGAGCTGGTGTTGAAGGAGGCCCAAAAATTGTAAAGGTGTGCACCTGTGGAACAGGTGCGCAAACATTGTAGTTTTTGTTTTAGCATAGCCTCCCCACCTTAACCCCAAAGAGCTGGTGTTGAAGGAGGCCCAAAAATTGTAAAGGTGTGCACCTGTGGAACAGGTGCGCAAACATTGTCGTTTTTGTTTTAGCATAGCCTCCCCACCTTAACCCCAAAGAGCTGGTGTTGAAGGAGGCCCAAAAATTGTAAAGGTGTGCACCTGTGGAACAGGTGCGCAAACATTGTCGTTTTTGTTTTAGTATAGCCTCCCCACCTTAACCCCAAAGAGCTGGTGTTGAAGGAGGCCCAAAAATTGTAAAGGTGTGCACCTGTGGAACAGGTGCGCAAACATTGTCGTTTTTGTTTTAGCATAGCCTCCCCACCTTAACCCCAAAGAGCTGGTGTTGAAGGAGGCCCAAAAATTGTAAAGGTGTGCACCTGTGGAACAGGTGCGCAAACATTGTCGTTTTTGTTTTAGCATAGCCTCCCCACCTTAACCCCAAAGAGCTGGTGTTGAAGGAGGCCCAAAAATTGTAAAGGTGTGCACCTGTGGAACAGGTGCGCAAACATTGTCGTTTTTGTCATAACCAAAATGAGGTTCTGTGAACGTAAAGAGAATGAGAGGAGGGTTTGAGGGTGGCACCATGGTCCAGGCTTAAACTGAGGCTCAACTGCCACATCACAACGATAGCCTAGTCTACAAGGTCTGCATCAGGTGCATCAAAGCTTGATATCCACGACTGATTCATCTTAATGAATGTCAAACGGTCGACTGAGTCGGTGGAGAGTCTAGTTCGATGGTCTGTGACGAATCCTCCTGCTGCGCTGAATGCCCGTTCCGATAGGACACTGGAAGCAGGGCAGGCCAACAACTCCATGGCATACTGGGCCAGTTCTGGCCAGTGGTCTAATCTTAAGACCCAGCATGCCAGTGGATCGGATTCGTCACATGAAAAGCCCTCTGTGTCACTTTGTGCCCTCACGTAATCGTCCACCATGTGATGCAGACGGTGTCGATGCGATGTGGCAGCTGAGAGGCCTGGGCGGTGAGGACTAAAAAAAGACCGAAAGGCATCCGTCAACCGCACGCCTTCTCCAACGCTCCTCTCGTGACCACCAGTAGAATCCATGGTAGGTTGTCCCCGCCCCTGCACCCTACGGGAGTCGGGGAACATGTTCACCAGATTCCTCTTGAGACTGTCCTCAAGGGATTTGATCCTGTGGACTCTATGGGTGGATGGGAAAAGCTCCGAGACTTTACACTTGTACCGGGGGTCAAGTAGGGTGGCCAACCAATAGTGGTTAGTCTCTTTAATGGCCTTGATTCTGGGGTCCTTTCGCAGGCTCTGGAGCATGATGTTTCCCATGCGTCGCAAATTAGCGAAGGCCTGAGAAGCTGACTCCTCGGGGTCACTCATAACGACATTATCTTCAACGGGCTCCTCCTCCTCCCAGCCACGTACTACTCCAAAGTGTCCCGAGGGAGTCAAACTAGGCCTTGCAGATTGCTGCATGTCTTCCTCCTCCTCCTCCTCAAACCCTGCAAAAGTTCCCGCAGAATCGTCCTCCTCCTCCTCTTCCACCCCTGGATCCTGCTCGGGCCTCTGGGAGCTAGGCATAATGGGGTCAGGATTCTCAGGATAAAGGGGGCCTTGAGAGGCAAGGAAGTCCTCCTCTTCCTCCTGCTGCTCTGCCTCCAGTGCCCTGTCCATAATGCCACGCAGAGTGTGCTCCAACAAAAACAGTACCGGTAGGGTGTCACTGATGCATGCGCTGTCCCGGCTGACCATCCTTGTGGCCTCCTCAAATGGCGAGAGGACAGCGCATGCATCCTTAATCAAAAGCCACTGCCGTGGTGAAAAGAAGCCCAGGCGCGCAGAGCCAGTGCTGGTGCCGTACTCGCATAGGTATTCATTGAGGGCCCTCTGCTGCGTGTACAGGCGCTGCAGCATAGCCAAGGTGGAGTTCCAGCGGGTGGGCATGTCACAGATGAGGCGGTGTACCGGCAGGTGAAACTCGCGCTGCACTTCGGCCAAACGTGCAGTGGCACTGTACGACCGCCTGAAGTGACTGCACACCCTTTTTGCCATCCTTAGCACATCCTGCATTCCCGGGTACGAGTTCAAAAACCGCTGTACCACGAGATTCAGGACATGCGCCAGGCATGGCACATGGGTTAACTTTCCCTGACGAAGGGCGGCCAGGAGGTTTGACCCATTATCAGTAACCACCATCCCTGGCTGCAGCTGGCGTGGTGTCAACCACCTCTGGGCCTGTGCCTGCAGAGCCCCAAGAATCTGAGGGGCAGTGTGCTGCCTGTCCCCTAGACACACAAGCTGCAGCACTGCGTGACACCTTTTGGCCTGAGACATAGAATAGCCCTTTGAACGTTTACGTGGTATCTCATCATATTCAAAGGACCATTCTGCAGAGGAGGGCATGGAGGAGGTAGAGGAGGAGGAGCAGGAGGGGGTAGAAGTGATCGATCTACCCGGATCAGCGACACCACCAGCTGTTTGCAGACGTGGGGGCAACACTGGCTGCAGCACCGAGCCCTGGCTACAATCCCTTCCACTGGCAAGCAGTGTCACCCAGTGAGCAGTGACAGAAATGTACCGTCCCTGCCCATGTTTGCTTGACCAAGTGTCAGCCGTCAAGTGTATCTTACGGCTGACTGACTTGGCCAGGGATGACACTACATTGCCTTCCACATGTTGGTATAGGGATGGCAGGGCCTTACGGGAAAAGTAATGCCGACTTGGCACCTGCCACTGTGGAACTGCACATTTTGCGAAGTCACGGAAGGGAGCAGACTCTACCAGGTTAAATGGTAATAGTTGCAGAGCCAGTAGTTTAGCCAAACTACTGTTTAGACGCTGGGCATGTGGGTGGCGGGGAGTATACATTTTTTTTCGTTCCAGCATGTGTGGAATCGAAATTTGGCGTCTAGATGATACAGCTGGTGGTGTGCTGGAGGTAGATGCGACACTGCCTGCTATATCATCATCCCTGCCAGTGGAGGCTGCCAACAGGTGACGAGTGACTATAGCAGGGCCAGGAACAGACTGATGTGCAGGTGGAGCAGGTGGAGCAGATGGAGCATGAGGAGGAGCGCGAGGAGAACTAGGAGGCCGACTGACCAATCTTTGGCCCTTTTGTGGGTTCTTTAAATGCTCCTGCCAACGGGCCGAGTGGTGGGTTGTCAAATGCCTGTTTAGGCAGCTTGTACCCAGGTGGTTGACATTTTTGCCACGTTTTATACCCTTCTTACAAATCTTGCAGATCGCAACTGTTTTATCTGCATGGGATGTCTCAAAAAAGGCCCAGCAAGATGAGGTGTGTATAGTGGCCCGGGAGACAACAGGTGCGGCCTTAGATGGAGTAGGCCGTCTGCTCTCCCCTCTTGCTTGCTCTGCCTCCTCCTCAACCTCAGACCCAACATCTGACTCCATCAAAGACTGAGCATCAGGCCTGGCCTGGGAGACAACAGGTGCGGCCTTAGATGGAGCGGGCCGTCTGCTCTCCCCTCTTGTTTGCTCTACCTCCTCCTCAACCTCAGACCCAACATCTGATTCTATCAAAGACTGAGCATCAGGCCTGGCCTGGGAGACAACAGGTGCGGCCTTAGATGGAGCGGGCCGTCTGCTCTCCCCTCTTGTTTGCTCTGCCTCCTCCTCAAACTCAGACCCAACATCAGACTCCATAAAGGACTGAGCATCAGGCTGGAGTAGATGGCCGACACTGTGGTCAAACAGCTCAGCTGACTCCTCTGCCATGTCTGAAATTGGGTCTAAGGGAGGACATGAGGTGGACATGGACTCATCTGTATTTGTTCTGACAACTGCAGAAGACTGACCACTTTTCTCTGCCTGGGTCACTGTAGTTGCAGATGATGCCGATGATGAGGGTTTGTTCATATAGTCCACCACCTCCTGTACATACTGTGGACGTATAGCTTGGCCACTTCCGGAGAACAATCCAAATGGTGGCCTGGCTGAGGACTGACCACCACGTCCACCCCTGCCTCTAGACACCCTAGAAGCTGTGCCCCTTTCCGCAGCAGGGCCACGTATGCCTTTTCTTGGTCTACCAGGCATATTTCTCAATGATGCGTTGGCAACTGTGTGCGGTGAAAAACGCACACTGCTATGCGACCCACAGTTGTCGCTGGATACAGCACAGCAGTTGCGGTTCACGCACAGTAGCAAAGCCTTTTGCACAGTGGACCTAACGCTTTGAACAACAGGCGTTAGGTTGTCACTGATGCGTTGGCAACTGTGTGCGGTGAAAAACGCACACTGCTATGCGACCCACAGTTGTCGCTGGATACAGCACAGCAGTTGCGTGTCACGCACAGTTGCAAAGGCTTTTGTACAGTGCACCTAACGCTTTGAACAACAGGCGTTAAGTTGTCACTGATGCGTTGGCAACTGTGTGCGGTGAAAAACGCACACTGCTATGCGACCCACAGTTGTCACTGGATACAGCACAGCAGTTGCGGTTCACGCACAGTAGCAAAGCCTTTTGCACAGTGGACCTAACGCTTTGAACAACAGGCGTTAGGTTGTCACTGATGCGTTGGCAACTGTGTGCGGTGAAAAACGCACACTGCTATGCGACCCACAGTTGTCGCTGGATACAGCACAGCAGTTGCGTGTCACGCACAGTTGCAAAGGCTTTTGTACAGTGCACCTAACGCTTTGAACAACAGGCGTTAAGTTGTCACTGTATTTTGCTGCCTAGCAAGCACGTATACCTGCTGTGATACAGCAGCACTGTGCCACGTGCTCACTAAACAGAACCCTCACACTTTCCCTACAGAAACTAAATTTTCAAATCTAACTAATGTGGTACAAAGTTCCCTAACTACACTAGATATCCCTTTCCACTAAATAGAAAGCTCCATACAGCAGAAGACTGACACTGTCCCTTAAGTTTTTTTTTTTTTTAACTCTAAGAACCAGCACAATCGCTGTATCTAACTACACTGGCTGTAAGCTAAATACAATTCTGCTATATGGAGCTTTAGAACCACTCGATATGTAGGAAATGTAGTGTAGCAAGCAGGAGTCAGACAGAACTGCTTCAACTCTCTTCAACAGGCTCTGGATAACTGTGCTAGGGGTTAGGCGGGGCCATCTTATATAGTGTGGGGCGTATTCACTCCTGATTGGCCTCTGGTCCCCGTAGTCACTCCAATCACGTTCCTAGGAGACTCCTGCCCCCTCATTGGCTTTTGCAGACGTTTCTGGGCCAATCACTGGCTTTTAAAGCCCAGTTCCTGTCCCAGTGCATTTTGGGCGGTTCTGGTGGCCGAATACCGAACTTTTGCCGCAAAAAGTTCGGTATTCGGCCGAATATCGAACATCCAATGTTCGGGTCGAACCGATGGTCGACCCGAACCGTTCGATCATCCCTAGTAACTAATACATATGAAAGCTTGAGTTTCAAATTTTTAGAGTTAGCCAATTAATTGTATGGCTTAAAAACTCAAACTTCTATGTTTTCTTTGAATGTGGTGCTAATATGAACCTGATGATCAGCCTGATGCCTAGGTCAGGAATTATATCTGGAAAGTGTTTCTTCTTTATTTAGCCACCCCTGTTCTCTTAAGGCAAGCAAACCTACCAGAACTTGGTTGCCCAAGATGGCTGGTAGCAGAATCCTAGGACAGCTCAAGGTCATGGCAGACAGCATAATCCAGTAGAGCTTTCCCAGGTCAGGGAGACAGTGGGCAAGTGTAATCCAGTGTAATCCAGTAAACAAGACATGTGGCAATCCAAAAGAGTGAAAAATATGTGAATAAACTGCACTAACTTAAAACTAATCTGTAAAGTAAAACACAATATAAAGCTGCTAACACTCCAACCGACAGTGAAGGTGATCAGAATATTAAGAAAAATAGTGCAGTGCTAAAAATGTGTGAGTAAATGTGAACGAAGTAAAACGTGAACAATCAAACCAAAATGCAAAAAAATGCAAAAAATCAAAGTCCAGAATGTCCATAAAGTGTAAAGTGTGACTTGAAAAAGGTGTTGACTCCAGCATGTGAAATAACTGCAACAAACCATAAATCCCACACCAAAGGAATAAAGGAATCAAGATGTGCTCACCAGATGGTATGGACCCAAAGTACTGTACAGCAAATGGGTCATACACGCTGTATATGTAGATGTCCTCGGTACCGAATAGGCAGGAATCTCAGCAGCGTCTCTGGATCACAGGTGGTGATGAATATCTTCCAAACCAGTCTGCACGGGAATGCCTAGGAGTCCTGTAGGAGTATCATGAGTGCCTATCTTTTCTGAATGCTTCTTACCACCTGTGAAATTGTAAGTGTATTCCTTTATCTTCCAATAAATTGCCCATACGGTATTATGCTAATGTGTCTTTTTGGTTTATCCCTCTCCACAATCCCATGAGTGGGCATTCTCCTAGGCATTTTTTGCATTTTTTTGTATTTTGGTTTGATTGTTTACGTTTTACATCGTGCACATTTACTCACACATTTTTAGCGCTGCACTATTTTTCTTAATAATCCAAAAGAGTGGTCAGGGTGCAAAGAAGAAATCAGCAATGATAAATCTAATTGATTGGTAATACAGTAGGCATGGCACAACAGATAGGGGGCCAAGTAGCAGACTCTATTACAAGCCCTGAACCCTGTCTAATCCCAGTATAGAGGGGGAAGAACAAGCCACACTGTAGAAATTCCTATCAACTGGATGCAGGCTGGGGAGCTATAGAGGGGGGTGCAGCACCGCTGGCCAATGAGGAGTAGGGAGACATCAACAGGCAGAGAGAAGTCCATGACCACCACTGACAAATACGAAGTGAGGAGGCATCATTGCCACTACCTAGCAATAGAATGTAGGTTAAGCCTAGGCAGTGAGGCATAGAGTAGGAGCGAGAGCCTGACCTCACCTTTTAGGAGAGGCACCACTGACAATTAGTGGAGACTGAGAAGAAATATTGGTAGCCCTGTGGACAGGCTTTAGAAAAGACACATACAAACTTTAGGAATTCTCAAGGAGGTAAGATCCTGCAACCTAAAGGATAGTTTGTTGAACAATTCTATAAGGATATGTTAACCTAAGTGCCAGTTTTTGAGGAGGGACTTTGAGAGCCAGACCTGATCCTTGATCTTCATCTGAGGGATATGGAAGTGAGTTCACACAGTGTTTCTTAGAGGACAGACTAGCCTGGGTCTTTCTCCAAATTTAAGAGAATGTTTGAACAGTACTGATAGTATTAGGAACGTCTGAAGAAATGTCAGAGATAGAGTAGGATGATAAGACAGGGAGAAAAACAGACTGCTGCCAAATAGAGAATACAATGCTTGACAAAACTTTGATATGAATTCCCTCTGTTTGACACAATGTTCTAGGGAGGGAATCTTAAACAAAGCAACAAAGTGGGCCATTTTACTCAAGCAATCCACAGTGACCCAGATAATGATGTGCACACTCAAGGGAGGAAGGGTTTTAATAAAGCCCATAGCCAGATGGGTCCAGGGATACTTAGAGAATGGCAAAGGAAGAAGCAAACCAGAGGGCTTTGTAATGGTAGTGTGCATTTGACACATGGAAAACTGTATGCAGCAGTCATATTGTTTGAGTCCCAGGTCACCCATGCCATTATGTCAAAAGAAGAGACATAGCTGCAGTAACCCCCCCCTTCTCCTTCTGTTCATACAATACACAAACTGTTAGATGATCCAGAACTTTGTTTACAGATTGCAGACCCTCTCACGTCTTTTAGCTGAATCTAGAAGACCTCATAAAATCATCAAATGTGCAAGCTTGAGTAACCTGAAAAACTGTAATGTTCTGGTACCTCTGGTACCCTTGTTCCATATTTCTCTCTTACTAAATTGCGTCCCATCTTGTTATCCAAGAGACGCATACACCTTTAAGACCGGATGACATCATTGCCGAGCGCCGCTATGAGCGGCTATTTCAATCGCCGGCTTTCTCTCACTCATTGCTCGTTCAAACCACATGTTCATCGCACCTTCTCCTGTGAAGTCAGAGCTGCTGACATTTCCCTTGCTGAACTGAAGCCGGAACCTCGCTGCTGATCCGTATCTCGCTACGGGATCACCTCTCTCTAATGGACACTGTTACTACTAACCTAGCTAACCTAGCTAGTAATAAGTACCCCACAGGGGATTCCTTACTAACCAATCTCCTACTGTCATCTACTGCAATAACCAGGACTATCTGTATCTATCTATTCCCTATCATCTGCATAGACTGTTAGCTCTTGGGACTACCTTCAACTATCCCTGCACTAGGTTACTCTGCCTAAGTATACTCCATCTGTGTCCTCTTACCATCTGCACTATACTTGACATCAGAACCTATCTGCTTTACCATCACCTGCAACTCTCCTAATACTACTCCTAGTGCTCACCATACAATAGCCTGTCTCTCATCTATACATTCTCATATATTCTATCCCTCCATTAAACATCTGATTGAGTATATGTATATTGCATAACAGGCTGTGCACTGTGATGAAGTCCTGAGAGTTGGATATGTTTGTTCAACAGAATCTCTACAAGGCTACTGAGTGTAATAATTCTGCAGCTGTAAATCCATCCACTAACAAAAACGCATTAACGTTACAAAAACAAACACACACCTGCCAGATCTCACCCACCCCCCCGTCATAAATAACTTAGCTGAGGTCTCTAGCAACACACATTTTTGTCTTGGTAGGATCAAAAACATCAGGATATTTCATAACTCTTGAAATAATAACAATACAGCCAGAAAAAGGACATATTTACCTCCATCAGTTAATTTGAAATGTTTTAAGCTCAAACACCCCTATCTTAGATAAGATGGGGAGCCAACAAGACATATTATCCCTCCTAGTTAAAGTAAACCCCCGAAACCTGTCATATTTATATCAATTCTGAAAGTAATTAAATGCTAGACAATAATATACAGGTTAGCAGACTGTAACATGTAGGTATTCAAACATATTAACCACTTCGTATCCGAGTCAATTCTGACACTTCGCTCCTACATGTAAAAATCTACTTTTTTTTTCTAGAAAATTATTTAGAACCCCCGAAACATTATATATATATATATTTTTTATATAGGCATTGCAATTTTTTATGTCCCACGGCATTTGCGCAGCAGTTTTTCAAATGCAATTTTTTTGGAAAAAATACACCTTAATGAATTAAAAAAATTACACCTTAATGAATTAAAAAAACAACCATTTTTTTGTATAATGTGAAAGATGATGTTATGCTGAGTAAATAGATACTTAACGTGTCACGCTTTAAAATTGTGTCTGCCAGTGGAATGGCAGCAAACTATAGTGCCTAAAATTCTCCATGGGCGACTCTTTAAGCGCTGGTTTCCAGTTTAGAGTTACACAGGAAGTCTGGTGCTAGAATTATTGCTTCACGACAATACCTCACATGTGTGGTGCGATCAAATCGCATTTGCACGTAAGCTTGGGGGTGCTTTAAATGTTTTTTTTTTTAATTATTATTATTTATTTTATACAACAATTTTTTCTTTTTACACTTTTTTTGGGGATGAACAACATCCCTTGTGACAGCTTGGGCCATGGCAGGTCCTCTTTATGGAAAGATCTGGGATCTATTAGTCCCCATATCTCTCCTCTGGCCTCCAACGCAGATGATCAGACACAGATTGCTCTGATCAGCTGCTTTCCTGGCTGCTAACTGCCAGGTAAACAAAGAGACAGAACCAGAAGTGACAACATACTCCTCACTTCCGGTTCCAGGGTCAGAGAGAGAGAGAGGTTCCTCTCTCTCTCTGTTCCATGCAGCCATCGCCTCCAAAGCAGAGTCCGGGAAAGGCATCAGCGGGAGGGGGTGGGACCCCCTTCTGCCACCTGCAGAAGTGATCGAGTGGCTATTTAGCCACTCAAATCTCTTCTACTAAAAATGGAATTGCTGGCTAAAAAATTCAGTACAGGGAAGATAACTGTAGGTGCAGGCATCCTCCCGGTATAACAACTCCAACCCAAGGATGTCCATGGACGTCCTATGGGCGGGAAGTAGTTAATTCCTAAAGAAAACTGTATCTGGCACATGGTAATACACAGCAACATCCCAGCAGCCACCACTTAGACCAAAATTAGTCAACACTCTCTCGATGTCGAGAAAAGGGGACTGCAATAACTGTTTAAAAGAAAAAAGAGCCTCTTTGCATTCCAAGTTCAGGCTCGTCAAACCTTAAATCGTAATTCCACTTTTGTTGAGAAAAAAACATTCCCCTCTGGGTGATCTATGTACATTAAAAGGATTTTAACAAACGTTGTTGCAGATTCCTACCTTTTGTTATTCTGAAGAAATCCCTGTTTGTTTCTCTGTGCCTCTGTGCAAAGTGGGTCTAGTGGGAGTGGTTTCATAATTATCTATCAGCTGTGGCAGCTGCAGGGCTCTAATGAGGAAATCTGCTGGGCCTGCATCCCTTTAGACGTGTTCCTATTTCACCAAAAATGACATTTTTGTTGCAGGGGATGCCAGAAATCTGACTACTATCTTAGTGAAGACTTCTGGGAAAATTGGTGAGCCAATCACACAAGCAGGAAATTATGTTTCTGGGGTATGGTCAGTACAAATTCTGTGTACAGAAAAGCTCCAGGTAGCCATATTGCATTGTATTTTCATTAAATTACAACAGCTGCAGATTGAAAAGGAAAGGTAATTTTTAATAATATTCAATTACAATATGATTTGTGTCACAATTGTATTTGCTATTTTTTTCCCCTATGAAAGTGGAGTTACCCTTTAACTCCAGGAATGTGGATCCATAGCCAAAAGGGTCATTAAGATGTGGCAAAGGGACTCCAGGACCAGTACTCCTATGGAGTCTTGGTTCCAGTGGGATGGATCAGAATGGGATTCATCAATCAACAGCCTTAGTGGATGCCTTAGTTGATACAGGATATGTCACAGGAAAGGATGCGGGTGGAGATGGATGAATGAACGACAGCTCAGCTTGTAGTGCAGTGGGGCTCATCAGGTTTGGGAATCCTCAATGACATGGGGAAAACAAAGGTGACCACATTGCAAATATCAATACGAGCATGCATCATTTATTGCACATAGATTATCGCACAATTGCTTCGAGGCCCTGCCTCCTTTTTCAAGTATCCCCAATCATGAAGCAGTGATGTCTTTTATACTGCCAGCTGGAAGCCAGTAATACAGACGGGAAAGTGACTTCATTTTTGACAGATTTAAAAGGGCAAATCTGCTGGCGGGGGGGGGGGGGGGGGGGCTAGTGCATGACAATTAAAAAACAAGACAAAGAGGATACAAATATCCCTGAACAATAGGCTCATAATGAGAAAAATGACTAAGCCCCGGTTCACACTTCTGCGAGTGCCGGGTTCGCATGTAATGTCGGAGCGCACTGCTCCGACATTACATGCGATCAGCTGTGCGGTGTGAGTTTAGCCATACAGTTTGTATGGCTAAATTTGCATCGCACCCGGAGCAAACACGCACAGGAGGCATTTTTGCAGCCGCATCAGGATCGGATCGCACAGCGGTTCACATTTGTGCAATCTGCTCCTGTGCAAACTGCACGATCGCACTGCGATATGCGATCAAACTGGGGGTGTCGTTAAGATTACATTGACACCCCCAGCGTATCGCATATGGCAGTGTGAACTGCCGGGGGTGCGTGTGCGATGCGGGAACAGGCTGCGAATTCGCAGCCTGTTCCCGCATCGCATAAATGTGAACCGAGCCTTAATGTATGGATAACAAAGGAATATAAATGTAAAATAAATAAAAAAATAAATAAATGTTGCACAATGACAAAAAAATATACAAATATAATAGGTATAAAGTATCAATAATAATTGGTATAAAGTATAAACAAAGCATCAGTATATCTGAGACCACTTGAAGCAATATAAACAGGGGAAGATAACTGTAAACAATGCAGACTATATTTGTGAATATTGTTACACCTGATTAAATTACAAATGAGCCCATGGGAGGTCTGGAGGCAGCTATCAGGAGGAAACACAGTGAAATGTTACCATGAGTCTCAGACCTACACGCATTTTGTGAAGGATGCTAAGCAAGAAGGCATACATACAGGCAGAGAATAATGGGGGACAAACCAACATTGACAGTGCAAATTGCAATACGGGTACGTCACTTTGCGGTAAGTGGTTAATAAACGATACATGCTCGTATTCATGTTTGAGCCGACAGCTCTAATTTTACCATCAAATCAAAGAACATCTGTCGAGTCAAATGAGAGCCATCTCGCTTGTTTATTTGGAGTCTGCAGAACCAGGACATTGTTAACCACTTGCCAACTGCCCGCCGCAGATATACTGCGCCAGGCTGGCAAGGCTGCATGAACTGCAGTACCTGTACAGCAGTTCGCGTAAGCTCTCCTTCGCGATCACTCCCCGTGGAGAGAGAACAGCGGTCTGCTGTTGTAAACACAGAAGACTGTTGTTCTCTCAGGAATCAGCACAGAGAACCTGTGATCCTCCTATTTAGGATCACAGGTCTCTGTGTTGATTCCACAAGCCCATCCCCCTCACAGTTAGAAAACACCCCCTAGGCATACACTTAAACCTTTGATCGCCCCTGAGTTAACCGCTTTCCTGCCAGTGTCATTATTACAGTAACAGTGCATATTTGTTGGGAATGTTATATAGCAGAATGTGAAAAATGTTGTTGGTTTTTTTTTTCAGAATTGTCACTCTTTTTTTGTTTATAGTGCAAAAAATAAAAATCACGCAGATGATCAAATACCACCAAAAAAAAAGTGCTATTTGTGGGGAAAAAAAAATACATCCATTTTATTTGGGTACGCTTAGCATGACTGCGCAATTGTCAGTTAAAATAACGCAGAGCCATATTGCAAAGAATGGCCTGGTCATTAAGGGTGTAAAACTTTTCTGTTGCTTGTTGTCTCTTTGTTTTTTTGTAGTACCTTTTTTCTGTAAATATTTTACTTGCACCATTTTTACCTTTTCAATAATAAACCATATTTTGAAAAGTGTTAAGATTGTCCCCTATGTACTAATGCAGAACTAAAATAATCTCTGCCTCTTTGAAGAGAGCTACTGTAGTTTAAGTCTCTGGATATACCTATTTATGGTGACAATGTGTGTACAGACGTTTGCTTAGTCATGAATTGCTGTTGCTATTTTTGGGAATGTTTAAAATTTTTCAATAAAAGTAGTTGGTGGCAGTTTACAGAATTAATTGCGTAGTTAAGTAAAGCTAGTGACAATCGCTCTCAGTTTGTTGGCACTTCGATTGTGGTCCCGCAAGCTGGAAATTCTTTGTGCAGGGTGAGGCTGATAGTGTCATTGTTGCTTAACAATGACAGCTTGGTGTGAGGTTGAACAGTCATTTGTCTCAAGCTGGTGAAAGGGGCAGTGGTTTGACCCATGTTTGTCACAGGCTTAGGTTTACAGGACTTGGAACAGACACCGATCTCACAAGCTTTACCATAGGAATGGACATCCTTTCAGAGGATAGATCCAGAGAGGTTGAGGGATAGCAACAAAAGGATTTTGGTGATACCTGTGTGTCCAGCCAACTTGGCATCATAATAGGACCTTGAGCTTATGATGGAGTGACATAAATAATAGGTTTCCCGGGGTAGGTTGTTTGGAGCATGGGATTGTGCTTCAGAAGTAATTAGTTCAGAAATTATGGCTAGGACCTAGGCAAGAGGCAGAAGGAAGGGGCATCTGCTTTGGAACTATTAGAACCCAGATAATAGGTGATGACAAAACTAAAGCAGGCAAAAAAATAAGGGACCAGCTAGCCTGCCTAGAGTTAAGTTGTTTTGAGAACCTCATATATTCAACATTTTTGTGGTCAGTATAAAACACAAAAGGAGGAAGGGCCCTCTCTCAAGATTTTCCTGGACATAAGCTTTCATAGCTACGGTCTCGGATTTAGATGCATTATATTAACAAACATTTTGAGACACTTGCCTTTACAGGCACATGAACCTTAATGGCATCCCAGTCTTAGTCTGTAGGGTTCAATATTGAATTGGCCCACCCTTTGCAGCTATAACAGCTTCAACACTTCTGGAAAGGCTGTCCACAAGGTTTAGGAATGTGTCTATGAGAATGTTTGACCATTCTTGCAGAAGTGCATTTTTTAGGACAGGCACTAATGTTGAAGAGAAGGCCTGGCTCGTAGTCTGTGCTCTTATTCATCCCAAAGGTGTTCTATCGGGTTGAGGTCAGGGATCTGTGAAGGCCAGTCAAGTTCCTCTATCCCAAAAATTCTCATCCATGTCTTTTTGGACCTTGCTTTTAGCACTGGTGCGCAGTCATGTTGGAACAGGAAGAGGCCATCCCCAAACTGTTCTCACAAAGTTGGGAGCATGAAATTGTCCAAAATGTCTTGGTATACTGACATCTTAATAGTCCTCTTCACATAGTCAAACCCCTAAAAAACAACCCTAAACCATAATTCCCCCTCCACCAAATGATTTGAACCAGTGTACAAAGCTAAGTCCATAAAAACATGAATGAGTGAGTTTAGTGTGGAGGAACTTGGCAGGCCTGCACAGAGTCCTAAACTTAACCTGATAGAACACCTCTGGGAGTCTGAAAACCAGGCCTTCTCATCCAACATTAGGGCCTGACCTAACAAACGCTCTTCTGGAAGAATGGTCAAACATTCCCATAGACACACCTCTAAGCCTTGTGGACAGCTCATATCCTCTTGGGGGAAGGGTATCTGGCAGAAGGTTGATACAATCATATGACTAGTGTCCAGAAAAGATATTACAAAAAAATGAGTATCAAGGCCAGAAGGGCAGAGTGAAAAGGTTGACAGAAACCTAGAATGGTTCAGGCCTAGTACTGGGTAGACTAAGGAAGCAGACCTGGGCTTCTCTAGATTCTAGCATTTCCTAATTGTTGGGGCATCTGTCAGGGAAATAGTTCTGGTAATTACAGTATAGATAGGGCCCCTGGCAGCCTCTTTTAGCTTTCTCTTCCAGGGATAATCATTTAGGTCTTGTCTGCAATGGTTTCTCTATATTCTGAGCTGAGGGTCCTGGCACTACCATTAAAAGGTGTCTGTCTACAATAATAGCTAGCTGGAAGGCCTCTTTCAAGGTCCTGAGCTCAGGGTAATACAGCAGGGAATCTTTAATTGGCCAACCCCAACCTGAACTAACTTCTCAAAGCTGGATTGTTCCACCCAGTGTAAGAACTGACAGAACTCAGCGCAGTACTGTTCTGCTGTACACCTACCTTGAGGCAGGGCTATGCCTGTTGACACTCACCTCCCCTAGAGCATGGCTTGAGTTGGAAGTATAGTTTGCAGCTAATAAGGAGGAAGGAGGCAGTGCCAGCCAAAGAGAAGACAATGGCTACATCTGGTGAATAGGAAGAGAGATCATTCTGAGCCCAGGCAGCAGGGCATAGAGTGGAAGTGTGAGCCTCACTAACACTGCTAACAACATGTTAATGAAAAGCAGTCCTGTCTGTACTAAACTGTTCCTGTAATTTTCATATTAATAGAAAACTATTATGGTTTTGGGGTTTTGGATCAATTGATTTTGTTTTATAATACATTACTAAGAATTCACTATCTATATAAAATCTTTGTTTTGCAAATATATATTTAATATACAACAGAGTTTTCTCATAAAACTATTGGTTATCAAAAAGAAAACAAAACAGCAAAGCAGAAGCAGAATGCCTTGCCACTGGCTCTGTCTGAAACTTTGCACCAAACCATTTGATAGGGAATACATCACTGCAATGAGTTGTTCAATTCTGTATTTGTAGCTTAAGTTATAGAGCTTTGTAAATAACAGACTTTTTACAACAGTGGTTGCAAACCATTGGTTGTCGCATGAAAACAAAAAACATGTTTCCCTTTGCCAGCTATAAAAAAATAAAAATGTTTTTTTTTTTATTCTCCTCTAATAAAAAAAAAAAGGATATTATGTACAAAACTTCTGCACATTTCATTTAATAAGGCTGCTTTACAAAAGAAAATCTTGATTAAAGAAATCTGTAAATTTGGCATTAGCGCAATACAAAAGAAATGCACAGCAGAAAAACATTAAGTTCTACCAGTTAATAATTAAATTTTCTGCTGCTTCAGGGTTTGCAAACTCCATTTAATGCACCACAGGCTTATGCTGATAATAAAGGCCTATACTTAGTCAGCAGATATTATATGAACAGCTCATTAACTGCCTGGCTGCTCTAATTTCATCACATAAGCATCAATACTGTAAATGCAGTGTTTCCAAGTTTAATCCTTATCATGTAGCTAATGGAGGTTCTTAACTTACTTATTTAATTTCACTGAAATTGTAAGATACCTTTATATTGAACATGTTAAGTAAGACATTAAATCTATCCAGAAACTAAAACTACAAAAAATGTAACAAATTATTAATTGTTAAATTTTATGAAAGTAGAGGCAAAGCAAAACATTTGCTATTTATCAAGTTATCTCTCATGTCAATGCACCTGCATGCACAAACAGTATTCATAAAATTCAATTCATAAAATATTGTGCGTGAATTTGTTTTTCTATTAATTGCATTGTTCAAAGGCCTTTCCTATGTTACACAATAACTGAGAATAAAGCCTGGTTCCGCTCAACCATCGCATATCAAACAAAGTTACCAATTCAACTCACTGTTTCCATTAGAAAAATATATTTATTAATATCAGACAAAAAAAAAAAAAAAACAACAATAAAAACTGGTAATACCACACAATGTCACTCATACTAAAACCATGTAAACCCCACATGCATATATACTGTATATATCTATGACCACAAAAAACTTGCAAATATACAGTATCTCACAAAAATGAGTACACCCCTCACATTTATGTTAATATTTTATTATATATTTTCATGTGACATCACTGAAGAAATTACACTTTGCTACACTGTAAAGTAGTGAGTGTACAGCTTGTATAACAGTGTAAAATGTTGTGCCCTCAAAATAACTCAATAAACAGTCATTAATGTCTAAACTGCTGACAACAAAAGTGAGTACACCCCCTGAGGGAAAATGGCCTAATTGGGCCCAATTAGCCATTTTCCCTCCCCAGTGTCACGTGACTCGTTAGTGTTACAGGGTCTAAGGTGTGAATGGGGAGCAGGTGTGTTAAATTTGGTGTTATCAGTCACTCTCTCATACTGGCTACTGGAAGTTCAACAGGGCACCTCATGGCAAAGAGCTCTCTGAGGATCTGAAAAAAAGAATTGTTGCTCTACACAGGGCTGCTGTTAGAAACCACAGGGCCCCATACAGCCTACCAAGCAGCCCCCCTGCCCAAACCACCCCCCGAATTTATCAAGACAATATTTTCACTAAAAATACACTAAAATCATTATTAGCAGACACAAACATAACAGAGAATTTAAAGAAAAATAAAGTGTATAATTATTTTTATAAATGTTAACAATTTTTTCAAATATTTTATTTTACAATTTTTTTTTAATTATTTGCTGGCATTAGCGTGGTTATTGAAGGAAAATTCTGCCCAGGGTAAAAGGTATACTCAATCATCCTGATGGGCAGAAATGAAGGCACGAAGATACCATTACACATTCTGGTTGACCCTTTCAGTTTGTCCATTAGATTGTGAATGAAAGGCTGAGGAGAAGTCCAACTTGATTCCAAAGGTTGTGGTCAGAGCTCTCCAGAAGTGGGCTGTAAACTGAACGCCCCTATCAGAGACAATGTGCGAGGGCATACCATGGAAAGGAAAGATTTCCCTAATGAAGATGGAAGCCAGAGTGACAGCAGAGGGTATTCCTGGAAGTAGAGTTAGGTGACACATTTTTAAAAACCTGTCCACAACCACCCAGATAACGGTGTAGCCCGGTGTGGAGGGTAGTTCAGAGATAAAGTCCAAGGACATGCAATGCCAAGGTTCATCTGGAACAGGTAGGGGTAAAAGGAGACCTGCTGGAGCACACATGGAGGACTTAGACTGCACACAAATGGAGCAAGCCTGGACATAGTCTTCAACATCCTTCCGAAGTGAGGGCCGCCAGTAGTAATGCTGCAGATAGGCATAGGTGCATTGCACACCAGGATGTCCAGAGAGTTTAGAGTCATGTGCCCATTTGAGAAGCTTGGAGCGAAGGGAGGGCACCACTATGGTCTTTCTGGGTGGGATATGTGGTGACTGAAGACAGGTGGAGGCCATGATACAATTGGCAGGTTCAACATGACACTCAGAGTCAGCAATGTCAAATGATCTGGACAAGGCATTAGCATGAGCATTCATGGAACTGGGCCGGAAGTAAAATTCAAAATTAAACCTGGCAAAGAAGAGAGCCAAACCCGCTTGCCTGGGATTCAAACACTGGACGGGATGCAGATACTGGAGGTTCTTATGATCGGTTTAGATCAGGATACGATGAGGGGATCCCTCCAGTGGATGTCACCATTCTTGCAGTGCCAACCTCCTGATAGCCAGAATCTCCCAATCCCCAATGGTGTAATTTCTTTCTGCATCTGAAAACTTCTTAGAGAAGAAGACACAGGGACAGAGCTTACTGTCATGCATTTGGAGAAGGAGGCCCCCACTCTGAGGGAAAAGCATCTACCTCCAAGAAGAAAGGCTGGAGAATGTCAGGACGCTTGAGAATAGATGCAGACAGGAAGAGAGGAGTAATCAGGAATGAACTGGAAATAGAAATTGGTGAACCCCAATAACTGTTGAGTAGCTTTTAGACAAGAAGGCTGAGGCCAGTTGGTGATGGCCTGAAGTTTGTCAGGATCCATAACCAGCCTTTTATCCATAACCATATAGCCTAGGAAAGGAACCTGGGTTTGCTCAAAGAGGCACTTCTCCAACTTTGCATACAGGCGGTGGTCCCCAAGATGTAGAAGTCCATGGAGATGCAATGCCAAGGTACATCTGGAACAGGTACCTTGGCATTTCATCTCCATGGACTTGCTGACAATGAGTGTTCAAATCTGGGGAAAAGATGAGTATGTCATCCAGATACACAATGACACAAACATATAGGAGATCAGAAAAAATGTCATTAACAAAGTTCTGGAAGACGGCTGGGGTGTTACACAAGCCAAAGGGCATTTCAAGATATTCATAGTGCCCATCTCTGGTGTTAAAAGCAGTTTTCCATTCATCTCCCCTTTGAATCCTAATCAGATTGTATGCTCCACGGAGGTCTAACTTGGTGAAAATCCGAGCATCTCGCAGCCTGTCAAAAAGTTCAGAAAGCAGGGGTTAGTGGGTACCGATTTTTAATGGTAATGGCATTGAGACCTCTATAATCAATGCAGGGCTGGAGTGTACCATCCTTTTTCTCCACAAAGAAGCCAGCCCCAGCAGGAGGATTGAATTTACAAAATAAATGCTTTCTGCAGATTTTCTTGGATGTACTCGGACATAGCTTGAGTCTCAGGGATGGAGAGAGGGCAGACTCGACCTCGGGGTGGCGTAGTCCCAGGTTGGAGGTCAATTGCACAATCGTAGAGATAATGAGGAGGAAAACTGTCAGCAGCTTTTTTACAAAAAAAACATCTTTGAAGGCCCGGTAATGACGAGGGAGCATTGGAGACCTCAGCCACAGGTACACTGAGAGGTGGGCATACCTTAGGGAAACAAGTCTGATGGCATTGTGACCCCCATAATAACACTTGGCCAGAGTTCCAATTCAGATAGGGTGAGTGTTTCTGTAAACATGGAAGTCCAAGAATGATGGGACTAGATGACTTAGGAAGAATCAGGAAGGAGACTTCCTCACAATGAAGGACACCAACATGCATAGTAATGGAGGTTGTTCTAAACCGTAAGAGTCCGAAGGCCAAGGTAGAGCTATCCACTGCAGAAACTGATAGAGGAATTGCCAGGGGAACCAGAGGAATGCGCAATTCAGTGGCCAAGGACTGCTCAATGAAATTCCCTGCTGCCCCAGAGTCCACATATGCAGAAACTTTATATGAGTTCAGGGCCCAATGAATGAGGACAGGTCTGATGAATCTAGGGTAATTGGCGGAGTTCAGATTCTGGTCTAGATCACCTCCCTCTAAGCGACCTAGACCCGAGAGTTACCTGGACGGACAGTACAGGAGTTTATTATATGACTATCAGTTCTGCAGTAAAGACATAGGCTTAGCTTTAGGCGACTTGACCACTCTTGTGGAGTGAGGCATGTCTGGCCTAATTGCATAGGTTCTTCAGAAGCTGACACAGCATGAGAGATGGGTTTTTCTGGAGTTTTCTGGACAACAGGAGAGAATAAACCCGCTGGGGGGGGGGGTGTGTGACGTGGACCAGTCCTTTCCAGATCTCGCTCCTGGAAGCAGACATCGATTTGGATGCTAAGGGAGATCAAGCCATCCAGGGTGGTGGGTATAGTTCTGCTGGCTAGGTCATCCTTAATAGGGATGATCGCACTTTTGAAAAGTTCGGTTCGACCAGAACACCCGAATTTCAGGAAAGTTCGGTTCGGATTCCAGAACCCCATTGAAATAAATGGGACCCGAACTTCTGGAATCAAAAAACACCACTTTGAAGCCCTAAAACCCAATAAATGCTCCTAAAAAGTGCCTAGGGTTCTGGGTCGTGCCCCAGGGACTATTAATCACACAAAAAAAAGTTCTTAAAAATTGTCGTTTTTGATAGAGAGCCAATTATTGAAAAAATTAAAAAAAAAAAAAAGAGAGAGATTTCTTTGGATTTAGTGTCTGGGGTGTCTAAAATGTGTACCTGTGAAGTTTCAGCTCTGTAGCATGTCCAGAACCAGAATTATAGCATACCAAACCTTCAAAAATGACTTTTTTGCTTAACCGCACCTTTCTTTTGCTCCTAATCAACGGCACAGCCAATGTGTATGATGGGGACATAATGCAGTGCACTGGGAACAAGATTAGAGTTTTTTTTGGAAAAAGGTGCTGTCTCTTTAAATGTGCATATAATTAACGGTTGTATTTCCACAATGGGGCTATTATTACCAAATGTTTTCAAGAAGTCCAAAGATGTATGTAGTTGCACTTTATTTCATGTAAAATGGTGTTTGGTGCACTTTAACTTGAATTCTCACAAGAAACAGACATATATGCACAGATACATTGAGGGTTAGGGTTAGGGGTAGGGGCCACAATGTAGTGCAGAGTGAACAAGATTAGAGATGTTTTGGATGAATACTGTTGTCTCTTGACTTTGAATAGAAGTAAAGGATGCTTAAAAATTGGGCCTTTGGTGGTGCCGACGATGCCTTGACACCATATCCCTATGAAAGTGCTGGTAATGAAGGCAATAATTGCCTTTGTAAGGAAAAAAATTACAATGATATGCATCTGTGTGACAGGTGCGCAAAAATTGTTGTTTGTGTCGGGATTCGAACCCATGACCAGCCACATCCCAGGCGGTAGCCCTGCTTACTAGGCTACCGTCCTCTCTGGACTTTCCTCCCTGAACATTCTTCCCTGAAGCCTATTATTCAACCTTAGTCTTGCCAAGCCTTGCTCATCACCCTTGATTCCTGACACCTGGTACTTCCCTATATATGTTCAGCCCCGTGCACTCAAGCTTGCTGATTACTGAGCTCCTGAGCCCTGATCAAGCTTCTCCTCATCTGCTGCTCTATCTACTACCACAAATCCAACGCTGACCAGGAATTGACTACCGACTACTCTTCTGCTTTGTCCCTACCTACTGAACTGCTACCTCTGAGTCTGATCCGAATTGTCTGACCACGCTTACTGCTGCCTGCCCCGACCTTTGGCTCGTCTGACTTCTCTCTGGTTATCCCTTGTCTGCTCCTCCGCCTTCGGACCAAACCTGCACTCTGCCTGGCTGGGTGATCCTGAGGACCGCGTCCTGGTGTTAGCTTGCAGTGCAGTCTATCCCCACCATCAGGGGCTCTAGTGAAAACCAGCTATCACTTAGTTTCCGCACCTCAGGTGAACCCGTGTCCTCAGCAGAGTACTACCTGGTGTCCATTCGGCATCCAGCACCGCTACCACCGTAGCCAACCCGGATTATCTGACCAAGCCTCTGCCAGACTCCCTGCACCTACTATCGGCCTGCGGTCCTTGCCACTGGGCTCCACTCATACCTCCGGCCAGCAGTCCTCTGACTCAGGTGAGCCTGTAGGATTGTTACAGTTTGGGTGTTGGCGGAGCCATACCACTGTAAGCCCAAAGAGCTGGTGTTGAAGAAGGCGTAAAAATTATGAAGGTGTGCACATGTGGAACAGGTGCGCAAACATGGTAGTTTTGGTGTTGGTGCAGCCTCCCAACCATAACCCCAAAGAGCTGGTGTTGAAGGAGGCCCAAAAATTGTAAAGGTGTGCATCTGTGGAACAGGTTCGCAAACATGGTAGTTTTTGTTTAGCATAGCCTCCCCACCTTAAACCCAAAGAGCTGGTGTTGAAGGAGGCCCAAAAATTGTAAAGGTGTGCACCTGTGGAACAGGTTCGCAAACATGGTAGTTTTTGTTTAGCATAGCCTCCCCACCTTAACCCCAAAGAGCTGGTGTTGAAGGAGGCACTAAAATTGTAAAGGTGTGCACCTGTGGAACAGGTTCGCAAACATGGTAGTTTTTGTTTAGCATAGCCTCCCCACCATAACCCCAAAGAGCTGGTGTTGAAGGAGGCCCAAAAATTGTAAAGGTGTGCACCTGTGGAACAGGTTCGCAAACATGGTAGTTTTTGTTTAGCATAGCCTCCCCACCTTAACCCCAAAGAGCTGGTGTTGAAGGAGGCCCAAAAATTGTAAAGGTGTGCACCTGTGGAACAGGTTCGCAAACATGGTAGTTTTTGTTTAGCATAGCCTCCCCACCATAACCCCAAAGAGCTGGTGTTGAAGGAGGCCCAAAAATTGTAAAGGTGTGCACCTGTGGAACAGGTGCGCAAACATGGTAGTTTTTGTTATAACCAAAATGAGGTTCTGTGAACGTAAAGAGAATGAGAGGAGGGTTTGAGGGTGGCACCATGGTCCAGGCTTAAACTGAGGCTCAGCAGCCACATCACAACGATAGCCTAGTCTACAAGGTCTGCATCAGGTGCATCAAAGCTTGATATCCACGACTGATTCATTTTAATGAATGTCAAACGGTCGACTGAGTCGGTGGAGAGTCTCGTTCGATGGTCCGTGACGAATCCTCCTGCTGCGCTGAATGCCCGTTCCGATAGGACACTGGAAGCAGGGAAGGCCAACAACTCCATGGCATACTGGGCCAGTTCTGGCCAGTGGTCTAATCTTAAGACCCAGTATGCCAGTGGATCGGCTTCGTCACATGAAAAGCCCTCTGTGTCACTTTGTGCCCTCACGTAATCGTACACCATGTGATGCAGACGCTGTCGATGCGATGTGGCATCTGAGAGGCCTGGGCGGTGAGGACTAAAAAAAGACCGTAAGGCATCTGTCAACCGCACGCCTTCTCCAACGCTCCTCTCGTGACCACCAGTAGAATCCATGGTAGGTTGTCCCCACCCCTGCACCCTACGGGAGTCGGGGAACGTGTTCACCAGAATCCTCTTGAGACTGTCCTCAAGGGATTTGATCCTGTGGACTCTCTGGGTGGATGGGAAAAACTCAGAGACTTTAGACTTGTACCGGGGGTCAAGTAGGGTGGCTAACCAATAGTGGTCAGTCTGTTTAATGGCCTTAATTCTGGGGTCCTTTCGCAGGCTCTGAAGCATGATGTTTCCCATGCGTCGCAAATTAGCGAAGGCCTGAGAAGCTGACTCCTCGGGGTCACTCAAAACGACATTATCTTGAACGGGCTCCTCCTCCTCCCAGCCACGCACTACTCCAAAGTGTCCCGAGGGAGTCAAACTAGGCCTTGCAGATTGCCGCATGTCTTCCTCCTCCTCCTCCTCAAACCCTGCAAAAGTTCCCGCAGAATCGTCCTCCTCCTCCTCCTCCTCCTCTTCCACCCCTGGATCCTGCTCGGGCCTCTGGGAGCTAGGCATAATGGGGTCAGGATTCTCAGGATAAAGGGGGCCTTGAGAGGCAAGGAAGTCCTCCTCTTCCTCCTGCTGCTCTGCCTCCAGTGCCCTGTCCATAATGCCACGCAGAGTGTGCTCCAACAAAAACAGTACCGGTAGGGTGTCACTGATGCATGCGCTGTCCTTGTGGCCTCCTCAAATGGCGAGAGGACAGCGCATGCATCCTTAATCAAAAGCCACTGCCGTGGTGAAAAGAAGCCCAGGCTCGCAGAGCCAGTGCTGGTGCCGTACTCGCATAGGTATTCATTGAGGGCCCTCTGCTGCGTGTACAGGCGCCGCAGCATAGCCAAGGTGGAGTTCCAGCGGGTGGGCATGTCACAGATGAGGCGGTGTACCGGCAGGTGAAACTCGCGCTGCACTTCGGCCAAACGTGCAGTGGCACTGTACGACCGCCTGAAGTGACTGCACACCCTTCTTGCCATCCTTAGCACATCCTGCATTAGCGGGTACGAGTTCAAAAACTGCTGTACCACGAGATTCAGGACATGCGCCAGGCATGGCACATGGGTTAACTTTCCCTGACGAAGGGCGGCCAGGAGGTTTGACCCACTATCAGTAACCACCATCCCTGGCTGCAGCTGGCGTGGTGTCAACCACCTCTGGGCCTGTGCCTGCAGAGCCCCAAGAATCTGAGGGGCAGTGTGCTGCCTGTCCCCTAGACACACAAGCTGCAGCACTGCGTGACACCTTTTGGCCTGAGACATAGAATAGTCCTTTGAACGTTTACGTGGTACCTCATCATATTCAAAGGACCATTCTGCAGAGGAGGGCATGGAGGAGGTAGAGGAGGAGGAGCATGAGGGGGTAGAAGTGATCGATCTACCCGGATCAGCGACACCACCAGCTGTTTGCAGACGTGGGGGCAACACTGGCTGCAGCACCCAGCCCTGGCTACAATCCCTTCCGCTGGCAAGCAGTGTCACCCAGTGAGCAGTGACAGAAATGTACCGTCCCTGCCCATGTTTGCTTGACCAAGTGTCAGCCGTCAAGTGTATCTTACGGCTGACTGACTTGGCCAGGGACGACACTACATTGCCTTCCACATGTTGGTATAGGGATGGCAGGGCCTTACGGGCAAAGTAATGCCGACTTGGCACCTGCCACTGTGGAACTGCACATTTTGCGAAGTCACGGAAGGGAGCAGACTCTACCAGGTTAAATGGTAATAGTTGCAGAGCCAGTAGTTTAGCCAATCTACTGTTTAGACGCTGGGCATGTGGGTGGCGGGGAGTATACATTTTTTTTCGTTCCAGCATGTGTGGAATCGAAATTTGGCGTCTAGATGTTACAGCTGGTGGTGTGCTGGAGGTAGATACGACACTGCCTGCTATATCATCATCCCTGTCAGTGGAGGCTGCCAACAGGTGACGAGTGACTATAGCAGGGCCAGGAACAGACTGATGTGCAGGTGGAGCAGGTGGAGCAGGTGGAGCAGGTGGAGCAGGTGGAGCAGGTGGAGCATGAGGAGGAGCGCGAGGAGGACTAGGAGGCCGACTGACCGATCTTTGGCCCTTTTGTGGGTTCTTTAAATGCTCCTGCCAACGGGCCGAGTGGTGGGTTGTCAAATGCCTGTTTAGGCAGCTTGTACCCAGGTGGTTGACATTTTTGCCACGTTTTATACCCTTCTTACAAATCTTGCAGATCGCAACTGTTTTGTCTGCATGGGATGTCTCAAAAAAGGCTCAGCAAGATGAGGTGTGTATAGTGGCCCGGGAGACAACAGGTGCGGCCTTAGGTGGAGCGGGCCGTCTGCTCTCCCCTCTTGCTTGCTCTGCCTCCTCCTCAACCTCAGACCCAACATCTGACTCCATCAAAGACTGAGCATCAGGTGTCACGTACCTGATCCGAGGCCGAGATGCAGAGAGGGCTCCCCTTGCGGCTGAGTGCGACACACCCCTGGGGTTGAGACAGAGGGTGTAGCGCCCACAGAAGCACTGGTTGCCAGCAGGGTCCTGATGGTGAACAGGCGGTCTCTAGCAGAGTGCTGGGCAGGAATACACCGGACAGTCCAAGGAGGAACCAGGAACAACCAGGCAGTAGGTGTAAGACCGGCCGGGGGTCAAACACAGGAAGCTGCAACAGGTGCAAGCCAAAGGTATGTTAGGAAAGCCAGAAGCAGACAAGTCCGTGGGGAAGCCAAGATCAGGTACTGGAGGGCAGGTAGACAGGAAGCAAGTCCGTGAGCCAAGCCGAGATCAGATAACAGGAGAGCCAAACTGGAGCAGGGATGGTCAGACGAAGCCGAGGGTCAAAGCCAGGAGAGAGAGCAGACAGGTCAGGAACAAGCCGGGTCAAACTGGAATCCAGGAAGTAGCAATGCACAGGAAACAGGAAGAGCTGAAGACAATCCAGCAATCTGATGGGCTGAGCAGAGCCCTTTTATAGGCCAGTGAATTAGTCTATGGCCTGAGTCCATTGCGGCCATGGGAAGTACTGGAAAGTTGCCAGTTTGCAGCACAGCCATTTCACTGACAATGAGTCTATGGCCTGAGTCCATTGCGGCCATTGGAAGTACTGGCAGAGTCGCCAGTTGCAGCATGGCTGTTTCTCTGACAGTGCCCCCCCCCAAGGGGCAGCCTCCGGATGCCCAACCGGGCCACGCTTCCCGGGAATCTCCTGTGGAATTCCTGTACCAGCCTGGGGGCATGCAGGTTACTAGCGGGTTCCCAGGAATTGTCTTCAGGGGGGTAACCTTTCCATTTAATAAGATACTGAGTTTGTCTCCCTTTCTTTCGGCAATCCAGTATGGACTCAACTTCAAATTCTGTCTCCCCTTCGATTGAGACAGGAGGTGGAGGTAGCTCGTCTCTCCCAGGAAATGGACTGGGGACAACTGGTTTGAGCAAGGAGATGTGAAAAACTGGGTGTACCTTAAAGGAGTCGGGAAGTGCCAGCTCAAAAGCCACAGGATTGATCACCCTCTTGACTTCAAACGGACCAATGAACCTTGGCCCGAGCTTCTTGGATGGGCATGAGAGTTTAAGGTTTAAGGCTGACAGCCAGACTTTGTCTCCAATCTTGAGATTCGGACCCTTCTTTCTTTTACAGTCATGAAACCGTTTATAGTCCTCCTGGGCTTTACGCATGGCTTCCTGTAGGGTTTGATAGTTGGTTTGAATGAAGCTGATCCGATCTTGGACAGCAGGAACTGATGCTTCCGGAAGAATAAGGTGAGAGAGCGAAAGCTCAGAAACTCGGCAGTTAAATGGGGGCTGAGAGTAAGGCTTACTGGGTCTCACGGGGCAGTTCCGAAGAAAATGTCCAGCCCCACCGCAGTAGAGGCATAGGTTGGCCTGCCGACGACGTAGTCTCTCATCAGGAGTCAGGGAGGAACGGACCAGGCCCAGCTGCATAGGTTCCCCTTCAGATGCTCCCATGGGGGAAGAGACAGGAGGTGCAGGTGGAGCAGAAGAGATCTTGGGAAGCATGCAGGTGGGCCGGAATGTTTGGAGACGCTCCGAGCGTCGCTCCCGCAGACGTCTATCAAGTTGAATGGCGAGTTGTATGAGACCCTCAAGGGTAGCGGGGGTCTCCCCTCGAGCCAGCTCATCTTTTAATGTCTCAGAAAGTCCTTGGCGAAACTGATACTTGAGGGCAGCCTCATTCCAATCAGTGTCAGCGGACCATTTACGGAATTCAACCGTGTAGTCCTCCACTGGGCGCTTGCCCTGTAGCAGGGAGTGTAGGGCGACCTCTGCGGTGGCCGTGCGCTGGGGGTCGTCGTAAAGCTGAGCCATAGCCTCAAAGAATGTGTCCACAGAGTCCAGAACAGGGCTCTTCTGTTCCATTAAGTTATGAGCCCAGGTTTGGGGTCCTTCAGACAGCAAAGAGATGATGAACCCCACTTTCACAGAGTCCAGAGAAAAGGTCCGGGGTTGCAAGGCCAAGTATAGCAAGCAGGCGTTCTTAAAGGCCCTGAACTTCTTTCGATATCCAGAAAATCGCTCAGGAGTGGGTACTCGTGGTTCAGGAGGCGGGACTAGCATGGAATGGGCGGAGCTAGCGTGTCCTTGTTGTAACGGGGGTGAAGAGGTGCTGGCAGGCGATTTATTGGAGTCTGTAGGAGGCGAAACGGCCAGGTGTTGCAGGCGACCTTCCAACTGGAAATAACCCTCCTGGAGTCTTTGCACTGCCTGAGTGAGGGCGGTGACTTGCTGGCACAAAGCCTCAATTGGGGAAGCACCTCTGTCGGCCTCTGACATGGCTGGATTGTACTGTCACGTACCTGATCCGAGGCCGAGATGCAGAGAGGGCTCCCCTTGCGGCTGAGTGCGACACACCCCTGGGGTTGAGACAGAGGGTGTAGCGCCCACAGAAGCACTGGTTGCCAGCAGGGTCCTGATGGTGAACAGGCGGTCTCTAGCAGAGTGCTGGGCAGGAATACACCGGACAGTCCAAGGAGGAACCAGGAACAACCAGGCAGTAGGTGTAAGACCGGCCGGGGGTCAAACACAGGAAGCTGCAACAGGTGCAAGCCAAAGGTATGTTAGGAAAGCCAGAAGCAGACAAGTCCGTGGGGAAGCCAAGATCAGGTACTGGAGGGCAGGTAGACAGGAAGCAAGTCCGTGAGCCAAGCCGAGATCAGATAACAGGAGAGCCAAACTGGAGCAGGGATGGTCAGACGAAGCCGAGGGTCAAAGCCAGGAGAGAGAGCAGACAGGTCAGGAACAAGCCGGGTCAAACTGGAATCCAGGAAGTAGCAATGCACAGGAAACAGGAAGAGCTGAAGACAATCCAGCAATCTGATGGGCTGAGCAGAGCCCTTTTATAGGCCAGTGAATTAGTCTATGGCCTGAGTCCATTGCGGCCATGGGAAGTACTGGAAAGTTGCCAGTTTGCAGCACAGCCATTTCACTGACAATGAGTCTATGGCCTGAGTCCATTGCGGCCATTGGAAGTACTGGCAGAGTCGCCAGTTGCAGCATGGCTGTTTCTCTGACATCAGGCCTGGCCCGGGAGACAACAGGTGCGGCCTTAGATGGAGCGGGCCGTCTGCTCTCCCCTCTTGTTTGCTCTGCCTCCTCCTCAAACTCAGACCCAACATCAGACTCCATAAAGGACTGAGCATCAGGCTGGAGTAGATGGCCGACACTGTGGTCAAACAGCTCAGCTGACTACTCTGTCATGTCTGAAGTTGGGTCTAAGGGAGGACGTGAGGTGGACATGGACTCATCTGTATTTGTTCTGCCAACTGCAGAAGACTGACCACTTTTCTCTGCCTGGGTCACTGTAGTTGCAGATGATGCCGATGATGAGGGTTTGGTCATATAGTCCACCACCTCCTGTACATACTGTGGACGTATAGCTTGGCCACTGCCGGAGAACAATCCAAATGGTGGCCTGGCTGAGGACTGACCACCACGTCCACCCCTGCCTCTAGACACCCTAGAAGCTGTGCCCCTTTCCACAGCAGGGCCACGTATGCCTTTTCTTGGTCTACCAGGCATATTTGTCACTGATGCGTTGGCAACTGTGTGCAGTGAAAAAACGCACACTGCTATGCGACCCACAGTTGTCGCTGGATACAGCACAGCAGATGTGTCACGCACAGTAGCAAAGCCTTTTGCACAGTGGACCTAACGCTTTGAACAACAGGCGTTAGGTTGTCACTGATGCGTTGGCAACTGTGTGCGGTGAAAAACGCACACTGCTATGCGACCCACAGTTGTCGCTGAATACAGTACAGCAGATGCGTGTCACGCACAGTTGCAAAAGCTTTTGCACAGTGGACCTAACGCTTTGAACAAAAGGTGTTAAGTTGTCACTGATGCGTTGGCAACTGTGTGCGGTGAAAAACGCACACTGCTATGCGACCCACAGTTGTCGCTGGATACAGCACAGCAGATGCGTGTCACGCACAGTTGCAAAGGCTTTTGTACAGTGCACCTAACGCTTTGAACAACAGGCGTTAAGTTGTCACTGTATTTTGCTGCCTAGCAAGCACGTATACCTGCTGTGATACAGCAGCACTGTGCAACGTGCTCACTAAACAGAACCCTCACACTTTCACTTTCCATACAGAAATTATTAAATATAACTAATATAGTACAAAGTTCCCTAACTACACTAGATATCCCTTTCCACTAAATAGAAAGCTCCATACAGCAGAAGACTGACACTGTCCCTTAAGTTTTTTTTTTTTTGTAACTCTAAGAACCAGCACAATCGCTGTATCTAACTACACTGGCTGTAAGCTAAATACAATTCTGCTATATGGAGCTTTAGAACCACTCGATATGTAGAAAATGTAGTGTAGCAAAGCAGGAGTCAGAGAACTGCTTCAACTCTCTTTAACAGGCTCTGTATCACTGTGCTAGGGGTTAGGCGGGGCTATCTTATATAGTGTGGGGCGTATTCACTCCTGATTGGCCTCTGGTTCC
Source organism: Pelophylax lessonae (assembly GCF_965119305.1). NCBI lineage: Eukaryota > Metazoa > Chordata > Amphibia > Anura > Ranidae > Pelophylax > Pelophylax lessonae. The sequence goes on along the minus strand of NC_138771.1, from coordinate 186,258,360 downwards.
CTTAGTCACTCCAATCACGTTCCTAGGAGACTCCTGCCCCCTCATTGGCTTTTGCAGACGTTTCTGGGCCAATCACGGGCTTTTAAAGCCCAGTTCCTGTCCCAGTGCATTTTGAGCGGTTCTGGTGGCCGAATACTGAACTTTTACCTCAAAAAGTTCTGTATTCGGCCGAATATCGAACATCCAATGTTCGGGTCGAACCGATGGTCGACCCGAACCGTTCGATCATCCCTAATCCTTAATACAATCTGCTAGACCCTGCCAAAAGGTTGCAGTAAGAGCCTCATTATTCCATGCCAAATCCAAAGCCAAAGTGCGAAACTGAACTGCATATTGACCAACAGTTATGTTTCCTAGACAAAGTCAAAGAAGAGCTTCAGAAGTGGATGAGGCCCTGCCAGGCACATTAAAGATGTTACGGAAAGCTTGTAGGAAAGCAGAGAGACTGGAAACAGTAGAATCTTGATGCTCCCACAGCAGCGAGGCCCAAGCCGGAGCCTGTCCCGAAAGAAGTGAAATCATGTACACCACCTTGGTACGATCAGTCAGAAAATAATGGCCCGCCAGCTCGAACTGGATTGTGCACTGATTGATGAAGCCCTGGCAAATTTTAGGATCACCAGAGAAGTGAGGCGGCAGAGGCAGCTGGAGTTTTGAAAGACTGCCCTCCATTGGAGGGACTGCAGGAGCTGGAGCAACAGAGGCTGACACAGGAGCCTGAACAGAGGGTGAGGAATTGGGCACAACCTGCAGCTGATTCAACTGGCAGGAAAGTTTCTGCAGACACTGCATAATCCGTTCTTAATAAGCCTGCTGGACGTCAAATCTATGCGCCAAACACTGAAGGAGTGCAGTGATAGGTAGGAGGAGGACACAGGATAGAGCAGAATCTTGGAGGCCAAGGGAATGGAGTTTATTGAGAAGGATCAGGTGATCAACAGTATCAAAGGCCGCAAAGAGGTCAAGTAATAGGAGTATGGAGTAGTGGCCATTGGTTTTAGCAGTTAGTAAATCATTCGTGAATTTAAGTAGGGCAGTTTCTGTGGAGTGCTGCGAGCAAAAGCCAGACTGTAAGGGATCAAGAAGATTATTTTCACTTAGGTAGGAGCTAAGATGGTTGTAGACTAGGCATTCTAGAAGTTCAGAGGTGAATGGGAGCAGTTGTTCAGGTTCGTGGGGTCCAGTGAGGGCTTTTTAAGTATGGGAGTGATCTGCGCATATTTTAGAGGGGAGGGGGAGGTGCCACTAGAGAGAGCGAGATTGGAGATGTGAGTGAGGGAGCATAGGATAGAATAAGAGGGTGACTGTAGTAGTTGTGAGGGAACAGGATCCAGGGGACAATTGGACAGGCTCACACTGTAAATTGGCAGTTGAATCCACTCTTTGCATGCTGTTACATTTGTTATAAGTTATCTGAATCCAAGGTGCACTCACCTTTTAAATAAAATTGTCTTTGCTCTAACATATAAGATTATCTTTTATTGCAGTGTTTTAAAAAAAAAATTTCCCCACACGAAAAGAGCTTTCTTTTGGTGGTATTTGATCACCTGTGTGATTTTTATTTTTTGTGCTATAAACAAAAAAAGAGTGACAATTCTGAAAAAAAAAAAAAAAAAACAATATTTTTCACTTTCTGCTATATAACATTCCCAAAAAAAAAATAAAAAAATCGAATTTTTTCATCCTTTTAGGCCAATTTTTATTCTGCTACATATTTTTGGTATAAAAATCCCAATAAGCATATTTTGATTGGTTTGCACAAAAGTTATCGTGTCTACAATCTAGGGGAAAGATTTATGTAATTTTTATTTATTTATTTATTTTTTTACTAGTAATGGAGGCGATCAGCGATTTTTTTTATCGGGACTGCAACATTGCGGTAGACAGATCGGACCCCTAACTGAAATCTTTTACACTTTTGGGGGGACCAGTTACATTACTACAGTAATCAGTGCTAAAAATATGTACTGTTAGGACTCTTTCACACGGTCCGCCTCCGCAGGCGGATCCGTGTTGCTCAGCGGGGATCGATCCGCGATCCCCGCTGAGCCGGGCGGATGACAGCTCCGTCTCCGCTTGCAGAGCGGAGAGGGAGGTGTCTCAGCACCCGCTGCCCTCTATGGGGGATCGGAGGAGAGCGGACCGCTTGTCCGCTCTCATCAGATCCGCTCCGCTCCGATTACTGAACGGATGGAAAAATAGGGTTTCCATCCGTCCAGATTTCAGCACAGGATCGGATGCGGATGGCAGCGGGTGTCAGCGGAGGTGTCTCCGCTGACACCCGCTGCCCCATAGAGCTGCATGGAGGATCCGATCAGATCCGCCTAAAAAACTGACAGGCGGATCTGATCGGACTGCCCGTGTGAAAGAGCCCTTACTGTAATAATGACACTGGCAGGGAAGGGGTGATCAAAGGATTAAGTGTGAGCCTAGGGGAGTGTATGGGGGAGGGACTTGAGATTATTTCAGTGAGAACAACAGTCTGCTGTGTTTACAACAGCTGACCGACGTTCTCTCTCAGTGGGGAGCGATCGCGGGTACCCGGCGGCAGTCCCGGCTGCCGGTTCCGTGGTTCGGCATCCTCGCTGCTGAGTGCCTAGTAATTGTAGAATTCCATTAATACTACAAAACTGCTGGTTACTACTAAAGCACCAATGTTGTAAGACAGAGGTGTAGATGATGTAATATGTTGGCTATGCATGCATTAGCAATAAAATAAAATCACAGATTTTGCTAACTCTTATGAGAGTTAGCTATCCCCCATTTGTAAATACTTCTTTAAAAAATCTTTAGAAAAAGTGCTTTTATATTAAATACTGGTTAGTAGTGGAACAAGACACATCAGACAATTTGTAACTATATAAATACAAATCATAGTGAAGTTTTATTTGGTATCTGCTAATCTTAATCTATTTAAGCATAGTCAGAATTCTTAAAGATGAGCTTCAGTCTCCCCCAAAAAATTAAAAGTCAGCAGCTACAAATATTGTAGCTGCTGACTTTTAATATAAAGACAGTTACCTGTCCAAGGATCCAGCACTGTCCTCACCCGAGCCTATTCTTAAATGGTCTTTGGGTCCAGGCGCTGGCATCTTAACTAAGAGAAATTGGCAGTGAAGCCTTGAGGCTTCATGAAATTACATGAAATGACATGTAATTACATGTAAAAAGCACAAATAATAAATAGTAAGTGATGAGGTATTCACAATGATGCAACAATCATAAAAAAGTCAGTATGAAAGAGCTATGAATGAATTAGGGCAGTTCTGTAACATATTTTTTTCCTAATAATCTCCAGTTATTCTTAGTGCAAAAATAAAATTTGTAGCAAATGAGACATTAAAAATCTCCAATGATTAAGCAAATTGTAGCATTATCCCTAGTTGTTAAATATTCATTAATTGAAGATTATCACTTCCAGGAATAAAGTGAATACTATATATACACTGACTTATCTCCCATCTGCTGGGTAGGGATATCCAGATGGCAGAGCGTTCATTGCCTGGAAGTGATATCTTCATCGCAAACCTAGGCAAATATATATTTATATATAAATGAAAAGGTTTGTCTTAAATGCATTGTGAAACTTTAAGTGAATAATGTAAGATTTTGAGATTTTTTTTAGTAAACCAGTGCAAACAAAAATGGATGTGCAAGACAGCCAACCAGATTTCAGTAAACTAGGCTCATTATTTAACATATACTGTATTTTCTGGCGTATAAGACTACTTTTGAACCTCAAAAAAATCCCCCAAAAATGGGAGGTCATCTTATACGCCGAGTATAATCTCTCCAAGGTAACCTAATTGTAAGTAATACCGGTAGATCATGTAATAGGGGGGTCGTCTTATACGCCCAGTCGTCTTATACGCCAGAAAATACGGTAATCTGACTTGCTTCTATTCACTTTGTTACATGCTCATTGCTATGTGTATTACATTTTTACCCTAATAAGATTTTAAGTAGAATCAATCTATTGTAATGATGAATTTGTTATTGGAGCAATGCATTTTGTGTTTCTACTGATTTGGATCAAGATATAGGCCTAATCAACACATTTGTCGTACATTTTATTTACCTACTGTACAGGACACTGGGAATGTGTCCTGAATGGCAGGTACATTTCCCCGATATTTGAGTTGTGGTCCCTTTAATGGGGTCAGTTGCAGAGCTTTTGTGGTACTCAGGGGTTAAGTCCCAGGTGAGGGAGGCTTGAATGGCAGGGAAATCAGCACCTGTGTGAAGGAAGTGAGTGGGAGAGAGACTCACAAGCTGTGTAGTGAGTGGAAGCTTTCAGACAAGCTGAGACAAGGGCTGCTAACCTTCCCCCTGTGTGGCCTGCCTGGCACCCTGACTATGGAGGAGCCTGACCCCTGTATGGGACCAAAGACTAGCGGTGAGCCAGCTGCTTTATTACCAATACCAGGATTTGGACTGTTTATTTACTTTGGCTGAAGTAAGCTGCCTTTTGTTTTGCTGCAGTTCAAATTAATCATCTTGCACATGGATGGGAACACACGGTTGTTGCCCCTAGCAACCAGGTAGCCGTAAGGGCCAGTGACTACCTACAAAAGTTGACGCCCAGTGATGATGTGGAGGCATTTATGGCTACTTTTGAGAGAACAGCAGAAAGAGAGGGATGTCACCCAGACCAGTGGGCTGGTATTATTGCTCCATTCCTCACTGGAGATCCCCAGAAGGTCTATTTCGAACTGTCATCTACTGATGCCAAGGATGACAAAAGACTGAAGGCAGAAATCCTGGCCCACCTTGGGGTGACTACTGCTATGCGGGCCCAAGGAGTACACCGTTGGAGGTACTGCCTGGACTGTTCGCCAAGTGCTCAGATGCATGACCTGAGTCAGCTGGTCAAAAAATTTCTGCAGCCCGAGGTGTCAACGGGTCTCCAGATGGTGGAGCGGGTCATGTTAGACTGATATCTGGGGTCACTGCCACATGACCTTCAGCGCTGGGTGAGTCATTGGGACCCCAAGACAGCAGATGAGCTAGTGGAAATGGTTGAGAGACACGCTGTAGTGGAGGATCTATTGGGACCTGTCAAGCCTAGAGGACCCTTGCCAGTGAGAAGAGCCAAGCCATCCATAAACCAGGGAGTCAGCACCCAGGAGAGTCAAGGAGCACCCCCCCCCCCAGTGTTCCAGAGCTCTGCTCTGGCAAGCAAGAATGAGGGCGTGCTGTGCTGGCGGTGTCACTCTCGGGGTCATATCCAGACCCACTGTCCCCTGCAGGAGGAACCCATGGAGTGCGGCACTCTACGAAGGATGCCCACCTGGACCTAACTGAGGGGCGGTTTGAATGCGACCTTTGGGTGAACCAGCTTCATGCCTGAGCGCTGTTGGACTCTGAAAGTATGGTAACACTTGTGGGAAACGGGGTAGCTGGGGAAGTGAGTCTGGGAGCAAGAACCCTGAAGGTGGTATGCATACATGGGCACACCAAGGAATACCCACTGGTGTCAGTGACAACCACCACGGCCTGTGGCACAATTGTCCAGGAGGTTGGGGTGGTACCCAACCTCATTCATGATGTTATCATAGGGAGGGACTGCCCATATTTGTTGAACTTTGGGACTACGTGAGCCAAGGCCTACCGGAACAGCTTGACTGCTCTGTTCCCTTTAAGGGGTTGGACACCCCTGATAGCATTGCATCTAGAGCAGATGGTTCCCCAGCTAAAGGGACCCTTGAGGGGGGGAACCCAATCTTATGCAGGTCATGGCTAGGGAGAACATAGAGGAAGCCTCCCCTCTGCTGTTTATGTCAAAGGAGGATGAGAGAGAAAGCTCCTCTAGTCTTGCTCATCCTGATCTCGAGGTGTCACGGGGTGCATTTTCTTCTGCCCAAAAGAGGGAAAAAAGGTTTCCCTGCTTTGTGGTCATTGGTGAGCTGCTATAATGGGTTTCTGAGGTTAGGGGAGAAGAGGTCGACCAGTTACTGGTTCCCCAGCCTTTTAGACGCATGGTGCTCGACCTAGTTCTCAATGATGCGTTGGGGGGTCACCTGGGGGCTGACAAGACCGAGACACAAATAAACGACCGGTTCTACTGGCCAGGAGTGACAGCAGAGGTAAGATGTTATTGCAGTGCATGTCCCACCTGCCAGCTGACCGCACCAATGCCCCACTTGAGGAACCCATTGGTGCCATTGCCCATTATCAAAGTACCATTTGAGCGCATTGCAATGGATTTGGTGGGCCCTTTGGTGAAATCAGCTCGGGGCCACCAATACATCCTCATGGTACTCGATTATTCCACTGTGTATCCAGAGGCAGTTGCACTAAGGCAGACTACTTCAAAAGCAATTGCCAGGGAATTGTTTAATATGTTCTCTAGGACAGGATTCCCAAAGGAAATCTTGACAGACCAGGGCACCCCATTCATGTCTCGGGTGAAGGCAGATCTGTGCAAGTTGTTCCAAATCAAACTGCTGCGCACATCTGTCTATCATCCACAGACAGATGGACTGGTAAAGCGGTTTAATAAAACTCTCAAGTCAATGCTTAAAAGTGTTGTGCAACAAGATGGTAAAGACTGGGACTGTCTACTCCCAGCATTGATGTTTGCTATTAAGGAAGTGCCTCAAGCGTCCACAGGTTTTCCCCCCGTTTGAATTGGTGTACAGGCGAAGGCCAAGGGGACTGCTTGGCTTAGTGGAGGAAATGTGGGAAAGTGAGTCCTCTCCTCATAAGACAGTTGTAGAACATATAACTCAGATGAGAGAGAGGATTGCTAAGGTGATGCCTCTGGTCAAGGAGCCCATGCAAAAAGCGCAGGAGGCACAAAGAAGGGTGTACAACCGGTCTGCCAGACTTAGACAGTTTCAGATTGGGTATCGGGTGTCTGTGCTTATACCTACGGTGGAAAGTAAGTTCCTGGCCAGGTGGCAGGGGCCCTTTGAGGTAGTAGAAAAGGTTGGGGAGGTTAATTATAAGATACAACAACCAGGGAAGAGGAAGCCCTATCAGATATACCATGTAAATCTCCTGAAGCCTTGGAAGGACCATGAGCAGGAAGTTGCCCTGGCTGAGGTTAGTCCTAAACCCCCGGTAGGGGAGAACTTTGTCCCAGTTTTCACCTCCCAAACCAAGCCGCAAACGCAGCAGGTAAAGGAGTTCTTACAGAGGAATAGGGAGAAGTTCTCAGGACTGCCAGGTCTTACCACGGTTCTTAAACATTATATTGTCAGGGAACCTAATGTGAAGGTTCGAGTAAAACCACTATTGCATTCTCCGAGGCACATAGGAAAGCGGTGTCAGAGGAAGTCCGGAAAATGCTCGTTCTGTCCCAAGAGGTCAATGGGGAGGAACACCCCATAGTTTTTCTGAGTAGAAAATTGACAGCCGCCGAGAGAAATTACGCTGTATTGGAGCGGGAGTGCCTGGCCATTTACTGGGCTCTGGACTCACTACGCTATTTTCTCCATGGTAGGAAGTTCCGCCTGGTGTCAGACCATGCCCCATTGGCCTGGATGAGAATAAACACACGAATGCTAGAGTTACCAGATGGTTTTTGGCACTGCAAGAGTTTAAATTTGTTGTTGAACACAGACCAGGAAAGCAACACCAGAACGCGGACGCTCTCTAGGGTACACTGTAGGGTGTCCCACGTTGCCTCCGACACCTCCGCGTCGAGGCAGAGGGGGGGATATGTACAGGACACCGGGAATGTGTTCTGGATGGCAGGCATATTTCCCCAATATTTGAGTTGTGGTCCCTTTAATGGGGTCAGTTGCAGAGCTTTTGTGGTACTCAGGGGTTAAGTCCCAGGGGAGGGAGGCTTGAAAGGTAGCAGAGGGAGATCAGCACCTGTGTCAAGGAAGTGAATGGGAGAGAGACAGAGACAGAGACAGAGACAGAGACAGAGACAGAGACTCACAAGCTGTGTAGTGAGTGGAAGCTCTCAGACAAGCTGAGACAAGGGATGCTAATCTTCCCCCTGTGTGGCCTGCCTGGCACCCTGACTTTGGAGGAGCCTGACCCCTGTATGGGACGAAAGACTAGCAGTGAGCCTGCTGCTTTATTACCAATACCAGGATTTGGACTGTTTATTTACTTTGGCTGAAGTAAGCTGCCTTTTGTTTTGTTGCAATCCATACAAATGAACTGTTTTGCTTTTACCAAACTGGCTGGCGGTCATTCCAGAGCTACCCCAGGTTACACTACCTATTACCTTTTTTTATTTTGGACTCCATGCCTTTGGAAGTAATAGCTGTAGATGTTCATGTAAGCTATTTATCCTCAAAGGTTTAGCCTAGGAAATGGTTTGTTTTAAAATTTGAGGCTATCTTTTTTTTTTTTCCATTTGGTTAAAGTTATTTTGACTCTGTGGTAGACATCTCATGGTTATTTTTATTCTCACAAGCTAACCTATCCTTCAGCCTTGTGGGGTAATGTTCCTGGTTTGTGATTTGGTTTTGAGGTATGCTTCTTCCTAACCTATGCCCTAAATTTGAATTTGTTTCTCCATTATGATCCCTGCTTTAACTCCATCCTCATTCATGATCAGATATAATAGTCTAGCACATGAGTCCCAGGGGTACCTGTGTGGCACATACATTTTTATAAGAAAGGTAGTTGTTATAGGAGAAGTATTCAGTTAGAGTGGTGATAACTAAGGATGAGTTCAGGCGTGTTCGGAGTCTAGTCTGAACCCACCTGAGTGAGCCCATCAGGAAGCTGTGACATACTGTATACTGGGCTAGTCATAAACAGCTGAGACATTCTCCCTCCCACAGCCGTATATATACATGACCCTTGTATACCTGCAGCTGTGGGGTGGGAAATGCCTTGGCAGTATATGATTGGCCCACTACATGTGACATCTTAAATGAATAAATCAAATATTCAAATAAAGTCCAATGACAAAGGTAAACTAAAATAGAGTCCCAAAAAAATGATGCATCTTGTCGGTGAACATAATCATATCCAAATGTGAAAAGGTGAATCCCAACACCAAGTGAACAAATTAAATGGGCGCTCACCAGATCAAGTGGGTCTGAATTGCCTTATGGCAAGCAGACCTACTAAGCTTTGAAAGATGATCCTGATTCCTCATACAGATGTAACCATGGAAGTCGTTTTCAGCTCATGCGATGGTAGGGAGAGGGATGGAAGTCTCTCAAAGCCAGGTAACATAAAAGCCAAAAAGAGGAGTGCACATAGCGTAATATTGCTAAAAACTTTTAATGAAATAAAAGGAATTGCACTTACAAAATTTGCATGGTGACAGGCAATATAGTAAAATGAGGTTCTACTGGATGCATGTTTTAATAAGCCAAACATACACATATTTCATTGTCTGGCTGCACAGAGTTGCTTAAAACTGTAATCGAATTTGTTGTTTTTAGTTATTTCTGTTATTCTCACTGTTTTGTATGTGAGTCAATCAACAGCCGGTGGATTCAAAAGTGCTTGGGACAAACACAAATCTATACTCTGACAAAAAAAACTAAGTGAAACAAAATGTCGACTAGATTTTTAATGTCTGAAAATTACTATTATGCCAAAAAAGTCAGGTTACTGAAAAAAAAAAAAAAAAAATTGCAACATATTTACAGCAGAATAAAATTAAGATGATGATGATATGCCCTGAATAAGATAGAAGGAATTTTACAATAAAGCAATTCTGTTTAAAAATTAATTTGCTTTTTTAAAATAACATATTAAGTAACAATGCACCCGTTTCATAAAGATGTTAGTTGCCATTATTATTATCTGCATGTTTCTATGAATCTTACAGATCTCGATAACATCATTGAAAGAGCATCCTCTTGTTTGGTTTTTAACATAGTTCTTCACTAGGAAACCCTAATTCCTAAACTCAATAAATAAGCAGAAGAACCATATTGTATCAAATTCCACACATTTAAAACGTCCTCCTAGTTCAAACAGAATCAATAACTTGATGGGTAGAAAGATGCACCATATGCTCAGTTCCAAAAGCCAAATGTTCCCCAGTCTTCCAGCTTTCTCTTAAGTCCTGACAGCCTTGGACAACTATCCCAGTCACCACATGTCTGCATACAGAGTTACGGTTCCGCAAAAATCGTGTTTGATCTGTATCCGAGCAGTTAAATAAGGATGGAATGTGTTCAATTGGCACTCTGTCATTATTGTTCCTTTTGCTAATTTCCATTCATGGAATTAATTCGCCTGGGATTTAAATACACATCAACACATTTTTCCTTAACATTATGGTGGCAATGCAAAGGCATTGTCTATTTTTAAAGGCTAGTTGTAAATCAGCACATTTACCCTGTTCATCTAACAATGCAAAGCACATGCCTCTCTAGGCCACATGAGGTGCACTTTGTATAATGGGATTTTTAAAAAACATGCCAGATCATCCAGCTTGGGCTCCAAATAGGTATCTGTATATGGTGCATCTGGGAAAAAGAACCCTATAGGCATATATGACCTTATGGTGCCTGCTATTAAGGTAAATGTGTAATTTTGACAACTTTTTTTTAATATGTCAGATTCATTTTACACCACCTTTATGTTAAAAATGTTTGTATGTGCAAAATATATTAGGAGCTTTTAGGGGTAATTCTTAAGGTAATTCTTAAGGCCATACAAAAGAATTAGTATACTATTTAGACACTACATAGCACTATGTAAGTAGACTATTTATCTCCATATATCCATAGTTGTCCTGTATCTGTTTGTCTCTTGGACTACAGAAATCCTAAACCATCTTCAAGTATTGAAAGTTGAACACCTGTTAATGTCAATACTTTCTTGGCAGTGATGTACATCAGGGAATGTTGCAGTTGTTCAGCTTACAGCTCATCAGTACACACAAGCAATTTTAAATGGCACAGCCTGAAAAATACTGTTAAAGTGAAACACAAACTGTGGAGCTAAATGTTGATATCAGTTTCCACAGGGCTATAAAGTATTTTCACTTTGTGATGTGGTTATTTGAAAGCATATTGAATAAGCAAGAAGCAACCTCCTAAATCTGCAGCTCTTCACTACGACCATAAACTGTGAATATATTGAATATTCAAACACATTTTTTCAACAATGAATCTAGCAGTAGACACTATATCCTATATAACAGGATCGCATGGTCTCTCTATCATCTCAGGGAGAAGGACAGACGGCTGTGTTTACATCAGCTGTCCGTCCTTCTCTGTCAGCGGGGGGAGATCGCGGGTGGCCGGTGGCCATCGGAGCCACCTGTCACACACACTTGGTTCCCACTGATGAGCGGGGCGGGAGCGCGCCGCCACCGGCGCACGCTTGCCCCCTGGCTTCTCCCAGGCGAGTGCCATACATGTACGGGATTTTGTCTGGGAGAGCTGACCTGCCGCTGTACATCTGCGGCGACTGGTCAGCAAGTGGTTAATAAGGCCACAATGTAGTGCACTCAGAACAAGATAAGAGATTTTTTGGATAAATTCTGATGTCTTTTTCACAAACTTTGGATAGCAGTAACTGGCGAGAAAAAATTGGGCTTTGGGTGATGGTGATGCCTTTACACAGTAACCCTATAGAGGTACTCTTGATGAAAGCAAGAAATGGTCTTGTTGTCAAAAGTTAAAGTGATCTGCACCTGTCAAACAAGTGAAGAAAAATTGTTCCTTGGGTGTTAATTGTGCCATGAAACCTACACCAAAACATTTCTTCCAGATGAAATCAACACCCACAAAGCTAGGCAGCCTAGATAGTCTTTCAGAGATTCAAGATAGAGAAAGCACTTAATCAGCGACATCGGCATCAGGAGCTTGATAGCTGCTGCTTATCCAGGACTGATTCATTATAATAAATGTCAGCTGCTCCAGGGAGTCTGTGGACAGACATGTTTTTTTTTATCTGTCACAAAATTTCTGGCAGCACTGAATGCCTATTCAGAAAGCATGCTGGATGTAAGGAAGGCAGCCCAGCACCTCAATTGCATACTGGGCAAGTTCTGGCCAATGGTCTATTCTCATAACCCAGTAACTCAGTGGATCGTCAACTGGAAAACTCTCCATGTCTGTTTTCACCCCCAGATAATCTCCCACCATATGATGCAGACACTGCCAATGGGATGTGGAAGCTGACAGCCCTGGGAGCTTAGGACTAAAACATTTTGAAATGCATCACTGAGGTGGTCCTCTTCTCAACCACTCTTCTCCTGACCAACAGAAGCCTTAAAACTACGTTTTCCACTAGAAGTCACACCATACCAAACTCTGGAAAGGTGTTACATAAACTCCTCTTTGAGGTGCCCTCAAGATATTTTATCTTCTGCTTCCTCCATGGGGATGGAATAAGTTCTGAGACTTTCCCCTTGTAATGATAGTCAAGGAAGGTTGCCAACCAATAGTGATCCTTCTCCCTGATGCCAAGTATTCTCAGGTCCTTTCACAGGCTTTGAAAAATGAGGGAGCAAATGCACTGCAAGTTTGTAGAGGCATGAGAAGCAGATTCCTCTGTGTCCCTGAGGATTATAGTATCTGGAACTGCCTCCCCCCAGCCACGTACTACTTCCAAGTGTTCTGGGGATGGAAAACCATCTATTAAGGGTTGACCGAATCTTCCTCCTCTCTGTCCTCTTGTGTGTTGTGTGGCGTTGCAAGACTGGTGTCTGCATAAAGCGGGTCTTGAAAGGAAAGGAAGTTCTCCTTTGACTTATGCTGCTCTGCCTTGAGTGCCCTGTTCATAATGCCAGCAGGAACACAACAGGGATTGTGTCACTGATTATCACGGCTCACCATCCATGACACTTCCTCAAATTATGACAGTACAGTGCGTGCATTGCTAGCTATCTTGAGCCTATCGTTGTGCTATACTCACACAGGTACTCATTGACAGCCAAATGCTGCATGTGCAGCCACTGCCACATTGCCAAAGTCGAGTTCCACCTGATGGGCATGTCACAAAACAGGCGGTTTATGGGCAGGTGGAATTGCCTCTGAATTTCATCCAACGGAACACTGGATATATATGACCACCTGAAATGGCTACAGACTCTTCTGACCTGCTTTAGCAGATCTTCCAACCCTGGGTACCTATTTAAGAAATGCTGCACCACCAAATTGAGGACGAGCCAGGCATGGCACATGTGTCAACTTTTCCTGTCTAAGGGTGGACAGGAGGTTTGTGCCATTATCGCACACCACCATTACTGGCACCAGTTGGCATGGTGTGATTCATCTCTGGGCTTGCCTTTTTTCCGGTGTGGCTTCTACTCCTACACAGACCAGCTAAAACAATGCAAGGCACCTTGTAGCCTGACTCATTGAATAGCCCCTTGAATGCTTAGGGAGTACTGGTGGTTCATAGGGTAATTCAGCAGAGGAAGGCATGTAGGAGGAGGAGTGGGTGGAGCAGACAAATGTACATTTACATAACTATTTGCCCCAATTTAGCATAACTGTCAAAATCCTATTCACCCAAAAACAACAAAAAATAACAACAAAAAAATTTGACCCGTTAGGAGGTTAGCTATAAGCCATTCATGGAACAAATTTGATTTTACCTTTGTCTTAGAGTGCTTAATCATACCTTTGACAGTTATGCTACATTGGTACAAATAGTCATTACATTTTTGACACTTTTAGCCCAGATGTTATTCAATCAGGTCATCTATTTAGTGTTATTCAGTCAAATAGCCATCATAAGTTGTGGCCATGTGTGTCTTTATATGTGAGTTTGTCTTTTGTCTTCTGTCTTTGATCCTTTGTGCTTAGAATCCATCCACCATTTAGTTCACTTTATATACAGTATATGTGTGTAATCGAGGTCCACTTTTTCTTCATATCCTATGACATGAACTGCAGATTTATTATGGATCAATGTCCTTTTTTATTGAATCTCTTTATAAAGAACATCTAGCATCGCCCTATCTAGTTTTCTCCGTATAACTCCATAAAGACAATTATTCACGTGAAGATTCCCCTTCTTACGATATCATGCGATGTCTGGTCAGCTGATTAGATGGACATAAAAGGGATCAGCTGTGAGACATCCAAATTCCAGATGAAGCTACGCAATTCCATTGTGAAACGTGTTGATGTCACCAGTGGCCGAGCTACCGCACTCCAACCCCCCTGCAGATGGCGGACTGTGATTAACATTTGTATCATTCATTCAAATACATGGATACATAGAGACTTCAACGAGTGGGAATGGATGCCGATACTTTCTAGGAACTTCATTGTCTGTCACCCCTTATCAGCACCAGCATCATTTGATGCACACATTTTTTAGCTGAGAACGGACATATGATTTTTGTTGGTGAATTAACCCTTTGAGGAATTCACCTTGGACATCACGATGGATCTGTTGTAATTATACAAGAAAGAATGAAATTACAATATTATTCATTCATGAGTTTCCTCCATACCATCGTGTCCTCTCGTATTCAATTTCTACTACCACATTTAATTACATTTATTTCCTTGAATATTATCCCTTCATAGGCTAGAAGAAAAAGTATGCCGGCCGGTTGTCATTTGTGTCTATGTAATTTGTCTTATCTTCTGTTTCATGTTGCAGCATTCATATATTTTGATTGGTATTAGTATTTATGTATTTTTCTAAGTAATAAACAATTTACAGGAATACCATATATATATTTTTATAATTTCTCTCTGCCTATTAAGCTAACTATATAACCACTTTTTCCGTGTTTTATTTGGGATATTTTTTGTCTATATGCTTTGGTTATGTTAGCTTACTCTAAAAAGTGAAGGCATATTAGAGTATTAGTATATTCTGTAAACTCCACATGTTTACATTATTTTGAATAAACTGTGATAAACCTGCACTAAAGCACTGAAATATACTGCACTGAAATATACTGCGTGAAACTTGCACTAACGCCCTGAAATATACTGCGTTAAACATGCACTAACGCACTGCACTAAAAATATACTGTGTTAAATGTGCACCCACGCACTGAAATTTACTGCGTTAACCGCTTGCCGACCGCCGCACGACTATTTACGTCGGCAGTCAGCCCCTCACAGGCAAAGCGACGTAGGGCTACGTCACTAGCCTGTGAGGCTCTAGGGAGCGAGCACGCGCCGCCGGAGGCGCGCTCCCGCTCCTGCGCGGTCACAGACCCCCCCGTGCGTGTGCCCGGTGGACCCGATGTCCGCCGGGCACTCGCGATCTTCCGTTACACCGGAAGAAAGGCAGGCGGCTAATGTAAACAAAGCCGCCTGTCATTCTTCCCTGTGTAAGAATGGAGATCACACGGTTCTACTATGTAGGATCGTTGATCTCTGTTCTTACACTAGTAGCCACAGCCAATCACAGTTAGAAACACGCCCCTAGGGACACGCTTAACCCCTCCCTCTCCAATAAAGTTAACTCCTTCACTGCCAGTTTCATTTTTACAGTAACAGTGCATATCTATAGCACTGATTACTGTAGTAATGTCACCGCTAACCCCAAAAGTGTCAAAAATGTCAGTCAAGGGTCCGATCTGTCTGCCGCATTGTTGCAGTCACGCAAAAAAAAAAACGCAGATCGCCGACATTACACGTTAAAAAAAAAAAACAACAAAAATGACAAAAATCTTTCCCTTTAGTAAACGCAATAACTTTTGCGCAAACCAATCAAAATACGCTTTTTGCGATTTTTTTTACCAAACATATGGTAAAAAAAAAAATTGGCCCAAAATGTTAAAAAATTTTGATTTTTACATTTTGGGGGGGGGGGGGTGATTTCATATAAAAAAATGTGAAAAATATTGTTTTTTTTGCAAAATTGACACTCTTTTTTTGTTTATAGTGTATGATAAAAAAATCGCACAGGTGATCAAATACCACCAAAAGAAAGCTCTGTTTGTGGAAAAAAAAGATGTGAAATTAGTTTAGGTACAGCGTTGCACAACCGCGCAATTGTCCGTTAAAGTCACTCAGTGCCGAATCGCAAAATAGGCCCTGGTCAGGAAGGGGGTAAAATCTTCCGGGGCTTAAGTGGTTAAATATGCACTATGGTACTGCAATATACTGTTTTAAACATGCATCAATGCACTGAAATATACTTTGGTAAATGGGCACCAACGCACTGAAATATATTGCGTTAAACGTGCACTAATGCACTGCAGTATACTGTGTTAAACGTGCACCAACGCACTGAAATATACTGCATTAAATGTGCACTAATGCACTACAATATACTGCGGTAAATGTGCAACAACACAAAATATACTGCACTAAAATATATTGCATTAAATTTGCACTAATGCACTGCAGTCTACTGTGTTCATTGTGCACCATTGCACTGCAATAAACTGCGGTAAACGTGGACCAACGCACTGAAATATATTGCGTTAAATGTGCACTAAAATATACTGCGCTGCAATATACTGCAGTAAATGTGCAGAAAACACACTGAAATATACTGCGTTAAATGTGCAATAATGTACTGCAATATACTGCAGTAAACATGCACCAATGCACTGAAAAATATTGCGTTAAACATGCACCAACGCATTGCAATATACGGAGAAAAATGTGCTTCAATGCACTGAAATATACTGCGTTAAATGTGCACCAGCACACTGCAATGTACTGCGGTAAACGTGCAACAATGCACTGAAATATAGTATGTTAAACGTGCATTAACACATGGCAATATAATGTGATAAATGTGCACCGACACGCTGAAATATCCTGCAGTAAACGTGCACCAACGCACTGAAATGTACTGCATTAAACATGCACAAATGCACTGAAATATACTGCGGTAAAAACGTGCAATATTGCACTGCAATATGCTGCGCTAAATGTACAGTAACACACTGAAATATACTACAGGAAACCTGCCCTGACAAAATAAAATGACACTAAAGTAAAAATGTGAAAATAGAAATTAATGCTGTGCTATGGTAGGTGCTAAAAGTGCAACTCAAAGTGCTGCTGTGCAAAAATCAAAAAGATTCTTAAACGTGACAATACAAAAGAACAGCGCAAAATGGTTGAGATTGGCAAAAAATATGGTGAATCACCAAAAAACAATTATAAGTAAAAACAGATATACCTAAAACCCTGTGCAATAAATATCAGTAAAAAACAGTATCATACACCCTGTGCGGTGAATGCAAAGGTCCATAGAAAAATTATTAAAAGTTAATCAGGAATGCATAAAATTCAAAATGCATAAAAATCCAAAGTGCTTCAGCAAGTAGCCAGTGAAAGATAGTCCACAAAAGGTGCTCAAGTGCTGGAAATTCTGTGCAAAATCATGCTGCCATGGTGTGGTGACAAATAGTGACTTTCCTCTCCCCCAGGATATTACACTTACCGGACAAAATGGACCCCTAGACAGTATTGTGTAAGGGTCACACAGGCTTAGTCCAGTAAGGAATCCAGACAATTATCCTTTTGGCTGATTAAAACCACCTAGGGATCTCCAATAGACTCAGCACGATCGGGACCATATGCGGAAGGAAAGGCTCACATTAGTAAAATATTGCTAAAGTAAACGTTTATTCAAAGCATAAAAATGGATCACTCACATTTCGCATGATAAAAAGCAGGCTGGTATAGTCATTAAGTGGGTATAGCAGATCGTACAGATCGCGGTGTGCTGCGGGCTTCCCTGGTCCCGGCGTGCGTTCCACCGCTACCGGAAATGACCCAAACTCATGCTCAGCCTGAACTGTTCGCCGAACACTATTACTGATTTGTTACTGAGTGCCACTTCAGTCCATATACCCGTATACTCCTTTTTTTAATTAAAGGACTATGTCTATGAGGAAAATATACAGTATCTCACAAAAGGGAGTACACCCCTCACATTTTTGTAAATATTTTATTATATCTTTTCATGTGACAACACTGAAGAAATTTCACTTTGCTACAATGTAAAGTAGTGAGTGTACAGCTTGTATAACAGTGTACATTTGCTGATCCCTCAAAATAACTCAACACACAGCCATTAATGTCTAAACCACTGGCAACAAAAGTGAGTACACCCCTAAGTCTAAATTGGGCCAAAAGTGACAATATTTTGTGTGGCCACCATTATTTTTCAGCACTGCCTTAACCCTCTTGGGCATGGAGTTCACCAGAGCTTGACAGGTTGCCACTGGAGTCCTCTTCTACTCCTCCATGACGACATCACAGAGCTGGTGGATGTTAGAGACCTTGTGCTTCTCCGCCTTCCATTTAAGGATGCCCCACAAATGTTCAATAGGATTTAGGTCTGGAGACATGCTTGACCAGTCCATCACCTTTACCCTCAGCTTCATTAGCAATGTAGTGGTCATCTTGGAGGTGTGTTTGGGGTCGTTATCATGTTGGAATATTGCCCTGCGGCCCAGTCTCCAAAGGGAGGGGATCATGCACTGCTTCAGTATGTCACAGTACATGTTGGCATTAATGGTTTTCCCAATGAACTATAGCTCCCCAGTGCTGGCAGCACTCATGCAGCCCCACGCTTTGACACTCCCACCACCATACTTGACTGTAGGTAAGGCACACTTGCTTATGTAATCCTCACCTGGTTGCCGCCACACACGCTTGACACCATCTGAACCAAATAAGTTTATCTTGGTCTCATCAGACCACACTACATGGTTCCAGTAATCCATGTGCTTAGTATGCTTGTCTTCAGTAAACTGTTTGCAAGATTTCTTGTGCCTCATTTTTAGAAGAATCTTCCTTCTGGGACGACAGCCATGCAGACCAATTTGATGCAGTGTGCGACGTATGGTCTGAACACTGACAGGTTGACCCCCCCACCTCTTTAACCTTTGCAGCAATGCTGGCAGCACTCAGATGTCTATTTTCCAAAGACAACTTCTGGATAAGACACTGAGCATGTGCGCTCACATTACCATAGAGAGACTCCTACAACTTGTGGACAGCCTTCCCAGAAGAGTTGAAGCTGTTATAGCTGCAAAGGGTGGGCCAACTCAATACTGAACCCTACAGACTAAGATTTGGATTCCATTAAAGTTCATGTGTGTTTAAAGGCGGGTGTCCCAATACTTTTGGTAATATAGTGTGTTTATATATATATACTGTATATACATCACAATGCGAAAGGATCTAATCTGTGTTGGAGTGTTGGAGGAAAAATACTTAAGATTACTGGAAACTGAAACCTGGTGTAAGAAGTCTGAAAGATATCAAAGCAAACCTTTACTGATCCCCTAAATGGTAAAGTTGCAAGTTTGCTGCAATATAGACACTAAAAGGTATATCTACCATGATGGCTTTATTCACTGCCAGGGTGACTTGAAACTTGGCTATGAAAAATGTCAGGTTTGGCTGCAATAGGTCAGCATCTGCATGATTTTCATACTGTACATGTTTTGAAGAAGTAAGATTGCAAAGTAAAAACTTAAAAAATGCTGGTGTTTTTTAGCCTGTGACTTGAAACAACCCTGTCATTCTTCTAAAAAAAAAAAAAAAGACAGTTCCTTGCAATCTAAATGGAGTTTTCTGCAATGAAAGAGCTATTTGATGTTGTCTAGTGTTTCCCTGGTCTCCTCTCTCAAGAGCTGCAGGCACTGTAGTCAGCCTCTTTACTATTGAACACCTCTGGATGTGTCCCGTGCCACACAATAGGAATTTACTACAGTAAATAACAGTTTTCTGTGTGTCAAGCAGGGATGACTTGGGATTTAATCCATTAGGCTGAGAACAGTATCACATTGTTTAATAAAGCAGCAAACAGGACAATATTAATGTATAAAGTACTGCAGCAAGGCTACTGTGTGGCTTACACTGGGGGGGGGGGGGGGCGAGGGAGCTTATAGGTGTATCTATACTCAAAGTTTGTCTTTAATTATAGATGGAATAGGAAAAGGTTAGAGTCCCTGTGCACTATCCTGTCCACTATCCTTTCCACTATCCTGGGCTTTGTTAGAGAGATTTTCCCTCACTTCCTTTTCGTACCATCCTGGCATTTCTTTCTGCAAAAAGTAACGAAAACATGTTTTTTTTTTGGTCTTTTTTTGAATACTGTAGCAAAAAACATAAAAACATGTAGTTATTAAATACCACCAAAAGACTATCCTTACTGTTCTTTTATTTTAAATAATTTGCATACAGCTTTGCATTACCAAGTAATTGTCAAATTATAGCAATAGTTGGAATTTAAAAAATGGACCACTTCAATAAAAGTGCTATTATGTTGCCAGCCTTGACTTAATAATTTGGAGTTGGACTGTTTGTGATGTTGGGTATAAGCAATGGTTTGAACCTGGGGGCTATGACCTGTGTGTGACACAGTAAAATCCATAGCTGCTCATCAGAGACCCTGGTGAAAAGCATACCTTTTTAGACTCAATGCTTTGAGAAGTCAATATCTATCATTTGTATGACACAGAGGCTTTGTGTACACGTGTGTTACTCACTGTTTTAATTACTTTACATTTTCTGTTTCATTTTTAAGACAAAACAACTATATAAGAGAGCTTTGCAAGTCTAATACTAGCTTCAGTGGGGCAGTACAGTGGCTTAGTGGTTAGCACATCAACCCTGTAGCACGAGGGTCCTCATTTTCAATTCCAGCAAACACTTTACTTGTACCGAGATGATATGTGTCTGTGTGGGTTTCTTCCGATACTAAAAAAGACATGCTGTTAGGTTAATTATGAGGTAGAGACCTTAGATTGTAAGCTCTTTGAGGATGTGAACATACAAACTGTAAAATATTGAATACATTGTCAGCACTATATAAATAGCCAAAACAGGAAGTCAGAGAAAACCTCTCAAAATGGAGGGAATCTATTTGTCACCAGAGTTACCACAATCAGTGCCCCCATTGGAAGATTTCTCCTCTATATCGGTTCTGGTTAAAACTCAAAATGTGGGATTTTCTTTCACTTTTACTCTTGGAGTCTCCCTAAGTCTGCCTAAGGGAGGCACATACAGAAAAAACAACCTGATTAATGTTCAAATCCCTCTCTTCTCTATTTAAATCTATACAAATGTTTTACCTTTAGCTACACTTTAACCTCTTGGAGTCTCTCGGCAGGTGGACCTTGGTGCATTGTTGCCAGTATTAGTGCAAATACAGCTGTGCTGAGAGTGGCCACCCTGGGCACTCACGGCACAATTACCTGCGGCTAATGGAAAGCTGCTTGGAATCGGGAGCTTTCAGACCATGTGACCGCCATGACAGCCATTGGCTGGGTTTATGATCATAAACCCTGCCCACCTCCTGGCATCCTATACCCCAAGGTGTTAAGGACAGTTCAAAAGATTTGACTTGTCCGGCTCAATTTAGGAAGCACAAACATGGTCATGGAAGTTGTTGGGATTTAAAACAATTGCTTTACTTCTTGCAACTAAAACTGTAGAAGTAGAAGGTGAAAAAAGTCTCACAGGAAATTGTTGTTTAAAGTATATTTTCCTTTTTCCCTCTCT
The DNA here is from genome assembly GCF_965119305.1 of Pelophylax lessonae. Classification (NCBI taxonomy): domain Eukaryota; kingdom Metazoa; phylum Chordata; class Amphibia; order Anura; family Ranidae; genus Pelophylax; species Pelophylax lessonae. Next base: position 186,237,013 of record NC_138771.1, on the reverse strand, counting down.
TCTTTGGAGACTGTGCTAGATTGTCTATTAACCGCTTTATGACCGGCCGCAGCAGTTATACTGTAGCAGGCAGCCGCTTCTGCGCGAACCGCTGTAACTATACTTTGGTAACGCTCAGGAGGCTAGGGGGTGAGCGTGTGCTGCCGCGGGGAAGCGGGGAAGCCGATGCAGCGGGCAGGCGGCTCCAATTGCCGCCTGACACCGATGATTGTTTCCCGCTGAGAGAGAAGAACGGTCAGCTGTTGTAAACTGTAAACACAGCTGACCGTTCTTCTCCCTGGAATGATCATAGAGCCCCTGTGATCCTTCTAAATAGGAACACAGGTCTCTATGGTTATTTCACAAGCCATGCCCCCCCCCACAGTTAGAATCACTCCCCTAGGATCCCATTTAACCCCTTGATCACCCACAATGTTAACCCCTTTCCTGCCAGTGTCATTATTACAGTAACAGTGCATATTTTTAGCACTGATTACTGTAGTAATGTCACTGGTCCCCCCAAAAGTGTCAAAAATGTCAGTCAGGGGTCCGATCTGTCCGCCGCAATGTCGCAGTCCCGCAAAAAAATCACAGATCGCCGCCATTACTAGTAAAAAAAAAACAATAAAAATGACATACTGTAAATATTTCCCGTAGTTAGTAGATGCAATAACTTTTGCGCAAACCAATCCAAATACGCTTATTGTGATTTTTTTTTTTACCAAAAATATGTAGCAGAAAACAAATTGACCTAAAATGTTAAAAATTTTTGATTTTTAATATTTTTTTTGGGAATGTTATATAGCAGAATGTAAAAAATATATCAATTTTTTTCAGAATTGTCACTCTTTTTTTTGTGTATAGCGCAAAAAAAAAAAATCGCACAGGTGATCAAATACCACCAAAAGAAAGCTCTATTTGTGGGAAAAAAAGGAAATCAACTTTTTATTTGGGTGCAGCATCACACGACCGCGCAATTGTCCATTAAATTAATGCAGTGCCGAATCGCAAAATATGGCCGGGTCATTAAGGGGGCAAATCCTTCCAGTACAGAAGTGGTATGGGAGCTGCAATGCTTATTTGTAACTTTCAAACATTTAAAAATCTTGTGAGAACTGCACAAGTACCCTAAGTAAATGCACATGGCTTTTCTCCCATAAGCATAATCCGACATATAAAAAAGGTGTTGATGTCATACCCAAACTTTTTTCCAATTATTAAGTTACTGTAGCTGTGTTTTAAAATATAGCGTTATAACTGTGCTAGGGAAAACTTTGTTCCTTGAAAGGCATGGGTAAAAATAATATCTCATACATCTAGTATTTTGACAAAAGAGTTTAAAAAACAATGTTGTTGGAAACGCATGTTTTTGCTATTTATGTCACTTTTCAGTAACTTATAAGAAGGGTCTTTCCTTTGCAATGACAGGTGGTTGACAAAATAACCTTTTATTCCCAGAGGTATTTCTTTGCCTTGTTGATAAGGGAATTGCTGTGTTTTAAGATGAGCATCATCCCAGAGGTCACACATAATCCAAGGTTGCAATTGTTAGGCTTATATTGACCTTTTGTTACTGCTCATTTGCTTCAAGCTATGAAAAACAAAAGGGAAAAGCTTAGTGTTTTGTTTCTTGTTAATAAGTGAAAATTGCTCAAAAAAGAATGTTTTTATATACCGTAAGCCCTCATCTCTTTCCCTAAATGTGGAAAAACTACTATTTAAGGCTTTTCTAAATAGGAAAAGTGATAAGATTGTATATAGTTGTCCATTTATCTGTATGTAAATAGATATAATTGATTAGAATTGTGATGTTCTGCAGTTTGGGTGCAATATACTAGTACTATGTTGTATGACCATACAATTACATTTAAAGCTCATGCGCTGAGTTCAAAGATTTAGACAGACATTGTAGAAGCTATGTCAAGTTCTAATATGTACTTACCTTGTTTATATCTTTGTTTTTAGTGAAATATGCATTAATATTCATTTTAACATCCTCTACTTGTTTTGTAAACCAAATCCCTTATGTCCACCAATGTGCAAAGATATTAACGGTGGGATAGTCAAACTATCAAACACTTGGCCCAGTCCAGCAGTAGCACAGGAGTGATATAGGTACGTCGGTTCGCAGGAGCGCACCTGGGGGTGTGCGCGCACCCCCATTAGGCAGCTGAGAAGCTGATCCATGGGGCCGTTGGTCTGTGATTGCTGCCAGGCACCCGCAATCGCTCCCCGTGGAGAGAGAACAACGGTCTGCTGTTGTAAACACAGCAGAACGTTGTTCTCCCTTGAATGAACACAGGGTGCCTTTGATCCTCCTATTTAGGATCACAGGTCTCTGTGTTGATTCTACAAGATCCTCCCCCATACAGTTAGAAATCACTCCACTAGGCTCACACGTAACACTTTGATCGCCCCTGGGTCAACCCCTTCCCTGGCAGTTTCATTTTTACAGTAACAGTGCATATTTTTAGGACTGATTACTTTAGTAATGTCACTGGTCCCCCCAAAAGTGTCAAAAATGTCAGTTAGGGGTCCGATCTGTCCGCGGAAATGTTGCAGTCCTGCTAAAAATCGCAGATCGCCGCCATTACTGGTAAATAAATAAATAAATCTTTCCCCTAGTTTTTAGACACGATTACTTTTGTGCAAACCAATCAAAATATGCCCTTTGGAATTTTTTTACCAAAAATATGTAGCAGAATACAAATTGGCCTAAAATTATGAAAAATTTAGATTTTACATTTTTTTTATTGGGAATGTTATATAGCAGAATGTGAAAAATGTTTTCTATTTCAGAATTGTCGCTCTTTTTTTTTGTTTATGGCGCAAAAAAGAAAAAAAATCACACAGGTGATCAAATACCACCAAAAGAAAGCTCTATTTGTGGGAAAGAAAGGAAATCAATTTAATTTAGGTACAGCATTGCACAACCGCACAATTTTCCGTTTAAGTAACAAAGTGCCGAAACGCAAAAAATGGCCTGGTCATTAAGGGGGCAAATCCATCCAGTCCAGAAGTGGTTAAGCTGACCAACTGCATCAAAGTAATCCCTCTTCTGGCCAGTCCTACACTGCCTTGCCACTGCAAATGCTACGGTGGACACCATGCCAACCTGGGGCATAAAGACCCAAGGTGGGGAAGAGAAACTAGGTTTAGATCTGGTCACTGACCTGCGCTACAATAGAGAAAAGATATACCTGTGCTCAAATCCCAATAGCTTATTCATATATTTAAACTATCAGGTGCTAAAGGGGTGTGACCACATATTATCACAACAAATTCTGGATGGACCCTCTGCACACTGCTGCACCCTTTCCAGCAAACTATGCAATGAAAAACAGGGATATTTAGTACACATATATTGCAATTAGTGATGAGCCGAATACCCCCCGGTTCGGTTCTCACCAGAACACCGCGAACAGGGGAAAAGTTTGTTAGAACATGCAAACTCCATTGAAGTCTATGGGACTCAAAATTCCTAATTTTAAAGGCTTAACTGCAAGTTATTGCCCAAAAAATGTGTATGGGGGTCTGGGTACTGCCTCGGGGGACATGTACCAATGCAGAATTTTTTTTAAATACGATTGTTTTTACAGGAGCAGTGATTTTAATGATGCTTAAAGTGAAACAATAAAAATTGAAAGAATGAAAAAATGAAAGATTCCTTTAAATATCGGGCCTGGGGGGTCCCCTAATGTGCCTGTAAAGTGGCACATTTGTACGATGTATGTAGCCTGATGCAGCAATACTGACCTTTCTAAAGGAAAAAATGTCATTTAAACTTGCTCGGGGCTGGAATGTATTGTTTGCTCCCGTCAATACAGATAAAAAAATTTAAAAAACGGCGAAAAACAACACAAAATGGAAAAAAATGGCGTGGGACCCCCCCAAAATCCATACCAGACCCTTATCCGAGCAAGCTGCCTGGCCTGAACCATACCAGGGCACTTGCCCTCAACATTGGGAGGGTGCTTTGGGGTGCCCCCCAAAGCTCCTTGTCCCCATGTTGATGGGGACAAGGGCCTCTTCCTGGACAACCCTGGGCTGTGGTCCCCCAGATCCCACCCTGCCCCATGTGAATGGATATCGGGTACATAGTCCTTTTTTAAAAAAAAAAAAAATGAGTGTCCCCCATTGTCAATCACGTCACCCGCCGCACCTGAAAAATAGAAAAAAAAAAAAGCTCTTGCCTCTTCAGACACCTCCCGTGTAATGTGCTGTTTCAGTTTGACGGCTCTTTTATAGGAAACTGATGTGCACTGCTCAGGTGCAGTGAATAAATTACTGATGCTAGGTAAGAAGGAGTGGTGCCACCGCGTGGTGTCCCTGCTCATTTCCTATAAAGGAGCTGTCACAGCTCCAGCAGGTCATTACACCGGAGGCATCTGAAGAGGTGGGAGCGTTTTTTTTTTCTCGGGTGTGGCGGCGGGAGACATGATTGACGATGGATTTACATCGGGGGACTATTTATTTTTTTAATAAAGGACTTCTCAAAAACTGGCTTTTGCCCTAATTTTTTTTTGTACACTTTTTTGGTGAATGGGTAGGGGTACCATGTACCCGATATCCATTCACATGGTGGGAGTGGGATCTGGGGGCCCCTTGTTAAAGAGGGCTTCCAGATTCTGATAAGCCTCCCACCTGCAAACCCCAATAACCACAGCCCAGGGCTGTCCAGGAAGAGGTCCTTGTCCCCATCAACATCGACAATACATTACAGCCGCAAGCAAGTTTAAATGTCATAAGATATATATATATATATATATATATATATATATATACACTACACTGCCTGATCTATTACTAGATGCAATGCACAATCAACTAACTACCTGCCTAATCTCACTCCTATCTCGCCTAACACACTATACATGGCTGCTGTATAAGCAGCAGCTTTATATAGTGTGGGGCGTGGACTTTGCCCCTGAAGAATGATTGGCTAAAGGCACCCTGCGTTTGGCCAATCACTGACATTGTGCTGTGATTGTCCAAAGCATACAGGTCATGTGCATGCTTTGGCCAATCATTAGACAATCAGTAATTTATTCACTGCACCAGTGCAGTGCATTATGGGGTGCTCATCGGCAGACAAACTTTCCGCCGAGTGCCCCATTTGTTCGTGTGTTCAGCAAACTCATGAATGCCCGAAGTTCATTAAGCTCATTCCTAATTGCAATACATGTTTAAGCTGACCAACTGCATCAAAGTAATCCCTCTTTTGGCCACTCCTGCACTGCTTTGGCACTGCAAATGCTATGGTGGACACCATGCTAAGGTGGGCGAAAGCAACAAGGTTCAAGCTATTGGGATTTGAGCACAGGTATATCTTTTCTCAGAATACAAATTAGACCAAACAATACTTGCTACCCTGCCCATCATTTCCCTCTAAATCATAAAATGTACTGTAACAAAAGTTCTAATATGCTTATATGCTGTATATCATGGGTGTCCAACCTTCTGGCTTTTCTGGGCCACATTGAGTGTAGAGAAATTTTCTCAGGCCGCATATAAAATATATACTATAGTTAAGGTATGTAAGTAATAAAACGCCGCCGTGCGCCCTCCTCCCCGCACTAATTTAACACAACTAGAGGATGATCAAATTAAATTGAATCAGTATACAGAGGTTTACTTCTTCTGAAAGATATTAAAGGAACACCTTAACCACCATGACCACTTCAGTGATTTGAAGTGGTCATGGTGGTAGGAGTCAGAAACACTGCACATGCTGGTATATTTACAGTTATGGGCTGGGGGCTAGTTGCACCCTTAGCACATATGACTTAGGCAGCCAGAAAATGTAATGTCCTTATTCAAACATGTATGAACAAGGACATGACATATTATGACAAAACACAACTAGTTATTAAAAAACATATTGCAAAAATGTACAAATGCTAATGTACATACCTTTTCTACTTATTTTGCAGACTGCTGGCAGTTACTGCTGGCGGGTACTGCTGGTGTGGTTACTGCTGGCAGTTACTGCTGGCGGGTACTGCTGGTGGGTACTGCTGGTGGGTAATGCTGGTGGTTACTGCTGATGGGTAATTCTGGTGGTTACTGCTGGTGGGTACTGCTGGTGGGTACTGCTGGTGGGTAGTGCTGGCGGTTACCGCTGGCAGGTAGTGCTGGCGGTTACTGCTGGTGGGTAATGCTGGCAGTTACTGCTGGTAGGTAATGCTGGTGGGTAATGCTGGTGGGTAGTGTTGGTGGGTACTGCTGGTGGGTACTGCTGGCAGGTAGTGTTGGTGGGTAATGATGGGTTTTACTGCTGGCGGGCACTGCTGGTGGTTACTGTGCACATGCACAGCTCAGTTTAAATTCTAGGAGAGACATAATCCTGCGCTGGCCAATTAAGACAGACAGAGACTGGCACATGGAAGAAGCTGGGGAGAAGTAAATTAGCCCCTAAAATATGTCAGTTTAAAGAGTTACCTTCCAATCTTTATAATACACCTAATGTATGTACCTTTTCTACTTATTTTGCAGACTGCTGGCGGTTACTGCTGGTGGGGTTACTGCTGGCGGTTACTGCTGGTGGTTACTGCTGGTGGGTAATGCTGGTGGGTAAGATTGATTACACGATACTCTAGTGAGCACCAGAAGATTGCCAAGGTATTGAAAAAACACTGGCATATTTTGACTGATGCTACTATCTCCAAGTTCATTACAAAAAATCCAGCAATAGTACATCGCAGGGCTGGATCAATTGGTGAGCAGCTGGTGCATAGTGAGTTCAGGGGTGATTCACCCCGGGACCCATGCAGGATGTGGGGTACCTACCCATGCGGATCTTGTGTCTGTTGTCCCTTTATCCAACAACGTACCACCTTCCTTTTGCCCAATGGCAAGCCTTTCAGATTAAGGCATTTTGCCAACTGCAAGACCAGGGGGGTGGTCTACTTGATGGAGTGTGAGTGCGGTTCCTTTTATGTGGGTAAAACCAGACAGGAGTTCCATGACCAGGTGGGTAAACATCTGGCTGGCATGAGGGTCGGCAACCCATATTTGCCTCTCGGGAGGCATGTTGCTGGCCCCCACAACTACCAGATGCCCTCGGTGAACTTTACTGTCCTGGACCGCACTCACATTCCATCAAGGGGGGGCAATTGGAACAAGGTCCTCCTCCAGAAGGAGGCACGTTGGATCAGGGCCCTCAGAGCGACCTCCCCCCCCTGGTCTCAATGAGACCGAGAGCTTCAGACCGTTTCTGTCGGGCTTCAGTTCAGGCAAGACAGATTAACCATTGCCCTACTTCCGTCATTCTTTTCCCCTTTCTTTTTTTTTTTCACATCCTTCCCCTCCCCTTCCCCCTTTTTCTTTTCACCATTTTTATATTTTTTCCATTTTTTCTATTTGAGTTTATTTATATATGTGATTCCAATGTTGCTGTACGTACCAATCCTGTTTTTTCAGGATAAAGCAGGGTGTGTATATGTTTTTTTCTGTGCTTTTCTATAATATGTTTCTGCAATTGTTTGTTTGCACAAAAAAAAAATTTTTTTAGAATCTATGGAATGATCCAAACTTTGTTGTCATTATCTGTAATTGAGATAGAGACAAATCTGTGCACATATATAACATCAAATGCTCCCTTGTCAATAAGGAAATTCTTGCATGGATTTGCTATCTTAGATGGGGATTTTGTGCATATGTGACAAATAACGGCCTTTCGATGTGATATAATGACTGCATAGGATGGGCTATATATGTAGTATTTTTTTTATATCCCCTTTTTCGCCTGGATTGTTGTTGTAGAATTTCCCCCCCCCCCCTCCCTCCCCCTTTGATACCTCTCTGTCTCCCGCTGGGGACGGAAATTTGACATCCTTGCCACCAACCAAAAGGGGACAATTCTTCCATTACAAATTGCAAATTTCAACCTTTTTTGCCAAAATCCTGTTTTTGACCATTTTTTGAGTTTTTGGGGGTAGTCCACTCTTCCCCCCCCTTTCTTAGGGGGGTCCTCTAGACGTCAGTCTATTTAGTGAATTGAATACTTTGTGATTTCTATATTGGCCGGTGTGATGTCTCTCTCTCCTGGTTTGCTTGGTTTGTTCCATGTCTCTTCCTGTCCGGCGCGGGTGAGATGGTGTCCTGCCCCCTCTATGGAGTGTGGGCGGGATTTACCTCCGTGGTCCCTGGGGATGGTAAGGGGATTTGTTTTCCCCTCCCCTCCCACTTTGGATCATGGCGGCCAACCAGCATCCGCGCCGGCGGCCATTGGTCCTTCTTCTCTCAGTGTCAGACGCGCAGCGGCAACCTCGCTTCTGCGAGGCGGGCCGCTTCCGGTGTCTTGACGGACTTCCGGTGTTGACGCTGTACATGACGTCACATCCGGCGGAAGGAGGGGCGGGCCCAGCGCGGCGTTCCCCGCACTGGCACCCATTTCTAGGATGCCGAGGTCCGCGATCGGCTGTGCTCTCCTGGAGCTCCCTCTTATCGGAGGGGTGCTCTTTTTTTGATAGGAGAATATTGTGTTTGGGGACCCTCTTTTGGAGAAGTCCCCCCCTTCGAGCAAATTGGAGGTTTTTTCCCCCAAAGTAGATTTTATATTGTGGAATTTCTTTCCCCCCCCCCCTCTCCTTTGGTTCCTTTTGCCGGAATCCTTTCGGACCTCTGGAAGAAGTAAGTACATCTCCGTTTTTGGAAATTGGGCCATTAGTATACTACCATTGTTTTTTAATAAAATTTGTCCGGTAGATATGGTTTTGGGGTCCCCCCTGAGGATAGGTGGGACCATTCTTATATGCCACACTTGGACATAGAGGGTCCTTATATTTCACCCTCATTTTTCTTTCACTAATACATTGATTAATTTGCCTATAATCATTGTTATATTAATGTTGCCCTATCTTGCTTCAAAAGGGGGAGTTCTCTCTCTTTCGAACCATTTAGATACATGCTGTTTTTTATCTACACATACAGTAGTTGCCGGTCTTTTGGTAAATATTTTTTTTTTCTTTTTTTACCGCGGTCCTACAGGATAGAGGCATGGAATATGACCTTTCTTATAAGGAGGATGTGAGACACACACTGGAGACATATACAAGCCTTGAAAATGCATTCATAGATATACAGTAGAATTTTTGGACGGAAAAGGGATTTGCTGGGATGGCTTTCTCCCACATATTTCCTCCCCCTCTTCTCACATGGTCAGTCTAACAACTCTAACAATCTTGGCGCATATCCATACATATATCGGCACTCACCGAGGGATGTGCCTTACCCAATATATGCAGTTATGTCACATCATTATACCTTGTCTCTTTTCTTTTCTTTTCTTTTCTTAGAGTTTTAAGTCCGTTTCCCTGAGGAAGAACGGAACTGTCTGTTCCAAAAGTTTGAAACGTGTTGGAGTAGGACTTTTCTCACTTTCAACTGTAGGGGTCAACCACCCCAAGGACTCTTTCTTGGTCCATGCATGTTATGCTCTCTAATGCTTGTCAATATATTTTACTGTATGTCATAATGTAATACCTAATTGCTAAATTATGTTATTCAATAAAACAAATGATTTTATCATATATTTTCTACACATTTTGTATTGTTTGCCGACAAAATCCCACCTTGAGGAGAATGCCCTTATTTAATTCCTAAATGCTGGTGGGTAATGCTGGTGGGTACTGCTGGTGGGTAGTGCTAGTGGTTACTGTTGGCAGGTAGTGCTGGCAGTTACTGCTGGTGGTTACTGCTGGCGGGTAATGCTGGTAGGTAATGCTGGTGGGTAATGCTGGCGGGTAGTGTTGGTGGGTACTGCTGGTGGTTAGTGTTCAGGGCCAGGACAAGGGGTGGGCAGGAGGGGTGGTTGCCCTGGGTGCAATGGGTTATTGCAGGGAAGGGGGGTGCAGTTTGGCATGCTTGCCCTGGGTGCTGAATGACCTTGTCCCAGCACTGTTAGTGTTGGTGGGTAATGTTGTTGGTTACTGCTGGCGGGCACTGCTGGTGGTTACTGTGCACATGCACAGCTCAGTTTAAATTCCAGGAGAGACATCATCCTGTGCTGGCCAATTAAGACAGCCAGAGACTGGCACATGGAAGAAGCTGGGGAGAAGTAAATTAGCCCCTAAAATATGTCAGTTTAAAGAGTTACCTTCCAATCTTTATAACACACCTGAATATACTGTAAATCAGCGCCATGAGCTTTAAAAAGGCTTTACTTTGCATTGATGTTTTTAGAAAATCATGTAAATACTTTGACACAAGTGCACTGAATCCAACAACGTTTTAAATACTGACCTGTGGCAAGGTGAGTGATAAAACTGAAATTTCTTTGAAGTTAACTAGCGTTCTATTCACTTTTTTATGTTTCCATTTGATTAGTTAAAAAAAAAAAAAAAGAACACCTAAATTCTTTTGCAATGACGTTTTAAAGTTCAAACTTATCTCTGCTATCACAGGCAAAGAAAAAAAATCAATATTATTTTACAGCAATATGGTGCTGGAGTACATCAGTATTATTCAGCCATATCTGTAATGGCATCTAACAAATCATGGCACGATGTGTAATCAAAATGCAGTTTTCTTTAAAGTACCTGGAATTATTGCTGAATGTAACAATGCTATGTAAACCCTAAATCCTACTTGATTGTGCCAATATACAGTCTGTATTTTTAAACATAGGCTGTAAAAATATTCAATCCTTTCTATAGAGAAAAATATAGTTTTACAGTGATAACTGGTGATACTAGTCACTGCATTTATCCATGGTACTAGTGGAGAATAGTTAAATTTAAGTGCTTTAGACTGTGTCTGGCCAGTATGGTGTCTGAAGAACATTACAGGAACAATAAAGAAAATAGTGTGGAAAAGAATGTTGAAGGGTAGACATTTTGCCCCTACAGAAATCACAAGTCCCCAATTTATAGTAAAGCATCCACAAACTAACTGTAACCTGTAGTGAGAAGGCTACTGTTGCTGATATTCTAAATTATGTTAATTGTGTATAGAAATATGCTGCACTAATTCATATACCACATATACTAAAATAACAACAACCAAATCAAAACAACTCAAACCCACGTAAACATAAACGAAAATAGTGCTAAATGTAACCAAATAATTATAATCCAAAATCACCCTATAACAGTCCTTCATACAAATGGCCAAGAATGAAATTGTGATACAATCCAAAATTGTGATCAAGTGAACATAAACAGTTAAATTCCTACACCTTTTGGGAATATGCTCACTTTATTGATTGCCCCCCCCCCCATTATAAAGGATGTATTATACCTTTAATCAAATCAATCAGATTCCATAAACCCGTTTGGACTCTCCCAGGGCTCAAATGATCCTCCCCAGAATTCTCCCTTGGTAAATCTAGTAATCCTTTCAGCTCAGGTGATAAAGCATGGGTCAGTGCTCAAAAAGATACAAAAGCTGTCATAGTGCTCTGTGAGGTATTTTTATTGATAAGACAAAGAAGAAAATGCACTTACATTATAATTGAATATAGTCGCCAATATAATTTTAAAAACATTCCAATGCTGATCGGGTGAGTTACAGAGTTACATAGTTAGTCAGGTTGAAAAAAGACACAAATCCATCTGGCTCAACCAATAAAAAGCAAAAAACAGTAAAGAAAACACAACCATACAATCCCATATATACAATCCTATACCCGCAGTTGTTCCAGCAGAAGGCAAAAAACCCCAGCAAAGCATGATACATTTTACTACAGCAGGGAATAAAAAAACTCCTTCCTGATCCCCCAAGAGACAATTGGATATTTCCTGGATGAACTTTACCTATAAATATTAGTACCCTGTTATATTATTTACACCTAGGAAAGAATCCAGGCTTTTTTTAAAGCAATCTAGTGAGCTGGCCAAAACCACCTCTGGAGGGAGTCTATTCCACATATTCACAGCTCCTACTGTGGCTCTAACATTGGTAATATACAAATACCTTTGGTATTTGGCATGGAAAACCTCTCTCTTTCATAAAGTGCTTCCCTCTTTCGCAATTGTTTCATCAGTCTGACATTATTGGGGTCACCAGGCAGAGTAATCCCTTCATTCACAGACATTTGTATGAAGGACTGTCATAGGATGATTTTTGGATCATAATTATACACAATGTTTATATGTAGCACTATTTTGATTTATGTCTACTTGAGTTTAGTTGTTTTAATTTGGTTGTTGTTTTTTTTGGTATTTAAATCAGTGCGGCATATTTCTATACACATAAGGTATGCTAAATGATTTTTCACTTTTGCGATCACAGCTTTAGTATAATTTATAACAGTCCTGTTTCTCACAAAGTGTGTTAATTGCCTGGCTAGCTCTAATTTTAATAAATCCTGAGACCCACAACTTGGACAGGTATTCATCAAGTGAAATCAGGGGGAAATCAAAATTACTAAACTACATACTTCTTCCAAGTCAGTGGTTAATGGAGGCAAATAGATTATTTAGTTTGCAAGGGAAATTTCCCCGGAGATAAGTGAATGAGATTAGGCCCTCATGACCTCTTTCACCCAATCATGCAATCGTGTAAACAGAAATATGCTATTTTTTTACTGAGTGTGATTGGGTATTCTTTGCAAAGTAAATATTTGAGCGACTTTACTTGCAAAGTGAACAGCCTATTTACTTTAGTAAATCAGCCCCAGGGACTCAAAGTGTTGAAGGCATTGGATCAACATTACAGCCAGGTAACTAACAAGTAATATGCAGGTATCAATTTCTGACTTTTAAGTGACTCTGCCACTAAATTCAAATTTCTCCAAATGATGACCCTTGATACTAAGCCTTCTGTGAGTGTCGACCTCTTGGTTCTTGGCTGTGCTTACAGGTTCCTCTTACAAACCCCTGTGTTACTACAGTGGGCACTGGATTGAATTATTGAGTGCAGTGGACAACTAAGAGACTGACACTACCAGAAGGGTCCGTTTGTTAATAGACTTCAGGGAACAATTTCTCTGCATGATAGTGGTGCTCAGGGGTGGGATTCAGTTTTATGTCTTCTTATACAAGGACATAATTTGGGAAGATTCCCTTAAAGGCTATTTTTGCATTGTTTTGCAGGTCAGCCACCGAAGAAGTCAATGCGTTCATATCTTGAACAGATAATTTAAATTGAAATTAAATATTTATGTGCAAGTTGGATAAAATGGTCTACTGTGAGAAATGTATGTTCTATAACTAGCAGTTCTGTATGTACTTAAACATAAAGGAATGATTTGCACTAAAATGTAAAAGATAAATATGCCCTTAGTTTTTTGAGTTTGCATGGAAGGGATAACATGTAATAAGGAAGTGAGAGAACTAGCACACCATACACTTTATGGACATTTAATATGAGCATTATTAATCATGTTTTCCAACAAAAATTTCTAAGTGTACAGAGAATCAAATCTTTAGCAAAATAGGAAATATGTAATACACATATTTTATGCAAACACATGCAGAGTGAGGAGAAAATAAAAGGATATAAAGCAGGTGAAGCAAAAAGAAAATGAGGTGCCTATGTGTCAAAGTTTTGGAGTAGGCCCCTTCATCAGGAGAGACCACTTTTGTACACATAGCAATTTCTGTGAAAAAACATGATTCATATTATTTTCATTAAAGGATAAGTTCACCTTTGGGAACATGTTACATGTTTGCCCATTTTTAGGCAGCTACCTGATCCCCCCTCTCAGTGATAGCGGGCTAGAGATCTTCTGCCCACACCTGCTGTCACTATTTGAAAAGAACACGGCCGTGTGAGCAGAGAGTTCTGTGAGCGAATGAACTACAAGTACTGACAGCCTTTGCTGGTGAAGTAGTATTGAGTGCTCTAGGTAGTTCATTATTTCTTCCTGTCATTGTGTAACTGCCTGCCCGTACGAGGTACGAGCAGACTGCTCACACTGACTGTGTGCCGGAGCCCAGCATTGCACCCACAATCTGATGATTGCGGGTACAGTGCTTTCAGGCTCCTAAAAAAGGTGAATGTATGCTTTAAATGTTCATAAAATGTAAAGTTGCTAGTCCTGTCGCTATCCTGTATACTTTTATGGGGGTAAAGGATTGAATTATTTACTTTGGTCCTTTGCTGCCCAATTCACCTCTCCCTTATATCCTTTTTTAGGATAAGGATATTTTTTATTTTTTATTTTTATTTTATGTTACTTTTTTATTTTTATTTTTATTTACATTTTTTATTTTTTGTTTTTATTTTTTTGTCATTTCAAAAACATGCAAGGAACAAAATAAGTGACCAAAAATAAAACCAAGGCAAACAAATAAATACAAATAAGTAAGTATATTAATAAAAAAAATAATATTGCAATTAATAACAATCATAAAAGGCAGTATTACAAATCTCAATTTGCCGTAATGCCCAGAAAAAATCTAATATATAAAAGCAGTAATTTAGGGTGATTCAAAATTTGTAAATATCACAGCAGCAGGAATAAACTGTTTCTCAGCCTAGTGGTTCTAGCTCTGATGCTGAGTAACCTTTGACTTGAAGGGAGGGAGACAAACAATCCATGAGCAGAATGGAAAGAGTCCCTCTTAATATAAAGAAGAAGTACAGCCAAATCTTGTTTGGCTGTACTTCTCCTGTGGATCAGAGCAGAGAGTGAGGTGAAATTGGTATTGTATTGGTGCAATTTGTATTCCTGCAGACCACGTGACAATGTTTTGGTAGCATGATCATGCAATGTAGTTGTATGTATGTCTAGAGAAAATAAATGTCAGTTTTATGTACTCCTTTACAAAATGTCATTATACAAAAAGACACATCTAGTTTAAAAAAAAAAGAGTTTTTGTATTTGGTATGACCCTAAGTAGCACCTGAAAAGTTACAATGTGTTCATTCTAAACAATGTGTAGAGTCCACAGTTACAGTATTTTTCTCTGTTTTATATATTAGACCCACTAGACCAGATATACTTGGTTTGTTGAGGAATTCAAATAGTTGCATGTGACATCTTTTTTAGCACATCCCGTACCAAAAACACTATTATTTTGCAGAACATTTAGTTTATTTTACATATTTAGCATTGGTATATCCTTGCATATTTTTACCTTACTTGAAGAACACTTTTTAACTCATACATATTTGAAAAGATTACCTTTTAATTCATGATGTGCTAAGTGTTTTCTCTGTTTTATAAGTTGATGTGGCATTAAATACAGGCCACGTGATTATAATTAGGCAAACCTGGTATTGGGTTTAACAACATCACAGCACGTTCTCTGATTATTTTCTTTTAAAAGTTTAGGTCAATCAGCTAAACTCATCCTTTGTCAAACTTTGGAAAATGTTGCACTGCTTCCAATTATAGTCATGATTTATCAGGTCTTAGCAGTTTCATGCTGATTTAAAATGCAAAGTTACATAATTTGGATAGAATAGGAATTCAGGATCATAAATACTTAGAAATGAAGTCATTGGTGCTGGTTGGGAATGAACACCGCTCCTCGCAAATGTTAACAGAAACTATCAATATATCTTTACCTGTACTTCATGTTTGGCCAGCTCTGCAAAACAATCCTACACCAACAAAGCATGTGTATCTTGGAACCCAGTACTATTTTTGTATGTACATTCTTTTGGAGCAGATATCTCAGGATATATCACTTACATAATGGTCTTTATCACTGGTGAAAAAATATTATCAAAGCATATCCTATTATTTTTGTTTATATAAATTTGTTTGATATATTTAGATGTAAAATTGCTTATTCCAAAGCTATTATCATGATTTGTGAATCATTTCTGTAATCAAACTTTGCAATCTGTAAACCTCAAATGTATATTAAAGGGAAAGTATTAACCCCTCAAATGCAGCCAACCTAGACCTATATATACTGTATACTTGGTGTTATATATACAGTATCTCACAAAAGTGAGTACTTCCCTCACATTTTTGTAAATATTTTCTTATATCTTTTTATGTGACAACACTGAAGAAATGACACTTTGCTACAATGTAAAGTAGTGAATGTACAGCTTGTATGAGAGTGTAAATTTGCTGTCCCCTCAAAATAACTCAACACACAGCCATTAATATCTAAACAGCTGGCAATAAAAGTGAATACACCCCTAGTGAAAATGTCCATGTTTTCTGTGGCCACCGTTATTTTTCAGCACTGCCTTAACCCTCTTGGGCATGGAGTTCACTAGAGCTTCACAGGTTGCCACTGGAGTCCTCTTCCACTCCTTCATGACGACATCACAGAGAGAGCTGGTGGATTTTAGCGACCTTGCGCTCCTCCACCTTCCGTTTGAGGATGTCTCACAGATGCTCAATAGGGTTTAGGTCTGGAGACATGCTTGGCCAGTCCATTACCTTTACCCTCAGCTTCTTTAGCATGGCAGTGGTCATCTTGGAGGTATGTTTGGGGTCATTATCATGTTGGAATACTGCCCTGCGGCCCAGTCTCCGAAGGGAGGGGATCATGGTCTGTTTCAGTACATGCTGACATTCATGGTTCCCTCAATGAACTGTAGCTTCCCAGTGCCGGCAGCTCTCATGCCACCCCAGACCATGACTCTACCACCACCATGCTTGACTGTAGGCAAGACACACTTGTATTTGTACTCCTCACCTGGTTGCCACCACATACGCTTGACACCATCTGAACCAAATAGGTTTATCTTGGTCTCATCAGACCAAAGTACATGGTTCCAGTAATCCATATCCTTAGTCTGTTTGTCTTCAGGAAACAGTTTAGGGGCTTTCTTGTGAATCATCTTTAGAAGAGGCTTCCTTCTGGGACGACAGCCATGCAGATCAATTTGCTGCAGTGTGGGGCCTATGGTCTGAGCACTGACAGGCTGACCCCCCACCCCTACAACCTCTTCAGCAATGCTGACAGCACTCATACGTCTGTTTTCCAAAGACAACCTCTGGATATGACTTTGAGCACTTGCACCCAACTTCTTTGGTCAACCATGGCGATACCTGTTCTGAGTGGAACCTGTATGGTCTTGGCCACTGTGCTGCAGTTCAGTTTCAGGGTCTTGGCCATCATCTTATAGCCTAGGTCATCTTTCTGTAGAGCAACAATTCTTTTTTTCTTATCCTCAGAGAGTTCTTTGTCATGAGGTGCCATGTTGAACTTCCAGTGACCAGTATGAGAGATTGAGAGAGATACCACAAAATTGAACACACCTGCTCCCCATTCACACCTGGTACCTTGTATCACTAATGAGTCACATGACACCAGGGAGGGAAAATGGCTAATTGGGCCCAATTTGGACATTTTCACTTAGGGGTGTACTCCCTTTTGTTTCCAGCGGTTTAGACATTAATGGCTGTGTGTTAAGTTATTTAGAGGGGGCAGCAAATTTACACTGTTATACAAGCTGTACACTCACTACTTTACAATGTAGAAAAGTGTCATTCCTTCAGTGTCTTCACATGAAAAGATATAATGAAATATTTACAAAAATGTGAGGGGTGTACTCATTTTGTGAGATACTGTATATATACATACCATACACAGTGTAATAAGTATATATATATATATATATATATATATATATATAGCACTACTCCCTGGAGAACTGCTGGTGATGGGTTCCCCTGGGTTACCCATAGCAACAGTACAATAGTTCAGCGACTTCAAGGTGCCTGGCTCAGTCAAGAAACAGTCTAGGGATACTCCTACTTAAATAAACTATGCACAATTTGCTGGGATGCTTAACTGCACTTGAGTGCGGCAAGGCCGCTGCTTCACCTTGTCAATAGCGATGAAGTAGTAATAAATGAACCGCTTTAGATAAGCTGTACTGTACTGCAGGACACTCTTCAGGGCCCTTCCTGGCACCCCCTTTGTTCCTACTCTTCAGGGCTTTCTACATGGCACCCCCTTTACTGTAATACTCTCCGTGTAAGCTAGCTCCTTGATCCCCTGACTTCACTCGAGTGGTCCCCTTTCCTGGGCCAGACCCTTTGGCAAGTTCCTCAGTTCTCGCGGACACTGTTTTTCCCAAAAGACTCTGCCAGCAGCTCCACCATCAGTTACACCAGATCCTCTGCAGCTCAGCTCCACACCTGGTTCACTAGGCCGACCGCCTAAGACCACCTTCCTCACACACTGCAGGAGGAGTATTTATGGTCAATCCCAGGATGCAATGCGAGAATGCTCTCCCACTGGGACTGCCATAAAACATGATGCTTCACTGGCTAGGTTTCCTCCACTGTCCAACAAGCTCCATCAGACCCAGTGAATCACACCTGGAAACATGTGACAGGCAACCTAATAGATCAGGCTCCCCTGATAAGCAACAGGAGCAAAATATGCTTTACCTAGCACCTACCTAACTAGGAGGGTGCTACATATAGAAATAACAAAATGTACATTTCAGCTTTAAATTCAGCTTTACCCACTGAACCCTGAAAACATGTGAAAAGGTGTCTGATGCTCCACCTGCTGGCTAAATGGGAGATTACATAGTATTCCTATATGATACTTTCCTGTCTTAAATATATAAAAATAAATATTTGTAACATATTTATTTTTTGCTTCCTGATCATATTAAGTGAAGAAAGAAAGTATACATTACCCTTATACAGTGAAGATTTTCATTGACAAAAAGACTTTGCAAACTCCAGTGGATCGTTCCCAAACAAATTATAGAAGAAATGGCTGAAGGGTGCCTCTTACCACTCTTCCTCTTCCTGGCCTCCTCCTGACCCCCATTCCAGGCTGAAGCTCCGCTCCAGGTACTCTCTACTCACTGGCTGAGATTCTCCAGGGCGGCATGGAACCGGCCTCAGCTCAGACACAGTTTGCACCATCCATGTTAGGGAGGGAGGGGGGGAGGGGAGACCTGCGCTCTGTCCTTGTCTTCATCCCGCACTCAGTAGGTCAGTGGTGGGGACTTTTTACTTCTCTTCACCAGGAATCCTTTAGGCACGTCTGTGGCAGAAGCAGTGCAGCCTTTTTACAGGGCATCAGAGTGGCCTGGGGGGCAATTGCCCCCCTATCCCCTGGCCCAGTCCTCCCCTGTTCCACAGGGATCTTAGAGACTGTTGCTGTTGAAATCTCCCTCTGGGTGCTAGAAAGACCGGTTAGTACCCCATGGAAGTCTGGTGCTGTGCAGCAAGGAGGATATGGAGCACATCGGTCTGGTATGTGGCAGATGCCAGCGTGTGACTGAGGCTGCATAGCTGGGGGTCAGTGTGGTCGTTGCGGAGAGATGCTGCTGAAGCTAGAGCCAAGTGATCGTCAACCCAGGATTCTGTATGTGAAGTGGGAGACAGGTTTCACTTCTGAGATGCTGACAGCTACTATTGCTTTCACTCCTGGAGAAGGCAGATATGCACTGAGAGCACCGCTGGGGCCTGGACCAGTGGCCTACACACACATCACCACTGTCAGTCAGATCAGGGAAACATGCATCTCAGAGGTACAGAGCACCCAGCTGGTCAGGGCTGGCCATAGGCGGCAGCATGCATTGGCTACAGTTGCAACAAGTAGGGGTCCGGCTCTTAAAAGGGCGGAAGGGACCCAGAAGATCCAGAGGCCAGTGTCTGCAAGTTCCTCAGGTGAGGAGGGGCCAGGGATCATTGATGGGGGGTCGCCCAGTTTTGAATGTCGCATTTGATCTATTGAGGAAGGGATCGCAGAGTGGGCATCAGAAGTCGACACAGAGTGTGACTTTGAGGCTGGAGAGGGAGAGGATTCTACCTTCTCTGACCTGTGCAATTAGGATAGTAAACAGGATGCCATCCTTGTACGCTGGGCAAAGAATTTAGGATTTTGTGGGGTCTACACTAACAGAGTTCCTGATTTACCTTCTCCTTACAACTATGATCGGGCTCAAGCTCAGAATGAGTCCTTTAACTTGTTGATCAAGAAAGCAGTATACCCCGCTCGGCAGAGGTGACAGGCAGAAGTTAGCTAGGCTCTCTCCTTTTCAATAGCTCGTACAGTGTAAGGTGGCCATGAAGTATGGGTAGGACTACCCCTATGTTCCCCGGGACATCATGGAAGAAATAGAGGTCAAGAGGGTTTCCTGGTGTGAGGAGGCAGTCTGGGACTCCATGTTCATCCCCAAGCCTTACCCCAACAAATCCAAGCCTCAGCTTTGGAAGGAGTTCCTATCGGTCAGAGAGAAGTGGGACCTGGAGAGATCTATCTACTCTGACTGAGTAGTGGTCAGATGATCTGGGAAGAAGAATCTGGAATGGTCGAGCAATATCTGGGGCCCAGATGGAAAAATGATCCAGATACCGCACCCAGTCAAGTCAAGTTCAAAGGCTACTGTGCTGGAAACTCAAGGAAGAAACAAAGAGAAGAATACCAATTCTTTCATTGCTTCTGTGTATTAAGAAGTATTACATGTTCAAAGTTTCCTAACGTTGTTACTGGGGGCAGTTCTCCATAGAGGGAGCTTTACTCCCACTTGGATTCAACCAATCCCTTTTTTCCTCTTCTCAGCAGTGCTCACTGAACAAGTAATCAGGGGTCCTTATAGGGCAGCAGCACGTGACATCCTGAGTTGGCCCGAAAGACATCTATGATCCACTATCACCAAGAGCAGTTTATATATGCAGCAACCAATAGAAACCTGAAAGAAGAGAAAGAAAAATAGCGCCCTGTTGTGCTATCTCATGGGGTCCACGCTAAATGCTAGGGGCCCAATCCATCCTGTACTACTTTAGGAACCTACCCCCACTACAGATGGTACTCAAACACCTTAGGGTAGAAACCTAGGTTTCTATCACTATTCTTTCTAAGGAGCAATTACCCAGCTCATTTCAGATGAATATCGGCTCTAAAATTACTGCTTTTTCATTGTGCACAGCCATGTGTAACATGTGTAGCACAGTCGTCATTTTTGTAGCTAGCTGCACCCAAAGCATGTATTTACCAATGTATGTGCATTTCCAGTATATGTGGGTGTGTAGATTTCATTTTATTTAAAATTGTATTTATTACTTTAATTTTTTTAACATCTATTTTACTTAAAGTGGAACTGCACTCAGAAAGTGAAGTCCCACTGATTCGCTCCCCCCAGCCTGTGAAGCAGGCCATAAATGGTGCAATTGTGTTTCCTGCAATAATTCAATTCCCCCATCAACACAGTAAATGTTGACGAGGGAATCCCTCCTGAAGAACTATTGTGTTCTCCAAGCCACTGGCAATAATTGCATGAAAAATTCAACAGACTGGTTGTACCCAAGTTGATCGATCAGCTTGTATACAATCAGCCTGCCCAAACATGGTTTGAATCTCGGCTGGTCCCTGCTGAACTGTGTATGGCCGCCTTAACTGAGTGGATACCAATTTTTGATACATTCTCCCACTTCCCCAATCCTTACCTAGGTGAGGATGGCATCCCTTGCCCTGCCCCCTCCCCTCCAGACATCTCCTAGAACTAACTTCAACTTTAAAGGTTTTGCAGCTTCTTCCCTACAATTCTTCAAATATGGCAATGTTTACATATCTAAGTGGAGATCTTTTTTAAATGCACAAACCAGGTTTTTATGTCCACCCCCATGAATAAATGTAACACTATCCTTAAGGACAACTGTGCTTTGTGATCAGGCATAGCAGCATTACAGCAGTATCAGTGGCCCAACTTAAGATGATATAAAAAGAACTAACTTTTATTGCTTTAGTGTACCAGGAAACATAAATCACTCTGACATTGTCCTTATACCCTTCCAATCTCAACCAGATATCCTGTCATTGGTCAAAAGTGTGTTTCATTTGTATTTGAAATCTCACTGATAATGTCTGTGAATAGAGAAACAAATGAACATTTCCTGTTGCTTAAATATATGTATTTTTAGCTCTGGCTCGCAGCTTATTTCTCATCACCTTCACTGTACAATCTATTAAACCAGATCAATATACATTTATTTAATTGTATGCTATAATAGAGGAGAAAGGAGTAGCTATGTGATCTTAACTGATATCCTATTAAAAAAAAAAAATAAAAAAATAAAAAGCTAGGAGAGGTATCAACATGCTAAAATGTAGCATATGTATTATTTTCTTTCACTGCCAGAGCAGGCCCTGTGTTTAAATATACATGTTTAAAAATTTATTTTAGGCCTGAAGATCAGTTAAAACCCCCAAACATGACATATTTTCTGAAAGCGGAGACCCTGGAGAAGAAAATACTGGTAGTTTCAATTATTCCTGTCACATGAAATTATTGCAACGGTTAATCAAGCAAAAAATCAAGCATTAAAAGTACATTAAATGACGTTTATGGCACAAGAATGTAATATATTATACATTTTTTTCTTGTAAAATCGAAGGGTTCTTTCACAAGGACGTTCTGTATGTCCGTATATCACCCCATCCGTTTGCGGGTGATATACGGACATAATGCTTGTCAATGGGATTGCGGATTTGTGTGCTTTCAGTTCTGTTCCGTTTTTTGGAACGGAACAGAACCCTATTTTTCCTCCGTTAAAAAAACGGAACTGATGCAAAATCGGATGTCAGCGGTGTCATCCGCTGACATCCACAATCCCCATAGACTAACAAACGGATGGGATGATATGCAGACATACGGAGCAGATGACACAAGTGTCATCCGTGTCCGTGAAAAAAAAAAAAGTGCCGCAGCGGAGATAAAAAACTGAGCGGCCTAGTGAAAGAGCCCTAAAACATGTGATTGCAGTAAATAGATAAATAGTAAATAATAAATAAATAGTAAATAATAGTAAATAGAAACCCAACATGTCAAGCTCAAGAAGACAAACTTTGGTACCCTATATTTTCCTTAGGCAATGCTTTAAAGGACCCTACAGGTCATCAGTTTTGAGTTAACTATAAATAACGTGCCTAAAATATTGCTCTCATTCCTGCATGCGTGGTGATATCAAAGAAGTAGCACAAGCAACGTTTTGGTATGTAGGCACCCCCTGATAGGTGCATTTTGTGTGTGTGTGCGTGCATGAGGGGGAGAGGGGGGGGGGGTTTTCAGGCTCAACATTTTTTGGGGGAATTGTTTAAAATGCTTGGGTGTGACTTGGGTGTGACTACATTTTTTGACTATTTTTACTGTGACTATATTTTTTGACTTTTTTTACTTTCACTAAAAGTCCCCTATGTGATATGATTTTTTAAAGATAGGTTCTCTTTAACGAGACCCTTGATGTCTCACCTGCCTTTATAGCTAATGTTCTCTAATGATCAATGATTGTTACAAACATCCAGGCATATAGTAGATAAAAGAAGAGTGTATAGTATATCTGGGGAAAACTATGTAAGCTTTGGGTAGTGTGGAAAGGGATAAATAAACTGGAAAAATTAAATAGCAGAGTTTTTCACACCTTCATATACTATCCAAACTAAGTAACATATATACATACTGCACTTTAATTGTGCATTACTGTACACTTGACAACATATTTGTAGTCAATTCACTTCACTATATTTCTGCCCACTTCAGTCAGGGCCAGCAGAATAATGTTAGCATACACAGATAGAAGTCCTTTGTTCAGTTTAAAGGCTTAAAAAGAATGTAGTGCCCTCTAGTATGCTGCTAGTGTTAGTTTAGGCACATTTATGTTATGACTTGGTTAGTTTGTTAGTCCGAAATCTGGTCAGGGTTTACTGCAGGTCAGGCTGGATGACTCACAGAGGCAGGTCCCTGGTACCTCCCCCTGGACTGGATCTGTAGGTCTGGAGAAACTTCTAGAAGTTAGTGGACCAGGACCTGGAGGGCTGATCTGCATACTTGAGGGAACTTGGCCAATCCCCTGGCAGAATGTCCTGGCAGGGTGGCTGAGTCAGCCCCTAAATATGGTGGAGCCACGCCAGCAGGGGAGTTGGATGGAAGAGAGAGTGATGGGGAGCCTGTCCATGGCCTAGGAGGGACCCCCTGGTCTGGGGGGGGGGGGGGCTTTTTCTCCAGGCTGGGCTCAGGCTGGCTTGGGAAGATCCTGACAACATTACGGTTTGGAAAGGAATCTTGCCTAAGGAGCAGCGGGGAGCAAAGAGGACAGAGTGAGTACATCAGCACACCTGGGGATTCACAAGGAGAGAAGCTGCCTCATGAAGGCAGCCTTTTTAAGGAAGACAGCTCTGTGCTTATACCCTCCTATCCCTTGCCCTGGGAGATCTTCAGAGCAGCCAGGTGGGCTAGTGGATAAGCAGCCAGGATGGCTGGTAGTCCCTGCAGGCAGTAGAGCTGAGAGCAGTTCTACAGAAGAGAGGAGATACTCCTGAATGAAGCTCGCAACATACTGTATTGTGCTATTCTCTAAAGGGGCTAAGAGTTCCTAGTCCTCAAGGGACTTTTGCTTTTGATTACTTAAGACTTTTGGAGGCCAGGAGGGAGAACAGGCCATGATTTTTGTACCAGATAGACAACAGATGCAGCGCTCTGAACAGGGGAACCTCTACATAAAGTTCATGGAAGGAATCCGCAGATGGGTGCCCTGGCTTCAATGTCCTCCAGACAACAAGTGAGCAAGTGAGCAAACAAATCCAGTAAGTGAGCCAGCAACTCCAAATCCATATAGAAAATCTATTTTGTTACATGAAAAGAGCATACAAGAAGGCTAACATATTTCGGCAAACTGCCTTGACACAGTAGTAATACATCCCATAACCCTTTTACCCCATCCAAGTTATCACCCTTAATAAAACATCAAAACCAAGCTCAAAGACTGTTTCTTGTGTCTGGATGTGAGTAGAAAATACTTGTTGCCTGGCTGTGCAGGAATAGGGGATCAATTCACCAGCACCTCCCGCGGGGGTAGTGCTACAAGAGAAATATAATATTTTCCTTCATCCACACTAAATCGTATGGGTGGAAGGATCTCCCCTGCTGGCTATGGTATTCAGTCAGCTGCAGCACCCGTGACTTTCAGAATCTCCAAACAGTGATTGCATTTTTCATCCAGATCTTTCAATTTTTTTTCAACGGGAAGAAACTTTTTTTTTTTTAAATAATGCACAGCATGGTAAAATAGATCACAGTCAGTACAGTACAAATCCAGTGTAAGGAAAGGCTGACAATAGTAAGACATTACAAAGGCACTTCAAACATGTCAAGCCAATATGGATACTGCAGATAGTCATATGCATAGAATACAATCGTCAGCTAAAAAAAGTAAACATGAACAGCCAAATAAAATTACTGAAAAAGATCATATAGCACAATGTAATAGACCTAGCCATGGAGCAGCGCAGGCATTGAATTTCCCTTTTATCTACATAAATATGCAGAGTGGCATGCACAACTCCCAGCCCATTCTAAAAGCATACTAAAAAATGGGGGGTAGGGGGGAGATGGGGGTTGAAAAGAATAAGGAAGGAAAAGGAGCAGAGGAGCTCAGATATAAAGGGGCCCAAATGGAGAAAAGGATAGGGAACTGGAGGAAGGAGTGTGGGAAGGAAAAAAAGGGGGGGGGCTAGGGAGAGGGGGAAAGGGCAACAGGCATCAAGCCAAACAAAGTAACACATCATGGATCACCATTGGTACCTGAGCCATATGCAGCTATCCAATCTGACCAAACTTTATCAACTTTTTTTGGATGTTGCTGCTCTCATAAGTCAGCTTATATAGTGTTAGACTGCATTCACTGCAACTATCCAACCATCCAAAGTAGGTGGGTGGGCTTTTTCCTCCTAATAAGAATGTGGCTCCTTTAATTTTTTGTCAAAGTTGGTTGAGCTGGGTGGTGCCAACAGGGATTCTTTACAGGTCAGGGTTTGGGTTCAAATCATTGCAGGATTGTGGTTCATTTTGCCTTGCTTTCCCTTGGGGTAGAAGAGGGTAGACTGGTCCCTTGACATTGGATTTGCAACATACCTCAGACATGATACTTTAATATATTTGACTCAATTGAGAGTATTTGAATGAAATATAGTTTGTTTTTAAGTGTTGCATTAAATTTCATTTTGCACTATTTAATGTGCTTTTGTCTTTTAGTTTATTGTTGCATTCCAAGGCTTATAAGGATTGACACACGAGTGTGAGCCCTGGCAATTCTAGATGAGCATGTTTCTTTTATAATTTTAGGGTTTACATTTTGAAAGCAAGGGATCTTTTTAAATGTATTTTTCATTCAGTATGCAATTCTTTTTTTATGAATACAGTTTGTTCTCAAGTGTGTTTCACATGCATTTGTAATTCTACTACTGACAATGTTAAAGCATCTGCAATACTGTACATGATAAGCACAGTGCATACATTTCAGATGCATTTGCAATGCTTCCCTGCCTTCTTTTAAGGTAAACTGCCTAGGCCCTTTTAAGAAAAGCAAACTTTTATTTAAAAAAAGAGAATATTTACAAGCACATAATCTATTCAAATGCAGGTCTAAAGAAAATTAAAAACAGCCCAAATGTATTTCCATTTTTATTAAAACACACATTTTAGAATGATGCTTTTGCTTGTATCTGCCTAAAATGTACAAGGTTATATCACCCTCTAATGATGCATGTCAAAACACATCTTAATGCCTGAATGCAGTTTTGCAACTTTGGAATGTATTTGTGAAACTGTACATATCTTTCAAACTACTTACATGAATTATACCTTGTTTTCTAAGGTTAAATTGGGACTTCATTCAGTGGTAAATGTTAATGGATATCTCCAGCACAGACACAGGTATGTACACATGCAGCCCCATAGATCAAGGCCCATTTCTGTGTGGCTGCACTTGTGTGTGCGCTCAGCAGGAAAGATATAAACTGAATCCAGTGTGACATTGGGTAATCATTAGCCCAATGGTATTGCTCCCCAGTGTGTTCAATCCACTCCAGAAATGCTGTTTTAGGGATAGTTGCCCCACTTTTAGAAAACAAAAAGTCAAAAGTGTACACAGAAATCAGTAGCCTTCGCAGGGGTTTTCACCAGCATTAAAAATATCAAAACAACAGATTTCAGCCTCCTGGCTTACTCTTGCCACACAGCTGCTTCAGGCCTGAAACCTAGGCCTTAGGCCTTACCCCGGATCCCAAATTACACAGCTCCTTAGATTCAGCCCTCTTACAGCTTACTCTCTTTCAGCTTCTTGCTGTTCTGTCACTGATTGCACTTGACCTGTACAGACAAGCATGCTCTAGCTGACTCTGTGTAGCTTCATTGACTCCTGGGGAAGATTGGAATCCTCCTCACCTCTATGCAGAGACCTCTTGTCTTCCAGGTTGAGCACCAAACTATTTTCAGGCCCTAGATAAGAAGGGCTTTAAACACCTGCCAACATACCCTGCTGATATCTAGTAAGAACTGGACACTGAGTTGAGGACTTCTTCACACCAAAAGCACTTCCAGACCCTTATCAAGGAATTACAAAACCTAGAGAAAGATCAAAAACCACTGTTCTCCATTCAGAACTAACATTCTGGAGTCCCTCAAACTGTATTCTTAAGAACCTTGTCTTGCGTTCCCCTACATTATTACAGTGGCAGGGCCATGCACTGTCACACCAGCAAATGGCTTCCTCTGTATTATAGGGAACATGTTAGGATAGAAACATAAATGTTACTACTGCTGACTTCCATGACTTTCATCTTGGTCTTAACTTTACTACCCTTTAAACTCACATTTAATTTTCTTCATTTACAGATAGCATAAGGAAGGGTTATAACCTCTGTAATCTTTTTATTGCTGTTTGCATTTTCTGTTTGGTGGATTTCCCCTTATTTGTTGTTAAGGTGTCAGCAACAAAAACCCCATTTCCAGTATAATGGGAAGGCATAGATTAGGTGTCATCCTGTATTTTCCTCATTTTTTTCCTCATCACAATAATAGAAAGTAAGAGAAATCACCTGAATAGTAATAATACAGATCTAGCTATATCTTGGGGAAAAAAAAATTTGACTTGAGCTGGGCTTTAGTTTTTAATTATTTTGGCCAGATCCAATATTTGTTCCCAGTCAGGCTGCTCTATAAAAAATAAGGTAAAAGAAAACATGGAATGTAGCTCACAGCAACCATATGGAGGATTTTATTTAGAATTTTCACTAAAGAAAATCTGCTTAAGTCTCAATGTTTCTAGAGGCATTTGTCTAACTTCCCCTGCATTCGTGTTTCCTTTCTTTTTTGTAAATTAGTTCCTTAATGCTTATAAATATGTAAATGGGGGGAAAAAAAACGACCGCATCACAAAGATAAGCTAGTCTTAGCACTAAATCCCATGGGAATGTCTGCTGTTCCCATTTCTTCATGAAAATATTGAAAAGCTCAGGGCTTGTTTAGTGTTTTCTCTCAATCCTCCCTTTGTTAAATATTTATGATGCAGTGAGAAATGGTGGCTGTAAACATGCTTGGATCCAAATATTGGAGAGCAGACTTTTATGTTGGTCAGAAAACTCAAAGTTGCCTTCCTACCACCTGTAACCCATCTGGAATACAGAGACCTCATCAGGTTGTCATTGTGTTTGCAAAACACTGATTCCAAAGACAAGAAGGAGCCCGTGGGTCATGAGAACACACAGTCAGACCGTCATTGTTGCTTGTTTTTGTTCTCACAGGTAACATGAGAGAGGATTGCAAGTCTCCTGTGTCCCAGGCAAGTGTCATATTTTTCTGTCTGTCTAAACAGCCAGAAAGAGAGTTTCAAAAGTTCAGGTTATTAACCATTAACTAATTTATTCATGTCTGCTTGAATATACTATTTCATAGGCAAAGCAGCTGAAAAAAGAATGTCAAACTGCCTGAGAATGCAGTTATCATAAAACATCCTATAGCTGTTTCCTGAGTCCCCATAGATGACATTTGACATGACATTTACTTTCTAGTTATGGGCAAAATGAAGCAACACGAATTACTGCACTGATGCACAGTAAGGTGGTCTGGAACCCATTGCTTTATAATTCCTGATAATCTAAATTAACTGACAAATTGAGATTCTTGAAATAATCTGTATGAATAGGTGGAAAGTAAAGGAGGGTGGTTGACACTGGGAACAGAGTACAGAAAAAGCAGTACAGAAAGAAACTAAACAGAAAGATAAAGTAATTCAGCTCTTGGTGATATTTTGGAAAGGAATGTAAAAATACTTTTAAAATAATTGTATATTAAACTATTGTTTACTGGTAAAAAAAAAAAAAAAAGAAGTAAAAAAAAAAAATTCTGTTGCAACTTCTTAATTAGAAGTTCTTAGATTTTAATTTTATTTACAACAAACCCAGATGGGATTCAAGGATTCAAATGAATGCTATATATATATATATATATATATATATATATAGTACAGACCAAAAGTTTGGACACACCTTCTCATTCAAAGAGTTTTCATTATTTTCATGACTATGAAAATTTTTGTAAATATTTTATTATATCTGGTCATGTGACAACACTGAAGAAATTACACTTTGCTACAAAGTAGTGTACAGCATGTATAACAGTGTAAATTTGCTGTCCCCTCAAAATAACTCAACACACAGCCATTAATGTCTAAACCACTGGCAACAAAAGTGAGTACACCCCTACGTGAAAATGTCCAAATTGGGCCCAATTAGCCATTTTCCTCTCCCTGGTGTCATGTGACTCGTTAGAGTTACAGGGTCTTAGGTGTGAATGGGGACAAGGTGTGTTAAATTTGGTTTTATCGCTCTCACTCTCTCATGCTAGTCACTGGAAGTTCAAAATGGCACCTCATGGCAAAGAACTCTCTGAGGATCTGAAAAAAAGAATTGTTGCTCTACATAAAGATGGCCTAGGCTATAAGAAGATTGCCAAGACCCTGAAACTGAGCTGTAGCATGGTGGTCAAGACCATACAGAGGTTTAACAGGACAGGTTCCACTCAGAACAGGCCTCGCCATGGTCGACCAAAGAAGTTGAGTGCACATGCTCAGTGTAATATCCAGAGGTTGTCTTTGGGAAATAGACGTATGAGTGCTGCCAGCATTGCTGCAGAGGTTGAAGGGGTGGGGGGGTCAGCCTGTCAGTGCTCAGACCATACGCCGCATACTGCATCAAAGTGGTCTGCATGGCTGTCATCCCAGAAGGAAGCCTCCTTTAAATATAATGCACAAGAAAGCCTGAAAACAGTTTTCTTAAGACAAGCAGACTAAGGACATGGATTACTGGAACCATGTCCTGTGGTCTGATGAGACCAAGATAAACCTATTTGGTTCAGATGGTGTCAAGCGTGTGTGGCGTCAACCAGGTGAGGAGTACAAAGACAAGTGTGTCTTGCCTGCAGTCAAGGATGGTGGTTGGAGTGTCATGGTCTGAGGCTGCATGAGTGATTTCTGCACTGGGAAGTTACAGTTCATTGAGGGAACCATGAATGTCAACATGTACTGTGACATACTGAAGCAGAGCATGATCCCCTCCCCTCAGAGACTGGGGCACAGGGCAGTATTCCAACATAACGACTCCAAACACACTTCCGTGATGTTGTCATGGAGGAATGGAAGAGGACTCCAGTGGCAACCTGTGAAGCTCTGGTGAACTCCATGCCAAAGAGGGTTAAGGTAGTGCTGGAAAATAATGGTGGCCACACAAAATATTGACACTTTGGGCCCAATTTGGACATTTTGATTTAGGGGTGTACTCACTTTTGTTGCCAGCGGTTTAGACATTAATGGCTGTGTGTTGAGTTATTTTGAGGGGAAAGAAAATTTACACTGTTATACAAGCTGCACACTCACTGCTTTTCATTTTAGCTCAAGTGTCATTTCTTCAGTGTTGTCACATGAAAAGATATAATAACATTTTTACAAAAATGTGAGGGGTGTACTCACTTTTGTGAGATACTGTATATATAAATGTATAATAAACAAGCAAAAAATTGGGGGAGCATACCCTGAACATGTATATCTAAAGCAGGTGCAGCTATGAACTAAGCGACATGTATATTAAAAAAGAATAGCACACACATGCAAAAGAAATGACTATCAAATATGGAGACAATCCATAAATAAAAATGGGGATTTGGTCCCACCATATGGCCATATCATGCTCAAGCCCACCACTATGTCAAAGTACCCCATTGTCAGTGGGTCCTACACTATCCATGAAAAAGGATGAATCCAGCCTCTCTAACCCTTGGAGATAACACTCCTTGCTTGGAGAGATGTGCAACTGCACTACAAGGGACTCCTCCTATATCTACTTGATAGTGGACACTGATAGAGTACAGGTGTGTGTGGGGTGCTCAACCACAGAAGTCTGGTCAGACCGAATACATAATAAACAAGCATAAAATTGGGGGAGCATACCCTGAACATGTATATCTAAAGCCGGTGCAGCTATGAACCAAGCGACATGTATATTAAAAAAGAATAGCGCACACATGCAAAAGAAATGACTATCAAATATGGAGACAATCCATAAATAAAAATGGGGATTTGGTCCCACCATATGGCCATACCGTGCTCAAGCTCACCACTACGTCAAAGTACCCCATTGTCAGTGGGTCCTACACTATCCATAAAAAAGGATGAATCCAGCCTCTCTAACCCTTGGAGATAACACTCCTTGCTGGGAGAGATGTGCAACTGCACTACAAGGGACTCCTCCTATATCTAATTGATAGTGGACACTGATAGAGTATAGCACCATTAATGTATGTATAGCACCCGTAAGCTGGTATTTTAAAATGTAAGTCTGTGGCAGTAGAAAACAATTATTGAGTATTATAATAATAAAATTATTGGTAATCTTCAGTGTTCAACTCTTTTTATGTAAAGTCCCATTTTATATCTTAAATGCTTAATGCTCATTGTTTTATATTTGCATAATTTGTAAATGGAAATTTTGAATTGTTTCAATTATCTAGCCTATGCACTATATCCTGAACTAATGTAAAAGTGAGAAGGGCCTGGGTGCGAATGTCAGTTTAGCTAGACCTTTTTTGATACTAATGACTCAAGTATAGTATAGTCCCCCTACAAGGCATAAATTTAAAGCAAAGCGAAGCACAAATTGTTGATGTGGCACCACGTCCAAATATGTACAAAAAGAGAAAGAATGAAGGACTTTATTGGTTGCCACACATAACCCCAAAGAAATTTATTAATTAAGAAAAATATATAAAAAAAAAACAAAAGTTTATTTACAACACAATTCCTAACCTGAGGGAGGAGGAGGAGTCTGACCTTCTGACACAGCTACAATTAGCGGCAAGGCCGGGCAATTTTATTATAATGGTAGATTTTAATTATCCAGATATCGACTGAGCAGAAGGAACCACCCATTCATCAAAGACTCACCATTTCCTAATTGTCGTGCAGGATAATTTCATGGGTCAGTTGGTGAACGCACCAACAAGAGAAAACCCATTACTAGACCTACTGATTATAAACAACACAAAAATGATCATGGATGTACAAATTCGAGGGCAATTACATTCAGTATAAATCACAGAAAAAAGAAACACAAGGCTAATACAGGTACACTGAATTTCAAAAAAGCCAACTTCTCTAAACTGCGCTGTATGCTGCACAATATTAAAAGGGATAAAATCCTAGGAACAAGGAACACTGAGAAAAAGTGGGAGTGCTTTAGGAACATACTAAATAAAGGTATTGGCCAGTGCATTCCAATGGGCAACACGTATAAAAGAGCTAACAATAAACCTGGACTAAACTCTAATGTAAGCTTTTCAACAATACAAGGAATGTAACAAAAAAATGTAAGAGCGCAATCAGGGCAGCTAAAATAGACCACGAATGGCACCTAGCTCGGGAGAGTAAAAAAAATCCTAAGCAATGTTTTAAGTATACATTACCAGTAAGAAAGTGAGGCCAGAGCATATTGGCCCAATAAAGGGTGATGAAGGGAATTTGGTTACAAAAGACAAGGAGAAGGCAAAGGTTTAAAGGAACTCAATCAGGCGATAGCTAAATCATTGTTCCTAATTTGTGTGGACAGCATACTGACTGCAATGGTACCATCTTTTTGGAGAAAAGCCCATGTGGTACCAATATTTAAAAAAGGCAGAGATCTAGCTATGGAAACTACAGGACAGTCAGCCTAACATACATAGCTTGTAAACTATTGTAAATAGATAGGAAAGCCTAAAATATTTACTTGCTTTAAAAATTTTGTTTATATTTAATCAGTTTCTTCCTGGTTTCTTGCCTAGGCAAATTATATCATACATCCCAGGAGTTTCAAGGAGAGGAGGAGAGGAGTAGGGGTTTTCTTAGCTAAGCACACTCTCCTACATGCATGCTTGAACTAAGGGCAGATGGATTCCATCTGACGCTTCTCTTCTTTATCCAAAACTAGAACACATTACCATTGCTAGGTCTGTAAAAAGAGCATCACATATCTACAGTCAAGGTGACAGTATTTTATTAGTCGGCATCCCTTAACCTCCCTGGCGGTATGATTCTTTCGGATTTTAGGTGCTGAAAACGGTACCATTATTTTGCATGTAATTCTTAAAAATGAGCAGCCCAAACCAACTATTTACATATGATTTCTTTTTCTGTGCATTCTTCTTTATAACATCTCGGGTATGATAAAGTTTGAAACACAAAATCAAAAATTATAATATAATAAAAAACTATAAATAAGTTAAAGTATGTATGTATACATATATGTATGTATATATATATATATATATATATATATATATATATATATATATATATATATATACACGTATGTATGTATGTATGTATATATATATATACAAAGCCTTGCAAAATTGTTCGGCCCCCTTGAACTTTGCGACCTTTTGCCACATTTCAGGCTTCAAACATAAAGATATAAAACTGTAATGTTTTGTGAAGAATCAGCAAAAAGTGGGACACAATCATGAAGTGGAACGATATTTATTGGATATTTCAAACTTTTTTAACAAATAAAAAACTGAAAAATTGGGTGTGCAAAATTATTCAGCCCCCTTAAGTTAATACTTTGTAGCGCCACCTTTTGCTGTGATTACAGCTGTAAGTCGCTTGGGGTAGGTCTCTATCAGTTTTGCATATCGAGAGACTGAAATTTTTGCCCATTCCTCCTTGCAAAACAGCTTGAGCTCAGTGAGGTTGGATGGAGAGCGTTTGTGAACAGCAGTTTTCAGTTCTTTCCACAGTTTCTCGATTGGATTCAGGTCTGGACTTTGACCTGGCCATTCTAACACCTGGATATGTTTATTTGTGAACCATTCCATTGTAGATTTTGCTTTATGTTTTGGGTCATTGTCTTGTTGGAAGACAAATCTCCGACCCAGTCTCGGGTCTTTTGCAGACTCCATCAGGTTTTCTTCCAGAATGGTCCTGAATTTGGCTCTATCCATCTTCCCATCAATTTTAACAATCTTCCCTGTCCCTGCTGAAGAAAAGCAGGCCCAAACCATGATGCTGCCACCACCATGTTTGACAGTGGGGATGGTGTGTTCAGGGTGATGAGCTGTGTTGCTTTTACGCCAAACATAACGTTTTACATTGTTGCCAAAAAGTTAGATTTTGGTTTCATCTGACCAGAGCACCTACTTCCACATGTTTGGTGTGTCTCCCAGGTGGCTTGTGGCAAACTTTAAACGACACATTTTATGGATATCTTTAAGAAATGTCTCCCACCTCAGCTGTGAATCTCTGAAGTTCATCCAGAGTGATCATGGGCCTCTTGGCTCCATCTCTGATCAGTTTTCTCTTTGTATGAGCTGAAAGTTTAGAGGGACGGCCAGGTCTGCGTAGATTTGCAGTGGTCTGATACTCCTTCCATTTCAATATTATCGCTGGCACAGTGCTCCGTTGGGATGTTTAAAGCTTGGGAAATCTTTTTGTATCCAAATCCGGCTTTAAACTTCTCCACAACAGTATCTCCGACCTGTCTGATGTGTTCCTTGTTCTTCATGATGCTCTCTGCGCTTTAAACTGACCTCTGAGACTATCACAGTGCAGGTGCATTTATATGGAGACTTGATTACACACAGGTGGATTCTATTTATCATCATTAGTCATTTAGGTCAACATTGGATCATTCAGAGATCCTCACTGAACTTCTGGAGAGAGTTTGCTGCACTAAAGTAAAGGGGCTTAATCATTTTGCACGCCCAATTTTTCAGTTTTTTATTTGTTAACAAAGTTTGAAATATCCAATAAATTTCGTTCCACTTCATGATTGTGTCCCACTTGTTGTTGATTCTTCACAAAAATTTACATTTTTATACCTTTATGTTTGAAGCCTGAAATGTGGCAAAAGATTGCAAAGTTCAAGGGGGCCGAATACTTTCGCAAGGCACTGTATATATATATATATATATATATATATATATATATATATATATATATATATATATATATATATATATATATATATATGTGTGTGTATATATATATATATATATATATGTGTGTGTATATATATATATATATATATATATATATAGATATGTATGTATGTATGTATGTATATATATATATATATATATATATATATATAAGGTACAGTAAAACTGCAGGAAAAGGCACTGGGGGCAAACTAATTTGAAATTATTTTATTTTGAATTGTATCAGTGTGTTTGGTGTGTTTTACATTTGAATTTGCTGCCGGTTCCACCCCCCCCCCCCTGCGAACGTCATGTCGCAGGAGATGGAAGCCGGGGCACACAGAGCATCGGGAGGAAGATCCGCCGCCACACACCGCCGGGATACATCGCTGGATCCCGGTGACAAGGTAAGTAACCCCTCTACCAGAATTCCAGCAATCTTCCTAGCGGTACCCCGAGTGTGGCTCGGGGGTTACCGCTTTTGACACTGAAATTTAACCCCAAGCCACACTCGAGAATACCGCTAGGAAGGTTAAGAAGCATAAAAAAGAAATTGAAGTTTTCTCCAGTTCAATCCCACAGACATGGTTCTGTTCAACCACCTGAACGAAGACCTATCTTTGCTCCCTTGGGGAAGTGAAGATCAGAAAATTACTGTTTACTAAGGCCAGACTTTAGGGTCCATGAAGATGTACACTGTATGTGCTGTGCTATGTTAATGAAGGAATGAGACAAATCCAGAAGTTGATAGTTGTTATATAAATATAAATTAGCCAAATGCTATATTTATGTCAGGGATCTAATGCAGCAGGTGCTCATTCTTGTTCAGTAGATTTCATTTCAGTTCAGCAAATGCTCATTTCCGTTCAGCAAATACTCATTCCCATTCAGCAAATGCTAATACTAATGTGCATGTGCAGAGTCACCAGCATAGACCAAGACGATCAAGAACCGGAATGCACATCCGCATTGGCACATATGTGTGGGCACGTACACATACAGGTATGCGTGCACATGCATCCACAGATTCTGGCACCCAGCAGCCTATTTAAACCTGGGAGTCTGCCTGGCTTCAGTGCTGGATTGTCTTCAGCTCTGGTTCCTGTGTTCCTGATTCTAATCCATGTTTACTAACCCTTTTCCTGACCCGGCTATGTCTGTCACCTCTCTTGGATCAGCCCTGCCTGGTATATCGGCTTCTCGCTTATGCTACCAGCCCGGCTTTGATTTATGACTATGTCTCCGCTTCATGATTTGGTACTCCACCGCCAGCATGTTACCAACTTCTGCCTGTTCCGGACTTTGAACCTGATCATGATTCTGCACCTGTCAGCCTGGTTCCAACTGAACAAGGCTTGTAACAGGACTCCACACCACCACTAGAAGGACTCTTGTGTCTTCAAGCTACGGCTCATTCCTACAGCTTCCAGGCACCTGTGCACTTCCACTGCCCTAGTTGTCCCTGTCTCCACTACCAGGGGTGCTTGGATGGGAATTGTGCAAGAGGCCACCCTCATCATCTCAGGCTCAATATATTGGTAGTTTTAATAGCTGTATTGTTGTAAACACTATTACAGATTACACATTTAATAAAAATAGGACTAAAAGGTTACTTAAGAAAAAGTCTATGGCATGCAAATTATAGAGTTAATGTTTCTAGCAGAAGAATTAATCTTTGATACTGTGCCATTATCTACAGCCAGTTCCTGATTAAAGACTGATGTCGTTCACCTTTTGAAAAAAATCTGGCACACTATTTAAGAATTTCACTTCATTTCTGAATTATCAAAACATTTTAATAGAAAACACAGTTGGTTTTCAAGAGCGTGTTTCAACAAATTTTCCGATGGTAACTCCTTGTAATTGTCCTAAAACCAGTATGTGTGTGGGCTCAAAACTAGTGAATGTTTTTTAATGAGTTTTCATATGACTGCTGAACATTTAGAAGAGGTTATATGTGGATTAGGAATGATCTGATCTTAGCATCTACCTGTATGTACTGTATGTTTTTGCCTTTACTACCTGTGGCCAAGCTGTCAAGACTCAGGACCCAGGACCCAGACATCCATTTCTGCAGCAAAATGGTCAAACTATACTATATGTCCTTCTTTTTGGTTTTCTGTACAGAATTGAGTTGAAATACTAAAGGCAAATAGATTCATGATCACTTTTGAGTCTTAATATAATTTGATGGATAATGGCATTTAAAGATAATGTGATCAGCTGAATTGTAACTGCATGCAATTTTTTTCTTTAGATTTGACAGTGTGCACTTAATATATTTATACTTAGCATCTTGGTGCACATATGCTTTTGACTGTACTGGTCTCCATTTTTTAAGCTATTTGTTCTTCTGGATAATTTTTGTTCTTAAGTGATAGCACTGTTTGGGATCATATATAAGAGCGCTCTCCTTGGGAGAAGTGGCAGGTGGGGTTTTTAACAGGATTTGTGAGGAGAATAATAAGAAAGCTGCAATTTTGCTTGACCATGATTGGATGATGGAAGTCAGCAGAGCCTCACCTCGTTCACTAAGCTCCAGGGCAAATTATTTGCAAAGTGTTATTTCTCCTACAAAGTGAACAGTCTATTTGCATGTAGTAACTTAACCACTTGCCTACTGGGCACTTACACCCCCTTCCTAACCAGGCCAATTTTCAGCCTTCAGCGCTCTTACACTTTGAATGACAATTACTCAGTCATGGAACACTGTACCCATATGACATTTTTGTCCTTTTTTTTCCACACAAATAGAGCTTTCTTTTGGTGGTATTTATTAACAACTCTTATTTTTTGCACTATCAACAAAAAAAGACCAAACATTTTGTAAAAACATTTTCTTTGTTTCTGTTAAAAATGTATCAAATTTGTAATTTTAACCAAAATGTATACTGCTACATAGCTTTGGTAAAAAAATAACCCAAATCAGTGTATACTATTTGGTCTTTGTGAAGGTTATAGAGTCTACAAGCTATGGTGCCAATCATTGAAAATTGATCACACATGATCATGCCTAATGTACTGTCACCATCAGACTCATTTCTTGAGACACTAACAAGCTAAGGCAGTACAAATATTCCCCAAATGCCCCCCTTTTGGAAAGTAGACAGTGCAGGGTATTTATTAACCACTTGCCGACCGCCGCACGACTATTTACGGTGGCGGTCAGCCCCTCACAGGCAAAGTGACGTAGGGCTACGTCACTAGCTTGTGAGGGTCTAGGGAGTGAGCGCGCGCCGCCGGAGGCGCGCTCCCGCTCCCGCGTGGTCACGGACCCCCCCGCGCGTTTGACCGGCGGACCCAATGTCCGCTGGCCACTCTGCGATCGGCGGGGGAGAGGGAGAAAGTCAGGCAGCTTGTGTAAACAAGCTGCCTGTCATTCTCCCCTCTGTATGAGAGATGATCATATGGATCTACTATGTAGATCCGTTGATCACTCTGCATACAGCTGAAGCCACAGCCAATCACAGTTAGAATCACACCCCTAGGGACACACACAGCCCCTCCCTCTCAAATAAAGTTAACCCCTTCACTGCCAGTGTAATTTTGCAGTAACAGTGCATATGTATAGCACTGATTACTGTAGAAATGTCACTGGTAACCCCAAAAGTGTCAAAAATGTCAGTCAAGGGTCCGATCTGTCTGCCGCAATGTTGCAGTACCGCAAAAAAAATCGCAGATCGCCGCCATTACGCGTTAAAAAAAAAAAACAACAAAAATGACAAAAATCTTTCCCTTAGTTAGTAAACGCAATAACTTTTGCGCAAACCAATCAAAATACGCTTTTTGCGGTTTTTTTTTACCAAACATAGGTAGCATAAAACAAATTGGCCGAAAATGTTAAAAAATTTTGATTTTTACATTTTTTTTGGGGGGAATTTCATATAAAAAAAAGGGAAAAATATTGCTATTTTTGCAAAATTTACGCTCTTTTTTTTTATAGCGCGTGATCAAAAAATCGCACAGGTGATCAAATACCGCCAAAAGAAAGCTCTGTTTGTGGGAAAAAAAGGACGCCAAATTCGTTTAGGTACAGCGTCGCACGACCGCGCAATTGTCCGTTAAAGTCACGCAGTGCCGAATCGCAAAATACCCCCTGGTCAGGAAGGGGGTAAAATCTTCCGGGGCTTAAGTGGTTAAGAGGCATGGTGAGTTTTTTGAAGTTGTAATTTTTTCCACAATTCTTTGCAAAATTAATATTTTTTTTCACAAACTTGTCAAATTAACAGGCTGTTTCTCTCATATGGCATATGCATACTTGCATCTACACCCCAAAACAAATTCTGTTACTCCTCCTGAGTACACGTATGAGACTTTTTCACAGACTGGCCACATAGAGAGGCCCAACATACCTGGGAGCACTGTCAGATGTTCTAAGGACATAAATTACACATCTAATTTCTTGATTACCTATCACACTTAGAAGGCCCTGGAGCACCAGTTTTTAGAGAATGTGGAAAGAAAATGAAAATGTGTTTTTTTTACACAGTTTTACATATTTTTACAGAATTGCAGTGGCTCTGATGGCACTGTAGGGGCACTGATGGGCACTGTATGAGCACTGATGGCACTGTAGTGGCCTTGAAGGAGCACTGATGGCACTGTAGTGGCACTGATGGCACTGTAGCGGCACTGTAGGTGCACTAATGGCACTGTGATGGCACTGTAGGAGCACTGCTGGCACTGTGATGGCACTGTAGGGCACACAGGATTGTGCCAGCTCACGCTGCTGCTGTGGTGTTTCTCTCTCCCCTCCTCACACCTATGCAGAGTGTGAGGAGAAGAGGGTAAGAAACACTGCAGCACTGTGAGCTGAACTGGCCATGATGCTGGTTTGTTGACAAGTGTATAAAGGGCCTCTGTGATTGGCCCTTTACCCCGATCCATGATGAGCTGGGTCCTAAAGATACCTACCATGTTAACAAGAAAACAACCTAAATCTTTAAAAACAGGTAACAAAAAAACAAATTGAAAATCTTAAGTGAGCAGACGAGCCTTCTACCAATTTAGATTAACAGCCAAGGGAGCATTTTTTTCCAGTATCAAAGGAGTGCATGTGTTTTGGAAAAATATTCTTCTTACCTGACTGGGCAAGAAAAATAGCTTTCTTAAAACATTTACTAATTGGGTAGGCACCAGCACAAAATGCACACTTATGTCTGTACTTGCAAGTACATGCCCACTTACACTGAGTATTATTAAAACAAAACACATCCTTTTTTGTAAGTGACAGAACCAGAATTTTTTAAAACTATGGATTGTTTAAAATAGTTAACCGATCACTGTCGCAATAAAGGTTAAACCACAGACCAATATCCTTCATACTCCATTTTTAAAATTAGATAAACAGCCAGCACTTGTCAAAATTCCTCATTATAGGAAAATCACCCCATGCCACTAATATTTGCGTAGGCTTTCATGATTATTTAAATATGGTAAAACATACTGCCACTCTTTTTAGAATGTTTCTGAAAAAAATAAAAAAGTGTGCAACCAGATTTTGAAACTTTATGTCACTGGTCTGTTTTTTCTTTACTCCACGTATCATAATTTTTCTCATTTGATTTGGAAAGGAAATATTTTGACGAAGAAAGCAGTGGCAACAAATCAATATATTCAACCTTCTAACTCTTTTCTTTTAAAGCCAAAGGAAGATGAAAACCAAGAGTCAAAAAAGGAAAAAAGGCAAAACCTCCTCTAGAGAAGTTTTAGGTATACCTGACAAATCTGAAATAATTGCAGGTACAAGTGTAGCAACAGGGGAAGAGACAATTGGATGGTATATAGACAAAGAAGCAGAAAACCTGGACTACGAACTGGAGGTGACATAACAGAAGCTGGAGAATGTTAACAAAATTCAGACAAATACAAGGCAGTTCCATAAGCAATTCTGGACAAGTAAAGAAGAGAGCATAGCAGATTGTAAATACTCACCAGTGGACACAGCAGAAGAGCCATGAGGAGGGACTGAACCTGCAGTCATTTGAATATATGAGGTGGAGATGATCTCCTACACAGATGCATGTCATTCATGCCAGAAAACTCCATGTTTGAGAAGGTAGAAAGAACATGCTGTGTAGAAGAAACACCCTAGTCTTCTGAATTCATCTTCCTCCTAACATGACTGGACTGATGGCATGACATAATCTAAAAGGCAAAGATTAGCTTGATCCACATACTGCCACTGAAACACAGACTGGGTGTTAGACAGAACAGAAGCCCTGTTTATCCTAGAAAGCAGAGATATGGCTAAAGAATTATAAGGGTCCTGGGGGAACAACATAATTTGCTACTATGAGCAATGAGCGACCAGATTCACAGGGCCTGTGTGGAAAAGTAGCCCAACTGACATTGGTTCCACAAGTCTATCATGTCAGAAATCCACACCCAAAGCAGTCACATGAAGCAAATAACATAGCAGACCCTGTATGAGTGAGACAGACAGTTCTCTCCCTCATTTTGCTTGGCCTCTCGGAGGAAATGATTATTAAATTATAGATGAATAAACTGCAGTTGTGGAAAGAAGACAAGTGATGGAGCTGGTTACTATTGCAAAGTTCAACTGTCAGGGGAACAATGATCACTACTCAAGGCATTACCTCAACTGTGAAGACATGTGGAAAGAAAGTATCCCAGCCATAACTAACAGCATTAAATATTCAAATATATCTGAGCATTTTTATTTATGTTTTTAAGGAGGCACATGCAAAACAAATATTAATACTGAACCAATGTGTAGGGCCACTGCATTCCCATAAAGGAACATCTGTGGACATCTGTGACTTGGGTAAAATCTACCCTTATTATATGTCTGTAAGATCACTGTTCTTGAGAAGCTGTGGATACTATGTTTAAACTTTGCTCTACCACAGTCATACTGTGGTTTACACTCAGGGAGTGTGTGCAGCTTCAGATATATTTTTGTTGCCTGTTGGGATGTGGGCAAGCTTCAATATACAATATAATGCAGTGTGTCCCAGTGTATCACTGAGGTGAATGGAAATAATTCAGCACCAACCTTGTTGACATACTGTATGTGTCTTACATTAGACTTATGCTCGAATAACTGTATCTTCAAGCAGGTGGATGTGGTTTGGTTTAGGTTTAGGTCTGGAGACATGCTTGGCCAGACCATCACCTCTACCCAGGGGAGGACTGAGCCAGTAGGCGGGGGGCACTTACCCCCGGGCCACTCTGATGCTCCGTAAAAAGGCTGCACTGCTTCTTCCACAGACATGCCTAAAGGATTCCTGGTGAAGAGAAGTAAAAAGTCCCCACCGCTGACCTACTGAGTGCGGGATGATGACAAGGACAGAGCGCAGGCCTCCCACCCTAACATAGATGGTGTAAACTGTGTCTGAGCTGAGGCCAGTTCCATACCCCACTGGAGACTCTCCTCCCCTGGTCACCCCCGGCCAAGCTGTCCCAGCTCCACCCTGGTGGTCAGGTAAGGAACCTGGATTCGGCCAGTGAGTAGAGAGTACCTGGTGCGGAGCTTTAGCCTGGATTGGGCATCAGGAGGAGGCCAGGAAGAGGGAGAATGGGAAGAAGCACCATGGGCCTCTGGTTTGTACTTGCCCCCTGGGCTGAAAGTTGCCAGTCAGCCCCTGCCTCTACCCTCAGCGTTTTTAGCAAGATAGTGATCATCTTGGAGGTGTATTTGGGGTAGTTATCATGTTGTAATACTGCCCTGTGGCCCAG
This sequence comes from Pelophylax lessonae, assembly GCF_965119305.1. Taxonomy (NCBI): domain Eukaryota; kingdom Metazoa; phylum Chordata; class Amphibia; order Anura; family Ranidae; genus Pelophylax; species Pelophylax lessonae. The sequence continues at coordinate 186,194,221 of NC_138771.1, read as the reverse complement.
TCTCCGAAGGGTGGGGATCATGCTCTGCTTCAGTATGTTACAGTACATGTTGGCATTCATGATTCCCTCAATGAACTGTAGCTCCCCAGTTTCGGCAGCACTCATGCAGCCACTTTGTTGCCAGCAGTTTAGACATTAATAGCTGTGTGTTGAGTTATTTTGAGGGGACAGCAAATTTACACTGTAATACAAGCTGTACACTCACTACTTTACATTGTAGCAAAGTGTAATTTCTTCAGTGCTGTCACATGAAAAGGTATAATAAAATATTTACAAAAATGTGAGGGGTGTACTCACTTTTGTGAGATACTGTATTGCAAGGTTGTGTGAACTAAATTCCATACTCTTTGGCAGGTAATACATTTCACACACATGCATTTCAGGTGTGTATTTAGGTGTTTTACTAGAGCACAGTTTACCTTTATCATCTTAGTGCTTGAATCTTACATAAATTAATGACATGATACAATATGAAATAATCAAGTTCTCAAAAGCTATACTGTATGTTCTAATGAATGTATTGTTATTTAATAATATTAACTAAAATAAATCTTTCCTAAAAGGAAATGTGAGGGCTTTTAGTTGCCTGGCTGCTATGCTAATCCACTAATTTGAATAGTAGGGGATTTACTGACCCAGAATAGTCAGAACAATGAAAAAATCCTTATCTGGATGATTGTTCTGGGTTAGTGATTTAAAGTATCCGGGTCATTTAAGCAGCATGACTGCTAGGCAGTGAAATACCAAGCTTGGTGCGGTCTGCACCAGTTGACAACTCTCTGGGGGTGCTGTGGTCACCTGACTTTTTTTTGTTGGACAGCACTGCAATACTATCGCCTATCAGTGCCACCTATCAGTGCTCATCAGTGCGGCATATTGGTACCTCCTCATCAGTGCCACCTCATCAGTGCCCATAAGTGCCACCTCATCAGTGCCCATAAGTGCCACCTCATCAGTGCCCATCAGTACAGCCTATCAGTGCTGCCTCATCAGCGCACATCAGTGAAGGAGAAAAATGTATTTATTTTCAAAATTTACTTGCAGAAAATAAGAAAAACTTTCAAAATTTTCTGTCTTTTTTCTTTTTTTTTTGTAAGAAATAAAAAAACCCAGAGGTGCTTAAATACCCCCAAAAGAAAGCTCTATTTGTGTGAAAAAAATGATAAAAATTTCATATGGGTATAGTATAGCATGACCGCGCAATTGTCATTCAAAGCGTGAGAGCGATGAAAGCTGAAAATTGGCCTGGGCAGGAAGGGGGTGAAAGTGCCCGGTAGGCAAGTGGTTAACTGAACAAGCTGAATACAGAAGCTGAATGGTTGTCATGCACAGCTGCTCCATATTCAGGCTGCTCCTGTTTTGAAAAATGTCCCCAACCTCATTTTTAAGTTCATGCTTCTGGCTACTGCATTCTATACCCTGGGCTATATATAACATATAACTCCTGGCCACTGCACATTAATACTCTTGAAGTTCTTCTTCAAGGTAGGCCATGTGAAGAAAAGCATTCAGTATGTAATAGAACAGTTTCAGTTTACAAAAATGGGAGTGCTGAGATGTGTACGTCTGTTACACTCTTGCTTTCGGCACAGACATTTAAGCATATTTGTGACATATGTGTGCTGAGTATAGGGGGAGTACACTATGCCACAATATAAACACACTGCTTTAAATATTTTTTTTGGGAGAATGTTAAAAAAATAATTGCCTCCTGGTGCCGGTTATGCTAGTTACACCAATGCTGCCAGGCAACAAGAATTTGCAGAATTCCATGTTTTTGCAGCCACCTCCACGTTTCAGTAAGGAAAAGGTTTCCTTTAACCAGTTCCTACCTGGCATATAGACAAATAAAGACTGGGTGGGACTGGGCAGGAATTACAAATTCAAAAAACTCACCATGCCTCTTACTAAATACCATGGAGCGCCTAATTTAAAAAAATGGTAATTTGGGGATATTTGTACTATCCTGGCATTTTTTAGGCCTCAAGAAATGAGATTCGTCGTCAGTACATAAGGATTGCTCAATTTTCACATATATACACTATATTACCAAAAGTATTGGGACTCGTGCCTTTACATGCCCAAAGCAAGGTCGATTAGGACATGGATGAGCAAGTTTAGGGTGGAGGAACTTGACTAGCCTGACCTCAACCTGATAGAATTCCTTTGGGATTCATTTGAGCAGAGACTGTGAGCCAGGCCTTCTCATCCACATCAGTGTCTGACCTCATAAATGCGCTTCAGGAAGAATGGTCAAACACTCCCATAGACATTAACATAGACATAAACCTTGTGAACAGCCTTCCCAGAAGAGTTGAAGCTGGTATAGCTGCAAAGGATGGGCCAACTCAATTGCAAACCCTACAGACTAAGGCTGGGATGCCATTAAAGTTCATGTACGTGTAAAGGCAGGCGTCCCAATACTTTTGGTGATTTAGTGTATACCATAGTTTGTGGACTCTATAACTTTCCTACAGACTAAATAATTTACACCTATTAGAGTTATTTTTTACCAAAGAAATGTAGCAAAGTATATTTTGGCCTAAATTTATGAAGAAAGATTATTTATTTGCAAAATGTTATGACAGAAATTAAGAAAATGTTTTTTTTTTTTTTAAAATGTTTGGTCTTTTTTCATTTATTTAGCAAAAAAAAAAAAAAAAAACCAGTGATGATTAAATACCACCAAAAAGCTATATTTGTGTGAACAAAATGATAAAAATGTAATTTGGGTGCAGTGTTGCCTGACTGCACAATTATCATTCAAAGTGTGACAGCCCTGGAAGCTGAAAATTAGCCTGGGCAGCAAAGGGGAATACCATCCGCTGACACCCGATTTTCCTCCTTTCAGTTCTGTTCCGTTTTTACAAATGGAACAGAACCCCATTTTTTCTTCCGTGTAAAAAACGGAAAGGAAGGAAAATCGGATGTCAGCGGTGTCATCCGCTGACATCCGCAGTGCCATATACTTACATTATGTCCGCATTTTATCCGCAAACGGATGGGATGATATGCGGGCACACGGAGCGGATGACAGAAATGTGTGAAAGGACCCTAAGGCAATTTAACCACTTCCCAACTGCCGTCAGTATATTTACTGCGGCAATCAGCCCATCAGCCCCTCACAGGCAAAGCGACATAGGTATACGTCGCTAGCCTGTGAGGCTCTGGGGAGCAAGCGCGCGCCGCTCGCTCACGGACCCCCCCGCGCATGTGCCCAGCGGACCCGATGTCCGCCGGGCACTCACGATCGTCCGTTAGAGCGGGAGAAAGGCAGGCGGCTAATGTAAACTGTGTAGAAACAGTGATCATATGGTTCTACTATGTAGGACCGTTGATCTGTTCTTACACATCAAGCCACATCCAATCACAGTTAGAAACACGCCCCTAGGGACACACTTAACCCCTCCCTCTCCAATAAAGTTAACCCCTTCCCTCCCAGTGTCATTTTTACAGTAACAGTGCATATATATAGCACTGATTACTGTAGTAATGTCACTGGTAACCCCAAAAGTGTCAAAAATGTCAGTCAAGGGTCTGATCTGTTTGCCGCAATGTCGCAGTCCCGCAAAAAGAATCGCAGATCAACGTCAATACTCGTTAAAAAAAAAAGAACAAAAATTACAAAAATCTTTCCCTTAGTAAATGCAATAACTTTTGCGCAAACCAATCAAAATACGCTTTTTAAGATTTTTTTTTACCAAACATATGTGTCAGGATCTGTGTCATTACGTGGGTCACCTGCTGGTGGCACTGTTGTTCCTGGAACTGAGGGGCGCAGTTCCAGGGCCCACCAGCGGGTGTCTCCCAGCAGCTGGACTGTTCTTTTAATTAAGCTGCACCTGAGGAGGACTGCTGAGGGAATATAAGCCCGCCCTTCACTGAGGCTCAGTGCTTCAGTATTTTCTCTGCTAGCCGTGTCCCTGTCTGAACCTGTATCCTGAAACCTGTATCCTGAAACCTGTATCCTGATCCTGAGTCCTGTTCCCTGCATCCTGCTTCCTGTACCTGGCTCCCTGCTTTCCTTGTCTCCTGTCCCTGTCCTGTCCTGCTATTGTTTGCTCCATCCCTTTGTATATAGTTTGTTAGGTTCTATTGGGGTTTTGTACTGTTATCATTTATATTTTGTTTACTTGTTTATGGTCACTGGTGTTGGTATTGGAGTGTGTCATTTTGCTTAATAAACTTATTTACATCTTTATCCATCTGGGTCCTGATTCCTTGGTGCAGCCAACTGATCTGATCACCCTTGCTGGATGCCTGCATGTGGTATCCCTGACAGAATACTGAAGCCACTAACGATCAGATCGGTTGCACCTGGGAATTAGGAATTTTCTGGTTGTTGCAAGATGCAGTCAGAGGAGGTCTTTTATTTTTCTTTGCTTGTAACAGAAGACAGGGAATATTGTCGCCAAATTTTGAAAACTTACACTAGCGAGCAGTTGTTGGAATGCATCCGTCTGGCCCACTCGTTTGTTGACAAAGGCAGAGTTTTGTTCAAAGAGATTCAGCCACTTATTCAGCTCTGTGCAGAGTTGGCTTTATCTAATACCCCTAAGGGTGGTGATGATTATTCTCCTCCTTTTAGTGTCTCTCAGGTGGTATCTCTTGTGTGGCTCTTGGAAGATGATAAACCCTATTTTATTGAACATTATTCAGTGTATTCTCCAGAGGCCCTGTTGGATTGCATGAATGCTGTATATTCTCTAATCAGACAAGGGGGTTGTAAATTGAGTTTTGTTCAGGCCTTACTGCAAACCTGGTCAGATCTTTCCAATTTAGCATCAGCTAACTCACACCAATCCACTTCTGCCTCTGGACACCAGTTTTCTCAAAGTTTATCCTCTCCGTTACCCGTAGCAACCACAGCTGCAGTTAGGTATGGTTTGCTTTCCACTGCTTGTTCATATCCTGGCTTAACGAGTTGCACTTTTCCTGCATTTAACTCTGTGAAAACTTCCTCTACTACTCTGTTGCCTCTAGCAACCTCTCAGAAATTATCCTCTGTAACTGTCTCTCCTTTTCCACCATCTCCCAATACTGCCATTTCGCTTCCATCTACTTCACAATCTATTGATAGCCCTGCAACCACTAGCAAGATTTCTGTATCTAAACCTAAAAAGAAAAGGAGATTTTTCCCAACACATACAATTATACCTGTTACCCAGCCTGCTGATCCAGTGCCCGCTGATCTGGTGTCTCCTACTGAGCCTGTTGATCCAGTGCCCACTGATCCGGTGCCTCCTACTGAGCCTGCTGATCCAGTGCCCGCTGTTCTGATGCCTGTTGTTCCAGTGCCTGCTGATCCAGTGCCCACTGATCCGGTGCCTCCTACTGAGCCTGCTGATCCAGTGCCCACTGTTCTGATGCCTGCTGTTCCAGTGCCCGATGATCTGGTGCCTCCTACTGAGCCCGCTGATCCAGTACCTGCTGTTCCGGTGCCCGCTGATCCGGTGCCTCCTACTGAGCCTGCTGATCCAGTGCCCACTGATCCGTTGCCTTCTACTGAGCCTGCTGATCCAGTGCCCGCTGTTCTGATGCCTGTTGTTCCAGTGCCCGCTGATCCAGTGCCCACTGATCTGGTGCCTCCTACTGAGCCTGCTGATCCAGTGCCCACTGTTCTGATGCCTGCTGTTACAGTGCCCGCTGATCTGGTGCCTCCTACTGAGCCTGCTGATCCAGTGCCTGCTGTTCTGATGCCTGCTGATCCAGTGCCCGCTGATCTGGTGCCTCTTACTGAGCCTGTTGATCCAGTGCCTGCTGTTCTGATGCCTGCTGATCCAGTGCCCGCTGATCTGGTGCCTCTTACTGAGCCTGTTGATCCAGTGCCCACTGATCCGGTGCCTCCTACTGAGCCTGCTGATCCAGTGCCCGCTGTTCTGATGCCTGTTGTTCCAGTGCCCGCTGATCCAGTGCCCACTGATCTGGTGCCTCCTACTGAGCCTGCTGATCCAGTTCCCACTGTTCTGATGCCTGCTGTTCCAGTGCCCGCTGATCTGGTGCCTCCTACTGAGCCCGCTGATCCAGTGCCTGCTGTTCCGGTGCCCGCTGATCCAGTGCCTCCTACTGAGCCTGCTGACCCAGTGCCCACTGATCCGGTATCTTCTACTGAGCCTGCTGATCCAGTGCCCGCTGTTCTGACGCCTGTTGTTCCAGTGCCCACTGATCCGGTGCCTCCTACTGAGCCTGCTGATCCAGTGCCCACTGTTCTGATGCCTGCTGTTACAGTGCCCGCTTGTCTGGTGCCTCCGACTGAGCCTGCTGATCCAGTGCCTGCTGTTCTGATGCCTGCTGATCCAGTGCCCGCTGATCTGGTGCCTCTTAATGAGCCTGTTGATCCAGTGCCCACTGATCCGGTGCCTCCTACTGAGCCTGCTGATCCAGTGCTTGCTGTTCTGATGCCTGTTGTTCCAGTGCCCGCTGATCCAGTGCCCACTGATCCGGTGCCTCCTACTGAGCCTGCTGATCCAGTGCCCACTGTTCTGATGCCTGCTGTTCCAGTGCCCGCTGATCTGGTGCCTCCTACTGAGCCCGCTGATCCAGTGCCTTCTATTCCGGTGCCCTCTGATCCAGTGCCTCCTACTGAGCCTGCTGATCCAGTGCCCTTTGATCCGGTGCCTTCTACTGAGCCTGCTGATCCAGTGCCCGCTGTTCTGATGCCTGTTGTTCCAGTGCCCACTGATCCGGTGCCTCCTACTGAGCCTGCTGATCCAGTGCCTGCTGTTACATTGCCCGCTGATCTGGTGCCTTCTACTGAGCCTGCTGATCCAGTGCCCACTGATCCGGTGCCTCCTACTGAGCCTGCTGATCCAGTGCCTGCTGTTCTAATGCCTGCTGGTCCAGTGCCCGCTGATCCGGTGCCTCCTACTGAGCCTGCTGATCCAGTGCCCGCTGTTCTGGTGCCCGCTGTTCTGGTGACCACTACCCAGTCTGCTGACCCAGTGCTTGCTGTTCCAGTGCCCGCTGACCCAGTGCCTGCTGTTCCGGTGCCTGCTGATCCGGTGTCTCTTACTCAGCCCGCTGATCCGGTGCCAGCTGATCCCGTGCCCGCTGTTCTGGTGACCACTACTGTGCCTGCTGATCCTGTGCCTGCTGATCCTGTGCCTGCTGATCCTGTGCCTGCTGATCCTTTGCCCGCTGACCCAGTGCTTGCTGTTCCAGTGCCCGCTGACCCAGTGCTTGCTGTTCCAGTGCCCGCTGACCCAGTGCTTGCTGTTCCGGTGCCTGCTGACCCAGTGTTTGCTGATCCAGTGCCTGCTGAGCCACGGTCTGCCGCCCTGTTTGATGTGCCACTGTCTGTTGCCCAGCCTGGTGTGCCACTGCCGGATATCCTGCATGCCGCTGGCGCTCCCCTGCTTGATGTCCAGCTTGCCTTCAGTCCCAGTGTTGGGACATGTGTTGCAATGAGGGCAGGTGTATCCCTAATGTTACGCCTCTTCAGGAACTTGACCTGTGGGGTGCCAAGACGGCTTCCAGACCCTGGTGGTGGGGCGCATGATCAATTGCTGGACTCTGGTGGCACGCCTTCCGGCAAGTTAAAGGACTTTGGCCTAGAGAGTGCTAGAAGACCCGCAGACATGGAGGGGAGACCTTTTTGGACTTTCGGGGTAGAAGCACAATGGAGCGTCCGGAGGCCGCTCCTTAAAGGGGGGGGAACTGTCAGGATCTGTGTCATTACGTGGGTCACCTGCTGGTGGCACTGTTGTTCCTGGAACTGAGGGGCGCAGTTCCAGGGCCCACCAGCGGGTGTCTCCCAGCAGCTGGACTGTTCTTTTAATTAAGCTGCACCTGAGGAGGACTGCTGAGGGAATATAAGCCCGCCCTTCACTGAGGCTCAGTGCTTCAGTATTTTCTCTGCTAGCCGTGTCCCTGTCTGAACCTGTATCCTGAAACCTGTATCCTGAAACCTGTATCCTGATCCTGAGTCCTGTTCCCTGCATCCTGCTTCCTGTACCTGGCTCCCTGCTTTCCTTGTCTCCTGTCCCTGTCCTGTCCTGCTATTGTTTGCTCCATCCCTTTGTATATAGTTTGTTAGGTTCTATTGGGGTTTTGTACTGTTATCATTTATATTTTGTTTACTTGTTTATGGTCACTGGTGTTGGTATTGGAGTGTGTCATTTTGCTTAATAAACTTATTTACATCTTTATCCATCTGGGTCCTGATTCCTTGGTGCAGCCAACTGATCTGATCACCCTTGCTGGATGCCTGCATGTGGTATCCCTGACAATATGTAGCAGAAAACAAATTGGCCTAAAATGTTAAAAAATTTAGTTTTTTACATTTTTTTGGGGGGGGAATTTCATAAAAATTTGTGAAAAATATTGTTATTTTTGCAAAATTTACGCTCTTTTTTTGTTTATAGCGCATGATCAAAAAATCGCACAGGTGATCAAATACCACCAAAAGAAAGCTCTGACGCAAAAGCTCTGACGCAAAATTTGTTTAGGTACAGCGTCGCACGGCCACGCAATTGTCCGTTAAAACAATGCAGTGCGGAATCGCAAAATAGGCCCTGGTCAGGAAGGGGGTAAAATCTTCCAGAGCTTAAGTGGTTAAAGTGAGTTTTGGTGATGCCAGCACTACATTATACACTGTTCTCCTTGCTGAAGGGTCTGAAGTGGGGAAACAAGGCCCTGCTCCTACAAAGATGGCCACCTGCATCCAGAGACACAATGTAGAACAAGTTATGGGTAAATGGTGATCTGCAGGAAAATCACAAGCAATACTAGCGACTGGTCTTTGCCTGTTTTTTTGGCATTGCTTCATAAGTTCAGTTCCTTTTCAAGGCCATACTTACTTTATAATATATATATATATATATATATATATATATATATATATATATATATATATAAAACTATATTAATACACATAAAAACAAACAATTCAGTACAAAATGAAATTCATCATTAATGCACAGATGTCTAAAATGCATATTATTTCAGTTACTGTATATGTATAATAGTGCAATGGCATCTTTTAACCATGTAGAATCTTACAATAGTAATTTAAAAAACAAACCCATTGACTCTACATCTGATATTTCCTCATCTCATCTCATGCATATTATCCATGTATGCATGATATCCATGATGGTTTATGATTGTTAGGCTCATGATTTTACACATTTATATTCACATTATATTATGTTTGTTTTAGCCCTGATGAATGGGGAGTTCTTTTGAACACCAGAATGCACTGGCTGTCTTTTAACACAATATCAATGAAGTCATTTACATAGTTACATAGTTAGTCAAGTTGAAAAAAGACACAAGTCCATCTGGCTCAACCAATAAAAAGCAAAAAAAAAAAAAACAGTAAGGAAAACTCAACCACACAATTCCATATACACAATCCTATACCCGCAGTTGATCCAGAGGAAGGTGAAAAAACCCCAGCAAAGCATGATTCAATTTGCTACAGCAGGGGGAAAAAAATCCTTCCTAAACCCCTGAGAGGCAATCTGATATTCCCTGGATCAACTTTACCTATAAAAATTAGTAGCCACTTATATTAAATACACCCAGGAAAGAGTCCAGGCCTTTTTTTTAATGCAATCTAGTGAGCTAGCCAGAACCACCTCTGGAGGGTGGAGGGCTTTAAAAAAGTTTGTACTCTTTTGTACTCTTTTAACTTTTGGTCTCGTGCTTCTTCCATATTTGCATGTCTTTTTCTGGTCCTCAGTACTAATGAGTGTTGGGAAAATGTATACACAAATAACCAACTCAACCTATCTAATTACTATGGTGGTATGGAATTTATCAATGTATATACTGTACAACAACATGATTAAAGGTGGAAAACGCCCAAACACAAGAAAAGTAACCTGGTATGTGTAGCCTAGTATATTGTGGAATAGAAAGGCCTATACCTTGGGCTGATAGCACAACCTCTCAGTGATGCCTGGGCCCAACACAAGAGGAGGACCCTGCAGTGTTCTTACGTGTTAAAGTGCATGCGAACCCAAGAACAAACATGTATGTAATACAGCCTACTAATCCTTAGAAAGTCAGAGACAAGTTAGAACTCCTTTTGTGTATGCTTGTTCTAGGTCAGTGGTCTCCAAACCGCGGCCCTTTACTTGCCTTTATCTGGCCCTTGGGGCACTATTCCTCCCAATGATGCAAGACACTATTCTGCCATCCAACACTAACAATGAGACACAATTTCTCCCACTGACACCAATAATGGGGCACTATTCATCCCTATGATAATAATGATGGGGCACTATTCATCCTCTTAATACCAAATGTGGCAATGTTTACTCCCACTGATGTCAGGACAGTTTCCACTTCCACAGGTCACATTCCAGCCCCCCTAAAGTCTGAAGGACAGTAAACCAGCCCCTTTTTTTCAGAAAGTTTGGAGACCCATGTTCTAGGTCAGTGACTCACCTATGACAGCTAACATATTTCTATCAACAACATTTTTGCGTTCAAATATTAATATTGCCTATGTGTCCTCAAAAAAATACTTCTTTGGTAATCTAATTACCTAAAGTTAATGTGATGCCTGTAAATCCACTTTTTTTTTGACAGAACAGGAAACCTTAAAAATTAGGTAATTCCAGACTTCTGTGAAAAACATTTGGCTCGGTTGCTTAGGGTATTTCTTATCTGTCAGAATATTATATACACCCGCAAGTCGTGTAAATCATAGCCAATAAACAATACCTCATAAAGAACTTAGCATGGTTGTGTCTCTCAATTGAATCTTTTTTACGATTAACATATTTTTCACTCCTATCTGCCTTTTAATATGAGCTGCACTGCTTTAAATTAAATATTTTTGAAGTTTTGTTTATAGTTTTACAAAGAAACTCCTGCTAAATGCTAACAAATATAATTAATTTGTTGCTAAGCTTTGAACAGCTTTCCGCATCTGCTGGATTTTGCTTTCTTATTCTCTACAGCAAAATGTATTCTGTCCTGGATGAACCTATTTGGAGAAAAACAGATGCAACAGCTGTAAAATTTGTTGCACTGCGTAGTTCTAAATGATACAGCTGGTACTTTTGGTGGTCTTAAAACTCTTGGGCAACTGCTTCTATAAGCAACAGATGGACAACTTGCATAGTTTCCATCTAGTAAAACTATCTATGATGGAATGAAATTCACATAGTTTAAAAGTATAGGAGTGTATTGGGCTGTCAGTATGAAACAAAACTGTCATATAAAATTCTTCAGGGGTAAATTTGCCACTAGAATGGCTAAAGTAGTATTTTACAGCAATTACTTTTCCTTATTTATAGCTTCACAAAATAAAAACCACTGACATATAGTAAACCTGCCCACAAACTTAATGGTTCAGCATCTGGGAACAAAAACACTTGTTTTATCGTGACCACAAATTATCTCATGCTAATATTGTTTTCCTATTAAAAGTTAAAAAAGTTTGATAAAAAAAAAATAAATAAATCTTGCTTGCATAACTGTTTTCATTAATATATTCCATACCTTTTTATTTTATTTTTTTTCTATCTTTCTCATTAACTACTACAGACAAAAAGTTCAGAACTTACCTGAAGGATCATTAAAAAGACATGAACAGTAACTGTCAAATCGTTGGCACTTTTATTAATATTGCATGATATGTATTAAGGTGTATCAAAAATATATCTAACCCCCTCCAAAAAAGTCATTAGATGTGGTAGCTACGTTCATTTTTTTTTTTTTTTTTATATATTTTTACCTAGTAGTTCTACCAGTTACACACTTCCTATCCTAGGGTGATAACTCTTAGGTCCCTTTCCCTCATACGGACCGTTCATTTCATCAGTTCAGTCACATTTTTTTGTCATCAGTTTTTTTCAGTCAACATCAGTTTCAAAGCCATTTTTCATCCGTTGTCATTCCTTTTTCATACATTGTCATACGTTTTTCATTCATTTTTCATACGTTGTCATTCATTTTTCATCCGTTTTTCATCTGTTGTCATCTATTTTTCATCTGTTTTTCATCCGTTGTCATCAGTTGTCATCCGTTTGTCATCCATTTTCATCTGTTTTTCATCTGATCCATTTTTTAACTGATGAAAAATAGGGCTTTCATCCATTCAAAAAAAATTGATGTTCAAAAAAGCAAATGGAAATGGATGTAAATAGATGATCATCCATTAACATCTGTTTTTCCATAGGAATGCATTGATGTCTGTTTTTCATCCATCAACGGATGGATGAAAAATGGACGAACGATCCGTATGTGTGAAAGGGGCCTTACTCACTGTTCTGTATCTATGGAGGAGCAGAGTTACCACCCTAGGATTTGTTAGGACTACAAAATATCACACTCTCTCCTCATTAGTGATGTCGCGAACATAAAATTTAATGTTCGCGAGCGGCGAACGCGAACTTCCGCAAATGTTCGCGAACCGGCGAACATTGCGAACCGCCATAGACTTCAATAGGCAGGCGAATTTTAAAACCCACAGGGACTCTTTCTGGCTACAAAAGTGATGGAAAAGTTGTTTCAAGGGGACTAATGCCTGGACTGTGGCATGCCGGAGGGGGATCCATGGCAAAACTCCCATGGAAAATTACGTAGTTGATGCAGAGTCGGGTTTTAATCCATAAAGGGCATAAATCACCTAACATTCCTAAATTGTTTGGAATAACGTGCTTTAAAACATCCAGTATGTGTATACGATCAGGTATGATGTTGTATTTTTTTTATTCTCACTGAAAGGCCCCTTTGACACTACACAATTTAAAATCATGATAAAATGGGCATTCTTTCTTAATGGCACCCCAAACAGTGCAATTTTGCCTCAATTGCAGAGCAACAAAACGTGCGGTAATCATGGCAAAATGTGCAGGTAAAAGTGTGCCTGGTTCAGGGCCAAAGTTGGTCCTTGAGCTTCTCTATCACAACAAATGTGCAACAAGCTCATAGGGAAACCCACTGCTAACAATAATTGTGAACAGGAACTTTCCGCTGGTGAAAAGTGAAAGGGGCCTGATGCTGGGGAATTTTTACTTCTGCTGACACTGAGGTATTTTTCCTCACTTTTAATACAATATAATGAGCACTATATTACATAATACTAACCACTGCATTTTGCCAATCTCCCATTAAATAGATTGTCTACACAAGAAGCAAAATTACCCTACCTCTGGACCTACCTGGGTAAAAATGCTGACACTGTGTGTCAAACACTCACTTTAGTGGGTATGCACTGGGGAAGCAAAATAAAGAAAGTTCAGTGGAACTGCTGCAGTACATGTTTATTTTATATAGTGCAGTAGGAAGCAGTGTTACATTATGTGTGTAGTCCTCTTTTGAGGGGTTTATGAGAAATGATAGTGTGCTAAACCTTTAGATAAATAAGAGAACCTGAGCCTTGACTAAGTGGGAGATTGAGTTTGTTAATAAAGTTGACATTGCCTCCACCCAGCACAGGGCCTCTGTGAACAGAGAGGAGTTCTCTTCCTGAAAAATTAACCAATAATCTAATCAGTAATTAAAGTGTTTGTAAGCCTAAAAAAAAAAAAATAGATCCTGCTCCTTTCTAGCATGTTTACAGCACAGTGCTTGTGCTGTGTAATTTGGCCCCCTGTATCACCTGAAATACCTAGCTGATCCTGCCTGAAACTGCCCTCCCTCCTGTAAACTGACCATGGTTTATCATGGCTGCTGAGCCCTGACATCGAGATCAGTTTACGTGCCTCTATCTGTCCCAACTATCTGCAGCTCTCCTCTGTCCTCTCCCCCCTCCCTCCCTGCCTGTTTGCTCCCCGATCCTCCCCTCCTGATGTTAGAATAACAGTGTAAAGTCTCTCCAATCCCCTCTGTTAGATAATGCTATGTTCCTCAATGTGAGTCATTTAAAAAAAAAGTCGCTGTGTACCTTATTCCATAGTGCCGATAGGCACTCACGTGACCACCCAGGATGCTCCTACTCTCCTCTCCTGCTCCTGGCTGATGTCAGCGGTAGTTCTTGGCCCCTCCCACTGTAGCTGTCAGCCTGGGAGAGACAGTAGGGCAGAGATAAGTCTGTCACAAGGATTTAGATACACACTCAAGAAGCTATGAGCAGAACAAATTAAACTATTAGAAGATAAGAATACTTGCCTAATAGTCTCTGCCTCTGGCCTGGGTGAAATACAGCAGCTCGTGTGTGTAAAAGGTCTTAGTTTCCTGGATTTACTTTCTCCCTCAGGGGTTTCCTACCTAGATACATAAAGTAAATAACTCTGTGAGCATTAAGCAGCACAGCCATTTACAGACACTAACGGGCAGCAGATCCCTACATGTGTATTAACCTCATTGCAAATTTCATATTACAAACATTAGGGAACATTTGAGTTTTTTAGTCCTTTGCCAAACACTTTTTTTTTGTGCAACTTTCATGGCCTTCTTGTTGTGCAGTATTTTACAATTTATTATTTAAAAAAAGGCAAAATATTTAAAATCTTAATGTCAGTTTTGCAGCATATTTAATTGTAAAATGCCTTCACTTTATTCAATTATTGCTGACTGCCAAAATGTATAGCTAGTAAGTTGGAGGCGTAGCTGAATCTGAATGATCACTTGTCCTGTAGTGGACGTAAGCGTTCTTAAGGGTGTGAGCATTTTAAAAAGCTAGTTATTCTTCAGCTTGTATTCTAAATATATTGCAAGCAGCTTGTGACCACATTTGCAATATTTTCTTCTATTAATTATTTCATTATAAACTATTAACATATATTTATATTTCCAGCTGTCAACTTTATTAAAACACCCAACAGTTTATCTAAATTTAAACATGAATAATTTCAGTGTAGGAGGGGCTTCTCCATAAATAGTTTGTTTTGTTTTGCTGTTATGTACATGTAGCAGTAATAGTTTTTGTACTGGCAAGTCATAAAATACACTGAAAATAGCTTTTTGGGGCACATGCACACGGTTCATTGTGATGGATACTTTATCAGCTCCACATAAGCACTAGGGATGATCGAACTTTTCAAAAGTTCGGTTCGGCCAGAACATCCGAACTTCCCGAAAGTTCGGCCCGGATTTCAGAACCCCATTGAAATCAATGGGACCCGTTAATCAAAAAACACAATTTTGAAGCCCTAAAACCCAATAAATGCCCCTAAAAAGTGCCTAGGGTTCTGGGTCATACCTCAGGGACTATTAATCACACAAAAAAGTGTCATTTTTGATAGAGAGCCAATTATTGAAAAAATAAAAATAAAAAAAAATAAAAAAAATAAAAAAATTATTTGGATTTAGTATCTGGGGGGTCTAAAAAGTGTACATGTGAAGTTTCAGCTATGTAGCATGTCCAGAACCATAAAAAAAAAGATCATTTGTATTTTGTCACTTATAGAACAGGTTAGTGGCTTCTCGCTTTTCACACCTTGTCGGTTTAGTAGCAAGCGTTTTTTTGGGCATTTTTTTGGGTCTTTTCAGGCAGGCAAAACATCTGACCTTGTGTATACGGGTATATATACCACTATACACAAGTTCAGATGTTTTGCCTGCCTCCAAAGAACCCAAAAAAATGCCCAAAAAAACGCCTGATACTAAACCGGCAAGGTGTGAAAAGCGAGAAGCCACTAACCTGTTCTATAACTGACATAATACAAACAATCCTTTTTTTTATGGTTCTGGACATGCTACAGAGCTGAAGCTTCACAGGTACACATTTTAGACCCCCCAGACACAAAATCACACAAAAAAAAGTTCTTAAACATTGTCATTTTTGATAGAGAGCCAATTATTGAAAAAATTAAAAAAAAATGTCTTTGGATTTAGTATCTGGGGGGTCTAAAAAGTATACCTGTGAAGTTTCAGCTCTGTAGCATGTCCAGAACCATAAAAAAAAAGATTGTTTGTATTTTGTCACTTATAAAACAGGTTAGTGGCTTCTCGCTTTTCACACATTGCCGGTTTAGTAGCAAGCGGTTTTTTGGGCATTTTTTGGGTTCTTTGGAGGCAGGAAAAACATCTGAACTTGTGTATAGTGGTATATATACCACTATACACAAGTTCAGATGTTTTGCCTGCCTCCAAAGAACCCCAAAAAATGCCCAAAAAAATGCTAGCGTCAAAAAAAAAAACGCCCAGGTGTGTTGTTGCAGGCATTTTTTTGGGGTTTTTGGAGGCAGGCAAAACATCTGAACTTGTGTATAGTGGTATATATACACACATACTTATATGTATATACACACCTAGACATATATAGGTGTGAAAGGAGCAGAAAAAACTACTTGCGCTAATGAAATAATTAACACCAATATAGTTACGCTCCTATCACACCTATATATGTCTAAGTGTGAAATACATATAAGTATGTGTGTATATATATACCACTATACACAAGTTTAGATGTTTTGCCTGCCTCCAAAAACCCCAAAAAAATGCCTGCAACAACACACCTGGGCGGGGTTTTTTTTTTTTTTTTTTGATGCTAGAGTTTTTTTGGGCATTTTTTGGGGTTCTTTGGAGGCAGGCAAAACATCTGAACTTGTGTATAGTGGTATATATACCACTATACACAAGTTCAGATGTTTATCCTGCCTCCAAAGAACCCAAAAAATGCCCAAAAAAACGCTTGCTACTAAACCGGCAATGTGTGAAAAGCGAAAGCCACTAACCTGTTCTATAAGTGACAAAATACAAAAATGGCTAGGTGTCTATATACATATAATTATGTGTGTATATATACCACAGAAGCTGAAAGTGTTCTAATACAAACAATCTTTTTTTTTTATGGTTCTGGACATGCTCCAGAGCTGAAACTTCACAGGTACACTTTTTAGACCCCCCAGATACTAAATCCAAAGAAATTTTTAATTTTTTTTTAATTTTTTCAATAATTGGCTCTTTATCAAAAATGACAATTTTTAAGAACTTTTTTGTGTTATTTTGTGTCGGGGGGGGGGGTCTAAAAGTTGTACCTGTGAAGTTTCAGCTCTGTAGCATGTCCAGAACCATAAAAAAAAACGATTGTTTGTATTAGGTCAGTTATAGAACAGGTTAGTGGCTTCTCGCTTTTCACACCTTGCCGGTTTAGTAGCAGGCATTTTTTGGGGCATTTTTGGGGTATATATACCACTATACACAAGTTCAGATGTTTTGCCTGCCTCCAAAGAACCCCAAAAAATGCCCAAAAAAACGCTAGCGTAAAAAAAAAACGCCCAGGTGTGTTGTTGCAGGCTTTTTTGGGGGGTTTTTGGAGGCAGGCAAAACATCTGAACTTGTGTATAGTGGTATATATACACACATACTTATATGTATATTACACTTAGACATATATAGGTGTGATAGGAGCGTAACTATAATGGTGTTAATTATTTCATTAGCGCAAGTAGTTTTTTCTGCTCCTTTCACACCTACATATGTCTAGGTGTATATATACATACATGGGTGTGTATATATACCCCCTATACACATGTTCAGTAGTGATGTCGCGAACCTAAAATTCGCGGTTCGCGAACGGCGAACGCGAACATCGGCAAATGTTCGCGAACCGGCGAACCGGGCGAACCGCCATAGACTTCAATAGGCAGGCGAATTTTAAAACACACAGGGACTCTTTCTGGCCACAATAGTGATGGAAAAGTTGTTTCAAGGGGACTAACACCTGGACTGTGGCATGCCGGAGAGGGATCACGCAAAAAAAAGTTCTTAAAAATTATAATTTTTTGATAGAGAGCCAATTATTGGAAAAATTAAAAAAAAATAAAAATAAAAAATTTCTTTGGATTTAGCATCTGGGGGGTCTAAAAAGTGTACCTGTGAAGTTTCAGCTCTGTAGCATGTCCAGAACCCCTAAAAAACAGCATTTTTCTTATATTTTCAGGAATATGGCTTCTCTGCGGCTGGCTTTTTCTCTTGCAGGCATTTATCGGGCATTTTTTTAGGCAGGCATGTCATTTTTTGTATTTAGTGTCTGGGGGGTCACAAAAGTGTACCTGTCAAGTTTCAGCTCTGTAGCATGTCCAGAACCCCTAAAAAACAGCATTTTTCTTATATTTTCAGGAATACGGCTTCTCTGCGGCTGGCTTTTTCTCTTGCAGGCATTTATCGGGCATTTTTATAGGCAGGCATGTCATTTTTTGTATTTAGTGTCTGGGGGGTCACAAAAGTGTACCTGTCAAGTTTCAGCTCTGTAGCATGTCCAGAACCCCTAAAAAACAGCATTTTTCTTATATTTTCAGGAATACGGCTTCTCTGCGGCTGGCTTTTTCTCTTGCAGGCATTTATCTGGCATTTTTTTAGGCAGGCATGTCATTTTTTGTATTTAGTGTCTGGGGGGTCTAAAAAGTGTACCTGTCAAGTTTCAGCTCTGTAGCATGTCCAGAACCCCTAAAAAACAGCATTTTTCTTATATTTTCAGGAATACGGCTTCTCTGCGGCTGGCTTTTTCTCTTGCAGGCATTTATCGGGCATTTTTTTAGGCAGGCATGTCATTTTTTTGTATTTAGTGTCTGGGGGGTCACAAAAGTGTACCTGTCAAGTTTCAGCTCTGTAGCATGTCCAGAACCCCTAAAAAACAGCATTTTTCTTATATTTTCAGGAATACGGCTTCTCTGCGGCTGGCTTTTTCTCTTGCAGGCATTTATCGGGCATTTTTTTAAGCAGGCATGTCATTTTTTGTATTTAGTGTCTGGGGGGTCTAAAAAGTGTACCTGTCAAGTTTCAGCTCTGTAGCATTTCCAGAACCCCTAAAAAACAGCATTTTTCTTATATTTTCAGGAATACGGCTTCTCTGCGGCTGGCTTTTTCTCTTGCAGGCATTTATCGGGCATTTTTTTAGGCAGGCATGTCATTTTTTGTATTTAGTGTCTGGGGGGTCACAAAAGTGTACCTGTCAAGTTTCAGCTCTGTAGCATGTCCAGAACCCCTAAAAAACAGCATTTTTCTTATATTTTCAGGAATACGGCTTCTCTGCGGCTGGCTTTTTCTCTTGCAGGCATTTATCGGGCATTTTTTTAGGCAGGCATGTCATTTTTTGTATTTAGTGTCTGGGGGGTCACAAAAGTGTACCTGTCAAGTTTCAGCTCTGTAGCATGTCCAGAACCCCTAAAAAACAGCATTTTTCTTATATTTTCAGGAATACGGCTTCTCTGCTGCTGTCTTTTTCTCTTGCAGGCATTTATCGGGCATTTTTTTAGGCAGGCATGTCATTTTTTGTATTTAGTGTCTGGGGGGTCACAAAAGTGTACCTGTCAAGTTTCAGATCTGTAGCATGTCCAGAACCCCTAAAAAACAGCATTTTTCTTATATTTTCAGGAATACGGCTTCTCTGCGGCTGGCTTTTTCTCTTGCAGGCATTTATCGGGCATTTTTTTAGGCAGGCATGTCATTTTTTGTATTTAGTGTCTGGGGGGTCACAAAAGTGTACCTGTCAAGTTTCAGCTCTGTAGCATGTCCAGAACCCCTAAAAAACAGCATTTTTCTTATATTTTCAGGAATACGGCTTCTCTGCGGCTGTCTTTTTCTCTTGCAGGCATTTATCGGGCATTTTTTTAGGCAGGCATGTCATTTTTTGTATTTAGTGTCTGGGGGGTCACAAAAGTGTACCTGTCAAGTTTCAGCTCTGTAGCATGTCCAGAACCCCTAAAAAACAGCATTTTTCTTATATTTTCAGGAATACGGCTTCTCTGCGGCTGTCTTTTTCTCTTGCAGGCATTTATCGGGCATTTTTTTAGGCAGGCATGTCATTTTTTGTATTTAGTGTCTGGGGGGTCACAAAAGTGTACCTGTCAAGTTTCAGATCTGTAGCATGTCCAGAACCCCTAAAAAACAGCATTTTTCTTATATTTTCAGGAATACGGCTTCTCTGCGGCTGTCTTTTTCTCTTGCAGGCATTTATCGGGCATTTTTTTAGGCAGGCATGTCATTTTTTGTATTTAGTGTCTGGGGGGTCTAAAAAGTGTACCTGTCAAGTTTCAGCTCTGTAGTATGTCCACAACCCAAAAAAAACAGCATTTTTCTTATGATTTTTAGTAGAAAACTAATGCAGTGTCTTTCCAGCTGTCTTTTTTTCTTTCTGGCAAGCTGAAATATGATATGCCAAGGCAAACATGCCTATCAGTTGAGCTATGACACAGACAACACTGCACACATGGGGAAATATGTAAAACAAAAAACAGGAAAAGGAAATTAGGTGACGGTAACAAAACATGATATTGTGATTGGCCAAATAAAAAGTCACCTCGCGATGAGGTCGCGCCAAAGTCGCGCTAAGTCGCGCCAAAGTCGCACTGGAAGCGACGCTACTTTAGTGGTAGCGGCAGTGTAAACCAGCACTAAAACATCCAGTGTGTGAATACGATCAGGTATGATGTTTTATCGGTCAAGTAGTGTAAGGGTTACGCCCGTTGCCCGCTTCACAGTGACAGACCAAACTCTGACAGACCAAACTCCCCGTTTAACAGTCAGTCAGTCCATTTGCACAACCGCAAACTCCCAATTTGCACAAGGTTGGATACCAAGCTAGCCATGTCCCGTTCCTTGTCCTCACTGACATCATTGAAGGTCTCTTCCTCCACCCAGCCACATACAACACCAAGGGTCCCCGAAAGGTGAGAACAAGCCCCCTGGGACGCCTGCTGTGGCTGGTATTCCACCTCCTCAAAGCCACCTTCCTCCTCTGACTTCTCTTCTTCAGACTCCTCTCTCTGCGTTGCCACAGGTCCAGCAATTGACAACGACAAGGCTGCTTCTGGTGGTGATGAGGACCACAACTCTTCCTCTTCATGCTCATCTACAGCCTGATCCAGTACTCTTCGCAGGGCACGCTCCAGAAAAAACGCATATGGGATGAGGTCGATGATGTTGCCTTGGGTTCGACTGACCACCAGGGTTGTCATCTCCGCAAAAGGACGCATGAGCCTACAGCCATTGTTCATGAGCATTCAGTAACGCGGCCAAAAAATACCCAGCTCCGCAGAAAGAATGAAAGAAAATGAATGTTTTTTTTTATGAAAAATTATCCTGCGGATCGCTTTTGGTCTGTACACAATGAAGCAACGACCTTATCATCTGGGGTGTGCCAACACAATCCTAGAGGTGATCGCTTCATTGTGATACGCAAGCCCCTTCACCACGACAAGGTAACGATCACGAAGGGGAATTGACACATGTATGTGCCTTTTTTTTTGTTTTTTGTTTTTTTGCAGCCACAGTGTAGCACCAGAGGCCAGAAAAATTAGGCATGTACACATGCATGAAAAAGTAGGTATTGTTGCAGCCGCTGCTGTAGCAGCGGCCTGAAAAATTGAGGTTTTAAGGCAGAAAGTGCACTAAAACATTGCTGCTTGAACCGTAGTTGGTGGCGGAGACGTCACGTAAGTCATCCGGCATGCAGAGAATGATTATATACAGCAGCGTGTGGACCATTTTTAGGCCAAGGCATCTCAGTCATCACCAGGCCTTTTTTAGTCAAATGCATCCCCCACTGTCAGTCCCTTCGGGATCCATGCCTCATTCATCTTAATAAACGTGAGGTAATCAAGACTTTTTTGACCTAGGCGACTTCTCTTCTCAGTGACAATACCTCCTGCTGCGCTGAAGGTCCTTTCTGACAGCACACTTGAAGCGGGGCAGGCCAGAAGTTCAATGGCAAACTGGGATAGCTCAGGCCACAGGTCAAGCCTGCACACCCAGTAGTCAAGGGGTTCATCGCTCCTCAGAGTGTCGATATCTGCAGTTAAGGCAAGGTAGTCTGCTACCTGTCGGTCGAGTCGTTCTCTGAGGGTGGACCCCGAAGGGCTGTGGCGATGCATAGGACTAAAAAAGCTCCGCATGTCCTCCATCAACAAGACGTCTGTAAAGCGTCCTGTCCTTGCCGGCGTGGTTGTGGTGGTAGGAGGAGGATTACTTTCACCTCTTCCCCTGTTGGATTCCCGTTGTGCTGTGACATCACCCTTATACGCTGTGTAGAGCATAGTTTTTAACTTATTTTGTAGCTGCTGCATCCTTTGCGACTGCCGGTAATTGGGTAACATGTCACAGACTTTCTGCTTATACCGGGGGTCTAGTAGCGTGGCCACCCAGTACAGGTCGTTCTCCTTCAGCCTTTTTATACGAGGGTCTCTCAACAGGCATGACAGCATAAAAGACCCCATTTGGACAAGGTTGGATGCCGAGCTACTCATGTCCAATTCCTCGTCCTCACTGATGTCATTGAAGGTGTGTTCTTCCCCCCAGCCACGTACAACACCACGGGTACCAGATAGGTGACAACGAGCACCCTGGGATGCCTGCTGTGGTTGGTGTTCCTCCTCCTCAAAGCCACATTCCTCCTCTGACTCCTCTTCCTCACACTCCTCTTCCAGTGTTGCCGCAGGTCCAGCAATCGATGGTAAGGCTGTTTCTGGTGGTGGTGATGGTGACCACAACTCTTCCTCTTCCTCTTCACGCTCATCTACGGCCTGATCCAGCACTCTTCGCAGGGCACGCTCCAGGAAAAAAACATATGGGATGATGTCGCTGATGGTGCCTTCAGTGCGACTCACTAGGTTTGTCACCTCCTCAAAAGGACGCATGAGCCTACAGGCATTGCGCATGAGCGTCCAGTAGCGTGGCAAAAAAATACCCAGCTCCGCAGAGGCTGTCCTAGCACCCCGGTCATACAAATACTCGTTGACCGCTTTTTCTTGTTGGAGCAGGCGGTCGAACATTAGCAGTGTTGAATTCCAACGTGTCGGGCTGTCGCAAATCAAGCGCCTCACTGGCATGTTGTTTCGCCGCTGAATATCTGCAAAGTGCGCCATGGCCGTGTAGGAACGCCTGAAATGGCCACACACCTTCCTGGCCTGCTTGAGGACGTCCTGTAAGCCTGGGTACTTCTGCACAAAACGTTGCACAATCAGATTCAACACATGTGCCATGCACGGCACATGTGTCAACTTGCCCAAATTCAATGCCGCCAACAAATTGCTCCCGTTGTCACACACCACTTTGCCGATCTCCAGTTGGTGCGGGGTCAGCCACTGATCCACCTGTGCATTCAGGGCGGACAGTAGTGCTGGTCCGGTGTGACTCTCTGCTTTCAGGCAAGTCAACCCCAAGACAGCGTGACACTGTCGTATCCGGCATGTGGAATAGCCCCTGGGGAGCTGGGGGGGTGCAGTTGGTGTGGAGCAAGACGCAACAGCAGAAGAGGACTCAGCCGAGGAGGTTAGCAAAGAGGATGGAGTAGGAGGAGTAGAGGAGGTGGCAGCAGGCCTGCCTGCAAGTCGTGGCGGTGTCACCAACTCCTCTGCAGCAGAGCCACGCATTCCATGCTTGGCAGCCGCCAGCAGGTTTACCCAATGCGCAGTGTACGTTATATACCTGCCCTGACCGTGCTTTGCAGACCAGCTATCAGTGGTCAGATGGACCCTTGCCCCAACACTGTGTGCCAGACGTGACATGATTTCTTTTTCCACAATAGAGTACAGGTTGGGGATTGCCTTTTGTGAAAAATAATTTCGGCCGGGTACCTTCCACTGCGGTGTCCCAATAGCGACAAATTTTTTGAAGGCCTCAGACTCCACCAGCTTGTATGGTAAAAGCTGGCGGGCTAAGAGTTCCGACAAGCCAGCTGTCAGACGCCGGGCAAGGGGGTGACTCTGCGAGATTGGCTTTTTGCGCTCAAACATTTCCTTCACAGACACCTGACTGTGGGCAGGTGACGAGCAGGAACTGCTGAAGGTGAGAGGCGGAGGGGCGGGTTGTTGATAGGGGGCATGGAGGACAGCAGTGGTTGACGTGGCTGAAGATGCTGGACCAGGAGGAGGATGGTGGCTTTCAGTTTGTGTGCTGCTTTTACTCATGTGTTGATCCCATAGGCGTTTGTGATGTGAGATCATGTGCCTTCGCAAAGCAGTTGTACCTAGGTGGGTGTTGGACTTCCCACGACTCAGTTTCTTTTGGCACAGGTTACAAATGGCATCGCTGATATCAGAGGCAGACACACAAAAAAAATGCCACACTGCTGAGCTTTGCAAGGACGGCATTCTGGTGGTGGCAACAGCTTGCGTTGATTGGCGTGCTGTCTGGCTGACCCCGGGTGCCGAATCTACATGCTGTCTGACTGCGCCACTAGCTCCTTGCGATGACCTCCTCCCCCTGCTTCCAACTCGTCTCCTCCTCCTCTCTGTCTCCCCATCTGAACTTTCCCCCTCTTCTTCTGCTCTTCGAGCAGGCACCCAGGTGACATCCACAGACACATCGTCATCATCAGCCGCTTCACTTGACAACTCAGCAAAGGCAGCAGCAGCAGGTACAACATCATCATCATCACAATGTACGTCCATGTGTATAATGCTGCCTGACTGAGACATATCCCCGTTATCTACATCCTCTGGCACTAATAGTTGCGCATCACTTATTTCTTCAAACTGATGTGAAAATAACTCCTCTGACGGATCAAGTGAAGCGGCTGTGGTGCTAGTGTTGGTGGTGGTGCCGGCGGGCTGGCGAGTGGTAAATTGAGAGGTGCCCGAAGCTGAGCTGGAGGAGGATGGTGCATTAAGGTTCCGAGCGGAAGCTGTAGACGATTGGGTGTCCTGTGTAAGCCAGTCAACTATGGCCTCAGAATTTTTTGAGTTCAGGGGCTGTGGTGGCCTCTGAACACTGGGCATTATTCTAGAGCCTAAGGAAATCACAGCACCACGACCACGACGGCCCTTGCGGGGTGGCCTGCCTCTGCCTGTCATTTTTTTTTTAATGTGTTGTTACTGTTGTACTATGAGTGCAAGCTGCTGTGCCACCTTATATATCAGTGGTGGGTGGGCAGTGGCACAGTACACTCTCTGTGGACCTGACAGCAGTCACTGGCACCCAGGCAACTGCAATTTAAAAAATATATATATTTTTTTTTACTTTGCAAGCTGCTGTGCCACCTTATATATCAGTGGTGGGTGGGCAGTGGCACAGTACACTCTCTGTGGACCTGACAGCAGTCACTGGCACCCAGACAACTGCAATTTAAAAAATATATATATATTTTTTTACTTTGCAAGCTGCTGTGCCACCTTATATATCAGTGGTGGGTGGGCAGTGGCACAGTACACTCTCTGTGGACCTGACAGCAGTCACTGGCACCCAGGCAACTGCAATTTAAAAAAAAATATATATATTTTTTACTTTGCAAGCTGCTGTGCCACCTTATATATCAGTGGTGGGTGGGTGGGCAGTGGCACAGTACACTCTCTGTGGACCTGACAGCAGTCACTGGCACCCAGGCAACTGCAATTTAAAAAAATATATATATTTTTTTTACTTTGCAAGCTGCTGTGCCACCTTATATATCAGTGGTGGGTGGGCAGTGGCACAGTACACTCTCTGTGGACCTGACAGCAGTCACTGGCACCCAGGCAACTGCAATTTAAAAAAATATATATTTTTTTTTTACTTTGCAAGCTGCTGTGCCACCTTATATATCAGTGGTGGGTGGGCACACAGTGGCACTGCAGTGGGCACAGTACACTCTGTGGACCTGACAGTCACTGGCAGCCCAGGCAACTGCAATAATAAAAAATATTTTTTTTTTCAATTTATTGCAACAAGATGCTGTGCCAACGTATATATATCAGTGGTGGGCAGTGCACTGCAGTGGGTACAGTGCACTCTGTGGACCTGACACAGCACTCACTGCAATTATGACAGAGAAAAAAAAAATATTTTTTAAAATGCCAGGTACTGTGCCTGTGCCACCCGAAATGAGTGTGGTGTGCACACAGTACAGTCTGTGGTAGGTCTGTGGCCTCTCACACACAGCGGGCAGGCAACTGCAGTGTACAATAGATATATATATATATATATATATATAAAGAAAAAAATCTATTACCTTACCAGCCCTTGAAAGGGCTTTTGGGGACACTATATATATATATATATATATGTATATATATAAAAATAAAAAAATCCTCAATTACCAGCCCTTAAAAGGGCTTTTGGGGACACTAGATAGATATAGATATATATATATATGAAGAAACAACTCAATTACCAGCCCTTAAAAGGGCTTTTGGGGACGCTAGGTATATATATATATATATATATAAAAAAAAAAAAAACACAAATACCAGCCCTTAGAAGGGCTTTTTGGGGTGCTGATATTACAGCAGTAGTGGACCAAGAACACTGCAAGACCAGGAACACTGACTAACTGTCCCTAGCTTAACAGCAGCAGCAGCAGCTCTCTCCCTATTCTCACTACACACACTGCTTCAGAATGATCTAAGATGGATGCTGCCCTTGCTTATTTATAGGAGGTGGGAGGGTGTGGGAGGGAGGTACGCTGATTGGCTGGAAATGTGTCTGCTGACTGTAAAGTTCAGGGTCAAAGTTTGCCTCAATGATGTCTTATGGGGGGCGGACCGAACATCGCATATGTTCGCCGGCAGCGGCGAACGCGAACATGCTAAGTTCGCCGGGAACTGTTCGCCGGCGAACAGTTCTATACATCTCTAATGTTCAGATGTCATGCCTGACTCCAAACATGTGCTCAAAAGATCCCTATGGACGCCTGCAGCCAAAAAGAATGCTGACGGGGGCGAAGCCATATTACTGCAGCGAAAGTGACACAAGAGAAACTAGCTTTTCTTTATAGCGGTCACCCTGATATGGAAGGGTTTTGTCACCCTGCCATAGCAGTCACTGTCAGTTAACCCTACACTACACTACGGTCCCCTTACACTTAACACTTTCCCTACAGAAACTGAATAAATTAAAGCTAACTAAAGTGTAAAAGAGCACCCTAACTACACTAGATATCCCTTTCCTCACACTAAAAATTGCTAAATGACACTTTGTAACACTTTGTAACAGAAGTAACAGAACAGCATTCCACTCTCTTCCATGTCCCGTAGAAGAATGCTAGGAATTTGGCGGGGGCTATCTTATATACTGGGGGAGCGTATTCACTAATGATTGGTCTATGGACCCCCTAGTCACTCCAATCACATTCCTAGCATTCTCCTGCCCCCCCAATTGGCTTTTGCTAATGGTTCTGGTCCAATCATGGGCTTTTAAAGCCCATTTCCTGTCCCATTGCATTTTGGTCGGTTCTGGTTGCCGAATTCCGAACTTTTTGGGCAAAAAGTTCTAAATTCGGCCGAACCTCGAACAGCCAATGTTCGGGTCGAACCGATGGTCGACCCGAACAGTTCGATCATCCCTAATAAGCACATGCTTAGGCTGGATCACCCACAAAACATTCCCTGCTCCTAAAAGGGATTCTTTGAGAAGAGATGGTGCACCCAGAAAAAGGGAATCGAGCACAGACCTCAGTACAGAAAGCCCTGGGTTGTGCATCCCACAAAATGGCTCAGGCAGCATTTGCAGAGAACACATGCTTGTCAATGGAACCATCTGACTTGTTGGGTGAAGCCCTACTGAGTTCATGACTAGAGCTGACTGGCTCTCAAACTCTGATGGCGCAATGGGAATCCATCCTGCATCAGGCCCTAGACAAAACCTCCAAACACATAATGACCCGACTAATAAAGGAAGCCAGGACAATGAATCACAGGTCTCAGAGGCATGTTGCTATGACATGACCACTGTCTTGGAGGGAAACAAAAATGATCATGAGAACCTGTCTCTGTTGATGCAGCTAGAAGATGCTGAGAATGCTGAGAGTTATAGGTCCAACTTGCAGGCATACCAGACACTGTAATGGATCTCCGGTCTATAGTTGTGGATCTATTTGAAGAGCTGGTCCTAGTAATTCCTCTACTTCAATTCAAATTTGACAGGATTCATGGAGCCACCCCCCCCCTCCAAGATTGGACCCTTTAAGCACCACCACAGGATATTATAGTAAGACTCAATTATTGCCATACAAAGGAAAGGCTCCTATAAATATCAAGCATGTGAATTTCAGGGGCATACAGTACTTACCAATTATTTGCCAAACTTTTGCTAGCACTTGTCTTAAGCTCCACGTTTCAGATTATCAAGGTCTCCTATACATCTCCTCCTGGCTAAACGCTCAGTGACTGTTTTGGAAATTGTATAGATAGGAAACTCCTATCCTTCCATTGATCAATGGTTCCAAATTATTAATAACCACAGGAATAGAGAACAGACACAAAAAAGATACACTCATCATCTTTTGAAATCACTGATCTGTTTATTTAGTGCATTTAAAGTTTTTTTATACATATGATTAAAGTGATGCTAAAGTTGAAATTAAAAAAAATGATGTACCAAAACAATAGTTTTGCACAGAGCAGTCTTGATCCTCCACTTCTGGAGTCCCCTGCAAGTGCTCCTGGCTCCTCCCCCTTGCCAAGTGCCCCCATAGAAAGCAGCTTTCTGTGGGGCACTCATGCACTCTCTCTCCTGAGCCCTGCTCTGTGTGGCTGCCACTTCTGTGTCTGAACCAATGAGGCTGAAGAGAGCCGAAAGAGCCTCTGCTCTCATGCACATCGCTGGATCAAGATTGGGCTCCGGTAACTATAAGAGGTGGCTGGGGGGGTGGAGCTGTACCCTGAAGTAAATACCACATTAACACTACCATTGTACTTTTAAGGTAACAGAGGGAGCAATATACACAGGATAGTTTCTTATCAAGACACAAAAGAATGCAAATACTGTATATAATGAAACATTAATAGTGCTGTGTGCACAATGAGTGCAGTGTACAATACACAAGCAAAGCATACAAAATGCAATACCATTTTATACAGAATTAAACATTTATTTCATACATGGAATTAAGCTCCCTTTTTTGAGGCCCTATTGTTGTGGTCCTTAAGGATATTTTTTGTGGTTACGGAGTATACCAGTGACCTTAAAGCCATAAGACTTGCAAATGCATCACTAGGTCATGTAACAGTTAGTTTTCCAGAATCTTAGAGCTTTGGAAGTTCTAGTGATGACTCTATTATGCTCAGCTCAAGGTTTAAGATCACTTCACCTCTCTGGATCCTGGAAAATATATCCAAATCATGATGGAAGTCGAAAAAAGCAATATTGTCCTACATATTTTGCTGTATGACAATTTCTTCTTCCAGCGCTTTACCTTTCCCCCAAACCCCTAGTTTCCTATTTTCTCTTTTCTCTCCCTTTCTTTTGTTCTGTTTCCCTACATTGCTTAGTATTCCAGGTGACTCAATTCCCTTCTTTATTGCTGCTGAGTGTCAAGGGGTGGGCCTGCTCCAATAGCCCTCTCCTAATATCCTTAAACACTCAAGACTTGAATCAATCCTCAAAAAAGGTGAAATCTTTGTATAATTTCTGAAACAAATATGCCAACATTGTATGTCCCAGGAAACCCACTTCTCACAGACTTCTACACCAAAACATTTACATTCTACATCTCCTCAATTTTAGGCATTAGCCACAACAAAAGATATAGGGTTTTTGAAAACTCTATGTCACTTAATTAACTTTTCCATTAACAAAAAAAAAAAAAAAATAGAAATCCAGAGGACTTACTATGCTCTGAACTTGGGACAGATTGGTTTCTTGACTAGAGTTGATCTAACACCTGGATGTCCAGGTTCGGCGGGTCCGGCTGAACTTGAAAAAAAAAGTCCGGGTTCATGACCCGAACTTTACCCGGATCCCAAACCCCATTGAAGTCAATGGTGACCTGAACTTTTGAGCACTAAAATGGCTCTAAAAAACAAATTGAAAGGGCTAGAGGGCTGCAAATGGCAACAAAATCATCTTAAGGGCATGGCAAGTGATCTGCAAACAAATGTGGATAGGGAAATAACTTAAAATAACATAAAATACATAAAAATAAAAAATAATAATCTCTTGAATGATGTAGGAGGAGGACGAGGCCCATACGGAGTAGGAGGTTAAGGTGGCGGTGGATATAGCGGTGTAGGTGGAAGCAGCGGCGGCAGTGGAGGAGGAGGACGAGGTAGCCAACACTGGTTTTGGTTTATAATTTAATTTTTTTTAATTAGGGTACACCCCAAAAGAGTAAGAAAGATCAAATACAACAATGGCTGGGTAAGGCCGGTATACATGTCTATTCTACACAAGGTACGGACAAGTGCTGTGGGATCCATGCCTGGTTCATTTTAATGAACGTGAGCTTGTCCACATTGGCTCTGGACAGGCGGCTGTACTTGTCTGTGATAACGCCCCCAGCCGTGCTAAATACCCGTTCAGATAATACACTGGCTGCAGGGCAGGCCAGCACCTCCAAGGCGTAAAGGGCAAGCTCAGGCCATGTGCCCAACTTGGAGACTCAGAAGTTGAAGGGGGCAGACCCGTCATTCAGAACGTCTAGGCGTGTGCACACATGCTGCTCCACAATGTTAGTGAAATGCTGCCTCCTGCTAAGACGTTTCATATCAGCTGGTGGTGCTGCTGCTTGTTGTGGCATGCTGACAAAGCTTTTCCACATTTCGGCCATACTAACCCTGCCTTCCGAGGTGCTGGCGGTGCCCTGGCTGCGTTGGCGACCTCTTCCTCTGCCTTGGCCTTGTGCTTCCACTGTGCCCCCGCTGTCAGGTGGGAATGCCACCAGCAGCGCGTCTACCAGAGTGCACTTGTACTCGCGCATCTTCCGATCACGCTCCAGTGAGGGAATTAAGGACGGTACGTTGTCCTTGTAATGGGGATCCAGCAGCGTGGCCACCCAGTAATCAGCACAAGTTACTATGTGGGAAACTCGGCGGTCGTTGCGGAGACACTGCAGCATGTAATCGCTCATGTGTTCCAGGCTGCCCAGAGGCAACAAAAAGTTGTCCTCTGTGGGAGGTATATCCTCTGTGTCCTCTGTATCCCCCCAGCCACGCACCAGTGATGGCCATGAGCTGGCCTGGGTGCCACCCTGCTGTGAACATGGTTCCATCTCCTCCTCCATCTCCTCCTCCTCATCCTCGTCATCCTCCAGAACTGTGCCCCTGCTGGACAATTGTGTCCCTGGCGTTTGTGGGTGCAAGAACCCACCCTCGGAGCCACTTGTGAATGACTTCCCTGAAAGCCTTAGAAATTATACCTCTTCCTCCTCCTCCTCCTCCTCCTCCTCCTCCTCCTCCTCCTCCTCATCCTGTGCCACATCCTCTTCCATCATTGCCGAAGTGTTTTTTCAAGAAGGCATAGAAGTGAGATAGTTAAGCTGGGAACGGCATCATCAGCACTGGCCATGTTGGTGGAGTGCTTGAAACAGCGCAACAAGGCACACAGGTCTTGCACGGAGGCCCAGTTATTGATGGTGAAGTGGTGCTGTTCTGCAGAGCGACTCACGTGTGCGTGCCGGAGCTGAAACTCCACTATGGCCTGCTGCTGCTCACGCAGTCTGGCCAGCATGTGCAAGGTGGAGTTCCACCTTGTGGGCACGTCACATATGAGGCGGTGAGCGGGAAGGCTGAAGTTACGCTGCAGCACTGACAGGCGAGCAGAAGCAGGGTAAGAACGCCGAAAGTGCGCTCAGACGGCTCGCACTTTCTGCAGCAGCTCTGACATATCGGGGTAATTTCTAAGGAACCTCTGCACCACCAAATTCAGCACATGCGCAAGGCAAAGGATGTGTGTCAAACCGGCTAGGCCCAGAGCTGCTCCGAGATTTCGCCCGTTATCGCACACCACCAGGCCGGGCTTGAGGCTCACTGGCACTAACCACTCATCGGTCAGCTATTGAATGCCCCTCCACAACTCCTGCGTGGTGTGTGGTTTTTCCCCCAAACAGGCAAGTTTTAAAACTGCCTGCTGTCGTTTACCCCTGGCTGTGCTGAAGTTGGTGGTGAAGCTGTTCCGCTGACCGGAAGAGGAGGCGGTAGAGGATGAGGAAGCAGAGTAGAAGGAGTTAGGAAAAGGAGGCAATCCTCGGTAGTGGAAGGAGATGCGCCAAACTGCTATCCGCCTCAGGCCCAGCCGCCACTGCATTTACCCAGTGGATTCTTCAGTTATGGATATATAACATCCCTGACCGTGCTTACTGGTCCACGTATCCGTAGTTAGGTGGACCTTGCTGCAATGGCGTTGCGCAGTGCACACCTGATTTTGTCAGCCACTTGCTTGTGCAGGGAAGGGATGGCTTGTAAAAGTAGTGGCGGCTGGGCACGACGTACTGTGGGACAGCCACCGCCATAAGGCTTTTAAAACTCTGCGTCTCCACCAGACAGAATGACAGCATTTCAAAGGCCAGGAATTTTGAAATGCTGGCATTTAGGGCCAGGGATCACGGGTGTTAGGGGGGTATTTCCTCTTCCGCTCCAGTGTTTGGGAGATAGAAAGCTAAACGTTTCCACGGGACATTGTGGAGGGGGTTGGTGGCTCTGTGCGACCTCTTCCTCCAAACTACTCAGGTCACCTGAATGACCTTCATTCCATGTGGGGTCGAGGACCTCATCGTCCTCCACATTGTCTTCCACCCAGTCTTCACCCCTGCCCTCCTTGTCGGTCTCCACAATTCGGAATTCCGCAGCAGTTGGGACCTCTGTTTCATCATCATCCGAGATGTGCTGCGATGGTCCTTCCATGTACTCATCTTGAGACATAAGTGGTTAGGCATCAGTGCACTCAATCTCTTCCGCTTCTGGGGCAGGGCTAGGTGGATGGCCCTGGGAAACCATGCTAACAAAGTAATTAAAGAGAAGAAGAGACTGTCGATGACTTGGGGCTCAGACTGCTTGGCTGATTTGCAAGGGGGTGAGGTGAAAGATTGATGGACATCGGCTGCAGGTGCCAACTCTGACCTTTCAGCAGAAGACTGGGTGGGAGACAATGTGAAGGAACTGGAGGCACTGTCAGCAACCCAATCGACTATCGCCTGGTACTTGTTCTGGCCTCAAAATTTGTAGAGGCACATTAGGCCCTTCCAAATACTGCTGCAGTTTGTGTCGCCTACTCACACCTGAGGAAGGTGTTTCACTTGTGCGTGTAGCTGGCACAGATCGAACATGTCCTCTCCTTGCAACAAGAGCTCCACCAGCAGCACCACGACCCAGGCCACATCCCCTATTTTACCTTCTCCTCATATTTATCTAATTTTGGATCTTCCCCTAAATTGGTTTTTATTGATACGCGGAATTAAACAACAGTATGCAAAGGGTGTATCTCACTGTAACATATGCAGACTAGGCCGCAATTAAAATTTTTTCCCCTAAATGGGTTTTTATTGATAAGCGGAATACAACAACAGTATGCAAAGGGTCTATCTCACTGTAACATATGCAGACTAGGCCGCAATTCATTTTTTTCTCCCTAAATGGGTTTTTATTGATAAGCGGAATACAACAGTATGCAAAGGGTGTATCTCACTGTAACATATGCAGACTAGGCTGCAATTAATTTTTTTTATCCTAAATGGGTTTTTATGATAAGTGGAATACAACAACAGTATGCAAAGTGTGTATCTCACTGTACCATATGCAGACTAGGCTGCAATTCATTTTTTTTCCCTAAATTGGTTTTTATGATAAGTGGAATACAACAACAGTATGCAAAGGGTGTATCTCACTGTACCATATGCAGACTAGGCTGCAATTAATTTTTTTTACCCTAAATGGGTTTTTATGATAAGTGGAATACAACAACAGTATCCAATGGGTGTATCTCACTGTACCATGTGCAGACTAGGCTGCAATTTATTTTTTCCCCTAAATGGGTTTTTATTGATAAGCGGAATACAACAGTATGCATAGGGTGCATCTCACTGTAACATATGCAGACTAGGCTGCACTGAAATTGTTTTCCCCTAAATGAGTTTTTATGATAAGCGGAATACAAAAACAGTATGCAAAGCGTGTATCTCACTGTACCATATGCAGACTAGGCTGCAATAATTTTTTTTCCCCTAAATGGGTTTTTATGATAAGCGGAATACAACAACAGTATGCAAAGGGTGTATCTCACTGTACCATATGCAGACTAGGCTGCAATTAAATGTTTTTCCCTAAATGGGTTTTTATTGATAAGCGGAATACAACAGTATGCAAAGGGTGCATCTCACTGTAACATATGCAGACTAGGCCGCAATTACATTTTTTTTACCCTAAATGGGGTTTTATTGATAAGTGGAATATATCAACAGTATGCAAAGGGTGTATCTCACTGTAACATTTGCAGACTAGGCTGCAAATACATTTTTTCCCCTAAATGGGTTTTTATGATAAGCGGAATACAACAACAGTATGCAAAGGATGTATCTCCCTGTACCATATGCAGACTAGGCTGCAATTTATTTATTTCTTCCCCTAAATGGGTTTTTATTGATATGCAGAATAAAACAGTATGCAAAGGGTGCATCTCACGGTAACATATGCAGACTAGGCTGCACTGAAATTTTTTTCCCCTAAATGGATTTTTATTGATAAGCGGAATACAACAGTATGTAAAGGGTGCATCTCACTGTAACATATGCAGACTAGGCTGCACTGAAATTTTTTCCCCTAAATTAGTTTTTATGATAAGCAGAATACAACAACAGTATGCAAAGCATGTATCTCACTGTACCATATGCAGACTAGGCTGCAATACATTTTTTTCCCCCTAAATGGGTTTTTTTGATAAGCAGAATACAACAACAGTATGCAAAGGTTGTATCTCACTGTAACATATTCAGACTGAGCCGCAATTAATTTCTTTTCCCCTAAATGGGTTTTTATTGATAAGCGGAATACAACAACAGTATCTAACGGGTGTATCTCACTGTACCATATGCAGACTAGGCTGCAATTTATTTTTTCCCCTAAATGGGTTTTTATTGATAAGCGGAATACAACAGTATGCAAAGGGTGCATCTCACTGTAACATATGCAGACTAGGCTGCACTGAAATTTTTTCCCCTAAATTAGTTTTTATGATAAGCAGAATACAACAACAGTATGCAAAGCATGTATCTCACTGTACCATATGCAGACTAGGCTGCAATACATTTTTTTCCCCCTAAATGGGTTTTTATGATAAGCAGAATACAACAACAGTATGCAAAGGGTGTATCTCCCTGTACCATATGCAGACTAGGCTGCAATTTATTTTTTCCCCTAAATGGGTTTTTATTGATAAGCAGAATAAAACAGTATGCAAAGGGTGCATCTCACGGTAACATATGCAGACTAGGCTGCACTGAAATTTTTTCCCCCTAAATGGGTTTTTATTGATAAGCAGAATACAGCAACAGTATGCAAAGGGTGTATCTCACTGTAACATATGCAGACTAGGCTGCAAATTACATTTTTTCCCCTAAATGGGTTTTTATTGAAAAGCGGAATACAACAGTATGCAAAGGGTGTATCTCACTGTAACATATGCAGACTAGGCCGCAATTAATTTTTTCCCCCCTAAATGGGTTTTTATTGATAAGCGGAATACAACAGTATGCAAAGGGTGTATCTCACTGTAACATATGCAGACTAGGCTGCACTGAAATTTTTTCCCCTAAATGGGTTTTTATGATAAGCGGAATACAACAACAGTATGCAAAGGGTGCATCTCACTGTAACATATGCAGACTAGGCTGCATTGAAATTTTTTCCCCTAAATTAGTTTTTATGATAAGCAGAATACAACAACAGTATGCAAAGCATGTATCTCACTGTACCATATGCAGACTAGGCTGCAATACATTTTTTTCCCCCTAAATAGGTTTTTATGATAAGCAGAATACAACAACAGTATGCAAAGGGTGTATCTCCCTGTACCATATGCAGACTAGGCTGCAATTTATTTTTTCCCCTAAATGGGTTTTTATTGATAAGCAGAATAAAACAGTATGCAAAGGGTGCATCTCACGGTAACATATGCAGACTAGGCTGCACTGAAATTTTTTCCCCCTAAATGGGTTTTTATTGATAAGCAGAATACAGCAACAGTATGCAAAGGGTGTATCTCACTGTAACATATGCAGACTAGCCTGCAATTAAATTTGTTTCCCCTAAATGGGTTTTTATTGGTAAGCAGAATACAACAACAGTATGCAAAGGGTGTATCTCACTGTAACATCTGCAGACTAGGCAGCAATTAATTTTTTCCCCCCTAAATGGGTTTTTATTGATAAGCGGAATACAACAGTATGCAAAGGGTGTATCTCACTGTAACATATGCAGACTAGGCTGCACTGAAATTTTTTCCCCTAAATGGGTTTTTATGATAAGCGGAATACAACAACAGTATGCAAAGGGTGTATCTCACTGTACCATATGCAGACTAGGCTGTCATTTATTTATTTTCCCCTAAATGGGTTTTTATTGCAAAGCGGAATACAACAACAGTATCCAATGGGTGTATCTCACTGTACCATATGCAGACTAGGCTGCAATTTATTTTTTTCCCCTAAAAGGGTTTTTATTGATAAGTGGAATATAACAGTATGCAAAGGGTGCATCACACTGTAACATATGCAGACTAGGCTGCACTGAAATTTTTTCCCCTAAATGGGTTTTTATTGATAAGCGGAATACAACAACAGTATGGAAAGGGTGTATCTCACTGTAACATATGCAGACTAGGCCCCAATTAATTTTTTTCCCCTAAATGGGTTTTTATTGATAAGCGGAATACAACAGTATGCAAAGGGTGGATCTCACTGTAACATATGCAGACCAGGCTGCACTGAATTTTTTTCCCCCTAAATGGGTTTTTATTGCAAAGCGGAATACAACAACAGTATCCAATGGGTGTATCTCACTGTACCATATGCAGACTAGGCTGCAATTTATTTTTTTCCCTAAATGGGTTTTTATTGATAAGCGGAATACAACAGTATGCAAAGGGTGAATCTCACTGTATCATATGCAGACTAGGCTGCACTGAATTTTTTTCCCCTAAATGGGTTTTTATTGATAAGCGGAATACAACAACAGTATGCAAAGGGTGTATCTCACTGTAACATATGCAGACTAGGCCGCAATTACATTTTTTCCCCCTAAATGGGTTTTTATTGATAAGCAGAATACAACAGTATGCAAAGGGTGTATCTCACTGTAACATATGCAGACTAGGCTGCACTGAAATTTTTTCCCCTAAATGGGTTTTTATGATAAGCGGAATACAACAACAGTATGCAAAGGGTGTATCTCACTGTACCATATGCAGACTAGGCTGCAATTTTTTTTCTCCCCTAAATGGGATTTTATTGCAAAGCGGAATACAACAGCAGTATCCAATGGGTGTATCTCACTGTAACATATGCAGACTAGGCTGCAATTTAATTTTTTTCCCCTAAATGGGTTTTCAATTGGTGTATCTCACTGTAACGTATGAATGAAAAACTGAAAAATAATTGGTGCTTGTTGAATAGCAGATTTGAACTGCAGTGTCTAAACGCTGTAAGTCACAGTAAAATATGAAGGAAATTGTTTTTTTTAAATCCAGATTAAGCAGACACATATGCACTGAGCTTGCATTACATGGCTGCTACACGCCGATGCCTAACAGGTTGGATACTGTTGTTGTTCTATTCCGGTATTGAATAAAAAAACCCTTTGAATGAAAAACTGAAAAATAATTTTTTTCCCCTAAATACTGAAAAATAATCATTTTTGCCTTACATTGGTGCTTTTTGAAGAGCAGATTAGAAAAAGCAGTGTCTAAACACTGTATTTCAAAGTAAAATATGAAGGAAAAAAGATTTTTTCTTTTTTAAATCCAGATTAAGCAGACACATATGCACTGAGCTTGCATTATATGGCTGCTACACACCGCACGCCGCCCACCTAACAGACTGATAAAAAAAATTCTCCTTCCTCCTCCTCACTGAGCTCAGGTCAGGGCAAAAAGATCGTGCACTGCACCCCCACACAATAAAATCGATGTAGATCACTGTCTGATTAAAGAAGATTCTTCCTATTATTTCCCTGAAAGCAATCTCCAGCCTCCCCCTACAATAAATATCTCTCCCTCAGCACAATCAGGAACCTCTCCCTACAGTAGTTAGTGCAGAGTGACGTGCGGCGCTATGTGACTCCAGCTTATATAGAGGCTGGGTCACATGCTGCATTGGCCAATCACAGCCATGTCATTAGTAGGCATGGCTGTGATGGCTTCTAATGGCACACTAGTTAAACGCTTGCTGATTGGCTGCCTTGCACCTGTTGAAACTGCGCCATTAAAACCGTGCAAAAACATGAAATAACATTACCGAACAACGGACAGTATCCTGAACATACAGTGAAATGTTCGGGTCAGTGTCCGGGTACCGAATACCCAAAAGTCCGGTACAATCCCGAACAATACAGTCCGGGTTCGCTCAACCCTATTCTCGACTCATCTGTTACAAGTACTGACAATGCATGTGGTAACTACAGTTATATACTGTACCTTCATATTGACCACAGTAACAGCCATCACTTGACCCCTCTCACAAGATAATTGGCCTCCACAAAAAAAAAAGTTTGCCACTTACTAATACAACTCAGCTTGATTGATGCTTGGAGAGAGCATCCCCCGACTAAGGAGAGTTTTACATTCTACTCGGATGCCCATGACTTGTTCTCATGATTACATCACATATTTGTGTATAACATTATGGTCCAGAGTTCCTAGGTGGCAATTCTGCTTATAGTGTGATCAGATCATGGTGTGATGGGTCTTACTGTCCCTCTGTTGATACAAAAAAAGGAGATATTGTTTGTTTTCCGTGAGGTTCCCTGCTTACTGACTCTCTTGTATCTTCTTGTACTTTAGAGGTTTTTGAAGAACAGTATGTCCTTAACAGTTCTACTGTATCTTTCTACAGTGTGGAAGCACATAAACATTTAACTAAAAAAGAAAAACATAGAGAGTCCAAAATTAAACAGCGTGCAGCAGAACTAACCATAGCCTCCCAAAACTTAGAGGAGGATCCCACCCATTCCCAAGAAAATAATACTAAGGTCTTCATTCTGAAAACCAAACGTAACACATTCGGCAGAGCAACAACTATCTTGGAAACAAGATATATTTTATTTTAAAGGTAAAAAAATCTGACAATCTATTAGCCAAATGACATGACTTGAGGACTCAGGGCCAACATATACTGCTTTAAAATTACAGTTGGCAGGTAGATACTTTTATCCAAGCACATTAAAATGTTGAGAACTTTTTAAACTTAATTGGTTCGATCGTATCAACAAGAAGACCAAATCAGTTTTTTCAAACCTCAATCTCCCCATCTTACCGATCTTGCACAAATCCTTTATAGATCCAGAAATAACTATTTTGAGCAAATAGTTAAGGTTCTGAAAAATGAGGAAAAAATCGGACCCTGATGATTTAACTGCTGCTTATTAGAAAAGTTGTCTGAACTATCTTTCCATTCAACTTATTTTTTGATTTTCTGAAGCTTTTGGAAGCCTTGATGATTAGGTTGTTTGTGAGATTCTTAAGCCTCAGGCCAACCAATTTTTTATTTTAGGCATGCTAAGGCTTGGCTACATGCTGTATAGACAACCACCCTTGTTAATGTATGCTGTAGCTTGTGTGCAAATATTAAAATAGCTACTTTCCTAAATAAATAAGTGGTAGGAAATAGAAAAAAAAAATGACATCCTAGGTATAATAAATACATATTGTATCACATCTGATCTGATGTATTACTCATCCAAGGCAGAAAACACAACATGAGTTTGATGATCCAGTGACAATGTTAACATTCCAGTCATCTATAAAAAAACAAGCATAATAAAATTATTAGAATGTTATGGCCCATTTAGTTGGTAACAGTTTCCCCTGTGTCATGTGTTATGTGATTTGTAATATGATACAATAAGCTAAAAATTTGATATCAACACTCTACAACAAGTTGCCAGTAAGAGAAATTCCCAACTGGTAGCAAGAACCTAATAATAAAAGCAGATACATATGCATGTCCAACCCACATAAAATATATGATAACTTATCACATGCAGTGATCAGCACAACTCTGGAAGTAAGAACAAAAAATAACAATAATAAAGTTATAAAAACCAGGTGCGCAGTAATGCTCACTATAAGTTTTCATTCATTTGAAAGCTTTTCATCTTCCAGAATCACTGGAGACAATGAAATTGGATATAGAGAGTTATTCCATACTTGTAACAATAGATGCTGATCAAATCACGTTTAGAAGAGGTTTCTTTTTCCAGGTCACAAATCTAGAAGTGTGCAATTCATTGTATTATCTTGACACATCCAATGCTGAGGTTCAATGTTTTGTATGTCCTCACTGAGCCTTTGTCAGCTAAAATATTTGTTATGCTGATTGCCCAGGTTTTTCTCTAGCTTTGCTAGTTGTTCTCAAAGACATACAGTATAACTTACTGACCCACATAAGAATTATAATTATTGATTATTTCTTTTTTGCACTAAGCGTTATTAGATAAATACATTTTCAAGACGATATTGAGACACATGTTTTAAAGTGACCGAAAAAAGAACTGTTAACACTTTAACAATGATAAATGGTATATACAAAAAACACATAGAGGCAAACTCTGTGAAAACTCGGAATTTCATCAAAAAAACCTAACTTTTCATTAGTAATATATAAAAACTATCTGAAGATTGCAAAGACAAGGCTGCACATGTCTTGTGTTTTATATAAAGCCTTATCTTTGCAATATTCAGATAGTTTTTAAGGATCACTAATATGTTCTCAGAGCTCTGTTTTTTTCTACTCCTCTAGCAACATCTTTTTACAGCAACCAAAAGTTTTTTTTTTTTTTTTAGGGTTCAGACTTGCAATGGAAAGAAAAACCAGCTTGAATGTGATTGTTTTCTTTTTCAATTTTCAATTCCTATCTTATCTGAACTTGGGGAAGCATTACATCGGTGCTGCTTTTTATTGTCCACTAAACTTACAAGTCTAAACAATGAAAAATTAGTACATTCTGAAGCTGCAGGCATTAGATAAAGCCAACTTTAAAATATATTTGTCTTATAAATATCATAAATGGAAATCGTTATCACAATAGAAGATTTTTGTTTGCTTACTGTAATGTGGTGGAATTATTTTTGTAAAGTGGCTATATGGACTACTCAGAAAAAGTCAACATATGAATTGTAAAAAAAATGTAAAAAAAAAAAAAATTTGTTCTACACTGTCAACATAAATGCAATTAAATAATGAAGGCTACATAGATTACATAGAGCGTAGAACTTCATCCTTTCTAAGTGTAATTTGTGGGACTAAGCTGTCATTGTTCTTTGACAATGAGGAGGCAGGAGTGGCCCTGTTCTACCTGAAGCTATAGGTCTCTAAAAATAGTAATGGCCAACATGCCTAGTACACACAGGCCAAATGTTGGGTGGCGTCAACCGCTTCAATAGAAACCGGCTGATATGCAGCCTCTGTGTTCTGCAGCCGGTCCAATAGAAGCAAGCCATTTGGCCGGCTTCTGTCGAAGGGGCATGACCAAAAAAGGTCTGCCGATTGGCTCCCGATCAGCACTCTCAGCCAATGGTTGAGAGCATTGACTGGAGTGTTCTGGTGGGGGGCATTGTCAGAACACAATAGCACAGCAGAGGAAATCACTGTACTAACATCAGATTGCTAGTACAGTGGCTTCTGAGCTGTCATTTTTTTTCATTCAGCCCTGCTCGGTGGAACAAAATAAAATAGTAATGTGTACCAGGCTTTAAGGGGTTAAAACACCTAATTTGGAGACATTTATAAAATTTTGATGGTGAACCTATGTTCTCCATATTCCCTTTCTCCTAGCACATCTTCCTGACATTGAATACTTGCTTTTGCTTAAAGCAGGACTACAACCAAAAATGCAAGATAAAAAAGAGTAGCCCATTAAAAGATTAAATAACACAATAAGCATTGACATTTAAGCTATTCGGCTTAAATGCAGAGATTTTTCCACAGTATGTTTTCCTGACAATAGATGTCCTCACTCTGAAGGCCAACATCAATCAACCTACTTCCTCTGAGCTCAGGTCATCCTGGGCCCGCCCTAACCTGTGACTGGGAAGGGCAAGGAGAAGCAGTGCAGTGATTAGCTCACCTCTCTGTCACTCTGATTTCTCCTCCTATCAGCATGCTTCTTGTTTTCACAGGGACGGTTTGGCTTCTTGTGCTGCTTCTTGCTCTGATTCCCAGGCTTGCTGTACAGGGTATTACCAGATGAGATTCGGGTACTTACACCGCTTGCATTCAAAAAAGCATTTTACTGCTGCATTAATAATTAAAGAGCTGCATTCATTTGTATATTTGCCTAGAGTTCAGCTTTAAATTCAATACTTGAATTGTCTGAATGTGTTCCTAGATAAAAATGTTAGTTTGCTCCCCAATTACATAGACAATGACATTGGTTAAAACAGCTTTCTGCTATTGGACAAACTTAGAGTATTAGAAACAGAACATAAAAAAAAAAAAAAGGCAAACGCAATATTAGGGGAGCTGAGCATAGTAAGAAAACAAATATCAGATATATTACAATACAGAGCGAAGGCTGCGATACAAATATCAAGGAAGACAGCTTATGAGTCAGGGAACAAATGTGGGAAGATCTTGGCAAGATCTATCCAAAGTCAAAAAGTAAGATCATATATCCCACAGATTGTATCGCCAGAGGGAATTAAAAAGGTAATACCAGAACAAATAACGGAAGAATTTAAGAACTTTTATGCTAAGCTCTATAATCTACCAGAAATAGGCAAAACGCAAAAGGAAAGGGAAGAGTACTTAGTTAAATCTGGGTTACCGAAACTTACAGAAGAAGAGAGAGAAGATTTAGAGAGCCATATTTCAAGGGAGGAAATAGAACAGACTATAAAGAAGATGAAAAAGGGTAAGGCTCCAGGCCCAGATGGTTTGACACCACAGTACTTCCATGTATTGGCCCCCATATTGGGACCATACATGGAAAGACTGTTCAATCAGAGAGGGGTGGAGGGGGCACTATCAAGAGACACGCTAACGGCATATTTAACATTGATACTAAAAGAGGGAAAAGACCCAGCGAACTGCGGTAGCTATAGGCCTATTTCACTCCTAAATACGGATTTAAAAATCTATACAAAAATCCTAGCAACCAGATTGGCAAAGGTAATGGCAAAAATAATACATTTTGACCAGGTGGGATTCATGGCATCGAGAGAAGCCAGAGATAGTACCACTAGAGTTCTAAACCTGATACATATAGCTACCAAGTCAGGTACCCCGTGTGTTATACTGAGCACCGACGCAGAAAAGGCTTTTGACAGAGTCGAGTGGGCCTTTATGCAGTCGGTGCTCAGACACATAGGAGTAGGGGAAGTGATGCGAGAAAGGATAGTTAGAGTATACTCCAATCCAACAGCAAGGGTAAAGGCAAATGGGACATTATCAGAACCTTTTAGTATTAAAAATGGTACAAGGCAGGGGTGCCCGCTATCCCCCCTGCTCTTTGCATTAATATTAGAACCATTTCTGAATAAGATTCGACTAAACCCAGATATAAAAGGCATCAAGGTAGGGAAAGAACAATACAAGACTGCAGCATATGCGGACGATTTATTGTTCACATTAACAGAACCAGAAATTTCTATACCGGTACTTTTGGAAGAATTTAAACAGTATGGCGAATTATCAAATTTCAAAATAAACGATGGGAAGTCTGAAGCGCTAGGTATAGGAATAGCAGACGTAAAAAAAGCTAGATTAAAGAGCAATTTTAAATTCGCATGGGTAGATAAGGCAGTAAAATATCTAGGAACTCATATAACTGCAGATCTGGCCCAGTTATGTGAACTAAATGTAATCCCCCTAATGGAAGAAACAAAAAAAACATTGGAGCAATGGAGAGGGGGCCTTCAATCTTGGTTTGGTAGAGCAAATTTAATAAAAATGAACATCCTACCAAAATACCTATACATAATGAGGGCTCTTCCAATTAAAATACCAAATAGTTTCTTCAAAATAATAAATGGAGTGTTTGGTAGATATATATGGGCCGGTAAAAAACCACGTATAGCCCGTAACAGTCTGACATTACCAAAAAATATGGGGGGGTTAGCAGTGCCTGACCTCCGCAGATATTACCACGCGATTCATTTGAACCGAATATTAGATTGGTGGCATCAGGTAGATGCAAAAAGATGGGTTCAATTAGAGCAAGCGCAGACATCGGTAGTATTAAAAAGGGCGATTTGGTGTTATAAGACACTCCCTAAAACCCTGAGGACACATCTCTTAATAGGAAATACGCTAAAAATAGGTTACCAGCAGTCCCTGAGACAATGTCTCACCACAGCAGAATCCCCACTGTATCCGATATTGGGGAACCCAGAGTTTGTACCTGGACTAAACATTCAACATTTTAAAAAAATAAGGGAAACAGGACAAGATGATGTTAAATCATACATAAATCAGCGGAGGTGGCCCTCAATATCTAAGTTAATGGAGAAGGAAGGACCATATGGTCTTTGCCTATGGGAAGCTCTTCAACTTCGACATTTTTTTGAAACTCTACCAGCCCCGGAAAAATTTGAGAGGCCTTTAACATCTTTTGAAAAGCTATGTGTGAAAACAGGAGGAATAGAAAGACCCCTATCTTTACTATATAAAATGATGAAT
Organism: Pelophylax lessonae; assembly: GCF_965119305.1. Classification (NCBI taxonomy): domain Eukaryota; kingdom Metazoa; phylum Chordata; class Amphibia; order Anura; family Ranidae; genus Pelophylax; species Pelophylax lessonae. The sequence continues at coordinate 186,149,862 of NC_138771.1, read as the reverse complement.
ACACCTGTAAATCAACCAAGATTAGGGTGGCTAGAAAAGTGGAAACAAGAACTAAACATAGAAATAACAGAGATCCAAAGACAGAGAATGTTTAGGGCAATATTTAGACCAACAAAATGTACTAAAATTCAAGAAATAAATTACAAGATCCTAACTAGGTGGTATAACACACCAGACAAGTTACATAAATGGTACACGCAGGAATCGGACAGGTGTTGGAGGTGTGAAGAAGGAGAAGGTACATTGTTTCACATATTTTGGACCTGCCCGGGGATAAAAACATATTGGACAGAGATAGGACAAATAGTACATAAAGTAACAGGGTATAAAATCGAGGAAGATGCGGCTTATTGTCTATTGCATATATCGGAAGGGCCAGTAGGGAAATATGAAAAAACAGTTTTGCCTCACATGATGAACGCTGCAAGAGCGTGTATACCATCATTTTGGAGAAAAAGACAAGCTCCGTCGGTATCTGATTGGGTTAGAAAGCTAGAATATATCAATAAAATGGAAGATTTAGTGCTTTCGGCACAAAATAAACAGGATCAATATAAAATGATATGGAGAAATTGGAACCTGCTTATGAGCTCAGAGGAAGGGAGGCAAATGTGTAGGTCTCCACCTCAGAATGAGGAAATTATATACTAGACTTGGAGGAGAGGAGGTAGAGGGAAAGGGGGGAGTCCCCATCCCTTCCCCCCCCCCTCTTTTTTTTTTTTTTTTTTTGTTGATGGGGAATGACAGTGGAGAATGTTGGAGGAGAAGAATGGGATTGAATGTGGAGTGCTAAAATGAGAGGGGGGAGGGGGGAAGGGGATTTAGAGGAAAAGGAGAAAAGGGAAGATATGGTGAAGAAGATAAGGGGATGATAGATGAATTTAGGACCTAAGTAGTAATGGAGACAAGAATATAAAGAAGGAAGTTAAGGATAAAATGAATAGGAGTAAAAAGGAGACTTGCTGACTTGATATTGCCTTGCACCTGGGATAATGTTGGTTAGGTGATAGATTGAAACTTACAGAGGAGTAGAATAGTCCTCTGAGAAAAGCCTAAAGTATATGATGACCTGTTAGATGACCAGCCTTGTCCTATGTAATATAATGTACATGTATTGATTTCCCTTGAAAATAAAATAAAGAGATAAATATAAAAAAAAAAAAAAAAAAAAAAACAGCTTTCTGCTGGAGTGCAATAACATTATATAAACTGTAAATTATTTTCTAAATTTAGGGTAGAGAGGATGATGAAAGAGTAGTCAATTGGGCAATTCATTGCAAGAGCAAAGTCATCATAGCATTCTTTCTACGTTCAGAGAAAAATCCAGGCATCTTTTTCTTCATTTTGTCGTCTCCTTTTTAGAAATTCTCACTTAACATGTGTGTAATAAAATAGAGATAAGGCAACCTTTAATTAATTTAAGGCATGAGTAATTTCTCAGCATATTTGCAGTAGATAAAAGGCATGACATCATAGCCTATTGTTTTATTAATGGACATTGTCCTACATTAGAATGTTTGAGGATATGTTATTTGGTAATCTTTATAGACTTCTTGCAGTTGGATAGATTAATATGGCCAGGATGTTGGCAGTCCAGATTTTTTAAAAAATGTATTATTTCATAACACAAATGTGAATAAACTTGTGCCTATTATCTATATTTGCCAAGGTCTTTTCAACCTGAGAAGATGACCTGTATCTGGTTTGTAGATTGTAAGGCCCGGTTTATTTTCATTTTAACTTTCTGAATAATCTTAGAACATTGGACAGAGGGAAGAATGCCAAATGCAAAAGATCTCTGGTGTTCAAATAGTTTAATTAGGTCTAAAATATTTTCCAAAAATCAAAAGACACAAAGCTGTCCAAAGAAATATGTTGTATATTTTTTGTTTAATCTGTCATTGGTCTCCACTGCTCTTGTAGGTAAAAGTACCTGAATCTGCAAACCTGGATATTGAATCACTACTATGCCAAGAGTATGGTAGGCCTTTTCTGTGTGAATAGCATACATGTGGCTAGGAATATTGCATTATAAAATGTCCTCTCTGTGTATGTTTACAATAAACAACAGGTCATGTTCAGTAGAACTAAAACAAATTCTGTAATTAAAGATACAATGAGGCTGCCTTTGCTGATCTGTTTGGAGACTCAGACAGTATTAAATCTTCTGGATCAGCATAGCCAATTAACTAGTAATGTCAGAAATAGGGATGATCGAATGGTTCGGGTCGACCATCGGTTCGACCCGAACATTGACTGTTCAAAATTCGGCCGAATTCCGAACTTTTCGCAGAAAAAGTTCAGAATTCGGCAACCAGAACCGACCAAAATGCAATGGGACAGGAACTGGGCTTTAAAAGCCTGTGATTGGACCAGAAACATTAGTAAAAGCCACTTGAGGGGGCAGGAGGATGCTAGGAATTTGATTGGAGTGACTAGAGGGTCCAGAGGCCAATCAGTAGTGAATACGCCCCCCAGTGAATACGCCCAGGTGTATTGTTGCAGGCGTTTTTTTGGGCATTTTTTGGGTGTCTTTGGAAGCAGGCATAACATCTGAACTTATGTATAGGGGTGTATATATACACACACACATATATGTATATATACACATACACACATATAGGTGTAATAGGAGCGGAGCCACATCCCTGCAAATAATTTCATTAGCGCAGGCATAGGGTTCCACTCCTATCACACCTGTATGTGTGTATGTGTATATATACATATATGTGTGTGTGTATATATACCCCTATACAGAAGTTCAGATGTTATGCCTGCCTCTAAAGACGCCCAAAAAATGCCCCAAAAAACGCCTGCAACAAAAACACCCAGGTGTGTTGTTGCAGGCGTTTTTTGGGCATTTTTTGGGCGTCTTTGGAAGCAGGCATAACATCTGAACTTCTGTATAGGGGTATATATACACACACACATATATGTATATATACACATACACACATATAGGTGTGATTTGAGCGGAGCCACATCCCTGCAAATAATTTCATTAGCGCAGGCATAGGGTTCCGCTACTTTTACACCTATATGTGTGTATGTGTATATATACATATATGCGTGTGTGTATATATACCCCTACACAGAAGTTCAGATGTCATGCCTGCCTCCAAAGACGTCCACAAAAAAGCCCAATAAACGCCTGCAACAAAAACGGCCAGGTGTGAAAGTAACGGAGCCCTATCCCTGCTCTACTGCAATTCTAAGACAAACAATCTTTTTTTTTTCTGGTTCTGGACATGCTACAGAGCTGAAACTTCACAGGTACACGTTTTAGACCCCCAGACACTAAATCCAAAGAAATCTCATTTTTTTTTCAATAATTTTTTCAATAATTGGCTCCCTATCAAAAACGACAATTTTTAAGAACTTTTTTTGGTGTGATTAATAGTCCCTGGGGCATGACCCAGAACCCTAGGCACTTTTTAGGGGCATTTATTGGGTTTTAGGGCTTCAAAATTGTGTTTTTTGATTACCGAAGTTCGGGTCCCATTGATTTCAATGGGGTTCTGGAATCCGGACCCGAACTTTCGGGAAGTTCGGGTGTTCTGGTCGAACCGAACTTTTCAAAAGTTCGATCATCCTTAGTCAGAAAGTGGCTAACATTGACAGCTCCTGTCAGAAATATATATGTATCAGCCACACTCCACTTTTTTCTCCCCATACTGTCTTCATTAGTTGTCAACAAAAAGACTGCATTCAACAATGTCTCCACCAGGGAACCAACCTTCCTTGTAGCGTTTCAAACTCCTGGCTTGCTTACAAAAATAGGGGAAGACTTCCCCCCATCCCCCTATTTCCTAAAAGGGGAGTGCGGCTGATACATTTTTTCATATTTCTGATAGGGTGTGGAAACAGATTACAGTGGCTGGCACCCAAGTTGTCCATATACAGGATGGGCGAGTCTTTAACGAAGCTGAGGATTTAGGTATTTCAAAGACAGCTCCTGTATTTCAATATGCCTCATGACATTTTACTTAAAACAATAGGAGCTACTCTTGTGCTTGGCTTGAAGTTTAAGTAATGAACCTCTTTTGCATTTAGAGTAGCAATTCTTTATGGGGAATAGCCTCAAAACATAAGTGGTACCTCTTAGATGTGCTTAGTCTTAATGGCCACTTCTTCATCACTCCATCAGAGAGGCTGTGTGTTCAGCAATGTCTCACTATGGCTGTCCTCTGAGCTTCTTGATGAGTTTACCAATAACCATCTGTGTGGGTCCACTAATGCTGATGTGAATATACTGATAAGTGCTGCTCCTTGGTGATATTAAAGTGGAATAAGGCCTCACTATGTTTTTTTGCGATTTTTATTTTTTTAATTGTTATTTTTATTTTTTCTACATTTTTTAGTGTGTGTGTGTGTGTGTGTGTGGGGGGGGGGGGGGCTTTGGTAAAAAAAAATCACAGGTCTAAATAGACCCCTGATGTCTCTTTTTTGAGACAGAGAAAGGATCTGAGTCTCCATTCCCTTTCTGTGCAACCTCAGCTGCACTGCCTATGAATGAATATAAGTCTTTATAAAATAGACCCTATCCGTTCACACACTGAAGCATAGTACATACAATTTATTGTGCTTCAGTAATGAATGAGCACATGAGTGGCTGGTACAGATTAGGGATGATCGAACTTTTGAAAAGTTCGGTTCGACCAGAACACCCGAACTTCACGAAAGTTCGGTTCGGATTTCAGAACCCCATTGAAATCAATGGGACCCGAACTTCTGTAATCAAAAAACACCATTTTTAAGCCCTAAAACCCAATAAATGCCCCTAAAAAGTGCCTAGGGTTCTGGGTCATGCCCCAGGGACTATTAATCACACAAAAAAAAGTTCTTAAAAATTGTCGTTTTTGATAGATAGCCAATTATTGAAAAAATTAAAAAAAAAAAAAAAAAGAGATTTCTTTGGATTTAGTGTCTGGGGGGTCTAAAAGGTGTACCTGTGAAGTTTCAGCTCTGTAGCATGTCCAGAACCAGAATTACAGCATACCAAACCTTCAAAAATGACTTTTTTGCTTAACCGCACCTTTCTTTTGCTCCTAATCAACGGCTCAGCCAATGTGTATGATGGGGACATAATGCAGTGCACTGGGAACAAGATTAGAGGTTTTTTTGGAAAAAGGTGCTGTCTCTTTAAATGTGCATATAATTAACGGGTGTATTTCCACAATGGGGCTTTTATTACCAAATGTTTCAAGAAGTCCAAAGATGTATGTAATTGCACTTTATTTCATGTAAAATGGTGTTTGGTGCACTTTAACTTGAAATCTCACAAGAAACAGACATATATGCACGGATACATTGAGGGTTAGGGGTAGGGGCCACAATGTAGTGCAGAGTGAACAAGATTAGAGATGTTTTGGATGAATACTGTTGTCTCTTGACTTTGAATAGAAGTAAAGGATGCTTAAAAATTGGGCATTTGGTGGTGCGGACGATGCCTTGACACCATATCCCTATGAAAGTGCTGGTAATGAAAGCAATAATTGCCTTTGTAAGGAAAAAAATTACAATGATATGCATCTGTGTGACAGGTGCGCAAAAATTGTTGTTTGGGTGTTGGCGGAGCCATACCACTGTAAGCCCAAAGAGCTGGTGTTGAAGAAGGCGTAAAAATTATGAAGGTGTGCACCTGTGGAACAGGTGCGCAAACATGGTAGTTTTGGTGTTGGCGGAGCCTCCCCACCATAACCCCAAAGAGCTGGCTTTGAAGGAGGCCCAAAAATTGTAAAGGTGTGCACCTGTGGAACAGGTTCGCAAACATGGTAGTTTTTGTTTAGCATAGCTTCCCCACCTTAACCCCAAAGAGCTGGTGTTGAAGGAGGCCCAAAAATTGTAAAGGTGTGCACCTGTGGAACAGGTGCGCAAACATTGTCGTTTTTGTTTTAGCATAGCCTCCCCACCTTAACCCCAAAGAGCTGGTGTTGAAGGAGGCCCAAAAATTGTAAAGGTGTGCACCTGTGGAACAGGTGCGCAAACATTGTTGTTTTTGTCATAACCAAAATGAGGTTCTGTGAACGTAAAGAGAATGAGAGGAGGGTTTGAGGGTGGCACCATGGTCCAGGCTTACAGTGGGTACGGAAAGTATTCAGACCCCCTTAAAATTTTCACTCTTTGTTATATTGCAGCCATTTGCTAAAATCATTTAAGTTCATTCTTCTTCCTCATGAATGTACACATAGCACCCCATACTGACAGAAAAACACAGAATTGTTGACATTGTTGCAGATTTATTAAAAAAGAAAAACTGAAATATCACATGGTCCTAAGTATTCAGACCCTTTGCTGTGACACTCATATATTTAACTCAGGTGCTTTCCATTTCTTCTGATCATCCTTGAGATGGTTCTACACCTTCATTTGAGTCCAGCTGTGTTTGATTATACTGATTGGACTTGATGAGGAAAGCCACACACCTGTCTATATAAGACCTTCCAGATCACAATGCATGTCAGAGCAAATGAGAATCATAAGGTCAAAGGAACTGCCTGAAGAGCTCAGAGACAGAATTGTGGCAAGGCACAGATCTGGCCAAAGTTACAAAAAGATTTCTGCTGCACTTAAGGTTCCTAAGAGCACAGTGGCCTCCATAATCCTCAAATGGAAGACGTTTGGGACGACCAGAACCCTTCCTAGAGCTGGCCGTCCGGCCAAACTGAGCTATCGGGGGAGAAGAGCCTTGGTGAGAGAGGTAAAGAAGAACCCAAAGATCACTGTGGCTGAGCTTCAGAGATGCAGTCAGGAGATGGGAGAAAGTTGTAGAAAGTCAACCATCACTGCAGCCCTCCACCAGTCGGGGCTTTATGGCAGAGTGGCCCGACGGAAGCCTCTCCTCAGTGTAAGACACATGAAAGCCCGCATGGAATTTGCTAAAAAACACCTGAAGGACTCCAAGATGGTGAGAAATAAGATTCTCTGGTCTGATGAGACCAAAATAGAACTTTTTGGCCTTAATTCTAAGCGGTATGTGTGGAGAAAACCAGGCACTGCTCATCACCTGTCCAATACAGTCCCAACAGTGAAGCATGGTGGTGGCAGCATCATGCTGTGGGGGTGTTTTTCAGCTGCAGGGACAGGACGACTGGTTGCAATCGAGGGAAAGATGAATGCGGCCAAGTACAGGGATATCCTGGACAAAAACCTTCTCCAGAGTGCTCTGGACCTCAGACTGGGCCGAAGGTTTACCTTCCAACAAGACAATGACCCTAAGCACCCAGCTAAAATAATGAAGGAGTGGCTTCACAACAACTCCGTGACTGTTCTTGAATGGCCCAGCCAGAGCCCTGACTTAAACCCAATTGAGCATCTCTGGAGAGACCTAAAAATGGCTGTCCACCAACGTTTACCATCCAACCTGACAGAACTGGAGAGGATCTGCAAGGAGGAATGGCAGAGGATCCCCAAATCCAGGTGTGAAAGACTTGTTGCATCTTTCCCAAAAAGACTCCTGGCTGTATTAGATCAAAAGGGGGCTTCTACTAAATACTGAGCAAAGGGTCTGAATACTTAGGACCATGTGATATTTCAGTTTTTCTTTTTTAATAAATCTGCAACAATGTCAACAATTCTGTGTTTTTCTGTCAGTATGGGGTGCTATGTGTACATTCATGAGGAAGAAGAATGAACCTAAATGATTTTAGCAAATGGCTGCAATATAACAAAGAGTGAAAAATTTAAGGGGGTCTGAATACTTTCCGTACCCACTGTAAACTGAGGCTCAACTGCCACATCACAACGATAGCCTAGTCTACAAGGTCTGCATCAGGTGCATCAAAGCTTGATATCCACGACTGATTCATCTTAATGAATGTCAAACGGTCGACTGAGTCGGTGGAGAGTCTAGTTCGATGGTCTGTGACGAATCCTCCTGCTGCGCTGAATGCCCGTTCCAATAGGACACTGGAAGCAGGGCAGGCCAACAACTCCATGGCATACTGGGCCAGTTCTGGCCAGTGGTCTAATCTTAAGACCCAGTATGCCAGTGGATCGGATTCGTCACATGAAAAGCCCTCTGTGTCACTTTGTGCCCTCACGTAATCGTCCACCATGTGATGCAGACGGTGTCGATGCGATGTGGCAGCTGAGAGGCCTGGGCGGTGAGGACTAAAAAAAGACCGAAAGGCATCCGTCAACCGCACGCCTTCTCCAACGCTCCTCTCGTGACCACCAGTAGAATCCATGGTAGGTTGTCCCCGCCCCTGCACCCTACGGGAGTCGGGGAACATGTTCACCAGATTCCTCTTGAGACTGTCCTCAAGGGATTTGATCCTGTGGACTCTATGGGTGGATGGGAAAAGCTCCGAGACTTTACACTTGTACCGGGGGTCAAGTAGGGTGGCCAACCAATAGTGGTTAGTCTCTTTAATGGCCTTGATTCTGGGGTCCTTTCGCAGGCTCTGGAGCATGATGTTTCCCATGCGTCGCAAATTAGCGAAGGCCTGAGAAGCTGACTCCTCGGGGTCACTCATAACGACATTATCTTCAACGGGCTCCTCCTCCTCCCAGCCACGTACTACTCCAAAGTCTCCCGAGGGAGTCAAACTAGGCCTTGCAGATTGCCGCATGTCTTCCTCCTCCTCCTCCTCAAACCCTGCAAAAGTTCCCGCAGAATCGTCCTCCTCCTCCTCTTCCACCCCTGGATCCTGCTCGGGCCTCTGGGAGCTAGGCATAATGGGGTCAGGATTCTCAGGATAAAGGGGGCCTTGAGAGGCAAGGAAGTCCTCCTCTTCCTCCTGCTGCTCTGCCTCCAGTGCCCTGTCCATAATGCCACGCAGAGTGTGCTCCAACAAAAACAGTACCGGTAGGGTGTCACTGATGCATGCGCTGTCCCGGCTGACCATCCTTGTGGCCTCCTCAAATGGCGAGAGGACAGCGCATGCATCCTTAATCAAAAGCCACTGCCGTGGTGAAAAGAAGCCCAGGCGCGCAGAGCCAGTGCTGGTGCCGTACTCGCATAGGTATTCATTGAGGGCCCTCTGCTGCGTGTACAGGCGCTGCAGCATAGCCAAGGTGGAGTTCCAGCGGGTGGGCATGTCACAGATGAGGCGGTGTACCGGCAGGTGAAACTCGCGCTGCACTTCGGCCAAACGTGCAGTGGCACTGTACGACCGCCTGAAGTGACTGCACACCCTTCTTGCCATCCTTAGCACATCCTGCATTCCCGGGTACGAGTTCAAAAACCGCTGTACCACGAGATTCAGGACATGCGCCAGGCATGGCACATGGGATAACTTTCCCTGACGAAGGGCGGCCAGGAGGTTTGACCCATTATCAGTAACCACCATCCCTGGCTGCAGCTGGCGTGGTGTCAACCACCTCTGGGCCTGTGCCTGCAGAGCCCCAAGAATCTGAGGGGCAGTGTGCTGCCTGTCCCCTAGACACACAAGCTGCAGCACTGCGTGACACCTTTTGGCCTGAGACATAGAATAGCCCTTTGAACGTTTACGTGGTATCTCATCATATTCAAAGGACCATTCTGCAGAGGAGGGCATGGAGGAGGTAGAGGAGGAGGAGCAGGAGGGGGTAGAAGTGATCGATCTACCCGGATCAGCGACACCACCAGCTGTTTGCAGACGTGGGGGCAACACTGGCTGCAGCACCGAGCCCTGGCTACAATCCCTTCCACTGGCAAGCAGTGTCACCCAGTGAGCAGTGACAGAAATGTACCGTCCCTGCCCATGTTTGCTTGACCAAGTGTCAGCCGTCAAGTGTATCTTACGGCTGACTGACTTGGCCAGGGATGACACTACATTGCCTTCCACATGTTGGTATAGGGATGGCAGGGCCTTACGGGAAAAGTAATGCCGACTTGGCACCTGCCACTGTGGAACTGCACATTTTGCGAAGTCACGGAAGGGAGCAGACTCTACCAGGTTAAATGGTAATAGTTGCAGAGCCAGTAGTTTAGCCAAACTACTGTTTAGACGCTGGGCATGTGGGTGGCGGGGAGTATACATTTTTTTTCGTTCCAGCATGTGTGGAATCGAAATTTGGCGTCTAGATGATACAGCTGGTGGTGTGCTGGAGGTAGATGCGACACTGCCTGCTATATCATCATCCCTGCCAGTGGAGGCTGCCAACAGGTGACGAGTGACTATAGCAGGGCCAGGAACAGACTGATGTGCAGGTGGAGCAGGTGGAGCAGATGGAGCATGAGGAGGAGCGCGAGGAGAACTAGGAGGCCGACCGACCAATCTTTGGCCCTTTTGTGGGTTCTTTAAATGCTCCTGCCAACGGGCCGAGTGGTGGGTTGTCAAATGCCTGTTTAGGCAGCTTGTACCCAGGTGGTTGACATTTTTGCCACGTTTTATACCCTTCTTACAAATCTTGCAGATCGCAACTGTTTTATCTGCATGGGATGTCTCAAAAAAGGCCCAGCAAGATGAGGTGTGTATAGTGGCCCGGGAGACAACAGGTGCGGCCTTAGATGGAGTAGGCCGTCTGCTCTCCCCTCTTGCTTGCTCTGCCTCCTCCTCAACCTCAGACCCAACATCTGACTCCATCAAAGACTGAGCATCAGGCCTGGCCTGGGAGACAACAGGTGCGGCCTTAGATGGAGCGGGCCGTCTGCTCTCCCCTCTTGTTTGCTCTGCCTCCTCCTCAACCTCAGACCCAACATCTGATTCTATCAAAGACTGAGCATCAGGCCTGGCCTGGGAGACAACAGGTGCGGCCTTAGATGGAGCGGGCCGTCTGCTCTCCCCTCTTGTTTGCTCTGCCTCCTCCTCAAACTCAGACCCAACATCAGACTCCATAAAGGACTGAGCATCAGGCTGGAGTAGATGGCCGACACTGTGGTCAAACAGCTCAGCTGACTCCTCTGCCATGTCTGAAATTGGGTCTAAGGGAGGACATGAGGTGGACATGGACTCATCTGTATTTGTTCTGACAACTGCAGAAGACTGACCACTTTTCTCTGCCTGGGTCACTGTAGTTGCAGATGATGCCGATGATGAGGGTTTGTTCATATAGTCCACCACCTCCTGTACATACTGTGGACGTATAGCTTGGCCACTGCCGGAGAACAATCCAAATGGTGGCCTGGCTGAGGACTGACCACCACGTCCACCCCTGCCTCTAGACACCCTAGAAGCTGTGCCCCTTTCCGCAGCAGGGCCACGTATGCCTTTTCTTGGTCTACCAGGCATATTTCTCAATGATGCGTTGGCAACTGTGTGCGGTGAAAAACGCACACTGCTATGCGACCCACAGTTGTCGCTGGATACAGCACAGCAGTTGCGGTTCACGCACAGTAGCAAAGCCTTTTGCACAGTGGACCTAACGCTTTGAACAACAGGCGTTAGGTTGTCACTGATGCGTTGGCAACTGTGTGCGGTGAAAAACGCACACTGCTATGCGACCCACAGTTGTCGCTGGATACAGCACAGCAGTTGCGTGTCACGCACAGTTGCAAAGGCTTTTGTACAGTGCACCTAACGCTTTGAACAACAGGCGTTAAGTTGTCACTGATGCGTTGGCAACTGTGTGCGGTGAAAAACGCACACTGCTATGCGACCCACAGTTGTCGCTGGATACAGCACAGCAGTTGCGGTTCACGCACAGTAGCAAAGCCTTTTGCACAGTGGACCTAACGCTTTGAACAACAGGCGTTAGGTTGTCACTGATGCGTTGGCAACTGTGTGCGGTGAAAAACGCACACTGCTATGCGACCCACAGTTGTCGCTGGATACAGCACAGCAGTTGCGTGTCACGCACAGTTGCAAAGGCTTTTGTACAGTGCACCTAACGCTTTGAACAACAGGCGTTAAGTTGTCACTGTATTTTGCTGCCTAGCAAGCACGTATACCTGCTGTGATACAGCAGCACTGTGCCACGTGCTCACTAAACAGAACCCTCACACTTTCCCTACAGAAACTAAATTTTCAAATCTAACTAATGTAGTACAAAGTTCCCTAACTACACTAGATATCCCTTTCCATTAAATAGAAAGCTCCATACAGCAGAAGACTGACACTGTCCCTTAAGTTTTTTTTTTTTTTTTTTAACTCTAAGAACCAGCACAATCGCTGTATCTAACTACACTGGCTGTAAGCTAAATACAATTCTGCTATATGGAGCTTTAGAACCACTCGATATGTAGGAAATGTAGTGTAGCAAGCAGGAGTCAGACAGAACTGCTTCAACTCTCTTCAACAGGCTCTGGATAACTGTGCTAGGGGTTAGGCGGGGCCATCTTATATAGTGTGGGGCGTATTCACTCCTGATTGGCCTCTGGTCCCCGTAGTCACTCCAATCACGTTCCTAGGAGACTCCTGCCCCCTCATTGGCTTTTGCAGACGTTTCTGGGCCAATCACGGGCTTTTAAAGCCCAGTTCCTGTCCCAGTGCATTTTGGGCGGTTCTGGTGGCCGAATACCGAACTTTTGCCGCAAAAAGTTCGGTATTCGGCCGAATATCGAACATCCAATATTCGGGTCGAACCGATGGTCGACCCGAACCGTTCGATCATCCCTAGTACAGATCACTCACTATGTTCATTCAGGAAGAGGCTGGTAAACATGACATGTTTACTAGCCCTCCTGCTTCTCCATCCTGATACTGATCACATCCCGAGCAGCAGCTCTGCAGGAGGGGGAGCAAGGCATTGGTGTTGCGGTGGGGGGACAGTACATACATGTATATACCCCAGAGCCTGCAGTAGCTGAAGCTGGCAGAAGGGGGAGGAGGGCACCAGCCAGCAGTGCTGCAGGGAGGGAGTGCTAGGGATTGGTGAGGGAGGGCTCAGTAAAGGGGTTAAAGAAGGAGGAGATCTTTTCAGGAAGTTAAAACCCTCTTTGGGAGCCACAGGGTATTGGTGTTATGGCGTGGGGGGCACATAAGAGCAGAGAGGGATATTTTAGGAGATGTGGAGCTGCAGCAGCTCCTCCATGGGGGCGCTGTGTTAGGACACAGTAGGCCCCACCCCCTTAGGGCCCATGTGCACCGCATATGTTGCATCCATGGATGATACGTCACTAAGCCTGTGTTTCATTTACCTTACAGTGGAGTTGAATACAGTGTGCAGCAGTACCTGTATGCTAAATTATATTGGATGGCGATCGCTATAGAAGACCCTACTTCACAGGAAGTGAAAATGAATAAAATTTCCTCTCATTATACAAATAACCATGAATGCCATCCAAATTTTAATTTATGGTGATGACATTATTACATTATTGCTGTTCAGCAGCCACAGAGAAACTTTGGTATGCCTCATCTTTATTTCTTGAATACAGTAGTGAATTAATTTTATTCACATATGTCTTTATGTTTTGAATTCATGAAAAAACATGGAGTAAATTAACAGTTATGCCTTAATGACTTGTTTATATGTCTTAAACCTTCAGTTATTTATAAACATTTTTTATGAATTTTACATTATTCCATTTTAATGTTGGCTTCATAAATTCATTAATTCCAGGATGTGGTGTTAAATATTTAACATGTTTATTAAAAAGGTTTACTTAAACTTTTAAGCACATAGAGTACATGGGATGGGAATAAAATATATTACCAGAGCCATGCATTTATATGAATGTTCAGTAAGGCAGTTTACAATGCTTTCTCCAGTAAAGAAGTGTTCAGTGTGTTATATTCATCACTATCTTCTCGATCAGCTTTTAATTTTATTGCATGAAATTCAATAAACCTCAGGCAAAGTGTAATGTTACACTATCAGGAGTGATAATGCAAGATGATGAATAAAGATGTACTTTCCAGTGATATGAGATCTTTTTTGCAGCTGTTATATGCTCATATTTGGATTGCTTCCTTCACATTTGACAGAGGCTGGACATTTATCACATAGTTCAGTTTAAAAGCTGAAAAGTAATACTACCGTGAATTAAAAGGCTTAGTGTGGAAAAAAATCTTTACTTTTAAGGATAAAAAATACATGTTTGAAAATCCTTGCTTACCTATCCACCTATAGCTCGGCATAGTATCTGATTGTGAAATACCAATGCTCTATCAAGCTTACCTACTTAAGAAAGATTTTTGGGATTTGGACTATAAAAGTGCAGATCATGGACAACATTAATATGGGAATGACTAATAGACATTTACCAAACAGCACCACAGTATCTAAAATCCAAACACACACATAGACTTAGCTGAAAGCAGATGGTATTGTCAAAGATCTAGGACAGTAACCCAAACCCATCACTTGGCTTTGAGAAACTTGCTCTATCTGTAAGTTGGCAATCCTCACTTGAAAAAATCAAGGATTTACTTTGCTTTTAAAGAATAGTTTCATGGAGTCTTTTATGCTACTCAAAAGGGTAATGGACTTTAAGTCACTGTCTCGCCTAACAATTCACACAGTAGGCTTCATGCCTTTCCCACGTTTTTTTGGGCTACAAGTTTTAGTTAGGCGATCATGGATAATTTAATAATTTTTTGCAATATAAGCACAGTTACTTTACATTTAAAAACTGATATTGGGTGTTGAAAAACTGGAAACAAATCTGCATGCAAGTGATTAAAACAATAAACATCTGTTGCAATTGTAGAGGATCGACATAAAGTAAGTTTTATACTTTCCAGATTCATATAAACCAGTAATACCATGTTATATAGCTTGCAGATGATTTGTTTTCAAGGTTAGAGATATTTGCAGGTATATTCAAAAATGCAGCCTACAGTCTTAGAAAATTTTCATTTGAAAAATGTTATTTATGTTGTATGATATCTAAACAAATGTGAACTTTGATGTTACCATGCATGGACCTAGAATCTGCAGTTCTTTATAGGCTTGGAAAAAAAACTTCCAAAAAGCACAGCTCATCTGAAAGACTGATAAATAGTAGGTGTCGGTGAATCTTTTTTAAAGACTTTTGCTCATCAGTTCAATTTATGCTCACAGTTCCCTTTATTTACATTAGTCCCTATGTTTATTGATGTTAAGTTTGTATAGATATGACAGGAGTGACAGCCTTATGTATGAAGGTGGCATTTCACACATCTGCCTGTATCTTACTGCAATGAAAGTCTTACCATTTTCCCAAGGTTTAAATTCTTCTCTGGATGTTAATACCCATTCTAATGAACATCCTAGGATATATACACTATATTACCAAAAGTACTGGGACAAATGCACATGAATTTTAATGGCATCCCAGTCTTAGTCCGTAGGTTTCAATATTGAGTTGGCCCACCCTTTGCAGCTATAACAGCTTCAACTCTTCTGAGAAGGCTGTCCACAAGGTTTAGGAGTGCGTCTATGGGAATGTTTGACCATTCTTGCAGTCTCTGCTCTAACTCATCCCAAAGGTGTTGTATCGGGTTAAGGTCAGGACTCTGTGCAGGCAAGTCAAGTTCCTCCACCCCAAACTCACTCATCCATGCCTTTATGGACCTTGCTTTATGCACTGGTCCAAATCAGTTGGTGGAGGGGGGATTAGGGTGTGGGGTTGTTTTTCAGGGGTTGGGCTTGGCCCCTTAGTTCCAGTGAACTTAAGGCATTAGCATACCAAGACATTTTGGACAATTTTATGCTCCCACCTTTGTGGGAACACTTTGGGATTGCCCATCCTTTTCCAACATGACTGTGCACCAGTGGACAAAGCAAGGTCGATAAAGAATGGATGAGCGAAATTGGGGTGGAGGAACTTGGCTGGCCTGCACATAGTCCTGACCTCAACCTGATAGAATACCTTTGGGATGAATTAGAGCACAGACTGTGAGCCAGGCCTTCTTGTCCACATCAGTGCTTGATCTCACAAATGTGCTTCTGGAAGAATGGTCGAACATTCCCATTGACATACTCCTAAACCTTGTGGACAGCCTTCCCAGAAGAGTTGAAGCTGTTATAGCTGCAAAGGGTGGGCCAACTCAATATTGATCCCTACGGACTAAGACTGGGATGCCATTAAAGTTCATGTGTGTGTAAAGGCACACAGGTGTCCCAATACTTTTGGTAAAATAGTGTAGGAAGGGATATGTATGAGGGAAGGGTAGGACTTTGCATTCTTTTCTATAGGCATAAAAGTTGGTGTAGAAGTAAGTGAGATGGAATTTATATCTCCATAAATGTAGAAAACGGATCGTAGCTCCATCCCAACCCCACTTGTCAGTCAGAATATTGTTAAATGTTTAACTGCTATAATTCAGCCACAGTTTATTGCATTACTTGAGTTACTTAGCAAAGACAATAACTACTTTTTGGCCACATTGTCATATGGAAAATGAAGGACTGTGGGTATTATTATAGCTAGCAAATCACTGTCTGACTAGCAAAACATTTCTTTATAAAGTGGATTACCCAAAGACATAACCATATGCAAAAGCAGCAACAAATTAAAACTAATGACTTATTCACTTTATCCAGTGTTACACCCAGTTAAGATAAATATTGTTTGAAATTCTTTCATATAACTAAAATATTCCTTTCAGGAAATTTTGAGAGCGTATGTAAGCTTAATTCACATACAAAATGTGTTTTTAATGAGTTATCGCCAATCACGGCATTGCATGTTCATGAGTCCTGGCACCTTTTAAAAATAAGCCATTACAGGGTGTGCCCGACAGATGTGTGAGATGTCATGCTGCCCACAATATTGCAGGACTATTTGGTTATGCATACTTTATGTGTGCTTTCAGGGAGCCTTAAAACAACTGCTTCTCAAAGTGCTGGCAAATCACAGATCATTTTTGGCATTTACTGCTGTTCTGGGAAATTAATAATTTAATTGTTGTAATTGTAAAGACAACTGAAAACAGGTTTTGTTGGCTTTTATGCTTCAACCTAGTATACAGTGTAAATTTTACTAGAAGTAAAGCTAAAGGTAGCATTTGCTATTATTTTTATGTTAATCTATTGGAAATGCAGTTATCTTATAATACAAAATATTATGTTGATTTAACCCCGTGCAGGCAACCCACCGTAAATTTACTGCGGCAGGACAGCCACCGTACCTAGTATGTGATCTGACACTTCCAGGTCTGAGCATGTGCGTCCCGCTCCCGCTGTGATCACACACAGTAGAAGCCCAGCGGCGGGTACAGTAGACTAAATGTCCGCTGGCACCCACCAATTACACAGGACACAGACTGAACGACAATCTGCCTATGTAAACAAGGCAGATTGTCATTCTGTCTGAAGGGAAGGCATTGATCCTGTGTTTCTGCAAAGCAGAAACATGGATGTTTGCCTTCCCCTAGTCAAACCACCTCCCCACAGTGAGTAAGCACGGTCTAGGCACACATTTAATCCTTTATTAGCCCCTGATGCTAATCCCTTCCCAGCCAATGTCATTAGTACAGTGACAGTGTATATTTTTAAGCCCTGATCACTGTATTAGTGTCACTATTCCCTAAAAAGTGCCAAAAGTGTCAGTTAGGTGTATGATTTGTCTGCCCCAATATTGCAGTCCCGCTATAAATTGCTGATCGCCGCCATTACTAGTAAAAAAATAACTTAAAAAAATATCCCATAGTTTGTAGATGCTATAACTTTTGCGCAAACAAATCAATATTTTACCAAAAATATGTAGCAGAATACATATTGGTCTAAATTGATGAAGAAATTTGATTTTTACATTTTTTTTATTGGGTATGTTTTATAGCAGAAAGTAAAACATTTTTTTTTTCTTTAAATTTTTGGTCTTTTTTTGTTTATAGTGCAAAAAATAAAAACCACAGAGGAGATAAAATACCACCAGAAGAAGGCTTTTTTTTGTGGGAAAAACATTTTATTTGGATACTGTGTCACAAGACTACGCAATTGTCAGTTCAAATAACATAGTGCCATATCACAAAAAATGGCCTGGTCATGATGAGGGGTAAACCTTTCGGAGGTCAGGTGGTTAATATATTACAAGTGCAATTCTAGCATTTGAACAGTTATGGTACATAGGTAAGATAATGAAATCGGGTTAAAATAGACCTTACCTTAGCCACTTTATGACGAAGGTAAAACAAATCTTAACACACAGTTTTGCAACCTTGACATTTGTTAGTAATACTGTCTAACAAAAACAAAAAAAAATACCCAGCTCAACTTACTATTGGAGTCGCACTCATTTTAAAAAAGTTTCTGCACTACTTTTTGCAAGTACAGGTGCGACTTGCATAGACATCAGTGCATGAAGTCGCACTGACATGCGACTTTGAAATTGTGCAACTTCAAGTGAAGTCGCATGATTTCAAAGTTGGATTTATTGTGTAAGAAGACTAATGCCTCGTACACACGCATCGATAGTTGGCCGCGAATTCTCGGCCAACGTCCGATCGGCCAATTTTCGGCTTGTTAGTATGATGCTTTCGACAACCGACTCCGACTTTTCGGCCGAAACCAATTTCAACCAATACAACAACACTGGACAAAAGATGGCCGATCGGTCGGCCGATAATCATTGCGTGTGTATGAGGCATAAGACTTACTTCAGTGAGGCTGCATAAATGCGTGCACTCGGCAGGGAGTGGTTGAGGGGGTTGGGGGGGGGGGGGGGGGCGGGGGGGTGTATTTAAAACAACCCTTTTTTTTTAGGCTATGGAAAGACTACTCTTAACCTTCCTAGCGGTATTCCCGAGTGTGACTCGGGGTAAGATTTTAGTGCCAAAAGCGGTAACCCCGAGTCACACTCGGGGTAGCGCTAGGAAGATCGCTGGATGCTGGAGGAGGTTTTACTTACCTTTTCTCCGGGATCCAGCGATGTCTGCGAGCGGTGTGCGGCGGCGGAGCTTCCTCCCGATCGTCTGCGAGCCCCGGCTTCCGTCTCCGGCGACGTGACGTCCGCCGGGGGGTGGAACCGGCGGCAAATTCGAATGTAAAATGCACCAAACACACTGATATCGTTCAAAATAAAATAAAATCACATTACATTACCCCCCAGTGCCCTTTCCTGCAGTTTTACTGTACTTTTTATGTAAATATATGTATATATATATATATACATATATATACAGTATATATATATATATATACATATATATACAGTATATATATACGTATATATATACACATATACATATATATATATATATATATATATATATATATATATATATATATATACACACACACACATATTATATATATATATATATATATATATATATATACACACACGTATATATATATATATATATATATATATATATATATATATACACACGTAATTCTTGTGAATGAGCAGCCCAAACCAACTGTATACATTATATATATATATATATATATATATATATATATATATATATATATATATATATATATATATATATATATATATACGTATATATACGTATATATATATATAATATATGTATACATACATATATATATATATATATATATATATATATAATATGTATAATAAATGTATACAGTTGGTTTGGGCTGCTCATTCACAAGAATTACATGCTTTCAGCACCTAAAATAATGGTACCGCTTTCAGCACCTAAAATCCAAAAGAATCATACCGCCAGGGAGGTTAATAAACCTGCACCTAAACCCCAAGATCAGACCATAACTGAAATGCATATTTTGAAATCCACTCAAGTATTGTTTATGTTTGGTAGTAGCATGCTTTAGCAGACTCGGTAGATCCTCAAGAGGAATCAATGATGAATCATTGATATTACCAAAAAGTCATCATGTGCAGAAGGCATACATAGAAAAGAAAACTATAGGGGCTGTAACTGTTACTGAGATCTGGATTTCCTACTGAACAATAACAATTCCAGATGTGCTGTGATTGTAACTGAATGCAGCAAATGCTCTTTATAACTGTGCCAAAAGATTCAATAGACATTCAGCAGTGAAATAGAGCAAATCATCAGCCAGCTGGTCATGTACTGCTTTATAGATGTGCCCCAAAGTTTAATAAAGTATGTCGAACAAACAAGGAGAAACATTCACTGTGGTTAGAAGTTACCCTAGTAGTGTTGCCCAAGTTGGTGAAGTCAGTGGAAATATGAGCCACTGAGAGAGTATAAGAGAAAATCACTGGAGATATGCCATCTTTAAGTCTATGAACTACTGACCAAGAGAGTACAATTCACTATAAACGCTCTGTGTATTAAAGCCAAAGAATGTAGGTTACAGAATGATAGGATGAGGTGTACACCGATACGTTTTTTTTTTTTTTTTTTTAATCACAACACCCAATAATAGAGACACAGTTAAAGTGTATATATATATATATATATATATATATATAGCCAAAAATTGACTTTTTATTTATGGATACAGTAGGGAAGGGTCTCTTTTGGGAGATTTCCTTAAACATCCTGTCTAGGTAAGTGTAACAGCATGTAAGAAGAAATCCCTCCAAAGTGGAGGAAAATCTCTTTAAAAGAATTCAACAGACCAAGGCTCTTCAGTGGAATTCCCCTTCACTTCTAGATGTGTTGACAACTCTAACATTTAGAACAATTTGTTTGCTCTAGTGAAAATAAGCACCAGGACAAAACAGAGATGGTGAATGGTACATGGAAATCTTAATAAAACTGACAGGGGTTTTAACCCTTCCCAACTATATCCAAAACATATACACTTTAGCTTTTAAACATACAATTTACTAAAACTGGAGAATTCAAAATCTAGTGCAGATTTTAGCTTCAACTTCAGCTTGTTCAATTAAGCGTTGGTAAAAAAAAAAAAACTGGAAGCTGATTTTATGCACAGCTGCACCAGAGTTTGCACTCTCCAGTTTTAGTAAATCAACCCCATTATAATTATCATTTACAATTCAATCTAATAAAACAACTTAAAAGATAAGTGCACTTTTTTATTTAATGAGGTAAAGGTTATGCTACCACCTTTACCTAATAAATTCAATGGGTTTGATTCACTAAAGGCAAAAAGGCTTTTTAATTTGCAAGGGAAGTAAAACTTTGCATGTGCATTAGCCCCAGAGCTTACTGAATGTATTACAGTATCACTTTACAAAGAATACCCAATCATGTGCAAGGAAAATAACATTAGTCAGCATTATTCTCGCACAAACAATAGGGGGTGTATACTGGCGCAAGAGGAAGTTGGAGGGACACCATCAATTACCAACAGATTACAGTATTGTGGGAAAAAATAGCGTAATGTCAAAGTCCAGCTGAGTCCATAGACAACCAAAAGTCTTTTATAAACACTTGAAGGCTGCTCTGTCCAAGTAGTATGGAGTAGAAGGTGCAATTCTAGATTAAAAAACACTACGGGACTTGTGCTACATTGTTAAAATGTCCCGTAGTGTTTTTTAATCTAGAATTGCACCTTCTACTCCATAGTATGGTATCTGTATAGATCTAAGATCGTAGAGGAGCGAATAGCAATCATCTTCTAGTTTAGGATCAGGTGGAAGCCTATTATGGTTCTCCTATATAATTCCCTTCTTGAAGATGGCGCCCCTAGAGGCCTGAGGAAGGAGCGCATGCTCCGACAACGCGTCGCCTATTGCGTCATCACGCCCCAAGCCGCTATCCGGAAGCCGGAAGTACGCCGCAGGAAGTCCCGACATCGCCCGCAGTGTCCCCAGGGTTCGGAGAAAGCCGATCCTCCATCGGCTGGAGCGGACCACACGGTGGATCGGTCGGATCCTATCCATACAGGCACCCGGACTACTCATCTTTCGGATCAACGCCAAGGCTATCATATACTGCTGGTCATATTCATTGTTTTTGTGAGTATATAGTGTGTTGTGTTCCTATTAAACTTGAAGTCATATTACACTTAGAGTGGCGCCTGTCTTCTCTTCCAGCATTGTTCTTGCTAATTGGATTGGTGGAAATCAGCAAAGCTCCACCTCATTCACTCAGCTCTGGGGCAAATTCCCTTGCAAAGTGCAAATTCCCATGCAAAGTAAACAGATGTGTGTTTAGTAAATCAACGTAATGTCATTGATGCCAATGGCCATAAAACGGTGACTTCTATAAAGCACACACTATCATTCACACAACTAGAGATTATGAGGCCCTTTATGAAAATTTTATGTGGCCCTATTGTAAGATTTTTGGCTCCTGGCAGTGTCAACTTTGACAATACTGTGATTGATTTGAACCCTTTCGCACGTAGTGGTCACTACAGTGCACAGTAGAGATGGGCAAGCTGTTCAGGCCGAGCATTGGTTCTGCCCCCAACAGCACCCATTCGGGTGTTCGCTGAGCACCTCAATCTGCAGTTCGCCCGCCAAGCACCCCACAATGCAATGCATGCTGCACAGTGCATTCTAGGGCCCTGATTGGCTGAAGCAATGCAGCTGACTGCTGGCCAGGTGCAAGGCTTTTCCCACTCAAGGGACAAAGCACTGTCAGAACCCTGATTGGAAAAAGTCATGATGACTTTGCCCAATCATGGCTCAGTGCTCATAGTCCTACCCCACACTATAAAAGGTTCCTTTCCACTGGAACCTTTTGCAGTGTGTTGTTGGAGTGGAGATAGAGCAGGGCTCAGTAATAACTAGTTAGTGTTATTGTGACTGAGTGTAGAGTGTCAGTATAGCGTTAGCATAGTATTAATGTAGTGTCAGTGTAGTGTAAGTATAGTGTAGTGTTAGTGTAGTGTGGGTGTAGAGTGTCATTTAGGGATGGGCGAACAGTTGAATTCAAACATGAGTTCGGGCCGAACATTGGCTGTTTGTCTGATCAAAGAACAACCAAATTATTGGGGCGTTCAACCGTTTATTCGACCAGCTGAATGACTACAATGCACTGTGCCGCACAGTGCATTGGAAGCCCTAATTGGGTGAAGCAATTAAAGCTTTGTCAAATCAGGCCACAGAGCACTGTCAGAGCCATGATTGTAGAAAGTAATGACGACTTTATCCAATCATGGCTCATTGCTCTTAATCCCACCCCACACTATAAAAGTATTCTTTCAATAGCGGCCATTTGTAGTGTGATATCGGCATGGAGAGAGATAGAAAAGAGCTCTGTTCAGTGTTACTACAGAGTTAGAGTGCTATAGTGTGCTATTCTGATTCTATTGTCAGTATAGAATATCAGATTAGTGTAAATCTAGTGAAAGATCAGTCAGTGCGAGCATAGTGCGACCATTCATTTTTACTTTAGTGTCACTTTGTATGAATCTAGTGATAGTATAGTCAGTGTGAGTGTAGTGTGACCATTTATTTTTACTTTAGTGGCACTTTAGTGTAAATCTAGTGATTGTTCAGTCAGTGTGAGTGTAGTAAATGTTCATTTTTACTTTAGTTTTTTAATAATTGACAATTTTTATTGAAGTTATTATATTTTACAATACAAAAGTAGAACAAGAAATAGCAGTCATTGGAAACCACAAAAAGTTCTGTTAGCAAACCAACATAGGATGTACAAACAAAATTTATACTTAAACATGTGTGATAACCGATAAATTAGCTTTACATTACCATAACCAAATATTGTTTGCGACACATGTATGTCGAGTGAACCAATAGCATAAGAGCAACAGAATGAGTACACAATTTGGTCTAGCCAGAATTTCTAATCCCAAGGGGGCTTGAAAAGTGCCTGTTGGGTTTATACATTGTGGGTAAGAGAAGAAGGATAAGAACAAAGAAAAAAGAAAGAAAATAAATCATAGTAGAGATAGATAAATAAACAAGGCTCATCATTCCTGGGCCCAAAGGATCCCAACATTTGTAGCAGAGAGTAGGGATGATCGAACGGTTCGGGTCGACCATCGGTTCGACCCGAACATTGGGTGTTCGAAATTCGGCCGAATTCTGAACTTTTTGCTGAAAAAGTTCGGAATTCGGCAACCAGAACCGACCAAAATGCAATGGGACAGGAAATGGGCTTTAAAAGCCCATGATTGGACCTGCTTCAAAGTGTCATTTAGCAATTATTAGTGTGAGGAAAGGGATATCTAGCGTAATTAGGGTGCTATTTTCCACTTTAGATAGATTATATGTGTATGTGTATATATACAAATAAGTGTGTGTGTATATATATACCCCTACACAGAAGTTCTGATGTTATGCCTGCCTCCAATAACCCCCAAAAAATGCCCAAAAAAACGCTTGCTACAAAACCGGCAAGGTGTGAAAATAGCGGAGCCATATCCCTGTTCTATATTAATTCTAATACAAACAATCTTTTTTTTCTGGTTCTGGACATGCTACAGAGCTGAAACTTCACAGGTACACTTTTTAGACCCCCAGACACTAAATCCAAAGAAATCTCATTTTTTTTTATTCAATAATTTTTTCAATAATTGGCTCTCTATCAAAAAATGACAATTTTTAAGAACTTTTTTTGTGTGATTAATAGTCTCTGGGGCATGACCCAGAACCCTAGGCACTTTTTAGGGGCATTTATTGGGTTTTAGGGCTTCGAAATGGGTTTTTTTGATTACCGAAGTTCGGGTCCCATTGATTTCAATGGGGTTCTGAAATCCGGGCCGAACTTTCGGGAAGTTTGGGTGTTCTGGTCGCACCGAACTTTTGAAAAGTTCGATCATCCCTAGCAGAGAGAGGGCTCAAGGCCTCATGGGGGTCCTCCCTGAGATGCCAGGGTTCCCAGATCGCACAATGGCGGTCGACTCTATTATTCAATCTGGCTGCCAGGGACTCAATATTCTTCACATCTTTGATCCTGGCATAAAGGTCTGGTAATGTTTCTTTCAATGGAGGGCTATTAGGCATCTTGCCGCCATTAAAATAGGGGTAGTCAATTTTTTGGCCAAGCTTGGTAATTTAGGGGGAGTCCCAGTAAATATAGTTTTGGATGGAAAGGGAAGTCTACCTCGAACAGTCATTGGAGGAGGCCCTGGACCAAGCGCCAGTATGTCTGCAAGGATGGACATTGCCAATAGATATGCTACAGAGTGCTTCGATCCTTACGACACCTCCAGTAACAATCCGAAGCTGATGGGTATATGGCATGCAGTAAGGCAGCGGTCATGTACCAAAAAAATAGCACTTTATACGTTTTTTCCTCATAAAGGGCGCAAATAGAACTTTTAGCTGCTGGGGACCAAATAGATTGCCATTGCTCAAGGGGAAGTTCTTCCCCAAAGGCTTGGTCCCACTTAAGCATATAGCCATGTTTGCGATTAGAATCTAGTTTACTGGAGTTTAAGACTTTATATATATCTGAGGTTAAACCTTTTTGAGATGGGCAAGAAAGAATTAGGCGTTCAAATTGGGATAGTTTAGAGAATTGGAGATTAGGAGCAAAGGTCAGGGTCGTAATGAAGAATTTGGAGAAAATGGAAGTAATACTCTCGTTATTGGGTTTTCTATATGACCATAGTGAAAGAGGTTACTCTGTAGCCAAGGAGAGATCATTTGGTGAGTTGGGCTATCTGGGAGTAAAGGATTATATAGGAATGCTGTCAGTAAGGAAGCCTTAGGTTGAAGCAAGCAAGTGTGTCGTAGCTGTCACCAGATATTGCACAATTCCATTGTATGTAATAAAGAGGCAGAAGAAGCGTCAGTGTCAGTATTCCACAGAAGGTTATTTGGGTGGATTGGAGCCAACCATAGTTTATCTATTTGTGTCCAGCGGTTATATGCTGGGAGGGTAGTCCCCCAGTTGAGCAGCATGATAAAAATGTAAATGGTTAGGGAAGGCCAGTCCTCCCTCAGAGCGCGAGGCAAAAGTGTAGAGCGAGCAATTCTGTGTTGTTTATGATTCCATGTAAAATTTAAGAGGTCTGTTTGGAGTTTCCGGATTTTGAACTGGGGAATAGGTGCCGGTAATGTCAGAAAGCAGTATAGGATTTTGGGTAGAATCATCATTTTTTTTTTTTTGTTTCAATACATTTTTATTGAAAGAAATTTCACAATACGAAGAAAATGCTAGAATAATGACTGAACATATTACAACTTCCATCAAAACAGTAGTCAATTAATAAACTCGCTTTCACAGCCAATGAACATAACAGCAAGGACATCAAGTGAATAAACATAAGGGTACACCACCAGCCGATTCAGACAGAATGTTTAGTGACCAATACAGATGTAGATTTATCATTAGGGATGATCGAACGGTTCGGGTCCACCATCGGTTCGGCCCGAACATTGGGTGTTCGAGGTTCGGCCGAATTTAGAACTTTTTGCCCAAAAAGTTCGGAATTCGGCAACCAGAACCGACCAAAATGCAATGCTTCAGGAAATGGGCTTTAAAAGCCCGTGATTGGACCAGAACCATTAGCAAAAGCCAATTGAGGGGGCAGGAGAATGCTAGGAATGTGATTGGAGTGACTAGGGGGTCCCTAGACCAATCATTAGTGAATACGCCCCCCAGTATATAAGATAGCCCCCGCCATATTCCTAGCATTGTTATACTGGACATGGAAGAGAGTGGAAGCAGTTCTGTTAATTTTACTTTAAAAGTGTCATTTAGCATTTATTAGTGTGAGGAAAGGGATATCTAGTGTAGTTAGAGTGCTCCTTTACACTTAAGTTAGCTTCAAAAATTTAGTTTCTGTAGGGAAAGTGTTAAGTGTAAGGGGACCGTAGTGTAGTGTAGGGTTAACTGACAGTGACTGCTATGGAAGGGTGACAAAACCCTTCCATAGCAGGGTGACCGCTATAGAGAAATGATCATTTCTCTGAGTTGCTTCGGGACAGGAATATTCTCACCAGCAAGCATTTTTCATGCTGCAGGGGTTGCCACTGCCAGTGCTTTTTTGAGGACATGTTTGATGTCAGACATGACATCTGAACATGTGTATAGGGGGTATATATACACATATATGTCTATATATATACCCCTATATATATATATATAGGTGTGATAGTAGCAGAAATATATGCTTGCGCTAATGAAATCATTTACAGTAATATATTTCTGCTACTATCACACCTATATATGGCTAGGTGTCTATATACATATAATTATGTGTGTATATATACCACTATACACAAGTCCAGATGTTTTGCCTGTCTCAAAAGAACCCAAAAAAATGCCAAAAAAACGCTAGCGTCAAAAAAAAAATGCCCAGGTGTGTTTTTGCTGGCATTTTTTGGGGGGTTTTGGAGGCAGGCAAAACATCTGAACTTGTGTATAGTGGTGTATATACACACATACATATATTTATATGCACACCTAGACATATAAAGGTGTGATAGTAGCAGAAATATATGCTTGCGCTAATGAAATCATTTACAGTAATATATTTCTGCTACTATCACACCTATATATGGCTAGGTGTCTATATACATATAATTATGTGTGTATATATACCACTATACACAAGTTCAGATGTTTTGCCTGCCTCAAAAGAACCCCAAAAAATGCCAAAAAAACGCTAGCGTCAAAAAAAAAATGCCCAGGTGTGTTTTTGCTGGCATTTTTGGGGGTTTTTGGAGGCAGGCAAAACATCTCAACTTGTGCACAGTACCACTATACACAAGTTCAGATGTTTTTCCTGACTGCAAAGAACCCAAAAAAATGCCTGCTATTAAACCGGCAAGGTGTGAAAACCGAGAAGAGAAGCCAACCCCCTGTGCTGAAAGTGTTCTAATAAAACCAATCCTTTTTTTTTTTATGGTTCTGGAAATGCTACAGAGCTGAAACTTCACAGGTACACCTTTTAGACCCCCCAGACACAAAATCACACAAAAAAAGTTCTTAAAAATTGTCATTTTTGATAAAAAAGCCAATTATAGAAAAAATTAAAAAAAAAAAAGAGATTTTTTGATTTTTACTTTGAATTTCGTATCTGGGGGGTCTAAAAAGTGTACCTGTGAAGTTTCAGCTCTGTAGCATGTCCAGAACCATAAAAAAAAGATTGTTTGTATTAGAACACTTTCAGCTTCTGTGGTATATATACACACATAATTATATGTATATAGACACCTAGCCATATATAGGTGTGAGAGTAGCAGAAATATATTACTGTAAATGATTTCATTAGCGCAAGCATATATTTCTGCTACTATCACACCTATTTTTTTCTAGGTGTGTATATAAATATATGTATGTGTGTTTATACACCACTATACACAAGTTCAGATGTTTTGCCTGCCTCAAAAAAAACCCAAAAAATGCCAAAAAAAACGCTAGCGTCAAAAAAAAAAAAATGCCCAGGTGTGTTTTTGCTGGCATTTTTGGGGGGTTTTTGGAGGCAGGCAAAATATCAGAACTTGTGCACAGTACCACTATACACAAGTTCAGATGTTTTTCCTGACTGCAAAGAACCCAAAAAAATGCCTGCTATTAAACCGGCAAGGTGTGAAAACTCCTGTGCTAAAAGTGTTCTAATACAAACAATCTTTTTTTATGGTTCTGAACATGCTACAGAGCTGAAACTTCACGTGTACACTTTTTAGACCCCCCCCCCCGATACGAAATCCAAAAAAAAAATCAAAAAATCTCTTTTTTTTTTTTAATTTTTCAATAATTGGCTTTTTTTTATCAAAAATAACAATTTTTAAGAACTTTTTTTGTGTGATTTTGTGTCTGGGGGGTCTAAAAGGTGTACCTGTGAAGTTTCAGCTCTGTAGCATGTCCAGAACCAGAAAAAAAAGATCATATAGGTGTAAAAGGAGGGTCCCACTTTTTAGACCCCCCAGATACTAAATCCAAAGTCAAAATCAAAAAATCTCTCTCTTTTTTTTTTTTTCAATAATTGGCTTTTTTATCAAAAATGACAATTTTTAAGAACTTTTTTTGTGTGATTAATAGTTAATGGGGCATGACCCAGAACCCTAGGGACTTTTTAGGGGCATTTATTGGGTTTTAGGGCTTGAAAATTGTGTTTTTTGATTACCGAAGTTCGGGTCCCATTGATTTCAATGGGGTTCTGAAATCCGGGCCGAACTTTTGGGAAGTTCGGATGTTCTGGCCGAACCGAACTTTTCAAAATTTCGATCATCCCTATTTATCATGTTGACTAAACCACGTTGTCCAAGGTTGCCACCCGGAAAGGGGTTTCTGGTAGTTCCCTTTGCTTGAGGCAAACATAAGTTCATAGGAACAATGATCTTTGGTCAAGTTTATAACATCTCTGACAGTAGGAGGTAGTTCTTTCTTCCAATTTCTAGTGAGAGTTAGTCTCGCCGCCAAAAGGACATGAATTATAAGGTGTCTCGATTCAGAGGGATAGTCATCAATCGTCAAGTTCAAGAGGGCAAGGGCTGGAGAAGGGTGAATGTGTAGGTGTGTGATTTCTGATAAAATGCAAAATATCTCATGCCAGTAGGATCTGAGCTTTGGACATTTCCATAGAATATGCTGTATATCCCCCACATGGCCACAGTTCCTCCAGCACAGAGGGGAGGAGTTCCGGTAGAACAAAGCCAGTTTAGCGGGTGTCAGGTGCCATCTAAGGGTGATTTTTATTGTCTGTTCCCATAGTGCAGAGCAGGTAGTGGATTTGTATCCGTGTTTAAGTGCCATGGACCATTGGTTTGTCGTGTATGATTGTTGCAAGTCCTCTTCCCATTGCTGAAGGGGTTTTGACTTAGTCAGGGTCTTCTTGTCTTTTAGGGTCAAATATATGTTCCAGATGCCTTTGGGGGAAGGGGCAGTGTCTGTAAGAAATGTCCAAATGCGGCTAGGGACACGGTATAGCAAGTGTGGGATCGTAGAAAGACAATGGCTTATTCTCAAATAGGCAAATAGAGTCGATGATGGGAGAAGGTATTCCTGTTGTAGTGTTGTGAAGGGCTTTAGGGTGTTGCTCTGGAACAATTGTTGTAGAGTAGAGATACCACAGGACTTCCAGGTAGAGAAGGAAATGTCAGAAGTTAACATAGCTAGAACATCCACAGGGATAGGAGGGGCGGCTGCTGGGGTGTGAACAGATTGTGTTGATAAGACTGTACGCCAGACCTGAATAGATGCCGTCATTGGGGGTGAGAAGGATGTTGGTAGTGGTGGGTTGAAAGGGGAACTCATCAACCATATTAGCAGGGGGCTGTCTACTTGCGTGGGCAGATTCAATTTGCCCCAGTTGGTCGTGGGAGTGGAGCGAAACCATTCTTTCAATTGCGTGACAATTGTGGCGATATAGTAATTATGGAAATCGACGTATCCTGTACCCCCTGAAGTTCTATGTTTGATATGTTAAAATATGGTAAGCGCATCTTGGTTTTTGCTGTTGCCCTATATAACCCCCCAGAATGGAATGTAATGAGGTGAAGTAGGATTTGGGAATGGGAATGGGTAGAGTCCTGAACATATACAACAGTTGGGGAAGTATCATCATTTTGAACGCAGCCAATCTGCCGGACCATGAAAATTCTTGCCGTTGTAAAGAGATAAGGTCTTGTCTCATTTTAGAAAGAAACGGGATATAGTTGGTCCGGAATAAGGATTTAGTGGACTTAGTCAGCCTGATGCCTAAATTCCCAATAGATTCTGTCGAACACCTTCTCTGCATCCAGTGACAGGAGCAGAGAAGGCGTTCGAGAAACCTCCGCGGAGTGTATAATGTCTAGCAAGCGTCTAGTTGCGTCTGAAGCCTGTCTAAACGGCGTGAAGCCTGACTGGTCAAGGTGAATAATGGACGGTAGGATATTTTGCAATCTCAGTGCCAGTAATTTGGCGTACATTTTTGTATCTAGATTCAGTAGTGAGATTGGTCTAAAGTTCTGGGGTGAAGTGGGATCTTTACCTGGTTTCGGCAATGTAATGATGAGCGCCTGAAGCATCTCAGAGGGGAGTGTATAGGAGGACGAGACGTTAACAAAGACAGGGAGTAAGTGGGGCACTAAGATAGAGTGGAATTGTTTGTAATATTCTCCTGTCAAACCATCCGGTCGCGGGGATTTGTTCGAGGGGAGGTTCTTAATCACCGAAGCAATTTCCTGAACTGTGTAAGGGGAGTTTAGAGATTCCAAGTGTTCCTCAGAAAGGGTAGTTAGATTAATTTTCCCCAAAAAGGCATTCATTTCATTAGCCGAAGTTTGATGAGTATGTGCATAATTTTTTATGTTGTATAGTGTCTCATAATAAGAACTAAATGCATTAGCAATATCTTGAGGGTTGTATACCTTTTCTGAGGAAATTGGGTGATGAAGATATGCTATCCTGGATTTGATCCTATGACCTTTAATTTTTGGTGCCATAATCTTCCCCGCTTTCTTGGAGGTAGAATATGAGGTAGCTTTATATCTACGTTGAAACTTTTCAAAGTTTACTAGTAATAGAGATCTCAGTTCCCGTCTAAGGGATTCTAGTTGGGTTTTCAGGGACAAGGCCGGATGCGATTGATTTTTGGAATCTAGTTCTGCAATGGATGAGAGAAGCAAATCTAAACGCCTCGTCCTCCTCTTTTTGTCCCGTGAGCCTTGTTGTATTAACAACCCTCTTATGAATGCCTTGTGTGCATTCCACACCACAGCCGGATCGGATACTGAGTTTTGGTTCTGAGCAAAGAACTGTTCAAGACGGTCAGCAATTTGTTTAGCAAATTGGGGTTGCTGTATCAGGAAATTATTTGTACGCCAAATAAAGTGAGATTGTTGAGATGAATTGTCTGACAAGGTCAGAGTTATCAGGGCGTGATCCGACCAGGCTATAGTGTGAATTTCTGAGGCAATAACATTTTGCAATAACCATTTGTCTAGTAGAAAAAGATCAATTCTGGAATACGTGTTATGAATTGGAGAAAAGTAGGAATAATCTCGTCACCTCCACGCATCATGTAAATCATGTGAGTGAAGAAGTGTCAGAAATTTAGATTCATGTCGCTTGGCTAGAGCTGTAGAGTCCATGGAGGGATCCGGTAATGTGTTGAAGTCTCCACAGACTATAAGTTGGCCCCGTTGAATCGCGTGCATGTCGCGTAGGGCTTTGTTGAGAAAGTGGATCTGTCTCTTATTTGGAGCATACACGTTCAAAATTGTATACAGAACGTCGTTAATGGTAAACATCAGGATGACATATCACCCATTGTCGTCCACTTTTGTGCGGTGGTGTTGGAAAGCTACTGTGTCTCTTATGGCTATCATCACTCCTCTCTTTTTGGAAGTGAAACAGGAATGGAACACATGGGGGTAGTGACGATTGTGGCTGAAAGCCAGAGGGGAATGTAGTGCATCTCCTGTATGCATAACACGTCACTATTATGGGTCTTCGCAGTTTTGCCAAATGGAATTTCGCTTAGCAGCGTGGTTCAGGCCCCTGGCATTGATGGACAGTATAGTAAAAGGCATGTTCGTGTGGTGTAGTCGAAGCTGTCGGGTAAGTCTGCTTACTCACAGTTAGATGTGTTGTACTGCGGTACTTCGTCCAAAGAAGGGATGGGCTGACAAGGTGTGGAAAATGCAGGAGTTGAGTACTGTGGAGCAAAACTTGAGGCTGCAAGAAATATGAACAGTCAAAAGCAGTAATAACAAACAGTGGTTTCTAACAGGTAGTGTAGACGCGTATTCTTTTTGGGAATAACTCGAGATTCAGAAGCACGTCAGAGCAAGTGGGTCTGTTGTGCAGAACTGTAGTACCAAAACCTCCCCAAAGTAGGCAGGTTACAGGTAAAGTAGGGAAAAAGTTCTCTGTAGGTGCTCCGATCTTTTGGGACAGAGAGGAGTATGTGTGAGCTTAAGGACTATAGCTCATCAGCCATCAGGTTTGACGCCTGGGACTGCCGAAGGAGTAGTTGGCGGATTGACTTTGTGAAGAAGGAGTTGTTTGCATAGCTTCTTCTTGGGAAGGATCCGGGATTATACCCCATGCATGGAGCAGTCGTGGAGATGGCGTGTGGGACCCCATTTTTGGTAACCATGATAGTGGCCGGCTGGCGCCATTTGTACGGTATATTATGATTCACTAGGGCCTTTGTAATCATGTTGAGTTGTCTCCTCAGTTATAAGGTGTATTTGGATAGGTCTGCAAATAGTTGAATGCCCTCATAAGGTGCGGGAAGTGTACGCCGCAAACGTGAGGCCGCCGGAGGGTGATCTTTAGTCTGATAGAAGTGTCCTCTAATGAGAGTGTCTCTTGGTACTAAATCTGCCAGGTGAGCCGCTTTAGGTAGTCTGTGGATGTGGTCAATGGAGAGTTCCATTTCTGTGCAGTCAGGTAACATGGCTGCCATTAGGGACCTGGCATAGTTGTGAAGCTCATTCGGAGTGACCGATTCGGTAATGCCGCGGAGCTTAACATTATTACGTCTAGAACGGTCTTCCAAGGCTGCTAACTTGGCCTTAATCCATCCTTGCTCATCTCTGATATCATCATGGGCATCAATAATGTCCTTTATAGTGTCATAGTGTCAGTACATTCTCCCATTTTAGACTCCACTGACTGTACTCTAGTCTCCATTCCCTGCAGGTCAGATGTAACTTTACCAAATAGGGATGAGAGGTTAGTGAATAGGCAGGTTTGAAATAAAAGCAGCATCTCCTTCATAGTAGTGTCTAATACAGGCTGTCCTGTGGTAGGAAAGTCTGCTATGGAGGCGTGTATGTTAGGGGCAGTGAAGGGGTTACTGTCCTGGCTGAGAGTGAGTGTCTGTGGCGCCTGCAGATCTATCCTCATGCGGGCTATGGCTGGACTAGGGGTATCTGAACAGTATCCCCCATCTTTGGCAAGGGAAGGTGGTGAGGCAGCTGATAATATTACCTCAGTGAGGCCTTCTTCCTGCACAGTGTGCTGCGCTCCATCACAGGCCGCGGAGGCACCGGCGCCATCTTGCCTCCCTGTCCTGCGATGTAGCGGCTGTGAGAAGAACGCTGTAAGCTTCTTCGGGCGGTGTTCCTCCTTCCTCTTGCGAGATGACATGTTCAGGGTGATGGTGTGGTGTTCCGGTGATGGTTCGTGGCTCGATGGGCAAGTCTGTGCGGTCCGGCATCGCTGTGTGTCCTCCCTGTCCCTCAGAGCTCCAGGCTT
The DNA here is from genome assembly GCF_965119305.1 of Pelophylax lessonae. NCBI lineage: Eukaryota > Metazoa > Chordata > Amphibia > Anura > Ranidae > Pelophylax > Pelophylax lessonae. Next base: position 186,116,137 of record NC_138771.1, on the reverse strand, counting down.
AAGCGACCATCTCTAGCGCCGGCAAGCCACGCCCCTCCGAAAAAGGGAATTTAAATAAATATAATGCCCCCTAGGGGAGTGTGGGGCAGGTGATTGAGTAATGGGGTGTCCGGGGAAGAGGATTGGTGTTAGGTGCCCCATTTGCCTTACCGCTCTCCTGTCAGCACCGCCGTGTATCGCGGCAGGAAAGTCCGCGGCTTTTCCCTGGTGCTAGGCCCCGATTTTAAAGTTGCTCAAAACCAGGAAATATTGGGTTCTAATTGTTCCTGGGGGTTAGATGAGTCCCCCTATGGTAGTCCAATGTCCGCTGATGGCGTAGTTTTGAAGGATTGGCTTGGATTGCTTGTGTGTCCCTGGCGCTAGGCCCCGATTTAAACATTTCTCAAAAACAGGAAATATCGGGTTCTAATTGTTCCTGGGGGTTAGATGAGTCCCCCTACGGTGGTCCAATGTCCACTGATGGTGTAGTTTTGAAGGATTGGCTTTGATTGCTTGTGTGTCCCTGGCGCTAGGCCCCGATTTTAAAATTGCTCAAAAACAGGAAATATCAGGTTCTAATTGTTTCTGGGGGTTAGATGAGTCCCCCTACGGTGGTCCAATGTCCGCTGATGGCGTCGTTTTGAAGGATTGACTTGAATTGTTTGTGTGGCGGCGGAGCTCTCTCCAAATGCACCCTGCTCCTATGGCCGCCGGACACGCCCCCGAATAATCATTTTAACCAAAGCTATACGTTCTAGGCTAGCCACAAGATTTGGTAATGTCTCTATATAGCCAGTAGATCTAATAGACAGGGGTTTAAAATTTGTCACATATAATGTTTCATAACGAGTTGTAAAATATACCCCAAGGTATTTGATGGTGTGTGTTTTTCACTTTTAGGGGAAGGTTTCCAAGGGGTAGTGGACCTCCGAGGGAGGTATGTTGAATTGCAGAGCTTCTGATTTGGAGGGATTGACCTTATAACCAGACAGGGAACCAAATTTCTCCAAGAGTTTATGGAGATTAGGGAGAGTTATTCGCGGGAGTGTCAGGGTAAGTAGAATGTCATCTGCAAATAGTGAAACTTTGAACTCACGCCTTCTGACCAGAATCCCGCAAATGTTGGGGTCATGATGGATCTGAGCCACCAGGGACTCTTTATAGAGGGCAAAAAAGTAGTGGGGAAAGCAGACAGTCTTATCTTGTCCCATTTGAGAGATAGTGAAAAGAGGAGAAGCCGCAAAGGGAGTTTTTATTTTTTATAGAGGCAGAAGAAGCTGCATACAACTGTTTAATTGCCCCGAGGAACATTCCCAGTAACCCCAGATAATCGAGGGTCGTAAACATAAAGGGCCAGCTGAGCCTATCAAAGGCCTTTTAAGCATCTAAACTGAGTAAAGGCGCTTCCTTATGTTGCCTGTGAACAATATCTAATAAATGAATGACTCTTCTAATGTCGTCGCCTGCCTGTCTCCATGGTACAAAACCAAGCTAATGTTTGTGAATCATGGAAGGGAGGACCTCATTTAAGCAAATTGAGAGTAGTTTCGTAAAAAAATTTCAGGTCTGAGTTTGGGTCTATAGTTCCCGCAAAGTGTATGGTCCTTGCCCTGTTTGGGTATCAAAGTCAGGTAGGAGGTCTTCATAGCTCTCGGGATTTCACTTTTGTGCATAAATTGATTAAACAGGTGAGACATGTAAGGAAGTAAGGTGGAAGATAATGTCTTATAATATTCATATGGAAGGCCATCAGGTCCATTGGCTTTATGGTTTGATAAAAGTTTCAAGGTTTCCAACAACTCTTCTTCAGTTCTTGGGGAGTTAGGAAATTGTAAGGCTACGTGGTCACTCCACAAGCTAGGTTCGAACACAGTCATAAAAGCTGTCTTTAGCAGGTAAATGCGGTATAGTCAGATAATTGTACAAATCAGAAAAATAGTCACAAAACAATCGATCAATACAGTCAGGGTGGGAATGTAGAGTTCCGTAGGGATTGCGGGGCTGTTGCATGCGTTTGCTCTCGGAGCTTATGTGCTAGTAAGATGTGACCCTTATTACCTTTATCGTAATATGTTTGGCGTAGTATTTGGAGGGCTTTTTCAACCCTTCCAATGTCAATGTTTTTCAAAATAGCGCAGAGCCAGATAATTTCTCTTAGGAGGCGAACCAAAGTTTTGGAGGCCAATTGGGACTCCAGTTCCTGAAACCTCTGCTCTGTCTGCTCTTTCAGTAGTTTGCCATTTTTTTCCAAGCTGTATAAATAGCAATACATTGGCCTCTCATCCCCAATTTATGGGCTTCCTACAAGGTTCCAGTGGAAACCTCTGGGGTGCAGTTCTTAGCAAAATACAACTTTAAGGATTTCTCCAGCTCTGATCTGGTGGTCTCATTTTTTAGAAGAAAATCGTTAAGTTGCCAATGACAGCATTTAAATCCAGACCCCTCCAGAGTTAGTTTCAACAAGATCCGGGCATCATCCGACCAGGACATAAGGAGAATATCCACCTCACTAACTGCATTTAGAGTGGAGGCCTTACTGAAAAAGTAGTCCAGGTGTGCATGTGTGTGGTACGGGTGAGAATACTGGCGTTCCGTCGGGTGTGCGACCCACCATGCGTCAAATAAAGCGAATTTATGTGTGATCTGTCAAAGCTGTAGGGATTGTCGAGTTAGTCGTGAGGGTAGTATTTTTAGCATAGGCGGCTCTCTAATTAGGCAAATTAGGCGGTCGCCTAAGGCCTCGCACCTACAGGGGCCTCACGGCCAGTGGCGGCGCGACAACATTTAGAAGGGCGCAGTCAGGGAAATCTCCCAAGTAAAAGATTGTTTTAAATCCTCGGATATAAAAGTTGCAGCAGTGTGCTGCAGTCCCTTCACTGCGGCTGCCAGGTGTCTGTTGTCCGCTGACACTTACCCGCCTTCTCTGACTGGGGATTGGCTGTCTGATCATGTAATCCTAAGATGTGGAGGAACTGGTGGGCGTGTACCTGCACCAGTAGGAAGTGACTGCCCGGTCAGCTCACTCTGCTACCATCGGTTGTTGCTCTGGGAGGAGAGCTCTGCCCTGGCCCAGGAACATAGAGGTAACTAGGCCCCGACTTGTCACTCTGCAGGCTGGTCATAGATTTGTGGTATCTACTACGCAAAGGGGGTGAGTAGCCCCAGGAAAGTTGGAAGAGTCTTAGAATGGTTGGTGGAGGAGGAGAAGAAGAAGGCCCTGGGTGGCTGGGGGAGGAGAGGGTGGCTGGAAGAGAAGGAGAGGGTTCCTGGGTGGCTAGGGGAAAAGGAGAGGGTCCCTGGGTGGCTAGGGGAAAAGGAGAGGGCCCCAGGGTGGCTAGGGGAAAAGGAGAGGGCCCCTGGGTGGCTAGGGGAAGAGAAGAGGGCCCCTGGTGGCTGAAGGAGAAGGAGAGGGAACCTGGGTGGCTAAGGGAGGAGAGGGCCCCTGGGTGGCTGAAGGAGAAGAAGAGGGCCCCTGGTGGCTGAGGGAGAAGGAGAGGGCCCCTGGGTGGCTGAGGGAGGAGGAGAGGGCCCCTGGGTGGCTGGGGGAGAAGGAGATGGCCCCTGGGTGGCTGGGGGAGAAGGAGATGGCCCCTGAGTGGCTGGGGGAGAAGGAGATGGCCCCTGGGTGGCTGGGGGAGAAGGAGAGGGCCCCTGGGGGGCTGGAGGAGAAAGAGAGGGACCCTGGGTGGCTGGAGGAGAAGAAGGAGAGGGCCCCTGGGTGGCTGGAGGAGAAGAAGGAGAGGGCCCCTGGGTGGCTGGAGGAGAAGAAAGAGAGGGCCCCTGGGTGGCTGGAGGAGAAGAAAGAGAGGGCCCTTGGGTGGCTGGAGAAGAAGGAGAGGGCCCCTGGGTGGCTGGAGGAAAAGGAGAGGGGCCCCTGGGTGGCTGGGGAAGAAGGAGAGGGGCCCCTGGGTGGCTGGGGAAGAAGGAGAGGGCCCCTGGGTGGCTGGGGGAGAAGGAGAGGGCCCCTGGGTGGCTGGGGGAAGAGGAGAGGCCCCCCGTGATGCCAGAGTCAGTTGCCAGGGAAGAGAGTGGAGCTGAGCCAGTCCTGCATATCTGACATCAAAGCCAAACATGGTGGAGCTGGAGCCCTTTGCACTACACAATGACAGCACCCGAGGTGGAAGGTGAGGGGTAGCGGGGCTGTGACATTATATAACATATGGACTCTGTACATTATTGGTAGTTTTGGTTGGAGTTGTCCTTTAGATGTTTAACTCCGTTGTTTTCCCCCCCCAGCTATGAGGGACTGAGGAATAACAGCCCACTATGCTGGGACTTATAGTGCCCTAGAATGTGGAGGAATAAGGAATCCTCAGTCCCTCACAGAGGGCACTACAAGTTCTAGAATAGCAGGCTGCCATGCCTTAGTCCCCACAGAGGGCACTACAAGTCTTAGCATAGCAGGCAGTAGTTCCTCAGTCCCCTACAGAGAGCAGTACAAGTCCAAGCATTGCAGGCTTCCATTCCTCAGGGAGGAATGGCAGTGCACTATACTGGAATTTACAGTGCCCTCTGTGGGGACTCAGGTATGGCAGCCTTCTGCAGTGGGACTTGTCATGCCCTAGACTGTGGCGGACTGAGGAAGGGAAGTGTAAGGGGGTCTCTGGAAACTCTGATGCAAGGGGGAGCTTTGGTGACCACAGAGTTCACTTTTAAACCAGAGTCCCCAGCTTTCCCCCTCAAATCAGGGTTCCCAGAACTCTCCTTACATCAGAGTCTCCAGCATTCCCCCTTAAATCGGGGATCCCAGAACTCCCCTTACTTCAGAGTCCCCAACATTCCTCCTAAATCAGGGTTCCCAAAACTCCTCTTACATCAGAGTCTTCAGAGTTCCCTCTTACAGTGTAAGGGGGAAACTCTGGAGACCCTGATGTAAAGGGGGCTCTATGAAATTTGATTTAAAAGGGGGACTCCAATGTAAAGAGGAATTCTGTGGACTCTGATGTAAGGAGGAGATGCTGGGGGAATCTGATTTAAAAGAGAACTCTTATGTAAGGGGGGACACTGAACTCTGATGTAAGGAGGGAGTCAGGGAATCATGACCTATGGGGAAATGCTGGGGACTGTGATGTAAGAGCAGACATATATATATATACATACATACATACCCGATGTTTAATGATCTTTGATTAAAGAAGAATTGCTTAGAGAAAATTCTAGAAACAGTGAATTCATAGTACAAAGGTTAATGCCCTGTACACACTATCAGATTATCTGAAGACTTTTGTCTTCAGATTTACCTTTTCTATGTAGTGCAAGGGCCTGCTGGATTGCATACAAATTGAAAGTGTTTAGGTTTGACCTCATATTATATGGTTTTGGTAAGTCTGCAGACAAAAGTCTTCAGATAATCTGATAGTGTGTACAGGGCATTAGGCTCTTAATATATGCAATTTATACAGTTAATTTTTATCGCTTGAATTATTTTTCCCATTATGGGCATGAGTGGGGCCTCATGTCCAAGTTTTGCCTTAGGCCTCACAAAGCCTAGAGCCGCCTCTGATTTTTAGATAGGGAAGTTTGATCCATTGTGGGAGAGAACGGCAAATTGAAGTCCCCACCCACCACCAGGAGGGAATGTGGAGATCTAAATAAGCGGTTGTATATTCGAGTAGAAAAGATTGGCTGATTTGCATTCGGGACGTAAATGCTACAGAAGTTTATGTCAAGTTGCTGCCATTGGCCACTGAGAATAAGAAACTGTCCTTGGGGATCAGCATAAGAAGATGTAAGAGTGAATGAGGAGTCTTTTTTTATTAATATAGCCACTCCCGCTTTTTTGGGGTTAGAGGCTAAATAACCTTGAGGAAAATGTCTAGATGCAAACCCTAGAGGGCCTTTCTTATCAAAATGCATCTCTTGTACAAATACTACGTCTGCTCCCGAGTCTCCTTAGTGCCAGGTGACTTTTGAAGTTAGTGTTTAGTCCATTGACATAAAGGGAGTATGTCTGTAACATGGTGTTTATTGGGGGGGTGGATGGGTGGTGAGGTGGGAAAGAATGATATGGAACACAGTACTTATCTAGCCTGGGAGTCTATAGAAGCCAGCTCCGGAGGTATGAGTGAACGCCATCATTAGGGGAGGTCCCAGTGAACCCAGGAACAAAGAGCAAAAGATGATATAAAGAAGAGAAGAGCACAAGAAATGTAAGTATAAACCAAAAATTAAGACATTGATGAACAACACAAAATTGTACGTTCCATATTACCTCCATCATCCACTGATGGGGGGAAGGAAGGTAAAGCATATTTATGAAGGAACTTAGAATCACAAGCTATGCTGAGGGGGGTAGTTTCAGAAACTAAGGGGAAAGTGCCTCTGTGTCTGTAGCCTGTTGAGATTTGGACATAGGGGTGGTAGTGACAAGGCGAGTAGTACTTGGTTCCCATGTGCTCTTTGTGGTCATGGAGAGCTGGGGCCCGAGGCCTGCATTGGAGAAGCGGAGGGAGTAGGCCATAGCCGCAGCAGGGACTGAGAGCGACCTATATGGTGTCGAGGGGAAGTTACCCAGTGCTGGAAGGCTGGAGGGGTTCCCAGGAGAGAGGGGAAGTCTATGCTGTGTCCCTTAGTAAATGAGGGGAGATCTGTGGCTCACCTGAGGGGAGATCTGTGGCATCTCAGTGCCTGTGTGGCAAGATGGCAAGGATGCAGAGTGCAGAAATTGTGCAGCCTGAGCTGATGTGGAGGGTCTGTGGCTTGCTGCAAGTGGAGATACCGCCGGGAGGGCTGTCATTGAGGGCTGGTGTAGGCGCATGCCTCGATCCTGAAGCCTCAGGAGGGGCAGCGGGGTCCAACGGGCTGATCAAAGTAGCTGTGGATAGACGGCCTGGGAAGGATGGATTGTCTGGAGTGCCCCCTTGTTTTTTTGCGATTGGGTGTAGAGGGATTTGCCCATTTAGGAGCTGAGATGTCCCCCTTTGGAGTGGTGTAAGAGCAGGTCGGTGGAGAGCAGGGAGATCACGTATCCATCTTGCTCAGCATCCAGCATCCAGCCTTTAGTTCACATTTAACAAAGTATATTTCTGAGCATTACTGCACGTTTAACACAGTATATTTCTGTGCATTACATGCCGTTGAACGCAGTATACTTCAGTGCAATAGTGCATGTTTAATACAGTATACTTCAGTGCGTTACTGCATGTTTAACGCAGTATATTTCTGTGCATTAGCGCATGTTTAAAGCAGTATATTTCTGTGCATGATTGCATGTTTAATGCGGTATATTTCAGTGCGCTATGTGCCATTTACCACAGTATATTTCAGTGCGTTAGTGCACGTATAATACGGTATATTTCGGTGTGTTACTGCACGTTTAACGCAGTATATTTCAGTGTGTTAGTGCACATTTAATCCAGTATATTTCTGTGCATTGGTGCATGTTTAACCACCTCAATACAGGGCACTTAAACCCCCTTCCTTCCCAGACCAATTTTCAGCTTTTAGCGCTGTTGCAATTTGAATGACAATTGCGCGGTCATGCAACGCTGTACCTAAACCAAATTTGTGTCATTTTTTTCCCACAAATAGAGCTTTCTTTTGGTGGTATTTGATCACCGTCAGGTTTTTTCTTTTTTGGTGCACAAATAAAAAAAGACTGAAAAGTTTGAAAAAAAAAAAAAAGTTTTTTTGTTTAGGTTATAAAATTTTGTAAATAGATATGTTTTTTCCTGCACTGATGAGCACTGATGATGCCGCACTGACAGGCACTGATGAGGAGACACTGATGGGGTGGCACTGATGGGGTGGCACTGATATGCAGCACTGATGGGCACTGATAGATAGCACTGATATGCAGCATTGGTGGGCACTGATAGGCAGCGCTGATGGGCACTAATAGGCAGCACTGATGGGCACTGATTGGCGGCACTGATGGGCGGCAATGATAGGCACTGATCGGCACTGATGGGTGGCACTGATCGGCACTGATGGGGGGCACTGATGGGCACTGATAGGCAGTACTGGTGGGCAATAATGGGCACTGGTGGGCGGCACTGATAGATGGCAATAACGGCACTGGTGGGCAGCACTGATAGATGGCATTGGTGGGCAACACTGATAGGGAGGGCACTGGGGGGCTCTCTGAGCCCTGCTTGCCATCCCTGGTGGCCATAGTGGGCATCCCTGGTGGTCATGGGTGGGCATCCCTGGTGGCTTAGTGGCACCCCTCCCCCCCCCCCCCCCAGGGCTGCACTGGTGATCAATGTTCTGATTACCAGCACAGACCCCCCTGTGATCAGTGAGTAATTAGAAATACTCACTGATCACCCCAGCTGCAGCACCGATCATCCCTCTTCTCCTCACTGACAGGATCTGTCAGGAGGAGAAGAGATTGAAGCCGTTACAACGGCTCTATTTACATTACATGACGGCTGTGATTGGACACAGCCGTCATGTGATCAGGAGGGCCAATCACAGGGCCCTCCTGCCGAATGATGTTGCTCTGTGTCCGAGGGACACAGGCACATCGAGATCGCGCCGCTGCACGTGCCCGCGGCGGCGCGATCTCTCTCCTTCTGAAGGACGTTCCGGGAACGTCCATTCAGAAGGACGAGACTCCCGCCCGGCCGTATATGTACTATGGCCTATATACTATGTACTATAGTTAATGCAGTATATTTCAGTGCGTTACGTGCTGTTTAACAAAGTATATTTCAGTGCGTTAGTGCACATTTAACATGGTATATTTCAGTTCATTACGTACCGTTTAATGCAGTATATTATATAGTTAGTGCATGTTTACCACAGCATATTTCAGAGCATCATGTGCCGTTTAACGCAGTATATTTCAGTTTGGTACTGCACGTTTAACACAATACATTTCGGTGCATTATGTGCCATTTAACACAGTATATTTCAGTGCTAAATGGCATTTAATGCAGTATATTTCTGTGAGTTAGTGCACATTTAATGCAGTATATTTCAGTGCATTAAGTGCCGTTTAACACAGTATATTTCTGTGCGTTATTGCATGTTTTTAAACAGTATATTTTAGTGCATTACATGCCATTTAACAGTTAAAAACAGTATATTTTTGTGCGTTAGTGCATGTTTACCGCAGTATATTTCAGAGTGCTACGTGTCGTTTAATGCAGTACATTTCAGTTCGTTTCTGCACGTTTAACGCAATACATTATGGCGCGTTACATGCCGCTTAACACAGTTTATTATAGCTACGTGGTATTTAACACAGTATATTTCTGTGCGTTAGTGCACATTTAACACAGTATATTTCAGTGCGTTATGTGCAGTTTACCACAGTATATTTCTGTGCGTTACTGCACAATTAACGCAGAATATTTCTGTGCATTAGTGCACGTTTAATGCAGTATATTTCAGTGCGTTAGTGCACTTTTAACACAGTATATTTCAGTGTGTTACTGCACGTTTAATGCAATATATTTCTGTGCATTCGAGCACGTTTAATGCAGTATATTTCTGTGCGTTAGTGCAGTTTTACTGCAGTATATTGTAATGTGTCGGTAGAGTGTGTCTGTGTAGTGAGCACTCAAGTTGAAGTGCACCAAACACTACTTTCCATTGATTAAAGTGCATCCACATACACATTTTCACATCTTTATTACATTTTGTTAATAAGCACCTTCCAATCATATCTGGGAGGCCAAGAAGGAGAGGCTAACGTTCCCATGGCACTGTAAGGGGGCCAAGAGCGTATGTGTCCACAGGCAAAGGTGGACATGGTCAGTCCTCAGGCAGGGCATCATTTCCTCTGTTTAGTGATGCTGCCCGTGCTATCCAGCCACAGCATGCTGGGGTGGATAGCGGATAGAGGAGGTGGTGGCCATGGTCATCCTGCTCATACTCTGTCACCCAAGCAAAGACTACTGAGCAGTCCACTGCAGCTTCCAAAGTGGCTAAATCTGCCTCCATGTGGAGCTGTTATCTCCCGGCACCCTTCCCACAGCTCAGCTGTCTGGGCCTTTTTTAGCACATGTGCAGCCGATTGCACTGTTGCAATTTGCAAACTTTGTCTCAAGCACATCAAGCATGGCAAAAACACCAGCCATTTGGGTACCACATGCTTGACAAGGCATTTAACCTCCCATCACTCAGACTGTTTGCAAGAGCACATGAAAGCCTCACAAAAGGGACACAATTCTGTTCTTCCTCCTTATTCACCTCAGTCTACCCCCACTATACCTCATGACCTCTCAGCAGCCTCCACTGAAAGGGATGATGGTAGAGCGCAGGGTATCCCAGGTCCATGCAGCACATCTGCCAGTAGCAAACTACCAGCTGTAGACTATAGCCAGAAAATGTCTCTGCCCCATCTGCTGCAGCGAAAAGAAATATACAGTCACTGCCACCCACATGCCCATCATCTAAATGCAAGCTTGTCAGAGCTGCTGGCTTTACAACTTCTGCCTTTCTGTCTGGTGGATTCTGCCCCCTTCCGTGTATTTGCAGAATGTGTTATACCACAATGGCAGGTTCCCAGTCGCTATTTATGTAAGGCCACTCCAGCTCTGTTCCATCACATTGAAGGCAATGTTGTGGCATCGTTGGGAAAGGCAGTCAACTGCAAAGTCCGCATTACTGCTGACACGTAGTCCAGCAAAGCATGGTCAGGGATGCTATATATTGTTCACAGCACACTGGGTAACTCTGCTTGTAATTTGGAAGAATGCAGGACAGGGCTCAGTGTTGCAGCTTGTTGTGCAGCTAAGTTTCCATACAGCTAGTGGTAACGTTGCGAGATTTGTCGGCTCTACTCTCTCCTCCTCCTCTTCCATGCCCTTCTCTGCTGATTTGTCCCACGAACCACAAGTACCCCTAATAGTTTAGGGGATAAGTCAGGCTAAAAGGTGCCATGCAGTGCTTCAGTTGGTGTGTCTAGGGGCCAGGAACCACACTGGAGCAGAGATTCTTGCAGCTCTGCAGGGGCAGGCACAGAGGTGGTTACCGCTACGCTAGCTGGACAGAAATGGTTATATGCGATAATGGCACAAACCTCCTGTCCACCCTTGGACAAGGAAAGTTGAAACATGTGCCATGCCTGGCACATGTCCTCAGTTTTGTGGTGCAGTGTTTCCTAAATAGGTACCCCGGGTTGGGTTGGAAGATCTGCTAAAACAGGCCAGAAGAGTCTGTAGCTATTTCAGGCAGTCATACACAGCCAGTGCTTGGTTGGCTAAACCGTCTGATTTGTGACATGCCCACCAGGTGGAATTTGACTTTGGCAATGCTGCAGCGGCTGCACATGCAGCAGAGGGCCATCAATGAGTACCTGTGTGAGTATGGTACAACGACAGCCTCAGGCTGGCTTGTCATTTTTTTCCCCACGCCAATGGCTGCTGATAAAGGATGCATGCACTGTACTGTCACTGTCTGAGGAGGCCACAAGGATGGTGGGTTGTGACAATGCCTGCATCAGTGACTCAATCCCTGTTGTGTTCCTGTTGGAGCAGTCTCTGCATAGCATTATGGACTGTGCACTAAAGACAGAGCACACGAGGACGAGGTGCACTTCCTTTCCTCCCAAGGTCTGCTTTATTCAGACACCATTCTCCCTACGCCACAGAACGCACAAGAAGGAGAGAAGGATTCTGGTAGTTTTGGAGGCATTGGAGCAGAGGAAGACAAACATCAACCCTCAGACAGATGGTTTTCCATCCCCAAAACCCTTGGGAGTAGTACGTGGCTGGAAAGAGGCAGTTCCAGATACTTTAATCCTCATTGACCCCGAGGAGTCTGCTTCTCATGCCTCTGCAAACTTGCCGTGCATGGGCTCCCTCATTCTTCAAAGCCTAAGAAAGGACACAAGAATATGTGGCATCAAGGAGAAGGGTCACTATTGATTAGCAACCCTCCCTACCACCGTTACAAGGGGAAAGTCTCAGAACTCATCCCGTCCCCGCAGAGGGTGCAGAAGATGAAATCTCTTGAGGACACTTTAAAGAGAAGTTTATCTAATGCTTTTCCCGACTCTGGTAGGTTACAGTGTCATGGAAAATGTAGTTTTGAGGTTTCTGTTGGTCCAGAGAGGAGCGGTGGAGAAGGGGGCTGTCTAAGTGATGCATTTCACAATTATTTTAGTCCTCGCCGCCCAAGGCTCCCAGCTCCCACATCCCATCGGCAGCATCTGCATCATGTGATGGACGATTATCTAGGGGCAAAAACAGAGATGGAGAGCAGTACAGTTGAGGATCAATTGGGTTACTGGGTCATGAGAATAGACCACTGGCCAGAATTTGCCCAGTATGCAATTGATATTCCATGAACCGTCTAACATTTATCAAAAGGAACCAGTCCTAGATTACTAGCAGCTATGAAGCCCTTGATGCTGATGTCACTGATTAAGTGTTTTTGGGATGCAGAATCTCTGCAAGACTTCTAGGCTGCCTAGTGTTGTGGGTGTTGATTTCATCTGGAAGAATTTGTTTGGTGTAGGTTTCATGGGCACAATTAACACCCAAAGACCAATTTTTCCACACCTGTTTCACAGATGCATATCATTTCAATTTTTGACAGCAAGGCCATCCTTGCTTTCATTAAGAGTACCTCTATAGAGTTACGGTGTGAAGGCACCTTTGACATCCAAAGACCAATTTTTCCAAACCTGTTACTTCAATCCAAAGTCTGCAGAAGTGACACCAGAATTTATCCCAAAAATCTCTAATCTTGTTCTCAGTGCACTACATTGTGGCCTCATCACACAGACTGGCTCCCCAAGCCGCTGTTGACAAAATAAAGAAAGCGCACATTTTTTTGTCTTTAAATGCAATTATTTCTGCAGCAGCTTCTATACACAGTACAGGTGTGCCACTTTACAGGTAGACTAAGGGGACCCCGCAAGCACTATATGAAAAGGAATTTTTAATTTTTTTTGTTTCATAAAAGTTTATTGCAAAAGATAGGTTGTACAAAGAATGAAGTAGAAGCTAAAGAAAAAGGGCACAAAAATAGTGCACAGGAAGAGGACCATCATGTACTTCTAACAAAGTCTGACTAGATGTGTTATATGCATCAAAACAAGTACATTCAAGTAATAGAATAAGTAGAGATGGCCTTGCGGTTCACCCGGTGATCGGTTCGCAGCGAACTTTGCTTGTTCGCTGTCCGCCGATCATGCGAACATATGGCGATGTTCGTGGCCGCCATATTCTTTTACATTGTGAAGAACTTTGACCCATGACACATCCATCAGGTGGTGCAGGACAGCCAATTGAGATATTTCAGCACATGGACATACCCCCTACCTTATAAATAGACCTGATCTGGCTGCCATTTTACATTCTGCCTTTTGTCAGTGTAGGGAGAGGTTTGCTGTGTGGAGCAGGGACAGATTGTCAGTGACACAAATCGCTCGGTAATAGGTCCACAAAAGTCCTTTTAAGGACTGGTATAGGTGTACTGTCTAAATGTCTATATTCTGTCTTTTGTCAGTGTAGGGAGAGGTTGCTGTGGGGAGCAGGGAAAGATTGTCAGTGACACAGATCGCTCGGTAATAGGTCCACAAAAGTCCTTTTAAGGACTGGTATAGGTGTACTGCCTATATTCTGTCTTTTGTCAGTGTAGGGAGAGGTTTGCTGTGGGGAGCAGGGAAAGACTGTCAGTGCCAGTTCACACTGATGTGATGCGGGAACACTGTGAATATGTCTGCATGTTCCCGCATTGCATCCACAGCACAGGCAGTTCACACTGCCATATGCGATACGCTGGGGGTGTCAATTCAAAGTTAAAGACACCCCCAGCTCAGATCACATATCGCAGTGTGATCTGACAGTTTGCACAGAATCGGATCGCCCTGGTGTGAACCACCATGCGACTGATTCTGCTGCAGACCAAAAAAAGGGTCCTGTGCATGTTCAGTGCGATTGTGGTATGAATTCTGCCATACAAACTGTATGGCTGAATTTGTACCGCACAGACATTGCATGTAGTTTTGGAGCAGTGCAAATTCACACTGATGCGATCACAGAGATCGCATGTAATTCGGAGCGCACTGCTCCTAAAATTACATGCGATGTCTGTGCGGTGCAAATTCAGCCATACAGTTTGCGTGGATGAATTTGCACCGCAATTGCAGTGAACACACATAAGGACCCTTTTTTTGGTCTGCAGCAGAATCGGATAGCATGGTGGTTCACACCTGCGTGATCCGATTCTGTGCGAACTGTCAGATCGCACTGCGATATGCGATCTGAGCTGGGGGTGTCGTTAACTTTGAATTGACACCCCCAGCGTATCGCATATGGCAGTGTGAACTGCCTGGGCTGCTGATGCGATGCGGGATCACGCAGATATATTAGCAGTGTTCCCGCATCGCATCAGTGTGAACCAGTACTGAGTGACACAAATCGCTCGGTAATAGGTCCACAAAAGTCCTTTAAACGACTGGTATAGGTGTACTATTGGTTGGTGTGCAGTATATAGGGGTGTAATACACTTATAATATATTTTCTAATATAGAATTAAAAATATAAAAAAGCATATTATAGTGTATTTGGAAACTGCAGAAATGTTGCCTCTTTCGCTGCGTTAACTCTGCTACACACAGTGACATAAGTTACTAGAAAATATTTTTCATAACTGGTGTGATAAATAGAGATGTATAGAACTGTTCGCCGGCGAACAGTTCCCGGCGAACTTAGCATGTTCGCGTTCGCCGCTGCCGGCGAACATATGCGATGTTCGGTCCGCCCCCCATAAGACATCATTGAGGCAAACTTTGACCCTGAACTTTACAGTCAGCAGACACATTTCCAGCCAATCAGCATACCTCCCTCCCACACCCTCCCACCTCCTATAAATAAGCAAGGGCAGCATCCATCTTAGATCATTCTGAAGCAGTGTGTGTAGTGAGAGTAGGGACAGAGCTGCTGCTGCTGCTGCTGCTGTTAAGCTAGGGACAGTTAGTCAGTGTTCCTGGTCTTGCAGTGTTCTTGGTCCACTACTGCTGTAATATCAGCACCCCAAAAAGCCCTTCTAAGGGCTGGTATTTGTGTTTTTTTTTTTTTTTTTATATATATATATATATATATATATATATATATACCTAGCGTCCCCAAAAGCCCTTTTAAGGGCTGGTAATTGAGTTGTTTCTTCTTATATATATATATATATCTATATCTATCTAGTGTCCCCAAAAGCCCTTTTAAGGGCTGGTAATTGAGGATTTTTTTATTTATATATATACATATATATATATATATATAGTGTCCCCAAAAGCCCTTTTAAGGGCTGGTAAGGTAATAGAGTTTTTTCTTTATATATATATCTATATATATCTATTGTACACTGCAGTTGCCTGCCCGCTGTGTGTGAGAGGCCACAGACCTACCACAGACTGTACTGTGTGCACACCACACTCATTTCGGGTGGCACAGGCACAGTACCTTGCATTTTAAAAAATATTTTTTTTTTCCTCTGTCATAATTGCAGTGAGTGCTGTGTCAGGTCCACAGAGTGCACTGTACCCACTGCAGTGCACTGCCCACCACTGATATATATACGGTGGCACAGCATCTTGTTGCAATAAATTGAAAAAAAAAAAATATTTTTTATTATTGCAGTTGCCTGGGCTGCCAGTTACTGTCAGGTCCACAGAGTGTACTGTGCCCACTGCAGTGCCACTGTGTGCCCACCCACCACTGATATATAAGGTGGCACAGCAGCTTGCAAAGTAAAATAAAATATATATTTTTTAAAATTGCAGTTGCCTGGGTGCCAGTGACTGCTGTCAGGTCCACAGAGAGTGTACTGTGCCACTGCCCACCCACCACTGATATATAAGGTGGCACAGCAGCTTGCAAAGTAAAATAAAATATATATTTTTTAAAATTGCAGTTGCCTGGGTGCCAGTGACTGCTGTCAGGTCCACAGAGAGTGTACTGTGCCACTGACCACCCACCACTGATATATAAGGTGGCACAGCAGCTTGCAAAGTAAAAAAAAATATATATTTTTTTTAAATTGCAGTTGCCTGGGTGCCAGTGACTGCTGTCAGGTCCACAGAGAGTGTACTGTGCCACTGCCCACCCACCACTGATATATAAAGTGGCACAGCAGCTTGCAAAGTAAAAAAATATATATATATTTTTTAAATTGCAGTTGCCTGGGTGCCAGTGACTGCTGTCAGGTCCACAGAGAGTGTACTGTGCCACTGCCCACCCACCACTGATATATAAAGTGGCACAGCAGCTTGCAAAGTAAAAAAAAAATATATATATTTTTTAAATTGCAGTTGCCTGGGTGCCAGTGACTGCTGCCAGGTCCACAGAGAGTGTACTGTGCCATTGCCCACCCACCACTGATATATATGCCTGCAAGAGAAAAAGCCAGCCGCAGAGAAGCCGTATTCCTGAAAATATAAGAAAAATGCTGTTTTTTAGGGGTTCTGGACATGCTACAGAGCTGAAACTTGACAGGTACACTTTTTAGACCCCACAGACACTAAATACAAAAAATGACATGCCTGCCTAAAAAAATGCCCGCTAAATGCCTGCAAGAGAAAAAGCCAGCCGCAGAGAAGCCGTATTCCTGAAAATATAAGAAAAATGCTGTTTTTTAGGGGTTCTGGACATGCTACAGAGCTGAAACTTGACAGGTACACTTTTTAGACCCCCCAGACACTGAATACAAAAAATGACATGCCTGCCTAAAAAAATGCCCGCTAAATGCCTGCAAGAAAAAAAGCCAGCCGCAGAGAAGCCGTATTCCTGAAAATATAAGAAAAATGCTGTTTTTTAGGGGTTCTGGACATGCTACAGAGCTGAAACTTGACAGGTACACTTTTTAGACCCCCCAGACACTGAATACAAAAAATGACATGCCTGCCTAAAAAAATGCCCGCTAAATGCCTGCAAGAAAAAAAGCCAGCCGCAGAGAAGCCGTATTCCTGAAAATATAAGAAAAATGCTGTTTTTTAGGGGTTCTGGACATGCTACAGAGCTGAAACTTGACAGGTACACTTTTTAGACCCCCCAGACACTAAATACAAAAAATGACATGCCTGCCTAAAAAAATGCCCGCTAAATGCCTGCAAGAAAAAAAGCCAGCCGCAGAGAAGCCGTATTCCTGAAAATATAAGAAAAATGCTGTTTTTTAGGGGTTCTGGACATGCTACAGAGCTGAAACTTGACAGGTACACTTTTTAGACCCCCCAGACACTGAATACAAAAAAT
This sequence comes from Pelophylax lessonae, assembly GCF_965119305.1. Classification (NCBI taxonomy): domain Eukaryota; kingdom Metazoa; phylum Chordata; class Amphibia; order Anura; family Ranidae; genus Pelophylax; species Pelophylax lessonae. The sequence goes on along the minus strand of NC_138771.1, from coordinate 186,099,011 downwards.
GACATGCCGGCCTAAAAAAATGCCCGCTAAATGCCTGCAAGAAAAAAAGCCAGCCGCAGAGAAGCCGTATTCCTGAAAATATAAGAAAAATGCTGTTTTTTAGGGGTTCTGGACATGCTACAGAGCTGAAACTTGACAGGTACACTTTTTAGACCCCCCAGACACTAAATACAAAAAATGACATGCCTGCCTAAAAAAATGCCCGCTAAATGCCTGCAAGAAAAAAAGCCAGCCGCAGAGAAGCCGTATTCCTGAAAATATAAGAAAAATGCTGTTTTTTAGGGGTTCTGGACATGCTACAGAGCTGAAACTTGACAGGTACACTTTTTAGACCCCCCAGACACTAAATACAAAAAATGACATGCCTGCCTAAAAAAATGCCCGCTAAATGCCTGCAAAAAAAAAAGCCAGCCGCAGAGAAGCCGTATTCCTGAAAATATAAGAAAAATGCTGTTTTTTAGGGGTTCTGGACATGCTACAGAGCTGAAACTTGACAGGTACACTTTTTAGACCCCACAGACACTAAATACAAAAAATGACATGCCTGCCTAAAAAAATGCCCGCTAAATGCCTGCAAGAGAAAAAGCCAGCCGCAGAGAAGCCATATTCCTGAAAATATAAGAAAAATGCTGTTTTTTAGGGGTTCTGGACATGCTACAGAGCTGAAACTTGACAGGTACACTTTTTAGACCCCCCAGACACTAAATACAAAAAATGACATGCCTGCCTAAAAAAATGCCCGATAAATGCCTGCAAGAGAAAAAGCCAGCCGCAGAGAAGCCATATTCCTGAAAATATAAGACAAATGCTGTTTTTTAGGGGTTCTGGACATGCTACAGAGCTGAAACTCCACAGGTACACTTTTTAGACCCCCCAGATGCTAAATCCAAAGAAATTTTTTATTTTTATTTTTTTTTAATTTTTCCAATAATTGGCTCTCTATCAAAAAATTATAATTTTTAAGAACTTTTTTTTGCGTGATCCCTCTCCGGCATGCCACAGTCCAGGTGTTAGTCCCCTTGAAACAACTTTTCCATCACTATTGTGGCCAGAAAGAGTCCCTGTGTGTTTTAAAATTCGCCTGCCTATTGAAGTCTATGGCGGTTCGCCCGGTTCGCCGGTTCGCGAACATTTGCCGATGTTCGCGTTCGCCGTTCGCGAACGGCGAATTTTAGGTTCGCGACATCACTAGTGATAAACTAGTGCCCCCCAAAACTACAGATTGAAGCGGGGTGTTATATAACAATATACTTTCATAATAGTGTATGGAAGCCTGCCTTTTTCTAGAAAAACGTGAGGACGGCATGATGGAAGGTGGAGTGGAGGACAATTGTGAGGAGAGAGGAGAAGGAGAAGAGGCTGGACGGTGAGAGCCTGGAGTGTGGCTTTGTGGGTTCTGACGGCGTTGCTCCCACTGGGCTCAGTGATGGGAGTCCAGGTGCCTTCTTAGGCCCCTTTCACACAGGCGCACCGTTCAGATCCGCCTGTCTGTTTTTTTGGCGGATCTGAACGGTCCCCCCATGCATGTCTATGGGGCATCGGATGTCAGCGGAGAAACCCTATTTTCCATCCGTCCAGCGGATCGTCTCTAGGTGAGTGTTGGGCTTACCGCGACTTATGCGTTGACTGCAAAGGCTCCAGCATCAGGGAACGCATAGACCGACAGGTGTCCGACTACATCGGGTTAACAGTCGATGTGGACGCTCTGAGAAGTGATGAACCCCTGGACTACTGGGTGGGCAGGCTTGACCTCTGGCCAGAGCTTGCACAATTTGCAATGGAACTGTTGGCTTGCCCCTCGTCCAGTGTCCTGCCTGAAAGGACGTTCAGCGCAGCAGGGGGGATCGTGACTAATAAGCTCACTCGCCTAGCTCACAACAGTGTTGACTACCTCACATTTCTAAAAATGAATGAGGCATGGATCTCGGAGGAATTCAACACATGTGACCAGTAGACCATGTTTGATTCAAATTCCTCATGACAGGCCACAAATATCTGCCACCAACCATAACAATTCATGGTCCCTGTCTTAGGTAAATACAGCGGCATAAAAGGCCTTATATGTCCATTGAATGCCTAATTGCTACAGTCTGTCCCAGCTCCACACAGCAACCTCTCCCTACACTGACAAAAGACTTTTGTAGACCTATTAGCTAGTGACTTGTGTCACTATACAGTCTGTCCCTGCTCCACACAGCAACCTCCAGCCACAGAATACAACGCCTGTGGGCTAAGTTTTGGGGCCGACACTTACTTCTGTATCCTGTGAATGCCTAATGTACCTCCAGGCACAGCATACAAAGTTCTTTGCTGTCAGGGGAATACCTGTGGGCTAATTTTTGGGGCCTGTACTGGCCAACACTTACTTCTGTATCCTGTGTATGCCTAATGTACCTCCAGCCACAGAAGACAAAGTTCTTTGCAGTCAGGTGAAAGCCTGTGGGCTAATTTTTGGGGCCTGTACTGGCCGAAACTTACTTCTGTATCCTGTGAATGCCTAATGTACCTCCAGCCACAGAATACAAAGTTCTTGGCTGTCAGGTGAACGCCTGTTGGCTAATTTTTGGGGCCTGTACTGGCCGACACTTACTTCTTTATCCTGTGAATGCCTAATTTTTCAGACTGGCATTGAAAATCAATGGGTCTGTAAACGTTCCACTAAATTGTGGAAAGGATGCGGACCCATTTTACAGACGTCTGAATGGACGCTATATGTATTTGACATGTATTTACCGGCTGCTGTCAGTTCTGGCCAATTTTTTGGCTGAAAATCAAAATAAAACATTTTTATGGCAACTTTTCCAATAGCAATACTTCTGGTATGTCAGTGTCCATGTTGTGGGACTATGTGTGCACAGCTAGTAAGTATTTTGTGGCTGCAAATATGACCTGGAGGTTTTTAATGCTCGCCTGCCATTAAAGTAAATGGGGTCCGCCGCAAATTTGCGGTTCGTGAACATTTGAGAAAGTTTGCGGATCGCGTTCGCGAACCGCCCCGTCCAATGTTTGTCCATCACTGATAATAAGTGGCTCACAAAATGAGCTGTGAAACTGTGAAAACTGTGAAAATACACTTGGGGCCTAAGCCGGAATTTTTCATTTTATTGTTATTTCTCATTTTGATGCTTTAACATTATGCATCAGGAAATCACTGCTAATTTAAAAATTAAGTTTTTTACAAACTTTTTTTCATTGATACATGTCCCCCAGGGCAGTACCCAGATCCTCATAACCATTGTAAGCCCAATAACTTGCATATAAGCCTTCAAAATGGGCACTTTTGATTTTTCCAGTTTGGGCCCTATAGACTTTAATGGGGTTTGTTAATCGGTTCCGAACTTTCACGATGTTCGAAAGTTCTGTTGCGAACTGAACAGGGGGTCATTTGACCCATCCCTACTGTCAGTGTAGTGTTATTGTAGTTTCAGTGTAGTGTCAGTGTAGTGCAGTGCAGTGTTTAACAGTATTACATTTAGGGCTGTATATAGTGCTATATACACAGTTTTTTTTTCTATTTTTTTTTGTTGCTGCGTCCTTTTTTTTTTTGTTCCCCTGCCCCCTTTATTTAAATTGCTTGCCATGGTTTGTCTTACTGCGATGCTGGTTTTCCCCCTTTTTTTTAAATATTTTGAATTTTTGAATTTGTGTCAGCAGCAATCCCCAATTGAACATCGTTTATAGTGCACCAAGCACCACATTTTTTTTTTTTTATTATTGTTGCTGTTCGCCTGCCCCCCTTTTTTTTAAATTGTCAGCCACAGTTTGTCTTAATGCGGTGCTGGTGTTCACCCTTTTTTTATTAAAGTGGAGTTCCACCCATTTTAATAAGTTTAGATGTATGTAATCCCCTTTAAAAATACTTTTACCAATGTAGAGCTCACTGAGAGGAGGCGGGCGGAGGTGGACCCAATCAGGACTGGTTCTATTAGATAAAGGAGTCGCCTCCCCTAAGGCGGCATTCTCATAACTAGACTCAAATGCGAAACCCCAAGGGAGGGACCTGCATGCTGTCTTGCTTATGCATCAGGAAAGGAAGGTAAGTATATCATTTTCAGTTTTCCTGACACAAGCATGACAGCATACATGTATGAGATGTGGCACAATGGGATTGTCTTGACCAACCACAACACTTAGTGTTCTGGTAGATGCTGCTGGCCCTTTTCTTGTCCCACCTGGGATTTCTGCTCTCCTGAAAGGAGCTGTCTTCTGTATGCATACTTCCAAGATAGACCCAACATCCAACCTTTGCATCTGATTAGAAATGTCTCTCTGCATTGTTGGGAGAATGATGTCCTGTTTCCGGTGAAATGGTTTGTTATCTATGGCAGATGTTGTGGTAGAGTTCCTAATATCACCCTACCTGGTAAATGGCAATAATAAGGAGGTTTGTATCCTAAGGCCTGAATATCCAATATTCTTCTGCCTGATGTAATGGCAGTGAGAAAAACTGCTTTTATCATCATATTCCACAATGAGGCTCCCTGGTCACCCAAAAAGGGAGGTTGGGACAATATCTGTAATACCACCTGTAGGTCCCATGGAGGAACAAATGATCTTCTTTGCGGACGAACTCTACTAAAGCTTTCAGGAATTGGCATACTAACTGCTGAGTAGCCCATTTCACACCTGACAGAGCTGAAAGGGCTGAGACTTGGACTCTGAGTGTGCTTGCCTGTAGACCTAGTTCAAGGCCTGTCTGAAGGAATTGTAGCACTTTTGATTCCCGTGGCACTAATGGGTCGAATCCTCTGGATTCGGTGAAGGTGGCAAACTTTTCCCATATCCCTGAGTAGGTACTGTTTGTCGTTGCCGCCCTTGCCTTTAGCAAGGTTATAGTAACTGAGGCTGAGCAACCTGCCTCCTCTAGCCTTCTCCTCTCAATCTCCATGCCGGCAGATGAAGTCTGTTAGGATCTGCATGACACAACTGACCTTGCTGGAGGAGATCTGGCATTTCTGGTACTAGGATTGGGGGTTCCAATGCCAAGGACTGCAGAAGTGGGAACCACGGCCTGCGGAGCCAACAAGGAATGATTGCTATCACCCCCCCTGGGTGTTTGGGTATTCTGTAGAGCAACTTGGGAATCATCAGTATTGGTGGGAACACGTATGCTAGGGTGAAGACCCACTCGGAGATGAGTGCATCCACTGCTTCTGTCTGTGAGAATTTTGCTCTTGTTAAGAAATGTTTGCATTTTCTGTTGGTCGGGGATGCCATCAAGTCGAGCTCCTGATGACCCCACTGACAGCAAATCCATTGGAAGCCTGACTGGTTCAGTGCCCATTCGTTGTCACCCAATGTTTTTCAGCTCAGTGTATCCGCTAAGTATTTCTGTTGAGCTGGGTGTGTAGGTGGCTGATAAATGTGACACATTCTGTTGAGCCCAGTTCATGATGGGTGTGACCTCTTTGAGGAGTGCTTGACTCCTTGTTCCCCCTTGGCAGCATACATAGGCGACTGCTGTCCTGTTGTCCATCTGGAGTATAACACTGGTTCCCTTGAATTGGTCCTGAAATGCTTTTAGAGCTTTAAAGGCTGCTTTTAGTTCAAATATATTGGAGACTTTCTTCTGCCTCTTCCTCCACTGGCCCTAGGCTAGATGCCCATCGCAATGTGTTTCCTAGCCTACCACTGATGCATCTGTTGTGATTGTGATGGGAGTCACTTTGGGTGGGGGGCTTGTGGAACCCAGATTACCTTAGAGAGTTTGTGAAACTCCTTGTGCAGCTTCCCCGGCCCCTCCTATGTGTAAGTCACTCTGTGTCTATTAGGGGCACAGGGTGACCAAGAACCCCAGTCGGGTCTGTACTAATAAGACTCGCTGTACAACCACACTGGACTGAGCATTTAGTTTTACCCTGGTTATCCTGGGTTCTATATGTGTGGATTGTGTAGAAAGAATGAAGGGGCTTTTTCACTTGGGACAATAATATTTCTGAACAATATCACTCAAGAGATATATGAAGATAAACAATTTCACTTTTCAGATTGCTAGAATATTGTAGGAGTGTCTCATAGACCCTTCCTAGATAGTGAGGTGGAGATGGGTTTGGTATTGTTAAGTGCCTGTATCCCATTGTTTTGTTGTTTCTGTCTGCCTTGGGATCAACCTATTATGGGATGTATATGTGTATGTGGATTTTCTTCTAAGGGGGGGGGGGTCCCAGAGTGTATATCTCTTTGTGCCTGTGTTTGAATGAACAGTTCTTATTCTGGTTTGCTCCAAAACTGGCATTGCATAGTTCTTGGGGTAACTATAGCCAGATTCACGGGTCTCGTCTTCCAGAGCTTAGGAAGCAGCTTCTTGGAGGAGATACACAGTCAGGGTGTCCAGAGCCCATCACAGTGATCACTACTGGTGTCGGTGGATTGAGTTGGTGGCACCTAGACAAATTGGCTTGTTTCTTCCACCACTCGAGGTAACGCTTCATTGGTGGTGATAGTCTGGTCTGTTGATGTGTGGAGGGGCTCCTCCATTGTCTCAGGAATTCCACCTGGAAGGTCCTCATCCCCCAGTGAGCCCACTTCACCATGTGAATCGTGGCTGCTAGTGATCCTAACAGTCTGAGACATTGAATTTGAGAGACAAGTGTCGTTGCTTTCTCTGGAGGGAGTTCTACTGTGTTCCTGGAGGTATCCAGGATTGCCCCCATAAACAGCAGTTTATGCCAGTTAATAATCCACCCTAGGTTCAGTAGAGTTCAGACCAGAAACTCCTGGTGTTCTGTCAGGACTTGAGGATTCCAGGCTACTAGGAGGATATCGTCCAAGTAGTGGAACACTTGTAGATCCTGTGTACGTAACGTGGCTATGACTGGGAGTAGCACCTTGGAGAATATTCTCGGTGACGTTGACAGGCCAAATGGTAGGCACTTGAATGTACTTGTTCAATTTCCGAAGGTCTAATACTGGTCTTTGATCGCCTGTTTTTTCCTTTACTAAGAAAAGAGGAGAATAGAATCCTTGATGTCTTTCTCATATAGGGACTGGTTCTATTGCCCTTTTCTGTAGGAGCGAATTAACTTATTTGAAGATTATCTGTTACCTCTCTCGACACTGAGGAAGCTTTGTCCGGCTAAAGTGGGGAATATCTGGTGGGGCCACAAACTCCCAGTGATGACCTTCCCAGATTATCATCAGGGCTCAAGGGACCCTGATCTGCTCCGTCCGTGTGAATTAGCATAGGCAGGTACCATCTGAACCAGCTTGGACGGAGGGACCTTCAAAAGGTCTTCTGTGTCGTATCCTGTCTTGGTTTATTTAACCGAGCTACCAACTTTTAAAGGGTCTTGTGTCCCTTATCTTGCCCATGAATTGTCTCCTTTGCAGCTGGCGCAGGCGTCTGGGTCTCAAATCCTGGGGAATCAATCCTCACTTGCCCACTGTCACCTTTAAAATAGCGGTTTGCTGCCAAACAAGGCTGCCCCGTCAAAGGGGATACGGCACCAATTCGCTTTTGACGATCCGCCCGCCGTCCATGGTTTAAGCCATAATGTCCTTCTCGCCATTATTGACGATAGCATTACTCTGGCTGAGCACCGCAGTGTGTTGATCGCTGCTTCACCTACAAAATTGCCTTCCAGTTTGATCTCATGAAGTATTTTCAGTACTGAGGCATTTCCAGTTTCTGTGGATAATTCTGCTTCCGCACCTTCTACCCACGTTCTTATTGCATATATTTTCTTCAGTTCTATGTCTATCTTTCTTACTGAAGCATCCTTGAAGGAGACTACATCATCCATAGGTAGCGTGACGTGTCTGGCCAATCTAACGACAGCTGCGTCCACTAATGGGGGCTCCTCCAGTGCATGGACCTCCTCTTCCTTGAAAGGATGCATATTTTCAAACCTGTTGGATAAGGATGGCTTTTTTTGTCCGTCTTCTTCCATTCATCATGAATAATATCCTTCACCTCCTCAATCAATGGGAATGAGAGTACCTTTTTAATTGTGGATAATACTTTCTAATTTTCACAGTTTGTGTGACTTCCTCCTCCCATTCTAGAGCTTCTCTTATTGCTCTCACTAGGGTTGCACTAAGGTGAAGTCAAAACCAGCAAGCAACTCCTCCTCCACGGCGGACTCATCTCCTGAGTCTGACCCCGGTGATGGTTCCCTTAAAGAGCTTCTTTGAGCTAATGGTGGGCTGGCTGATTGGCTGGTTTTGGCCGCCATCTCTTGTAGGGAATCTTTAACCATTTGTTTAATTAGGGAGATCATGTCTGCCCTTTCCTCTTCCTTATCTGTCGTTGCCTACAGCAGGACAATGACCAACATAATATTTTCTAGGTAAGGCCTGTAGGCCACAGCCCAAACATTGGTCTTCTGCCCCTTCCTCAGCCTGTGTTTTCATCATTGCTTGCCGGCCCTCCTGGCAGGCTTTCGAGTGGCTTGCAGCCATAGAAGGGCTTTTGTCTGCCTGTACGCCTTCAGGAACGGTGCTGGTGTTGAGGGCTCTCTTTTAATGGATTTACTACCGACTTAAGGCCTGTACACACATAGCGATTGTCGGCCGTAAATATTCGGCCACCGACCGATCGGCCGATTTTGGGCTTGTTAGTATGATGCTTCCGACAACCGACTGCGAATTTTCGGCCGAACAGAATCTGGTGTGCAGGCTTTAAAATTTTTGTTGGCCAACACCAGAACGGCCGATTGTTCCTCAGTCAGTACAGAATTCGGACGACAAACAGCAGATGAGCAAGACTGGGCATGATCAGAGAAGAAAAAACACACGGAAAGTTAACCATCACATGATATCACTTCTGCAGTCGGCTGTTGTTGGCCGACAAAATTCGTGTGCAGTCTTTAGCACTTTTCAACCGACAGGACAGCACCAAACAAAAGACGGCTGATTGTTCGGCCGACATTCGGTACGTGTGTACGGGGCTTTACTGTACCTGACCCTCAGTTTATGTTGTGTGGCTGGTCTCTGGGAGAGCTCATGGTATGCCTTTAGGAATCTGTAACAAGAGGTTGTACTGAGCATACTGTCTCCACTCCTGCATGTCTTACCTCCACAGGGCTCTGAACAGGCACAGTGCAGGACAGGAACAATCTGTTTAAATTAGGGAGACTTTTGCAATCTGCATACCACTCATGGACATTACCCAGCAACCCTGGATCCTCTTTGCCCCCTTACCTGACATCCGCTGTTAGTACCTCCTCTTGTCTGCGCAGCAGACCTGCTCCGTTCCCCCTATTATCAAGGGAAGAGGAGGGGGTAAGGGGGAGGGAGTCCTGCACACTCATCAGGTGTCCTGATTGCTGCCTGAAATTTCAGGCTGCTTATGGCAAACCTGGAAGTCACCCATCGCCATTTTGGTACACCTCCGCCAGCCGGAAGTCTGCCAGCGCCATTTTGGGTCATGTGGGCTGAGTACCTCCACTGGAAGTCACTGGATGCCATTTTGAAATAGGGCAACCATCCTGCCTGTCACCCCCTTTACTGTTTTAGCTGGATTCCTACCCAAAACAGTGTATACGTGACCCCAGAACCTCAAGGCAACCTACACAGTAATGGAGGGCCAGGAAGGGGAAAAAAGACCCATGTTGCCGGAGAATTACTTACCTGTTCCCAGAGACTAGTATCCTATCCCCAGTGCCTGGAGCTTGGGAAGACTTCCCTCGTATGGGCGATTTAAACCCGAATGGAGGGAACTTCGACACAGGAAAGGCTGAACCTGTGCTGCTGGCCAGATGAACCCAGAAAGGTGAGTGTAAAAATAAAGAAAAATAAATCTTCTTTCCATAGTAATAACCATTTGAGCATTTGAGGAACAAAAAGAGAATGCCGCCTTAGGGGAGGGGACCTATTTATCTAGTATAACCAGTCCTGATTGGACGAGGGGTGGAGCCTGCCCATACGTGTATGCTGTCATGCTTGTGTCAGGAAATATATTTTTTTTGGTTTTTCGATTTGTGTCAGCACCAGCCCCCAATTGTACATAGTGCACCAAGCACCACATTTCATCTTTTTTAGTATTGTTGTTGTTTCCCTGCCCCCTTTTTCAAATTGTCAGCCGCAGCTTGTCTTAGTGCGACGCTGGTGTTCCCACTTTCTTATTAATATATATATATATATATATTTTTTTTTTTTTCAATTTGTGTCAGTGGCAGTCCACAATTGTACACAGTAATAGTGCACAAAACACCATATTTCATTAAATAAAGTGCACCCAATCCCCCATTTCCCATTATCTAATACATTTGTGTAATAAGCCCCCCCATCACGTCTGGGAGGTCAACAAAGGAGAGACAGACGTTCCCATGCCACTATGACGGGGCCAGCAGTGTCTGAGTCCACAGGCAAAGGAGGACATGGTCTGTCCTCAGGCAGGACACATTTGTCGCTTCTTGCTGATGTTGGCTGTGCTATCCAGCATGGACAGAAGGTGGTAAACCCTCCTCATCCTCCTCATCCTCAATCACCCAAGCTGACACTAGTTCGCAGTCCCCAGCATCATGCATGGAGGAGTCAGAAGAGTTATTTCAACACAGAGTCAGCCACTTGCTTCTTGAGGATGCACAGGCATTACTTAATTCAGATGTCGGTTCTGAGGTTGAGGAAGGGAGTAATATGAGCCTACAGAGAGGGGGGAACACTGATAAACATCAAATTGGCAGTTATGTCCCCCCATGAACTTGGGCATGTGTACTATAATTTGGCTTCTATACATAAGGCTTGCTCACTGTGGTGCAAAATGTTGTTATTTCCATCAAAAGTCCAAAGAGACACCAGAATTTATCCAAAAAATCTCTAATCTTGTTCTGAGTGTACTAAACTGTGGCTTTATCATACAGACTTGCTCCCCAAGCCCTTATTTACAAAATAAAGAAAGCTTGCGGTGAAAATCAATTTAAATGTCATTTTTTTTTCTTTATATTACTCAGTTTTATTGCAGCAAGTTCTATACACGGTACAGATGAGCCACTTTACAGGCAGACTAAAGGGACCCTCCAGGCACTGTATTTAAAAGCATTTTTCATTTTTATTGCTTTACTTTTAACCACTTGCCTACAAGGCACTTTCACTCCCTTCCTGCCCAGGCCAATTTTCAGCTTTCAGCGCTGTCATATTGAATGACAATTGCACGGTCATGCAACACTGTACCCAAACTACATTTTTAACATTTTTTCACACAAATAAGGCTTTCTTTTGGTGGTATTTAATCCCCACTAAATGAGGAGACCTTTTGATCTGAAAAAAAAAGTAACATTAAGTAGCACCTAAAGAAACATAGTGTAATTCAATTGCTATTAGTATTGATTTTATCTTGTGCGGAAATTACAATTAATCATCTGCCAACTAAATTGGACCTCATGCATCACTGGTTATATTTCAGCTACAATTCATACTGGGTATTTGTTTTTATTGAAAATAATACAGCTGCAGTAACTTTTTTGGCTGTAAATCAATGTATTTATGCTATTAGAATGTAATTTGCAATTTTTGTAACAAAAATATAATTTTGTGCAGATAAGTTCCAATATGTGAGTTAAGCCCCGTACACACGTACCGATCGTCGGCCGAACGATCGGCCGTCTTTTGTCCCCGGGCTGTCGTGTCCGCTGAAAAGTGCAAAAGACTGCACACGAATTTTGTCCGCCGACTGCAGAAGTGATGTCATGTGATGGTTAACTTTCCCTGTGTTTTTTCTTTTCTGAGCATGCCCAGTCTTGCAAATCTGCTGTCTGTCGGCCGAATTCTGTACTGACTGGCGAACAATCGGCCGTTCTGGTGTCGGCATACAAAAATTTTAATGCTTGCACGACAGATTCTGTTCGGCCGAAAGTGCGCTGTCGGCTGTCGGAAGCATCATACTAACAAGCCGAAAATCGACCGATCGGTCGTCGGCCGGATCTTTTCGGCCGACAATCTGCACGTGTGTACGGGCCTTAAGGCCTCATGCACACTATCTGTTTTACTAGCTCTTGTAGAAGCTTTTCCTCCTGGCAGCTGCATTTTGGCTTAAAAAATGTTTGATGCTTGAAAACACGTGTAACGTGTTTAGGCACATCAAGTGTTTGAGTGTTAATTCATTTAATTGGTCAGAATAATAATTTATTCTGGCCATTAAAATTAATTGACTCTCAAGCACTAAATGTGCATCGTGTTAATGCACGTTTATACACATGTACACACGTCAAGTGTTTTTTCTTTGTGCCAAATGTGGTTGCTCCTGGATGCACCATCAATGGGCTTTTTTTCAGCCTCTAAACACCCCTGCCTCTAAAATTTTCTATGTGCGCATAGGCAGACACCCTAGAAAATAAAATTGTGGTGTTCCAATTTTTTTATGTCACACGATAATACCGCAAAGGTCTAGGAAAGGCAAAGATTCAGTAAAAAATGCATTAAAGTGAATTTTAAGGCAAACAAATACCATAAACTACCCACATTTTTGTTGGAAATATAAAAGATGAGGTTGCACCGAGTAAATAGATACCCAAAATGTCAAACCTTAAATTTGAGTGATGATTTTAAGTGACAGGTTCTATTTATTTATTTTTATTTTTTTTTTATTTTAGTGACAGGTTCTCTTTTAGACCCTTCATGTCTCCTCTAGGCTCCACTAATGTTTTGCAATGTAGATGTAGATTGCATTGCAAAACATTGCTTCCAGGCTATGCTAGCTGGGAACACTGAGAGGCTGACATCATAGTTGTTGCTTTCCGGGTCACAGCAGGAAGCGGAGAAAAAGCAGACACTTTGGTATTTTTATATCCTTGGAAACACTGCATTAGGCATAGAGAGTTCAGTACAAACTGATTGTGCTCTAGCAGAAGTTCTGAGGGGAATACATCTAAGACAGGCAAACAAAAAGTACACAGAGATAGCAAGGGGGATCTGTCACTTTGGACACATCTGTTGATATCTGTGTGTCCAACTTCAGCTCTTCTATACTGGAGACTTTACATTGAGTCAGGGTTGGTGTTAAGGGCATCTTCTCTAACCCTTAAAAATACAGTCCTGGGTATGTGTTATTATTAGAGATGAGCTTTGAGTTCTAGTTGAATGTAAGTTTGACTCAAACATCAGCTGTTCGTGTGTTCGCTGAACACATAAACAAATGGGTCGCTCGGCGGGAAGTTCGCCCACGGAGGAGCGCCCCATAATGCACTGCCCTTTAGCAGTGAATAAATTACTGATCATCTGATGATTGGCCAAATGCTTTGGCCAATCACAGCACAGTGTCCTGTCAGAGGCATGATTGGCCAAAGGCAGGCTGCCTTTATCCAATCATGGCTCAGGGGCTAAGTCCCCGCCCCACACTATATAAGGCATACCCCACTTTTATAATGTATAGATATGTTGTAGTCCTGGGTCCCCTCTCGGTGCTCCCCAAGTTTTGTGTTCCTGTCATTTATAGTTCATTAGTTCATGAGCAGTGCATGTCAAGTTGACCGAGATTTCCCATAGACGACAATGTTAGACAGGGAACAGTGCCATGTCAAGTTGACTTAGATTTTCCATAAACGCCAATGTTAAAGCGGAGTTCCACCCTGGGAACGTTTTTTTAAATAAAAATACCCCCGGGACAGTCAGGGCTAGTGCATTCCACAATGACTAGCCTCTGATCTGTCTCGGGTTGGACTTACCTTTTAGAAGAAATACTTACCTTGAAAATGTATTGTCCAGCGCTGCCATCTCAGGTGTGGGCAGCTTGAAGCCAGCGCGATCCTCTTCTGTGTCCTCTTCCGTCTTCTTTGGTCCCCCGATGCACTGCACCGGCCCCGCCGTCACTTCCGGTGCCGCAGCGTCATCCCTGCACAGCTTCTGGGCATGCCCAGAAGCTGTTTAGCAAGGTATGACGGCGCCTGCACCGGAACTGACGTCGGGGCAGGTGCAGGCGCATTGATCTTTGCAAGCCAGGAAGTGATGAATCGCCGTGGCCGCCGAGGGGAGGAAGAGGAAGTAAGGTGAGTATATTTTCTTCTAAACCAGGTAAGTAAAAAAAAAAAAAAATTGTCATTATCCATTTGTTTTTCAGGTGACCCCGGGCATGAAGATGGAGCTAAGTGTAATTTTAGGGTGGAACTCCGCTTTAAAGACAGGGAGCAGTGCCTTGTTAAGCTGACCGAGATTTCCCATAGACGCCAATGTTAAAGACAGGGAGCAGTGCCATGTCAAGCTGAATGAGATTTCCCAAGGATGCCAATGAGCACTGAAAGCTGAAAATTGGTCTAGGCAAGAAGGGGGTGAATGTGCCCTGTATTTAAGTAGTTAAGAGGAACCCTATGACAGAATAAAAAAAAACGGTGTGGGGTACCCCCTAAGATCCATACCAGGCCCTTTGGGTCTGGTACAGATTTTAAGGGGAACTCTACAGCAAAAAAAAAATGGCGTGGCCCCCCCAAATTCATACCAGACCCTTATCCGAGCAAGCAGCCTAGCTGGCCAGGATGGGGGGGGGAAACAAGTGCCCCCCCTCCTGAACTATACCTGTCTGCTTGCCCTCGACATGGGAAGTGTGTTTTGGGGTGCCCTGGGCTGTGGTTGTTGGGGTGTGTGGGTGGGGGGCTTATCAGAATCTGGAAGCCCCCTTTAACAAGGGGCCCCCAGATCCCGCCCCCCCCCCATGTTAACGGATATCAGGTACATCGTGCCCCAAACCATTCACCAAAAAAGTGTACAAAAAAAATAAAGACAAAAGCCAGTTTTTGACAAGTCCTTTATAAAAAAAAAATAGTGTCCCCCAATGTAAATCCATCGTCAATCACGTCGCCTGCTGCACCTGAAAAATATAAAAAAAGAAAAGACGCCCCCGCCTCTTCACACGCCTCCCGTGTAATACGCTGCTTGAGCTGTGACAGCTCTTTTATAGGAACCTGACGTTACTAGCGCCCCATAATGCACTGCGCTGGTGCAGTGAATAAATTACTAACGTCACGTCAGAAGGAGCGGTGCCATTGGGTGATGGAACTGGGTGTCCCCGCCCCTTTCCTATAAAAGAGCTGTCACAGCTCAAACAGCTCATTACGCCGGAGACGTGTGAAGAGGTCTTTTTTGTTTTTCTATTTTTCGGGTGCGGCAGGCGACGTGATTAACGATGGATTTACATTGAGGGACACTATTAATTTATTTTTATTTTTTAATAAAGGACTTGTCAAAAACTTTATTTTTGTCTTTTGTCTTTATTTTTTATGTACACATTTTTGGTGAATGGGTAGGCGTACGATGTACCAGATATCCATTCACATGGAGGGGCGGGATCTGGGGGCCCCTTTTTAAATGGGGCTTCCAGATTCTGATAAACCCCCACCCACAGACTCTGACAACCACAGCCCAGGGTTGTCCAGGAGAGGCTCTTGTCCCCATCAACATGGAGCACTCTCCCCATGTTGAGGGCAAGAAGCCTGGTATGGTTCAGGAGGGGGGGCGCTTGCTCCCCCCCCCCCATCCTGGCCAGCCAGGCTGCTTGCTCGGATAAGGGTCTGGTATGGATCGTGAGGGGGGACCCTACGCCGTTTTTTTCATGTATTTTTATCTCTATTGCCGGGAGCTGACAATACACTACAGCCGCAAACAAGTTTAAATTACATTTTTTCATTTGTATGCAGCAGGCTCCATACATCGCACAAATGCGCCACTTTACAGGCACATTAGGGGACCCCCCAGGCACGATATTTAAAGGATTTTTTATTTTTATTGTTTCACTTTAAACATTATTAAAATCACTGCTCCTTTAAAAACAATTGTTTTTAACCACTTAAGCCCCGGAAGATTTTACCCCCTTCCTGACCAGGGGGTATTTTGCGATTCGGCACTGCTTGACTTTAACGGACAATTTCGCGGTCGTGCGATGTTGTACCTAAACGAATTTGGCATCCTTTTTTTCCCACAAACAGAGCTTTCTTTTGGTGGTATTTGATCACCTGTGCAATTTTTTGATCATGCGCTATAAACAAAAAAAGAGCGTCAATTTTGCAAAAATAACAATATTTTTCACATTTTTTTATATGAAATTCCCCCCAAAAAAAATGTAAAAATCAAAATTTTTTAACATTTTTGGCCAATTTGTTTTCTGCTACATATGTTTGGTAAAAAAAAATCGCAAAAAGCGTATTTTGATTGGTTTGCGCAAAAGTTATCGCGTTTACTAACAAAGGGAAAGATTTTTGTCATTTTTGTTGTTTTTTTTTTAACGCGTAATGGCGGCGATCTGCAATTTTTTTTGCGGTACTGCGACATTGCGGCGGACAGATCAGACCCTTGACTGACATTTTTGACACTTTTGGGGTTACCAGTGACATTTCTACAGTAATCAGTGCTATACATATGCACTGTTACTGTAAAATTACACTGGCAGTGAAGGGGTTAACTTTATTTGAGAGGGAGGGGTGGTGTGTGTCCCTAGGGGCGTGTTTCTAACTGTGATTGGCTGTGGCTTGAGCTGTAGGAACAATGATCAACGGTCCTACATAGTAGAACCGTATGATCATTGTTTCTACACAGGGGAGAATGACAGGCAGCTTGTTTACACTAGCCGCCTGACTTTCTCCCTCTCCACCGACGATCGCCGAGTGACCGGCGGACATCGGGTCCGCCGGTCACACGCGCGGGGGGGGGGGGGTCCGTGACCGCGCGGGAGCGTGCCTCCGGCGGCGTGCGCTCATTCCCCAGAGCCTCACAGGCTAGTGACGTATATATACGTCACTTTGCCTGTGAGGGGCTGACCGCCGCAGTATATGTACTTGCGGCGGTCGGAAAGTGGTTAAAACGTTTTTTTGCATTGATGCATGTCCCCCAGGGCAGTACCCAGGTCCCCATATACTTTTTTGGCAATAACTTGCATTTAAGCCTTTAAAATTAGGACTTTTGATTTTTTTGTGTTTGAGTCATATAGACTTCAATGGAGTTCTAAATTTCTAACAAACTTTTCCCTGTTCGCGGTGTTCTGGAGCGAACTGAACCTGGGGGTGTCATCACTAGTTATCACATGCACATGGGTTTTCAGTGTTTTATTTGCCCTAACAGCTGCCCAACAACCCCCCCCCCCCCCTCCATGTAGACATGCACACAGATTAATTTAGCAGCTGCTTGGGCTGCTATGACTTCTGATGTCATTGCACAGTAAGGAAACAACCAAAAATACAGACAAGAAAATTACAAAACGCAGACATCCTCAGCTGAAAATATTCCACTTGACTTTATCTAGTCATATATGAGCAAGCGTTTAAGATCATTCACATCAAATGGAATCCCAATGTGCTTTTTGTATATAACTGTATGCTCACAAACCAGATCATAATAATGTTTGGAAGGTTGACGTAAAGAGATGTTAAGTTGTCAGGCTGTTTATGACAGGTCCCTAAGGGGAGAGAAAAGAAAAGTAAAAGGTAAAAATAGCAAACCTGCTTAATTTGCTTCATCTGAACTGAAGAGGAATCTAAGAGATCTACCATTTTGGGTGTAATCTTTTGGAAAACATCTTTCTGGATAGAAGAAATTCCAGGTATGAATCATATTTACTGCAATGGAAACAAAAAACGTTTTTACAGCTGAACTTTCTCCAAAGTATAAGCAAACATTTTTGTGTTTGTAGCTAATGACTTTTTCACTTGAGACATAAGATCAATATGATCCAGATGCTACATCATGAAACTAGTATTTTAAACCCTTGTGACTACTTATTAATTGAGTTTTTGACATGGTATATCATAGCAGTGTGCTTTTCATTTAAGTAAGTGAGGTGTATTGCAAGTTACTGTGCAGCTGTGCTGAATAAATCACAGGCCAACAATCCCTGAAGATAGGGCTGGGGCTGACCTCATAGGTATGTCAGATTATCAATATCCTTCATTTCTTCCCTTTATTTATATAGATCTTCCACTCTCTAAACAGATGTATTTTAAAAAAATGTATGTATCAGAGGGCAACAGGTTGCCTTTAGGTTCAAATTATAATTATCTTGAAACCATTTTCTGCATTGCTGCTTGAAACCTTTCACTAAGTTCCCTTATTATAGAAACATTGCCCTTTTCTGATACAATTTACAATTTTTCCCCTAGAGATACTATAAAGAAGTGCCACATATAGATATACATAGAATCAACTGTTCAGATAATTAGAATGCCACTGCCTTTCTAAGAAACATTGATGGAAATTGTCTTAGAAAGCCAATGGAATTCTAATTATCTGAATAAGAAAGGTTGGAGGAGGACATCTTTGAGAACTGCCAACCCTGGATACCGACTGAAACCTCTTTAAAACTAAAAGTTATCCTTGCATTGGGGCTCCCCCTGTTCTGCAAGACTAAAAGGCTTGTTTCAGCCTAGAAGAACATAAATAGCAGCATTTCTGACCCTGCTCCTCACTTTCCCAGCAGACAGTGTTCTTCTCTTCCCTCTGGTGCTATGGGTTGTGAATGGGCCCTCAATGTTCTCACTTACAATATAGCATTTCTAGTTCTGCATTTCATGCAATGAGGTCAAAATGCCTGAGACTGATGATATGGAAAATAAAAGTGACTTCAAGGGACCAGTCATGAAGCTACCAGGAAGCCTGCAGATGAGAGGGATGCTGTTTATGTTACGGCTAGACAAAAAAAGAGCATTAAACCCTTGCAGTGCATTGGTAGCACTTCTGCAAGGATTACTTTTGCTTCTACCCAGACTTCAGCTTTTAAAATATATTTAAAGACAGACCTTTTTTTCTTGTTTTGGATAAGGTAGAAAAGGTTTAAAAACCCTGCTAAGTTTTTATTGCAGTCTGTACCCCTGATAAGTAGATTAACCCTCTATATTTCTCTTAGTGACCACTGTCACAGAGACAGAAAATTAAGGAAAATCCAAAATTTTACAATTGTCACAAAAACAAGAGTTTGGAGGAAAATCTTCCACCAGAAAAACTGGGGAAAAAAGCAGATTTTGGGGAATTCCTCTCATATGTCTCAAAATTTCGCCAACTGCACATAGACAGCAAACACAAATAAGTCAAGAATTTAACTCTTTCCTATTCTGTTTATAAATAGAATTCAAATAAAAAAAGTTTTCGCTATGCATATACTTTGAATAGTAAAAATGATTTTCATGAAAAAAAAGAAAAGATGAATTAACACCCTACACCCTCTGCACTTCTCCTGGTCCCCACTTTACTTACCTCTGAGTGATGAGCTGTCTGTCCACATACAGTGGGTGTAGCAGTCCTGGGATTTAAAATCCCCATTCTTCTCCCCCTTTTTTTCTGCAGCAATTCTGGGACGGATTCAAGCAGTTCTCTGTGCCAGAACTGACCAGTCAGAATAACTTTGATCCACCCTAGAGGCTCTGCACAAAGAGGAGGGAGAAGAGCAGGGATTTCAAATCTCTGGACCACTACACCAGTTGCGTAGGCACTGAAAGCTCACCATCCATTAAGGTAAGTCCAGTAGGAACCAGGGGGTGGGGAAAGTATAGGGTGTTAGCTTACCTTTCCAATGCGATTTTTAGCGGGACTGCGACATTGCAGCGGACAGATCAGACCCCTAAATGACATATTTGATCATTTTGGGGGGGGATCAGTGACATTACTACAGTAATCAGTGCTAAAAATATGCACTGTTACTGTAATAATGACATTGGCAGGAAAGGGGTTAACACAGTGGTGATCAAATGGTTAAGTGTGAGCCTAGGAGAGTGTTTTCTAACTGTATGGGGGATGAGCTTGTGAAATGACCACAGAGACCTGTGATCCTATATAGAAGGATCACAGGTGCCCTGTGATCATTTCAGAGAGAACAACGGTCCGCTGCCGCCGGCCCCGTGGATCCCCATCCTCGCTGCCTAGTGGGGGCAGCAGCGCGCAGCTGGCAGCACACGCTCGCCCATCAGCACCACTCTCGCAAACCAACATACCCATACGTCGATTTGCACAGCCGAGCCATCCTGACACAGTATATATGCAGCGGGCAGTCAGCAAGTGGTTAAAGAAGGACACCCCAATGCACATATACAGTAGATGGTAGCACCTGTGCTTGCCAGATAGCAAGGATAACTTGCCACAGTTTATTGGCAGTGTTAAATTGAAAGTCTTGTTAACTTGCTGCACATTTTTACTTGTACACTTGCAGAGCACTTGAAGCACACGTTCTAGTTGACACTTTTCTAATTTGTAGCAAATTTACATAAAAGTCTTTGAGATCTTAGGTGAATTTAGAATTGTATGATTGGGAGCTGGTATTTCCTACTTTTTGACTTCAAAGAGAATAATGTGCAGCTCTGAATCATGCATTCTGCAGCTTCCAGAGTACTGTGGCTCTCTCCCTGATCAGGTCCAAGGGGGGATGAGTGGAAGTGATTGACACAGCTAGGAGGAATGAGAGAGAAGGGGAACAGCGGGGGGTAATTGACACAGACACACTGATCCACAGATAACCCATACACATTGTGGGGATCAGCTTCAAGTGGAAAGTTCTCAGAGAGGTGATCCAAGCTGCATGAAAAGTTAAGGGCTTCCTGCTCGTGTTTATTGGACAGGATGTACAATTAAACAAAAGGATTCCCGCGCAGGGGTAGGAAACACAGTCTCAAAAACAAAAGTCCAGTAAAAACAATGTAAGTCTCCTGGCTAATAAACAGACCTCACTGGGTCTGCTTAAGGGCTCTTTCACACATGGAGTCCGTCGGACGGACTCAGTTTTTCTCAGCAGGGGATCGATCCGCCGATCCCCCACTGAGCAGGAGGATGACAGCTGTTCTCCGTGCTGTGTGCGGAGACACAGCTGTCAGGTCACCATGCATCTCTATGGGGGAATTGGATGGGAACGGACCGGCTGTCCGCTCTCATCAGATCCCATCCGATCCGCTGGGAGGATGGAAAATAGGGGTTCTATCCGTCCAGATTTGACGGATCGGATCGGGTGTCAGCGGACATGTCTCCGCTGACATCTGATGCCCCATAGAGATGCATGGAGTGACCGTTTAGAGCCGCCAAAAAAACTGACAGGCGGATCTGAACGGTCCACCTGTGTGAAAGGGGCCTTACTGGAATAGTGCACATTCACTTGAAAACTGACATTGCACTTCCTTAATATGAGAACTAAAAGACGCTAATCTTCTAGTATCTGTTTACATAAATGCTACAGCAGACTGCATAGCCCCCTACATAATGTATTCAATGCATGAATAATTCCCTTATTGTGTCACGGCATTCTATTGAACTAATACATAGATGTAGTGTGAGCACAATGACAAAGCATTGGCTTATTGGCATGCTGAGTAACATGAATAGGGTGTGAGTTGGAAGGCAGAGGGTTGTATCCTGCAGTGCTGAACATGTTAACATGAATTCTTGCAGAAGTAGTAATCTTATCCATGCGTTCACTGTGCCCATAGTTTGCTGGAGCACTTCATTTATCATTCACATCATGGCAGGGCTGTCCCAGCAACATAAACATCCACTGTTGAAAAGAAATGTTTACACTGTTGTTAAATGTGCTTTCAAATGCTTGAACTGATGTATTAAATAGGGAAAAAAAGCAACCCTCTCTGTGAATTTAAACTGCAATAAAATTAAAGATCATTATCCTTGTAGGTGGGCCAACTAAGCAGCTTGTTCAGGTTCACCATGACTAATGAGGTCAACTGTGGCCAGCTAATAATTTTCAAGCTTTAACCTTAAGCTGGAAATGGTGCCTGTTACAGGCCAGTAACTAAGGATGCCAATGCAAGTATTTGCTAAATATTGCAAAATACCCACTGTTAATTACATGAAATTAAAATTATATCAAGCCTTAGATTTGAAGCCAAAACAAATTATATATATATATATATATATATATATATATATATATATATATATATATACTGTATATATACTGTGTATATATATTATAGAACGTGAAAGACATGCAGTAATATCAATGCCACATGTTGTATCAATGCCAGAGCCTCAGCATTCAATCAGCTGTTAATCAGTTTATCATAACACAACCTGATTGGGCACTATGCACAATACAGTTTCCCTTACTGGTTGTGCCATAGTGACCCTTCCTTATATAATAAAGTCAGAGAGCATGTTGCCGACTGCCTGTTTATATTAGCAACAAATTGTCACTCACTTTCCATTGGTTTGCCATATAAACCTATACAATATTATGAAATGAAATAGGTTGCTACAAATCACTGCTGCTTATACTGCCGTTTTGAAGGATCAGGCTTTCCAAAAATATTTAAGTGGATAGTGGAGAATTTAACCAACTAACACTCACTTAATTTTCCTTAAGACTATGGTGGTGAAATCTCTGTGCTAAAATGGATATCCATTTTTTCTTAGATTTGGGTATTAGAACCCCTGTTAGGATTTTACTGGTATCTGGAGCTGCCTTAGAGAGATATTCCCTTATTTCCTGTTCTGCTGGCATTGTTTTATCAGATAGAAAGTAAAGCCCCGTACACACGTACCGATGGTCGGCTTACAAATGTTCCTCTTTTCTCCCCGGGATGTCGGTGTCTGCTGAAAAGTGCAAAGACAGCACAAGGACAGCACAAGAATTTTGTCCGCCGACTGCAGAAGTGATGTCATGTAATGGTTAACTTTCCCTGTGTTTTCTATTTTCTGAGCATGCCCAGTCTTGCAAATCTGCGGTCTGTCGGCCGAATTGTGTACTGACAGGCGAACAATCGTCCGTTCTGGTGTCGGCATACAAATATTTTCATGTTTGCACGAAAGACTTTTGTCCGCGGATTGTGCGCAGACATCTGTCGGAGGCACCATACTAACACGCGTACAATCGGCAGATCCTTCGTCCACCGACGTTTGTATGCCGACGATCGGTACGTGTGTACGGGCCTTTAGGCCCGTACACACGTACCGATCGTCGGCATACAAACGTCGGTGGACGAAGGATCTGCCGATTGTACGCGTGTTAGTATGGTGCCTCCGACAGATGTCTGCGCACAATCCGCGGACAAAAGTCTTTCGTGCAAACATGAAAATATTTGTATGCCGACACCAGAACGGACGATTGTTCGCCTGTCAGTACACAATTCGGCCGACAGACCGCAGATTTGCAAGACTGGGCATGCTCAGAAAATAGAAAACACAGGGAAAGTTAACCATTACATGACATCACTTCTGCAGTCGGCGGACAAAATTCTTGTGCTGTCCTTGTGCTGTCTTTGCACTTTTCAGCAGACACCGACATCCCGGGGAGAAAAGAGGAACATTTGTAAGCCGACCATCGGTACGTGTGTACGGGGCTTTAAAGGGAAATTCTCCAACAGCAACACAGACAGATGTACTCCTTCAGCAGAGTAGAGGAAGCTAGATCCCATTTCTTTCTGTGTCCATGTTGCAGAATTTTCCTCACATCATGTCTAGTGAAACCATTGTCACTGTGAAAGTAAGGGAAAAGCTGGCCATTCACTGGTAAAATGTTGTTCAAAATTTTCAGAAAATTTGTGGGATTTTCTAATCATTAGTGGGATAAAATTGTTGGGCTTTTTGTTACCATAGTGATGAATATTTGAATAAAATGTAATTTTAAAAATACTACACCATCCGGAGCACCTTTTGTCTTCCTTCCTATATTGGCCCCATACCTAACGAGGTGAGAGGAGAGGAGGGAGCCCACCATCCCATCCATCCCAAGTGTGGAGAGCCACGAGGAGACCCCTATTAGCCTGGAGGCTATTTAAGCATTATTGGTCTTGATGCTATAAGGCATACAAGACCCACATCATCTGGTAAGTGACCCACCCTTACCTTATCACGGTGGAAAAGGAACCAGAGCTGCACTATTGTCACAAAGTGAACGAATAATTTCCACGTTGAGCACCTGCACTTTTTTTTGGATAAGCATCATTTGCACAAGAGATCCACAAAATTCTTTTGAACTTTATCACTACAGTCACATGTTATGGACTTTATTATATGAGCCACAAACACTTTATGTATTTCACTATTAATTTGAATATCACTGTTACTAGTATATTTTACTTATTATATTATTAATTTTATTAATTTAACTAAGGTATTAGATATCTTTTATGGTATATATCAGTTAAGGAATATTATCAACCACTATTATTTATCACTAGACACAAATATGTATTTACTATATTATCAAGGTGTAAACTTATCATCAAGCGCTATAGGTAGCCTCACCAGTAGACCACTAAACCCATACCTTTAACAGTTGTGAACCATACCTAAAGATGGTAGCCATAAATAAAACAGTTTTAGTAGCTTAACTGACACAATTTAAAGAAGTATTAGGCCCCTTTCACACATATGGTCCGTTTAGTTCATCAGTTCAGTCACGTCAAAATGTATCAGTTTTTCATCCGTTTTTCATCCATTTTTCATCCGCTTTTCATCCATTTTTCATCCGTTTTTTTACATCCACTACCAATGCAAAAACGGATGAAAAACGAACCGTTTGTCCATTTACATACGTTTTTCGTCCGATCCATTTTTTCAACAGATGAAAAATAGGGCATTCATCCGTTCCAAAATATGGACATTGACGGAAGCGGATGAAAACGGATGTTAACAGATGATCATCCGTTGTCATCCGTTTTTACATAGAGATGCAATGATGTCCGTTTTTCATCCGTCAATGGATGGATGAAAAACGGACAAACGGACCGTATGTGGGAAAGGGGCCTTAAACTCAAAACCAAACATGTATTATATTGCAGCTTACCAATAATTAGATGTGATGGCTGCATCAGTTTTCTTTTCTTTGTTTTTTTTTCACTCTGTTTTCAACTAGTTATCTGGCCAGTAGCACACCTCCCGAATTAGGACCCTTTCACACATACGGTCCGTTTTTCCGTTTTTCATCCATCCGTTGATGGATGAAAAACGGACATCAATGCATCTCTATGTAAAAACGGATGACAACGGATGATTATCTGTTAACATCCATTTTTATCCGCTTCCGTCGATGTCCGTTTTTGTGGAACGGATGAATGCCCTATTTTTCATCTGTCAAAAAAAACGGATTGGACGAAAAACTGATGTAAACGGACAAATGGTCCGTTTTTCATCCGTTTTTGCATTGGTAGTGGATGTAAAAAAAACTGATGAAAAATAAATGGAAAATTGATGAAAAATGAATGGAAAACTGATACATTTTGACGTGACTGAACTGATGAACTGAACGGACTGTATGTGTGAAAGAGGCCTTAGTGAGACATAACTCTGGTGGAATGAGAACAGAGGGCACAGCAGACAGCACCATTGTAGGTCTGAGTGGAGGATAGTGATACATGTATTAGTAGATACCCAAATAAATTGAAGCCAAACTCCAGCTCACACTTTGTAATCAGTTGAAGCCAAACTCCAGCTCACACTTTGTAATCAGTTACAGCAAACATTTTTTTTTGGAATGCAGATTTGGCATGAACAAATAAAAGTTGATCATTTTAATCTCCCCTGCCAGTGTTAGGTAGTTTGTCTCATCTATGTAAACTGGTGCATTTTGCTGGAGAGCGGGAGAGCTTGTGCTTTTGAAAAACCACAGAATTTCTGGCTGGTTCACCAGATGAAAATAGGAGGAAGAAAGCCTGAAAAATGGAAACGAATGCACATCTAAGAATTGGTAAGCTGCAATGTAATAAATGTTTGCTTTTGGGCTTAACCACTTGCCGACCGCCGCAAGTACATATACTGCGGCGGTCGGCCCCTCACAGGCAGAGTGACGTATGGGTACGTCACTAGCCTGTGAGGCTCTGGGGAGTGGTCACGGACCCCCCCACGCGTGTGACTGGCGGACCCGATGTCCGCCGGTCACTCAGCGATCGTCGGGGGAGAGGGAGAAAGGCAGGCGGCTAATGTAAACAAGCCGCCTGTCATTCTCCCCTGTGTAGAAACAATGATCATACGGTTCTACTATGTAGGACCGTTGATCATTGTTCCTACAGCTCAAGCCACAGCCAATCACAGTTAGAATCACGCCCCTAGGGACACACACAGCCCCTCCCTCTCAAATAAATTTAACCCCTTCACTGCCAGTGTAATTTTACAGTAACAGTGCATATGTATAGCACTGATTACTGTAGAAATGTCACTGGTAACCCCAAAAGTATCAAAAATGTCAGTCAAGGGTCCGATCTGTCCGCCGCAATGTCGCAGTACCGCAAAAAAATCACAGATCGCCGCCATTATGCGTTAAAAAAAAACAACAAAAATGACAAAAATCTTTCCCTTTGTTAGTAAACGCGATAACTTTTGCGCAAACCAATCAAAATATGCTTTTTGCGATTTTTTTTTACCAAACATATGTAGCATAAAACAAATTGGCCTAAAATGTTAAAAAATTTTGATTTTTACATTTTTTTGGGGGGAATTTCATATAAAAAAAATGTGAAAAATATTGTTATTTTTGCAAAATTGACACTCTTTCTTTGTTTATAGCGCATGATCAAAAAATCGCACAGGTGATCAAATATCACATAAAGAAAGCTCTGTTTGTGGGAAAAAAAAGGACGTCAAATTCGTTTAGGTACAGCGTCGCACGACCGCGCAATTGTCCATTAAAGTCACGCAGTGCCGAATTGCAAAATACCCCCTGGTCTTTCAGCAGCCAAATCCTCCGGGGCTTAAGTGGTTAATACTGCTTTAACATAATTATATTTCTATGCCTATGATAAAGTGGATAAACAATGATGCTAGGTAACATCATTTGCCAATCTGTACACATGCAAAGTTATTTTAGCTGTTTAGCAAGGCACCTCAAAAAAAAAAAAAAAAAAACTCTTCACTACTGGAAAATACGATATATGTGCAAAATACCTGGATCACTAGCTTCCTTTATTTGTGATGCCCTTATTTATGGCTGTACAGTACAAACACAGCTGATGGAAGTCTCTGAACCTGCAAGGATAGGAAATGAAAGATTTGTTGATTCCATCACATGCTGGTACAAAGGACAGTTACTTTACATTGTTGCATTCTATCTGATAAGTCCTCAAAGTGCACATACCATCACACAGGTAATTACACCAGGAATTTTCCCATGCACTATTTAACTGTCTAAGCTTTTTAAGTGTTTTATATATGAGACTAAACAAGACATGTTTATAGAAGGATATAAAGAACAAATTGCCAGAACAGTTACCTGTATTATTATCAATAGTATTATAATACTTTTTTTTTATTCTTTCTGTTTGCAATTCTTTTGTTGCATAACAAACAAAAAATACAATTTCCAAATGACACATTTTGCAGATGATTACTGCTGGTATACAGTCAACAAAGATCTTGCAGGCAGTTTCTATAATAACTACATCTCCTAGTGTATGTGTGAATCTTACAACCACTTTAGTTTTAAACTAAACCATCAATTAGCTTGGATCAAGTGCTGAAAAAGCAGGACCTCTACGATTTGACTAAGGAATTAAAAACTCTTGAACTACAATAATTCAATCATTTTTTAAAACACAGAGTCATCAGCGGGGCTGGAAATCTTTTATGGTTCCGGGTTCCCGACCCTACCTCCATAGCCCCTGCTGATGTTCTGTGAGGTCTATGTGCCTAAAGACAACTGCATTATGAGTTTTAAGAGCCTACTGAGACCACCAATATTCTGGGGTCTTAGCAGTCGGTAAGCGTCTGTGTGTGGTGGTGGGTAATCACTAGGAGAAGCTGGATACTACTTAAGCACCATAGATTGTTGTTATTAACTTAAGGATGGAGGACTGTTAGTCTTGTCACATATGCACACAGTATTAATACGAATATGAATATATGCATTTTATGAATATGGACTTTATAGTTAATCACAGTTTAAGTATTTAAAGGTATAGCCCATTTATTTGGTGCACATATTTTTAGCATTCAATTATTGTCATATATTTGCTTGTATGCTCACTTATTGCATATGCTTGTTTTTGAAGTTAAAAGCTATTGCACATTTATTTTGCACACTTTTTGCATGTATCTTTTTTGTTTTGTTTACATTTAAAGTGCAGCAGTGAGCACTAAGCAAAGTTTTGTATTATTATAATGCATCCAACATGCGTTATGGTGCCATTCATTTTGAACAGCACCCTAGCACACTAAGGCAACACAGCTATATGACAGGTCAGTCTAAATGTCCTAAGGGAAATTTCAATGCTAATATAATGCATAATTTATTCAGATTTTTGTATGAAACTTTATCACTATACTTGATTAGTCACTTAAAAAATGTAACTAGTCAGTATAGTGTATATGCAACAGTTGTGCACTAGATAAAAGGAAGCTTTAAAGCTTTATTTGTCATAAACGTTTACCTTTACCTGGATAAGAAATAGGCACTTTTTCCTTCAAAACTTTTGCTGTATCTTACAAGACAGTTCATTGCCCTAGCCCTTTCCCATAAGAGAAATAGTAGCCCTATGTATAACTTTAGGATATTCAGGCCAAAAGGAGTGTATCTGATTTTAAATGTTTTATTATTTCTTTCACTTTTTTAAAATAATGGGGCTAACAAGGGTCCTTTCTTTATGAGCTCCAAGATAATTAAAAGGAACTTCTGTAGCCCCCAGGCAGGGCCGCCATCAGGGGGGGGACAGCCGATACAAATGTAAGGGGCCCAGGGTCCCGAGGGGCCCGGCCAGGCCAGGAGAAGGCAGGAGCGGGTGAAGGGGAGCCGCGTTGTGCATTACAGAAACAAACTCGGCAACTTCTGCTGCGCTGTCTCATTGAGCTCAGAAATCAAGTTCATTACTGCCACCTCTGGCTACTATCTGCATGTGCACCCCTCGTGTGTGCTGCTTGTACTGTGTTATGTGCTGTGATCGGCTGCGGCTCCTCTGTGTCTCAGCAATGTGTCAGCTTTGTGGAAACAAGAGCTGGGAGTAGGTAGGAAGACCTCATTTTACAAGTAGGTGCAATGAAGGAAAGGCAGGGGGCTGTGTGTGTACAAGGAGGGGCCAGAGCTTTGTGTGTTTACAGTTGTGTGTGGGTGCTGACTTATATACTGGTGTGTGTGGGGGGTGCTGACATATATACAGGTGTGTGGGGGGTGCTGACATATATACAGGTGTGAGGGGGGCTGACACGTATACAGGTGTGAGGGCGGCTTACACGCATACAGGTGTGAGGGGGGGGCTGATACATATACAGGTGTGAGGGGGGCTGACACGTATACAGGTGTGAGGGGGGCTGACACGCATACAGGTGTGAGGGGGGCTGACACGCATACAGGTGTGAGGGGGGTGCTGATACATATACAGGTGTGAGGGGGGCTGACACGTATACAGGTGTGAGGGGGGCTGACACGCATACAGGTGTGAGGGGGGTGCTGATACATATACAGGTGTGAGGGGGGCTGACACGTATACAGGTGTGAGGGGGGCTGACACGCATACAGGTGTGAGGGGGGTGCTGATACATATACAGGTGTGAGGGGGGCTGACACGCATACAGGTGTGAGGGGGGTGCTGATACATATACAGGTGTGAGGGGGGCTGACACGTATACAGGTGTGAGGGGGGGGCTGACACGCATACAGGTGTGAGGGGGGTGCTGATACATATACAGGTGTGAGGGGGGCTAACACATATACCGGTGTGAGGGGGGGCTGATCCATATACAGGTGTGAGGGGGGGTTGACACGTATACAGGTGTGAAGGGGGGCTGATACATATACAGGTGTGAGGGGGCTGACATATATACAGGTGTGAGGGGGGCTGACATATATACAGGTGTGAGGGGGGCTGACATATATACAGGTGTGAGGGGGGCTGAGTGAGTACAGGTGAGGTGGCTGATGTGTGGATTTGGTGGGATGGCCCATGGGCAGACCCTTGGTGGTCCGGCTCAGAGGGGCCCAGGCCTAAAGCTGTGTAAGGGGCCCAAAAATTTCTGACGGCTGCCCTGCCCCCAGGGTCCTTTTTAAAAATGAATTTCACCCTTACCAAATCACCAAAGCCACCCTAAAATAGAAGTTTGGGATTTTTTCTTTTTTGAATCATACTTTTCTAGATGGATGCAAGATTGGCCCGATGCTGCATCTGTCCCCCATTGGCTCCAAGATCACAGTTATCAATGCTCTGTCACTAGTCACTAGCTGTCTGCTCCCCCCCCCCGTGCTGGAGGACTGTGGAGGGAGTGACTCGCTGAGAGGCTGAGCCAGGTGCTGGTCCAGGCATCTGGGTGGTTCCCATATGGTCGAGATCTTTCCGCAGCCTGGGCCAGCTCTATGACATCAGCAAACAGCAGGCTTCAGCCCGCTGTCAGTTGAACACGGGTTACAGGAGTGCAGAATGAACTGCACTCCTGTGATCTACAGGAGAAGTACAGCCAAACAAGCTTTGGCTGTACTTCTCCTTTAATTTCAACTGCTTATTTGACTCCAATGCATTCTGTGAAAATGGTCAATTTTCTAAAATCTCCCAATTTGTACCCACATTTCTTCATTTCACTCATCCAAAGTATGACCCCAGAAACACAGGGGTCTCCAAGGGGTGGGGGCAGGATCATACACACTTCACAGGAGCCAGAACCTATATGGTGTGTTAAACTACCAACTCAGTTGGAGAAACATAGTAGTATGAATGTATATTCAAACTTAAATTCCTGTTAGGCTTTCTTTTTATGATAAATATTATTCCCTACTGTGGTGTCTGTCAGACAACTGCATGCCTTTAATAGTATTATTACAAAAGAGCAAACATCAAATCAAATACACATTGATTTCAATATTTCTAAATTGCTAAATGAACTGATGTAACCAGCTACTACCAGTTTACTGTACATTGTACAAAAAATCTGATTTTCTATTTAACATTTAGAACCCAGATTCTGGATAGTCAGTTTTCTGCCAGAATTCCAACAATTGTTTTATGTACGCTATGTCAACTGCCAAGTTGAATTCACTTTGATAAAACTATGTCCATAAAAGGCTTATGCAGTAATGGTCCCTGACAAACCATTGTTATAAACTATGACCTAATCCTGGCTGTATTGAGACAAATCACCTGAAATTCTCTGATATTGGTTCTGTCAGTTAATAAAGAAGCCTATTATTGACACAAGATGCAGAATGGAAGTATATGAAAAGAAAAGTTACAAAGACATACCCATGGGCTCTATCAGGTGCCCGTACATTTGCTGTTTATAAGGGGTCAAAGTTTGTGCTGCACATTCAGTTACGATAAATAGCAGAGTACCATCCAACCACATTAGGGGCATATGTACTGTATGGACCATATGTAGTGGGGTTATTTTTTAACATATTACTGTTCTTCTTTTTATTGAATATCTGTGAGCTTTATACACATGTGCTGTATATGAGATTTAGGAACCTTGGTGTGTTTTCTACTGTTTTATTTTAATTTAGTACAGTAGATGGGGTTTTTGTACTCATAGCCTGTTTTTTAGTATTTTGGAGATAAATGCACCCCCTGCTATTTTACAAATCTATGGTAAAAGGACCGTCTCATACTTCAGGACAGTCTATTCCTCTTTATACAGGCACTATAGTTGATTTCTTAGGGCAGGCACATATGCATACAGTAAATAGCTTAACCTTTTGTAAAAATCTGTTTATTTTGTATATTTTTCCCCTCATTCTCAATCATCCTTGTATATGTAAATCCTTGCTCCAAAGCGTGGAAGTACTTTCTGTTGACGAGACCAATCTCTTCTATCTTGTGTCTGTGTTTGGGTGTCGGGTTTCAACAATGATAATTAGTGATATTGCATTGTGCAAGAAGGGGTGGGTGTCCTAAAAATGTTGCTATGAGGTCTTATAAATTATAGTTATGACCCTGGATAGAGATGCTTTTTGGAATGTTTGCACAAGGAGTATCATTTTTTTTTAAATTAAAGCTTCTTTTTTTTTTTAACTTTAACGTTTTATTGAATATTAAATGACATTACAATATGCAAAAAGATGAAAGGCATACAGTGTTTCACAAGAGAGTATGCAAACTTACAATTATCAAGCTAATATGAGTATTCAAAGTTAACTAGTAGTTAAAACTTTTGTAATAACAGAAGAAGGCACAGTTATAAACTTGAACAGTGGTCGCCTGGAGTATAAGAGCAAAGTGGGGTCAAGGTGTAGAACAGGTAGAGATTCAGGAGAGAAAAGGCCAATGGGATTGGCGGTTTGTAGGTAAGGAGGCATTGGAGAGGGCCCTATGTAAGTTCACCAGGGCCTTCCTGGTGTGTATGAAAACAAGGGGAAAAAAAAATTGGGACTTTAATTGAGGCAAGATGGCGTCTGAAAAACTGGTCATGGTTTAAAACCGTATGTTTATTAAATAGTAACAGGTACGAAACATATACCGATGGTAACATCGATGGTGCAATAACACATGTACAACCCACAGCAATACAGTAAACAATCATGGTAAAATAGTACAATGTATAGAAATAGGATTACATAGTGAGAGCCCATTGAGTAATAACAGAGACATAACATATTCCAATGTTGAAATCTAATGCTGTTTATACATGCATATCATAAAGCATAACAGTGTGCCATTGTAGTAAAAATGGTATGGTTTATTAAAATTCAGATGCATCATAAGGCCCTACGCGTTTCGTGATAATCATCACTTCTTCAGGGCGAATGCATCGTGGATCTAAGATAAAACATGTTAGAGTAACTTATAGGTCCACACACTGGGGGGAGGGGGGTAACAGGGTAGCCAGGGAGGGAACAAATGATCCTACCCTATAAAGTACTTACATAGGCACTGTATATGAGACGGTAACCCGTCACATAGAGAGGGACGCCCATATAGTCTGCAACGGGAGCTGTAGTATAGGGACTAAGGATATGAGCCAAGAGCGCATTCAGGCACCTCCAAAAAGAAAAAGGAAGAGATAAGTAAATAACGATGGTGAGGGACGGGCCCCATCAACAGGACTAATAATAAATGGGTGACAGAGAGGTAGGAATTAATTTTAATAGCTCATATATTCATATAGTACAGTAATGAAGGGACCCCATATCCAAGAGAAAGTGGTAAGAAGGGTAAAAGAACAAAAGTATATGGAATGGGAAGTGTGAAGGGATATAGTAGAAATAATTGAGGAAGAAGGCCCAAGGTGAAAGTGAATGCAAGGATAGGAACAGGCAATATAGCAGTGTTAATTTTGGCAGCAAATTTCAATTTAGTTTTAGTCTTAGTCTTAGGACTAAAATGGCATTTTAGTTTTAGTCCTATTTTAGTCTTCTGCAAGTGTTTTCGTTTTAGTCGTATTTAGTCGACTAAAACTCCAGTATATTTTAGTCGACTAAAACGCCCTACATTTTAGTCGACTAAAACTCATTTTAGTCATCTATAATCAAATGGGTGTAGTTCAATTGTAATTTGTAATGCATTATTTAAGCATTTCTCTACAATTTCCAAACTCATTATATACTACTGCTGGTCCTGGAGTGAAAAATCTAATATGTTATTATTTATGCTTTGAGCATGCACCAGTGTTAATTTTTGGCAGCAAATTTCGATTTAGTTTTAGTTATAGTCTTTTGACTAAAATGCCATTTTAGTTTTAGTCGTATTTTAGTCATCTGAATTGTGTTAGTCGCCGAAAACGTTTTAGTCGGTTTTAGTCGACGAAATTAACACTGCAATATAGGTATAAACCTGTATTACTAAGCGCCTCACCGCAAGTGGAAAAAGAAAAAAGTGATAGAAGGTAGACACCAATATGCTGTGCTCAACTAAGAAAGATGGCTGAAAAAGAAGGTGGTTTACCTCAGCAGGAAACCATAACCCAGCATGTGTAAAATAGTTTGGTGTCCATGTTTGGCTTGTCATAGGGCCTTATGATGCATCTGAATTTTAATATACCATACCATTTTTACTACGATGGCACACTGTTATGCTTTATGATATGCATGTATAAACAGCATTAGATTTCAACATTGGAATATGTTATGTCTCTGTTATTACTCAATGGGCTCTCACTATGTATCCCTATTTCTATACATTGTACTATTTTACCTTGATTGTTTACTGTATTGCTGTGGGTTGTGCACCATCGGTATATGTTTCGTACCTGTTACTATTTAATAAACATACGGTTTTAAACCATGACTAGTTTTTCAGACGCCATCTTGCCTCAATTAAAGTCCCATTTTTTTTGTTCCCCTTGTTTTCATATTGATCCAGGGATGGAGTTACATGTCATTCTTTTGGTCCAGATCTTTGCTCAAAGGTTGGTGGATAGGCTAAGAATAGAATTGGGGATGTTTCCCTGGAAGCCAAATTTGTTTAATATAGCTGTTAAGTATTGCCAATGAATGCGGTCGAACGCTTTCTCTGCATCCAGAGAGGGGAGCAGAGAAGGTGTTCTCTGGTCCTCCGCCCAGTGGATCAGGTCTATATATCTTCTAGTGTCATCAGAGGCTTGTCTTCCAGCAACAAACCCTACCTGATCTTTGTGTACCAGCAGTGGGATGATGGATGAAAGTCTGGTTGATATAATTTTGGCAAATAGTTTGGTGTCTATGTTTAGAAGGGATATGGGGCGAAAATTAGCAGGGGATTCAAGAGATTAACAAGGTTTGGGAATGGTTTTTATTAAGGCTTCTAAGGGTTCCCTGGGGATGGTTCTGGTTGTAGCTGTACGGTTAAATGTTTCACATAGGTGGGAAGCAAGTAAGGAAGAGTATGTTTTGTTGTATTCATTGCTATATCCATCCAGGCCTGGTGCTTTATGGAGGGGAAGTGAGGATATGGCTTTTTGTATTTCGTTTAGTATGAAGAGGGCTGATACTTGATCTAGATCTAGAACGAGGGTAGCTGTAATTCTTGCAGACATTTTTGAAATTATAGGGGGTCTGGGGTGGTCAGTGGTTCTGAAGAATTTAGATTATATAGCTTGAAATAAAACTTAGCAAACTGGTTAGCAATATCTTTGGGATTACTTCTTTTTTTTTCCTACATTACTGGGGAGATATGGGATTTTATTTGTCTTTGTTTGTTTTTTCTAGCTAGAAGGGATCCAGGTTTATCTGATTGGGCATACCAAGTAATTTTCATTAGTTTGAGGAGAAAGTTGTGGTGCAGGATGTCTCTAAGTTCTTGTCTATGTGTTTTTAGTGTATCTGCAAGTTTTTTGGGAAGAGTTGTTTTTGTTTGTCTGTTCTACAGATTTGATCAGGTGTAGAAGTTGTGTAATCTTGGCATTTCGTTTTCTTTTCTCGTGAGCTCCTATTTTTATTAGTGTCCCTCTTAAAAAGGCTTTGTGAGCGTTTCATAGGTTATGGGTTTGTCACAGAGCCTTTATTGTTTGAGAAAAAGGTTTCAATTTCAGAAGTGATCTGTTCCTTATATAGGGATCGAGCAATTAAGGAGGTGTTTAGTCTCCAGGTCTTTTTTTTTTTTTACTATTGTAGTGGGAGTAAAAAGTGTCATGCTGATTGGAGCATGGTCTGACAAGGTTATTAGGCCAATTTTGGTGTATGAGGTTGTTTGTAAGGTGGCTAAGTCTGTTAAGAATAGATTGATTCTGGAATTAGAATTTTGAGTGTTGGAGTAGAAGCTATTATCTTTTTCCTTGTCATGGTGGCATCGCCATGGATCATAAGGAGAATAGTGGGTGGATTGCCTTCTAGAGTTGTTGGTGGAGTCCAAGAAGCTGTCTATAATGGTATTGAAATCTCCACAAATAATCAAGTATGGTCTTTTGTGGTGTTGTAATTTATGAGATAGGTCTTTAAAGAAGACCACGCGTGTGGTGGGGGAGTAGATATTGGCTATTGTTACATAGCGATTATTAATGGTAGCGGAAATGATCAGGTAGTGTCCATATGGGTCAGTTTCAATGTGTTCTAATTTAAAGTCAAGAGAGGCTTTAACTGCTAACATCACTACTGCATTTTTTGTGGGAGCGTTAGCAAAAAAATACTGGGAGCATTGTTTGTGAGAACCTTAAGGAGGGTTTCTGGCTTAAAAGTGTGTTTCTTGTACGCACAAGATGTCAGTTTGTAAAGATAAGGCTTCCTTCCATAACATGTTTCGCTTGTAGGGCGAATTCAGGCCATGGGCGTTGATTGAGATTATTGTGTAGGCCATAGTGGGAATGTAGGGAGAGGACTAGGTGGGTGGAATAAGATTATACCTTATATTACTGTCAATACTCCGTGTGTGTATATTAAGGATACAAAGGTAATTTAGCATACAAAGTTATCCTATTTATAGGAGGAGAATAAAGAAAAAACTACAACAAACAGTAATAAACAGTAACAGATAGAATTCTTGTGTCAGAATCTGTAGGTGTGCGTAGCACCCTATAATAAATGGAGGTGACAAGTGTCAAAAGTAACGGTGAACCGCAACTGGGGCATACATAGAGGTGGGTATCAGGAGCGGAGGTTAGGCTTAAAGATAGAAGGCCATTAGTTCCAAGCAAAGGATGGTTGTGCTAAGTCTTATGTTGTTTGGTGGTCCGCGGCTCTGAGCCCCGTTGGGGCAGTGTGCTGCGTTGAGGTGAAAATGGAGGGGTGTTTATGAGGCCCCAATTGAGAAGGCTTTTCATGCCATCCTTGTTAGAAGTAATCATTGTGGAGTGATCCTGGTATGTCACAACTAGCTTGGCCGGAAATTCCAAATTATACAGGATGTTGTGGTCTTGCAGGACAGTGGTGATAGAGGTGAATTATTTTCTATGATGAACCCTGGCTGCGGATATGTTGGCATATAGTGAGATTCCTGTAAAAGGAGCTGAAAGAGACTGGAAGACCCAGGCTGCTCTGAGGATTTATTTCTTAACATGATAGAAATGGATGCGTGCCAACACATCACGGGGGAACTTTGTTAGGTAAATAGGCTGGTTTGGGTAGCCTGTGGGCTCGGTCAATGGTGAGATCCAGTATGGTCGAGTGTGGGAGCAGTTTTAGAAAGAGGTGCTGCAAGTAGGTGTTAAGGTCAACAGGTTTGAAACTTTCAGGTATGTCGCAAAATGTAATGCTTTTGCTGTGCGACCTGTCTCCAAGGTCAGCCATCTTGACTTGCATGTACCTAAGTTGCTGAGATTGTTGCTCAAAGGCGGATATGATATTATTATATGCTTTGGTGTTCTCTGATATTTGCCTTTTAGCTGTGTCAGTGCGTTTCTCTATATGGTCAACATGGTTGGTGAGGTGGGAAATAGAGGTGCGGAGTTCCCTTTTGGATGTCTTTGTGTAGGGTAAGCAGCATAGGTTTTAGAGTGTGTTCTGAGGCAGGTTAATCGCTTGTGGGGAGGGCAGCCAGGGATTCTTGATGGTCCTCTTCAAAGTGTGGTTGTGGAGGGGGAGAGCAAAGTTGCTTTTTGTGATGAGAGGTCTTGTCAGGAGAGTGTTTTGGTGTAGGTGGAGGTCTCTTACCTCTGTTCATGTATTGAGGAGGAGAGGAGTCCATTTCTGGAGTGTCCAGCTCTACTGTGTCCTGGACTGCTGCATGGTGAGAAGGGGGACCTTGTTGCTGCAGCTCGATGGTCCAGCCAAAGGCATCTTGGGAGGCCCAGGTGGAGGAGGCTCGGGGGAAGAACTCTGTGAGGCGGCGCAGGGTATTGTGCTTTTCCCACATGTCGAGTTCCCCCTCCATTGTGGAGTAATCTGCAGTGTCTGTCAGTGCTTGGAGTCAGCCATGGGTGTAGACAGAGGCCCCACTGGCAGCAGTGAGGCCTCGAGGAAGCAGGAGACTGGCGAGAGCCCAAACACCGGTCCGACCTTCCCGCTGTGTCTCTGCTGGTGCTGCGGTCTGTTTGGAGTGTGCTCCTCTGCTCATTAACAAGCTACATCAAGTAGTATCACCCTAATCCACAAACACATACATCGATAGAAAAAAAACACCATAAAAAATTATTTTGCAGGGTGCATAGTGTTTGAAAATTCTGTATATAGCCTTACAGAACAGACAGTGCACAGTCCACATGGACTTATCTGCTGCTTAACTGCAGACAGGAAACATGAACTTTTATTATACAGAGAAAAGACATATAGTTTACCATAGAGCAGCTACAAACTTATAACAACTACCATCTACTGGCTAATGTAGGTGTTACAGAAAATACATGAACAATGTATTCCAACACATATTCACTCTCCTGATTTGCAGTGTAAATATTCATCAATTGGGCAAGTTGCACATTGGATTTCCTCGAATAAACAGCAGGGTCAGTTTTGATTGGCCTGGTTATCTTTTCTGTTGAAATCAAAAGCGTTGTTTATGTCTATCTTAAATGACTGAAAGAGCTTTATGTAAGGATCTACTTTTTAACATGAAAATATCCACATGAGCACAGAAAAGGAAACTTTTGACCTTTATATAAATTGGCTGCGCTACCTTCTCCACTTTGGCTGCATTTTAGGCTAAATTAGAATTTAGAGTTCCAGTTAGTAGCATTTTCCTATGGTATTACTGAACAGGAAGCTATCTCTATTTTATTTAATTTGATTTTAATAAATGTTTCATAAAACTTTTTAACTTTTAAAGTTCATTACCATTACAGCATAGCAATGCATAGTAAAATACAACTGTCAAAGATAAACATCATGTATAAAACCCCTTTTATTACAGATATAATTGGATTTTTGTACTTACCGTAAAATCCATATCTCTGAGAACATCAACGGAGGCAGTGCTCCATAAATCATAACTAGTGGGTTATATTGCCTCCTCCAGGAGTAGGACTAGGCAGAACAAAAAGCTCCTGGCTATGCCCATGGGCCATCCTCAGCTGTAACCCTCCCCCCCCCCCCTCTGTTCTAGGAAATCAGTTTAGCAGCAAGCAGTATTAGAAGTATCAGAACTCCATACAGGGGGCAGGTGCTGTGTCCATCAATGAAGTCAGAGAAATTGATTTTTCGTTAAGTACAAAAATCCCATTTTCTCTTTCATTCATCGATGGACACAGCGCTCCATAAATCATAACTAGTGGGATGTCCAAAAGCAGTGCCAAAAGGAAAATCAGGGGTGGGGAAATAACCCAAGGCTAAACATAAGAGCCCTTAACCAGGACACAGGAGCCTTAACTGGGTCACAGGAGCCCCGTCTGAAAAATAAAAGTTTAAAGAAAAACACCCTCAAGAGGGAACAGCCCCTCTTAAACAGCAACCTGCAAAACTTTGTGGCCAAAAGAAGCATCCGCAGATGCCAAAGTATCTACCTTATAGAATTTTGTAAAGGTATGCACGGACAATCAAGTGGTTGTAAACTTGCAGGTTTGAAGCCGGATGATGGAAGGCCCAAGAAGAAATAGGCCTGAGTCCCCGTCTGTCTGATCCATCTGGAGATCGTAGCCGAAGAAGCTACAAACACTGAAACATGCTGACAAGATCTTTCCTGCACCCTCTGCAATGCTGCACACTCTGCAAGGGGACCCCGAAGGTAGGACACATGCTTAGGGGAGACTCTGCTGTGCACTCTGCACTGGTCTGCACTGGGACTCCTCTGCTCTATACCCACACTGAAAACAGCAGAGCATGCACCTAGGGGTCCCTTGGGTTTCAACGAGCTTTCATTTTGATACTGCACCTATTCAAGACACATGTATTTTATGGTTTTCATTCATATGGAAAATGTAAGTTTCAAAAAAGTGTCAAAAATGTCAGTCAGGGGTCCCATTTTGTCCGCTGCAATGTCGCAGTCCCGCAAAAAAAAACGCAGATCGCCGCCATTACTAGTTTAAAAAAAATGACGTAAATCTTTCCTGTAGTTAGTAAACGCAATAACTTTTGCGCAAACCAATCAAAATACGCTTATTGCAATTTTTTTTTACCAAAAATATGTAGCAGAAAAAAAATTGCCCTAAAATGTTAAAAAATTTTGATTTTTACATTTTCTTTTGAGAATTTCATATAAAAAAAATGTGATAAATATTGTTATTTTTTTCAAAATTGTCGCTCTTTTTTTGTTTATAGCGCAAAAAATAAAAATCGCACAGGTGATCAAATACCACCAAAAGAAAGCTGTTTGTGGGAAAAAAGGATGTGAATTTCATTTGGGTACAGCATCGCACGACCGTGCAATTGTCCACTAAAGTCACGCAGTGCCGAATCGCAAAATAGGCCCTGGTCTTTGAGCAGCCGGGGCTTAAGTGGTTAAGTGCTGTACAAATTGTATTTAGCATCAGTTACATACAGTATACAGCACTTTGTTGTGGCAGCAGTATGGAGACATCCTATCCCCTTACCAGAACAAAATTGAGTTGGGCCGGGGGCTGCTCAGCCAATAATAGGAAGCCTTAAAATTTTAATATGAATACAAAGCTTCCTGTAATTGGCTGAGGCATAGAGGCAGGCACATGATGTCATGAACTCCACCTCAGCCTATCAGAGGAAGCCTTATTCATTCATATAGCTACAAGGCTTCTTGTGAATGGTTCAGCTACAGAAATCCCTGTACTGCTGCTGGAACACAGGGATGTATACTGTATGAAGCCGATGCTACACAGAATTATATAGTGCTGACAGCTACTGCATCAGTAAATAAAGGAAATAGTTTGTTTGGGCCAGTGCATCTGGAACTGGAATTCAAGACAACTGTAAACAGTGAGGCATGATGCCAGACTTAAGGGCCATACACACGGGCCAAATATTGGGCGGTCGCCCGGTTCAATAGAAACTGGTCAACATTCAGCCCGTGTGTGTGGCAGCCATTGGGAAAGCTTCTGTTGAAGGGGCATGACTGAAAAAGGTCTACCAATCAGCATCTGATAAGCACTCTAAGTCATTGGCTGACTGGTGTGTTTTGGCAGGGGGGCACTCCCCCTGTCAGAATACAATAGCTCAGTCTCAGTGGGGGACATTGCTGTACTATCATCACATAATTAGTAGAGTGGAGCTCTTCAGTTTTTTCATTCAGCCTGTTGGGTTGAAAAAAAAAAACAAATAGTGTATACCAGGCTTTAGGTTTCATTCACACATGAAGTTGGGGGGTCCAGTAAAACCAGGTAGTTGAGCCACACTTTTTACCATCTCCCAACCACTCACCTTAACCTGGGCATGCAGATGCTCTAGGCTGTGCACATGTTGTTGCAAAAATACAAAAAAGTATGCTGCATTCAGCAGGCATTACTACCGCAAACACAACCAATGCAAGTCAATAGAGCTGCAGTGCAACTGCCCAGCAACTGTGTGCAATGCACATGATTGTGGCATGGTAGTGTGTCATTTACAGGGTTAAATTCGGTAGTGAGGAGGCAACAGAATGCCCTCTTCGAAGGCACTGCATGTTACTGAAACTTGGATTTACACACATTTTAAAAGCAATTGGATCAGAACGAAAACATCAGAAAAAGATGTCAGCAATGGTTGCCTCTATAATTGTACTGGGATTCTTTATAATGCTGACCTTCCCCAACTCATGAACTGTGTATGAGTTCCATTGCAGTGTTATCACTCGCAGCAACAGCCCCTAGCAACCATTTAGTCCAAAGCATTGCATACCAGCAGACACAAGGAAGCAATCCTTTTGAGTTTGTGTCCCTAAAAGTATACAACATTACTGTATGTACAAAGTGGCCTGTTTATGCAAGTTAGTATGCATGTAATGATGTATTCCACTGTATCAGGCTACAAAAATTGCCCAAGTGTATGATTCCCTAATGTTAAATATTTTCTCTCATCTTTTTAGTGACTGATATTGTGATTAAGACTTTGTTAGATCTAAGTAGCAGTAGTAATGTTAAATTTCCTTTGTGACCTTTGAACGGAAACCCAATAAACAGCAGGATGAATGGAAAACTATTTTTTATCATGTTCAATACTAAATACAATAAATACACACCTGTTTGTATTTCTCTTTCTCTCTAGAGGTTATTCAGCATTTCTAAAACAGAAAGAAAGGATTACAGGATGTGTTTTTGATCCAGCACCTAACTTGTAAAATGTATTAAATGACTTGTAGACAGACATTACTCACATTGATCTGTTTCCAGACATGTTTCAGACTTTAGGCGTATATAGAAACCAAGCTGTAGCAGATAATACATACATACTGTATTGCTATTTATTGCAGGCAAAAATAAAAATAAGTGTCTACAGCAGACAAGAGAAAAAAAGTTGGTGCATAAATCAAATTACTGTTAGTATTTGTGTTGTTTGTGAAAATTCTTCATTCCATTAAAACACCGAAAATGTCATTAATATATGCAAAAATTGTTTTTATTACTGTAACAGTGCATAGTAAAGATCTCCTAAAGCTGTCATTTCTGACACAGTACATGTCTATATCTCCTGGTTTGAGGGAGCCCAATGATGACTTCAGCAGCACAGGGCAGCTAATGTAGAGCACAAGATTTGGCCAGATTTAATCTTCTTGTTATCTGAGCTGGCATTGCACATTGATTCCCAGCATTTGAGAGATTCTGGGTGTGGAAGTCGAGAAGTTCCTCTCTAAAATTATCCCATTGATATACCCGTGATCAAAGTTTATATAAACTTGGGGGGAAAGCGCATTTTGACCATTCTCTTTTCAGGAAGGTCATGGTCATCTGGTGAGTTTTCATGTGTGGTGGTGATGCACGGTGGAGGACTAGAAACACAGAAGAGAATATTTTTATGCACTTAACGCACAGGGCACTTTGTAAAATGATAGCACGGATTGATTTGCACATGAGCAGAATTGGAAAGAAATTGGACTATGATCTTATAATTCACTAATGAAACAGAAACAATAAACTTTTGCATTTTTTTGATTAATTGAGTATTTAATTATCAATATGTATGCACAGGAGCACTTTATATGAATGATGGATTTATATGTTTTTCATGGCTAAATTGTTGGTAATATTTATGTTGTATCAAAATAGAATATAATAGCATCAGGATAGTAAAATTGAGCGCTGTGTGCTGAGGTTTAATAATTATAGAACGTGATCGAAGTTTACAGCAGAACCACAGAAGTCCTTCTCTCATCAGTTTAGCTAACTCTCCTTATCCTCCCTCAGCAGTCACTTGGTGGACTTCCAGCCTTCTAAACTCTAATGTAACCACAGAGTTGGAGCACAGGAAGGGGAGAGCAGAGGGAGGTATAGCCACTCAGAGAACTGACTTTAAAAAGTTCAATTCTCCACTTGTATACTTGGAAGATAAATTGCTCCATTTTCCCTACAGCTGCAATGACTATATAAATACTTCAGTGTTAATAGACTGGCCACAAGTTCACTGTAAAGACAAATCTCCAGCTAAGGGTCCTTGCACACTGGGAGCATAAAAAAATGCCAAAACCTATGGCATAAAAAGCAGGATTAAAAATGTTCTTAGCAGCTCATATTGCACAAGAGTTTGGGAGAGTTTATGGGTGTGACGTTACTCACTGTCACTGGAAGTGAAAAAACAGATACTTAATGGTTTGGATTGCTTCAAGTGGGACAGTAATATTTGTCAGCAATATCTTTCGAGAAATAATCCCACTTTACACTGGGAGACTTGTTGTGTATTGTTTGTGTATTGAGATAATGTGTATTCCATTGTTCTATTGTGTCTGTCTGCCTTGAGATAAACTTATTATGGAATGTATATGTGAATGTGGATTGTGTATGTACCATTGTTAAATGTTAATGACCTCACATTGTTCTGTCCAGATGGCTAGATAATTAGTTTAGGTTAATTCTGTTCCTGTATACACTTTCATCTGCACATGATACTGTAATCAGGCAGAGGGGAGGGATTGTGTACACTGTACAGAAGTGTCTGAGTGTAAAACTCTGTTTTCATTGGATTGTGAATTTCAGGGCCTGTTCCCAACAAGGTACACCTGGGCGGTAACCTTGTGGGGGAAAATTGTATAAAAGAGGAGCTGTACCATTAAAGTTTGAGTTATACTTCACCCTCAATCTAAAGTCCGGTCTCTCATTGGGGGAACCTGCTACAAGGGATTGCTATGCTCTTCATAC
The DNA here is from genome assembly GCF_965119305.1 of Pelophylax lessonae. Lineage (NCBI taxonomy): Eukaryota > Metazoa > Chordata > Amphibia > Anura > Ranidae > Pelophylax > Pelophylax lessonae. The sequence goes on along the minus strand of NC_138771.1, from coordinate 186,055,244 downwards.
TCCCTTGGATAATCACTAAGCTCTTGTAAGAGCTTGTTCCTGTACCTGCTTCATCTATGGGGAAAAAGAGGTTCACCCACTGAAACCTGGAGTCTTGTCGTAGGTCCAGGGAGGGTAGGAGCTGGCGAGACCCCAACCAAGCTGCGGCAGTTCGTGGTATCTGAAGTGGATATGGTGTCTGGTGGAGTGCTTGGAGCCCTCGGGAAGCATTAGGAGCATCCGTCAGTCGGGGTGCCGGTTGATCCGTTACAATGGGCATTTGCTTTATTAAGCATTTTTTCCCAAACATTCTCCTCTGCTCCTTTTTCATTATAAACAATGTACACTTGAAAATGCTGAATGCCCCTAAACACCATGGTTATGAGCACTTATATTTTTTGAAAACTCACCTCAAAAGCACACTCTTGGTTGTTTTTTTTTTTTTTTTTTAGAAGCAGTGTTTTTTAAGCCCAGTGTGCATGGACCCCAAAACTTTTTTTTTAATATAGTGGGGAGGGGTTAGAACCTTTGTTGTTAAATATCATCTCTCTTCCAGTCAAAGAAATCTTTCTTTCAGTTTTTTACACTATCTGTGTTCCATTTGAAAAGAGTTCCATTCATAATCTGAAATATATGACCAGGACAGGAAGTGATGAAACATCTCTGTAAAGAGGACACAAACTGCAAAAAACCTGAGAGATTTCCCTTAAGACCTCATTCACATGGATGTATTAACTAAAGCATACACCCAAGTAAATGCCCTCGTTTACCATCACAGGATGCAGTTATGTTCCATACATCCCTGTGCAGGCAGTCCCATTCATGTCAATAGGGATGCATCAGCTGCATAGACACAGTCGCTGCTCCCAATTTGACATTTGTGTGGGTGCAGGCGTGGGTGTGTGTCCCTGAATACAGACTGTGTGAGTTTGGGGACGTGTACCTGCACGCACATGCACCCACACTCTCTAAAGAGGACACAAACAGCAAAAAGAACCTGACGGATTTTCTTTAAGTCCCCATTCACATAGATGTACTAAGCATACACCCAGACAAATTACCATGTTTGCCAGCATGGGATGCACGGGTGTTAATACATCCCCATGCAGGTATTCCTATTCATTTCATTTGGGATGCAGCAGATGCACAGACACAGCTGCTGCTCCCAATTTGACATCCGTGGAGCTGTGTGTTCCCGAATACAGACAGTGTGAGTTCAGGGACACATACCTGCACAGATGACAAATTGGGAGCAGCGGCTGAGTGTGTGCAGCTCCTGCATCCCAACTGACATCAATGGGAATGCCTGCATGGGGATGCATGAACACCTGTGCATCCCGTGCAGGAAAAAACATCCCGACACTTGGGGCACCCTTTCTGCCCCTGTATTAAAGATTCCCAAAATGCAAAATGTTCCATAATTGGAGGATGAAGGGATAAATTAAAGATCTGCCAACCCCAATCACAGAACACTTTGCATTGTGGGAATCTATGGTATGGGTGCTATGAAAAGATCGTGGGGACAGAAAAAGTGGGCACACTTGTCATTTTTGACAAGTGCCTCTCACAGGTGCAGCTGCTAATTTTAACTCCCCCCCCTCAATCCCCCCACGGCATTGGAAGATCTGGGGGCAAAGTAATGAGGATTTCTACTGAAGAACTGGAGCCACTAGCACATGGGACTTGCTTCTTTGCTGATAAGTAGCATCTCTGGTGCCGTTTACAAAAAAAAAGCCAAAAAAACTAAAACAAAGCAAACAAACACCTAAACTTTAGCTTTATGAAATTCTTTGGTAGAAGGAATTTGTTACAGATTGGACTCATTGATAAATTGTTAAATTTGATGTCACATCAAGATAATGGAAAATTATTACAATTTAAGAATAATTAATAGAATTGATTTGCTGTCTGTTTTATTCAAGACTCCTCACCTTTTCTGTGTATGACAAATGCTAAAATCCCCATGATCTGACAGCTTCTGCATCCCTCATAATAAACAAGCTTGATAGTATTTGTGTTTCCATTAGTAATCAAGCAGATAGTTTTATTTCATAAACTGCACCATAAAAATGACAATGCAAATCGAATTGGTTGTTATTAACAGACACATGTATTACATTGTGATTAACTGAGAATGACGTCAACTGCATCCTACCAGTCTTTAAGTAGCAATATAAGCATTACCTCAGGGGATATCCAGATCTGGGTATCATATAAAAAAGAAAAAACTCATCAGATTTTTTACAAAAAAAGAGTGTTGGTACTTTTATTTGATCATTTCCAATGGATGGCTTCATTCTGTAAATGTATAGGACAAGGGAATATCAGTGTAGCTGGGCATGTTACAATGCTGCTTACATTTTACAGTTTTTATTACATTACATTGTTACATCACTAGAATTCTTAGCTCCCCCATTATGTTTCTTCCCAACTGCCTTTCATTCAGTGGATGAAAAATGTATTGTTTGTTTAAATGCAAAGTATGGAGTTTTTCAGTAACCATGTCTAGTGATCAAGTATTTGTTCTACATGCATTGCATGTGTGCAATGAGTGGTTTAATGCAAATAATGTAAACTAATCAGTAACGTAATTGCTTCTGATTAACTCAACCAGGGTGATTTATTTATCTAGAATTCAGGTACCCAGAGAAAGTTCATGAGGGATAACAGTCAGTGGTCCTAAAATACTATAAACAAACTTGAAACTGTTCACTTATGGAAGAAAAAATACCTTTCAGTTACTAAAATAAACTTAAAGTGAAGGTGAATCTTTTATTGGCTGACAGAGTTGAATTAAAGGGCAATGCTTGGTTAGCTATTGTAGTTGTAGATACTGTTTTGATTCAATGTAAAACATAGGGAAATGGTTGCTGCTACCTATTACTACTACGCATATCATTCACAAGAACACTTATCTTCTTCATTATTCATTTTTAGAACAGTATTCCAATGTGTCCACACTTTAGTATTCTCCCACAAAAAATAAAAAAAATCATTGTAATTTCTAATTCTGCTCTACGAAAGCAACTAAAGCAATTAAAACAAAATCTACTCTACTACAACTACTACTGCCACTACTCTACTATTTTTGGTAATATTTTGATTTTATTAGCAATATTTGTTTTTTTTCCAGTGGCATTTTTTAAGGCAGAACTAATCTTTAATGTAAAAACTTTGCAAAAAAAGGCAAGTTAAATAGTCTATGCATGCATAGCTGGAAACAAATGTGCCTTGATTTCCCACAGGCTGTGCAGGTATGGAAGTGGGACCTGGATTTTCGATAATCTATTGGCTTGCTCTCTGGTGGCTGCACAGCTCACATTCTTTCCCCACCTCCCTCTAGGACCGGCCATAGATGCTTTGTTTTTTTTACATCAGCCAGAGCACTGATAAAAAACGAATGAATGGATTCCCCCATTGACATGTGCAGTGGATGGAGGAATCCTCCCTGCTGTGCCATTGTATTCTGATAGCAGAACTCTTCTGCTGTCAGAATACACTGAGCAGTAGCTGCAGCCAGCTGATCGAGTAAATTTTTCCAACAGTCCCATTCAAATGAAGTTGATCGTTAGAGCGACTTCTGTTGAGTGGAAATGACCATAGATGAATTGTTATCCGGGCCATTCCCTGCTGAACTGGACACATTTTGATCCCTCTATGAGTAGCTTATGCTGTCAATATGCTCTTATATTTGCATAACAGCCAGAGTACATCATTAAGCACAAAGGAGCACAGAACAACGTGCCTGCCATGTGTTCTGCCTTTTCATTTGATTGCATTTAAAAAAAACATATAACTGCCCTATTATATGTTGAGTTTCTTTCAAAGAATTAAATTAGTTTCTACAGAAAACACGCTTGGAGATAATTATATATTTTTCCTTACATACAGTAGCAGCACCATCTTCTTTACATCCCACTAATACTGATAAGATCAGAAAATGAAACAGACAATGCAAGAAGGCATTAGAAAAGTATGCAATATCATTTTGGTGTATTCCTCCATTTAGGGCATGGATGGACACTGGGTGGCTGTTGTGAGGAGATATGTGAGGAGGTATGTTGTTCAGAGGTCCCCACCAGTACATCCTCTTGCTTGGCTTTGTCACTTTTCTTGCTGATCCTCTGGCTACTTTTAGCTCTGCTTGACCACCTATTGCTTCTTGATCAGATTGTGCACTCAGATTATAACCTGTCTGGCCTACTTTACAGCCTTTTGCCTATGGTATAATTTACTTGTCCACTTTGTCTGGCATAGTTTTGGACTGGCCTCATTGCTTGTTTTTTTAAAAATTATTTGAATTCTGCCTAACCTGTTCCCTCTGAGGCCTTTTTAGGGCTTGTTCATGCCAGGTGCACTGGAACCGCTGTTAGACAGCCTTGCCCAGTCAAGTCCCAATGCAAAATAGGCAAAAACCACTGCATTGTGGTGGTGTGTTCTAGGAAAAAGTACTGCCTTTCAGCGCAGCATGGTGTGATGCAATCCACTGCCTTGCACCTTGCTTCTGGAAATGAAACTGTCACTTGTGAGAGTTCTGAAACAAAAAAAGTAAACAGTGTAATGCACTAGGACTGGCGTATCAGCATTGATTCCTCTCAGAACACACCTGCAGCCATGCATTTAGAGCTGCTTGCTGGCATGAACAAGCCCTTAATTTCCTACATTATGTGCACAGTTTGTAGATCTACTGCCATGAAACTGGAGTATGTTTGCTCCTTACCCCATGGTACCATCTAAGTCTGACTGACTTGACCCCCTGCTTATTCTCAATAACATTTTGCTGGACCCTCTGGCAATGTGGTAGTTATTTTGGTTTAACTGAAAATGGTTTGCCTACTTACTAATTAATGCCACTTGGCCTGGGGACACCCAAATATCAGGCTCAAAATACCAGAAGCCTCTCTGCAATTGGCAACATTTGATGCTGCCATGGTTACCAAGCCTGAATTGTACATTACTATTATTCCCCAATACCAAAATATAAGGTCTTGAGTATTATTCAATGTTGAACCATGCAAATCATTTTCTAGTAGTTAAATATATACCAATTAAGTCATAATTCATCTAATGTATGTTAATGCAATGTTTTCAAACCAAGCTTTTAATACATGAGGCAGCTGTAGCCACAGACATATGAATAAAGTATATATAAACAAAGTGTGGCACTGGGAATATATTAAGTGCATATACAAAAACAAATAAATGTGAGTAATAAACTAGTAAGACAAAACCATAGTCCATGAAACAAAATTCCAAAAAGAAAAAAAGTCCCAAAGGAAATCTTTGCTCAGTAAAGAGACCCAGAGAACCTAGAGATCACAGCGGTGACACCAACATTCAATTCACACTGAAGGCTTACAAGATCACCCTTAGTCAGGGAGATAAAAACTCACTTGTTTGAATCTCAGATCCAGGCTCTATATTTTAGATGTCATCACGATTGCCCCAGAAGATAGGTGTATACATGAGCAAACACTTCAGGGAGTAGGTTACTCCAAGCCCTCATTCGTATTCAGTAGGTGGCTAATATAAAAAAACATAAACTCCACATTGCACAGTACTGTATGACTTGTATTTTTAATCAAAAACGAATAGTAGTGCACTTACACTTAGGGTGATATAAAAATGCTAAACATGATAAACAGGTTAGCTTCCCACACTTAAGATGGCCGAACTCTGGTTGCACAGTAGCGTGTGTACTTGGCTCCTCCACATGAATAAAGTGTCACAGGATACTCTTAGCAGCAAACTACGCCCCTTCCAACTAACCACCACACCCCATAATTGATGGCGGAAGCTGCACTTCAAATTTTTACAAATAGAGAACATGCATGAATTGTTGTTTCTGCCCTCTAGATGTAGAAAAGCTACATCACATAAACGGCCTAGAAAATTATTTGCTTTCATTCGTTTCACTATGCAATGTTCCTATCCCCTACTAAGCTGTAACTGTTTTCTGTCTGGATTTTATCTTTCAATCATTGCATCATTTATAATAGGTTGATCAGTACATGTAATGGGTAGCATCTATTACTTTTGACACATGTTCACATTTGCAAGGAAATCTCTGTTTGCCCTCTTCTACAAATAATAAACTTATACAATCTTAAAAGAAATACTTAGCTGCCTGATGCTGATAAAAGTATATCTGTTTTAATTAAAATCCTTCCTGGTTTCAGACATGTGTTTACACAAAAGAAAACTAACTTACACCATACTTTTCATCATTTCATGTGTACATATACACACAAAATGATGTTTGAATTCCCTACTGGCTTATCACTACTACCAATGCTTTTAGCGTATAGTAGTGCATTCTATTTTTCCTACTTAGTTAGGATGCTGCAATCTGTATTAAAGGTACATTCAGATGATTAAGCACGGGAGTATGAAACACGTTTGCTAACCATTGTGTATTGCGTGTGTCATTTCCGCCAAATTTAAGAAGCCTTCCAAAGCTTGCAGGGGACACAACCTAATACCATGTTTTTCCTTGTTTTTATCCAGACAAGTAGACTCCTAAATTAAAAGTTTGTTGAAGTGGCACTCCAGGCAAACAGCAACTAGGCTGAAGAGAGGATCTTCTCACTGAAGAGTGTTGCAAAAGAGGTGGGTAGAAGCTGTCATCTGGACATTGTATAAAAGTATTCTTTCCCCAAGGGCTCAAGTATTTTGTCTGCTTGAAGATGGGCAAAAGCCAGTTAGTGAGTAAGGAAACACTAACTGCTCTCAAAAGCTAACAGATTTATCTGGCTCTTCTCTATCCATCAGCATCTATTTAGAGGTCACTTTTATAGAACCTGTTGCTGTAACAGTATTTTTGTCCTCCCATTTTGTACTTTTTGCAAGTCCTATTGTGGGTTTCGCAATTTAATGTAAAAATACTAAAGTGACAGGTTCCCAAACTTTTCTTTTTTTTTTTGCCTGTCCCACTATACACCAAGGACCTGGCATCTGAAATGCCACTCAACTAAGCCTCCTGGAGGTTACTTATCACTGCTTAGGGCAAAGAGCTTGTTCACATTTGACTACATTTCCAACACCCAATAAACGCTCCTATGGTGTCAGTATGGGCGTCAGACAGGTGTCAATGAGATTTAGTATGGGGCATTTTCCAAGCAATAAAAACGCTCCACAAAAGCCCTATACAGGGTTTTGGCACATTTAATGAGCGTTAAAACTGCTCCACAATGGAGAGTGACAGAAATAAACTAATTTTATGCGCCGCAACTGCACCAAAACCGCTCCGCACAAAAGATGACAATTGAAAGTAAACAGCAAGTGACTGGCGTGCCGAAAAAACAATGCAGTCAACAGGGTAATAACCTTAATTTTAATAACCAAAGTCTAATAGTACCTGCAAATAGGACAGTAAAGGGTTGGTATGTAAGGTCAGTAAAGTTTACGAGACGTCTGATCGAATATGTGATCTGATCTGTGATACTTTGATATGATATCTGATTTGTGATACTTTTCCTGGGAAAGAGGGGCGTCATATTGAGAAGAACCACTGCAGGGTCATCTGACATGAGATATCAATGAATTTGTTAATAAATTGGAGGACTTGCTGCCAGAATAGACGGATTCTAGGACACTCCTAAAAAATGTGCAAAACTGTAAGAATCACATCTCCAGCAACGATCATCCAGTTGTGGAAAATGTTTGGTCAGCACAAATGGAGTTCTATACCAACATGTCACGATTTTGTAGGTTGTTTCCTGGTATTTTCTACATAACGATGATTTTTGGGCGAAAAAGAGAATCCTATCTTTTTGTTGTTCTATGAAAGTGACCTGTAGGTATTTTTCCCAAATTAGTGGGAAAGGGGGGTTCTGATTGAAGCATGTACCCAGGTTGAAATTTCCATCCCCCGCCTCAGGAGACATAGCGAAGGAGTGAGGTAGGCATGGAGAGAGGTTGCTAGGAGAAGAGAATGGCGGCAAGTCGTGTTCCTCCCTGCGATCTCCTTGCATAGAGGTTGCAGTGTCAGGAGCAGCAGGGATACTGGCAGTGGGGGCTGGCGCCATCTTGTTCCCGGCCGGAGAAGAGGCTGTCTGTGGATTCGGCTACAAGTATCGTTCTATGCTGGTGATGGCCATATTTAAACAGGCAGCGTTGTGTGTCTTATAAGCAGTAGGGCTGGGAGAGCCGAGGGTCAGTGTTATGAAATAAGGCTGGGGAAGCACCTCGGACCGGGAGCACAGCTAACTCATCCGTCTGCGCCGAGACCAACTCCAAAACACCTGCTTTTAATGTCAGTGTGAACTCAGCCTAAGGGAGGAGGTTCTACATATAGTGTATTTTACAAAAGTGAGTACACCCCTTACATTTTTGTAAATATTTTATTACAACTTTTCATGTGACAACACTGAAGAAATTACACTTTGCTACAATGTAAAGTAGGGAGTGTACAGCTTGTATAACAGTGTAAATTTGCTGTCCCCTCAAAATAACTCAACACACAGCCATTAATGTCTAAACCACGGGCAACAAAAGTGAGTACACCCCTATGTCAAAATGTCCAAAATGGGCCCAAAGTGTCAAAATTTTGTGTGGCCACCATTATTTTCCAGCACTGCCTTAACCCTCTTTGGCATGGAGTTCACCAGAGCTTCACAGGTTGCCCCAGGAGTCCTCTTCCACTCCTCCACGACGACATCACTGAGCTGGTGGATGTTAGAGACCTTGTGCTCATCCACCTTTCGTTTGAAGATGCCCCACAGATGCTCAATAGGGTTTAGGTCTGGAGAAATGCTTGGCCAGTCCATCACCTTTACCCTCAGCTTCTTTAGCAAGGCAGTGGTCATCTTGTAGATGTGTTTGGGGCCGTTATCATGTTGGAATCCTGCCCTGCCGCCCAGTCTCTAAAGGGAGGGGATCATGCTCTGCTTCAGTAGGTCCCAGTAAATGTTGGCATTCCTGGTCCCTTAATGAACTGTAGCTCCTAAGTGCCAGCAGCATTCATGCAGCCCCAGACCATGACACTCTCACCACCATGCTTGACTGTAGGCAAGACACACTTGTCTTTGTACTCCTTACCTGGTTGCCACCACACACGGTTGACACCATCTGATCCAAATAAGTTTATTAGACCACAGGACATGGTTCCAGTAATTCATGTCCTTAATCTGCTTGTCTTCAGCAAACTGTTTGCAGGCTTTCTTGTGCATTATCTTTAGAAGAGGCTTCCTTCTGGGACGACAGCCATGCAGACCAATTTGATGCAGTGTGCGACGTATGGTCTGAGCACTGACAGACTGACCCCACACCCCTTCAACCTCTGCAGCAATGCTGGCAGCACTCATACATCTATTTCCCAAGGACAATCTCTGGATATGACGCTGAGCATGTGCACTCAACTTCTTTGGTCGACCATAACAAGGCCTGTTCTGAGTAGAACCTGTCCTGGTAAACCGCTGTATGGTCTTGGCCAGCTTGCTGCAGCTAAGTTTCATTGCCTTGACAAACTTCTTATAGCCTAGGCCATCTTTATGTAGAGCAGCAATTCTTTTTTTCAGATCCTCAGATAGTTCTTTGCCATGAGGTGCCATGTTGTTTTTCCAGTGACCAGTATGAGAGAGTGAAAGCGATAACACCAAATTTAACACACCTGCTCCCCATTCACACCTGAGACCTTGTAACACTAACGAGTCACATGACATCAGGGAGGGAAAATGGCTAATTGGGCCTAATTTAGACATTTTGACTTAGGGGTGTACTCACTTTTGTTGCCAGCGGTTTAGACATTAATGGCCGTGTGTTGAGTTATTTTGAGGGGACAGCAAATTTACAATGTTATACAAGCTTTACATTCACTACTTTACATTGTAGCAAAGTGTAATTTCTTCGGTGTTGTCACATGAAAAGATATAAAAAAATATTCATAAAAATGTGGGGGTGTACTCATTTTTGTGAGATACTGTATATGAACCAGAAAGTTGGATTCCTAATTGGGAATTATGTTGTATGTGTGCCACCCATCTTGGTAAGAATTGTAGAAAATGTATGTAAATGACATGCCAGAAGTACAGTAGTCAATTAAACATTTAAAAAAAACAGCAATTTAATACCAGGAATCCACATGCTACGGTATACTGTACCTTTGTGTTTTTGTACGTCTTCTGTAAATCTTGGTTTGCACCCAAATGCTTCTGCTCTGCTCTTTATAATTCATGTGTGCCAGCAATGGCAGGATTTATGTTTCTCTCATAAAAGGTTTCCTTTACCCTGTATGTACTTTTCATGTTCCTACTATGCAATAAAACATGGGCTGTACAATTTTGACATACTCACTAAAGACTGTGCCCATTGATTCTTCTTTATTTAATTTAAAGTTAACAGTACTTAAGAATGATTTTGTGCAATACAAGACTATGTTTCTCCACTTCTCTTTTCAATGGCCTTTTATAACTAATAAATGAAGATTGAATGTTTCTAAATTCAGTATTCTGCCTCTAATGATAGTAAGTTTGTTTTTCGTGCTGAGATTACACGGCATGAAAACATTTTTCTCCAGACTTGGGATGTGACCTTAATGTTTTTATTGTGTTTAAAAGGTTAATATGTATATTACAAGTCTAACTTTACGTTTATTTCTTCCCTGTCCCTCAGTTTTATGGTAAGCATTTTACAGTTTCTAGCAATATTGCTGTTTGTTAACACTGCGGGTGACCTAAAAGCTAACCCAGACATACAGAAGCTGTGTGGTCTGTGCCAATTTAGTTTGTAATTGAAAAGTGGAGTAGCTATTTTTCTAATTGATTTGATAAATGAAAAATAATAGAGTGGTTTGCCTAACAAAACAAACTAAGGTCAGAAAGGGGGTAGTTGAAAATTTTAGAAGATAAATTAAAGTTATACATATTATTATCAATGTTACTTTGTTATATAAAACAAAGACCTAATTTCCAGTTTTAGGCCTTCTTCATTTTTGCTTTTTGGTAAAAAATACAGTTGTACAGTATCTAGTATAACAGTCTTAAAAATCTTAGAAAAAGAAAATTTAAAACATTGAATAAAAAATTATATATTTATTTATTTATTTATTTTTTTATATACTGTCACCAGTCAGTATCCCTGATTACTGCCACATCTGTTATATTATGGAGCTGTGCTGTACTGATTAAACTACGTAAAAAGAAAATCAATTGTGGAAAATAAAATGTTAATACATTTCTTCACTTTCCAAAAAATTGTGATAAAACTGTCTACTTTCTAAAAAAGGGGCAATTGGGGAATATTTGTACTGTCTTGGCATTTTAAGCCCTCAAGAAATTATATAGGCTGTCACTACATTAGGGTTGACCAATTTTCAAATATATATACGCTATACATTTTATACAAACTAATCATTATGCACTCTTTGGGATTTTACCAAAGACATGTAGCAGAATACATTTTGGCCTAAATTTATGAAGAGATTTGAGTTTATTGTAATTGTTTTATAAAAGAAAGTATCAATTTTTTTTTCAAAATGTTTAGCCTTTTTTATTTATATAGCATAAAATAAAAAAGTGGTGATGAAATACCTTTAAAAAAGCTCTATCTGTGTGAAAAAAATAACCAGGTAAAGTAATTGCCAGGTAAAGTAGTGCAGTCGTGCGACGCTGTACCGAAATAAAATTGATGTCCTTTTTCTCCCACAAATAGAGCTTTCTTTTGGTGGTATTTGATCACCTCTGTGGGTTTTATTTTTTGTGCTATAAACAAAAAAAAGCGACAAGTCAGAAAAAACAAAACAATATTTTAAACTTTCTGCTATAAAACAAAAATTAAAAAAAAACATTTTTTTTTTTCAGTTTAGGCCAATATGTATTCTGACACATATTTTTGGTAAAAAAAAAAAAAATCCCAATATGTGTATATTGATTGGTTTACTAAAAAGTTATCGCGTTTAAAAACTAGGGGATAGATTTATATCATTTTTATTTATTTATTTATTTTTTACTAGCAATGGTGGCAATCAGCGGTTTTTAGCAGGACTGCAACATTGCTGGTTCCTTTTTCTTGGCAAATATTGTAATTCAGTATGCATTAAGCACTATTAAACAAGGTGCCAAACTCTGAAATATGGTAGGAACATCTTGTTGCTGAAGCCCCAATTATATAAGAAAATAGGTTACTTGGCTTATTTCCTACAGTATAACTAAAATACCTTTTGGTGAATGGATCATTTTATAAATATACACCATAGTTTCCAGTGTTAATGTCTGAAAGATAATTGTCTTATATTTTCTGTGCAGGTTTATATTCTTCCATAACTGAGTAACTACATAGAGAAGGATCATTTCCAGCCATTCTATAGCAGCTTCAGAGCCTTCATACCCACATGGTTCAGTACAGTTGGGGGTTGTAACTACTTACATCACACACATACATGACCAGCAAATCATGAACTTTTGGTTTTTTTCTCACAGGTTGGCATATAAATTTGTTGAGCCACAATCAGCAGCAAGCGGTGGTCTTACTTTACTCATGTTTTCTGCACATCACACTTAATCGAGTTTATTCAGCTGAGGGAGTAATCTTGGTTACACTGATAGAACATCATTATTGGTCAGATGTCTCCAGTTTATCCACAAGATTATTCAAAACTGCATTTAAAATGTTCAAATTTAAAAACAATAAACAGGTGAAAGCCAAGAGAAGATTTGTTTCTACTGGCACAAGATACAAAGTAGCATTATGAAAAAGAACACAAATGTCTTCAGGCTATAAGCTTAAATTTGTGTCTTCAAGCCAAAGAGAAAACATACCAGCCAATCTTTCTTTGGCTTAATGCTTCCTGGCTTTTATAAGGCAGAGATCCAGGACAAACCCTTAACATTCCTTTCCAAAATACTGTATCTTAAATCCTGTAAAATATGTAACTGTATTGTAAAAAAGTTCTATCAATTGTTAGATTCTTTCTCTCTCTCTCTCTCAATCTATATATATCTATAAATAAATATAAATATAAATATATATATATATATATATATATATATATATATATATACACATATATATACTGTATATATACAGTATATTTCACATCATATTTGCAGGCTTATTTTCTGGTAAAGGTTTATGTAGGATATTGGAATGCACAATTTCAGCCATTATTCCTTTCATAAACAAAAGACTAAAATGCTATATAAAAAAATTGCACAGATTTTAGTGAAATAATAGAGCAACTTAGAATTACACAGTATGATTTAGAATGTGTAAAATTAAGGTAAATTGATTTTCCAAAAATGTATTTATAGTTTGTTACCCTCAATAAAAAAGTAAAAATATTACTTATTGGAGCATGCATATATTTACCAAGCGCCCTCGGCTGAGGATTAGCTTATAACCAGTGCACCAGTTATTGTAGCTTCTAAATGTGTCTGTCCAAAACATCCAGTCTCAGATCTGGTTCATATGCATTTAATAGGCCCAAAGTACAAACTTAACCTATGAAGGTACACAAAAGGTAGACTGATATACTGTATGGATGTTTTTTTCTCCCTGGCATGAATCTGCTGGTATATATCAGCCTTTTGACTGCAGGGGAGTAAAATATGTCTCTTCAAAGGAGACTTGACTAGAATGTGACCCATTTGCTGTAATATCTGTATTTTTTTTTCTCTTTACACCCAACTTTTAGTGTAATCGATAGTCATGGATTGGTTGTTCTCTCTATGTTGTTTTGCATGCTGCATAAGGTAAGAGAATATAATTTACTGTATATGCACTTGTGTATATGCATTTTCAATGTATAATAAATTTATTTATTTATGTTAACCACATTTACTGCGGCAGGCTGCCTCTCCTGCACAAACCGAAAATATGTAGCAGAATACAAATTGGCCTAAAAGGATGAAAACTTTTGATTTTTAAATATTTTTGGGGAATGTTATATAGCAGAATGTGAAAAATTTTATTTTTTCAGAAATGTTGCTTTTTTTTTTTTAAAGCGCAAAAAAATAAAAATGATTACACATTTAACCCATGCTTGCAGCCTTTTTCCAAAAAATATCTGATCATAACAAAATATAGGAGGCATGAAAGGGACATGTAATTTTTTTTCTCATTACCAATTTTTATTGTAATCGATAGTCATGGATTGGTTGTTCTCTCTATGTTGTTTTGAATGCTGCATAAGGTAAGAGAATATAATTTACTGTATATGCATTTTCAATGTATAATAAATGTATATATTTATGTTAACCACATTAGGACCACCCGCCGCACATTTACAGGCTGCCTCTCCTGTTCAAACTGACGTCGCCCTACCTTGGTCACGCGCGTAGCACTAAAAATACAAATCGCACAGGTGATCAAATACCACCAAAAAAAGCTCTATTTGTGGGAGAAAATGACATCAATTTTATTTTGTTATAGTGTCGCATGACCGCACAATTTCCCTTTAAAGTAACGCAGCGCTGAATCGCAAAAACTGGCCTGGTCATTAAGGGGGCAAATCCTTCTGATCCAGAAATGGTTAATTTACTTTTTTGCTTCTAGCCAGCAGATATCATGCATGTAATATTTTCCACTGTTCTAACACTAAATGTGTATAGTTGTACATTGAAGCTACACTAACAAAAATCAACAAAAAAATCTACAATATTTGTCCTGCCTGTTCTCAATTACAGTTGGAAAAAAATATTTTAGTGGCACTTTCTGTTGTAGAATATTAGGCCCCTTTCACACAGGTGGACTGTTCAGATCCGCCTGTCCGTTTTTTTGGTGGATCTGAATGGATGCCCCATGCATCTCTATGGGGCATCGGATGTCAGTTGAGACATGTCCGCTGACATCCGATCCGATCCGCAACGGACTCCCCTGTGTGAAAGGGCCTTTGGCTAGTGTCAGTTAGGTATACCAAATCTCAAATGTATACTTTGTAGCAAAAAAGTAACATCATTGTTGTTATTCTGGGACGAGGAAACAATTTTTAAGCACTTCTGGACTGGAAGATTTTCCCCCTTAATGACCAGGCCATTTTTTCCAATTCGGCACTGCATCATATTGTACCCAAATAAAATGTTCCTTTTTCCCCCCCCCCACAAATAGAGCTTTCTTTTGGTGGTTTTTGATCACCTGTGCAATTTTAATTTTTTGCGCTATAAACAAAAAAGTGTGACAATTCTGAAAAACCCCCGTCGGACCTTCAGAGTTCTATGCCGGGCACTTGCCGGAAAATGACTGCGTGCATGCGCGGGAGTGACGTCATCGCGGCTCCGGCCACTCACAGCGCTGGAGCCGCCGAACCCGGAAGAGATGCCGAGGGAGCATGTCAGCTCCCATAGCGGTGTCCGGGGGTCCGTGTCGGTGCTCCATTTTAAGTTAAGTATTTTATAATGAGCTAGTATGCAATGCATTTTTCTTCAGTATACAGTAAACCCCCGCTCCATCGCGGTTCAGTTTTTGCGGTCCCGGTATATTGCGTTTTTTTTTTGTAATGTTATTTTACTATATAAATCATTAAAAATGAAATATTTTTGTGTTTTCCATAGCTCTTGCTATGTATCTCAGTATCTTTTATGTGTTTAAATGAGTTTCTATTGTTTTAAAAGTGTGTTTAAAGACCTTAAAATGCTTTTACACGTACAGTGACAGTAAAAAAAACATGCCTACAATGCATTTTAATAGGGTTTTTCTATTTCTGGGATTTTCACTTTTTGCGGCTGGGTCCGGAACGTAACCCCCGCCAGTGTTGGCTACCTCTTCCACCTCCACCGCCGCCGCTTCCACCTGCACTGCCACATCTACCGCCACCTCAACCTCCTACTCCATATGGACCTTGTCCTCCTCCACCGCCGGCGCTTCTACCTACACCGCCACATCCACCGCAACCTCAACCTCCTACTCCATATGGACCTTGTCCTTCTACATCAAGATTATAATTTTTTTTATTTTTATGCATTTTATGTTATTTTAAGTTATTTCCCTATCCACATTTGTTTGCAGAACACTTACCATGCTCTTAACAACATTCTGCTGCCATTTGCAGCCCTCTAGCCCTTTCCATTACTTTTTTAGAGCCATTTTAGTATTCAAAAGTTCGGGTCCCCATTGACTTCAATGGGGTTCGGGGTCAAGTTCGGTCACAAACTCAAACTTTTTTGCGAAGTTCAGCCAAACCCGTCAAACCCGAACATCCAGGTGTACGCTCAACTCTAATTTTGAGGGGACAGCAAATTTACACTGTTATTCAAGCTGTACACTCACTACTTTACATTGTAGCAAAGTGTAATTTCTTCAGTGTTGTCACATGAAATTATATAATAAAATATTTACAAAAATGTTAGGGGTGTACTCACTTTTGTGAGATACTGTGTATATATATATATATATATATATATATATATATATATATATATATATTTTTTTTTTTTTAATGTAGAAAAATGTATGCTCCTAAGAAAGTAAAGGGAAGGTGAATATATAACTGGGGATGACATAAGGTAAGTGGACCTATTGCTTGACTGGTTGCTTTACCTGTAACTAAAGCACAGGTTCACTTAAAAGTACTGTATAACTAAAGGCAATTGTCACTGTGAATACAATGAGGTTCAATTCTAAATTTTGAATTGCAACTAGAATAGCAATGAAGGAGAAATCCTTCAACCAACATGTTCCTATGCCAACTGTCTATGAGAAGATATTCCATTGGAATCATCACATTGTGAAGATATTCTCTTACTTCCTGCTGAGTCTTCAGGGCATGACGTGAGTGGAAATTGCCATAATGAGACTCAAAGGGCAAAAAAGTAAAAAAAAAAAAAAGTTTTGGCTTTAAAAATGTTAAAGAGGAAGTAAACCCTCCTCAGGAAGTTGTACCTATAGGTAAGCCTATGATAAGGCTTACCTATAGGTACTGTAAATATCTCCTAAACATGTACGGTTTAGGAGATATTTACCTTTAATGCAGCCAGTGACGTCACTGGCGCATGCGCTCTGAAGGAACGGCTGATCGTGCCGTTCCTTCAGAGCCCCGTGCCGTGCCCGTCGGCTCCCGCGCGCGTGCGCAGGAGTGATTACACCGCGGCTCCGGCCAATCAGCTGGCCGGATGCCGCGATCCCGGAAGACGGGCGACTGAACATGTCGCTCATCATACAGGTAAGAGAGCTCGTTCTAAGGTAAGTATTTCATAATGAGCTAGTATGCGATGCATACTAGCTCATTATGTCTTTCTCTTGCAGGTTGTAAAAAAAAAAAAAATTTTTTGAACGAGTTTACAATCTCTTTAAGGTAAAATATTTTTAAGGAATGATGAGCTCTTAGGTTAGTAAGTATACTCTAAATCCTGTAAAAGTCTATTAAATTGCTCTTTTTGTAACAACCAGAAGTTATCAGACTTTTAGACTGTGAAAAAAACATTAAGAGTATAATTTTGCTTAAAAATATAATTGTTTTTAAGGACATGATTATATAATTGCACTATTACTGAAGGCATAGAGGCATACAGGATAACAGTACCGTTGAAAGGATATTGACCTCTGGCACTAATCCAAAGTGTGTTGCTCATCTCAGTTGAACCCTCATGGCAGCTACAATGGTAAAAGAAAAAGAAATTGGGCTTCATTTTGTTCAGTTTTTACTTTTAAGGCTTCGTTCACATATTGGGGTCTTGGATCGCCGGCAGATTCACAGGACACCTGTTGCCCAAAATAAGTTCTTGTACTTCTTTTGGGCAGGCGTCCCGCGATTCTGTTTGTGCAATTTTACTGCGAGTCGTCGGGTGACAATCACGGCAAAATTGCACCGCGTTTGGGTTGCCATTGCAATCACGGGAATCGCAGGCGTGTCCCGCGTTTTGCAATGATTCGGAATTGTGGGCAGAATCGTGGCTTTAAATTAACATAAAAAAAGAGCTAAACAAAAAAAGATCCACTTTCTTACTAGAAATTATAGTTGTGTCATCGGGTAGATCTCAATTTTTCTTTCTTCTGGATGGCAGAGTGGTCCTTTTTCCAGGCCCGCCATGGCTCCTTGGTGACATGGACTCTCATTTTCATTTGAGTGCATCATAGAGATACCCACAGGTTCTTAAAGATTACTAATGGTGGTATTGCCACTAAGCAAGCTGCAACAAGACCAGTGGTCCTAAATGTGGCTTTGGACTGTTACTTACCTTCCTCAATCCTAAGTCTCCTGACTTCCTCTCTCCCTCAGTCAACATGATTTCTGGTTGCTGTCACAGCAGAAAATGTGATCGCATGCATCTCTCAAAAGAGCCACATCTATTTAAAGGAACCCAGTTCCAGCTTCTGGTGCTTGAGCAATAGTTCTGTTTGTTATAAGCCCCCACTACCCTTCCTGCCTGCTGTCTTCTAAGTTTGCCCCCCCCCCCCTGTGTACTAACCAACCTGTCTTTCTCTTTCTGAGACTCCTTTTTCTGCTGCCCTCCCTGAGCCTTGGGCTGTTTTAAATACTCTTTATTGTCATTGCCCATTTCAGACTTCCCCTGTACTCATTGCACTGGTTGGTATCCACATCTTGAGAAGGGTGAACCTGGGGGTCATGACCTGGCAACAACATGCAGTTTAATCCATCTCCACCATCAGGAGCTCTGGGGCTTAGACTCTGTGCCCTGAGGACCCCATGCTTTGTGCTTACATGTGGGCTTACTTCCTGAGGCTTTGTGACAGCTTCCTTAGGCCATGAGCTCATAGCAGACCCCACCATCGGCCAAATACCAAATGCTGGACATGGCATAGAGGATACACTCCCATTAGGTCAACCAAGAGTGCTTAAGGAAGTTTTTACAGGAACTTTCCAGCCACTTCGACCAACTGCACGCTGCAGTTACCTCAACATCCTCCACCTCTGCTTCAACTTCAGTACCCCCCATTCTACCCTCACCTCCAGCATCCCTCACTCTACCCCCTACCTCTACCAATTTGGCAAGGTTTTACAAAACACCAAATCTAGATTCATCCAGTTTCCTTCCCTGTGCCTGTTTCTATCTGCTGAGCACAGAATGCTTCTTACTCTATACATATGTGGAACCTTGCGCAGTCTGCAAAATTTATTCAACAATCCATGGACTCTGAATTGGGCATTCCCTTTGTCTTTATGTATTTTCCCCTTTCAGTGTCTGGGATGAATAGCTTCACCATGGCCTTTGGTCCTATCCGCTTTTAAACTGCATTGTGAAGAAATTTCCTTTCTGGTTTATTCTAGATTAACATGTTCCATCAATCTAGGCCTCGCTTGGTTGCAAAAACACTCATCGAGACTGGAACAATGGACAGATTTTATCTTGGGGACCACATTGCCACAAAAGTTGTCTCTGTAAGGTACAATGGCTTACCACAGTGCCTCTGGCTGAAGACCCACAGCACTCTAAAACATCTTTTGAACTACCAGTCCTTCTGTGATGTGCTTTGCAAAAGGCTGCCATTTTCATTAAGGAAATTATTTTTCTCCATGGTCAGCAGTAACTCTCACAGAAGAGCTCAGTTTATGGTCTGCTTTTGGAGGGCCCCGGTTAGTTCCTTTTTAATCAAATTGGACTTTTCATAAGTTTTTCATCCTAAGGGCAAACTGAAAGGATGTCAAAGGGTACATTTGTGCTTTATGTCTTGTCCATCAGGATTATTGTGTCGACATTTTGTCCTGGATAGAATTCACTCCAATGCCAGCCCCAAAATATCTCCTTCTTTATTATTTTCAACTATCATCCTTCTTTCCCCTATCCCATTACTGTCTCCCTCTCATACCAGCTGCAGCTGAAAATCAAGAGTGCTTCAATTCCATCTGGGGAACTAAGAACCTACATCTGGAAGCTTCCAGGTATAAAACAGTTATAGATTGTCATAATTGTGTGGGTCTCAGTTAGGTCTGAGCACAGGTTCAGCCATACTTTGCTTGTTCAGCTGTTTGAACATCAGACTTTTAGCTTGTTCCTGTATGCATACACTATATGCATCAGATTTTTTTTCTACAGCTACCATATATGACAGATTCCTTCTTCAGTGGTTGTTAAGGATACAATGGGTGCAGGTGCCTGCCCTTCCTTAGCAACCAGTGACATCACTTGGTCCCATGCATTTGCTGGCTGGGAATCCCTGACCATGTAAATAAAGGGTCAGGGAATGTGCTAACATCGCTAACAAAATTTGTCCGCAAGTCCATATTTGGTCAACGAAATCTGTGCTTATACCTAGCCCTTTATACATATGTACAGCAGATTAGCAGAGCTGTAAATATGAGTGTAGCACTAGGATCAGACTTGTCTGTTCTGTAAGTCAGTAGGCATCATTGGTCGTGAGTGACATGGATATGCATCACTGGACAACTTGAATGATGGTGGATTTACATTGTGGGACTTTTTGGGGGTTTATTTTTTAATAAAGGACTTGTCAAAATGTATATCTTTATTTACGCTTTAACATTCATGCAGAGGTGTGACACCTTATTTTTAAACAGTGCTTCCAGATTCCTGTAAGTTTCCCTTCCAGCAGACACCCACAACCGGGGGTTGTGGGGACAAGCCCTTTGTCCTCATTAACCCCTGGCAAGGTACTCCCCATGTTAAGGGCACGTGGCCTAATATATTCCTGTCCCCACCTTACCTAGCCTGCAGACTGCATGATCAGTTATAGGTCTGGTATGGATTTTGGGGGGGACCCAGGCTATTTTTTTTTCTTTTGCATGAGCTACCTAAAGACATCCATACTAGGGACTCATCAGGAATAAGGATCTGGTATGTACAGTATTTTTTAGAGGGAACTCCACTCTTTTTTTGCATGAGTTCCCTCATTAATCTCTATATGTGACCCCCATTTAGGTTAAAGGTCTGGTATATGTGAAAACAATATTATTTATAGACTTTAGAGGTACTTATAAATCGCAAGTATAAAAAAAGTTTTGTTAAAAATTGGGGAAATTGCCTCATACAATAATTATTGATATATATATATATATATATATATATATATATATATAGACAGGAAGTAGTGTCAGTGGTGTGGGGAGTAGGAGCTGGTTACACACCTTGGAGACTAAGCTGGAGAAACAAGTGTTTGTGTGCTGCATGGTAGCTGGAGATACACTACTACCTGGGACTGCTTACCTGGGTTAAACCCCCGCCAGAAGCTGGTATTGTACCTGTCATTTATGCTGAAGTTAAACAGACTTTTACGTTATGCCTTTTTTGAACTTTTTGCTGCTGGAAGATATATCCTGGGTAACTATAGACCTGTCAGCCTAACATCTGTAGTCTGCAAGATTTTGGAGGGGATGTTAAGGGACTATATACAAGACTTTAGTAATAAAAATGGCATTATCAGTAGTAATCAGCATGGATTCATGAAAAATCGTTCTTGCCAGACCAACGCTTACTGTACAAACTAAGGTACGTAGATATGGACCATAGGGTGAGTACCTGGATAGAGAACTGGCTCCAGGGGCGAGTCCAGAGGGTGGTGATAAATGGGGAGTACTCGGATTGGGCGGGGGTGGAAAGTGGGGTCCCCCATGGATCTGTCCTGGGACCAATCTTGTTTAATTTATTTTTTAAATGATCTAGAGGAGGGGATATCTAGCACAATCTCAGTATTTGCGGATGATACTAAACTAAGTAGGGCAATAACTTCTATACAGGATGTGGAAACCTTACAAGCAGACCTGAACAAAATAATGGGGTGGGCAACTACATGGCAGATGAGGTTTAATGTTGAAAAAAGTAAAGTAATGCACTTAGTCGTCAGAAACATGAACACAAGCTACTCACTAAGGGGGGAACCTCTGGGTGAATCTAAGATGGAAAAGGACCTGGGGGTCCTAGTGGACAACAGGCTTGGCAGTGGCAAGCAATGCCAAGCCGCTGCAAGCAAAGCCAATATAATACTGGCTTGTATAAAAAAGGTGATTCACTCCAGAAATAGAGATTATTCTCCCACTCTACAAGACTCTGGTCCGGCCACACCTGGAGTATGCCGTCCAATTCTGGGCACCGGTCCTCAGAAAGGATGTGCTGGTACTGGAGAGAGTCCAGAGAAGGGCAACAAAAATAATTAGGGGAATGGAGGATCTAAGCTATGAGGAAAGACTGCAAGCATTGAACTTATTCTCTCTGGAGAAGAGACACTTGAGAGGGGATATGATATCAATGTACAAATACTCTACTGGTGACCCTAGCATAAGGAACAAACCTTTCAGAGAAAGGGACTACAATAAGACATGTGGCCACTCATTAAAATTGGTGAAAAAAACATTTAACCTTAAAATACGTAGGGGGCTCTTTACTGTCAGAGCAGTGGGGACGTGGAACTCTCTTCCATGAACAGTGGTATAAGAAGGGAGCATCGATAGTTTAAAAAAATTATTAGACAGTCACCTCAAAGACCACAGTATACAGGGGTATACAATGTACGGTTAATTTCAAATGCACACACACATCATAGGTTGAACTGGATGGACTGATGTCTTTTTCAACCTCACTAACTATGTAACTAAGCCTTATTTCTGTTGTGGAGGAAAATAAAACCACTTTTTGCTTTAAAGTTACCTGGCTTGTGCACGTGATCCCTTGGAACTATCCCCAAATATCACAATATATACAGACACAGTATCTCACAAAAGTGAGTACACCCCTCATCCCTATCTTTTTATGTGACAACACTCAAGAAAGGACACTTTGCTACAATGTAAAGTAGTGAGTGTACAGCTTGTATAACAGTGTAAATTTGCTGTCCCCTCAAAATCACTCAACACACAGCCATTAATGTCTAAACAGCTGGCAACAAAAGTGAGTACACCCCTAAGTGAAAATATCTAAATTGGGCCCAATTAGCTATTTTTCCTCCCCGCTGTCATGTGACTCAATAGTGTTACAAGGTCTCAGGTGGGAATGGGGAGCAGGTGTGTTAAATTTGGTGGTATCGCTCTTACTCTCTCATACTGGTCACTGGAAGTTCAACATGGCACCTCATGGCGAAGAACTCTTAAAAAGACCTGAAGAAAAGAATTGTCAGGCTGACCCCCCCACCCCTTCAACCTTTGCAGCAATGCTGGCAGCATTCTTACGTCTATTTCCAAAAGACAACCTCTGGATATGATGCTGAGCACGTGCACTCAACTTCTTAGGTCGACCTTGGAGAGGCCTGTTCTGAGTGGACTAAACAAAATTTGGTGCGATGCACCTATCTCCTGCACTCTGAGAGTTGACCTTCTGACCAGCTTGAGCCACACACATGTGGCTAGGAGCGACTGTACACTTGGCTTCTCCTAAAGGCTTCAGCCTTGCAGCCCTTTCAAGACCAGGGTGATCTGGGATCACTGTAATCAAAAAAAAAACACAAGGGCGCACCGGCCTAGCGCATTATCCTCCATAAAAAGGCTTTAATAAATATAGGAATAAAAATAATCACAGACGAGATCTTGGTAAATGCATATCACAATACTGAGTTGCCGTCAGCGTCAGAAATGGAAGATGTACCATCCGCAGTAGCTTGAAATGGCTTACGCGTTTTGAGACTTTGCTCTGAGGAGGAGGCTAAGCCTCAAAACGCATAGCAAAGTGTAATTTCTTCACTGTTGTCACATGAAAAGATATAATAAAATATTTTAAAAAAATGTGGGGGGGAGGGGGTTGTACTCACTTTTGTGAGATATTGTATATATATATATGGTATACCTCACCCTGAATTTAAAAAAAATAAATAAAAAAAAAAGATTGCTGCACAATTTCTGAATACTGAAAACAAACAAATAATATAAAAAACATGAAGAATGTGTTATCTAACATATGACCATGTGTTAAAACTAAGGTTCCAATCAGTGAACAATCACTTAGTGATAAAAAATACACATAACCGATACTTTATGTTAAATAAATAAATAATAGTGTTCATGTTTCAAAGTTTATTGATACTTACAAATTCTTAATAAAAGAAAAAAAAATGTAATAACAACCCTCTGCGCAATCATGCCTCCCAAATAAGTAGAAATATAAGTAATTACCGATGCCATACAATTAATGGTTAATAGTTACAAACAATTTACTCAAGACCAGGTAGCAGCCCCTATAGTGTTTACCTACTGTATGAGCATATTATAGATTAAAGCTAATGTCGGTTTACAAGAGGTGTCTCTACAATTCTGTATAATAAAATCAATATACAGAGGTTCATACAATATCAAATAAAACAATTATTGCAATAATTAACTTTTTATTCAGCAACAACATATGTATAACAGTAAAGAATATGTATTTAAGAGAGGACACCTACCTGACCCCAAGCCACTGGAGGACAAGGACCGCAGGAACAGGTCTCCCCATGTGCAAGTATGTGCAGATGGGATCTGCAGCAAAAACAAGAGGGGGATAGAGCAACCCAAGAGGGGAAACCAAAGTAAATGGGCTGATAATTATTATATAATAGCTAAGTATGATTGCTTAAACTATAAAGAAGATAGGGCTCCTACCCCTTTAGATGTGGCCAAAGGGTAAACAATAATCACTCTACTCCAATCTGGGTAAAAAAAAAGCATAGCTCAAAGTGCTGGAATTCCCACTTCGTAAAGGGGGATAATATTTACCAGGTAAGCCCAAGGAAGTCAGTGAGGTCCCTGTGTAGCCCAGTAATAGTACAGGGGGCTCAAGACATCCATCAACCACTAAATTTTTTTTGTAATGACGATTGTTGAGAAGGAGTGTATGTTTGTTGTACTCACATTTTTTTAAGCAGCTCTAAAGTCCTTAAAACATTTTTTTTTGTCCCCCATATGACCTTGTGGGTGTGGTGCTTTTGCTACTAGTCCTTAAACAACCCTTTCTAGTTAAAGGTAGGGATGGGCTTCGTGTTTGAGTTGAACCTAAGTTCGACTCAAACACAGCCCATTCACCGAATGGCGAACAAATGGACTTCTTCGCGGGAACTTCAAGTTCCTACATCCTGGCAGTGCATTATGCGATTGACTAAAGCATGGACTCTGACCTCTGATTCCACTTTTAAATCACCCACTGGCCAAGGGATGCGAACCCACAACCATCTCAATTGCAAGCCTGGTATCCTACCACCTACGCCACCGTCAAGCCTGCTTAGGCTGAACACACTCTCCCTGCCTAACTAACAAACTTCTATCTCACCCACTGTGTGTAGGGTGAGATAGAAGTTAGTTAGTTAGTTAGGGCAGCGGTTGATTTATAAGTGGAATTCCTTCAGGGAGAGTGTAGTGAGTTTAACAGATAGTGTAGTATAGTTAGTAATACATTGCTGGCAGGGAGAGAAATTTTTGCTTTTTACAGTTTGTTGAGTGAGATCAGATAGTGCAGTGTACACCACAAAGTTTTATATATATATATATATATATATATATATATATATATATATATATATATATATATACACACACAGTATCTTAGAAAAGTGAGTACACCCCTCACATTTTTGTAAGTATTTTATTATATCTTTTTATGGGACAACACTGAAGAAATGACACTTTGCTGCAATGTAAAGTAGTGAGTGTACAGCTTGCATAACAGTGTAAATTTTCTGTCACCTCAAAATAACTTAACACACAGCCATTAATGTCTAAACCGCTGGCAACAAAAGTGAGTACACCCCTAAGTGAACATGTCCAAATTGGGCCCAAAGTGTCAATATTTTGTGTGGCCACCGTTATTTTCCAACACTGCCTTAACCCTCTTGGGCATGGAGTTTACCAGAGCTTCACAGGTTACTACTGGAGTCCTCTTCCACTTCTCCATGATGACATCACGGAGCTGGTGGATGTTAGAGATTATGCCCCCCTCCAGCTTTCGTTTGAGGATGCCCCACAGATGCTCAATACGGTTTAGGTCTGGAGACATACTTTGCCAGTCCATCACCTTTACCCTCAGCTTCTTTAGCAAGGCATTGATCGTCTTGGAGGTGTGTTTGGGGTCGTTATAATGTTGGAATACTGCCCTGCGGCCCAGTCTCTGAAGAGAGGGGATCATGGTCTGCCTCAGAATGTCACAGTACATGTGGTCATTCATGGTTCTCTCAATGAACTGTAGCTCCCCAGTGCCAGCAACACTCATGCAGCCCCAGACTATGACACTCCCACCACCATGCTTGACTGTAGGCAAGACACACTTGTTTTTGTACTTCTCACCCGGTTGCCATCACACACGCTTGAACCCTCTGAACCAAATAGGTTTATCTTGGTCTTGGTCACATGAAAAGATATAATAAAATATTTACAAAAATGGGAGGCTGGTACTCACTTTTGTGAGATATTGAATATAGGCACTTCAGTTTATGTCAGTGTTTTGCGTGCGTTTCAAAATATGCAATTTCCACAACAGTCAGTATTGCTGAAAAAAAAAGGGTGTGGGGTCTCCCCCAGTCCATACCGGCCCCTCAGGTCTGGTATGGATTTTATGGGGAACCCTGTGCCAAAATGTAAAAAAAATGCGTGGGGTTTCCCCTAAAATCTATACCAGACCCTTATCTGAGCACACAGCCTGGCTGGCCAGAATGGCGGTCGGGGAAAACGAGCACCCCCCCTCCTCAGCATGGGGTGGGTGGGTGCTATGGGACTCCGCCCCCCCACCCCAAAGCACCTTGCCCCTGTGTTAATGGGGACAGGGGTCTCTTCCCGACAACCGTGGGCAGTGGTTGTGGGGGTCTGTGGGGGGTGAAGCTTATCGCAATCTGAAAGCCAGATCCCGCCCCCCCCCATGTGAATGGATATTGGTACATTGTACCCCTACCCATTCACCAAAAAAGTGTACAAAAAAAAATAAGTCCTTTATTAAAAAATAAAAATTAATAATGAGTGTTCCCCGATGATTAGTCACCTGCCCACAACCGAAAAAAAAATAAAAGAAGCTCCTGCCTCTTTGGATGCTTCCCGTGCTAATGAGCTGTTTGAGTTTGACAGCTCTTTTATAGGGATCTGACGTCACGAGCGCCCCATAATGCGCTGCTCAGGTGCAGTAAATAAATTGCATGAATCAGTAATTTATTCACTGCATCTGAGCAGTGGATTATGGGGCGCTCGTGATGTCCGATCCCTATAAAAGAGCAGTCAAACTCAAACAGCTCATTAGCGCGGGAAAGCAGGAGCTTCTTTTTTTTTATTCGGTTGTGGGCAGGTGACTGATCATCAGGGGACACTTATTTTTTATTTTTATTGTTTAAATAATAAGGTCTTGTCCAAAACTGGCTTTTGTCTTTATTTTTTTTTTGTACACTTTTTTGGTGAATGAGTAGGGGTATGATGTACCCCATATCCATTCACATAGGTAGGGGCTTCCAGATTCTGATAAGCCTCCCCCCTGCAGACCCCAACAACCACAGCCCATGGTTGTCGGGAAGAGACCCCTGTCCCCATCAACATGGGGGCAAGGTGCTTTGGCTTGAGGGGGGCAGAGCCCCCCCTGCCCCATAGCACCCACCCCAGGTTGATGGCATGTGGTCTGGTATTGTTCAGGAGGGGGGGTGCTCGCCCCCACCCCCATCCTGGCCAGCCAGGCTGTGTGCTCGGATAAGGGTCTGGCATCAATTTTAGGGGGAACCTGAAGCCGCTTTTTTTTATTTTGCGTGGGGTTCCCCTTAAAATCCATAGCAGACCCGAGGGGCCTGGTATGGAGTGGGGAGGGGGCCCCACCCTGTTTTTTTTTTTCATTTTTTTATCTGTATTGCCAGGAGCCGACAATACATTACAGCCGTGAGCAAGTTTAAAAAAAATGAATTTTTTTCCTTTAGAAATGTCAGTATTGCTGCAACAAGCTACATACATCGCACAAATGCGCCACTTTACAGGCACATTAAGGGGGCCCCCCAGGCACGATATTTAAAGGAATTTTTCATTTTTATTGTTTCACCTTCTTTCAACATTTGCATTGATTCATGTCCCCCAGGGCAGTACCCAGGTCCCCATACACTTTTTTTGGGCCAATAACTTCCATTTAAGCCTTTAAAATTAGGACTTTTGATTTTTCATGTTTGTATCCCATAGACTTTAATGGAGTTCGCATGTTCGCTAGAACAATTCCCCTGTTCGAGATGTTCTGCTGCAAACCGAACAGGGGGGTGTTCGGCTCATCACTGGTTAAAGGTCTAGTATAGATGAAGGGAATTCCCAGCCACTTTGTTTACGAACAAAAGTAAATGGCCAGAAGCTCTCCTTTACTGGCATTTTAGTAGGTTGTATACATTGTAGAGGTGCACCAGCTCAAAGACAGGTTAAAAACATCCCCCAAAAATGTTTTGCAAGAATTTTGCATTTTTTAATGTTGCCCTTCATACAATACCAAAATTGCTTCTCTTTCCCGAACAGAATTTTTAAAATATGTTAATTTGGTTTGGTACCCAGGGGGGGGGCGCCCAGCCCGGCCCCCATGCCCTTTGTTTGACAATCCCTTGCCTATTAGCCTACAACATGGCCATTTCAGTTTTTTCTTTCTATATCAGCTCCTATTTAATTCAATAGGATTCAGATTCTACACCAAAACTTCAGTAATGTTCGTGGAATCTGCCTCAAACCAATTCCAGGTACGTTTGGCTCATCTCTATTACTAGATCAAGTTCTGAATTTTTACCAAGCATATCCACCTCCAAGGCTCTGTAATGAAATACACTCTATGCTTCATTTTTCAATCCTTGCTGGGTATTACATATAACACGTTGGTAAATAAAAGCAAAGCAGTGTACAGATGGTGCTCTGTCACATGGAATGAATTAGATACAGAATGAACCATAGAATGACAAGTAGCTACAGCTATTTGTATGACACTAAATATTTAAGTGATTCAGGGAAATAAAAGCCACATTGTGGTGTGGTATAAAGCAATATGTTGAACTGATTCATTTTTTTTTTCTTGTAAGAATCTCAGCATATAGCATGCCATAAATTATTTTTGTACGGATATGAAATTGAAGCACATTTGTTACAGTGAGTAGTGATGAGCATAAAAATTATGCTATAGTGAATATGGGTTATTGCGCTCAGCAGTATACTCACAATAAAGTGCTAATGCATAAATAACATAAACATATGAACCAATTATTTAAAGGTGAATATTCCAATGAATATAGCAATAATAAAATTAATAAACATAGTCCTTGAAAAGTGCTCGGTGCAAACTTTAAGTTCCAGCAGCAAATACAATTGGACTTGATGTGAAATGCCTTCACCAATCACCATACACCCAGTGCTCGGATAAAATACTTCTTACCAAAAGAAGTTGACCCCTTAGTTATAGGGGGTCATGATCGCAATGTATCTCCACAAGAGCTCCAAAATCTCCTATTACAGTCTTCACATCCAGTGTGTGATAAGCCAGAGGTAAACAGATGACTCCGAGACTCCGGACAACATGTCATAAGAAATAAGGAAACTCCAATAGCGTAATATTGCCATATAAAGAGATTTAATAAAAAGTAATGCACTTACTCCATAGTGGTAAGTAAACGCCACAGTAGTACAAATCGTTCAGCTTCTCCTGGTGGATGGGACGCTGCTTCCGCGTCTGCGTTCCACCTCACCGGAACCCCCATCCACCAGGAGAAGCTGAACGATTTGTACTACTGTGGCGTTTACTTACCACTATGGAGTAAGTGCATTACTTTTTATTAAATCTCTTTATATGGCAATATTACGCTATTGGAGTTTCCTTATTTCTTATGACATGTTGTCCGGAGTCTCGGAGTCATCTGTTTACCTCTGGCTTATCACACACTGGATGTGAAGACTGTAATAGGAGATTTTGGAGCTCTTGTGGAGATACATTGCGATCATGACCCCCTATAACTAAGGGGTCAACTTCTTTTGGTAAGAAGTATTTTATCCGAGCACGGGGTGTATGGTGATTGGTGAAGGCATTTCACATCAAGTCCAATTGTATTTGCTGCTGGAACTTAAAGTTTGCACCGAGCACTTTTCAAGGACTATGTTTATTAATTTTATTATTGCTATATTCATTGGAATATTCACCTTTAAATAATTGGTTCATATGTTTATGTTATTTATGCATTAGCACTTTATTGTGAGTATACTGCTGAGCGCAATAACCCATATTCACTATCACATATTGCGTTTTCACGTTTTTATTGCTGCTCGCTAGAGGAAGAAATTCCCTAATTTTTCACATTTATTTATTTATTGTTAAATATCACTCCATTTGCGCAGTTCTTTTTTTCGGTTACACCGAATTTTGTTTTTCTATAAAAATTATGCTGCCAGCAAAAAATGTTTTTAGCATGAATGACACATTTAAATTAAAAGACAGTCTACTGAATAGCAGGGGTCACTTTAGGAGGACCTTTGAAGATGAGATTAACATCGTATTTATTTATTCATCAGTTTAAACTGGTTCAGTTCATGCTGGATGATATTTATATCATTTACTATTTCTGTTAATTAGATTTCTTTTACCTTGTGCTTACAGTTTCTTTTGATACAAGATCAACATCATGTAATGTTCTAGTGTGGTGTTTTCGGCACACAGTAAAACTAGAGCAGCTAAACACACCAGTTAGAACCTAATGCATAAATTGTTATACTGCCACCTGGTGTTGACTACAATATGTTTTTGACAACCACTTAAAGCGGAGTTCCACCCTCCAAAACGACTTTGGCCCATCCGCTTACTTTCTTTAACCCGAAAAACAATTGGATAATCACGATTTTTTTTTTTTTACTTTACTTACCTTGATTTTGAAGAAAATATACTTACCTTACTTCCTCTTCCGCCGTCACTTCCTGCTTGCATTGACTCCTGGGAGCTGAACGTCATCAATGCGCCTGCAACGGCCCCGATCGTCATTTCCGAAGCAGGCGCATCATTGCCTGCTAAACAGCTTCTGGGCATGCCTAGAAGCTGTGCAGGGATGACACGCCTGCCCCGTAACTGAGGAGCGGGGCATGTGCAGGGCATTCAGGGACCGAAGAGGACACAGAAGAGGACACCCTGGCTTCAGCTGCCCACACCTGAGATGGCAGTGCTGTACAAGAAATTTTCAAGGTAAGTATTTCTTCTAAAAGGTAAGTGAACCCAGGGAAAGTTCAGAGGCTATCATTGTTGAAATGCACTAGCCCTGACTGTCCCGGGGGTATTTTTATTCAAGTTGTATTTTTCAGGCCGGAACTCCACTTTAACAGAACAGATCTTGGCCTATACCAGGGGTCTTCAAACTATGGCCCTCCAGTTGTTCAGGAACTGCAATTCCCATCATCCCATTCATGTCTGTGAATGTCAGAGTTTTACAATGCCTCATGGGATGTGAAGTTTTGCAACAGCTGGAGGGCTGTAGTTTAAGGGCCCCTGGCTTTTATGAACAATACCAAACCATTGCTATGATCCTAAAAAAAAGTCTGGTTTAGAAGGTGAGAGTAAGTTGTGCCAGTGTAGATACTCTACTATGCAATCACATCAAAAAAGGGTTGAAATGTATTGCTACGGACAACTGATTCCCTTATCTGCAAACTTCCTTTTTTAGTTTTTACCTATTAGTTGGATGTCTTGATCATTGCATCAGATACTGAATATTTATTGTACTGTTTGACCTGATTCAATCTGAACTCAAAGCTCATCCATATCCTTCATCATGAATCCAGAGTTGCACAATATTGAGAGTTTCCAGTCTCACTTTCATACAGTAAAACAGCCCGGTTCACTTAAAGTGCATCTGTAGTGAAAGAATCATGTAGGCTGCCATTGCTGACCTTTTCATGCTAGTTACATGACTATTTCTGGCTTTTATCAGTCATCATTGAAGCCAGACAACAAAAAATATTGGAGGAAGTCAGCAATGGTAATCGAGATGGTACAGGTTTCATCTTATGCTAGCTTCAAAAGTATGTGCTGCATTAATGTGTAGTATTTCACGTTTCAAGTACTTCAAGGAATATTCCAACAACCTCCAATACTGGCTTTTAGACAACCACCACACCTCAGACATAAACTAATCAGCAGAAAAAATCATTCTGATTATGAAGTCACAAATAATGGGAGCAAATCCTGCCACAAAAAATGCTGCAAACTGTGCAACCAGATGAATCTGTCTAAAAGTGTCACACACACAAATGGGACCTTCAATATAACAGGATCATACAACTGCACCTCCAGTAATGTTGTGTACCTCATCCAATGCAAAAGATGTAGCAAAGGATCTTATGTAGGCGAAACAGGACAGAAGTTGCAAGTGAGGATGAATTTGCACAGACATACCATCAAGGAACATAAAGAAGATAGTTTCTGCACACCTGTGGGACATCATTTTTCACAACCGGACCACACTATAGAAGAACTCAATGTTTTAGTTCTTAAAGGGAATTTCAGAACTATCCAGGAAAGGAAAACTTTTGAATTAAGAATGATACTTCTTTTTGACACAAAAAATAACAGCTTAAATTTAGATATGGGTTTCCTTACTCATTATCCCACAGTTTTACGACCCCCTCTGTGACTATTCCCCCCACCTTCCCCCCTGTCTTCAGCTCTCCCTTTGTCTTATCTCACTAACTATGCTAGTTTTATTACCATTGCCAGTTAAATTTGGTTATGTTTGTTTGGTTTTCTCTTTTTTTTCTTTGGCTTAGAGATTTTGTGTTTTTTTTACCATTCTGCTAAACATTTTGTGAATCAGTACTACTTGGATCTTGAAGAAGGGGACATACCCCAAAAGCTTGTCCTGAAAAATTGTATGTTAGTGCAAATAAAAAAAGTATCGCGGACAGTACTCAATTGTCTCGGTCGCAAGTGCACTAATACGGCTACAATGACCTCAAGCACTACACATCACCATAATGCTCATTACTGTGTTGCTTTGCCATTAAAGTGATCACATTGTAAAAAAACACATTCAGTTTAAAATAGAAATGAAAGTATAATATTTTTGTATATCTAAGCAAAAATGTTTTTCAATACCTTTTCTTCCCTTTTTTATAAGTGATCACATTCGTTCTGTTCTAAGCTACATAAGAGCTGGGGGGAGGAGAAGCAACAGCACACCGTAAATGGCTGTGCATTGGGGGGGCATGCCAGGGCAAGTCTGATTATTGGAGAAGGCTGAGTTTCCAGTATAGCTAGAGAACTGATCATGGTGTGCTGTTCTGCTTTTTATGGTCAGTTTGTAATAGGAAAGCAGAGGGACTGGCAGGAGCACCAGGAAATTTATACAAAGGAAGCAATACAAAGAGAACAGGACACTTTCTCATATGAGTGCATGGTACATCAGGCACATATCAGCAATATGAAGTGTTGGGTTAGCAAATGCTTTAATTTAGAATAGCATTCCCAATGCATCATTTAGGTAAAAAATACCCTGTATAGACACTGGAAAAAGAAGCTATAACATTAGCAAGGAATCACGCATGTTAAATAGAGAATTATCATTTTATTAATGAATGGCAACATTCAATGGTTTCAAGCTAATTGCAATGAAAAAGTAAATAAAGGATACAGCAGCAAACAAACATATGACAGAAGACAAGACAAACAACATGTGAACAATAGTACAACTGGTCGGTCACCAGGTACCCCTTGCCTATAGAGGGACACCTATGGCATATGCCGTATAGAGCTACCAAATGAGGATATCTAAGGGTCCCTCTATGTGCAAGCCCCTGGGAGCTCAAGCTGCAAGGACGAAAGAAAGAGACAAGGAGGAATGGAGGATACTTCCAGGTGAGATGGATATGGCGGTGAGGTCCAAAAAATTCCTTAGCTAAGTATGGAGGAGAAATGTCCAAGATGAACCGGTTATTTCATCATAACTGATGGTATACAATGTCATATATATCTCTCAATATACAGGAGAGAAGTGTGTGTAGGGTGACATATAATTTGTGTGTCATGCTGTCCCCCTAAAAATATATAGCAAAGGAAAACACTGGTCCATAATTGGGGTTTATTACAGCATGCACACAATGAAAAAAATAATTGTGTGCATGCTGTAATAAACCCCAATTGGGGACCGATGTTTTTCTTTGCTAAATATCTCTCTCAATAGGTCTCCCCTGGGGCAAGATGAAGATGGATGTCTTTACTTCCTATGGAAGTGGATCCCTTGACTGAGTTTTAAATAGCTTCCGCTAAATGTGTATGCGGGGATGATGAAGGTTCGGGGGAGTAGATTGAGGGTGCACAATTGCAAAATATAGGATTGGAATGGAAGCAATGATGTGCTAATAGGAAGTGTGTCTGAGCTGGGTATAATTACTGAATCCTGTAGAGCTCTAATATATAGCCATGTACCTCCATCCTTTGAAGAATATAGCTGTGTGTCAACCCCGAACGAAGGCATTTGAATGATGTAGTGGGGTAATATCCTTTTCATGTCCGGGAATCAATGGACATGAATAAGTGCCTTTCCTGGGCCTCCTACACCCTCTACAGTTCTATAGCTCGCCACCCAACGGGGATGTTTGGGGCGGTGACTGGGCTGATGATGACGTCATCATTTAGTAGGTGCTCACTGAGCTGTACTGTGCGGTGGTGCTCTGCAAAAAAAAAATATGCAGGTTTGGTTTTATTTCTGATGCCGCATGTTGGTAGCCCCTTCTAAATAAGTGCCTTGCCTCAACGCTAAGCAGGTTAAATAGTGATTTCCTGACAGACTGCATGGCAGCATACATATGGGTTAACCCCACCTCCACTCCTCCCCTATAGGACCCCACTCTCATAAATCTTTGCTCTGAGCAAGAGGCTGCGTTCCTTTTTTGTCCTCCTCCTAAGGACCAGAATGGTTGAAGTCTTACCTTGGATGAAGTGTCCACAATCGAGGCCTGGTTGTTCCACAAGCTGTGCCCCAGAAGACGTGTGTGGAGTGTCCAGCAGTCCCCAGCTATTAGCGGGGTGGAGAAGGGCAATGGATGCGATGCCATGAAGAGCTTAGGCTTGGCCATTGGCAGGCAAAACATCAGTATGGCCTAAGAGCCTTGCTATTAGCAGGTGGCCATAAATGCCCTGGGCTGGTGCAGCAGCATCTTTTGGATCAAGGCATGGTCGTGGGGGATGCTGTGTGCAGTGATGTATAGTTTTATTTTGCATATTCCATGGCAGCAGTTGTGTGTGTTTGTCTGTTTTTCTTCCCTGGCTCTAGTGTCTTCCAGCCTATGGCGGCTGGAATGCATTTGCATTCTATGCCACTGCTCTCTCTTTCGGCCAGGCATCCCTGGGTTACTCATGCGCTGTGGGTGTAGTGTCATTACAGTGGAGAAATTCAATCAGTGGTAAGGACTGTTGATATTGGGATTTCTCTGTAGGCAGCTTGCAGCAGTTTCCCTAAATGCTGTGTGCAATCACGCTCTGCAATAACACCCTTGTGTGCTGCCTAATGCAGGTTGGCTGTCTGTGCAGTTTCCACACTACAAATGTATCACTCCCCCCCCCCCCCCTGTCTTGTGGCCAGCCCTTGTGAAGCGGGGATTAGAGGGTGTGTTTATCCCTTTTCCTTGCTTGCCTATCCACTCCTTTTTGCTCCTTTTTGCTTTTTAACCCTTTCCTTTCTACCCTATTTTGTTTTCATTTTAGGGTTTTAAGTCCTTGCAGGTCAGATTGACAATAGACGGCATAAGAAGATAAAGACCTCATTAGGTCACTACATCAACTTTTTTCTTCCAAATTTAGTCGTCATTGGTCATTGTCAAGGTCCAGCTTTCATAGCAGAAGCTCTGAATCCTTCTTTAGGCACCACATTGACCACCATGTCAGCCGCTCCAAGGAAGGAGCCTGCTGGGGATACAAGTCTCTGTGTGAGCCATACTAAGCCCAGGCGGTTGGAAAAGGGGATGGTAATTTCAAGAAAATGGAATCTCTGGTGAGGCACATAGTGCAGAAAAAAAAAGAGTGGGATACAAGCCACTTGCAAAGTCCAACAGCCTTTACGGCGTGATCTCCCACTAGGGATGGCCAGGAAGAACCGGAACAATGCCAGCTCTCCTCTGTGTAAATATTATTGGTGTAAAACACCACGCCCTTTTTTGGCAAATGTACAGGCGTTTTTTAATTGCATTTATTTTAATCATTGTACTTATGCTTCTCATTTGTAAAGTGCGATATAGTGGGCTAATGCCCTTTTTCAGTCTACTTACAGTTTACAAACTCTTTATATTTATGATATTTTTGAATGGTTATTTGTTTTGTTGTTTTATATATTCATTTGGTTGTTTGTCTGCAGAGACTATGTTGGGTCTTTCCCTTTCCCCCCTTCTTTTTCCCCTGCGATTAATGTGTTCTTTAGTCCGGGGACTGCAAGCCCCTTTTTGCTGCACAGCCACCCTGCCTGGTGTGATCCTTTGCTACTTGCATCGGCACCATTCTCCTCTTGGGTGTACCGGTTGTTCATGTGATATTACGCCTCCTTCTGCCTTTGCAGTTGGGGATGGAGGGGCTTGGCGTCACATCATGACGCCGTCTTTGTGTCTTTTGGGCATGTATGAATCCCAGAAGGAGTGGCACGAGGTACAGTGATGCAAGATTGCTTGCCCACGTGCACCACGATCCATTCCCTCTGGTGCGGCAGAGCGTGATCCCCATTCGTGCTCTGCACTGCCTCGGCTACCACGTGCACCTATACCTTCGGCCATGTTCGCAAGATGGCGATTGTTTCGCTGCCTATGGGATTACATGAGCCCCATGGCTTTTTTTTTCTTCCTGCCATTGTGATGTTGGATGGGGCTGGGTTCAACCAGTTTTCAGGCTATTTAGTCAGCCCCTGTCCATCATTAATGGGGCGGGTCCAATCTGTTTCCAGGCTATTTAGTCAGCCCCTGTCCATTAGCCGTCCCAACAGTATCAGGTGTGAGCTTGTTTGGGTTCTGGTGTGCATACCTTTTGGAATTTTCAGGGAAGGTGAGTATCTATCAGCTAGGGAACCATTGTATGTTCCAATATCATCCATTTGGGTCTGGTTCTGTTAATACTTTTTACTGTCTAGGCATCTGTTTTGTATTACTTCATGGTATTTCATTACTATTTTCTGCACACTAATATGGCACCATTACTTTCACGATGGGTTTCACAGCATGGGATTCACTCACTTATGGGCCATTCACTGTCCTCTACACTTCACTATCTCTTGATAATGGACACTTATTTGTCTCCTTTTTTATTTATTCACTTTTTTATTCATTACAATTGTTTTCTATTTATATGTGATCTAATAGTTAACAAAAAACAGTGTTGCGCCAGATAAAATAAATATATATACACCACAATGATTGAATAAATGTGATATGAGTAAAACAATAAACTTTAAAAAATGTCAGAATAAATATTGACTGTGCAAATCATCAATAGTGCAAATAAAGTAACTAAAAAATGTCCATTTAAAGCATCCCATACTCCAGATAAGATAACACCTCTGTGAGTGAGATATGGTTCCCTTCACCATAAAGAGTGGCCTCTATTTCTAGACCCGGATATCACGGGCCATTAACAGCTTTTTACCCTCAATGGGGAAGATGTTAATCCATAAAACAGGGGGTCTGATCCAGGGTTCCACCTCCGGTCACAGATGACATAAAAAAGGAGTAAAAGTTCAATAGGATAGTTTATTAAATACATAGTCGCACTTACATAAAAAGCACTAGGCAGTGCATGCTTGTTGAGCTGTTTGTGACAATACAGGGAGAGATGCAACGTCGGGTATGCAGGCTCCGCCCCCTATACGCGTTACGTCAATGCTTTCTAGCGGTGACTTCCTCGGTACATGGGAGGTTCCTTTAGACATGGGAGAGGGTGCTCTGTGGCTTAGTTGGTTAAATTCCATGTCTAGTAAACAGGGAATTCCGAGTTTGGTTCTAGGAATCTCTCAGATATTGTAAAGTTATATCTACAAGCTACAGCTTCCTTCAGGCTTCAGAATGCCTGTTTATTCTTTTTACTGGAAAGGACAAAGGGAAACGGGCCTCATCTAGGACGATTGTGGCATGGATTGTCTGGGCCATTCAAAAGACTCACAGAGCTGAGGCTTGGCTCCGTTGGGGATGGTGACGCTCACTCGACCAGGAATGTGTCTACATCCTGGGTGACTTTGCAGCATGTGGTTCCCAATGTAATAGGTAGGGCGGCCTTGTGGCCCCCGATTAATACATTTATGGCTCATTATTTTGTAGAGCCGGCCTCTTTATCTTCTGTTCAGTTTTGGTTTATAAATCCTGTTGGTTGACAGTGTCAATTAAACCCTTTTCTTTTTTTCTGCCCTTGACCACCCTGGTGTGTACGGCTAGCTATTTTTTTCAAACAATTACATATAACACAATAGCGTCCATCATGTAAACACATCAAGATTGCATTGAAGTGGTATTCCCTAGACATTTGCTGTTCAGTTCCATCATCAATTATACAACTGTATATGGTTCCCAATAGGTGGAGATATCCCACAATGCCCAATTCAGGCCTGCCGGGTAATAGGGATAATCCACACTTCTTTATAGTCCCCGAGCTTTCTCCTGTTTATATAGACATGGCAGCTTTTTGAAAATATATGTGTCCACCTCCAGCGATGTGGACAAGAAAATGGTTTCGAAAATAGCATTTTCCTGTCCACATCTCTGGAGGTGGACAAATACATTTTCAAAGAGCTGCCATACCTATATAAACAGGAGAGAGCTCGGGGACTATAAAGGAGTGTGGATTATCCCTCTTACCTGGCAGGCCTGAATTGTGCATTGCGCACTACAGAACTGATTTTTCATTGTGCCAAAATCCTTTGGACACAGTCCAGCAGTCTCTGCATAGTATGAATAAGGAATCACAATGACATGGAAGCTCTCTGGGCTATGGGAGCACTCTAACCAAAGACAGCATATGATAAGTGGTAAAAATTCCTGAAGAAGAATTTATTTGTACCTTTATTTTGAAACACGTTGGAATTCCCCACCTATTGGGTCCCATCTATAGTAATATACAGTAACTGATGATGGAACCAAACAGCAAATAGCTGGGAATACAACTTCAATGCAATCTTGATGTGTTTACATGATGGACACTATTGTGTTATATGTAATTGTATGAAACATTTTTTATGAGCTTGGAAACAATTTTAATTTTTATACTTCCCTTTTTTTTTTAAGTGAGAAAAAAATAAAAGATATTTTTAACATATATAAATGTTTGAATTGTCTTAAAAATCCCACAAATTGAGGATACAAATTGTGACAATATAGGAGCACTTGTATACAGGAACAAGGATCCTTTACA
The DNA here is from genome assembly GCF_965119305.1 of Pelophylax lessonae. NCBI lineage: Eukaryota > Metazoa > Chordata > Amphibia > Anura > Ranidae > Pelophylax > Pelophylax lessonae. The sequence continues at coordinate 186,016,140 of NC_138771.1, read as the reverse complement.
CACTTCAACCTAAACACTTGCATTTTATTAGTACCTAATTCTGTTTTTGTACTATGCATTTTTTTTGCCAGCATTACCAATCAGGCTTTGTTGCATTGCACAGTGGTATGGTGCTAATAAATGGACTTTGCTGATTAGAGAGAGCACAGGGTTGACCTGATCATTGTTCTGCTGTGCCTTCATTTTACAATTACAGCATTAACCAAGCTCTGTTGTTTCTAATCCTGTAAAGAAAAATATAGGGATTGATTTATTAAAGGCAAATAGACTGTTCACTTTGCATAGTGCGCTTGCACTATGCAAGTGCCATTGCTCCAGAGCTTAGTAAATGAGAAAAAAGCTCTGCTGACTTCCATCATCCAATCATCTGCAAGCAAAAATGCTTTTTTTTTTTTTTCATTTTCCTTGCACAAGATTGTGTACTCTTTGCAAAGTCCAGCTTTCCCTCATTTATTAAGCTCTGGAGCAACTGCACTTGCAGAGTGCAACTGCACTTTGCAAAGTGCACAGTCTATTTGCTTTGATGTTGATATTTTGGAACAATTGATATTCAAAAAAAAAAAGAATTTAGTATCACTTTAAGGATCTGCCTGAGCTTTAAACATGTTGAAAAAATAGGTGTGCTAAACAATATAAATGAATTACCAAAGTGACACATGTGCACAATGTAAACAATAAATGAACATATACAAATGACAATATATCAAGGTGATGGTGATTCAGTGAAACTGCAAAACTCAAATAAGTGCAACAACTGATAAGAGTCCACAAAGTCCAAAAATCTTCACCAAGTGATATATAATGAAATTGTGAGGGAACTTGAAGTGATATTTCCAGTGCTGTGAAATAAAGATTCCCACCACCGACAGGCTTTCCTCCTTACCAGATAGGATAAGGTTCGGCGCAGAGTAAAACTCTAATCAATCGGTTGGAAAGGAGGAAACTTCCACTGCAATTCCACCCTGTGGTATGATGCAAAATAACCTCTTACCGGATGGCATGTATATCAAGGCACAGGAGATTCTCCTATGTGGATGTCCCTTCTGTTGATCGGATACCAATACTCTCTTCCGCTACCAATGTACGTCCGTATTCTTATTGACTCCCCGAGGTATCATGTGAGGGACAAAGAATATGCGGACAATAGTGTAATACCCCCCAGAAAAGTTTATTGATAAGGTTATACACTTACATAGGTTGCGGGAAAACAAACTACAGTACCGATGAGTCCGCCTATGCCCGGCTGCAGATCGGGCAATGCGTGACGTCTGTGGCGGCGCGACACGCCTCCTCTCTGACTCGTTTCCTCTGACAAGGCTTCTGCTGAGATAGCCCTCCTCGTTCGTTTTCCCGCAACCTATGTAAGTGCATAACCTTATCAATAAACATTTCTCGGGGGTATTACACTATTGTCCGCATATTCTTTGTCCCTCACATGATACCTCGGGGAGTCAATAAGAATACGGACGTACATTGGTAGCGGAGGAGAGTATTGGTATCCGATCAACAGAAGGGACATCCACATAGGAGAATCTCCTGTGCCTTGATATACATGCCATCCGGTAAGAGGCTATTTTGCATCATACCACAGGGTGGAATTACAGTGGAAGTTTCCTCCTTTCCAACCAATTGATTAGAGTTTTACTCTGCGCCGAACCTTATCCTATCTGGTAAGGAGGAAAGCCTGTCGGTGGTGGGAATCTTTATTTCACAGCACTGGAAATATCACTTCAAGTTCCCTCACAATTTCATTATATATATCACTTGGTGAAGATTTTTGGACTTTGTGAACTCTTATCAGTTGTTGCACTTATTTAAGTTTTGCAGTTTCACTGAATCACCATCACCTTGATATATTGTCATTTGTATATGTTCATTTATTGTTTACATTGTGCACATGTGTCACTTTGGTAATTCATTTATATTGTTTAGCGCACCTATTTTTTCAACATCAATTTGACTAGGTACAGTTCAGGTAGCAGCTTCACTCCTATCAGCGCACCCACATTTTGCCTATCTGAGCTTTAAACATGCTGGATGCATATCATTCAGTGGCCTTCCCATCTCTCCTTTCCATGATTATTGGTTTCCTCTGTTTTTCTTTACCCATTTCGACCCAGAGGTCATTGAAACATAAATGTAAGAATCAAATTCTGCAGCATCAGCACACAATTACTTTCACTTCAAGACAAACTTGTCAGTTGACAGCAGAATCTGAGAACTAGGAAGGTTCAGTTGGTGATGAAAAAGTCCAAGTGATAAAGTCCCAAAAGATAATAAAACTGGAATTCCTTCCATGGAGAGAACTTTCTCCAACATGTGCCACACAACAATTAGTAATTAATGATTTAAAACCAACACCGCCACCTCTAGGTGGATTGCCTGCTCACCTAAGGAGAAGACCCCATGGGTCAAATCCCACCTCTGGTATATAGATCTTCAGTAATTATGAGAAGATCCCCTGCCGTCCTCATTGACCACAATGGAAACTGCTCCTTTGAAGTTGCTCAGAGCGTAAGAAAGATTCACTGTGCAATATTGCTTAAATATATGCGTTTTTTATTATACACATGTAGAAATGCCCACTCACATTTCTATCATCTTGTAAAATTGGTTAAATTAATTTTACACCAAAAGCTATACGCCTCACTGCTTGTTCCGGGTTTACGAGATACCAGAAGTGATGTCCTCGGCTCCACCCTTTGCATCACTGGCCATGTGACTTTTTCAAAGGAATTCATGTTGCTAAGCTATCAGCAGTGGTAGGTTTGCATATTAGTGTGTTTAAGATGATCAAATTTTTTTTTTAATTTGTTCACAGGTTGAACTAGCGCACCATTTTTTGATTATTTACTATTTTTTTTGGTGTGAGATCACTATGCAATGGTTGCAGCTATTCTAACTTTACACTAATTTAGGAAGCTATGATATCACTACATACATAGCAGCGCACAAGTATCCCATACTCATATTACTTGAATTATGTACTGTGCATGTGCTCCCAATTCTATTTCCAAATATCAATGGAAAATAGAGAGTAATCACATGGTACATTATTTACAAAGGGCTAGTGACCAACAGGCATCTGTAATAATTCACTATCCACTTTTATTTGTTATAATAGCAGCCTTATCTCACAGGGATTATTTGATTTTTTTCATTATTTAGTATTTTCTCTTTCAGAGCAATAATGTCAAGATGTAATGCTGTTCTAACGGCTGGCTTGGCATTTCCAAATGTTTTCTTATGATGTTTGGCCTCTCAACTAGTCCATATCCATGACTGGTTGCATCCAGACTATGCCAATGCTTGCTCTGTCACAGAGGCGGCCATTGCCTCATCCCTAGAAACTCTCCACAATATTATCTATAGAGGCTGTGTTCCAGCCCGCCCAGGTACGTTACTTCTACATACATTCCTATCCTTAATTAAGTCCATTGTGGCCAAAACCTCCACTGACTCATGGCTGGCATCCCCCAATAACCCTTTGTGGTTTAACCCTAGTTTCCCAGAGATATATTCTCTACCTGACTCACAAAGGTGGTCCGCCAAAGGGGTTAATTATTTATGCCTCCGCCAAAGGGGTTAATCATTTATGCCATCTCTATAATGCACAGGGTTTTAAAACATTCTATCAATTGCATGTGGACTTTAAATTACCACTTACCTACTTATTATACTGCTACCAACTACGCCACATTGTACGTGCACAATTTGGTTTTCTAGATAACCCTATTCAGGTATCCCCTCTTGAGAAATTATTGAGGCAATCAGACCCCACAAAACTTATAATCGCCTACTATTCCGCCCTCATGACTGAGTCTAATCCCAGACTTCAAAAGGCCCAAGAGAAATGGATGTCCCTAGATATACCCCTTACAGAAGCAGACTGAACCGAGTTTAGTGATACCTAATTTAGATTTACCTAATAGATAAAACTTCTGTTTTTTCATCCAAAGACCATATTATCCAACTTAAGATTTTCCACCAAGACTTACACCTGCTAGACTAAATAAGATGGGCTTATCTCCCACAGCTGAATGCTTCAGAGGATGTGGCCAGGTTGCGGACTTTATGCACTGTTTTTGGAATGCCCCATGGTTCACTACTTCTGGGTGGACAAAAACTCTTTGATCTCCTCTGCCCTGGGTCTGCTTAATGTAGTGAATTCCAAGAACTGCCTTTTGGGCATCCTTGCCAATCTGACAATTACCTCTCACGCCAAGAAACTGCTTTGCATCCTATACTTCTATGTGAGAAAATCCCTTTTACTGTCCAGAAAAGGACTGAGGTCACCTACGCAGTCTCAGTGGCTGAAATTGGTTAATGACTTCCTCACCTATACACTCACCTTCGAACTATGTAAAAGAGTCAAGACATTTAATAAAATTTGGGGCAAGTGGATAGCGAGTCCCTTGACACTGACTCCTTTGTTGCTAAATTGAGTTCTGACTGCCTGTGTATGCATTGTTGTCAGTTATTTACCACTTTGTGGTAGTTATTGTATAATGATACTAAAACACATGTGTAACTGAATATTCTTTCTAAGTTATAACTGTTCATGAGAGACATGTGAGATAGTTGAACAACGATTGTTCATCATTTGGACCAGGCACTGTATTGCCGTTGTTGTTCTGTTTTGTGTGTCTTTAAAACTCAATAAACATTTCTTTAACCACTTCCGCACCAGAAGGTTTTGCGCCCTTAATGACCAGGCCATTTTCTGCGATTCGGCACTGCGTTACTTTAACTGACAATTGCGCTGTTGTAAGACGCTGTACCCTAATAAAATCGATGTTCTTTTTTTCCCCTCAAATAGAGCTTTCTTTTGGTTTTTGAGCTATAAACAAAAAAAGAGCGACAATTCTGGAAAAAAAATATAACTTTTTCACTTTCTGCTATATAACATCTCCCCCAAAAATTAAAAAATCATTTTTTTTCATCCTTTTAGGCCAATTTTTATTCTGCTACATTTTTTTGGTAAAAAGAAATCCCAATAAGCGTATTTTGATTTGTTTGCGCAAAAGTTATCACGTCTACAAACTAGGGGAAAGATTTATGTCATATTTATTTATTTTTTTTATTTATTTATTACTAGTAACGGTGGAAATCTGCGATTTTTTTTTTAGCAGGACTGCGACATTGTGGCAGACAGATCAGACTCCTAACTGACATTTTTTACACTTTTAGGGGGATCAGTGACATTACTAAAGTAATCAGTGCTAAAAAGATGCACTGTTACTGTAATAATGACCAGGGCTTTTTTTCTCAGAAAATAGGTGCTGGAACTCACCCTCCCCAGCCAACTCCCCACCCCAACCACGCCCACAACCCCGCCCTCTGCCATGCCTTCCTCAGAGGTGAAAATTACACAGTTGCCAAATAATGGGTGTAATCGAGGCTTAGAACTGTGTATCGCAGAAGGCGCACAGTTCAGAAAAGTGAAGCACACAGAGTACAGGACTCAGGAGTGTGTATTGTGCAGTGCTGATGAGTGCATATCATACGAGGAGTAGTAGCCATAAACATGTACAGTACAAAACATTAAAAAGTACAGTATGTACCAGCACAGCACAGCACAGCATAGAGACTATGATCAGGAGCATGTAATGTACATTGTACATACATAATCTAAGGCGTATGATACACACTCCTAACCACTAACGATGTATACTGTACTATACATTATATAATCCTGACCCCTGCTCTCTTAATACATTTTCTCTTTTACACACTTCTGGCCACTGCACTGTCAGTTGTGCTGTACCTTACGTACTCCTGACTGCTGTGATGTATTTTGAATGCTCCATGAGGCCATTAATGTAACACATGACTGTAAGAGGTATGTAATGTGTAGCACAGCATACAGTTATGTACAAGGTACTGTATTTTACTAAATCATCACTGTTGCACGCTCCTATACATGACATACTATTGGGTACTGAACTCTATATACTTTGCTGCAGCAAAGTTCTCTTGGCCCCTCCAAGCAAAAATCCCACTTCCTTCAAGTATCCCCACTCCTCAAAGTAACCATCAATTACTCGCCTCTGCAAACCTTTTTGCTTTTCTCTCCCTCCACCCCCAGCTCAACTCTGCACTTTTTCCACAGTTCACCTTAGCACCCCCGTCCACAACTCACCTCTGCACCCCCATCTACAGCTTATCCTCACAGCTTTCACCTTTGTACTATCTGCACACCCCTTCCCTGCTATCACCCCTGCACAAGTCCCCCTTCCCAACTCTCCCCTTTGCACAAATCCCCCTCTAAAGCTCTTTTACAAATCCCCCCTCCCCCCAAAGCTCTCACCTTTTCACAGTTCCCCTCTCCCCCCAGCTCTCACCTTTTCACAGATCCTCCCCTCCCCTCCCCTCCGCTCAACCCTCACCTTTTCACAGACCCCCCCCCCAGCTATCACTTATCACAGATCCCCCACTTCCCCCCAGCCCTCACCTTTTCACAGACCCCCTCCCTAGCCCTCACCTTTTCATAGACCCCCCTCCCCCCAGCCCTCACCTTTTTACAGACCCCCTCCCCCCCGGCCCTGACCTTTTTTACGGACCTCCCTCCCCACAGCCCCTTACATTTTTACAGATCTCCCCCTCCCCACACAAAAAGCTCTCTCACCTAGTATTCACAGATTGTCCTCCTCCCCGACAGCTCTCTTTCACTTCTTGAGGAATGCAGTCATCATGGATCTGTTAGCTGTGCTGGGCTTTTTTTTTTTCATTACATTGATGTTCCTGCAGCTCGGCCTATCAGGAATGCAGCAGGAAGCAGAGGAGGAGTTTCACAGCACTTCCCTCGGCTCTGTGCTGCACACAGTTGTAACAGGGAGGAGATGGAGAAAGAAGCTGCCTCCCTAAGCCCCATATTTACAAAAACGTTGTGCAGCACGGAGCCGAGTGAAGTGCTTTGAAACTCCTCCCCTGCCCCGCGCTGCATTCCTGATAGGCAGAGCTGCAGGAATGTCACTGTCAAGACCCGGAACATCCAGCTTCATGTGCCTGCTGTGCCGACACTAGCACACAGAAAGTGGTGGAGGAAGTGAGTCCTCCACCAGCTTCTGTGTTATGTGACAGCGGGAGAGGACAGGGCAGCCAGAGGTGTTCCGGCAGAAAAAAATCCCTGATAATGACACTGGCAGGGAAGGGGGTCAACCTAGGGGTGATCAAATGGTTAAGTGTTAGCCTAGGGGAGTGTTTTCTAACTGTATGGGGGAGGGACTTGTGGAATCAACACAGAGACCTGTGATCCTAAATAGGAGGATCACAGGCGCTCTGTGTATATTCCAGAGAGAAAAACGGTCTGCTGTGTTTACAACAGCAGACCGTCGTTCTCTCTCAGCGGAGAGTGATTGCGGGTGCTCGGCGGCAATTGCGGCTGCTGGCCCCGTAGTTTGGCTTCCCTGCTTCCTAATGTGTCAGGGCCCCCCCAGAAGCGCTTCTGCGAACCGCTGTACAGGTACGGCGGTTCGAGTAGCCGAGTCAGCCTGCTGCAGTATATCTGTGGTGGGCGGTCGGCAAGTGGTTAAAAAAAAATGCTGTTCTAACACCTGATTCAACATAGTAGTGATAACAGCCACTCATCAATTGAACTTGAAATCTCATTACTTGATTACATGGATTAAGTGAACAAAAAGTAAAAGCATTTAATTCACAGAAGCCTAAAGAGTGTATAGGTCTTTCAGACAGGAGACAATTCAGTCTCCATACAGCCTGGCAATTAACATTTCTGCTTTTGCATGGAGAGAATAACAGTGCACACAGCTATCCCTGAGAGATAACGCCTCACTAATAAAATAACTAAACAGGGGAGATTCAGGTTATTACTAATATGCATTCCTGACTGATTTTCCTGACATATACATGTGCATGGGACTATTCATCTGATCCCCACATAACATTCCAAAATCCTTTAGCAAATTCCATATTTATGAAAAAAATAAACAGTTTATATTCCAGAAAGTAATGCCCCAATGACTGAGCAGCAATGAAGCATATTTTATATAATACATTAAAATGTCTCAAATAAGTTTGTATCACAATAACCCTCCCTAGCAATGACACTGGGGATTAGCAATAGTTGGCAGTCTAGCAAAGCTGCAAGGCAGTTTACAGGAACCCCACCCACAATCGCTATGCTGTTATGCAAACAATTTCCAGCATCTGATCATAACAACAATAAATGTCATAAAGTTAAACAATGTGTATTCCATTTGCTACATAATTGTATGTATAAAATATACAATCAATCTGGTATGTATATTTGCTGTATAAATGAATATTTTATCCTACTGTCATATCTGTGTTACATCCAAAACTCAGCAACAAAAGTTTCTATAAAGCAGGTGCTTAGGGATCGGGACTGTTTGGATGAAAGCCATTTAAAAGATGATTACTCCAACATTTTGCCACCTATAGCACATTATAAGAAATATATACTGGGCAAGTGTGTGTGTGTGTGTGTGTGTGTGTGTGTGTGTGTGTGGATATGTATTTTATTAACTAAGAAAAAGGTGTTTGCATTAGCATTATGGGCAGGGTGGTAAAAGCATCAAGAGTTTTTTTCACATAGAAGGTGGTAAAAACAGGCAGTGGAGCCCCCCAGATGCTCACCTGAATCCTAACAGTACAGCCTGACTGGGCTGTGCACACCAGGGCTTGTATATTTAATTTCAGGGTCGCAGCATTTTAAACTTGCGCTGCAGAGATCAATGGCTTGGCTTGCAGTTGTGGCGCGGTCCTGCAAAACAAAATTGTTATTCAGCACTTAAAAAAAAGCAGTGCTTCCTGAATGAATATCAGTCGATGCTATATCTCCCTTTGAAAAATGATCCCACGCAGATTGCTTTTCAGAGTGCAGTAAGCTTAACACCTGTCTGAAATAACAGTAAAGGTAGAACACCTGCAACATCTTGCTTTGTGCACTGGAGCGCAATCATATTGGAATAGGAAGGGACCATCAACAAACTGTTCCCACAAAGTTGGGAGCATGAAATTGTCCAAAATGTCTTGGTATACTGATGTCTTAAGATTTCCCTTCACTGGAACTAAGGAGCCAAGCCCAACCCATGAAAGACAACCCCACACTATAATCACCCCCTCCACCAAATGATTTGGACCAGTGCACAAAGCAAGGTCCATAAAGACATTGATGAGTGATTTTGGGGTGGAGGAACTTAACTGGCCGGCACAGAGTCCTGACCCCAACCTGATAGAACACCTTTGGGATGAATTAGAGTGGAGACTGCAAGCCAGGCCTTCTTGTCTAACATCAGTGCCTGACCTCACAAATGGGCTTCTGAAAGAATGGTCAAAGATTACATAAACACACCCCTAAACCTTGTGGACAGCCTTCCCAGAAGAGTTGAAGCTGTTATAGCTGCAAAGGGTGGGCCAACTCAATATTGAACCCTATGGACTAAGACTGGGATGCCATTAAAGTTCATGCACATGTCCCAATACTTTTGGTAATATAGTGTATATATGTTTAGATGTTTAAGTGGTTGTAAATCTGTGCAACTTTGTCAGTTAAATAACATAGGAAAACTATTGATTGTCATGTCAACCAACTGTATTTTCCAGGTTCACAACTTTTTCAGCTTTCTTCTAGATCGCAGTGAAGTTCTTTCTAGCTTTCTATTAAGGCTTCTGCTGCAAAGCTTAGCCATATTTTTTTCCCTCCCTTGAGTCTCAAAGTTTTTTTTTTAATTTTTGGAGAGGTCATGGTCCTGCACATTATATCTTCTCAGGGAGTGTAAGAGGACACGGGGCCACACAAAGAGATTGCGGTTTATCCTTAAGCTGTATAGGGGTTTTTCACTGTCAGGATGGTAAGGATGTGGAACTCCCTTCCACAATCAGTGGCGTCAGCAGAAAGTACTGATAGATTTTTTTTTAACCTTTTCTTTTTAATAGTTTTTATTGAGTTTTGAAAGAGATACAACATGAGAGAACATTTAGATTAGTTAGTGAAGCCCTAGTAGTGGCACCCGCTCACCGCTGACATGGCCAACATATTCACCTGTCTTCCTTCTGGGTTTGCATCCTCCGGCCATCTTATTTCTCAAAGCCGCAATGACACCAGTCCCGCGCATGCATGCGCGACCCCCCCCCCCCCCGTTCACAGCACAGGGCTCTGAAGGAACGCCATGTGTGGCAGTTCCTTCAGAGCGCATGCGCCAGTGATGTCACTGGCTGCATGCAAAGTAAATATCTTCTAAACGGTGCATGTTTAGGAGATATTTACAGTACCTATAGGTAAGACTTATTACATAGGCTTACCTATGGGTACAAGTTACAGAGGAAACTTTACTTCCTCTTTAAGGAAAAAGAAAACAAGCAATATCAAAGAAATGGGCATACCAGGGGAGTACTGATATCTTCAAAATAGTTTACAGTTTGTTTGTACTAGTAGTTACTAGATAGATTTTCAAGCAGTAGAGTACCAGTTCAACCAGGCGGACCAAGCTACAACTACTTGTTGGAGTTTGCCATTACTAGAGGGGAACATTCCTTCAAAAGTAATATGAATGTGCACTGTAGATATTACTGAGTCTATGTTTGGTATGTCTTGTGAGAGTCATTTACGTGTTAAAGCCAGTCTAGCTGTTATTAGGATGTGGGTAATCACTTTTTGAGAATGGCAAGGCTGCTCTGTAGCTGTAATATTGATTAAAGCTAGGTTAGGTGTAAGATTGCAGGGTTGGTGACTGCACTTATCAGCTGGGAAACCTTAAGCCAAAAGTTGCTAAACCTGGGGCAACCCCAGAGGATGTGGAGTACAGTTACCAATTCACCATAGTTTCTCCAATGACCAGCTTAGAAAAAAAGCTGTTCATTCGAAGGGATTGCATGAGGACTCGAGGGCATACAATGCGATTAGAGGAGAAGCGTTTTAACCTCAGGCAACGCGGGGGGTTCGTTACTGTTAGGGCAACAAGATTGTGGAATTCTCTACCACAAGAGGTGGTTTCTGCGGGTAGTATGGTGGCTTTCAAAAGACTCTTAGACTTACATCTCAAGGATCAGAACATTCAGGGGTATGGGAGATGATTACAACCACACATGCCTACACAGGTTGAACTGGATGGACTATTGTCTTTATTCAACCTCACCTACTATGTAACTATGTAACTATGTATGTAAGGTAGGTGAAGTGGATGGGTCCATTTTGTGAATTTGGGTTGGGGTGGCATACCATTTAAGGGTGGTTTTATGATGCAACTCTCAAAGGTTGGATGATCGAGTGGATTTAAAAATAGATGCTATGGCATCTAACCATTGGACATCTGTAAACGCTTTACCAAGTTAGCTTCCCCTTTAAGCAGAGGACGGGTTTTATGGAATGTACCTTTGTCTTGGAGAAGTTTTTAGAAGAGTGATATGCCTTTTTTGTGTATTCTGCGGTCAGTTAAGTATTGCCAGGCCAAGCTGTTGATAGGCTTGAATATATGGGGATTGCATAATAAGCAATGTGTTATTTGCACAAATCTGAGGTATTCAGATGTAGGCAATGAGTGTGTGTCTTGTAACATTGTAAAAGGTTTGAGGGTGTTGAGAGTGTATACATAAATCTTAGAGAGATCTGCTATGAGGTGAAGGAGCAGAGATAAGGAAAGTAGTGGTTGTATCGGAGAGACCCCTGGTGAAGCTTTTAGGAGAAAATAATTATATGAAAGAGCTGTTGCAATGATCGTGGGGGAGAGATGTTGGTTTCCAGGGCTAGCAGTGGGCTGGCTGAGTAGCCATAAGTGCAAGTTCCTAATAGCTATTTGCGAGGATTATATGTCTTTCCGGGACTTAGTGATGTGAGGAGAGAACCACGTCTTAAGTTGTGCTAGGATGGCCGCCATGTAATAGTCTCTAATGTCCCTAAGGCCTGTTCCGCCTATTTTTCGATGCTTAGTCAAGATGGTGCGGGAACACTTGTACTTTTTTCCTAGCCAGATAAAATTACCTATTATAGATTGGATTGATCTGAAAAATACATTGGGATGGGAATTGGGAGAGCTCTGAATAGATACAGCAATTGTGGAAGTTTGCACATTTTAAATAGAGCCACCAGAGCTGACCAGGAGAGTATAGGTTAGTTAAGGCCTCCAGGTTTTTGGGCAATGTTTGCAACACCGATGCATAGTTAGCCTGATAGAGGGATGAGGTTTTCCTGGTTCTGAGGATACCCAGATATGATATGGATTCCTCTGCCCATAAGTAGGGATGTTTGCTTTGCAAAGAGGTTTTATGTGATGAAGGTATACCTAGGTATAAAGTGGAAGATTTTGATGTATTTACCTTATAGTAAGATACCCTGCTAAATATAGTTAGCACTTGTACTGAAGCCAGGGAAGGATCCAGGTGTGTTAACATGAGAATGACATCATCAGCAAATACATTTATTTTGTGCTCACTAGAGCCAATGTGGAGCCCTGATATGTCATCATTAGATCATATACTCTCTGCCAATGGTTCCATAGCTAGATTAAAGATAAGGGGGAGTAAGGGACAACCCTACCTGGTGGCATTTGTGATTTTAAACAGTTTGGATAGCATGGCAGAGCAGTATACTTGAGCTGATGGGCAAGAGTAAACATTCATAATGGCAGATAGGATGTGTCCCTAGAAGCCACATTTTTTTAGGGCCATTTTTAGGTAGGTCCAGTGTACTCTGTTAAATGCCCTCTCTGCAATGAAAGAAGCAGAGAAGGCACCTGAAATTTATCTGCATGGCGGATGATACCGATCAAGCGGCTGGTGGCATCTGAGGTTTGACGACCCTTCGTAAAACCAGATTGGTCAGGGTGTATGAGATTAGGTGGAATGTCGACCAGATGGTTGGCTAGAACCTTAGTGTAAAGTTTTAAATCATGGTTCAGAAGGGAAATAGGTCGGAAATTTTGGGGGGAGGTGGGATCCTCCCTGGCTTTGGCAAGGTTACAATCAAAGCTTTTAACACATATGTGGGAAAATAATTTGAGGAAGTAGCAGCACTGAAAAATTTAGAGATGGGTAGTAACAGCAAATGTTTGAAATGTTTAAAATATTCCCCAGTAAATCCATCAGGGCCTGGAGACTTGTTGTTTGAAGGGGAGTCGATGGTTGTGCTTATTTCTGTCAACTAAAAGGGGTATTAAGATTTTCAAGCTGGTTTGTTGTTAGACTGAGCAGTTTGACTGTGTTAAGGAATGAGTGGATATTAACAGAGGTAGGTTGTAATTGAGAGGGGTCTTCCTTAAGGTTATGGAGGGAGCTATAATAGGTACTGAACGCGTCTGCAATGGCTTGTGGATTGGTTAAGCGTTCTTTGATGATTGGGTGGAATAAATAAGGAATGTTAGCTTTAAGACGACGGCCTTTGGTCAGATTGGTGTGGAGCCTGCCAGCTTTGTCTCCTGAGGTATAAAAGGTAATTTTTAACTGCTTTTATTGTTTTTCAAATTTATCAAGTAATAGTGTTCTAAGATCTAAACGCAAGTGACTTAGCTTGGTTTTTAGATCTGGATGGGGGGATTTTTTGTTTAAGAGATCATTGGTCTGGATTTCGGTAGTAAGTTTTTCAATGAGCTGCTCCCTCTCCTTTTTTGCTCTAGCACCACGTTTGATAAATACCCCACACATATTCACTTTATGCGCAGCCTACAGGACAGCAGGATCAGAAACTGAGTCAGTATTGATGGCATAGAATCCTTAAGGCCATCTCTAAGTGCTTTGGCATAGGGAACTAATTGGAGTAGATGAGAGGGCATTCTCCAAAGAAAGTCAGGGTTTGATTTTGGACAATCCCCCTATGATAATACAGATGGGTGTGTAATCAGACCATGTAGCTGTCATGATGACTGAGGCAGACATTTTTTGTAGAAGCCATTGGTTTGTGTTGAAAAAGTCAATGCAGTAATAGGAGTTGTGGCATGTGGAAAAGAAGGTAAAATCGCATTCTTCGGCATGCTGGCATTGCCATACATTGTACAGTCAAACGTCCCCTAAAAGTGGGCCTAGGCTTGGTTTTTCCCGCTTGGACAGGTTTGAGGACTCCAATTGCGGGTCTGGGATGGTGTTAAAATCGCCACACCAGATAATAGATCCTTGACGGATTGTAGAGATCTTCTTGTGAAGCTTCCTCAAAAAACAGATTTGATGAGTGTTGGGAACGTAGACATTGACAATGGTCTAAGGCGAGTCATTGAGCTTGCAGAGAAGCATAATGTAGCGACCATTCTCAACAGTGATGCGTGAGGTAAGCTGGAAAGAGACTGTGTGCTTGACAGCTAAGAGGACTCCTCTCTTTTTGGCAGGTGCGCTTGCTGTGAAAATATGTGCAAAGTTCTTGTTGGAGCAGGCAGGTTGATGAGCTACATGAAATGGTGTGTTTTGTGCACATATAATGTCGCATTGGGCCGACATGGCCTAATTTCTAGAATGAGGACCTTTTGCTGGGTGGTTGAGCCCCTTGGAGTTGATAGATAGAAGTTTATTAGTCATAATGTAAGGTTTCCTAGTGTACTGCAGTAAGTTGGTAATTATTCAGTGGCAAGGGTAGACACCACTTGATTCTTGGGCAGGATGTGCTAATAAATACAAAGAGTTGAAGTGTGGAATAGCGTAGAAAATAAATTAAATAAACAGCAAACGAAAAAACTTGCTGAACGTTGCGCTGAAGTAACTAAAGGATATGAACAACTTCCTGGAAAACGGACACAATGTTCACCCAGGAAGAACAGTGGGAAAAAGAGTCTTTCACAGCCAGGGGCTAATGGCCATTGTGGTGGGAAATGTAGCTTGTGATGGTCAACGGTAGCTTGTGATGGTCAACGCAGTCGTGATCTAAAGTTGGTGCGCTGCGGCAATGAGTGATCAGGAGATTGGATTCTCCTTTCCAGTGGTGCAGATTTCATGCAGCCTAGGATCCAGAATGATGCCCCATGTGTGAAGGTGTTGTAGGCTTTCCTATGGGCAAGTGATGATTTGCTTGGAGCCTCGGAAGATAACCAAGAGTTTTGTCGGATTATACCATTGATAGGGGTTTTTCTGGTTCCGGAAAGCCTTAGTAATATTTAGTTGCCTGCATTTCTGCAGGGTGTGCTGCGAAAAGTCGATATGTATTTGTAGGTGAGTATAAGGATCAGGTAGGGAAGCCAAGGTGCATGTTTTTTTCATGAGTTGCTTTTTGACATGAAAAAAATGTGTAAGCAGAATAACATACCTGGGTGCAGTGTCAGGCAGATATGGGGGGCTTTGGAAGCCTATGTATGGGGTTGATGACCAATTCTATGTTTTTGAGCTCTGGCAGCATGGTTTTGTTTAGGCCTCTGACATAAAGTGTATAAATCCTGGGTTTGTACTTCCTCAGATATCCCCCCGAATTTTAATGTTGTTGCGGTGGGACCTGTCTTCGAAGTCCACCAATTTGTCCTTGGTCCAGTTATGCTCCTCAATGTGTGTAGCTTGGGTGTCAATGATATCATTAACAGTCGATGCACAGTCCCCCAGTTTTGTTTCCATATGTGAGTCTATCCCCTAGGGATGTGACATTCTGTCTAAATTGCTGCATTAGAGAAAGCATATCTGATTGCAATGTGTTTCTCAGGGACATTAACATATCTTTTAGCGTGGTGTCCATTACAGGTTGAATGGCAGTTGGGAATATAGATATGGCATCAGGCTGTTCACCTTGGGACCCAGGGGAGAAATATGGATGGCTCCCCTTGGGCATGTCAGGAGCTGAAGAATCCAATCTTATCCTTGCTTTGGCTGGGCTTCCTGAGATCGGGGTGCCAGGAGGAGACACACAGGAGCTGGTGTTGATGGCGGTCACCTCCATGAGGCAGTTTTCGGTGAAGTGGCTGTTACAGACAGGGATGGCTGAGGAGGAGCTGAGATGGCAGATAGCCACTCTGTAAGCTCCATTTTGCCCATGCCGGTCTGCGGGTTGGAATATAAATGCGGTGAGTTTCTGAGACAGCCTGTCTTTTTTTCTTTTCGCCGCCATGCCACTGTTATGTTGGGGAGAAACTGCAGCTGGTCCCTGTTGTCTATGTGCTGTGGATTGCTAGGTAAAGCCTCCTGTGCCCGATCCAATGGTCAGAGCCTCAGAGCACAACATCCATCCTGGGCACCGACTGGCCATGTTCTGAAAGTATTGATAGTTTTAAAAGACCCTTGGATGTACATCTTAGGGAAAACAATATACAGGGATATGGGAAATTATTATCTACATGAACACACACCCACACAGGTTGAACTAGATCGACTATTGTCTTTACTTAACCTTACCAACTATGCAACCTTCTACATTTGTGACAGACAGGGCTTTAATTTGATAGCAATTTTGGATACTGATATTTTTATTTCCTTAGTTTCTATTAGAATAAATAGTATACAAAAAGTAAATAAATATACATTTTCCTTTAATTTTTGCACAAATTCTATCTGATCCAGACAGAGCGGGCTTCCCTAGCCCAGCAATTTTGTGGAGTTTGGACATCGGGATAATGATTTTATTGTAGTCCAAAACCTAAAGCAGTACCCCTCTAATGCTCCTAAAGCTGATATCAGTCAACATGACATGTAATGGACTAGTGTGGATTGTATGAAAATGGCTTGTCAGGCTTCAATGCACTACAAAAAACATGGCTGCCGATCGCACACAGGATGTCAACTCACTGTGACCAAAAACAAACCAGATGGTGTGAAATGGCTGCAGCTCTGCTCTCTACAGCTCTGTCTCAACCATTAAGCCCACAAGGGGGTTAAATACGTCTAAGGGGCCTCTCCTGTGGGTGCACACTGCAGAGCAGAGCTGAACCCATTCCAAACCATCTGGTTCGTTTCTGATATTCTTTTACAGGGAAAGGATAGGTTACTAAACCTAGAAGGGGCAGGGATCATATTGCTGCCTTAAATCATAAGGAGGTTTAAATGATCCTTGAGTTATATAGTGTGTATCCAGAAGTTTTTGAACCACTAGCATAATTGAGAAGCACTTTGTCTAAATATGTAGAATCTGCACCTGTGTAATAGCTCAAGAAATGGAATGAATTTGCTTATAGAAAGCTATCAAATTGTAGAAAAAACACATAAATGAAGTTATACTGATGAAAGTGATGCATGTTAATTTATTACTGACCATACATTAAATGTACAGGGTTAGAGCTGCAGAGGGGTCACTTGTTAAAAATAGTGTTCTCTACATCAGTCAGCCCAGTACTTAAATACCAAAAAAGAATTGAAATTACTGAATCAACAGCAATCTGGACACCATTTAGCACTTTGTATATTTATCTAATATCTGTGATTTGGAAAAGTATTATTTTATAAAGATCAAATCCAAGAAGTAGTATGGTTTAAGAAAGGTGAAATTAACTAAATGTAGTATATAAACTACCCTAAATACCCCCCCCCCTCAGAAAACACACCTTTTCAATAAAGAAAAACAAACAAGTAGTTTTTAAGGAAATTTTGTCTAAGCAGTACAATGAATAGATCATTTTTGATTCAGTGAAATTTTGCTAATGGTTCAAAAAAATATATTCTGATATTAATACTGTAAAAGAGTGAATGTAACTGTCCATATGTGGTCTAAAGCCAAATAACAGAAAATGTTGTACTTACCTGACATTATTTTTCTTTCCTGATACATAAGCATGACAGCATACATGTATGGGTGGGCTCCACTCCCTGCTCAATTACAGGACCGGGACCTGTATGCTGTCATGTTTTTGTATCAGGAAAGGAAAATTACCAACAGGTAAGTATACGATTTTCTGTTTTCCTGACAGAAGCATGACAGCATACATGTATGGGATGTAGCATGCAACAAACCACAATGGAGGGTAATGCTGAAGTATTTTATTAACCATTGGCTCTGGATAACACAGAACGACCGAACACCATTGTAGTCAAGGCGGCTGGATCTACTTTATAATGAGACAAAAATTGACTGCATGTAGACCATATTGCAGCCCTGCATATTACTCCTGGGGATACTCCCAAGAATTCTGCCCACGAAGCCGCTAAACTTCTTGTCGAGTGGACCCTGACACCTGGTTCAGGTTTTTTGCTGCCACAAAGCCAAAGTTCTGGTAGAAGATGCTAACCCTTTCTTCTTTTTGTTCCTGAAGGAGGCCATCTTCTGTACATATAATTTAAGTGTAGAGCCGACATCTAATATGTGTGTTAGCATAGACGAGTCCCCTTGCATTGTGGTGAAGGACAATATCTTGATTCCAGTGAAATGGTTTGTTTACTGAATGGTGATGTTGAGGAAAAGTCCTCAATAGCACCCTGTCCTGAAAGCGACAACAATAAGTATGTTGATTGCCTGGAGCTTCCACCCAAAAATGTTAGTAGAGTTTGAACTAGGATCTCCTGATGATCTCCCTGATTTCGGCCTACTAGTAGGATGTCATATAAATAATGAAACCCTTGCAGGCCCGGCCTGCGCAAGATGACAATGACTGGGAGTAGGACTTTGGAGAATGTCCTCAGATACGTTGACAGGTCGAACAATAAATGGATGAACTGAAAATGGTATTCCATGACTGCAAACCGTAGATACCTGTAAAACTCCTGGTGGACTGGGACATGCAGGTACGCATCCTTCAAATCTAAAAATAATATCCATTCCCCCTGTCTGATGGCTTGTGTGACCAACTGTAGTGATTCTATTTGGAAACTTTGCACCCAGATATTCTTGTTCATGGCCTGAAGGTCTAATACTGGTCTTAAGTCACCTGTTTTTTTTACCAAGAAAAGTGGAGAATAGAAACCTCAATATCTCTCTCGAATAGGGACTGGCTCTATGGCACCCTTATGTAAAAGTGACTGAATGTGCTTGAAGACTATTTGAACTTTTTTTTGGCACTTAGGAAAGTTTGTGTGGGCAAAGTAAAGTACCTCAGGGGGGCTGAGAACTCCCAGTGATGGCCTTCCCAAATTACTTTCATGACCCAGGAGTCCTTGACCTGCTCCACCCAGATTTGCGCAAAGCCACGCAACCTGGCACCTACTAGGCATGTCTGGGCGGAAAAACCCTTAAAAGGGTTTCTGCTGCTGAGAAGAGGCAGACTTTACTTAGTCAACCGAGCCACTGATGTCTGGGGCAGTTTCCATCCCCTTTTAAAATCCTTGGCTCTTCTAAAGTATCCGTTAGCCTACTCGTAAATTGTCTTCCCTCTGGTTGGCGTTGCTATCTGGGCTTTATTTCTTGCGGGATCAATCCCGACTTACCTGTAACCTTTGAAATTGCAGCCTTAAGTTTGCTGCCAAACAGAACTGTTCCGTCAAAGGGAATACAACAGCAATTAGATTTTATTGAAATTTTTTTTTTCTCAAAACATTTTATTAAATTATAACAGCATACATAGAGCAAGAACATGACAGATATACAGAAAAACACCTATAGATAAGCAAAATACAGTCATGGTATGCAGTTAGAAACGCAGATAATCAGCATAGGATTACACATAAACCCAGGTGCATCTATGACACCGAATATCGCAGCAAACAAGAAAACACCTTGGGGATAGTATGGAAGTGGGGACCATATTGAAGGGTCAGGTAGTTGGGGCAGCCGCCAAATCAGTGAGATCCGGGACGGGAAGGCTAAAACTGTACGTCAGTGGGGCCCCCAGACCCCGACACCCCCATGGGGGAACTTGCTGTGTCAGGGAGCGGGGGGCCCACACCCTGCAATTAGATTTTATTAGCTATTATTCCTATGTCCTGCATTTATTGGGTAACTCCCTCAGTTCCCGGTGGAGATGCTCCTAGTTATTATGTGTCAAGACTGTAAGCTGAACTGTGAGTACTATGTCCAATAGGCACCCTTGTGGTTTTAAGTGCTCTATATGTATAAGCATACTCCTGTTACTTACTTTATTCTACTATTATCTATATGTTCCTTTTACACAAATTAATTGCACCGCTCCTGAAGAAGTGATATCTATTTCACGAAATGCGTCGAGCATTTAGGATGCAATCGCTCTGTTATTACTATGTGCTACAATTGTTGTTTTATGGCTCTAACTATGATGTATATCCGATGTTTACAATCTGTGACTAGTGTTATTTTTACTGCCTTAACCATAATGAACCATTTATTTTTACAATTTTTTATTGTTGCAATTGCAATAAACATTCGTTTTTAGACATGATATTCTGTTCTTGGCAGATATTATACAATTGGCATATGGTATCTTTTGGTTTTAGTGACATAACTCATATAAAGTCCCCAAACTCTCCCTTCTTTCTTTTCATATGATTAGGAATGGAGGCACATGGTGTCATGTGCCTCATATAAAGTCCCACATTCCCCTTCTGTTGCATTCAAATGAATGAAAAAACTGTGACAGTAACAAACAACAAAAAAGATAAAGTGCATGTAAGTGTCCATGTAATATTCATGAAATAAAAAGCAGGTGTATAGTCCATTGTGAACAGAAAACCAATTACAAATAAACTTCAGTGTAAAGAAATCCACCACCGGCTAATAATGATGATCCCATCAGTGATGATTACCAGAGCAGATGAGCCAAAGACTATAATGGCCAAAAACACATAAGATGTTACCACAGGCTGGACAGTCACTGTGGAAGAAGATGGACGTCACTCAGTGCCAGTGTAGCACAAAGAAAGAAATACATATCTCCATCATGAAGTCCATCATAAACCTCAATATTTATTTAAAGATTACAGTATTCTCTGAAAAGCTCGTTCTCACAGAAGGATAGATCGGCAGCCTGATAGTTCCAAAGCTCAGTGCTAAAAATATACATTGTCACTATACTGACACTGGCTGGGAAGCGGTTAACATCTAGGGTGATCAAAGGGTTAAGTGTGTGCCTAGCTGGTGATTCAGTGTAGTGGGGGAGTCGATTGTACTAGTGGAAGAAACACAGGATCCATGCCTTCCTTACTGACAGAACGACGATCTGCCTTGTTTACATAGGCAGATCGCAGTTCTGCCTGTGTACAGAATGATCAGCGGGTGCTTGCGGATATGGGGTCCGCTTGACCTGTTAATCAGCTCCTGCTGTGAAGATTCACAGTGGGAGCTAGCCGCTGCAAGCGCACACTCGTGCCCCATACCCAGAATTGCAGGATCATCGTATATATTTATACGTGATCCTGCACACCCTGTAGCAGTAAATGTGCTATAGGGGCGGTCAGCAAGAGGCTAAAGTGTAATTCCAGTCAAAACCTAACTAAGCTAAAATCTACTCCCACCTTAATTCTAAGCCTATTCTAGCTATCCTGCAAAAGAAAATTATTTATACTTACCTATTCTAAAGTTGTTCTGGTCTCGTCACATGATTGGGTCCTGGATAGAGATGTACCAAACAGTTCCCGGCGAACATCGCTTGTTCGCGTACGCCGCTGCGGGCGAACATATGCGATGTTCGGTCCGCCTCCAATACATCATCATTGAGGCAAACTTTGACCCTGAACCTCACAGTCAGCAGACACATTCCAGGCCAATCAGCATACCTCCCTCCCACACCCTCCCACCTCCTATAAATAAGCAAGGGCAGCATCTATCTTAGATCATTTCTGAAGCAGTGTGTTAGTGAGAGCAGGGAAAGTGCTGCTGCTGCTGTTAATAGCTAAGGACAGTTGTTAGTCAGTGTTCCCGGTCTTGTTAGTCAGTGTTCTTGGTACACTCCTGCTGTAAGGGGTCCTTACAGCACCCCAAAAAGCCCTTCTTAGGGCTGGTGTTTGAGGTTTATTTTTTTGGATATATATATATATATATATATATATATATATATATATATATATATTTACTGTATATCTATTGTCCCCAAAAAGCCCTTTTTAGGGCTGGTATTTGTGTAATTTTTTTTGTTCTGTGATATATATATTGTCCCCAAAAGCGCTTTTTAGGGCTGGTATTTGAGTATTTTTATATATATATATATATATATATATATATATATATATATTGTGCACTGCAGTTGCCTGCCCGCTGTGTGTGAGAGGCCACAGACCCACCACAGACTGTACTGTGTGCACACCACACTCATTTCGGGTGGCACAGGCACAGTACCTTGCATTTTAAAAAATATTTTTTTTTCCCTCTGTCATAATTGCAGTGAGTGCTGTGTCAGAGTGTACTGTACCCACTGCAGTGCCCACCACTGATATATATACGGTGGCACAGCATCTTGTTGCAAATTGAAAAAAAATATATTTTTTATTATTGCAGTTGCCTGGGCTGCCAGTGACTGTCAGGTCCACAGAGTGTACTGTGCCCACTGCAGTGCCACTGCCCACCCACCACTGATATATACGGTGGCACAGCAGTTTGCAAATTAAAAATATATATAATTTTTTTATAATTGCAGTTGCCTGGGTGCCAGTGACTGTCAGGTCCACAGAGTGTACTGTGCCCACTGCAGTGCCACTGCCCACCCACCACTGATATATACGGTGGCACAGCAGCTTGCAAATTAAATATATATATATTTTTTTATAATTGCAGACTTGCCTGGGCTGCCAGTGACTGTCAGGTCCACAGAGTGTACTGTGCCCACTGCAGTGCCACTGCCCACCCACCACTGATATATACGGTGGCACAGCAGCTTGCAAATTAAATATATATATATTTTTTTATAATTGCAGACTTGCCTGGGCTGCCAGTGACTGTCAGGTCCACAGAGTGTACTGTGCCCACTGCAGTGCCACTGCCCACCCACCACTGATATATACGGTGGCACAGCAGCTTGCAAATTAAATATATATATATTTTTTTATAATTGCAGACTTGCCTGGGCTGCTAGTGACTGTCAGGTCCACAGAGTGTACTGTGCCCACTGCAGTGCCACTGCCCACCCACCACTGATATATACGGTGGCACAGCAGCTTGCAAATTAAATATATATATATTTTTTTTATAATTGCAGACTTGCCTGGGCTGCCAGTGACTGTCAGGTCCACAGAGTGTACTGTACCCACTGCCCAACACTCCTATAGGGTGGCACAGCACCTTGCACTCATAGTACCACAAATCTAAAAAAAAATGATAGGCAGAGGCAGGCCACCCCGCAAGGGCCGTCGTGGTCGTGGTGCTGTGATTCTGTGATTTCCTTTGGCCCTAGAATAATGCCCAGTGTTCAGAGGCCACAAACCCTGAACTCAAAAAATTCTGAGGACATAGTTGACTGGCTTACACAGGACACCCAATCGTCTACAGCTTCCGCTTGGAACCTTAATGCACCACCCTCCTCCAGCTCCGCTTTGGGCACCTCTCAATTTACCACTCGCCCGCCCGCCGGCACCACCACCAACACTAGCACCACAGCCGCTTCACTTGATCTGTCAGAGGAGTTATTTACACATCAGTTGGAAGAAATAAGTGATGCGCAACCATTAGTGCCAGAGGATGTAGATAACGGGGATATGTCTCAGTCAGGCAGCATTATACACATGGACGTACATTGTGATGATGATGATGATGATGATGTTGTACCTGCTGCTGCTGCCTTTGCTGAATTGTCAAGTGAAGCGGCTGATGATGACGATGTGTCCATGGGTGTCACCTGGGTGCCTGCTCGAAGAGCAGAAGAAGAGGGGGAAAGTTCAGATGGGGAGACAGAAAGGAGGAGGAGACGAGTTGGAAGAAGGGGGAGGTCATCGCAAGGAGCTAGTGGCACAGTCAGACAGCATGTAGATTCAGCACCCGGGGTCAGCCAGACAGCACGCCAATCAACGCAAGCTGTTGCCACCACCAGAATGCCGTCATTGCAAATCTCAGCAGTGTGGCATTTTTTTTGTGTGTCTGCCTCTGATATCAGCGATGCCATTTGTAACCTGTGCCAAAAGAAACTGAGTCGTGGGAAGTCCAACACCCACCTACGTACAACTGCTTTGCGAAGGCACATGATCTCACATCACAAACGCCTATGGGATCAACCCATGAGTAAAATCAGCACACAAACTGAAAGCCACCATCCTCCTCCTGGTCCAGCATCTTCAGCCACGTCAACCACTGCTGTCCTCCTTGCCCCCTATCAACAACCCGCCCCTCCGCCTCTCACCTTCAGCAGTTCCTGCTCACCTGCCCACAGTCAGGTGTCTGTCAAGGAAATGTTTGAGCGTAAGAAGCCAATCTCACAGAGTCACCCCCTTGCCCGGCGTCTGACAGCTGGCTTGTCGGAACTCTTAGCCCGCCAGCTTTTACCATACAAGCTGGTGGAGTCTGAGGCCTTCAAAAAATTTGTGGCTATTGGGACACCGCAGTGGAAGGTACCCGGCCGAAATTATTTTTCACAAAAGGCAATCCCCAACCTGTACTCTATTGTGGAAAAGGAAGTCATGTCATGTCTGGCACACAGTGTTGGGGCAAGGGTCCATCTGACCACTGATAGCTGGTCTGCAAAGCATGGTCAGGGCAGGTATATAACTTAAACTGCGCATTAGGTAAACCTGCTGGCGGCTGCCATTCATGGAATGCGTGGCTCTGCTGCAGAGGAGTTGGTGACACCGCCACGACTTGCAGGCAGGCCTGCTGCCACCTCCTCTACTCCTCCTACTCCATCCTTTTTGCTAACCTCCTCGGCTGAGTCCTCTTCTGCTGTTGCGTCTTGCTCCACACCAACTGCACCCCCCCCAGCTCCCCAGGGGCTATTCCACATGCCGGATACTACAGTGTCACGCTGTCTTGGGGTTGACTTGCCTGAAAGCAGAGAGTCACACCGGACCAGCACTACTGTCCGCCCTGAACGCACAGGTGGATCAGTGGCTGACCCCGCACCAACTGGAGATCGGCAAAGTGGTGTGTGACAACGGAAGCAATTTGTTGGCAGCATTGAATTTGGGCAAGTTGACACATGTGCCGTGCATGGCACATGTGTTGAATCTGATTGTACAACGCTTTGTGCAGAAGTACCCAGGCTTACAGGACATCCTCAAGCAGGCCAGGAATGTGTGTGGCCATTTCAGGCGTTCCTACACGGCCATGGCGCACTTTTCAGATATTCAGCGGCGAAACAACATGCCAGTGAGGCGCTTGATTTGCGACAGCCCAACACGTTGGAATTCAACACTGCTAATGTTCGACCGCCTGCTCCAACAAGAAAAAGCCGTCAACGAGTATTTGTATGACCGGGGTGCTAGGACAGCCTCTGCGGAGCTGGGTATTTTTTTGCCACGTTACTGGACGCTCATGCGCAATGCCTGTAGCCTCATGCGTCCTTTTGAGGAGGTGACAAACCTAGTCAGTCGCACCGAAGGCACCATCAGCCGCATCATCCCATATGTTTTCTTCCTGGAGTGTGCCCTGCGAAGAGTGCTGGATCAGGCCGTAGATGAGCGTGAAGAGGAAGAGTTGTGGTCACCATCACCACCACCAGAAAGAGCCTTACCATTGCTTGCTGGACCTGCGGCAACACTGGAAGAGGAGTCTGAGGAAGAGGAGTCAGAGGAGGAATGTGGCTTTGAGGAGGAGGAACACCAACCACAGCAGGCATCCCAGGGTGCTCGTGGTCACCTATCTGGTACCCGTGGTGTTGTACGTGGCTGGGAGGAAGAACACACCTTCAATGACATCAGTGAGGATGAGGAATTGGACATGAGTAGCTCGGCATCCAACCTTGTGCAAATGGGGTCTTTCATGCTGTCATGCCTGTTGAGGGACCCTCGTATAAAAAGGCTGAAGGAGAACGACCTGTACTGGGTGGCCACACTACTAGACCCCCGGTATAAGCAGAAAGTCTCTGATATGTTACCGAATTACCGGCAGTCGCAAAGGATGCAGCAGCTACAAAATAAGTTGAAAAATATGCTTTACACAGCATATAAGGGTGATGTCACAGCACAACGGGAATCCAACAGGGGAAGAGGTGAAAGTAATCCTCCTCCTACCACCACAACCACGCCGGCAAGGACAGGACACTTTACAGACATCTTGTTGATGGAGAACATGCGGAGCTTTTTTAGTCCTACGCATCGACACAGCCCTTCGGGGTCCACCCTCAGAGAACGACTCGACCGACAGGTAGCAGACTACCTTGCCTTAACTGCAGATATCGACACTCTGAGGAGCGATGAACCCCTTGACTACTGGGTGTTCAGGCTTGACCTGTGGCCTGAGCTATCCCAATTTGCCATTGAACTTCTGGCCTGCCCCGCTTCAAGTGTCCTGTCAGAAAGGACCTTCAGCGCAGCAGGAGGTATTGTCACTGAGAAGAGAAGTCGCCTAGGTCAAAAAAGTCTTGATTACCTCACCTTTATTAAGATGAATGAGGCATGGATCCCGAAGGGACTGACAGTGGGGAATGCATTTGACTAAAAAAGCCCTGATGAGATGCCTTGGGCTAAAAATGGTCCACACGCTGCTTTATTTAATCTCTGCATGCCGGATTACTTACGTGACGTCTCCGCCACCAACTACGGTTCAAGCCGCAATGTTTTAGTGCACTTTCTGCCTTGAAAACCTCAATTTTTCCGGCCGCTGCTACAATACCTACTTTTTCATGCATGTGTACATGCCTAATTTTTCTGGCCTCTGGTGCTACACTGTGGCTGCAAAAAAACAAAAAACAAAAAAAAGGCACATACATGTGTCAATTCCCCTTCGTGATCGTTACCTTGTTGTGGTGAAGGGGCTTGCGTATCACAAGGAAGCGATCACCTCTAGGAGTGTGTTGGCACACCCCAGATGATAAGGTCTTTGCTTCATTGTGAACAGACCAAAAGCAATCCGCGGGATAATTTTTCATAGAAAAAACATTAGTTTTCTTTCATTTAAAAAAAGAGGACAGCCTCTGCGGAGCTGGGTATTTTTTGGCCGCGTTACTGAATGCTCATGCACAATGGCTGTAGGCTCATGGGTCCTTATGCGGAGGTGACAAACCTGGTCAGTCAAACCTAAGGCAACATCATCGACCTCATATGCATTTTTTCTGGAGCGTGCCCTGCGAAGAGTATTGGTTCAGGCGGTAGATGAGCATTAAGAGGAAGAGTTGTGGTCCCCATCACCACCAGAAGCAGCCTTGTCGTTGTCGATTGCTGGACCTGTGGCAACGCAGAGAAAGGAGTCTGAAGAAGAGAAGTCAGAGGAGGAAGGTGGCTTTGAGGAGGTGGAAGACCAACCACAGCAGGCATCCCAGGGGGCTTGTTGTCACCTTTCGGGGACTCTTGGTGTTGTATGTGGCTGGCTGGGTGGAGGAAGAGACCTTCAATGATGTCAGTGAGGACAAGGAACGGGACATGGCTAGCTTGGTATCCAACCTTGTGCAAATGGGGAGTTTGAGGTTGTGCAAATGGACGGACTGACTGACTGACTGTTAAACAGGGAGTTTGGTCTGTCAGAGTTTGGTCTGTCACTGAAGCGGGCGTAACCCTTACACTACTTGATCGATACAACATCATACCTGATCGTATTCACACACTGGATGTTTTAAAGCACGTTATTCCAAACAATTTAGGAATGTTAGGTGATTTATGCCCTTTATGGATTAAAACCCGACTCTGCATCAATTACGTAATTTTCCATGGGAGTTTTGCCATGGATCCCCCTCCGGCATGCCACAGTCCAGGTGTTAGACCCCTTGAAACAACTTTTCCATCACTATTGTGGCCAGAAAGAGTCCCTGTGGGTTTTAAAAATCGCCTGCCTATTGAACTCTATGGCGGTTCACCCCGTTCGCCGGTTCGCGTACATTCGCCGATGTTCGCGTTCGCCGTTCGCGAACGGCAAATTTTAGGTTCGCGACATCACTAGTCCTGGAGTCGGCTTCAGTGTAGAAGGACAACAAAACTAAAAAGGAACAGACTCACCCTTTAAGCAGGGGAATAAGTGAGGGACTAAAGTTATGCTTCCGCCATTCCACCTCATAGAAGGGTGGGTCTACACACCAAAAGACTACTAGTTACAGCAAAAAAGTGGGTATAGAACCCAAAGAAAGTTGTTATAATGTGACCCCAGACAATAATGCAGTATCAAAAATAACAACTTTACAAAAAATCATCACATCCCTCCACCTATCACCACTACTGTATAACAAAGTTGTTATATTAAAATCAGCACACACTAGGGCCCATTGATAGCACACAAAACAAGTGAGGTATAGCTTGTCTTCTATTCATGATGGGACAGCTGTCATGTAGAGAGTAGGGATGATTGAACTTTTGAAAAGTTTGGTTCAACCAGAACACCCGAACTTCCCGAAAGTTTGGGTCCGGATTCCAGAACCCCATTGAAATCAATGGGACCCGAACTTCTGTAATCAAAAAACACAATTTTGAAGCCCTAAAACCCAAAAAATGCCCCTAAAAAGTGCCTAGGGTTCTGGGTCATGCCCCAGGGACTATTAATCACACAAAAAAAAGTTCTTAAAAATTGTCGATTTTGATAGAGAGCCAATTATTGAAATAATTATTGAAAAAAAAAAAAAAAGATATTTCTTTGGATTTAGTGTCTGGGGGGGGGGCTAAAAAGTGTACCTGTGAAGTTTCAGCTCTGTAGCATGTCCAGTACCAGAAAAAAAAGATCGTTTGTCTTAGAATTGCAGTAGAGCAGGGATTGGGCTCCGCTACTTTCACACCTGGGCGTTTTTGTAGCAGGTGTTTTTTTGGGCATTTTTTGGGCGTCTTTGGAGGCAGGCATAACATCTGAACTTCTGTATAGGGGTATATATATACACACACACACACATATATGTATATATACACATACACACATATAGGTGTAAAAGTAGTGGGAAACCCTATGCCTGCGCTAATGAAATTATTTGCAGGGATGTGGCTCCGCTCCTATCACACCTATATGTGTGTATATATACATATATGTGTGTGTGTTTATATACCCCTATACAGAAGTTCAGATGTTATGCCTGTCTCCAAAGACGCCCAAAAAATGCCCAAAAAAACGCCTGCAACAACACACCTGGGCGTTTTGTTGCATGCGTTTATTGGGCTTTTTTGTGGACGTCTTTGGAGGAAGGCATGACATCTGAACTTCTGTGTAGGGGTATATATACACACACACATATATGTATATATACACATACACACATATAGGTGTGAAAGTAGCAGAACCCTATGCCTGCGCTAATGAAATTATTTGCAGGGATAGGGTTCCGCTCCTATCACACCTGTATGTGTGTATGTGTATATATACATATATGTGTGTGTGTGTGTGTGTATATATACCCCTATACAGAAGTTCAGATGTCATGCCTGCCTCCAAAGACGCCCAAAAAATGCACAATAAACGCCTGCAACAAAAACACCCAGATGTGTTGTTGCAGGCGTTTATTGGGCATTTTTTGGGCGTCTTTGGAGGCAGGCATAACATCTGAACTTCTGTACAGGGGTATATATATACACACACACATATATGTATATATACACATACACACATACAGGTGTGATAGGAGTGGAACCCTATCCCTGCAAATAATTTCATTAGTGCAGCTATAGGGTTCTGCTACTTTCACACCTATATGTGTGTATGTGTATATATACATATATGTGTGTGTGTGTGTGTGTGTATATATACCCCTATACAGAAGTTCAGATGTTATGCCTGCCTCCAAAGACGCCCAAAAAATGCCTGCAACAAAAATGCCCAGGTGTGTTGTTGCAGGCGTTTTTTTGGGCATTTTTTGGATGTCTTTGGAGGCAGGCATAACATCTGAACTTCTGTATAGGGGTATATATACACACACACATATATGTATATATACACATACACACATATAGGTGTGAAAGTAGCGGAACCCTATGCCTGCGCTAATGAAATTATTTGCAGGGACGTGGCTCCGCTCCTATCACACCTATATGTGTGTATGTGTATATATACATATATGTGTGTGTGTTTATATATACCCCTATACAGAAGTTCAGATGTTATACCTGCCTCTAAAGACACCCAAAAAATGTCCAAAAAAATGCCTGCAACAAAAATGCCCAGGTGTGTTGTTGCAGGCATTTTTTTGGGCATTTTTTGGGCATCTTTGGAGGCAGGCATAACATCTGAACTTCTGTATAGGGGTATATATACACACACACATATATGTATATATACACATACACACATATAGGTGTGATAGGAGTGGAGCCACATCCCTGCAAATAATTTCATTAGCGCAGGCATAGGGTTCCGCTACTTTCACACCTATATGTGTGTATGTGTCTATATACATATATGTGTTTGTGTATATATACCCCTACACAGAAGTTCAGATGTCATGCCTTCCTCCAAAGACGTCCACAAAAAAGCCCAATAAACGCCTGCAACAAAAACGGCCAGGTGTGAAAGTAGCGGAGTCCTATCCCTGCTCTACTGCAATTCTAAGACAAGCAATCTTTTTTCTATGGCGGTCACCCTGACATGGAAGAGTTTGGTCACCCTGCCATAGCAGTCAGAGTCAGTTCACCCTACACTACACTATGTAGTAAAACTAGATTATTGAATCTAACTATAGTGGAAAATAGTACCCTAACTACACTAGATATCCCTTTCCTCACACTAATAATTGCTAAATGACACTTTTGAAGCAAGCTTCCACTCTCTTCCACAGCCCCTGTATTACAGTGCTAGAGATTTGGCGGGGCTATGTTATATACTGGGGGGCGTATTCACTACTGATTGGCCTCTGGACCCCCTAGTCACTCCAATCACATTCCTAGCATCCTCCTGCCCCCTCAATTGGCTTTTACTAATGTTTCTGGTCCAATCATGGGCTTTTAAAGCCCAGTTCCTGTCCCATTACATTTTGGTCGGTTCTGGTTGCCGAATTCCGAACTTTTTCCGCAAAAAGTTCAGAATTCCGCCGAATTTCGAACAGTCAATGTTCGGGTCGAGCCGATGGTCGACCCGAACCGTTCGATCATCCCTAGTAGAGAGCTCAGCAGAGCAATATCAATCTACATTGCAATCATTTAGCATAATTCTGTTCCTTCATGAGTAGTGACAACCTCATAGAAAAAACTGTTAGGATCAAGGGGGATTTTTCAAGAAATCAGTATCAAGATGGAGAGTAAGGTAGTTTAATTGATAGACAGGTCCCCCCTTGGGGGTTTGGGTAACATCAGGTTAACAGTTCCCCCAGGAGTAAGATCTTAAGGAACTCTCAAGTGAATATTGCACCGTGGGATCCATAGGAATGATAACATCCTCTGCAGGAGATCAAAGTGTTCATTAACTTGCCAGACTTACAGATAATTCCCAAGCATTCTGGTCCTTATTCCCAAAGTGTGTGCAAGCATTGGTAGGAGCAGTGCTGATAAAAAGCAGACTGGGAGTCTGTGACAGTAGCAGAAATCAGCTGGGGAATATTTATCAGGGATCTCAGAAAAGACTTACAGTTCATTGATTAACCGTCTACATTGGGGGATCACTGTAGCCTGTAAGTGGGTTCCCTCGGCTGTTTGCACTGTCAGTCTCTGACCAGGAAGACACCATTGTATAGTCAATGTTCCTCTTGTGCAGTAGTCAACAAGAATCCATGCCTATTATACACCTGTGCAGCCTTGAATCCTGTCCTGAATAAACGCTGTGATAGTTCCTAGAGTGCCTGGTTCCCATCCCCCTTTCCAATGTAGTTGTGAGTGCTTCATGGGCAGTAGGTGGTGCATCCCTTGGTTGACAGGTTTCGGCAGCTCACTTTTTGGCAAGCTTCTTCAGAACCACTAGGGGGCGTTCAGGTGGGATCTAACAATGGCTACCCCATTGTAAGCCTATGACATCATCACACTGCAGTTGTCTCTGCCTCTCTTCCACACTGAAGCTGCCACTGGAGAGGTCATATGACTGGACCAAAGTGACTTTAGAATAGGTAAGTATACACATCTTTTCTTTTTATGTTGGATTTTCTAACTTTTTTTATAAACATCTGTTTTTCTCCACATTAATTTTATGAAAAATATTGATGATCTTAGTAAGTCTTGGTGAACCA
Organism: Pelophylax lessonae; assembly: GCF_965119305.1. NCBI lineage: Eukaryota > Metazoa > Chordata > Amphibia > Anura > Ranidae > Pelophylax > Pelophylax lessonae. Next base: position 185,984,239 of record NC_138771.1, on the reverse strand, counting down.
TCCAGAATTTTGTAATACTCTATACATGGTTTCTTGAAATGCACACATATCTTTATATTGCAACCTGCATATAGAATTCATAGCAAATCTCCAGTTGCAGTCATGCTGTAATTATTGGGTGTTATTCATTGTGAGGAATTCAAATAGCAAATGCTAACAATCTGGAAAACTGAGGATATTTATCTTAGAGTTTGAAAACAGATGTGCTGAGTGTGACTGCCTCACAAAGTAAAGTTTTGATAGCTTGCACATGTTATCTTTTTTTTTTTTTTTTTTTTTTTTTACCATTCTTTAGCTTGACATACGATTGTGCCAGAAACTCAAATTTATCTATTGCTAGAAAATTATTTACATTTTTCTTCTAGCCATTAATGAATGTTGCTCTATGCATTTCCTGAAAACAAAATGATCCAGTAGTTACTTTACATACAAAAGGGCAATACAATAAGTCAAACTGATACAATAAGAACTGTATTAACTATAAAGAAGTAGCAAAGTCTGAAAGTTCTCACCCATAAAGAAAAAAATCAGTTGGCAACAGATGGAAAAAATAATAAAAGTAAAATAAAGTAGTAAAACTGAGATGTAAAAAAGGAGTGTAGCTTTCCAGGTAATGCATATGCTATCTGATAGCAGGAAACACAGTTGTAATTATATTACTGATGCTTAACAAACCTTTGGCAAGTCAGTGTCTACAATGATTTTATATGATATCATACAAAATTCAATGTATGTTTGTAATTTATACCAGTGATTCGATGGGAATAGGAATAAAGCGCATCCATTTATGAAGCCCAGTACATCAAAGTAGCTCTAGCTGGTTTGGATTAAAGTTCCTTATCTTTAGTCGTATCATTGATGGAGTCAACGAGAAGAGCACTGGAGCAACAAAAAAAAAAAAAAAAACAAGCTCATGTGCCTGATTTTCTAAATGAATTAGACTGTTCAATTAGCAAAATATGAATTACATTTTACAAAGTAAATGCTCCTTGGCTTACAAAAATAGATGGTTTAAGAGTGAACACATCTTCATTTATAGACCATTTATAAACTTTGTGTAAAGAATATGGACACAGTGAATGTGCAGAAACAAATATATATTTTAAATGTTTTAGAGTTCCAGCACCAACCCAAACGTTACTTCCTTTGCATTCAGCTGCAGAGAGGACCACTGCTCTCTGTATGGAAGCAGAGGTCTCTTTGTGCGCAATTACACAGGGGGGTTGATATACTAAAGGCAAATAGATTGTTCACTTTGTAAAAAAAAGTTGAACTTTGCATGGGAATTTTCCCTAGAGCTTAGTGAATGAGCTGAAGCCTCTGCTGACTTCCATCATCCAATCATGTGCAAGCCAAAAGATGTTATTCTTATTTTCTTTGCATGTGATTGGGTTGTCTTTGCAAAGTGAAATTTCACCACATTCCCTAAGCTTTGAGATTATTAGCTCTTAAACCAAGGGCTAGCTACAGCACTGCTGAATAATTTGTGCTCTTAGCAAAGAAAAATTGATAACTCACTATATTATGAATAAAGTAATATGTGCTCCAGTAACTGGGAATAGGACTACATAAAATATAAATACTAATGGATAAATACAATAGATAATCAGACACAGGTAAATAATAAATAGTGACTAATTGCATATAATAAAGTCCAGAAAATAAGGTGACTATAGTGCTCAAAATGATCAAAAATGTCCTTTGTGACTGTATTATTCAATGGTTCAAGAGTGCAAGTGCTCAAACATGGGTGTCCATAATTTCTGTGACATCAATCCATTTCACCGTGACTTGGGGGTAGATGGGTAGATGAAATCACTTACCAGAACCAGTGGGTCCTATATGCCTTACAGTGTTAGGACCACTCGCGCTTCGGTATATTAGGGAGCGGACGAGCGGCGTTGATCGTGGCTGTCTCTTTTCCTCCCCCCTCAGGTCAATATCGCTGGAATACCCTGCAGTCCACTTTTGTGTACCATTTATTGAGGTAAGGCTTAATGGGATCCTTTCACTATGTTTGGAAATCATTACTTAAATCTGGCTTTATTGTGTGGTTGGGATTGAATTTGAAGCTTTATTTCTCCTGATATCATATACATTGTTTCCTTTCTTCTCTTTTGGCGCTGTCCTTGAACTTGGGCGGGAGATTATGTGTACTTATAACAATGGAATCCCGATGTGGTCTCTCTTATCCCAATGACAGACATATAGATATAGGAAATATTTTAGTGGACCAACAGCATACTCCCCCATGAATCAGTGATGCCATATATAGGATATTGAGCGCTTTTTGTTTCCAATCCACTAACTTCCCTATACACTTAACCAACCTTTGTTGGTTTTCCCTATGTGTACCAATTATAGGTTTGGATTGTTTTTAACTACCTGCCATACCCTTATTGGAGTGTACGGTTGCTCCTTATTATCATTGTCTTTCCTCCTTTTTCTGTTATAGATGGGGCTTATTCAGCATATCAAGCGATAGACCGGGCAATTTGTGCTTGGTCCGTATCAGTTGATTCACATCTCCCTGGGGGTGCTGGACTCGACATCTCCCCCTGTGTATGGTCCATCTGTGTGGCCTATTTGGTTCACCTGAGGCACCTTCTCCTGGGTGGCCCCTGTGGGATATCCACGGCACCCTGTGGGCGGCTGTTGTTCCTAATCCACAGTTTCACAGAAATAAAACTTCATGCAAAATTTTGGTGAGCATAAAATATTTGCATTATTGGTCTTTCTCCTTTTTTGTTTATTTTTTTGTTTTTTAAAAAAGAATGTATTCAATGGATAAAAATGTTTGTATTTATTTATGAACTCTGTATTATTATCCACTCTAATTATTGTATTTTTCTTCTGTAATAGTCCACCGAGATGTCAAAAGGGGTCTTTGAAAAAGCTACTATACAGCGAAACGCGTCAGCCCGTCCCTAAATGGTTGTGACTATGAAGTCGATGTATATGATGTATTATCAGCCATGTGATATTGAGACTATTTATTAGTCCTAATCTTTTTAACGTTTTCTTGTTTAATTATTGTTTTCAATAAAGTGAATGCTATTTTTTGATTAAAGGAATGTGTGGTTTATCTTAAAGACTCACCAATCTAGTATCCCTTCTCATCATACCGTTAATTTTATTGATGCGTTTGGGGCCCTCCCACTGGCACTGGCTGGACCTCACCGCACTCACATTTTATCTATCAATTTTTAGGGATTGAAGGGTTGACTAATTATGTGATCTATCCAACAAACAATTATATATTCTCGACCACTCGCGCTTTATTTGCCCCTGGGCTGGGATGGGTTCCACTTTAATCTCCTATGGGTTGGTATGGTCTGGTATTAAGCTTCTCTTTACATCGGGATATGTGCCAGTAGGGAAGGAAAAAAAGCTCCAAATGGTGTAGTATCAAAAGTAATTAGTTTATTACCCACAATAGTTGGTTCTTTTAAAGTAGGAATTGTACAGAATAAAAAGCAGTGGTGGTCAGTGGTCGGCTGGTGCGGGCTGCGCATCCTTTTTGCAGAGTGGCGAGCGGTGCTTCCGGCTTGTGTTTCACTTGACGTACCGTGTTGACGCTATGCGTTCCAAACTGATGCGTTTCGTCACTTCCTGTGATGTCTTCATTAACTTTATATTTATTCTTCTATTTATCTCGTACACATTAATATTCATCTTTGACATTGTTTTATTACCCTGTGGCGCGGGGAATATACCTTGGTATATATATTTTTTACATTCCCTAAGCTTTGTGAAAACTATTTTGAAAAGTGCATTTCAGACTCCTGGGCTGAAGCCAGCTATTTTCTCAGAATCCCAAGAAATTATGTCAAACCTCTTATATTTTTGCCTCAGCGTTCTTTAATAAAAAAAAAAAAAGTAAAGGTGCTGTTAGGTATAAAGTAGTAGTGGAATCAGAGTTGTATAAAGTACTTGAAACCCATACTTGAGTAAAAGTACAAGTGCTCGATCAAAAAGTGACTTGAGTAGAATTGGAAGTGCTCAATCAAAAAGTGACTTGAGTAGAAGTACTAAAGTATTCAACATTTTTTGTACTTAAGTATTGCAAGTAGTTTTTTAAAAGTTTTGCTACTCAAGTACTGAAAGTAAAAGTACCAGTAGTTTTGAAAAAAAATTGCTACTCAAGTACTGAAAGTAAAAGTACAAGTACTGTGTTATGAAGTTATTAAAGAAAGAAGTCAAAAGTTTGAACATCATATTGTTTTTTTATTATTTCAAATGCAGCTTTTATATATACATACAGTAGTATGCAGCACAAAAAAAAATATCGGAGTAGAAGTATTAAAATCATCGAAAAAATGTAGTGAAGTAAAAGTGGAAGTAGGAGAAAAAAATTCTACTCTAGGAAAGTACAGATACCGCCTTTCGGTACTTAAGTACAGTAGTGAAATAGTTCTACTTAGTTACTATACATCTCTGAGTGGAATGCAATACAGTTTTATATAAGCACACTCAGATGAAGTTGGAAGTGACGAAACGCATTAAACGCGGGACTGTACGGTGACCCAAAATGACATCAGGTGCCAGACACCATGCGCATGTGGTTTATTGGCTGCACTAATTTGAGCATATCTGATGTTTTAATATACAGTATGTGGATGGTCAATTAAAAAAGCTATTTTTATGAGTGTTTTTAAAGTTTGATTTAAATAAAGAATGGAGATTATGGGGAGCTGATTGAGTGTCCTTACAGGTTCAGAGCTGCATAAAAGGGGATTCTTTCTAATGTAGTTTTTGCCAATTAGTAAAATGATGATTTCTAGTGAGTGTGGTGGTGACACTATTCACTCCGTGATGAAAGATTAGAAAGTTGCACAAATATCTGAATAAGAATATTTATTGTTTTAAGTGCGCATGCGCGGAGCTCCCGATTATGGCTGCCTAGACTTGGAGCTCCATCCCGCTCCAGCCTTCTCAGCCCCGCCACCTCTACAAGATTCATCGCTCCCGCACACTCACTGACTCTATCGATCACAAGGATACTTGGTACCATCCCCATGATATCAGGATTAGTCCGGAGGGATTTGTCTCGCCAGCACGGCTTCGTTCCCGCGGCCCCAGAGGAAGTCTGGGACACAGAGTGCTGCAGAGGATAGGGGAGAAAACATGGATGCAGGCCCACAGGCTGCTCCTACAGCAGAGTCTACTTCTGTAAGTTCCTCTTACAGAAGGACTTCTCTTCACCCTAATTTTCTATCTCCAGCCTCCACAGAATCTCTCCTGGAGAGAACACTGGATGATCTCCTAGCTGCTCCTGAGGACCCTGAGGATTCAGCCATATTAGGCTAAACTTCACCAGCAACCCCAATAGGCTTTGCTAGTATAAACACTTTTTCTAAAATGTTATCCAGGGGCTTAGCGCAAACAGCCTCCCAAATTACCTCAACCATACAAGCAGACCTACAAAACTTAGGCACTAGAATTGAGGCCATTGAAAATAACGTGGAACAAACAATCTCCAGGGCCAATCTGAACATAGCCTATATACAGGACTAACAGGACCAACTAGGTGCTATAACTTTCACATTAGAGGTGTCTCTGAATCCATCAAAGATCAAAGATGTTCAATTGGCGGTCTGCGCCTTTGTTAAAGATCTCATTCCGGACATCTCGGAACACTGCCTAAAGCTGGACAGGACTCATAGAGCTCTCCAACCTCCCTGTTTGGACATAGTGGTCAAACTGCACTTTTATGGAGTAAAGGAAGATGTCAAGCGCATAACTAGAGATACAGAACAATTCTCCTTCCAGGGGCATCCTGTTCAAGTATTTACTGACCCTTTGCCCTTCATCATCCAGAGAAGAAGATCACTAAAACCCCTTCTTCAAGCCCTCTCTCAAATTCAGTCAAGTACTGGTGGTCGTTCCCTTTCCATCTATCCTTTTCTTACAAAAATAAAAGGTACGACTTCTCTTCACTTCATGATGGGGAACGTCTATTGTTACAGCTGGACTTGTTATCACTGGATCTGCAGTCAACTTCACATCACAGGAGCACCGGACATGCCAAATGCCCTTCTCCGCAGAGCCCCATTACCCCAGTCTGGCAAAAACAGCAACCTAAGAGATCCAAGGACTCTCACCCACCATGATGACCAGGAATTCCCCCCTGTTGTTTTCCTCATCCTCACAATTTGATCTTTCTGTGTCAAGGAATCTCAAAACTTTTTCTGACAGATTGCTTGTTCTCTAGGGAACTCTTTGCTCTTCCTTGTGCCTTATAGGTGTAGGGTCAACAAGGCTGATATAGTCCCTAACTTTAGTTATTGTTCTACCGTTGGACATTTTAATAATTTTAGTAATCATTTGCTGGTTTTTTTTTTCCTCTCATGTTGGGGGAAGCTCTGGATTTGGGAGTGAGGACGGTTTTTAGTGAATACATTTGAATCAGCGCAGATCTACCTTCCCCTAGTTCATAAAGTGCAATAATTTATTAGATACATTTAAAGTGCTAATGCAATAATATTGTGTATCATAATCATCCAACAATACCTTACAATATGTGCAAAATATTATGTAAAATCCATCAAATAATCAACGTTGAGATATATATATATATATATATATATATATATATATATATATATCATATAAAGTGAACTACCGTATTTGCCGGCGTATAAGACGACTGGGCGTATAAGACGACCCCCAACTTTTCCAGGTAAAATATAGATTTTGGGATATACTACCCCTCTTCCAACGCACACCAAATACAAATTAAAAAAGCATCACATTTGATTTCAATATGGTCAATATTTCAATATTTGATTTCAAACTATGACCCAATAGTTAGAGGATAATATATTTGGCAAGTTTTAACTCAGGAAACAAAATAAAAAATGGCCCCTGATCTCAGTGACAGTGTTTTTTAATTTTTGAATGCATGTTTGAATTCAGCATCCTGTCTGTAATGCAAAGATATTTTTGCTTTCTGTACACAACCAGCCCTTCCACATTTATATAGTGTGATCCAGCACCTAGATGCTATCTATGATTAAAAATACCATATGTCCGGGGTATGCAAAAAAGAGATAGAGAGAGAGAGAGCAGCCATGTGACCAGAAAAACATGCCTCTTTCACCTGTCTGGCCTGCCATTGTATCCTGTTACCGTACCTTCTTCTCTGCCTCTCAGATCTCGCACATGCGTGCCTGCACCGCTTTACTGCAGTCCTCGGGAGCGAGACACAGAGAAGGAGGTACGGTAATAGGATACAAGGGCGGGCCAGACAGGTGAAAGAGGCATACCATAGTCTCTGAGACAGGGAGGGCTTGGAAGCAGGGAGAGCCAATCCAAGCAGGCATACCGTGGCCCTTTTTGAGTCCCCCCCCCCTACCGCATAGTTCAGTCGGCTCCGAAGTTTCAGCATCCGCCCTATAAGACGATGCCCGGCGTATAAGACGACCCCCGACTTTTGAGAAGATTTTCCTGGGTTAAAAAGTCGTCTTATACGCCGAAAAATACGGTAGTGCTTGTGAAACCAAAAACCAAAACAAATGAAATAACTAATAGAATAATCCAAAAAAATTCATGTACAATATCCTATAATGCAAAAGTCCCAAAGAATCCAAAAAAGTGCAAAAAAGTGCATGAAGATACTGTGCGTAATCCACTGTAATAATACATGCAAAACACCCTGTGTAATCCTTCCACCGATCACCCCAAACTGACTCACCAGATGGAGTGACTGGTAAAATAAAAAAACAGCTAATGCGCCTTTTTGCATAATATATCCAGCAGGCTGGTTCACATTCTAATAGTAGTTATTCCCGTCTTCACATACAGGCACTCTCATAAGGATGTGTGAGGGTATATCATTTTTAGGAAGAAGGGAGAACTTATATAGTGTTAATCCATAAAACCTTGTTCATTTATTAAAAGAAAAATAATTGTAACACTCACATTCTACAAGTGTCCTCCCGACACTAAGGATTGTAATCTTTGTGTTAAAATGTATCCATCGCCTTCGGCCGTAATGTTGAACCCCAGAGTGCGAGCTGTACATGCACAGAAGTGTCCAGCGTCCTAGCGACTTTTTTTAGCCTCCAGGGCCCTCCCTAATATGAGGATTTTTCTGACTTAATGGTTTGCTGATAGCTAATGTATGTTGGGTACTAGGCCTCAAAACATATATAGGAATAGTTTCCTAGTTTTGCAGTTTAGAACCATTTGTTCGGGGAACTCGGGGTGGGGGAGGAGGTCCCACCCCATTTTGGGGTGTTCCTTCCCTCTCCGGGGCTCCTTGGTAGGGGTCAACCGAGGGGTGGGTAGGTGGAAACTGATTGCTCATCTCCTTTCAGTTACCTTTATCAATCAGGGAAGGCCCCCCCATGAAAAGCTAAACAAGATGGTTGTCTGGGCCGAAGTGAATGTTGGCTCACTTGGAGGTAGATTCCAGTCTGCCTCATAGTCAGATGTTTACATTGAAATGTGTTAGAGTGAGAACGGGCACGTCTGTTTCTATCTCCTGAGTCCTGGGGAGGTGCACGGATGGGTCTTTCCATGCTTCCCACAGGTCATTTTTCTTCCAGAGTCTCTCCCATGTCTTTTCTTTCTTTCCATTTCTCTTTTCCTTTTTCAGACACCGGGAAGGTTCCATGGGCGTGTGGCTCAGGGGTACTGGGTCCTCTCCTTCCTGGATAAGGTCAATCTCGGCTGAGTGCATCAGGTGGAAGGTAGATCTCTGCCCAGTGGCGTTAGTTGTATCACCTCTGTTCCATGACGGCCACACTTTCCCCTCATTTTGTGTGCACAGAAGTAATGGGAGGGGGACCCCAATATTGCATTGGATCATATACTGGATAAATCAGGACAAAGTCATTCTCGAATGTTACGCCCACCTAGACAAAGTTTAAAAATTGCTAAATGTATTTATCCCCAAGAGTTGGTGTGTATTTGGAGGGTATTGAGTCCTTCCACAAGGGCTTTTACCCATTTTTCAGCACCACACCAACTTATGGGAGAATAGACCACATCTTTATTTCGGCCACCACCATACTATTTGTCACTAAGTCGTTCACTAGGGACTCCCCATTGTCTGACCACTCAAGCTTTTTTATTCTTCTCATGAAACCTCAGGTCTCTAAAGGCATGTTTCATTGGCATTTGCATAAATCCCTGTTATGTGACCCCATTCAAGGCTTTATGATTAATAACTACATAGGGGAATACTTTTGAGTTACTGGCAATGGGGAGGTCTCTCCTGAAAGTCTTTGGGCTGCTCATAAAGCAGTAGCCAGGGGCAAGATAATTCAACTCTCTACCAAACCTAAACATGAATGACGGGCTGAAAAAGACAAGCTAGAATGGGAATTCCACAAAAAATAACAGGCACAATCCTATTTCTAAATATCGCTGCCTATTATAATCAAGTCGTCTGTCCCTAAATTTAGCCCTGACCACTCAAGTGGAAAGGAATCTACAGTGGTCCGAGGCACATGCGCAGAAGCTCCCTGAATGGCTGCTTGATCAGGGAGCTCTGTCCCGCTCTGGCTGAATTCTCCCCGCTGTAGCCGGTATACAGCACAGCTCTGCACGGCAAAACCAGCCCACCAACCATAATGAATAAAAATAGGCCTTAAGGAACCGACGTATGACTTTGCTCTGGTCCTCCAAGGCCACAGAGTCGAGTGGGGGCCATCTTACCCTCACTCGACTTCCTGCCTGGGACATTGATGGACCAGATCATTTTCCCCACTACTAACGGCTCCGGTAAGCGGGGAAAACGACCAGGGAGCGGCGGGGGTACCTCTCCCGCCGCACATAGAAGTGATTATGTGAAAGAAGACCACCGGCGAAGTAAGATAACACCGGTATTTACCTTAAAATACCAGCGTAAAACTGTGGCGGGCGGTCCGGAAATGGTTAAATTGCTTTAGAAATTTGGCACAGCCTCCAGGCTTAACTTGTCCAAATCAAGAGCCCTGAACAGCAAGGTCCAAGCTCCCTTACTCGACTCTCTACAATCTCACTTTTCTTTTGCTTGGAGCTTTGATTTCATCCCTTATCTAGGAGTTCACCTAACCCCCACCATAGACCAATTGCACAAAGGCCTATTATCCCCCATCTAAAAAAAGCTAGGAGAAGAGTAGAACATCTGATCTAGACAAGATCTATCCTGGATAGGTAGGATACATTCTATTAAAATGACTTTGCTCCCATGTCTCCTTTACCTTTTTCGCTCTCTTCCCATTTCACTTAAAAGAGATCAACTGAAGAATCTTCAGTCCAAAATTATACATTTCATGTGGAGGAAAAACGGTTATAGGTGTCCTAAGTCTATTCTTTTCAGATTATGTAATCAAGCAGCTATCAAGCAGCTATCAAGCAGCTCAATTGGTTAAAAATTTCAATGATTGGATCCAGATGGAAAGGCAGGCGGTTCCCAACCACACATTAGATTATTCAGTCTGGTGTTCCCCTAATCTTTGGCCCACGATCCATGCACCTACCTTGTCACACTCCATCACCTTATGTGACCAAATTCACAAACTTTGCTCATTAGTCTCAGAGATAGGACCGCTCTCACACCTATTCCATAACCCACAATTCCCTCCAGGTCAAACCATTACAGCGGTAGCTAAATAAGGGACTATTTTGTATTGGACACTTCTTTAACTCTATGGGACCCTTATCTGTTAGCTACTGTACCAGCAAATTAGATATGCCCAGCACAGAGAGATTTAGGCTTTCCCAAATTTCCCATTTTCTACACTCAATCTTGATCAATAAACCAGACCCCCCCCCTAAACGAATCACCTATGAACGCTGGTGCTCTGATATCTTGGACCCAAAGGGAGGTATCTCCTTAATCTACTCCTCGCTTGTCAAGACCTGGGAGAAGCCAACATATGCTCAGAGGTGGGAGCAGGACCTTGATGAAAAAGTGGAACTGGACACCTGGTACCAGAGCTTTTTATCACTCCTTCAAGGGTGTCATCAATGTCTCCTTGATCTAGGCTAATGTAAAACCCATCAACCGCTGGTACCTTGTGTCCATACGCCTTGCTAAGATGTTTCCGGACACCTCCCCGCTTTGCTTCCAGGGTTGTGGTCACCCAGGCACCCTGCTCCATATTATGGTGGACAAGCCCCCGGATAAGAAGCTTCTGGAATAAAATCTTATAAATAATATGTAAGGTCACTGGCTGTCCTATTCTTCAAACTCCCCAAATAGGTCTGCTGAACAGACAGATAGAAAAGACTCCCAGACACATTCACTCTCTCCTATTCTATATCCTCTTAGAGGCCAAAATGACTTTGGTCCGTGCCTGGAAACAACCCTCAGTTTCCTTTACAGCTGCCAAGCGGAAGATTTCTTAGATCATGTGGCAGGAAAAACTTGTTGGTATTTTACAAAACAGAGTCGAGAAGTTTGAGCGTGTCTGGGAACCCTACGCAAACTTTATGCATACATCCTTGTGATCTCCCCTCGTAACATACAGTAATATCTCCATCCCCCAGGTGAATGCCTGACTCTCCTTCTCCCCTTCTTCCTAACCTCCCCACTTTTCACGTTTTCACAAATCTTTTGACCTTATTCTCTCTTTCTTTTTCTGGTTCATTTTGGCTCAAAGTTTTTGATTTTATCATGTGATTTCTGAATCGACCTCTCTTCCAACAGGTACCTGCTCCCACTGAGTTCCACCCCCTCCTCCTTCCCTCGCAGCTGGCCCAATTAGAGAGTGCAGTGCACTTTGCGCATGTGCAGTAGGGAACCAGCTGTGAAGCCGCATGACTTCACTGACGGTTTCTCTGAGTGGAGATGGCGGTGGCAGCACCTGATAGCTGATTGAAAATTTGTCTCTGGTGAAAAGATAGCTGGATTCCTGGACAGGTATGTGTCCTAATATTAAAAGTCAGCAGCTACAGTGTTTGTAGCTGCTGACATTTATTTTTTTCTGCAGGAGCCTGCAGCTTCTCTTTAACTACTATAAACACAACCTAAATAAAATTGTGTATCTTCTGTATAATAGCTCAATAACAGATACTATCTTTTTTCTCAAAATAGTTGGTTAAAAGTAGATTGTATCTATTTATGTATGTATCTATCAACCATCAGTGGTATCATCTATCAGTGATGCCAGGAGAGATTCCATTAACACATGCCAACACAAGATATAAATCAGCAGTACATTATTATGTTACTAGATTGGATGCACATAATCATTGACTCTAAGTGTGATGCAAGGTTTCTTGGCTGACAACAGATAAAGCATAGCATATTTTTGCTTTTGGATTAGAAACAGATTATTAACAGAAAAACATGTTGCAAAGATTGCTTTAACAATAAAATATACATCTTAGCTTTCCTCATTTTAACCAAGTGCATTTTTTTTTCTATGCCATACAGTATGTTTCTTTTTATTACCGGCAATCATTAAGTAATAATAGTAATGTTACCCTTTAGATACATTTTGGAAATTGTGTTTGGAAGTGTTTGTATGTTGATGTCCTAATTGATTTATAAACCAAATATAAATGGTTCATAAATATTTTCATGTCCAATAAGTGTGAATTGTTTGAGATAATACAACTATATTTTTGATTGTATGATGATAACAAGTGAACAAAGGATTGGCCAGCACACTTACCAGGCAGCCTGCAAAACAACCAAATTGACCCTGTCTAACAGTTTACATTGGAGTGATTGTAAAGTCCTTGTGTTTTTTTGTTTTTAAGAAACAAACATTTTATACTTACCTGCTCTGTGCAGTTGGTTTTGCACAGAGAAGCCTGGATCCTCCTCTTCTCAGGTTCCTCTTTGCTACTCCTGGCCCCTCCCTCCTGTTGAGTGCCCCTATAGCAAACAACTTGCTATGGAGGCACCCGAGCCAAGCTGCAGTGCCGTGTGTCCATTCAGACATAGAGCTGCTGTTTATTCCCGCCCCCTCTCTCTCCTGATTGGCCAACTGACTTTGACAGCAGTGGGAGCCAATGGTGCCACTGCTGTGTCTCATCCAATCAGAAGGGAGAGTCCCGGATGGCCGAGGGACTTGTGGACATTGCTGGACAGAGATGGGGCTCAGGTAAGTATTAGGGGGTACTGGGGTGACTGCTACACACAGAAAGATTTATTTCTTAATGCAAAAAAAACATTCTGCCTTCACAACTCCAGGGTCTTGTTTGCACGCATTTGTAAATATATGCGTAAGCTGCAGTGCCCATGCCAAGGAACTACTGTATATCCATTTGACCTCTGCAAGATTTAAACCCCTTCATGACAGGCCATTTTTGCTTTTTGGCACTGTGGTAATTTAACTGACAATTACGTGGTCATGCAATGCTGTACACAAGCATAATTTATATTGATTTTTTTCTCCACAATTCGATCTTTCTTTTGGTGGTATTTGATTACCACTGAGTTTTTTTAATTTTTGCGCTTTAAACAAAAAAATGCAAACATTTTGAAAAACAAACAATATTTTTTACTTTCGGCTATAAAATATATCAAATAAAAAAAAATTATAAAAAAATGAAAATTTCTTCATAAAATTAGACCAATATGTATTCTGCTACATATTTTTGTTAAAAAAAATCTCAAGCATATATTGATTTTTTTTACACAAACATTATAGCTTCTATAAACCATGGTATATATACTGGAATTTTTATTTTGTTTTCTTATACTAGTAATGGCAGTGATCAGCAACTGTGACAGCAGGACTGTGATAATATGGCAGGCAGTCTGACACTAACTAACACTTTGTGGGATTCAGTGACACTAATACAGAGATCAGTGATAAAAATATGCTCTGTCACTGTACTAATGACACTGGCCAGGAAAGGGTTAACATCTAGGGTAATCAAAGGGTTAAAAGGACCAAGAGGTGGAGCTTATGCAGTCAATCATGTGACCAACATAGAACATATAAAAAGCCCTACTACTCATTCCTCCAATTTCCTCTGATGAAGGGGGGGACACCCCGAAATGCGTAAGCGGTTCTTTGGAGGTCCACATGCCACCAAGGCCTGCATCAGCACAGGAAGCCCAGTGGAGAGTCTTGGTGGTCCTTGATTACACATGTTTGCCCGTGTTCCAACTTGTTTTGTGAGTACAATGTGTATGCTATTTTATTTTAATTAATTGTTTTAAAGATAATGCGCTAGGCTGGTGCGCCCTCTGTCCATTCCTTTTTAAATGTGTGCCTAACCAGTGTTTATGTGTGTACTGTGTGCTGCTTTTACTAAGGGATGTGCTAGTTTTTATTTCCTGCTTTGCAGGAAAACAAAAACTGCTACATCCCCGCTGACAAGACAGAGCTCTGTATTGTTAACATAGACAGAACTTTGTCCTGTCTTCCTCTTTGCCGATCAGTGGGCGCTGCCCGTCATCCATTGGCCGAAACCTGATGACAGCTTGGGCTGTGTCTTATTGGGAATGTGTCATGCATGTCCCCTACCCAGAACTGCTGGATCTGGTATGTGTATCGCATACCAGGTATGTGATCTATTGCAGGGGGGGGGGGCACTCTGCCACCCTATAACAATGTTATGTGGTGAGCAAGTGAATATACTGCAGTCTTAACCCAGACCGTCCATAGAAGGAGCACATATAGGAATGGATAGATTAAGGGCAAGTATGCCTGGACGGAGCCCACCCCTCCTTAAAGTCACAGGGACACTCGTGACCCCCACCAATAGAACAATGACAGTGAAGGTATCCAGTGCATCCGTGATCCCAATTCAACCAACTGTACAAATAAATGGAAGGGCCTTCCACATGCACCTTAATGATAAAAACTGTATTTATAATAAATGAGCATCTTGGTGTAGGTGGGTAGCAGAGACTTATCAGTAACAGAGAGGTGATTGTTATTTTCTATCCAGGAATAGGTATGGTGGTTCTCATCCATCTTGAACAACATATGATTATTAAGAGTCTAAGGGGTGGTTATGAGAGAAGACAAAAGGGAAGAAGGACACTGCTAAGAAGCACTAGATGAACTGTCATGTAGAATAGAAATTGGATGTGTTAAAGAGAGACAGCTATGCAGGAAACTGTCTGTCAAGTGATATGTTGTCCTTTCAGAGAGAGACACATCTGAGAAATTGAATTAAAATAAAAAAAACTATGTGCAACCTACTATCCGGGTGTATTTCATGGATTTGTATCAATATTTGAAATCATTGGATCCAGAATAAAAGACAGATGTTTGTTGCATCTATAGTTTTTATCAGTTTTGGAGTGATTGTTTCTTTATGCTGTGCCATGCCGCTGATGTTTTTTTCTGCCAGACATGTAGCTCTTAGACCAATCTATCCAGGAAAATGTCCACACTTTACCTCTTCACATAATGATCGCTCCACTGATACTACTGAGGAGATGTGCCAGATGCCAACTCGAGGATCTTGTTCATTAAAAGTAAAAATTAACACCTATTATTGCTGCGAGCTATATAATTGATAGTGACGTTGATGGTGGAGAGATTTCTGGGCTAATTTAACAACATTGACAACCTTGGAGGAAGAATTTATATGAAGTATTTGGAAACCTTGAATGATCCTTAAGACCCCTTAAAGGGGAAAGAGCATGGTGTCCTTTATGAGGTCTATGAGTTAAGGTGATTGCTGTTCACACTGAATTGGGATCACAAATGAAGATTTTTATAAATCAAGACATCCTATGGTATTTATGAACTTTGTATTTCAATTGCAGTATCACAGTGGTGGTGGAACCCTCTCACTGACACAGTAGACTTTTGTACAAGAAACATTTTTGTTTGCACATTAGATATATCTAATTGATTTTATATGCATGCATTTTAGCAACATGTTGTTATCACGACTGAAAAATCTCATCATGTTTATTATTGCGGTATTCGTGATTTTTAATATAGCGCAGCACTTTATAAGTTATTGATGCATGTGAGAATCACCCTGTTGGAGAGAGGATGTGATGTAAGAGATTGTCCCATTATAGAAACTTCCTTAGAAACCTTATGTAGAAAAACTGATCAAGCACTGGTCTGGCACAACGAATATGATCAAAAGTAAAATGAGAAAACCTACATCATATTGGTTAGCAGATCTTTTACGGTGTTACTTCTAAGATTGAACCCTAAATATTTAGAAACCAAAATATATTACCAAAAGCCATTATGTTATTGGTAATAAGAACCATTTGTTCCTAGTGATGCTCTCTCAGTACATGAGAACAAATCTGGTCTTCAGAAAGAGAAAGACACATTTGACAATTATTTTCTTTAGGGTTTTATTGCTGTAGTGTCTGCTTTTGCCTTTAGGAAGTCAGACACAGAAGCAGGACTAACAAATGTTAAACATGCCTGAAAACCCTTCAAAATAATTGGCTATGAAACAGACAAAATAGAGTTTCCTTAAAACTCCAAAGTATGCTTCCCACAGCAGTCACTGCTCTTTCAACTGATACATTAATTCCTTCCTTTTAATCCTGCCAACACTGAGTCAGCTGCACTGTATAGACAGTATGATAAAAGACCAATTCTAATGATACCCAGATCTGTTAAACAGATGATTAGAATTTAATAAGTTGCACACTTGCTGCACTGACCCAATATATACATCAATGGCAGAAATACTTATTTATTTATCTATTCACCTAGCACCAAAATATTACACTGTACTATAAAGAACACAATTGATTTCCATCATTGCCTCAAAGTGGAAATTAAACAGCTCTAAATAAAAAAAATCAACGGCCACCAAAAGTAAAATAGAAGAGCAGCTTTTGCTGCAATGCTTCACTCGAGAGCTAGTCCACCGTGCTACTGACCCTGCATGCTACTTAGCATCACATATGCAACATTTAACCCCTTATCTTTGGCGCCACCCGCCCCTTTAAGGGGTTTCAGATGCTAGGAGGCAGGGCGGGATTAATGATCACTGTAATTGGCTGTCACATGATCAGAAAGCTTTCTGTTGGCCGCTGGTAACTGTGCCGGGATTGTGCAGGGCGCACGCTCTTGGCACAGCTGTGTTTGCAATGTGGTACACAAATATGCAGTCACTCGGTGCCAAGGCCCACCCGCTAAGAGGCCGTATATTTGCATGCTGTCGGCACCAAGAGGTTATACTTTTTCTAGTATAAGGTCAGCAAAGGCTAGTTAGCACTTTTTCTATTCTGTTTTCGTTACTCCAGGTAACTACTATTGCTGTACAGAGGCCCACAGGTTTTTAAGCTAAAGTTAAATGTATGGTCTGTCAGTTACTGAGGGTCAGAATGCCCTCCATAACTGACAGTTAGAAGTGTTAGGGGCTAAGGTTTGTGATAAAATAATAATTTTTTGCATGTTTATTTTTTTTTTTACCTAGCTGCTGTTGGCTGCACATAGTGGTGCATATGTATCTCAAATATCATCCAGGGTTGTAAACAATCTTGGCCATGGCCAGGAGAGTCTCTTTTCATTTAAGAAGATCTCACTCTGCTTAAAATATTTTCTTGGCCTTGCAATGAATATGATGTACTGCATTAAAATAGAGGGGCACTGCTACTTCTAAAGTGGATTTTTCAGTGATTGTTTTAAGGGTTTAAAGATACTTAGGTTCTGATTTGCCTGTTACCATGGACTCACAGTGCATACTGCTAGTTTGACATTTGGACATTTTTGCCTAGGTTTGTTTTTATGGCTTGTGAATCATCACCATCAGATTTAGAAGGACTAATAATGTATTCTTTTGGGTAAGTCAACACCCTAACAATAAAAGTGTGGGGTGGGGTGTTCAGAAAAACTATAGTGTCAGTGTATTGAAACTACTGTTGGAAGAAGATAAGAAAGCTGACAAACTGCATAGAGAGAGATTAGGGTCCATAAGAAAGCAGTGCTTTATTTTAGTAAATTAGGGGTTGGGTATTTTTTAAAATTTTTGTAGGAAAACACTTGTCTTGTGCACTCTACATTTTGGCCTTTTCTTGTTTAAAACTGTACTGCATTTGGTTCATTTTTACACAGTTGTATCTGAGAGTCTGAAAGTGGCAAGGACAGTTTTTCATCAGAAAGAACAGTGATAGTCAATTTATTTTAGCCAGTTAAAGCAGACAAATTACTGCTTGATGAAAAAAGCATATGTTACTGCTAGAACTACCTGAAAAATATCAATTAATTGCAATTATATGTGAAAGCCTCAATACCCTGCCAAAGCTCCTCTGTATACTTCAGTCCTAACTCTATAGTTTTTGAGAGTCTTCAAGTTGGAGCATATACAGCTGCAGATAAATCAGGTTTGCCTGGAAGGAGCTCACTCCTCCCTAAAAACACAGGGACACACTGGACACCCAACAAGAACACAATGACATCTGAAGACCTCCAATGGGTCCTAACACCAAATCCAGGTAACAGGTTGTACAGATAAATGCCAACCACCCCAATCTATACCTAGAATTTGTAATAAGGTGCACATGGAAGGGCTTTGCACATCACAAACAACAGAAACATTCCCAGCACACTTACCAACTATCCTGCAAGAAATCCAAATTGACCCAGTCTAAAATTCTACATTAAAAACAGAGGGTTTAGTTGCACACATTTGCAAATATATGTGAAATCTTCAGTGCCCAGCCAAGGCTCTTCTGTATACTGCGGTCATAGCTATATAGTTTTGAGAGTTTTTAGAGGGAGTCCAGGTTGGAGCATATATAACAGTGGATATATTAAGGGCAAAAAGAAACAGGAGCCTGCTGTGGAACGGCAGGCACAGAGACTGAGAAAACACCTCAGTCTCAGCAGCACCGCTGGGGATTGTGGAAAGATTGTCCTTCAGATATTGACAGAAAAAACAATTTGTAAACAAAAATATATCAGCACCCATCATGGACCTGAAAAACAGACCAATATCGTGAAAAATATATTTTTATTCGTAAAGTTTTTTTAAAAGGGTGTAAAAAAACATACAGTGCCTTGCGAAAGTATTTGGCCCCCTTGAACTTTGCGACCTTTTGCCACATTTCAGGCTTCAAACATAAAGATATAAAACTGTAATTTTTTGTGAAGAATCAACAACAAATGGGACACAATCATGAAGTGGAACGAAATTTTTGGATATTTCAAACTTTGTTAACAAATAAAAAACAGAAAAATTGGGCATGCAAAATTATTCAGCCCCCTTAAGTTAATACTTGTTGTTGATTCTTCACAAAAAATTACAGTTTTATATCTTTATGTTTGAAGCCTGAAATGTGGCAAAAGGTCGAAAAAGTTCAAGGGGGCCGAATACTTTGCAAGGCACTGTACAAGTATTAAATCCATCTACATAAAAAATACAAAATATACAAAGGAGAGTAGATACCCATTACATTATATGAAGGTGCAGCGGATTGTAACACATCATCAGGTCTGCTACCATACAAATATGTTAACACCTAACATGCTTCGGACTGATAATGTAGAGTCCTTCTTCAGAGAAGGGATAGTGGGTAACAGTATCTCCTAAAATGTAAATGTATACCATTAGTAACAAAATTGATTTTTGTTGTACAGTGAATGCCATACAAATCAGGGGAGCCCCTGATGAAGTTACGTGACTGTGGCGATACGCGTAGGGCATCAGCATACCGGAAAGGAAGTGAGAGCCAGTTGGAACGAGCTCAGCGCTCGTGGAGACAGTTTCTCTTTTATCTGTTTTAAAGTGAGTGCCTTGTTTTATCTTCAATAAATATCTTTTGCCAAACGGGATTACGCTATGGACCTTCTATATTTTTTACATACACCACACGGAGAACATTAAGAATAAGGGACACGGAAGGAGAGAGG
Source organism: Pelophylax lessonae (assembly GCF_965119305.1). NCBI lineage: Eukaryota > Metazoa > Chordata > Amphibia > Anura > Ranidae > Pelophylax > Pelophylax lessonae. Next base: position 185,964,491 of record NC_138771.1, on the reverse strand, counting down.
ACGTGATAAAACCCCCCCCCCCCTTTTTTTCTGAAGAGTTACGGGAATAAGGATCATTATATATGCTGTATGTTCATATGAACAAGGTGAGCGGCCCATAGTCCCTTAGGTGTCTAACACCGAAGATCTGCACAAGCCCCACCACCTGAGCACTCTATCCATTCAGCCACTACTATCAGCAGTTATATCCCCTCCCTGCATTGAGTTATGTTTGCACCGGCGATTGTACAGAGCACAGCGATATGTGAAGACTTTGTATCAATTTATCACAGAGCACAGCAGCACTTTAAGACTTTGTAGCATTGTGATTGCATTATAGTATTTGGGGCATTACAGACTATACAGCTTGCCCTTACTATGTATGCTATCAGCTAGACTTTGGATATTAATTGCTTTATGCCAATATGTTGCACATTTAGTATCACTGTGTTTACTTGACCACTTATCCACCTGTATGCCATCAATCTATACTTATTATTTAATTTGGTGTATGTTTTAGTCATCTTGTTCACATTTTTCACTTTATTATTTACTACTCTGCTTATTTAGGATTTGATATGGTCATCTTTGTATGCTGATTTTATTTCCACTTGTACTACATTTATTACCACTCAGCACGAGCACCTTTGGCTGTTTTGCACATTCCATCATTACATTGTTTGAAACACCTTTTCGAACATTAAAAGTGCTCACTCAGCCTGCCTCAATAAAAGTGAACAACCCCAAGCGCTTTAGGACAACCCAACTGTCAATCCCTGTGTTGCTACATAAAAATATAAATATATAGAAACGACGACAAAGCAATATGTAAAAACATACAAATGTGACCAGTAGCGCAAAAAGTAGTAATGACCTTACACTAAGGATAAATAGTCCTTCTATTCAACAGTAACACATGAGATCACTATGGTAGACAAACAGCTATAAAAAGTCCATCATAACAGAATGTCCATCCATAAAAGTGCATCCACACATGTAAATCTTGATGGGATGTAGATTTAATCAGTGGATGTAATGGGTCACCTCTTATCACCACCACCGTGAAAGCAAGGGGAGTAGGTCACACTCACCGACAGTAATGGCTTAGCCACTCTCGTGGATAAGCGAAAACACCAAATGTCAGCAATTGTCCACCATAGATAATCCCAAAAGCTCGTCAGGATGAGGGAGGATCAGTGTACTCCGTACCATGTGGGAAAAACAAAGCACAAAGCCCCACTAGTGCAATATTGTTTAAACACTTTATTATTGCATCCACTTGAACAAAAGAAAGCCACTCACATTTTAACATAATCATAACAGCATATAAAATCCCATGGAGGATATACTGCACCGTTCGGGGACATTTCCCAGGCTCCACGCCGTGGTCCGTGCTCCTTCCGGGTATGTTATCACTCCTAGCAGTAATACTGTGTGATAGGTAGGTTGGTTGACGCCGACAGGTCACGCCCTTGACTAGTTTCATCTTACCGACTTCATCATAGGGGCTCCCCCCTGTACTTGGAGGTAGTGGGAATCAAAAAATGTCAAAAATTTGTGTTCGAGAATGAATTTCAATGATAACATAATAAATTCATTGAATGATCGTTCATACTGGCTTTTCTGGGAAAGGGTATGTTGGATAGCAGATAGGTTTATATCATGAGGTATGGAACTGTATAGAGCCTCCATGTCAATGGCCACCAAAATGTTCTGGTCAGTGTCATGAAGGCCCTCAAAATTGCAAGGAGGTGAATTGTATCGCAAATATGTGATGGCAACCCCTCAACAAATGGTCTGAGTTGATTGTTAATGAAGCGAGTTCGATTTTCTGTTACACTACCTTTTCCTAAAACTATTGACCCACCAGGGGGGTCTATAGAGTTAATATGTATCTTAGGATGCCTCCCTCCGGTAAGTGGTTCTTACATAGTCTCATATGTTTTTTGGAATGATGTTATGGTAGTAGGCCAGATCGATAAATGGATAAAATTCTTTGGTGAATTTTTCTATTACGGATTTAGGAATTTGACGGTACCATTCTTCATTCTGTAAAATTCTTTTGCACATTTGGATATACAGTACTGACAATTATCTGGAATCACAATATTACCCCCTTTATCGGAGAGCTTTATTGTGATTGATTGATTGATTGCTCATTAAAGATTACAGTGCTTGTGTTTCCCTATAGGTTAGGTTACCACGGGCTTGTTTAGATACTTTTAGCTGTTGAATATCTTTGGAAACTAGTTTGAAAAAGGCCGCCGCATTAGAGTTGGAACTAGGTGAGGGGTATTTGGTGGATTTCTTTTTGGGGCAGCTAATGGTTGAAGCGAATGATATAGAGGGAGACGTGGCTCTATCAAACTTTGCCAAGATTGTGCCCAAGTCAATGGAATCTATGAGGCTTCCTGGTTCTTTTTTCTCAAGCAGTGCTGTCAAGTTGTCTACAGCTTCTAAATCTTTTTGCGTATATGTGGATTCTGGGCCATCTTGTTTTTTGGGGAAAAAAAAATATTTTCCCAGCGATTCTGCCCGCGATCCGGAAATCATTGCAAATCGCGGGACGCCTGTGCGTTGCCCGTCATTTGCAATAGCACCCCACACGCTGTGCAATGTTGCTGGGATTTCCACCTGCTGAATCGCGGTAACATCGTGCAAACAACGAATGACGCCCAAAAAAGGTACAAGAGCTTCTTTGGGGCGTCATGCATTGTTTGCGCGATGCTACCACGATTCGGCAGGCGGAAATTGCGGCAACATCGCACAGCGTTTGGGGTGCTGTTGCAAATCACGGGCAATGCAAAGGGTGTCCCACGATTTGCAATGATTTCTGGATCGCGGGCAGAATCGCGGTGATTCTGCCTGCGATCGCTACACATGTGAACGTAGCCTAAAATGCACCTGTCACCAGAGACTGCCATCAGTACCGCCGTGCACCATCACCCGTCACCTGTCACCCATCGGTGACCATCGCCCGTCACCTGTCACCCCATCAATCACCGTCACCTGTCACCCCATCAGTCATCTTCACCTGTCACCCCATCAATCATCGTCACTTGTCACCCCATCAGTGATCGTCACTTGTCACCCCATCAATCATCGTCACTTGTCACCCCATCAGTGATCGTCATCTGTCACCCCATCAATCATCGTTACCTGGCTGTCACCCCATCAGTGATCGTCATCTGTCACCCCATCAATCATCGTCACCTGTCACCCCATCAGTGATCGTCATCTGTCACCCCATCAATCATTGTCACCTGTGACCCCATCAGTCATCGTCACCTGTCACTCCATCAATCAATGTCATCTGTCACCCCATCAGTCATCCTCACCTGTCACCCCATCAGTCATCGTCATCTGTCACCCCATCAGTCATCGTCATCTGTCAACCCATCAGTCATCGTCATCTGTCACCCCATCAGTGACCGTCACATGCCCCCATCAGTGATCATCCGCAGTCAACCGTCACCTGTCGCACAGCCCATCACAGCCAGCATGTCAGAAAGGATGTACAGCAGCGAGGATGCCCCTCAGGTCCTCTCCATGACTGATGAGAGCACCGGGGAGCTCTCATCAGTATCTGAATCCAATTCCGAATCCAATTCGGAATTTGAAATCGCTAATAGTAGCGGATCTGAGATGGACTCGGACTATTCCTGTACACTTTCCTTTATAGAATGTATTTTGGGGTGCAATTTTTGCTATATACATGCAACCACTTACCGACCGCCTAACGACTATATACGACGGCCATTAAAAGCTAAATACTGGGGTTATGGCAGCAGTTAGCTGCCATAACCCCGGTATTTTTTTAAACGGCGGGCGGTCGGCTTTCAGATAAGGGTGGTCCCAGTGGCGGATTTGCCGCGGAATTACCCTTACAGTGCAGGGGAAGAAGTGGCCCCCCCTCCCGCAGCGTCCCAGACGTTTTCCCAGCTTACCGGACCCACCGAAAGTGGGGAAAACTATCCGGTCCCGGATCCTCAGAGACAGGAAGTCGAGTGAGGGCAAGATGGCCCTCACTCGACTCTATGGTCTTGGAGGACCGGAGCTACGTCAAAAATCGTTGCCTAGCAACCGGTTTAAAGGGCCGCTTTTTTTTTTTTCTTTTTCAACAATTTTTTTTTTTTTTTAGTGTAGTTGTGAGGTGTGAGGTCTTTTTGACCCCAGATCTCACAATAAAGAGGACCTGTCATGCCTATTTCTATTACAAGGGATGTTTACATTCCTTGTAGTAGGAATAAAAATGATCAAAATTTTTTTTTAAAACTGTGTAAAAATAAAAAAATAATAAATAAAATAAATAGGAAAAAAAATTAAAGCGCCCTGTCCCCGTTAGCTCGCGTGCAGAAGCGAATGCATACGCAAGTCCCACCCACATATGTAAACGGTGTTAAAACCATACATGTGAGGTATCGCCGCGATCGTTAGAGTGAGAGCAATAATTTGAGCCCTAGATCTCCTCTGTAACTTTAAACTGGTAACCTGTAGAAATTTTTAAAATGTTGCCTATGGGGATTTTTAAGTACCAATGTTTGGCACCATTCTGTGAGCGTGCGCAATTTCGAAGCATGACATGTTGGGTATCTAATTACTCAGCGTAACATTATTTTTCACATTATGGAAAAAATTGGGCTAAATTTACTGTTTTCTTATTTTTTAATTCAAAAAAGTAAATTTTTTTCAAAAAAATTACATTTGGAAGACTGCTGCGCAAATATGGTGTAATAAAAAATATTGCAACAATCTCCATTTTATTCTCTAGGGTCTCTGCTAAAAATATATATATATATAATGTTTGGGGGTTCTAAGTAGTTTTATAGCAAAAAAAAATGATTTTAGCTTGTAAACACCAAGTGTCAAAAATAGGCCCAGTCTTAAAGTGGATAAATGGACAACTTTGTGTAAAGTGCTACTTGGAAGTTAGGCCTCTGTATGTGGCTAGGCTGTGTAAAGGTGTTACACATGTGGTATCGCCATACTCAGGAGGAATAGCAGAATGTATTTTGGGGTGCAATTTTTGCTATGTACATGCTATGTGTTAGAAATATTGCATAAATGGACAGCTTTGTATAAAAAAATGCGTTTTCATTTTCTTTCCACATTTTCCAAAAACTTGTGGAAAAAAATGACATATTCAAAAGACTCATTATGCTTCAAAAATTATACGTTGGGCTGTTTGCGTTCCAAAATGGGGTCATTTTATGGGGGTTTCCATTGTCCTGGTGCTCCAGGGCCTTCAAAATTGCGATAAGTTGTTAGGAAATTATATGTGTAATTTGTGCTCCTAGAATGCTGGACGGTGCTACTTGGATGTTAGGCCTCTGTATGTGGCCAGGCTGTGAAAAAGTCTCACACATGTGGTATTGACATAATCAGGAGGAGTAGTAGAATGTGTTTTGGTGTGTAGTTGTAAGTATACATATGCTGTGTGAGAGAAATAACCTGTTAATACGTCAATTTGTAAAAAAAAAAAATATTAATTTTTCAAAGAATTGTGGGAAAAAATTACAACTTCAAAAAACTCACCATGCCCCTTATTATATACCTTGGAATGTCTAATTTCCAAAAAGGGGCCATTTGGGGGGTATTTGTACTTTCCTGACTTTTTAGTGTCTCAAGAAATTAGATAGGCCTTCAGTACATCAGGTGTGATCAAGTGTGATCAATTTTCAATGATTAGCGCCATAACTTGTGGACTCTATAACTTTCACAAAGACAAAATAATATACACTTGTTTGGGTTATTTTTACCAAAGATAAGTAGCGGTATAAATTTTGGCCGACATTTGTGAAGAGAAATGACTAATTTGCAAAATGTTATGACAGAAACAAAGAAAAATTTGTTTTTTTCACAATATTTTCAGTCTTTTTTTTATTTATAGCACAAAAAATAAAAAACCCAGTAGTGATTAAATACATCAAAAGAAAGCTCTATTTGTGTGAAAAAAGGACACAAATTTTTTATGGGTACAGTGTTGCATGACTGAGTAATTGTCATTCAAAGTGTGAGAGTGTTGAACGCTCGCTAAAAATTGGTCTGGGCAGAAAGGGGGTGAAAGTGCACTGTAGGCAAGTGGTTAAACACTGATTTTGTTGGAGGTACCAATAAATATAGCCTTATTGATAATTTGCATTTTTTTTTCTTGTGGGTGGTTGTGTAGGCAGGGCCCCAGGGCCTGGGGGCCTATAATGCTCTTAAGATGGCACTGAGTGAGGTCCCTCTGTAAAAAAAACACCCTTTAAACCACCCTTGCAGATTGCTTTTCAGGGTGACAGCAATGATAGCTGCCTGAATGAACCCTTTCAGTCCCGTTTTCTCCTTCAGAACCTTCCCAGATCCATTAGTTCTATTCACCCCACAAAGCCCACCTCCCAACTATCATCCCCTCCCTCATCCTACTGAAAGACTGACACCAGTAATGCAGTAACATTTCCCTTCTGACACTGATGCAGCACCATCTTTTCCCTTGGCAACTAGGGATGATCGAACGGTGGCTGTTCGAATTGATCGAATTGATCGAATTGGCTGTTCGAGGTTTTGCCGAATTCCGAACTTTTTGCTGAAAAAGTTCAGAATTCGGCAACCAGAACCGACCAAAATGCAATGGGACAGGAAATGGGCTTTAAAAGCCAGTGATTGGACCGGAACCATCAGTAAAAGCATATTGAGGGGGCAGGAGAATGCTAGGAATGTGATTGGAGTGACTAGGGGGTCCAGAGGCCAATCATTAGTGAATACGCCCCCCAGTATATAAGATAGCCCCTGCCAAATTCCTAGCATTGTAATACAGGGACGTGGAAGAGTGTGGAAGCAGTTCTGTTACTTCTGCTTCAAAGTGTCATTAGTGTCACTAGTGTAGTTAGGGTACTATTTTCCACTATAGTTAGATTTAATAATCTAGTTTCTGTAGGGAAAGTGTTAAGTATAAGGGGACCGTAGTATAGTGTAGGGTTAACTGACTCTGACTGCTATGGCAGGGTGACAAAACCCTTCTATGTCAGGGTGACCGCTATAGAGAAAAGATTGTTTCTCTTAGGGCACTTATAGAACAGCGATATGGCTTCTCGCCTGTCACCCTGCTTTTGCTGCAGACGTTTATAGGGCTTTTTTGAGGACATGTTTGGAGTCAGGCATGACATCTGAACTTCTGTGTAGGGGTATATATACACATACACACATATAGGTGGGAAAGTAGCAGAAACCTATGCTTGCGCTAATGAAATAATTAACACCCATATGGCTTCTCTGCTATCACACCTATATGTGTGTATGTGTATACGTAAATACATATAAGCGTGTGTGTATATATACCCCTATACAGAAGTTCAGATGTTTTGCCTGCCTCCAAAGACCCCAAAAAAATGCCCCCAAAAAAACGCCTGCAACAACACACCTGGGCATTTTTTTTGGCACAGGCATTTTTTTGGCCATTTTTTGTGGGTCTTTGGAGGCAGGCAAAACATCTGAAATTCTGTATAGGGGTATATACACACACACACTTATATGTATTTATACACATACACACACACACACCTGGGCGTTTTTGTAGCTAGCGTTTTTTTGGGCATTTTTTGGGCGTCTTTGGAGGCAGGCATTACATCTGTACTTCTGTGTAGGGGTATATATACACACACACACACACATGTATGTATATATACACATACACATATATAGGTGTGAAAGTAGCAGAAACCTATGCTTGCGCTAATTAAATAATGAACACCCATATGGCTTCTCTGCTATAACAGCAGGCAAAACATCTGAAATTCTGTATAGGGGTATATATACACACACACTTATATGTATTTATACACATACACATATATAGATTTGATAGGAGCGGAGACATATGCCTGTTAATTATTTCATTAGCGCAAGCATAGGTTTCTGCTACTTTCACACCTATATATGTGTATGTGTATAAATACATATAAGTGTGTGTGTATATATACCCCTATACAGAATTTCAGATGTTTTGCCTGCCTCCAAAGACCCACGAAAAATGCTCAAAAAAATGCCTGCGCCAACACACCTGGGCATTTTTTTTTTTGGCGCAGGCATTTTTTTGGGCATTTTTTGTGGGTCTTTGGAGGCAGGCAAAACATCTGAAATTCTGTATAGGGGTATATATACACACACACTTATATGTATTTATACACATACACATATATAGGTGTGATAGGAGCGGACCTATTTAGGGGCATTTATTGGGTTTTAGGGCTTCAAAATGTTTTTTTTTTGTTCACCGAAGTTCGGGTCCCATTGATTTCAATGGGGTTCTGAAATCCGCGCCAAACTTTTGGAAAGTTCGGGTGTTCTGGTCGAACCGAACTTTTGAAAAGTTCGATCATCCCTATCGGCAACACCACCGCTGAAGGGAAATTTTTTCCTTCAGGTAACACAACTGGTGCAGGGACATTTTTTTACTTTTCAGTGACACCATCAATGCAGGGACATTTGTCCTTCAATTGACAACACCAACATAGAGACATTTTTTTTTTATTTCCAGTGATACCACAGGTCCAGTGATACCACAGGTTTGTCTTCTAGTGACACTCCAGATGTAGGGACATTTTTGTGTTCCAGTGGAACCACTAACACAGGGACATTATTTTTTTTGCCATTGTTAGCCCTATATTTTTGCACTGATTTTAAACTTTAAAGTTCACTGTGGTGTACCGGAAGTATTGATTTTATTTCAGTGCATGCTAAAAACATTGCATTCAATTATATTTCACTGTGTGTAATACTCTTTGCCTCATCCCCTCCTCTACCTGGGGCGAGTTTGTCATCTTCGCCCAAGGTACTAGATGATCTATTTTCAGCACTGGATCAGGGGGCCTTTGATTCTTTGAGTGCAGCCAGTGAGGCAGCTGAAAGGTGCTGTGTGCGATTTAGTAAGCCTACAAAAGGCATGAGAAATATGTTTTCCCACGCTTAAACACTCTTAAGTGGGGTACACACTATAAGAAAATTGGGCAAACTATTGTCCGATTTTCCTCGTTGTTTCATAGCAAATCGGAATTCTCGTACGACAAAGGCTTTTTTTGATGTTTATTGTTTCTGATCATGTGCAGTCTTTCTTTTCTGATTTTTCTTGTACAAAAATCGTACGAAAACGGTACACATTAAAAGAAAATCGTTTGTTTTTTCCCGTGCGAGAAAGATTTTGGAGTTTGTCCCTTCGAGAATTTTCATACAAAAAATCTGAATCGTCTGTAGAAAGTTCTGTACACACTATACGAAAATTGTACGAAAATTCTTTGGACGAAAATGTTTGCCCGAATTTCTTATAGTGTGTACAAGCCTTTGGGCTCAGCCCCAAAATCCACTTAACTGGTTATGATGTTATCCTTTAAAAATATTGTTTCCAATAATATAAGTAAACTGTGTTTATATTATAAATTACTTTCTTTTTTCAATAAATAGATTTTTTAGTGTGTAAAAAGAATGAGGTCCTACTCTCCAGCTTCAAATTTAATATTCTTTAATGTGCTGGGGCTTCATTCACAAAATTTTCACCATTTCTTATTTCAGTTCTTCTTCTTTGCCATCATCTCCAGACTTCAAACTTTTTTCTTTTTACAACTAGTTTGAAGAATATAAATGATCATTGTTCATATTTATGACCTTGCTACCAATGATGGAAAGTAGTAGTAGAGTTAGTAATAAATAATACAAGAAATAATACAGTAATAGCTTATGGTGCCTTACTTTTGCATTTCTTTCATGAGCACTGTATAAATAGTGTGATTTTAATAGAAACTCTACTTTTACGCGAAAAAGGGGCAGATATTTACTTCATCATTTCCAGCCTTGCTTTCAATGGATACAGTTCATCTGAAGGTTTTTTTTTTTTTATAAGAACTAGAGTAACAACAAAAAAGACCACTACTATCACAAACAAAAAAATTGTATTAGTATAACTTTTCATTTCAAATGTATTTACACCCAACTATAAAAATCATTTATTGCAGCTTACCAGTCCTTTGATGTAGCCAGAGCTGGATTAATGCCAAACAGGGCATCAACCAGAGTAAACATTTTGGTCCCCCTTCCTGTGCTACCCTTATCACCCATGCACATCAAGGGGACTTACACCGCTGCTGGAAAAAAAAATACAAAAAAACTCAGACACAAATTGTTCTGCCCTCCACTGGCTTTGGGACAATGAATCCAGCAGAGTGAAGTAAAACTAAATACTGGGACATATTGTGTTACGCAGCGAATTTAAAATGACTAATGATTAATACCTTTAGATAAATTTGGGCCTTGGGCAAGTTTAAAGCAAAGCCCTCCTGAGTTAAAAGCTACAGGCCTTCCGGGACATCCCACACAACAGTTACAATTATTTAAAATTTATTTTGCAAGAGTTCAGTATACATTTTAAAATAATTTGTAAGACTACATCATGAAAGTTTTTTTTAAATGATATACAGTACAAGGAGAGGAGAGACAGAGGAGTGATCAGAGAAAAAACAAAAGTTATGGAAAGTTGCCAAAGGGACAGATAGTCCTGGTTCACACTGGTGCGATTGAGTGCCGGTTCCTGCATCCAACCAGAATCACACAGTGGTTCACACTGAGATATGAAAATCGCTGGGGGTGTCAGTGTAACATTATTGACACCCCCAGATTGGTTCGCAGATCGCAGTGCGAACTGTGAAATGGTGTAGAAATGGGATCGCAGAGGTGTGAACACCCATGCGATCTCATCCGTTGTAGGATTAATGGGAGAATAAAAGGAAAATGCAGTGTTTATTTACTGAAGAGTGCAAAGGAACTAAAATGCACTGTCACTGTGTATTCTTTAGTAAAAATCTGGATATTGCTGCACTGATTTAAGACCATACATTAATAAAACAACATTAAACATTAGTATATATATGAAGCAGCTACACACATGATCTTGAAAGAAAATCAATAATAACAATGGGGGTGGGGGTGTAGCGCTACTAATGGAAAACAGTATAAACAGTCCATCAGAAATGAAATGTCTAAGTGAAACTAGAGCATCACACCAGCTAGCTTGATATTGAGGAGAAGTATAAAGTGAATCCACCACCGGAAAAAATCTAATATGCCCTTACCAGACCAATGGACCTGGATAGGTCTTAAGAGGCAAAACAGCAGATAAATAAACGGAGGATCTGAAACACAATCTTCTCCCTTCTCACTGGAAACTGATAAGTCACCTGCCAATCTTAATTATCTCGAAGACATAAAGGAACGCCCTCATAGCGTATTATGCTTTATAAATTTTAATTGGAGATAAAGATAAAGGCTTATGCAAATGCAGAGTGGCAGCAGAGTCTCATAGTGTGCTTAGGCCGGCGTGATGCTCGTTTCCAACCCAAAAGATGGCCGCCGTTCTTCCCAATTGCACATGCGCCCGTCCACCAGGGGCTACTGTGTATTCTTTGCTTATATTTTTTGTTTATCATTTGCACATGTTTGTGGAGAAGGTGTTGGCTAATAACTATGGGTCCCCAATTTTTTTTAAGAAAAGGGGCAGTTTACTTTTTTGTTTTAATAAACAATCAATGAAGTACAATAGGAAAATTCCAAGTGCAGTACACAGTCAAAAAAAGAAAAAGGAATACATGTTGTAGCATCAACAATTCCTATAAAGAAGTGGAGATGATTAAACATAGTCACCATAAAAGAATTAAAACAAAACAAAGGTCTGCCTCCAGCAATGACATGGGCAGTGTATAAAGGGGCTGATATTTAGGTCTCTAAATCGAGTAAGAAGACCAAACGGCTATCTTAATCCATTCCCTACCCTTCCATTTGCCTCAAACACTTAGTGGGCTGAGGGAATGGAGGAATAAGAGAGCTATCACCAACATCGGACATTTCCAAAGGAGTAGCCTGTAATAAAAAACGTACGATTTTAAAAAGAAACAGGGGAGGGGGGTGCTAGAGAAGAAAAAAAGTTCTAGAACGTTAAAAAGGACAAGAACAAAGGAAAAAAAGGGTGAAGATTAGGGGGTTGTGAGGATACCATCAACTGCCCCCTGCGTCTCAATTAGTTTACTGTTAACCCCTTTATTTGGGGGCTGAACTGTGGTCAGTGAGAATGAAAAATACCCTTAGGCCAGTGAAAGTATAACATTTCTCTATGTTGGTCCTCAGTAAGAGTAACAAAAGCCCACAGGTCATTGGGAGGAAAAAATGTCCTTACGATGGGGGTAGTCTGTGGTCATTGGGAATAAAACATGCCTCTGCTTCAGTGGCAATAAAATATGTCTCAGTGGTCAGTGGGAGTAAAATATTCCATTGCTTCATTGGTCCATGGGAGTCAGTGTTGGTGGTCAGTAAGAATAAAAAATGCCCCTTTATTAGTGGGAGTAATAAATGGCCATTGTCAATGCCAAAAAAGGTTTCCCAGTGTCACTGGTCAGAAAGGTGCCCCTGTCTCAGTGGCCAAAATAGTCCCCCATCATTGATGTTCAGTGATCACTTACCTTTTAGGTTTCATGTCCTGTACAGCTCCTCATAGTGATGTCATGGACAGGACTACACAGGCACCGTCAGGAAAAAGATCATTCCACCTATTACATTGCGGGTTCTAGTGTTATTTTACTCATGGATACCCCTGTGAAGCATCTCCTTTCCAGAGATGTGCCGTAGTGCCATTTAAAATCAATAGCACTATAATGTTCTAATGTGTGCATGATCTGGTATTGCATGTTGTGGTAGCGTGCCTGTTCTTCTACGTGTTACCACAAAATGGTAATGTAAAGGGGCACTTATACAGGGTTTCTGGTAGACAAATTAGCCAGCAAAGAGAATCCACATTTGGGCAGTGGGAGGGGAGCAGAAAAGAAGTGAACTTGTTGCTTTTTTTCTACATGAGCAAAGTCAACTTTTGTGCTGCAGTATTATCACACTATGCAGAAATTATTAAATTGAGGTGTATTGTATTTCCCAAAAAGAGTCAGGTGCAGTTTGGGTCACATTGGGCAGAGCCATCTTACTGAATGGGCATGCTCCACCTGCCCAGCGATCCAGCCCCAGCCAAGCATTAGTCCCGATTCCTGTGTGTATCCCGCCGACGAACTTAGCAGGTGGAGATGTTAACAGGCTACATGTTGTAGCATCAACAATTCCTATAAAGAAGTGGAGATGATTAAACATAGTCACCATAAAAGAATTAAAACAAAACAAAGGTCTGCCTCCAGTAATGACATGGGCAGTGTATAAAGGGGCTGATATTTAGGTCTCTAAATCTAGTAAGAAGACCAAATGGCTATCTTAATCCATTCCCTACCCTTCCATTTGCCTCAAACACTTAGTGGGCTGAGGGCATGGAGGAATAAGAGAGCTATCACCAACATCGGACATTTCCAACTTAGCAGGTGGAGAATGCCTGTCGGTCCTGCACTGCTGTCAGGCCACTTAGGCTGTGGAGGGGGAACTCACAACTGCAACAATGCCTATCTGCCTCCACGGGAACAGGCGCACACAGGACAGTCGAGTCTGACTCCCGTCCGTGTGTGTGTTATTCGGACCCAGCCGCTGAACTTGGAAGCTGTCATTAGCCTGGCACTGCTGTACCAATAAATATTGCCTTATCGATAATTTGCATTTTTATTCTCGTGGCTGATTGTGTAGGCAGGGCCCCAGTGCCCTGCATTGCCCGGGGCCCTTTAATGTTCTTAAGATTGAAAAATGGTGTATCAGGTGCGCTAAACTGTGTGATAATGTGTCTAAAAATACATATGTTGATCCACAAAAAGTAGTGATGATATAGAAACCAAATACATACAGCCTTATATAACAATATATACTGAATCAGGTGTAAACAACGTGGTGACAAAGTATATGTCAAAATATTAAGTCCATAAAGTGAAGGATAAATGTCCAAAATGGTGTCAGTCTCAGTTGACGTCCGTCGAGGAGGAAACGCGTCAGCGAGGAGCGCCACAACGTTACGATCCATTGCCGTGGACTGCGCTGCAGGCGGACACGGCTTCTACACATCTTCCCTCCGGGATCTTTACTTTTTGTGATGCCATACTAGAAGCGACTTACTGTAAGTGCATTACCTTTCTTAACAAATTGATGTAGAAAGTACTACACTATCAGTGATTTTATTTTCATGGCCACCGGGGGGATTATATCCTAAGGACCAGAACTTTAAGATCCCTAGCAACCACGGCAAGCTGCTTATGCAGTCATCTGACACCCTTTCATGCCTGCATATACATGTTATCCGGTAAGAGGCTGATCTTATTCCTTGTGTGAAGGTTTGCGGTGGGTGTATCCAATTTCTTCCTGGTATCTCTTGGGATCTTGATAACACACATGCCCTTGTGTTATTTGCATCTGGTAAGGGGCTTATTTGAATACGGTGGAGGCTTCACTGCTCACACTTATTTTGGATTTTGCACCGTTGGATTGTGTTCACATGCATGTCAGTTGAACACCATTTTGGACATTTATCCTTCACCTTATGGACTTAATATTTTGACATACACTTTGTCACCACGTTGTTTACACCTGATTCAGTATATATTGTTTATATAAGGCTGTATGTATTTGGTTTCTATATCATCACTACTTTTTGTTGATCAACATATGTATTTTTAGACACATTATCACACAGTTTAGCGCACCTGATACACCATTTTTCAATTCACTATATTTTTTTCCAAGGTTGCAGCTTCACTGATTCTCCAGTGCACTTTTTTTCTTAACACAATGTTCTTAAGATGGCACTGACATTGGGGTGTGTTGGCAGCCTATTCAAAATGATGTCATCAAATCATAGTTCAAAAGGATGCAAAACTGTGATTTCCCCCTTCCTTCCTATAAAGCAAAATTAAAAATAAAAAGGAAATGATAGATGTATCTTCCTTTTTCCCTTTCTATGGTTTGGAAGGAGCCCAGGGGGCAATTCAGTGGCACAAGGCACATTTGGCAAGGATCATTAAATACTTTGTAGGCAGCAGGGATCCTGGCTGTCTTTCACACCACACACTAGCAGCTCTAATTTCACAGAGAATCCAGAGTATGCATCCTGAGATAACCCCCCCCCCCCCCCGGCATCTAATTATCAATTCTAGGTGTCAATTCAAAGCCAGAGGAGGAATTACAAACTGTATCAGGACTGTCAAGTTGTACAGTAGCTGGTGTATTGTGCACACAGGAGGTAAGAGAGAATACACTCTGTGCATCCTTACTGCAATTTTATAGTGGCTCTTGTATTGACCGTAAAGGAGATGAGATTCCCTTCTGCTGGCAGCTCAAGTGGAGCACTGTGACTGTAGCTGGAAAGGCTGTGGATGGATCACCTGGACACCCCCCTGGACCCTAGGTTTTCTTGTGGATGTTTGTGCCCTGGGTGTAGTGGCTGCATTTATTTTCTTTTTTTTTTTTCTTCATGTTTTTTTCTTTTCTATATATTTTCTTTTAACTTCATGGGAAGTGACAAAAGCACAGTGTTTACAAGATCAACGGGAATTTTCTGTTCTAGCCTGAAAAATTAAAACTAATGCTGCAACATATTACATTTTTGCTTCTGGGCTTAGATACTCTTAATTTCATATACCCCCATATAGACTTTTATTAAAAATGTTAGTGACAAGGGTTGGGACAAACTATTACATTACCATGTTTGCTTTCTTATTACTATAACTCAGGGGTGGGGAACCTTTTTTTGCCAAGAGCCATTTGGATTTTTGTAACATCATTCGGGGCCATACAAAATGTATGCATAAATGTAATAGGCATTGCTTTGCGGCAAAAAACGCTGTAAAAAATTGTGTGACTTTGAGGTCACAAAAGTGTGAAAGGGGCATTCAGTAATCAAGGTATAGTGTGCCCCCTTTCAATGCAGACTGACCACAGCATGCCCCCTTTCAATGCAGACTGAACACAGCATGCCCCCTTTCAATGCAGACTGACCACTGCGTGCCCCCTTTCAATGCAGACTAAACACAGCGTGCCCCCTTTCAATGCAGACTGAACACAGCGTGCCCCCTTTCAATGCAGACTGACCACAGTGTGCCCCCTTTCAATGCAGACTGAACACAGCGTGCCCCCTTTCAATGCAGACTGGCAGCAGCGTGCCCCATTTCAATGCAGAGTGACAACTGCGTGCCCCCTTTCAATGCAGAACTAACCACAGCGTACCCCCTTTCAATGCAGACTGACCACTGCGTGCCCCCTTTCAATGCAGAGTGACAACAGCGTGCTCCCTTTCAATGCAGAGTGACCACAGCGTGCCCCCTTTCAATGCAGACTGACCACAGCGTGCCCCCTTTCAATGCAGAGAGACCACAGCATACCCCCTTTCAATGCAGACTGACCACAGCGTGCCCCCTTTCAATGCAGACTGACCACAGCGTGCCCCCTTTCAATGCAGACTGACCACAGCGTGCCCCCTTTCAATGCAGACTGACCACAGCATGCCCCCTTTCAATACAGACTGACCACAGTGTGCCCCCTTTCAATGCAGACTGAACACAGCGTGCCCCCTTTCAATGCAGACTGACAGCAGCGTGCCCCATTTCAATGCAGAGTGACCACTGCGTGCCCCCTTTCAATGCAGACTAACCACAGCGTACCACCTTTCAATGCAGACTGACCACTGCGTGCCCCCTTTCAATGCAGAGTGACCACAGCGTGCCCCCTTTCAATGCAGACTGACCACAGCGTGCCCCTTTCAATGCAGACTGACCACAGCGTGCCCCCTTTCAATGCAGACTGACCACAGTGTGCCCCCTTTCAATGCAGAGAGAGGACAGCATGCCCCCTCTCAATGCAGACTGACCACAGCGTGCCCCCTTTCAATGCAAACTGACCACAGTGTGCCCCCTTTCAATGCAAACTTACCACAGCATGCCCCCTTTCAATGCAGATTGACCACAGCGTGCCCTCTTTCAAAGCAGACTGACCACAGCGTGCCCCCTTTCAATGCACACTGACCACAGCGTGCCCCCTTTCAATGCAGAGTGACCACAGCGTTCCCCCCTTTCAATGCAGAGTGCAATGCACTTACCTGCAGTGGCGGCTTCTCCTCGAGTCCTTCCGCCTCCTTCTCGACCAATGGCATGAGTTCGCCTTTCGGCCAATCAGGAAGCGGGTCTCGGACCCACTTCCTGATTGGCCAGGAGGAGGATCCGTATGACAATAGCGAATTTTCATTCCCCCTTTTTCTTCCATCCCCTGTGGCTGTTCTTCTTCTGGTGGCCCCACCCGGCGCACCCGGGGGGAGGCGCAATCCACATGCGCCCCCCCCCTCCTGCGGATGACGGCTGAACACATCGGCCCGCCCGCAGCGCTGGGACCAACCACTGCGTCGGTGCCGTTGGAACGCAGGCCGCGCTTCTGCATCCAGGGGCGTGTCCTGCATTCCATCGGTGGTGGATGCCATTGGCCGCACAAATGACGCCGGAGCGTGCTCGCGGTTCGCACTGCGCATGCTTCGGCGTCCCTCACTGACATTTAAACAGCGGCGAATGCCAGACACAGCATCCGCCGCTGCGACTGCACATATGATCCGCCATAACAAGGTAAATACCTGGAACCCTGCTACTCCTTGAAGCCAGTTATATCATCACTACTATTGGTTTGTCCTAACAGGAAATATATAATTTCAGGGACCTTACAGGGCAATCGTTCCTTAGCCTGAATACTTAACACCATCCCAACATTACCAGGTAACTTACCAGCTTGACCTACCCCACAACCTCTTAACCTCCACTCTTTTACCCTTCATCATCTCACTATGCATGCCCCCTTTCAATGCAGATTGACCACAGCGTGCCCTCTTTCAATGCAGACTGACCACAGCGTGCCCCCTTTCAATACACACTGACCACAGCATGCCCCCTTTCAATGCAGAGTGACCACAGCGTTCCCCCCTTTCAATGCAGAGTGACCACAGCGTGCCCCCTTTCAATGCAGACTGACCACAGTGTGCCCCCTTTCAATGCAGACTGACCACAGCGTGCCCCCTTTCAATGCAGACTGTCCACAGCGTTTCCCCTTTCAATGCAGAATGACCACAGAGTGCCCCCTTTTAATGCAGACTGACCACAGTGGGCCCCCTTTCAATGAAATCTGACCACAGCATGCCCCCTTTCAATGCAGACTGACCACAGCGTGCCCCTTTCAATGCAGACTGACCACAGCGTGCCCCCTTTCAATGCAGACTGACCACAGTGTGCCCCCTTTCAATGCAGAGAGAGGACAGCATGCCCCCTCTCAATGCAGACTGACCACAGCGTGCCCCCTTTCAATGCAAACTGACCACAGTGTGCCCCCTTTCAATGCAAACTTACCACAGCATGCCCCCTTTCAATGCAGATTGACCACAGCGTGCCCTCTTTCAAAGCAGACTGACCACAGCGTGCCCCCTTTCAATGCACACTGACCACAGCGTGCCCCCTTTCAATGCAGAGTGACCACAGCGTTCCCCCCTTTCAATGCAGAATGACCACAGAGTGCCCCCTTTCAATGCAAACTGACCACAGTGTGCCCCCTTTCAATGCAAACTTACCACAGCATGCCCCCTTTCAATGCAGATTGACCACAGCGTGCCCTTTTTCAAAGCAGACTGACCACAGCGTGCCCCCTTTCAATGCACACTGACCACAGCGTGCCCCCTTTCAATGCAGAGTGACCACAGCGTTCCCCCTTTCAATGCAGAGTGCAATGCACTTACCTGCAGTGGCGGCTTCTCCTCGAGTCCTTCCGCCTCCTTCTCGACCAATGGCATGAGTTCGCCTTTCGGCCAATCAGGAAGCGGGTCTCGGACCCACTTCCTGATTGGCCAGGAGGAGGATCCGTATGACAATAGCGAATTTTCATTCCCCCCTTTTCTTCCATCCCCTGTGGCTGTTCTTCTTCTGGTGGCCCCACCCGGCGCACCCGGGGGGAGGCGCAATCCACATGCGCCCCCCCCCCTCCTGCGGATGACGGCTGAACACATCGGCCCGCCCGCAGCGCTGGGACCAACCACTGCGTCGGTGCCGTTGGAACGCAGGCCGCGCTTCTGCATCCGGGGGCGTGTCCTGCATTCCATCGGTGGTGGATGCCATTGGCCGCACAAATGACGCCGGAGCGTGCTCGCGGTTCGCACTGCGCATGCTTCGGCGTCCCTCACTGACATTTAAACAGCGGCGAATGCCAGACACAGCATCCGCCGCTGCGACTGCACATATGATCCGCCATAACAAGGTAAATACCTGGAACCCTGCTACTCCTTGAAGCCAGTTATATCATCACTACTATTGGTTTGTCCTAACAGGAAATATATAATTTCAGGGACCTTACAGGGCAATCGTTCCTTAGCCTGAATACTTAACACCATCCCAACATTACCAGGTAACTTACCAGCTTGACCTACCCCACAACCTCTTAACCTCCACTCTTTTACCCTTCATCATCTCACTATGCATGCCCCCTTTCAATGCAGATTGACCACAGCGTGCCCTCTTTCAATGCAGACTGACCACAGCGTGCCCCCTTTCAATGCACACTGACCACAGCATGCCCCCTTTCAATGCAGAGTGACCACAGCGTTCCCCCCTTTCAATGCAGAGTGACCACAGCGTGCCCCCTTTCAATGCAGACTGACCACAGTGTGCCCCCTTTCAATGCAGACTGACCACAGCGTGCCCCCTTTCAATGCAGACTGTCCACAGCGTTTCCCCTTTCAATGCAGAATGACCACAGAGTGCCCCCTTTTAATGCAGACTGACCACAGTGGGCCCCCTTTCAATGAAATCTGACCACAGCATGCCCCCTTTCAATGCAGACTGACCACAGCGTGCCCCCTTTTCAATGCAGACTGACCACAGCGTGCCCCCTTTTAATGCAGAATGACCACAGCGTGCCCCCTTTTAATGCAGACTGACCACAGTGTGCCCCCTTTTAATGCAGAATGACCACAGCATGCCCCCTTTTAATGCAAACTGACCACAGTGTGCCCCCTTTTAATGCAGACTGACCACAGCGTGCCCCCTTTTAATGCAGACTGACCACAGCGTGCCCCCTTTTAATGCAGAAAGCCAGTGCACTTACCTGCAGTGGCGGCTTCTCCTCGAGTCCTTCCGCCTCCTTCTCGACCAATGGCATGAGTTCGCCTTTCGGCCAATCAGGAAGCGGGTCTCGGACCCACTTCCTGATTGGCCAGGAGGAGGATCCGTGTGACAATAGCGAATTTTTATTCCCCCTCTCTCTTCCATCCCCACATGCGCCCCCCCCCCGGATCTTGGCCCCTCCTGCGGATGATGGCTGAACACATCGGCCCCGCCCGCAGCGCTGGGACCAACCACTGCGTCGGTGCCGTTGTAACGCAGGCCGCGCTTCTGCATCCGGGGGCGTGTCCTGCGTTCCATCGGTGGTGGATGACATTGGCCGCACAAATGACGCCGGAGCGTGCTTGCGGTTCGCACTGCGCATGCTTCGGCGTCCCTCACTGACATTTAAACAGCGGCGAATGCCAGACACAGCATCCGCCGCTGCGACTGCACATATGATCCGCCATAACAAGGTAAATACCTGGAACCCTGCTACTCCTTGAAGCCAGTTATATCATCACTACTATTGGTTTGTCCTAACAGGAAATATATAATTTCAGGGACCTTACAGGGCAATCGATCCTTAGCCTGAATACTTAACGCCATCCCAACATTACCAGGTAACTTACCAGCTTGACCTACCCCACAACCTCTTAACCTCCACTCTTTTACCCTTCATCATCTCACTATGTGTAACATATATGCTATCTCTCTGGTCCCTAGATGCACTTCTCAGCAACTTAGAGGAGAGAATCAAATATGGATTGACTTACTCCATCTAGGTATATCTAAACCAGTATTTACAAATATGAATACTCTTTACACCTTATCTCCTATCCTGACGTGCTTCCATCCTAATATTCACAGAGGGACCACACTCTCTTTCCATTGACTGAGAATCAGCAATACGTTTCCTGGTGAGAAAATCTTTCTTGAATATATACAACAACAAACTAAGGTATGAGTATATACACTCTCCTTGTTAAAATTCCTGACACGATCCAACCCCAATATATAACAGGAAACATATATACATATATATATTTTTTTCAGAGGATTCTACTAATTTACAACACCCTCTACCCTTTGAACTTCAGTACAACAGGTACATCTTCTCAATCATAAGTGCTGAGACAATTGTCACAAGATATCTTTTCCCTTACTTCTGTACCTATCATAAGATCAGATCATCTATTCCTTTGAGTACATTAAAAAATACTGATTCTCCCACATATACGTTTACACAGAGGCACGTGCGACCTTCCTCTAGGCATCCTCGTTGGGGTCACATTTGGGAAGATCCACACCCTCAGGGACCAAGTGGTGCGTACATCGGCACTCAACACAGCGGAACCTTCTTTCCTTTTTCTTTTAGCAGCAGTGACTCTCTTGTCACACCCTTAGTAACCTACAGGTACGAAACTTTTATATCCAAATCTTATCTACAGGTATAACATTGAATGTTTGAGATCTATCTATACTAAAACTGACATAATCTTCTATGCAATTAATTTATACAATATTTACTATGTTATGTAGGAAATCACAAATCTCCCCACTTTCAGACCCCTGAAGAAAGGCCTGCGTGCCTGAAACGCGTCAGGTGGGAGGATTTCCTTCAAGAAACCTACATATACCTTTGAGTATATGAAACACCGTTTTCTTCAGTTATATATATTTTTTGAAATCACATTATTCATGTTTTATGTACAATTTATGTAACACTTTAGATCTATGTAAGATCTATTTTAGAATTTGTTAATAAAATTATTTAACTTTTATACATTTGTGGAAGTGTGTTTTCCGGTAAAGTCCCATACCCTAGGGGAACCCCCCATTCTGCTTGTTCAGTCCAGGGATGTTGGCAAACCACTTCCAAGCTTTCATATAGCTGGGGTATAAATCTTCGAACTTACCTTTTTAAGAACTGGTCTTTGTCACAAGCATTTATTTGAACTTCTTTCGGGTCCAGTGGTGCGGTGGGCATCAATGGATCTACACCAGGGGACATGTTTTTTATTAAAGAAATTGTCAAAAACTTCCTCCTGTCCTTTTTTATTTTTGACAGTTTTTTGGGTGACTGAATACAATGAACCCCATACTCATTCACATAGGGGAGGGGGGGGGGGGAGGGCAAGGTCGAAAATCCACACCAGACCCAAAGGGCCTTGAAAGGATTGGAGGGAGACCCCCGCACCATTTTTTATTTTAATTTACTATTGCCGGCAAATTCTTCAATGTTTCTTTTTCTCATTGTTTTCATTCAGCTGTCAGCGGGAAGCTATGGGAGATGCGTTGAGTGTCGTGATTGACGATGGATCTACATCGGGTGGACATCAGGTTTTTTTTAATAAAGGAATTTTCAAAAACTGTGTGTGTGTGTTTTTATTTATTTTTAACACTTTTTTGGTGAATAAGTAGGGGTACAATGTACCCCATACTCATTTACATGAGGGGGCTGGATCTGGGGGCTCCCTTGTTAAAAGAGGCTTCCAGATTCTGATAAGCCCCTCAACCTACAACCAGGGTTGTGAGGAAGAGGTTCTTGTCTCCATCAACATAGAAACAAGGTGCTTTGGGGTGCAAGCAAACCATATTGAGGGCAAGTGGCCTGGTATGTTTCAGGAGGGGGGGGGCACTCGCTCATTCCCCCTTCCTGGCCTGCCAGACTGCATGCTTGGATAAAGGTCTGGTATGCATTTTTTTTATCCCTTTACAATCCAAATCAGACCCAAAGATGCAGCAACTAAAAAAGTGTATACAGCACCATATACAGCACTAAATGTAATGTAATTCTGTTAAACACTGCACTACACTCTCACACTACACTATACTCTCACTACACTATAATCACACTACACTAACACTAAACTATACTCACACTATAATCACACTACACTGACACTAAACTATACTCACACTATAATCACACTACACTGACACTAAACTATACTCACACTATAATCACACTACACTGACACTAAACTATACTCACACTATAATCACACTACACTGACAGTCTACACTCATCACAGTACTACTAGCACTCATCACAATAATACTAACTAGCTATCACTGGAGCCCTGCTCATCTATCCCCAACAACACACTGCAAAATGTTCTGGTGTGAAGGAACCTTTTTATAGTGTGGGGTGGGACAATGAGCACTGAGCCATGATTGGGCAAAGTCATGACTTTGTCCAATCAGGGCTCTGACAGTGCTCTTGTGCCCTGATAGGGTAAAGACTTGCACCTGATCAGTGGTCAGGTGCATTGATCCAGCCAATCAGGGCCCTAGAATGCACTGTGGGGCGCTCGGCCAGCGAACACCGCGCCGGGCACCCTGCATATTCTGGTATTCGTCGAACGAGCGAATAGACAATGTTCTGGCTGAACTTTTGCTCTGCTCAAACTGTTCAACCAACTCTAGTGTTTTTATATTTAGTGTTTTTATCTGCAATAGGTATGATACATAATTGAAAATCTGAAAACAGAGATTGTATAAAATTGTTTGAATTGGTGGTGGTGATGTATTGTTTTATAATTTCAGATCTATCATTACTGCTTGACTTCCTGATGAAGTGGGCTTTTGACTCATGAAATGCATTGAAGAAGTAATAAACCATCAATATCCCATTTACGACATCAATCATGGGGATCAACTGATCTAAAGTTTGTATGACATAGCAGATGTATATGTTTCAGAGTATGATAAATATCTCATGCTCTTAAACAGTGATGTTTTAACATTTATACTAATAACATTTGAAATGTTTCCCTAAAATGAATTGTGGTACCATTAAAGTCCCAAGAGCTTCTTTTGGTTAGGGCTAGTTTGTTCTGTCATTTGGCATTGAAAGTACTGGCAAGGATACCGGACGTCCTGGCCTGAGTATCCACGAGTAGCATTGTAAGCACTAATATGGCTTTTTCTAGTAAGGGTTCTGGAGGTCTTGAAAGAAGTCCTGGTGGTACTGTAACGTAAGGAAGACCCCAATATCATCTAACCTATGTTACCTTATGTTACTCCATAAAATAGCTGATCATAGATTCAACCAGAAGGTAAGTATGTAGTACTAGTCATTAGTGTTGTTTATATATACTTCAGCATGGTCCACTATGGATTGAAAACAGAACTATAAGTTGATAATTCTGTAACATCTGTTATGCCCTTAATATATGAATACACATCAATTTAATTGTACAGGAATTAATCCCTCATCTGGTGAACTTCAAAAAATGTCAGAATATTAAGACGGGGATCTGCTCATGCTTGTCTGTAATAATATAATTCCTTTTTAATCTCCCATGTGCTGATTCCACCCTAATTTATATTACACTGAATGAAGATGTATGTCTCAGTGCTACCTGGTGATCATCCACACATATAACAATTTATAAACCAAAGTGGGATGGTGAAATGTACTCCCAATTATAAAGCCAAATTCACACTACAGAAGTAAAGTCTATATTTTACCAATATTAATCTAAGTTTAAATGGCATCTAAGCTGGAGTATATACACTATATTGTCAAAAGTATTGGGACACCTGCCTTTACACGCACATAAACTTTTTGGACATCCCAGTCTCAGTCCGTAGGGTTCCATATTGAGTTGGCCCACCCTTTGCAGCTATAACAGCTTTAACTCTCCTGGGAAGGCTGTCAACAAGGGTTAGGACTGTATCTATGGGAATGTTTGACCATTCTTTCAGAAGGGCATTTGTGAGATCAGGCACTGATGTTGGACGAGAAGGCCTGGCTCGCAGTCTCTGCTCTAATTCATCTCATAGGTGTTCTATTTGAGGTCAGGACTCTGCGCAGGCCAGTCAAGTTCTTCCACCCCAAACTCGTTCATTCATGTCTTTATGGACCTTGCTTTGTGCACTGGTCAAAATTATTTGGTGGAGGGGGGATTATGGTGTGGGGTTGTTTGTCGGGGTTGGGCTTGGCCCCTTAGTCCCAGTGAAGGGAACTCTTAAGGCGTTAGCATACCAAGATATTTTGGACAATTTCATGCTCTCAACATCGTGGGAAAAGTTTGGGGATGGCCCCTTCCTGCTCCAACATGACTGTGCACAAAGAGAGGTCCATAAAGATATGGGTGAGGGAGTTTGGGGTGGAGGAAATTGACTGGCCTGCACAGAGCCCTGACCTCAACCCGATAGAACACCTTTGGGATGAATTAGAGCAGAGACTGTGAGCCAGGCCTTCTCTCCACATCCGTGCTTGACACACTCCTAAACCTTGTAGATAACCTTCCCAGAAGAGTTGAAGCTGGTATTGCTGCAATGGGTGGGCCAACTCAATATTGAACTCTACAAACTAAGACTGGGATGTCATTAAAATTCATGTGCGTGTAAAGGCAGGCACCCCAATACTTATGACAAAATAGTTTACATAGATGTTACTCTCAAGAAGAGCCTAAAGCCTCATTCAAACCAGAATTTTACATATTGGGCATGGGGGTGTGGCATTTAGCCCTACTGCCTGCAGTCTGTCAAATGCTTTGAGAGTCCGACATCTGCTGAGGGGGCTATGCAGTTTATTTAGTGGTATGTATGTTTAGGGTAGTGTACATCCATGGATAAATGCTCCGAAGGCAAGCAGTATGCTTTCTGGTGCAATTGCCCTGGGCACATACTGCCCTTAAGGGAAATACTGCTATTAGTAACAAGCCCCCTCTCACTCATTGAACTGTATCTTTGGAGGAGCAGCATTGTTACCCTAGGACCCAGAAGTGTGTTAGGGCTACAGAACGCTCCCCTAACCACAATTCCATATAGGATGAAGGTGTTCTGTGGTTTCCAGAGGTGAACTGTGGAGACAGATAAGATTGTGATACAATTGCAGAGTTCAGATGAACTTACCAGCTCACTGGATTTCTGGCCAAATAATCTACTATTTTCCTACATTTAGCAAATGACTATAATAAAATGCTTCCAATTTTGTATATATAAGGAGTCTAAAGGGAGCAAATAGGAGAAGGTCATTGTTTGCCTTTACCTACACTTTAAATTGCATTTTATTGGGTCTTTGTTATTGGGTTTGTATGAATCTTAAGCAAAGTAATATGAGAAAAGTGTATAAAATAGACTATACCAAACAATTAAAAATTATCATTTTCTGTTCTTTTGGATGAAAGAAAGGTGGAATCTGGCTGCTTGTTGTGGAACACATCAATGCTCTGTAAAATGGCTTTTCAAGTAAACTGAATACATGACTATTTTTACTTTTAGCTCATATTTGTACTGCATTCAAACAGATTCACATAAAATACATCTGCTATCTGAAACTGGCTACTTTTTGGACTCAGTGTTTGAAATTACACTCTGTATTTCTTTTATGCTTCAATTTTTTTTTCGAATGAGATCATGAAATAGCCTTTCTAAGCTATCTTCCTGGTAATTTAACAACTAGTAATCCAACTGCTGTGAAAGATCTAACTTCTAATTAATTGTGCTGGCAGATTTCAGAGTTCATTTTTATTCATTATAATGTGGTCCAGTAGTGTCCCATGGTTTTTATAATTAATGTGACAATAGTGATAATAGAAAAAGACCTACTAAACTGCATGCTTGTGTCCATCACAAATACACTTTCCTAAATGTCTGGTCTGAGGAGACATATATTTGTGTAATATGTATATTACTCATTATTGTGGGGAGTACAAATATCTGGGGATGAATGCTCTATGCACACTAGTATATGACCGGAGACCCACCCATGCTGAGTGGCCAACTGCAATGTTTTTACCCTGCTCATTCAATTCCCAGTTCTAGTATCCACAACCTCTTATAGGTCCTGTTTTTTCTGTCATTACTTTATAAAAAAACTCAATATAGCACTACCCAAGTCATTGTTTATATGAGCCTGCTAGTCAAAATTCACAATCACTACCGCTTTATAGTGACTCTGTAACTTTTTATGTTGCCCATTCTATATTGTTTACTTTTCTCTTTCTTTTTTACTTTTTCCCGCTTAAAAACAGCAAAAAATATTTGAATTGAAAAAAAAAAAAAAAAATATATATATATATATATATATATATATATATATATATATATATACAGTGCCTTGCGAAAGTATTCGGCCCCCTTGAACTTTGCGACCTTTTGCCACATTTCAGGCTTCAAACATAAAAATATAAAACTGTATTTTTTTGTGAAGAATCAACAACAAGTGGGACACAATCATGAAGTGGAACTAAATTTATTGGATATTTCAAACTTTTTTAACAAATAAAAAACTGAAAAATTGGGCGTACAAAATTATTCAGCCCCCTTAAGTTAATACTTTGTAGCGCCACCTTTTGCTGCGATTACAGCTGTAAGTCGCTTGGGGTATGTCTCTATCAGTTTTGCACATCGAGAGACTGAAATTTTTGCCCATTCCTCCTTGCAAAATAGCTCGAGCTCAGTGAGGTTGGATGGAGAGCGTTTGTGAACAGCAGTTTTCAGTTCTTTCCACAGATTCTCGATTGGATTCAGGTCTGGACTTTGACTTGGCCATTGTAGATTTTGCTTTATGTTTTGGATCATTGTCTTGTTGGAAGACAAATCTCCGTCCCAGTCTCAGGTCTTTTGCAGACTCAATCAGGTTTTCTTCCAGAATGGTCCTGTATTTGGCTCCATCCATCTTCCCATCAATTTTAACCATCTTCTCTGTCCCTGCTGAAGAAAAGCAGGCCCAAACCATGATGCTGCCACCACCATGTTTGACATTGGGGATGGTGTGTTCAGGGTGATGAGCTGTGTTGCTTTTACGCCAAACATAATGTTTTGCATTGTTGCCAAAAAGTTCGATTTTGGTTTCATCTGACCAGAGCACCTTCTTCCACATGTTTGGTGTGTCTCCCAGGTGGCTTGTGGCAAACTTTAAACAACACTTTTTATGGATATCTTTAAGAAATGGCTTTCTTCTTGCCACTCTTCCATAAAGGCCAGATTTGTGCAGTATACGACTGATTGTTGTCCTATGGACAGAGTCTCCCACCTCAGGTGTAGATCTCTGCAGTTCACCCAAAGTGATCATGGGCCTCTTGGCTGCATCTCTGATCAGTCTTCTCCTTGTATGAGCTGAAAGTTTGGAGGGACGGCCAGGTCTACGTAGATTTACAGTGGTCTGATACTCCTTCCATTTCAATATTATCGCTTGCACAGTGCTCCTTGGGATGTTTAAAGCTTGGGAAATCTTTTTGTATCCAAATCCGGCTTTAAACTTCTCCACAACAGTGTCTCGGACATGCCTGGTGTGTTCCTTGTTCTTCATGATGCTCTCTGAACTTTAAATGGACCTCTGAGACTATCAAGGTGCAGGTGCATTTATATGGAGACTTGATTACACACAGGTGGATTCTATTTATCATCATTAGTCATTTGGGTCAACATTGGATCATTCAGAGATCCTCACTGAACTTCTGGAGAGAGTTTACTGCACTGAAAGTAAAGGGGCTGAATAATTTTGCACGCCCAATTTTTCAGTTTTTTATTTGTTAACAAAGTTTGAAATATCCAATAAATTTCGTTCCACTTCATGATTGTGCCCCACTTGTTGTTAAATCTTCACAAAAAATTACAGTTTTATATCTTTATGTTTGAAGCCTGAAATGTGGCAAAAGGCCGCAAAGTTCAAGGGGGCGAATACTTTCGCAAGGCACTGTATATATGGGGTGTCCCTTTTGTTTAACCACTTAATGCAGAGTTCCACTGGCTTTGTGTTTAATAAAAGTCAGCAGCTGCAAAAGTGTAGCTGCTGACTTTTAATAAACACATACTCACCTGTCCCACGGTCCAGCGATGTGGCCGGGGGAGCCTCGGTTCTCTCCGCCTTCCACCTGCAGCGCCGGCATCACTACTGTGGGCACCCGGCTGTGACTGCTTGCGGCTTCACAGCCAGGTGTGCACTGCATGTTGTGACTGGCCAGGCAATATTGTGGGACCAGTGACGTGTCCCAGAAGATTGCAGGGTGGGAGGGGGAGAGGAGAACTTCAAAACTAGGTACCCGCCCCCCCCCCCAAAAAAAAATGACATGCCAAATGTGGCATGTCAGGGGGTCAGGACCACTTGGAGCGAAGTTCCACTTTTAAGTAGAACTCCACTTTAAGGACCAGGCCTATTTCTGACACTTGTTGTTTACAAGTTAAAAATCAGTATTTTTTGCTAGTAAATTACTTAGAACCCCCAAACATTATATATATATATATATATATATATATATATATATATATATATATATATATATATATATATTTTTTTTTTTTAGCAGAGACTGTGGAGAATAAACTGGAGATGGTTGAAATTCTTTATGTCACACGGTATTTGCGCAGCGGTCTTACAAACGCAATTTTTTGGGGAAAAATACACTTTTTTGAATTATAAAATAAGAAAACAGTAAAGTTAGCCCAATTTTTTTCTATAATGTGAAAGATAACATTATGCTGAGCAAATGAATACCCAACATGTCATGCTTAAAAATTGCGCACACTCGTGGAATGGCGACAAACATTAGTACTTAAAAATCTCCATAGGCGATGCTTTATAAAATTTCTACAGGTTACCAGTTTAGCGTTACAGAGGAGATCTCAAGCTAGAGGTATTTCTCTTGCTCTAATGATCATGGAGATACCTCACATGTATAGTTAGAACACCGTTTACATACGCGGGCACGACTTGCGTATGCGTTCGCATCTACGCCCGAGCTCGGAGGGACAGGGCGCTTTCAATTTTATTTTTTTATTTTTTATTTTACCTTTTTATTTTTTACACTGTCCCTAAAAAAACAAAAAACAAATGTTTGATCACTTGTATTCCTATTACAAGGAGTGTAAACATCCCTTGTAATAGAAATAAACAGGACAGGTCTTTAATGTGAGATCTGGGGTCAAAAAGATCCCACATCTACTCTTAAAAGCAAAAAAAATAAATGTAATTTTTTTTTGAGCAAGAAAAAAAATGGGCCCTTTAAGGCCACTGGGAGGAAGCGACGTATGACGTTGCTCCGGTCCTCCAAGGCCATAGAGTCGAGTTTGGGCAACCTTGCCCTCATTCGACTTCCTGTCTGGGACATGGACAGATTGGATAGTTTTCCCCTCTACCGATGGCTCCGGTAAGTGGGGAAAACCACCAGGAAGTGGTTGGAGGGTGGGGGGTGTGATGGGTGGCACCTCTCCTGCCGCTCATAAATGTGATTTCGCAAAGGAATCTGCCGCTGGAACCACTTTTATGCTAAGAGGACTGCCGAACAAGTAAAAAAATACTGGGATTATGTCAGCTATCTGCTGCCATAACACCGGTATTTACCATTAAAGTTCCAACGTAAAACTGTGGCAGATCGGAAGTGGTTAAAAGGGCTTCCAGATTCTGATAAGTCCCACCCTTCCCTACAAACCACCACCTCCACTGAGCCAGGGATGTGGGGAGGAGGCCCTTGTTCCCATCAACATGGGGACAAGTGGCAGAATTAACAAAGTTTCCTGGCATGTGTAGCGTGCAACACATTATCTAAGAAGATAGATCAGTTTCAGGTCTATATGCACCACACATCCCTGTTTCTATTTCACAATGAAATAGAAACTGGTGCAGGGTCCTCACCTATTTAACCTCCCTGGCGGTATGATTCTTTTGGATTTTAGGTGCTGAAAGCGGTACCATTATTTTAGGTGCTGAAAGCATGTAATTCTTGTGAATGAGCAGCCCAAACCAACTGTATACATTTATTATACATATTATATATATATATATATATATATATATATATATATATGTATGTATACATATATTATGTATACATATATTATATATATATATATACGTATATATATATATATATATATATATATATATAATGTATACAGTTGGTTTGGGCTGCTCATTCACAAGAATTACGTGTGTATATATATATATATATATATATATATATATATATATATATATATATATATATATATACATATATATGTATATATATATATAATATGTGTGTGTGTGTATATATATATATATGTATATGTGTATATATATATACGTATATATATATATATATATATATACTGTATATATATGTATATATATATATATACTGTATATATATGTATATATATATATATACATATATTTACATAAAAAGTACAGTAAAACTGCAGGAAAGGGCACTGGGGGGTAATGTAATGTGATTTTATTTTATTTTGAACGATATCAGTGTGTTTGGTGCATTTTACATTCGAATTTGCCGCCGGTTCCACCCCCCGGCGGACGTCACGTCGCCGGAGACGGAAGCCGGGGCTCGCAGACGATCGGGAGAGAGCTCCGCCGCCGCACACCGCTCGCAGACATCGCTGGATCCCGGAGAAAAGGTAAGTAAAACCTCCTCCAGCATCCAGCGATCTTCCTAGCGCTACCCCGAGTGTGACTCGGGGTTACCGCTTTTGGCACTAAAATCTTACCCCGAGTCACACTCGGGAATACCGCTAGGAAGGTTAACCAATGGAATGCAGTAGTTTTAAGTATAGAAAATGGTCACAGCTCCCCATCAGATTGGAGCTTTCTTTGGGATGTGAACTGTCTGCAGAAAACTCACGTGCCTCTCTGGTCATGCAGTGATTACACTACACGAGCTGAGCCTGCAGGGTTGTCTTCTCTTCCCTCCTGCATTCAACTGAGTGGGTAGGATGATCGGTGCAAGAAGCTCCAGCTGAACTGATCTGTGCCATGTCTGTCACAGACACAGCATATCCTCTCCATATTAAGAGCATGTAGCCTGGTATGATTCAGGAGTAGTGTTGAGCGAACACGGACTGTATTATTTGTGTTCGTACCGAATAATTGAATCTTTGTTACCCGAACACGGACCCGAAAACTTTTTTTTTTTTTTACAATTAAATTTTTTATTTTATTGTTAGACATATAAACAAAACAAATATTTACAGCTACAATACATTACTCTGCACAAGAAAAAATATTATCCATACATACAAACACAAAAGAAAAAAAACCCCGAAAACTTTACTGCATGTTCGGGTTTAAAATCCGTGTTTGGTCATTTTATTTCCTGTTTTGTATGTAATGGCGGGCTTTCAACAGCCAATCAACAAGCATTTAACTGGTGTGCCTTAAGCCATCCCAGCCATGCCAACTAATGTATTAGTAGCTGTGATTGGCCATCTGAAGCATGTGACCATGTTTTTATAAGTTCGAGAGCCCCAGCGCGCTGCGTCATTCTGCTGTAGTTTAGGGACAGAGCACACATCATACGTGCTGGCTGCTGATTAGGGACAGACAGTGATTCTGTGAAAAATTGTGTCCGCAAAGAATGCAGGGTCAGGTCGGAGTGCAGGCAGGGAGAGTTATTAGAGCATTTTAGGGCGAGGCTGGAGATTAGGCAGGGTCAGTGTTCTACATCGATTTTGCTGTGTGGGGGGTTGTGCAGTGAACGATCTTATTGAGCATATTAGGGCGAGGCTGGAGATTAGACGGGGTCAGTGTTCTACATCGATTTTGCTGTGTGGGGGGTTGTGCAGTGAACGATCTTATCAAGCATATTAGGGCCAGGCTGCAGAGATTAGGCCGGGACAGTATACATCGATTTTGCTGTGTGGGGGGTAGTGCAGTGAACACAATCTTTTTGCCCTCACTTGAGCCCACTGAGGAGGAGGGAGAAAAAAATCTATTTTTATCAGTGTGCAGCGTTCAGCTATATTTCACTACAGATTGCTGTTCTAATCTGCTATTAAAAAATTAATTTAAAGGGGAATTTTTTTAAGAGCACCTGCCATTCTCTTAGCTACATTTTGCTGCCATTTGCAGCACTCTAGCCCTTTCCATTGGTGTTTTAGAGCCATTTTAGTGCCTGAAAGTTCGGGTCCCCATTGACTTCAATGGGGTTCGGTGTCCGGGTAAAGTTCGGAAAAAGTCCGGGACACGGACCCGGACTTTTTTTTCAAGTTCGGCCAAACCCGCCGAACACGGACATCCAGGTGTCCGCTCAACTCTATTCAGGAGTCAATGATGTCACCTGAGATCCTTGGCCAAGTTGTTGACATCAAGTTGCCAGCCAGGGAACTGCGATTGATGATGAAGTCCCGGCGTCAATAGGTCGCTGAGGTGTTGTTCTTTGTGACTGATGATGGACTTATATTATTGGATGGTATGATTAAAATTAGATCTCGTGGGGATCTTTTTTTAATGAAGGACTTTTTCACAATTGTCTGTGTTTATGCTTAGTTCACTCATCACTACTACTAAATTGTTGCTCATCACTGTGCTCATCACTACTATTCATTTATTTTTATTTTTTTTGTGTAACCAAGGGTACTATGTAATCCTTAAAGTGGTTGTAAATGCAGAAGGCTTTGTATCTTCATGCATATGCATGAAGATAAAAAAAAACCTTCTGTGTGTAGCAGCCCCCTTCAGCCCCTCAAATACTTACCTGAGCCCTGTCTCTATCCAGCGATGGGTACAAGTGCCTCGCCCATCCGGGACTCTCCCTCCTGACTGGCTAAGACACAGCAGCAGTGCTATTGGCTTTCGCTGCTGTCAATCAAAGTCAATGAGTCAAAAAGGAGAGAGTTAGAGGAGCTGAACCGCGGCTTTATTTATTTATTTTTAATTTATTTCAGGTACTTATATAGCGCTGTCAATTTATGCAACACTTTACATATACATTGTACATTCACATCAATCCCTGCCCTCAAGGAGCTTACAATCTAAGGTCCCTAACTCACATACATAACACAGTAGGGTTTGTGTCTGAATGGACACACGGAGCTGTGGCTCGGCTCCGGTGCCCCCATAGCAAGCTGCTTGCTGTGGGGGCACTCGGCAGAGGGGAGAGGCTAGGAACACCGAAGAGGGACCTCAGAAGAGGAGAATTCAGGCTGCTCTTTGCTAAATCATTTCACAGAGCAGGTAAGTATAGACAAGTGTATTATTTTTGAAGAAAAAAGAAGGAAAAAAATGAAACTTTAGTATCACTTTAATTATTCATATGAAGCAATTTCTGGATATCTGGGGGAGGGGGGGGGCTCCCTTTTTTAAAGGGGGCTTTTAGATTTTGATATGTATATCCCCTTATAAACTCTTATATCCCCAGGGTCATGTTGGGGACATGTGGCCTAGCATGGTTCAGGAGGGGGGACCACATGCTTGCTTTCCCTCCCTTTCCTGGCCAGAAAAGCTGTATACTCAAAAAAGGGCATAGTATGAATTTTGGGGAAACCTTATGCTGTATTTTTTATTTTTTTGGGGTAGGGTCCCCTTTACTATACATAATAGATCTTTATCCTGAATAAGGGTCTAGCAGAAATACTTTGTTTGAAATACAGAACAAAATTTACTTGGAGATGCAATTTAGTTGCAATGATTTTTATTTTCTTTCAAAATATCACTTTCTTTCAAAATATCACTGTAATGTACAGGTAAACCACTGCATGTACAGATTTACAACATCCCCACGCATTGTATTTAGGAGAATTGTGCATTTTTAATGTTGCTCATTAAGCCGCATTAAAAAAAAAAAATAAAATATACTCTCCACTGAATGTTTTCATGGCAATACCTAGGTCTCCAAGCCCTTTTTCACAAAAAACTTGTAAATTCACTTTGAAAATAGGGCAGAAAAAAACCACAAGATTGGTCTGTCATAGTGATAATACAAAACATTTTGCGCACATTCTATTATTAAGTCGCAAACATGAACATAAAAATCCATATATCAGAATTGATACCTACATATTGTGAATTTTTCTTAATTATATAATTCTAAAATTCTATGACATTTTAAACACTGTATTGCAGATGTTGCTTTGCTGCCCTCTGCTGGTCACCTAATAATATTAAAAATGCAAGTTGCTTTTCACATATTACCTCTGCAAATTCTGCACTGTTGTGAATGCACCCAAATACACAGGTCAGATCCCTGACCTATGCAGCACTTTAGGTCTCAAATGCTCAGGTGTCAAATTAATATTTAATATGCTGCTTTCTTAACGTGGAATGATAGTTAACACTGTTTTTTTTTTTTTTTTTTCCTTTATTACCAACAAATTTTATTAGAGCTTCCAAATTAGGACAAAGAAATCCGGCAAAGAATGCCTAATACAAAAATGTCATGTATAATCATAGCTCTCCATGTGAAAAGTACAAGCAAAGAAAAAGAACAACAGTATATGTCCCAACGGGGATATAAAGATGCATATAAAAGAGAGTAATCAGCATATTAAAACATCACACACTGCTACATTCGTTCACAGATCAAAAGGAATTTGTAGTCAGCTGTATCCCTGACAGACTCAGTACACCAAAACCACTTAATAAGAGGCAAGCTTTCCCATTTTTGTTCCTAAATGATCATAGTGTTCATGATGGTATAGTAAATGATTTCCATAAGCTTTATAGCCACCATTCTTTGTGAACTAGAGACCAGAGAATAGTGGGAGAGCAGAAAAATAGGGCTATCGCCCATTGAATCACGCTAAAGAGTGAATTAAAGCAATTTCTGTCATGGGGAGGGTATATCTGGTAGTGTTGCAAAAAATAAGCACTTTGTTAAGGTCAGAGTAAGTTGCTTTCTATTGATTTGGGCTGCTTTAGTGTCTGCCTATCTCCAGAGTGGTTTTACAGCTCCAAAAATGTGGATGAATGGATCTCTGTCAGGACAACCCCTGAAGCAGGTCTCTGGGACCGCTGGAAAAATCGCATGTATCTTAATGGGGGGTTAAATACCATCTTGTATTAAGCTCATAGTGGTTAAAAAGTCAGAAGGTTTTTTTTTTTTTATCTTAACGCATTTTATGCATTAAGATAAAAAGCCTTGTATGTGCAGCAGCCCCCCTCACCCCCCACCCTCCCAATACTTACCTGAGGTCCATCTAGATCCAGCGATTTTGCAGGAGTGTCTCGGCTGCCCAGGACTCCCTTCTGTATTGGCTGGGACAGCAGTGTGGTGCAATTGGCTCCTGCTGCTGTCAATCAAAGTCAGTCAGCCAATGAGGAGAGAAAGGGGGTGGGGCCAGGCCAATGCCGTGGCTCTGTGTCTGAATGGACACAGGGAGCTGCAGCTCGGCCCAGGTTCCCCCATAGCAAGCTGCTTGCTGTGGGGGCTCTCAACAGGAGGGAGGGCCAGGAGCACCAAAGAGGGACCCAAGAAGAGGAGAATCGGGGGTGTTCTGTGCAAAACCATTACACAGGGCAGGTAAGTATAACATGTTTGCTATTTTTAACTAAAAAAAAACAAGATTTTAGTATTATTTTAATAAATGTCTCCTTGACAGCAATAGAACATGTGCTTTTGTGCATATTAGAGAGCATTTCTAGCCAGTTCTCTGAGGAGTGTTCCTGGTTGGTCTCTGATCCCCACTGTTTTCTTTTTTTAAAAAGTTAAAGGGTTAAAACCTCTCTCAGGGTTCTATCACTCACTGTCAGGAAGGTCCTGCCAGGAGACAAGCTGGCAACCGCAGGCAAGATCCTGCTCCTTAAATTTCCCAAAGCTAATTGGCTAATTGGCAAATGTGAAAGCCCCAGCATGTGAATTGAGTGTGCTGCGCACCTGATGACAGTTAAGCATCAAGAGGCCTATTTAAGCTAGATCTGCTCCCAGGATCAGTGCTGTCTCGGCTACAGCGTTCCGTGCCAGTCCTGCTTCCTGTTACCTGTGTTGCTCCTGAGATCTTGACCCGGCTTGCCTTTGACTACTCCAGTTCTCTGCCTGCACCGACCCCGGCTTGTTCTTTGACCATTCTCCAGTCTCTCCAGTTGTACCTGATCTGATCTCTCGGTGTATGACCCGGCTTGTCTGACTCTGCTTACCTTCCAGTATTCCTCGAGGCTCCCTAGTTGCTGCATTGATCCAACTACTCCCAGGACACCTGCCTCCATCTGGAACTCTACGCTACCAGCAGTCCTGCAGCCTGCACGTCCACCGGCACTCGTGCGACTCTGCACTCTGCGCTTCCTGTTAACTCTATCAGGGGCTCTGAGTCAGAGGTGTAAGAGAGGCCTTCCTCCGCACATTCAGGCTCTACCTACCAGGTACGTGACACTCACTGTGTTCAGATTTTCCTTCACTTCTTGTTCTGGAGACATGACAGGAAGTAAGAGGAAATCTCCCCTGAGTAGAAATCACACCTTTGATAGATGTCACCAAAACAGGCATCATCTTTGAGAGATTTTACCCCATCTTCACCATTTTTGAGAACAGACAATTCTTACCTCTATTCTGATATGAGGGTAAAGAGAACACAGACAGTAACAGAATTTTGAAAAGGGAAAAATGTTTCCGCTCTATCTAATACTGAGAAGCAATTGCTTTTATTTCTTTTTAAATATTTGTAGCCATTCCACGAGTGTGCGTCATTTTAAACCGTAACATGTTAGGTATCTGTTTACTCAGCGTGACATCATATTTCTTAATATACCAAAAAATTGGGCTAACTTTACTGTTTAGCTTTTTTTTTTAAATTCAGTGAAGTGTATTTTTTCCCAAAAAATTGGGTTTGAAAGACCACTGGCAAATACTGCGTGTCAAAAAATATTGCAACGGCGCCATTTTATTCTTCAGAGTCTTCACTTAAAAAAAAAGTAAATAAAAACAAATAAATAAATATATATATATAATTATAATTATAATTGTTTGGGGGTTCTAAGTAATTTTCTAGCAAAAAATACTGATTTTATCTTGCAAACAACAAGTGTCAATAATAGGCTTGGTCCTTAAGTGGTTAAATTCTATATTTAATAAACATTTTTAAGGCCTATTTTGCCAAAATATTCCTAAATACAACTCCCTGCAGATATTTCCTAGACCATATCACTCAAAACAATAATTATACAGAAGAAACAATCACACCATGTATGGGTATTTTATTTAAGACAGTACTTTACGCCATGTCATAGTGCACTCTTGTGGTAACAGCAGTATTTTCAGTTTAATAAATGTGCTCTAACTTAAGAATCAAATTTTCAAATGCATTATAAAATATGGAAACCACTTTTAATTATACCATTGCTGAGCTCTTCTTTAAAAAAAAAAAAAAAGCTAATCTCTTGGCTGCTTATGCTTATGCTTATCCAGTGGCTTCAGTTCTTTCAAAGTTACTGACTTCAAACAACTATGCAAAACAGAATTTCTGATATCTTCTACCTTCACCAGTTGCATGTTTTTTTTTATTTTTTTGGTAGGAGGCACCAAACACATGAGGCTGGATTCACATTTGTACATCAATAACAAATGCATGTTATTGAGTGTTGCGTTATGGTACCATACCCCTCTCAAATGAATGGGCTTTCAACACATCAGAAAAAACAAGTACAGTAAAATGGACATGCAC
Source organism: Pelophylax lessonae (assembly GCF_965119305.1). Classification (NCBI taxonomy): domain Eukaryota; kingdom Metazoa; phylum Chordata; class Amphibia; order Anura; family Ranidae; genus Pelophylax; species Pelophylax lessonae. The sequence goes on along the minus strand of NC_138771.1, from coordinate 185,926,140 downwards.
TATTTCTAGCAATGCAGCCCACAATCACACCAGGTAGTGCATTGTGGGGCACTGCAACACAGATTTGTAGGTAAGGTGCATTGGGGTGCCATACAGCCCTTTCAGAATAAATAGTACTGTAGTGCACTAATGCTCTTACACATATGGGGGAAATCCAGATTTAATGCCGTATTCTGCAAGGTAATTTTCAGAAGCAGGTCAGCATTGTCAGCCTCTATATTTCTCTCTGTTCAGGTTTAATATGGAAATTACACAAAGAGAGGTGGTGAGGTATAAACTCTGCAGCATAGGAAAAAACCCTTAGTGCATGTTTTCTGTATGAATGCTTGTTTGCCCCTAACTGATATACACAAGAGCTTCCTCTTAACTAAGTTGTAAACTGGTGACTTACATAAAAGAAAACAGAAATTGCGCTAAAAGATCCAAACAGCAGCTGGCTAAAACAATTAGATAAATTGTGTACTAAATGTGAATCAAAAAATGCCTTGCTAATAACAAATGACAAATAATAAAATACCATAAAGTAAAAAATGAAAATCTTAGTATACAAGTATTAGGAATAATAAACCCAAAGATGTGAAATATAGCCCCAAAGCCTTAATTGTACTGTGTAGTACACCTGAGTGTCCAACCACCTTGAATATAAAGAACTCTTACTGGAGCAAGTGGACTCTTTATACATAAAAAGAGTCACATTTTCTTGTGTATCTGTATCTGTATTCCATCTACAGGGGAACATGATCTGCCTCTAGGTCACCACATATGGTCACAACTTAGAACACCTCATCCAATTAATAAGGATATTTTGCCTATTTAAGAGGCATCCGCTTCTTTTTCTGTTGCATGTTGATGGCTCTCCGGTATCAGCATTTAAATTTAAGTCTGTCCTTATAAGATTCTCATGGTGCAGGATAGTGAGCTGCTACATTTGGAGTGCATCAGGCCTGCATTCAGTGTTTGGGAAGAAGCTTCACAAAGACGCAACATGCATTGAGGCTGAGTCGCTGATATCACTTCCTGGCCTATCTCAGACGTCACTTCCGGTTTCGTGGAACGCACGCCGGCTCTGTAGCCACAAGCGGCGGTGTGAGGAACAGGTCCTACTAGTGAGCTCTATGTGTTGGTACCCTTTCTTGGCACCTTTTTAACAGCACGCTGGCTGTTCTGTCAGCCAAAGGGATCCGGGGAGTGTGGAGTTCACCTACATGTGGTGGAGCACTTTGTTTCTAAGAAGATTGTGTCACTCAGTTATATCTTTATGGACATGGTGATCTGGGACATTTATATACATTTTAGACTTTATATGTGTGTATGGTAATTTAAACATATGGATTTGTTTTAAATGCGGAATATATTTTGTTTATTTATTTTTTGTACTCAAAAGGTGTAGCTGATGACTTTTAATAAACACACACACTCACCTGTCTCACGATCCAGCGATGCAACTGCCCAAAGTCTCTGTTCTCTCCCTCGGCTCACCCCGGCACCGGCATAACTAGTGTGGGCACCCAGCTGTGACAGCATGCGTGAGTCGTGCTGCACATTCTGAATGGCCAGGCAACTATCTGGGACCTGTGACGTGTCCCAGAAGACTGCAGGGAGGGAGAGGGAGAGGAGAACTAGGCGGATCAAGCGGAAGTGGGAGCGGGCACCTGTCAAAACTAAGTACTCACCCTCCCCCCCCCAAAAAAAATGACATGCCAAATGTGGCATGTCAGGGGGTCCGGAGTCCTTAACCAGTTGCTGACCACCTGCCACAGTTTTACTGCAGCAAGGTGGCTCGGCTGCACGAACGTCGGTCTTGCGCAGGGGTAGGGGGCACGCGTGCCTGCCGTCCCCGCGATGTGCTGATTCGGTTCAGAACGGATCAGTCATTGGGTCCAGGTCAATGATTTTTGACCTGGACCTGGTGATTGGTTCTGACCAATGGCAGAATGTCCTGTGCCTGTATAATGTAAACACAGGAAATCATGCAATCTCCTCTCCTGGAGCACTTTTCGGCTCCAGCGTGAGATCATCAACAGTGAGTACACAAGCACTACACTGACACCAGTACACATAGGCACATATTTAACCCCCTGATCATGCCCCAGTTAACCCTTTCACTCCCTGTCACAGTGGCACTATATACAGTATACAGATAATTTACTGATCACTGTTTTAGTGTCACTGGTGATACCAGTTAGTGTGAGCAATAGTTAGTGGTAGTTAGTGTTTGTCTCAGATAAGTTTAGGGAACCTGCCATATATCCCCTAATAAAGATTTAACCCCCTGATCACCCCCAGGTAACCCCTTCATTGCTCTGTCAAAGTGTCACTATTATAGTGTAAAGATCTTTTTTCTGTTCACTGTATAAGTGTCACAGGTGACATCAGTTAGTGTTAACGTTAGTTAGCGTCAATCCAGGACACCTGGATTTTAACCCTTTGATTGTCCGTGACACACACACACTAAACACCTCCATTACTCGTATAGTGTCTGAACAGGTCAACATCTTTGATCAGATCAGAACTATATGAGTGTCCCCAATAGTATAGTATAGTGTTCCCAAAACGCTGTGTTAGCAGGATCAGCCCCGACACCTGCCAGCACCTGCGTTTAGCCCCTCCGCCCAGCCCCCAAGAAGTGCAGTATCAGCAGATTACTGTCACTTCCAATACACAGCACACTAAAAAGCAGCGTTAACAGAGTCAGGCCTGATCTCTGTTAGCAGTTAAATTTTTTGGTAGCAGTTTAAACTGTCCTTGACAACCAGATGCTTTTTTACCTGTGAGTCACATTAGGTACCTATAAATTTATTGGCCAAAATGTCCAAACAAAGGTACACTAGTGAAGAGGCCTACACTATGCTGGAGGCATGGCAGATGAGAGCGATAGGGAATCCTCCCTGTCAGAATCAGGCTCAGTATTTGAACCTGCAGAGAGCAGCGGCACCCTGACAGACAGCTCTGACGACGGAGCACTACTGCGCATGCTCCGAAACGCGGCCTCACGTCATTATGCTTGGTGCAGTCCATGAGCGAGGCATGCGTTCCACCGTAGCCTTGGACTGATACATGGGCTCCCCTCTGGCATCACCTCTTTGCTGCTAGACAGTTGGAGGATAGGACGAGTCGCGGGACCAGGAAGAGACCCCAAGCCGCGATGACACATGTCATCCTATTTGTAAGTCTGCTTGTCGTTTGTGCAATAAAGTCTTGTCCGCTGCACTCAGAGGTGCCTTTTTTTCTCCTTGACGACGGAGTAGTGGTCCCTGCTAAGGTAAGGTGTACCCGACCCCATTCTTCTGTTGCTGAGGTGCAACAATCGCAGGGTTCTCGTACGCAGTAGAGTATCTGTACTAGTGCCACTCAACCTTCTGGTGAACTGGAAAGCACCAGCGGCCAAACCAGCACTGCAGTAACACTTGGTGACGTGGCAAATCCCATAAGTTCAGTTCAAGCTGGTGCGGTGGCTAGCACAAGTAGTGCATCTAGCCACCAAGAATTCAAAGACAAGCCCGTAGAGCCCATAGTGTTCTTCCAGATGCGCTTCAAGATCCTAAAGAGGAGCCCACCACTTCTGCAGCCCCCGTACTTCCCCCATTCACTGGCCAACCTGGAAATTAGGTGGCAACAGCCGATTTTACTCCCCTTGGTTTTTATGAGCTGTTTTTTACTGAAGATCTGTACAGATCTATTGTGGACCAAAGCAATTTATATGCCGATCAATTTATCACTGCAAATCCAAATTTGACCCTTGCCAGAGATTTTCATGGAAACGTATCACTGTCTCCGGCTTTATAACCTTTCTGGGCCTATCCCTCATCATGGGCATTACTAAAAAGAGAGAGTTGCGGTGATATTGGTCCACTGACCCAATTTATAATATGACCGTGTTCTCTGCTGCCATGGGCAGGACTAGATACTAGAAAATCTTGCAATTCAAAGACAATGAACTCTGTCATTCTCGGGCGGACCGTGGATATGACCGACTCCACAAAATTTGGCTCCTCGTAAACCACTTCAACCAAAAGCTAGCAGCTTTGTACAAGCTGTTAGCAGTGATGATTCCCTGATTACATTTTCTGGTCGCCTTGTTTTCAAACAGTTTATCTCCAGATATGGGGTCAAAAATGCATAAGCTCTGTAACAGGGCAACAGGCTATACATGTAGTTTCCGGATTTATGAGTGAAAACATAGCAACGTGGAGCCCCCCAACTGCCCAGACTACATAGGAAGCAGAAGCAAGATTCTTTGGGACTCGGTGTCACCTTTATTCGGAAAGGGGTACCATTTATACGTGGACAATTATTACACAAGCATGCTACTTTTTAGTCACCTTTTTAATTCTGCAATTGGCGCGTGTGGCACTGTGCGACCTAATCGCCGGGGCTTCCCCAATGGCTTGTAGATTCTGGACTTAGACCGGGGGGAGAGAACCTGGTTGAAGTGTAATAAATTACTAACAGTGAAGTATAGGGACACACAGAATGTTTTCATTCTGTCCTCCATTCACGTAGATACGACAGTCCAAATTGCAACGGCGACTGGTGTTGTTGGGAAGCCCCTCTGTGTCCACAAATACAACCTTAACACAGGAGGGGTGGGCTTCAATGACCAGATGATGGCGCCATACTTTATTGCCCATAAGGCCAGATGATGGTACAAGAAATTGTACTTATTACAATTGGCTCTGCTGAATGCTTATGTGCTATACAAAGCGTACAAGTAAATCCTTCCTAAAATTCCAGGAAGAAATCATCACAGCCCTTTTGTATCCAGAAGGGGCTGTGGCCCAAAATTACAATCCAGATGAAGTGAGCCAGCTGCATGAGAGGCATTTTCTGGATGTCCTCCCTGGTACCTCTACCCAAAGAGCATCCCAAAGAAGATGTCGTGTCTGTAGAAAATGCAGATATAGGTGTGACATCGCTATTTTGGTCTCTCCTGTCCTGGCCAACCTGGTCTCTGCATTGGGGACTGTTTCCATCGCTACCACACACTAGTGGAGTATTAGTATAGGGTACAGCATGGCACAATCTAGGGCACACTTTCACACAGGGTCTCTAAAGATGTTAGATGGCTATCGCATTTTGAGAGACCCTAGCATGGAACCTTTCAAGTTTTTTTTACAGTTGCAAAAAAAGTGTAAAAAAAAGTTACCAAAAAAAAAAACATCTAAAAAAAAAAAAAAAAAAAAGCCAAAAATGGTTGTAATTTTCTGTTCATACTGTTTTACTGTACTTTATATTATATTACGTATAATAATGTATTATATGTAACGCTGTAGGAGGTGATTTCACCACCGCAGTTAAAAAAAAGAGCATAGTATACTGTATAGCTAAGCATAGGAGATGGGGTGTACACAAAGGGCAGATCTCCCCTATGCTTCGCCATATATTTTTTTTAACACATTTCTTGGCAGAGAATTCTTCATCCACATCGATTGATGTGTATGGAGGAATCCATTAGGTTCTCTTTTTTCGTTCAGCCCACAACCTTACAAAATATGGTATATTGCTGGAGTGGTCATACCAGGATGATGCCTGCAAATTTAGGCACCATCTTGGTATTGTTTTTTACAGCCAGCAGTCAGCTTTCATGTAAAAGCAATCCTAGTGACCAGTTATGCGCTAGACTGCTTTTACAAGCAGTGGGAGGTGACACCCCCCTCACGCCGCCTTCCATGGTTTTCTTGGGCTCTCCTGTCCCACCGGGTTACCCAAGACTGCAGCCAGTGGTTCAGTCAGCTGACCATAGAGCTTATTGGAGACCAAAACAGCTCCAATCATCTCTATGGCCTAAGATACCAGAAACTAAGGGCATTTCATGACTTTGATTTTACCAAATATAAACAGCGCCATTTGGAAATTGGGAAAGCATCTTATCACACCAATCTTGGTGTGGTCAGATGCTTTAAGGGCAGAGGAGAGCACTAGAGTCTAATAGGCCCCAATTTTTTAAAAAAAGAGTATCTGTCAACACTTGTTGCTATTATAGGGGATATTTAAATTCCCTGTGATAACAATTAAAATGATTTAAAAAAATGAAAGGAAAGGTGTCAAAATAAAAAATAATATTCAAGCACCCCTGTCACCCCGTGTTTGCACTCAAAAGTGAACACAAACCTGGTGTCATATGTAAACAGCATGTGAGGTATCGCCACATATGTCAGATCGAGTGCAGTAATTCTTGTAGTGGACCTCCTCTGTAAGTCTAAAGTGTAACCTGTAAAGGCTTTTAACCACTTGCCGACTGCCTAACGCCGATCTACGTCGGCAGTTAGCCCCTCACAGGCAAAGTGACGTAGGGCTACGTCACTAGCTTGTGAGGGTCTAGGGAGCGAGCGCGCGCCCCCGGAGGCGCGCTCCCGCGTGGTCCCGGACCCCCCCGCGCGTGTGACCGGCGGACCCGATGTCCGCCGGTCACTCTGCGATCGGCGGGGGAGAGGGAGAAAGTCAGGCGGCTTGTGTAAACAAGCTGCCTGTCATTCTCCCCTGTGTATGAAGGATGATCATACGGTTCTACTATGTAGAACCGTTGATCACTCTTCATACATCTGAAGCCACAGCCAATCACAGTAGAAAGCACGCCCCTAGGGACACACATAGCCCCTGCCTTTCAAAAAAAGTTAACCCCTTCACTGCCAGAGTATTTTTACAGTAACAGTGCATATGTATAGCACTGATTACTGTAGAAATGTCACTGGTAACCCCAAAAGTGTTAAAAATGTCAGTCAAGGGTCCGATCTGTCCGCCGCAATGTCGCAGTACCGCAAAAAAATAGCAGATCGCCGCCATTACGCGTTAAAAAAAAACAACAAAAATGACAAAAATCTTTCCCTTTGTTAGTAAACGCAATAACTTTTGTGCAAACGAATCAAAATACGCTTTTTGCAATTTTTTTTACCAAACATAGGTAGTATAAAACAAATTGGCCGAAAATGTTAAAAAATTTGGATTTTTACATTTTTTTGGGGGGGAATTTCATATAAAAAAATGTGAAAAATATTGCTATTTTTGCAAAATTTACGCTCTTTTTTTGTTTATAGCGCGTGATCAAAAAGTCGCACAGGTTATCAAATACCACCAAAAGAAAGCTCTGTTTGTGGGGAAAAAAGGACGCCAAATTTGTTTAGATACAGCGTCGCACGACCGCGCAATTGTCCGTTAAAATCACGCAGTGCCGAATCGCAAAATACCCCCTGGTCAGGAAGGGGGTAAAATCTTCCGGGGCTTAAGTGGTTAAAAGCTTTTAAAAATGTACGCAGTTTGTCGCTGCTGCATGAGTGTGTGCAATTTTAAGAGCATCTCATGTTCGGTATCTATGTACTCGGTATAAGATCATCTTTTATATTTTACCAAACAATTGGGCAATATATAGTGTATTTGTGCATTAAAATTTAATACCGTGTGACAAAAAAAATTGCAACACCCATCATTTTGTTCTCTAGGGCCTCTGCTTTAAAAAAATATATAATGTTTGGTATAATGTTTGGGGGTTCAAACAAAAAAGTATCAGAAAAGGCTTGGTATTCAAGTGGTTAGAAGAGTGGGTGATGTGTGGCATAAGCTTCTAATATTTGGCATAAAATACCAGGACAGTTAAAACACCCCTCCAAATTACCCCTTTTGGAAAGTAGGCACCACAAGCTTTTGCTGAGAGGCATGTTAAGCCCATGGACTATTTTATATTTTGGCAACAATATCGGGAATATGACAATTTCTTTTTTACACAAAGTTGTCACTAAATGATATATTGCTCACACATGTCATGGGTATATGTGGAATTACACCCCAAAATACATTCTGCTGCTTTTCCTGAGTACATGGATACCACATGTGTGAGACTTTCTGGCAGTATAGCTGCGTACAGGACCCCGAAAACCAATCACCACCTTCAGGCTTTCTAAGGACATAAATTGTTGATTTCACTCCTCACTACCTATCACAGTTTTGGAGGCCATGAAATGCCAAGATAGCACAAAACCCCCCCAAATGGCCCCTTTTCTGAAAGAAGACACCCCAGGGTATTTGACAAGAAGCATGGTGAGTATTTTGCAGCTCTCATTTGTGAAAATGAAGAAAGGAAAGGAAAACATTTTTTTTTTCTTTCAATTTTCAAAACTTTGTGACAAAAAGAGAGATCTGTAAAATACTCAACATGCCTCTCAGCAAATAGCTTTGGGTGTCTACTTTCTGAAAAGGGGTTATTTGTGTGTGTGTGTGTGTGTGTGTGGTTGTGCTATCTTGGCATTTCATGGCCTCCCAAACTGATAGGCAGTCAGGAGTGAAATCAACAATTTACTCCCTTAGAAAATAAAGAAAAGAAATCAGGTGCGCTAAAATTCACTTGTGTCACAAATCAGGGAATAGGTATGACACTAGAATGAGTGTCTACCTTATACCTGTGATGTGTACCTGGGTTGATGTGCACTGAATGGGTGTACAGTGAGTACTATGCACCCTAGTGCATAAACATACATATATCGTGGTAAATAGGTGATGATAAACCAATGATGGTGATACCAACATAAACCGAAAGGTGCGCAAAAGTATTCAAAGAAAGTGTCCAATAATTCGGTGATTGCCACCTAGGTGTATAGTCCATAGACCTATAAGAGGTGCATAAAGTCCCAATTGTTCCCACACAGGCTGTGATGAGATCCGCACAGTGGGTTCCCCTAGGTCTGTAGGGTGCAATGGGTTCCACCACCTAAATGGGGATTAGCCCCTTACCATAGAGAAAGAGGTCAAGGGCGGATAGTCAACCCAGTGGTGTCTTGGGGGTTCCAGGAAGTCACCGTGAAATATTCAGATAATAGGTATAGCCTCTTACCAGATCGCTCTATATGAAGGCAATTGTCTCACTATTATCTCGGCGACATATCTCAATCCCGGTCCTCTACACTCCTGGGTATTTCTCTCTGCTGTCACGGGTGAGGGCTTCCACATGTGTCTCATAAAACAAAATCAGACCATAGTGCAGTACCTTTGATGGTTTATTAAGCAAAAAGATGCGATGCACTTACATTTAGTAGTCTAATAAGGATCACAGAAACCAATACCGATGATGGGAGAGGCCGTGGCCGCCTGCAGTGCGGTCCTCGGCGACTAGCGATGACGATGCGGCGCTCCTCTCTGACGCGTTTCCACTCAACAGTCGTCTACAAAGATACTCCCTTAGAAAGCCTGAAGGCAGTGATTGATTTTCGGTGTCCTGTACGCGGCTAGACTGCCAATAAGTCTCACACATGTGGTATCTCCATACTCAGGAGAATGTATTTTGGGGTGTAATTCCACATATACCCATGGCATGCGGAATTTCAATTACATTTTTGTGTTAAAAAATATATATATTTTTTTGTCATTTTTCCAATACCTGTGACAAAAAATTTGTTGGGGTGTCTACTTTCTAAAAAGTGGTAATTGGGGGGGGGGGGGGGGGTTGTACTGCCCTGCCATTTTAGCACTTCAAGAAATGAGATAGGCAGTCAGAAAGTAAAAACTGCGTAAATTCATATTCAGTGGCCAGGAGTGTTCACCTCATTTAAAGTCCCAGGGCTAATCATGTTTTGCTCATATAATTAAAGGGCTATAGTCTGTCTTTTTTTTTTTTTTTTTTTCATATAACTGTGTCTTAATTGCCAACCAGCACCACTACAGTGTCATTTACATTGTAGTACACATGTCAGTTATTGTTTGTGTCCTGATTGCCAGCCAGCACCAATACCATGTTCTATACCAGTGTCAGTCAGCAACAGTGTCCTGATTATCAGCCAGCACCTGTACAGTGTAATCTAGTACCAATGGCAGCTTGTGCCAATATCCTGATCGTCACACCAGCACCAGTAAAGTGTTTTAATACCAGTTTCATCCACAACTAGTGTCTTGTTCACTATTCAGCACCAGTACAGTATTTTATAAGTTACAGTATTTTTTTTAATACCCTTGTTGTGCACAACCCATGTGCTGATCACCAGCCAGCACCAATACCGTGTTCTAAAATCAGTTTTGTCTACAACCAGTGTCCTCATTGCCAGACAGCACCTGTACAGTGCTTCAATACCAGTGTCAGACATTAACAGTGTCTTGTTCACCAGATAACATCAGTAGCAGTATTTCCTGAACCAGAATCTGCCAGTAACAGTGTCCAGATAACAAGCCCACACCAATACAGTGTTCCAACACCAGTTTTAGCCAGCTCCAGTTCCCTGGTTGCCATTCAGCCCCAGAACAGTGTTCTAAGACCAGTGTCAGCCACAACAAGTATCCTGATTGTCATCCAAAAGCAGTAGCAGTAGAATCTTGTATTAGGTACTTGATTGGCAGCCAGCACCAATACCAATACTAGTGTCATCAGGTATCTGTCCTGATTGCCAGCCAGCACTAGTATCAACATCATCAGGTACCAGTACAAACTCTGGCAAAATGTCCAAAGAAATTTACACTAGTGAGCAGGAATTTCAGATTCTCAGTACAGATGACAGGTGCAGCAGAGAAACCTCACAATGCATTTCAGAATTGGAGTATAAACCAGTAGAAGGTAACAGTTTATTATTTTCCACCTCTGATTCAGAGAATGAGAAGGTTTCCTACTAAAAGAGTCAGGTGTATTATGTGACCATTATTGATCACCCAAGTAAAATGCACAAACAGTGCATAACATTTTGGTGAAGTGGCAAGTACTAGCAGTGAGGTGTTGCAACAGCAGCAATAAAGAATTAGAGCAATTCTGGTCCAGAGAGCCCATACTAGTATCCCAGAGGAACTTTAAAATCATTTGTGGCTATCCTCTAGGACCTCATGCACACTGGGTATTTAGCCTCTGTGCCTCAGATTCTGGCATTTTTGTGTGGCTGGATGGCACAGGTACACCATCCAGTCCCATTGCCAGCAGCCTGAAAAAGTCAAGGAGAGACTGAAACATGTAGCAGCTGGATGGGGCTGGATCCCATACAGAGTGATACTAACATTTAGGGCCATATGTGCCAGGGACAAATGCCCAGAACATTAAAATATGTCCTTAAATGTTAGTACCACTTGCTACAGAATACAGCCATGTCCAGGCTCCACACTTCCAGCTTCTTATAGACCTTCACAGGCTGCTGGCAGGGGAGCTGGATGGTGCACCTGTGCCTTCCAGATACACTAAAACAGGGATCTTCAAACTAAGGCCCTCCAGATGTTGTAGGAACTAGACATCCCATGAGGCATTCTAAAACTCTGACATTCACAGACATGACTAGGCATGATGGGAATTGTAGATCCTGAACAACTGGAGGGCCAAAGTTTGAAGACCCCTGCACTAAAACATCAGCAAAAAGAACCAGAGAGGAAGAGCCAGAGGAAGAATACAGCAGAAGGAGAAGAACCAGGGGCAGAAGACCAGAGGGAAAAGACATCACCGGAAAAATAAGACAAGTTGGAGTTACTTTAATAAAGCACTTGTCAAAAAAACTGTGTATTGTTTTTATTTATTTTGACACATTTTTGGGTGAGTGAGTAAGGGTACAATGTACCCCATACTAATTCACATGGGGGGGGGGGCCTGCACCCCCACAACTACCAGGCCAGGATTGTGGGGAATAGGCCCTTGTCATTATCAACATAGGGACAAGATGCTTTGGGAGGGAGCCCCCACTACCCCAAAGCACCCCCCATGAAGAGGGCATGTGGCCTGGCATTGTTCAGAGGGGGGCATTCAGTTCCCCCCCCCCTTCCTGGCCTGCCAGGTTACATGCTCAGATAAGGGTCTGGTATGATTTTTAGGGATACCCCAGTATAAAAAATTGGCGTTGGGTTCCCCTTAAAATTAATACCAGATTTGATGGGTCTGGTGTGGATTGGGGGTACCCCCAATGCTGTTTTTTGACAATTATTTATTTCTGGAAATTGTTTTGTTTACATTTAGCTGTCAATGGGTAACTCATTTGTTGGTAAAGCAGGGCTCCACCAAAAAGGGGATGCTTCACTTGTTTGCTTCCTTCCCCCCCCCCCTCCGCTGCCACATTTGGTCCCTTTCAGGGGGGAGGGGGAGTGGGTTCATTGTTTATGACAGGTACCCTTCCCCACTTCCAGGTGACCTCGCCCCCTCCTCCTTCCCCCGCCGCCGGGCCATTCAAAAAGCGCAGCATGCTTCGCACATGCGCAGTAGGGAACCGCTTTACTGCTGGTTTCCCTTACAAGAAATGGTCAGCAGTAGCATCCGAGAGACGGCTGGCGTGCCAACATTGTGGGATACCTGGACAGGTAAGTGTCCCAATATTTAAAGTCAGCAGCTACAGTATTTGTAGCTACTGATTATACTTTTTTTGGTGGGGGGAAGGGCTAGAGCTCTGCTTTAAGAAAGCCGCAGCTGGCTTCCTGGCCCGCTACATAACAACCAGCTATTCACTGGTTGTTGGGGACATGGCGGCCAGCTTGCCAGCCCACTCCTTAACAAGCAGCTATTCACTGGATGCCGGGGGCCCCGCTCCTTAACGCTACCACTACACACTGTGCTAAACACTACTAAACACCTTTAAAAATGCTAAAAAATATTTGCATTTTTTTTATTCAGCATTGTTTTTAGCAGTTTTTAAGTTTCTAGTACATGAAGCTTTATTCTTCACGTAGTTTACACTGGAAAAAGTTACATATATTGGCCCAAAATGTGGGTGAGGACCAGGCAGTTTATCAGTCAGATTACAGTCTAATCCCTGTAATCAGATTATTCTTTATTCTAACAGATGCGCGTTAACCGCTTGCCGACCACCCACAGTATATTTACTGTGGCAGTCAGCCCCTCCTGGGCAAAGCGACGTAGTACTACGTCGCTCGCCCAGGAGCCGGCCACTCGCGATCTCCCGCTGGAGAGGGAGAAAGGCAGGCGGCTGATGTAAACAAAGCCACCTGTCATTCTCCCTGGTGTAACAGCAGAGACTATACGATCCTGCTATGTAGGATCGTATGTCTCTGTGGTTACATCAAAAGCCACATCCCTTGACAATTAGAATCACGCCCCTAGGGACACACTTAACCTCTTGATCACTAATAAAGTTAACCCCTTCCCTGCATTTGTAATTTTTACAGTAACACTGCATATGTATAGCACTGATTACTGTAGTAATGTCACTGGTACTCCCAAAAGTGTCAAAAATGTCAGTCAGGGGTACGACCTGTCCACCGCAATGTCGCAGTCCCCCAAAAACAAAATCGCAGATCGCCGCCATTACTAGTTAAAAAAAAAACAATAAAAATGACATAAATCTTTCCCTTAGTTAGTAAACGCAATAACTTTTGCGCAAACCAATCAAAATACGCTTATTGCGATTTTTTTTACCAAAAATATGTAGCAGAAAACAAATTGGCCTGAAATGTAAAAAAAATTTGATTTTTACATTTTTTGGGGGGAATTTCATATAAAAAAAATGTGAAAAATAATGTTATTTGTTTAAAATTGATGCTCTTTTTTTGTTTATAGCGCAAAAATTAACAATCGCACAGGTGATCAAATACCACCAAAAGAAAGCTCTGTTTTTGGGAAAAAAGGACGTCAATTTCATTTGGGTACAGTGTGGCACGACCGCGCAATTGTCTGTTAAAGTCACACAGTGCCAAATCGCAAAATAGGCCCTGGTCTTTGAGCAGCCAAATCCTCCGGGCTTAAGTGGTGCCACATTACCAGGTAAACCCAACACATCAATGTGAGGGCTGCCCACTAAAACATTTTTGAACAGTTGGCTGGAATCATCTGATCTGGCCTAAACATATCTTCTATTACAATAGCTGCAAATTAACACATCATCTAATGCCCGAAACCATAAGAATGTGGAGCCTCAAACAATGTTGGTAGGATTTAAATTCTTTATTTGCATATCAGATAACATATCCTCCAGTTGGGAAAATTTGTGACACCTATGCACACAATATCATTGTTACATCATCTTACAGCAGAACTAATATATTTTTAAAGCTACTCAGTATATACACTAATATATATGTATACATTTATAATCAGTTTTTCCTATATATTGTAAAATTTCGGATCCAAGTGTCAATTTTATTCAATCAGTACTTTCTTTTGTGTGGTGATGGGATAAGGGGAAGAGAAAAGGTTTTGAGTGATCATAAGGCGTTTTGGGGTTAGAGTGTTTTTACTTATTTTCATGAATGTATGTAAAACAAAAAGCAACAATCCAATAATATAAGTACCTTGATTTTGGTTCTAAGGAAATCACAAAACTTTAAACACACCACAACACAATATCCATTCTATTCAGTTTTCCGTGAACCAATAGGGGTAAACCTAGGACCGGTAGACATCAGCTGTCATTTCTGCCTCCGGTGAATATTCCTAAAGACATACAAGCACAGTATGTTCTATCTGGAGGGCTAGGTGCCCTCTGGCATTTTTTCCTGAGGTGTCAGAGGATATTTTCACAAAAATGGCAACAACAATATGATAATTACATAAAGTACACCACATTTCCTGGCTCTCTCCTTCCCACCCTTTGCTTAAAAAAAAAACCCGGCCTCAGTGGTTTGTGAGTTTTTACTTGGCTTAGGAAGACAAAAAAAACAGTCTCTATCAAAATGTCCTTCCTTCCTGTAAGATGAAGCATGTTTACTGCAACCTGGTACCATGGACACCGCATAAAAGGAATAATGTAAATATTAAAAAGGCACGTGAGACGTCAGGAAAGCGTTCATGCATTGGGCAACATTTTTGATGTAAGCCTTAGTGCAAAGAATTATACAAAGGCATTGTTTAATCCTAGTTTGTAAGTGATGATTTAGGAGTATCAGATTTAGCAAGCATTTACAAAACACTAACTAAAGTTTCCCCATTTGGGCTCCGTAGAGTATAGCAACATTTCCAGCACATGCAATATGTAATACTATTGCAAAGTCTACTGTAAAGGAAATAACACTATTTAAAGAGTACAGATAATTCACTCAAGGTACACCTCAATTAGAACGTTGGGCTTATAATGGACATGCACATTGTAATTATACTTATGTTAAAAGACCAAGAGGTATTCCTTAAGATGTTTCTTGTCCATGATGTCCATTGTATCCATTCTGTGTGAAAACGTCACATTTTTTTGTTGTATTGTATGTTCAGTGTATATTAGGTTTATATATTCATGTGTACAACTATCAAATCACAGGCACCACCAAACTCAAGCGGGGACGGGGTTTGAGGTTGTGGATGTATATCTATGTGCATGTGATTAATAAAATAGGACAGCACAGTGGCTCAGTGGTTAGCACATATGCTTTGCAGGTGTCCTTGATGTGAATTGGAGTGCCAGTCCACACCATAAAAACATCCTTCACATCCACTCTGGATGTGTTCCTGCATGCGCATTTTTAATGCATTCCGGTGTGTTTTTGTTGCATTTTTTCATATGTTTCTGGATGCATTCCAGAAGATTTTCCTTCTTTTTTTTCATTTTTTTTTTTCACTGTTTTGGGGTCCGGTGCGTTATTGATGCATTTTACCACGTTCCACTACAGTTCTAATTTATTTTCCGGAACTGGAACTGCAAGCACTGGTGTGAACTATGTACACATTTAACCCTTTGATCACCCCTGGTGTTAACCCCTTCCCTGCAAGTGTCATAAGTACAGTAACAGTGCATATTTTTTAGCACTGATTACTATATTCGTGTCATCGATCTCCTCAAAAGTGTCAAAAGTGTCAGTTAGGTGTCCGATATGTCCCCCGCAATGTCGGAATCCCACTAAAAATCGCTGATCGCCGCCATTACTAGTAAAAAAATAAAAAAATAAAAATTACACAAATCTTTCCCCTAGTTTGTAGAGACGATAACTTTTGCATAAACCAATCAGGAAGCACTTATTGAGATTTTTTTTTTTTAACCAAAATTATGTAGCAGAATACATATTGGCCTAAATTGATGGAAAATTTTGATTTTTTAAAATTTCTTTTATTGGGAATGTTTTATAGCAGAAAGTAAAAAATATTGTTTTTTGTTTTTTTTTTCAAAATTGTCGCACTTTTTTGTTTATAGTGCAAAAAATAAAAACCGTGTAGAGGTGATCAAATACCACCAAAGGAAAGCTCTATTTGTGAGAAATAAAGGACATCAATTTTATTTGGATACAGTGTCGCGTAATTGTCAGGTAAAATAATGCAGTGCCGTATCGCAAAAAAGGACCTGGTCATTAAGGGGTAAAACCTTCCGGTCCTTAAGTGGTTAACTAGAAATACATAGATGGGAATAGTCATATTTTTACATTGTGAGTATGCATGCTTCATGCTTAGCAGTACTGCTCAATAGAAGTGCTCACTAAAAATACATGAGTTTAAATTTTAACTGTGTACAGTCTTTAATGTTTTTTTTGTGGAAAAATAACTTGAAAATATTAATGCTATAATATTACTCTGCTAGTTCATTGCACTCAAAAACAAAACGGAAAAATGAAAAAAAATAAGACATTAAGAAAAAGGTCCAGTGGAATTCGCTATACAGCATGAGGGATATGCAGCTGTTAAACCCATTTGGTTTGCCCCGTGTAGCTGTTGAACAGAAAATGTTTTCCGGAAACTAGGAAAAACGAAAATCAAAATTAAGTGCCAATGCCATTATAAACTATAATTACAGTATTATCATGACATAGTGGAGATTATGATAAAATATAAATAAATTAGGGCACTACTTTACGTTAGCTCCTAATTTGCTGCTTAATTTTGCATTTGTGTAGACCAGAGTGTATTTCTGTATGTTTCACAACATTCAGGTGATTTGTGTTAACTTTTTTTCCACCTTTACATAAAGCAGGGATACTCAAGCTACGGCCCTTCAGCTGTTGCAGAACTACACATCCCATGAGGCATTGTAAATCTCTGACATTCACGGACATGACTAGGCATAATGGGAATTGTAGTTCCTGAACAACTGGAGTTCCAAAGTTTGAAGACCCCTGACCTAAAGGGATATGAAGGTCAACTATAAAAACACCAAGGAGGAGAAGAGCATAATTGTCAATGTCTATCCAGGGACAGACATTTACCAACAATCTCCCCTGCTGTGTCAATATGACCATTCTGGGAACTTATATAGTGACACAGGTACCCTGTACTCCTTTATACATTAGTTTTAGAACTAGTGTCAGCCTCTGTGCTTTTGATATGCTGATTGTAAAGATGGATTATGAATAGTGTTGAGCGAACACGGACTGTATTATTCGTGTTCGTACCGAATAATTGGATTTTTTGTACCCGAACACGGACACGGACACTTTACTGTATGTTCGGGTAAAAATCCGTGTTCGGTCGTTTTATTTCCGGGTTTTGCATGCTTTGGCGCTCTTTTCATGGCGGGCTTTCAACAGCCAATCAACAATCGTTTAACTGGTGTGCCTTAAGCCATCCCAGCCATGCCTGCAAATGTCTCAGTAGCTGTGATTGGCCGTCTGAAGCATGTGACCAAGTCTTTATAAGTTCGAGGCAGCCGCAGCGGCGTCATTATGCTGCTTAGATTCAGGGACAGAGCACACATCAACGTGCTGGCTGCTGATTAGGGAAAGATAGGCAGGAAAAAACCATTTGTGTCCGGATAGAATTGAGGGACAGGTCGGAGTGTTTAGGCAGGGCGAGTTGTAGGCATTTTAGGGATAGAGTCTGCTGAATTATAGGGTCAGTGTCTTCTACAAACTACAATCGATATTGCTGTGTGGGGGGTGGGGTGAATCTGCACTCAATCCTGATCTACGATCTCTTCTCAATCCTGTTAGGGACAGAGTCTGCTGAATTTTAGGGAAACTGTGTTCTACAAACTACAATCGATATTGCTGTGTGGTGTGGGATTGGAGATAGGCAGGTGTCAGTGATCCACATCCATTTTTCTGTGTGTGAGCTGCAGTGAACACAATCTTTTTGGGCTGCAGTGAACACAATCTTTTTGGGCTGCAGTGAACACAATCTTTTTGGGCTGCAGTGAACACAATCTTTTTGGGGTGCAGTGAACAAAATCTTTTTGGGGTGCAGTGAACACAATCCTTTTTGGTGTGCAGTGAACACAATCTTTGTGGGGTGCAGTGAACAAAATCCTTTGTGGGGTGCAGTGAACACAATCTTTTTGGGGTGCAGTGAACAAAATCCTTTTTGGGGTGCAGTGAACAACATCCTTTTTGGGGTGCAGTGAACACAATCTTTTTGGGGTGCAGTGAACAAAATCCTTTGTGGGGTGCAGTGAACACAATCTTTTTGGGGTGCAGTGAACACAATCTTTTTGGGGTGGAGTGAACAACATCCTTTTTGGGGTGCAGTGAACAAAATCCTTTTTGGGGTGCAGTGAACAAAATCATTTTTGGGGTGCAGTGAACACAATCTTTTTGGGGTGCAGTGAACACAATCTTTGTGGGGTGCAGTGAACACAATCTTTTTGGGGTGGAGTGAACAACATCCTTTTTGGGGTGCAGTGAACAACATCCTTTTTGGGGTGCAGTGAACACAATCTTTTTGGGGTGCAGTGAACACAATCTTTGTGGGGTACAGTGAACAGAATCTTTGTGGGGTGCAGTGAACACAATCTTTGGGGGGTACAGTGAACACAATCTTTGTGAGGTGCAGTGAACACAATCTTTGTGGGGTGCAGTGAACACAATCATTGTGGGGTGCAGTGAACTCAATCTTTGTGGGGTACAGTGAACACAATCTCATACTTCTGAAGGTTTGAGGGTGCTGCCTGTTCCATACTCCCCCTACTCCTCATCTAGTCTTTTAGGGGTACAAACAATAGTAATTGGGGCCTAGTGTGGTTGTGTACGTGTGATATACATACACTTTTTTGGGATCATATTTTCTATTCCGCTATTTAATCAAAAACCTTTGGGGATCAGTTAAATTGGGGGATAGTCTGTGTTGGTACGTGTGAGAGAGATCCACCTTTCCAAGTTGTTGGGGTTCATCTCATACTTCTGAAGGTTTGAGGGTGCTGCCTGTTCCATACTCCCCCTACTCCTAGCCTTTTAGGGGTACAAACAATAGTAATTGGGGCCTAGTGTGGTTGTGTACGTGTGATATACATACACTTTTTTGGGATCATATTTTCTATTCCGCTATTTAATCAAAAACCTTTGGGGATCAGTTAAATTGGGGGATAGTCTGTGTTGGTACGTGTGAGAGAGATCCACCTTTCCAAGTTGTTGGGGTTCATCTCATACTTCTGAAGGTTTGAGGGTGCTGCCTGTTCCATACTCCCCCTACTCCTAGCCTTTTAGGGGTACAAACAATAGTAATTGGGGCCTAGTGTGGTTGTGTACGTGTGATATACATACACTTTTTTTGGATCATATTTTCTATTCCGCTATTTAATCAAAAACCTTTGGGGATCAGTTAAATTGGGGGATAGTCTGTGTTGGTACGTGTGAGAGAGATCCACCTTTCCAAGTTGTTGGGGTTCATCTCATACTTCTGAAGGTTTGAGGGTGCTGCCTGTTCCATACTCCCCCTACTCCTAGCCTTTTAGGGGTACAAACAATAGTAATTGGGGCCTAGTGTGGTTGTGTACGTGTGATATACATACACTTTTTTGGGATCATATTTTCTATTCCGCTATTTAATCAAAAACCTTTGGGGATCAGTTAAATTGGGGGATAGTCTGTGTCGGTACGTGTGAGAGAGATCCACCTTTCCAAGTTGTTGGGGTTCATCTCATACTTCTGAAGGTTTGAGGGTGCTGCCTGTTCCATACCCCCCCTACTCCTCATCTAGCCTTTTAGGGGTACAAACAATAGTAATTGGGGCCTAGTGTGGTTGTGTACGTGTGATATACATACACTTTTTTTGGATCATATTTTCTATTCCGCTATTTAATCAAAAACCTTTGGGGATCAGTTAAATTGGGGGATAGTCTGTGTCGGTACGTGTGAGAGAGATCCACCTTTCCAAGTTGTTGGGGTTCATCTCATACTTCTGAAGGTTTGAGGGTGCTGCCTGTTCCATACCCCCCCTACTCCTCATCTAGCCTTTTAGGGGTACAAACAATAGTAATTGGGGCCTAGTGTGGTTGTGTACGTGCGAGATACATACACTTTTTTTGATCATATTTCCTATTCCGCTATTCAATAAAAACCTTTGAGGATCAATTGAATTGCGGGATAGTCTGTGTCGGTACGTGTGAGAGAGATACACCTTTCCAAGTTGTTGGGAGAAAGTGGTTGTTGGGCGCTTCTGACCAGGCAAGAGGGAAGGAGTCCACCGCTGTAGAAGGGGCGCAGGGGATGCTCCAAATTCTTGTTGGGGACTGTCCTGAATGGCAAAGTACGAGGCAGCACTGACTAGGAAACTCCGAGGAATCCGCTGGCACAAGTAGAAAAAAGAAAACAGGCGCCACTGTAGTTAGCCAGAAAGTTTATTGCACAAAATACATACTGACTTACATAAAGGTAAGCTCCAATCCGTATCGCAGCGTCTCCAGCGCACGATCCGGCCGTCCACCGGTCCGGAGGTGATGTCACAGGAAGCTGGTCGGAGACTGGGTAACCCGGAAGCCGCAAATGGAACGCAGACTCCCGGAAATGACGCAACGCGTTTCGGAGCATGCGCACTCGGCTCCTTCCTCAGGCGCCTGAGGAAGGAGCCGAGTGCGCATGCTCCGAAACGCGTTGCGTCATTTCCGGGAGTCTGCGTTCCATTTGCGGCTTCCGGGTTACCCAGTCTCCGACCAGCTTCCTGTGACATCACCTCCGGACCGGTGGACGGCCGGATCGTGCGCTGGAGACGCTGCGATACGGATTGGAGCTTACCTTTATGTAAGTCAGTATGTATTTTGTGCAATAAACTTTCTGGCTAACTACAGTGGCGCCTGTTTTCTTTTTTCTACTTTTCCAAGTTGTTGGGGTTCATCTCATACTTCTGAAGGTTTGAGGGTGCTGCCTGTTCCATACTCCCCCTACTCCTCATCTAGCCTTTTAGGGGTACAAACAATAGTAATTGGGGCCCAGTGTGGTTGTGTACGTGTGATATACATACACTTTTTTTGGATCATATTTTCTATTCCGCTATTTAATTTAACTGGGCCTCCATGCGAGACCTGTGTGCCTTGTTGCGCTGTTTTGAGTACTCCACCAACATGGCCAGTGGCAATGACGCCGTTCTCAGCTTAACTATCCCACTTCTATGCCTCCTTGAAAAAACAATTCGGGCGATGATGGAAGAGGATGTGGCACAGGATGAGGAGGAGGAGGAGGATGAAGAGGTAACATTTCCAAGGCTTTCAGGGCAGTCATTCGCAAGGGGCTCCGAGGGTGGGTTCCTGCACACGCAAACGCCAGGGACGCAATTGTCCAGCAGGGGCACAGTTCTGGAGGATGAGGAGGATGAGGAGGAGGAGGAGCTGGAGGAGGAGATGGAACCATGTTCACAGCAGGGTGGCACCCAGGCCAGCTCATGGCCATCACTGGTGCGTGGCTGGGGGGATACAGAGGACACGGACGATACACCTCCCACAGAGGACAGCCTTTCGTTGCCTCTGGGCAGCCTGGCACACATGAGCGATTACATGCTGCAGTGTCTCCACAACGACCGCCGAGTTGCCCACATTCTAACTTGTGCTGATTACTGGGTGGCCACGCTGCTGGATCCCCGTTACAAGGACAACGTACCGTCCTTAATTCACTCACTGGAGCGCGATCGCAAGATGCGCGAGTACAAGCGCACGCTGGTAGACGCCATGCTGCTGACATTCCCATCTGACAGCGGGGCCACAGTGGAAGCACAAGGCAGAGGAGGAGGAGGAGGAGGTCGCCAACGCAACCAGGGCACCGCCAGCACCTCAGAAGGCAGGGTTAGCATGGCCGAAATGTGGAAAAGCTTTGTCAGCACGCCACAACAAACAGCAGCACCAGCAGCTCAGATGGAACGTCTTAGCAGGAGGCAGCATTTTACCAACATGGTGGAGCAGTATGTGTGCACACGCCTACATGTAGTGAATGACGGGTCTGCCCCCTTCAACTTCTGGGTCTCCAAATTGGGCACATGGCTTGAGCTTGCCCTTTACGCCTTGGAGGTGCTGGCGTGCCCTGCAGCCAGTGTATTATCTGAACGGGTATTTAGCACGGCTGGGGGCGTTATAACAGACAAGCGCAGCCGCCTGTCCAGAGACAATGTGGACAAGCTCACGTTCATTAAAATGAACCAGGCATGGATCCCACGGGACTTTTCCGTACCTTATGCAGAATAGCAATGGATACCGACCTTACCCACCCATTGTTCCATTTTTGCTCTTTCTCACTCTTTTGGGGTGTACCCTCATTTAAAATTTTTGAAAAGAAGCAGTGTTGGCTACCTCGTCCTCCTCCTCAGGGCCAGATTAATGTAGGGGCTATTGGAGCTGCAGCTCCAGGCCCCTACCTTTTATATAGGCCCCGGGTTGGCCATATTCACTGTTACCGCTCTTCTGTCACTTGTAAACACAGAAGTCTGGCTTCTATGCTCGCTTCCCCAGGCAGCACCCTCAGAACCTCCCCACACAGCGTGAAGGCCGGACAAGGAGGGACAGTTGGCGATGCATGGATGTGTTTATGGGCTTCAGAGACAGCATCCCATGTTGAATTAGGCATGCATGGCTGCACCCTTCCTCCTCTGGGTGCATGGCAAGGCACGGCCCTTAAGGCCCTTCAAAATCCTCAGCACCAAGCCCATGATGCTGTTAATCCGGCCCTGGTCCTCCTCCACCGCCGCTTCCACCTACACCGCCCATAGGTGTGCGCAGCCTATTGCATTAAGGTGTGCACCCCAAAGTTGAAATACACATGCATGTGTTTGCCAGCAGGGAGAGTAATGTATCGGGGCCATGTACCTGTAGGCAAGGAGAAATAGAGCAGAGCAGGTCCCAGGGAGATCTTTCCCATCTCCTCACTGGCAATGCTATGTGCCCTAGGTGATTAGGGTGTGCCCAGGCACACCCAGCACACCCTGTGCGCATGCCTATGTCACCGCCACATCCACCACCACCTCAACCTCCCTCCTACTCCATATGGGCCTCGTCCTTCAGAGATGAAGAAGAACATTGTTTTATTTTTCTGTTTTTTTTTTGTTGTTTTAAGTTATTTCCCTATCCACATTTGTTTGCAGAGCACTTGCCATGCTCTTAATTACGTTTTGCTGCCATTTGCAGCACTCTAGCCCTTTCCTTTGGTGTTTTAGAGCCATTTTAGTGCCTTAAAGTTCGGGTCCCCATTGACTTCAATGGGGTTCGGTGTCCGGGAAAAGTTCGGTAAAAGTCCGGGACACGGACCCGGACTTTTTTTTAAAGTTCGGCCGAACCCGTCGAACACGGACATCTAGGTGTTCGCTCAACCCTAATTATGAAACCTGTTTCACTGCACTACATATGAATAAACATGAGAAAAACCTGGACTATTCAAACTAAGCATATAGTTAATGTCAAAACCATCAGTAGTAAAAGTCAAGCCTGGCTTCATCCCCTCTCACCATCCAAGTCTCTCTATTGGCCAGTAAGGATCCCTCTCACAAAACCATTGGGGGGACTTATAAGGTCAAAGGTGAAATCAACTGCTTACATTTCTATAACTTTAGCTGAAGACTTACTGAATACCTTTGGATAATTCAAATATGGCTCTGCACATCTTAGGTTGGTATTACAGGTTAGGTTAGGGTTGGATTAAGGCTAGAATTAGGGTCAAGGGCTAGCAGTTGAGAATTATAATCAGGGTTAGAGCTCAAATATAGTGAGGAAAGTGTTATGTTATCTTTGTGTTAAGAGTTAATATTAAAGCGGAGTTCCACCCAAAAGTGGAACTTCCGCTTTAGGGAGTCCTGACCCCCCGACATGCCACATTTGGCATGTAATTTTTTGGGGGGGGGAGCGGGTACCTAGTTTTGACAGGTACCCGCTCCCACTTCCGCTCGGAGCGCCCCGGCGCCCTGAGCGGAAGTTCTCCTCTCCCCCTCCCTCCCTGCAATCTTCTGGGACACGTCAGAGGTCCCAGAAGATTGCCGGCCAATCACGGCGCGCAGCGCGACTCGCGCATGCGCAGTGGGTACCCGGCTGTGAAGCCGCAAACTGTAACAGCCGGGTGCCCACAGCAGTGATGCCGGCACCGAGAGAGAGGATCGAGGCTTCCGGCGGCCGCATCGCTGGACCGTTGAACAGGTGAGTAAATGGCTGGAACTCCGCTTTAAGTTTTAGGTAAAGGGATATGCTTAGGGTAAGTAAGAGCAATGTTTGAGGTTTAGGCCTTCAGCCAAATCTAGTTTTAATGTTGCCTGTGTCTATGAGATTTCATCTTTCTGTAGAGACAGGAAGTAATACAGGAAGTAATATAAATCTTTAAAATTTTCTAATGGTGACATAGACAAAAATGTGGAGCAAGGAAGCGTTAGAACACCACAAATCTTTTTTTTGTTGTCTGTGCCTTTCTGTGCATTGATGATCACTTCTCCTATTTCTTGGACGGATGTCACAGTAACAGTAAATAAGGAGAACCCCCCCTCACAGACAAAAATAAAAGCAGGAGAGAAATTTTAACTCTTCCCTACTCTTTCTTCCATACAAAACTAAAAAAGAAATTGTCTATAGTTAGGATATATGAGTTAATTTTTAGGGGCTAGGTCAAGTATAAGAGTTTAATTTAGGATAAGGTAAATGTTGGGTTCAACCTTTGTGTGTTAAGGGCAAGGTTAAGGGTCAGGACCTGAGTGTGTTCCTTTTTTTTTTTTTTTTTTTTACATTTTTACAGCACTTAAATAATTGCATCTTAATCTACAATAAGACAATTACTGCAAAAACCTTGAGTAAGCCTCAGTAAGAGTTATTAGATATAGCTGTGTAAATTCTCCTCACTTAGATATGAAAAGCATTAATTTTAAGTTCTGCTGGTCATTTTTTACTTACCTGGGTCAACTGCACGGCCATCAAAAAAATCTGGAGCCTACAGAAAGTAAGGTAAGAAGGTATAAGAAAGTGTTATACT